>NC_073626.1:168608481-169858481 GCF_029407905.1 Bubalus kerabau
CCAACTCTGCCAACATCTTGATCTTGGATGAGAGATGAGTTCTAGCCTCCAGGACTGTGGGAGAATGCACTTCAGTTATTTAAGCCACCCAGCTTGTGGTACTTTGTTAAGGCAGCCCCAGCAAATGAATATAGAGACACTAGAGCACTAAGGGGCCTTCTAAGCAGCGATCCCTATGCCATGGCAGTTTGCCCGTGAGACCAGTCATGCCCACAGGTGGATGCTGTCCATGCCATCAGGTGGAGAGAGCCAATCAGTGGGTGAGAGTCTTGCAGAAGGAAAGCAGACCTGCGAGGAGGGAGTAGGAGAGCTAGAGAAAGCTCTGAAGCCAGTGTTTGAGCCTTAAATTTAGTGTGTTACCCTAAGCATCTGCAGAGAGGATGTTGTGATGTGAGTAGACGTGAGCTGACATCTTAGGGAAATGTCTGTGCAGGTTCAGTATGGGAGAAAGCAGGAGAGGGCAGGAAGTGCCTTCAGTCTGTACCGCTGCTCTGACACCTGAAAGCAGAGAGGAAAGCAATGAAAAGTAGGTAGGAAAAGGCCCAAATTGCAGAGCAGCTCAGAGAAAGTCCTTGTCAGGCTGATGAGGCACCTCAGAGCAAAGACATCAAAGGAACCCCACACGGGGCAGGAAGGGTTCAGCTCCAGTTACATCCCCTGGGTTCAGCCATTGGAAGGGAAGAGAGCACAGCCACATCCTGAACACTGTGCAGAATCCCAAAGGGCAGCAAGTGAGGACTGTCTGCCAACTACATGAGACGCACTGGAGTATAATAGAACTGAGGTCCCCAACCCCTGAGCCAGACACTGTTATGGGTCCATGACCCATTAGGAACCCAGGCATACAGCAGGAGGTGAGCAACAAGCAAACAAGTGAGGATTCTTCTGTATTTACAGCCACTCCCCATCACACTCTCCTCACTCCCAAATGCGACCAACTCCTTTACGGCTTCCACTGACTCTGCATTATGGTGAGTTGCATAATCAGTTCATTATGTATCACAATGTAATAATAGAAGTCAAGTGCAATAGATGTAATACACTTGAATCATCCTGGAACCATCCCTCATTCCCCGATCTGTGGAAAAAATTGTCTCCCATGAAACCAGTCTCTGGCTCCATCAAGACCGGGGAACTCTGTCTTAGAGTGAGATTCGAGTGATACAACTTGATGGCCACCAGCACACGGCCCTCACATCTCACACACGCACATCACATGTTTTAGGAACAGTATCCCCCTGGTTTCTACCGCCTCTCTTTCTGAAGACAAACTTAGACCAAAGAAGTCAGTGGGATAAACTGCAGCTCCCATCTCTGCAGCTGGACTTGGGGCCCCACCTGATTCTTACTCTTTCCCTTTTCCACTATTTAAGGTTCATTCACCTTCGGCTATTAACTCAGCAGGGCTTGATGGCTTTCATGATGGGGTGATCTAAAGCTTTATTTCTCTGTGGTCCAAACACTTGATTATGATGCTATTCTCAGTCAGGTGTTGCTGAACAAATCTGTTCATGGTTACAATGGAACAAAGGAGTGTGGAGTGCCTACACGGCTTACCTGGGTTCCATATATGTGTCTTTTTTGTGTAAAAGCAGCCTTCCCTTCTCATTCTCCATAGTTACTCCTGGAATGAAGGAATGACGGCTCCTCCTTACTTGCTGGTCCCTGGACATACAATATCAGATGCTCTGGGGGCAGGGAAAACTGATACCTAAATGGAAATTTAGTTGTGTCTCCTAGAAAAAGTGAATTCTCTTTGGAGATCAGAACCTCTAAACATGAAGAAGCCAGAGTTGTGAGGATGAGAGTAAAAAAATTAGCCCATGTGATGTCAATATGTCATAAACACTCTTAATTTCAATAATTACTATTAATTATTATTCTGTCATATTATATACCTTACTTAATTTGACTTTTCTCTTGTTTTCAACTATTTACTATATAAATTATTTTGCATGAGTTATTGGGAACAATGGCAAAAGGTATGACTCCTGCTTCTACTCTTTGGTTTTTGGACTCATGTATTCTCGATGTCCATGGGGTTCTCAAGGCAAGAATACTGAAGTGTTCCCTCCCTGTTGCTTGACCTGAGGCCAAACTATGGTGGTGGTAAAGAAGATAATGGCAACCTCCTTCAAAAGGTCCCGTGCATTCACTGCTACACTCAGTGCCCCTAACCCTGGACAGGCCACCACCTCTTCTCTTGTATTTTTGGAAGAGGGCATTTTCTATGACCAGAGTGTTCTCTTGGCAAAACTCTGTTAGCCTTTGACCTGCTTCATTTTGGACTCCAAGGCCAAATTTGCCTATTACTCCAGGTAGCTCTTAAACTCATACTTGCATTCCAGTCCCCATTAATGAAAAAGACATCTTTTTTGAGTGTTAATTCTACAAGGTCCTGTAGGTCTTCATGGAACAGTTCAGCTTCTTCAGCATTACTGGTAGGGGCATAGACTTGGATTACTGTGAGATTGAATGGTTTGCCTTGAAAACGAACAGAGATCATTCTGTCATTTTTGAGACTGCATCCAAATACTGCATTTTGGACTCTTGTTGACTATGATGGCTACTCCATTTCTTCTGAGTCTTGCCCACAATAGTAGATATAATGGTCATCTGAGTTAAATTCACCCATTCCAGTCCATTTTAGTTCACTGATTCCTAAAATGTCGATGTTTACTCTTGCCATCTCCTATTTGACCACTTGCAATTTGCCTTGATTCATGGACCTAACATTCCAGGTTCCTATGCAATATTGCTCTTTACAGCATCAGTCTTTACTTCCATCACCAGTCACATCCACAACTGGGTTTTCTTTTTGCTTTGGCTCCATCTCTTCATTCTTTCTGGAGTTATTTCTCCGCTGATCTTCAGTAGCGTATTGGGCACCTATTGACCTGGGGAGTTCATCTTTCAGTGTCCTATCTGTTTTCCTTCTCATACTGTTCATGGGGTTCTCGAGGTGAGAATACTGAAGTGTTCCCTTCCTGTTGCTTGACCTGAGGCCAAACTATGCTGGAGGTAATGAAGACAATGTTGACCCCCTTCAAAAGGTCCCATGCATGCCCTGCTACACTCAGTGTTCCCAACCCTGGAGCAGGCCACCACCAACCCACATCTCCAGTGGAGACCCCTGGACACTCATGGGCATGTCTGGGTCGTCTCTTGTGGGGTCACTGCCCCTTTCTTCTGGGTCCTGGTGCACACAAGATTTTGTTTGTGCCCTCCAAGAGTCTGTTGCCCCAGTCCTGTGTAAGTTCTGGTGCTTCTATGGTGGGGTTAATGGTGACCTCCTCTAAGAGGGCTTATGCCATACAGGGCTGCTGCACCCAGAGTCCCTGCCCCTGTGGCAGGCCACTTCTGACCCATACCTCCACAGGAGACACTCAGACACAGTTCTGTGTGAGTGTCTGTGTGGGTTGGGCATGCATTTTGTGCCCTTCCCAGGTCTGAGCAGCTCAGGCAACCAGGTGCTTGGTGAGTGCATTCACCCAGGTGGGCCATATATCTTAATGTATCATCTCCCTGGTCCCAGCCACTTTGTTTCCTGGGTGCACCGCAAGAACACCATCTCAGGTGTGCCATATGTCTCCTCTGGAGAGCTGACCTCAGTCTGTGATCCTCCTGGTGGATGTCAACCTTCCAGAATCTCAGGAATACATGGGTAGCAGCTGGGAACCTGCTCACAGTTTGTTGGAAGATGCCATCTCTGAGGTTGAGAGTGCAGCAGCTCCTTGCCTTCTGGCTCTGGCTGTCACAAGCCTGCCTCTCTGCCTCTGGGCGGGGAGGGGCTGGTACACAGCTAGCTCTCCTTTGGTATTCGCTAATTCCTTTGTTCTGTGTGGATCACAACAAACTATGGAAAATTCTTAAAGAGATGGGAATACCAGACCACCTGACATGGATCCTGAGAAATCTGTACGCAGGTCAAGAAACAACAGTTAGAACTGGACATGGAACAACAGACTGGTTCCAAATAGGAAAAGGAGTACGTCAAGGCTGTATATTGTCACTCTGCTTATTTAACTTATATGCAGAGTACATCATTAGAAATGCCAGGTTGGTTGAAGCACAAGCTGGAATCAAGATTGCCAGGAGAAATATCAATAACCTCAGATATACAGATGACACTACACTTATGGCAGAAAATGAAGAAATGAAGAGCCTCTTGATGAAAGTGAAAGACGAGCGTGAAAAAGTAGTCTTAAAACTCAACATTCAGAAAACTAAGATCATGACATTTTGTCCCATCACTTCATGGCAAATAGATAGGGAAATAATGGAAACACTGACAGACTTTATCTTTTGGAGCTCCAAAATCACTGCAGATGGTGAGTGCAGCCATGAAATTAAAAGACACTTACTCCTTGGAAGAAAAGCTATGACCAACCTGGACAGCATATTAAAAAGCAGAGATGTTACTTTACTGACAAAGGTCCATCTAGTCAAAGCTATTGTTTTTCCGGTAGTCATGTATGGATGTAAGAATTGGACTATAAAGAAAGCTGAGCGCTGAAGAATTGATGTTTTTCAACTGTGGTGTTGCAGAAGACTCTTGAGAGTCCCTTGGACTGCAAGGAGATCTAACCAGTTCATCCTAAAGGAAATCAGTCCTGAATATTCATTGGAAGGACTGATTGCTGAAGCTGAAACTCCAATATTTTGGCCACCTGATGCAAAGAACCAACTCCTTGGAAAAGACCCTGATGCTGGGAAAGATTGAAGGCTGGAGAACAGTGCAATAGATGATGAGATGATTGGATGGCATCACTGACGTGTTGGACATGAGTTTGAGTAGGCTCCGGGAGTTGGTGATGTATAGGGAAGCCTGGTGTGCTGCAGTCCATGGGGTGGCAAAGAGTGGACACAACTGAGTGACTGAACTGTACTGATTCTTCCTGATAAGTACACAGCTTTATATAAAAGGATCTTACTTAGAGCACATACTGTCTCCCAAAAAACAACACTTTGTTTTGCAAAGGACTATAACCAGGCTAGCATTTCAGCCCTGCTTTCTTGTGGGGCTTCCCTGGTGACTCAGACGGTAAAGAATCTGTTTGCAATACAAGAGATCCAGGCTTGATCCCTGGCTCAGGAAGATCCCATGGAGAAGAGAATGACTACGCACTCCAGTATTCTTGCCTGGAGAATTCCATGGACTGAGAAGCCCAGCAGGCTACAGTCTATGCGGTCCCAAAGAGTCAGACACGACTGAGCAAGTAACACTTCATGATGTAGGCTGTTCTAATGTGCTATCAGACTGCCTCTTTCAGAATGGTATGCAATTTAAACAAAGGATCCACGGTCACAGACCCATTCCTACATCCTCTTAGCTGAAATGTGGGTGCACTGGCTTGGTTCTGTGCTATGTGGTGTCCCATGTCTGTGGACTAGGTGGCATTCATAGGACCTCACCAGAGGTTCTGGCTAAGTCTCTGTGGGTGAGAAAGACAAAGTCATACCACAATAGGTCTCTGTTGCAGTCACCAATGGTTCTTCAGAATGGAAGGGACTCAATATAGTCAACTTGGAGCAAAATGTCATGCTGTGTATAAATATTAGTCTCTGTTGTTAATAGGTTGAACATGCAACATAAAGAGGTAGATTGACTATAGGAAGGAGGTGTCCACATGTAGCCTTCATCTCAGCCACTCAGTTCATATTCCTTCCCTACTAGTTCCTGGCTGGCCAGTGTTGGAAGTCGGCTAAAACAAACTGGCTAAATCATCTGTCTCCTTAGTTTTCCAGTGCCTTTCCAGAGGTGAGTGTTTTGTAGTGGGATATACAAGTCTTCATATGCCTTGCCCCCTCCCAAATGTCCATCCACTTCTTGTTTCCAATTTCCTAACTCTTTTCCTCACAGACCCTGACCACTTCCAGCTACTCTTTCCCTATAGCTACTTTTTCTTTAACATGCAATCATGGCTCACAGCTCCGTCTTTGAAAGATATTATTTTTCACTGACTCTCAAGATGACCCTGGATTGTAGCTGCTTCTTTTTATTTTTAGCTTATACCAGCCTACCAAGCTCATCCATCTGTAAACCCAACTGGCACCCATTTGTAAGTCCTCCTTCAACTGGCTGTATAGGAATGTCCCTCTGCAATATAGCCATGGGGACAAGCTTGAGGAGAGGTACTGGTGCAACTCTGGTGGGCGATATGCGGTTCTGAGCCACCTGTTCATGCTGCTGACACATCCTATTTGGTCCAGCTACCTTTCCACCCTGAAATATGATCTCCATCTTACAGTGGATTACTGCTGTGCTCATCGGACTGTGTGATTTGGTGATCCTGTTGCTCATAACTGGTAGTTCTAGATGCATGATCATTAGGCATCCCATAATGAAATATTTTGCCTCTACCAGAGCCTGATAAAACATTGAGTTGTTTTTCAAAGGCATATAATTCTCACTCAAATGGCATGCCCTTGCTCTAGAACTTCATGGACTTTCAATGTAATTCTCTGTTGCTGCTACTGCTGCTAAGTCGCTTCAGTTGTGTCTGACTCTGTGCGACCCCATGGACTGCAGCCTACCAGGCTCCTCCATCCATGGGATTTTCCAGGCAAGAGTACTGGAGTGGGTTGCCATTGCCTTCTCCTAATTCTCTGTTAGATTTGCCTTTTTTTTTTTTTTTCTATACTTTAACTTTTACTATCACTGACATTTCTAACATAGAGACGGCTGGACTCTATGGACCAAAGAACAGATCTGCTTACACAATAGCCTGACTTATGACAGAGTGCTTTCCTACTCTAAGTGAAAGTGAAAGTCACTCAGTCACTGCCGACTCTTTTCAACCCCATGGGTATAGTCATGGAATTCTCTAGGCCAGAATACTGGAGTGGGTAGCCTTTCCCTTCTCCAAGGGTTCTTCCTAACCCAGGGATGGAATCCAGGTCTCCCCCACTGCAGGCAAATTCTTTACCAGCTGAGCCACAAGGGTCTACTTCCTACTCTAAGCCTCATACAAAGATGGCAGGCTTCGATGTCACCCAGCAAATGGAACAAAGCTATATACCTAGGGCCTGGGCGTAGAATGTGATGCCTCCAAAACCTGCAGAAGTTTACAAGGAAGTGTACTCCCTGCCTTCTTAGTAGACAGGAGCACAAGCTGCAGCCAACTAACTTAGAATTTGGAGGATATATGCTGGAAATCTCCGGACAACTGGATTCCTAAATGTTTACCAAAGAGCTGGGTCCCTGATATATCACTGAATTTACCTTCCCCTTCTAGATTACTTGTATCTCACCAAGATCTCTAGCACACTAAGCACTTCTTGCTCAGCTTGACACACCAGTATGGCACCATTGATATATGATAGCAAGGTAATGTTCTTTAGGAGATGCAGATGGACTTGCATCTTTAGATTTTATCGTGAAAGAAAAAGAAAGTTAACATAGTCATTGGGAAAAACTGTAATTATTGTTGCATAGTCCACATGAATGTGAACTGTTTCTGTCCTCTTCCAGCTGGAAAAGAAAAGAATGAACTAACCAAACCGATGGCCATATGCAATGTACTTGAGGCCATAAATTTACTCTAACAATGATACCACATTGCTATCCAGTACAGCAGCTGTGATCAGGGCTACTTGATTGTTTGTTGTAGTCTATGGTCATTCTTTAGAAACCATCCAGTTTATGCAAGGACCAGGCTAATGAATACATGAAGATGTGATGAAGAACACCATCTTTAAGGTCTTCAATGGTGGTATTCAGTTCAGTCACTCAGTCGTGTCCGACTCTTTGTGACCCCATGAATCGCAGCACACCAGGCGTCCCTGTCCATCACCAACTCACAGCGTTCACTCAAACTCATATGTCCATCGAGTCAGTGATGCCATCCAGCCATCTCATCCTCTGTCATCCCCTTTTCCTCCTGCCCCCACTCCCTCCCAGCATCAGAGTCTTTTCCAATGAGTCAACTCTTCGCATGAGGTGGCTAAAGTACTGGAATTTCAGCTTTAGCATTATTCCTTCCAAAGACCACCTAGAGCTGATCTCCTTCAGAATGGACTGGTTGGATCTCCTTACAGTCCAAGGGACTCTCAGGAGTCCTCTCTAAGACCACAGTTCAAAAGCATCAGTTCCACCATTCCCCTGGACTGTAATATTGTTTTGACTTATCTTCTTGGTGGAGGATGGGAAGGAGCAAGAATGTCCCAGCTCTAATTTCCCTGCTGTGCCAAGTCATTGGCTGAGAATAGACAAGGGAGAGGATGGCCAACTTAATGGTAAGGTAGATGCTAAGTGGCAGCAGCTGAGGCTGTCTGCCAATGACTCTTTGCAGCGGGTTCTCTCAAAGGGAGAATTGAACTACAATGCTATTGCATCTCGGAGAAGGCAATGGCACCCCACTCCAGTACTCTTGCCTGGAAAATCCCATGGACGGAGGAGCCTGGAAGGCTGCAATCCATGGGGTCGCTAAGAGTCGGACTCGACTGAGCGACTTCACTTTCACTTTCATTCACTGGAGAAGGAAATGGCAACCCACTCCAGTGTTCTTCCCTGGAGAATCCCAGGGACGGGGGAGCCTGGTGGGCTGCCGTCTATGGGGTCGCACAGAGTCGGACACGACTGAAGCGACTTAGCAGCAGTAGCAGCATCTCAGTAGCAGCTATTGCATCTCAGCTGGATCAATCTACATTTATACATCTGTCTTGACATCTCTGTGTGTGCATGCAAAGTTGCTTCAGTCCAGTCGGACTCTTTGAGATCCTGAAGACTGTAGCTGGCCAGGCTCCTCTTTCCATGAGATTCTCCAGGCAAGAATACTGGAGTGGGTTGCCATTCCCTCCTCCAGAGCATCTTACCAACAGAGGGATTGAACCCATGACTCTTATGTCGTCTGCATTGCCAGGTGGATTCTTTACCACTAGCCCATATCTCCATCTCTATCTAAATATGTCACATTTCACCATATACATAGGTGAAGATGAATCCTTGGGACTAAATCCTTATCTAAAGGAATTATCTAAAGGATTTAGCCCCCAGAATTTGCCATATTTATTCACATTAGAAGAAATTTTAGTAGAATTCATCAAATTGCCCGGTTGCAGGTGAAGGATCATATAAGCAAATCAAAAGATGGCAATAGTTTTACCACACTTTGGTGTTTTTCTGCATATTCAAAAATTTCAACATGCAAACCTTTTGCAATTGCAATCATTTTGAAAGAAAACTAAGAGATTTCTCGGCCGACTCTCAGCACCTAGAAATAATGGTTTCAGAACCTACTAATGATCATAATCTGGACCATGTTAAGAGCTTTGGCCATTCAGATGAATCAAGTCTCCTAGTTCTATATTCCTTCATGTGCACCATAAAATGCCTGCCACTGGGCTACTTATATTTGTATCACCTTTGTAGTATACCACTAGTCAAAGATAATGTGGAACATTTCCAAGGACCCCAGTATGATTTCTTTATCTCTGAGCAAGAATGGAAAGAAACATCATAGCATCAAGGAGTAGTCACACACTTTGAATAGTCAGAAGTTTTAGAGTCTGGAACAATATTGCCTTCACAGGACAATGAAACTACATTATAGATTTAATTTAGTGTTCTGGAGTGCAGCAGACAATTTCCCTTTGGATAAGCTTTCTCCAAACGTGGCAACTTTGGCAACTTTCACATATACAGATCAAGAGGACCTGGAGCATTCAAGAAGCTGGGTACAAGCCTAGCCACAAGAGCAAGCTAAGCACATTTAAAAATAACAATAAGGATAATAAAGCTAACAATGATAATCTCTCTGGTGAGATAAAAGGTCATTGTGACCTCCAGATTGCAATGGCAAATATTCTGCCTGGAATAACGCTTTCTTCATCCTTGTGCATTTGGAAGTCCAGAGCCAGGCTGCAGGCAGGCACCAGCCCCAGCTTTCACTTGCTTACCCTCCAGCGGCTGCCAATGGCTCAGGTTGCAAATTTGTTTATATTTAGAAGAACAGGTGTGTGGCTGAGTTCTAAATCAAGTCAGTGCCCTGCTGGCGTCATCTTGATGCATTTCATATAGCTGGAATAACTTAACATGGAAAAGGGTAACACGCCTACCCTGACTCCATAAGAGCTGCACCAAGCATATAGAAACTTTATGTCATGACTTCTGTTCTCTTCAGATTCAGTTCACTGTCCCCTCTTTGCACAAACCTGCAAGTGTGTGTGTGCGGGGGAGGGGGGGGAGGGGTTCCTGTGAGAAAAGGAATTAGAAGCCCTTTATTCAAATGAAGTCTCATTAGAAGTCTGAGTTACCTCTTACCTATGTGACCTGGGGATGACATATAATCATTGTTTTTCTCTGGGTCCCTTTTTTAATATACCAAGATTGCTGTGAAGCTCAAATTCCACCATGTGGGTGAATGTGCTTTCCCAATGCTCAAGTTCTTCACAGATGTAAAATAGCATGATGCGTGTAAAAGATCTTTATGATGCTAAATATGCACTATAAATGCGAACTAGTAGAATGGGTGGAAGTGAGCAGTGAGCAATGTTATAAATGTCAGATCCATGACAGTAATCCAAGACCAGGTGTTCTTGAAGACAGCAGGTTGGCAGTCATCTCCTTTAATCGCTCCTTCTATTATGAGTTCTGATATAAACATAATATATGAAGAAGCAGAGACACTCAGTTATAATGTAACGTTATCCTGCTAGGAACTTAAGCTCCGATACTTGTGTAGGCTTCCAACTTAATTCTGTTCAGTTTACCATGGGACACTGAGAGAACTTGCATCATTTTGTAGCATCCCTAAATGAAGTAGGTACCAAGTAGGAGGTTTTTCACTGGAAAAGGAAAAGCGAATTTTTGTTTCCATGTCATTTCATTTATATTAGGGTGGATTGTGTGTCATTAAAAGCTATATTGAAAAAATAATAAAATAGTGTATAGAAAAAAACTTATACTTTTCATAAAGCAGCCTTATCATTTAGTACTTCTTAATGAAAAGCTTCCTGTCTACCACGTGCATCTTTTCCCCCATATTATACTGGACCATTCCAAAACAAGTAAATACACATACATTCTTTCCCCAAATACAAGTGACAGTAGGAGCACCTAAAATGGACTTGAACTTCTCCTGAATCATCTTTAAGGTCTACTTAGTTGTTCTGAGATACCGGCAGGAAGAGAGGAAAGTGTCACTCCAAATATGTTGACCTAAAAGATGCAAGAATCCCACCATCATAATATTCCAGAAGGAAAGTCACAGGAGGTTCTCTGGTTCTCTTCCTCCTAGGACTGGGATTCCCCTTGCCACATGCCTAGCCCAGGCTGCAGTCCAACCTCCACTTGGCCAGCCCTGCTCAGTGATTGGAGCTGCTTGGGGGGTGTGGCCCCAGACTCTTGTGTGGCCCAGCTTCCTGATTGCGTGTTTCAGTGACGTTCAAACTGCAGGTGCTAATAACCCTGATTTCTCTCTCTCTTTCAAATTCTCTATCATTCTTTCTCTGCTGTCTGGTTTCTGGGCTACAAATCCATTGATGTTTTAATACAGTGGAAAGGAAGACAGATTTGTTTGTTGCAGCTCCACGTAAAATTATCCTACCAAGGCAATGACATGTATAAAATAATTTGTTAGTTTCAAGCACTTCTTTTTCAAGATGGAAAAAACATTTCATTGCCTTTTTTTTTTAAGTAGAGATATAAAAATGTCTTAATTAAAAATAGCAAATAAAAGTGCATTTTAAAAAAACAAGTGGAGGAAAGACACTAATGAAGTTGATGAGAATGGGAAGAAGGTTTGGAAAAACCAAGATTGAAAAAAAACAAAAATGAGGAGGGCAGAATAATAGAGAGAGAGAGAGGTGAAAACAAACAGAAAAAGCAGAATCACACTCAAAGAGAGAAGGAGGAAGAGAGAGGCTGGGAGAGAAGAATGGAAGGGAGAGGGGAAGGAAGAAGAAAGAAGCAAGGGAGGAAAGAAAAAAGGGGGAAGGAAAGGAAGGCAGGATGGAAGAAGAAAAGCAAGGAAGGAAGAAAGAGATTTGAGGTGAGTGTACTGATCAGGGGAGCATTACTAGTGTCGAGCTGCATGCACCCTGTGACCATACCAGCCATAATAATAATTAACAATAGCACTTACTGAATGTTTACTATTGCCCAGACACTATTCTAAGTACATTATATGTGATCCTCACCATAACCGTATGAGTTCATTTCTATTATTATAGTCATGGTCATCACCCTCAGGTTGGAGAAGTCTGCATTCTACAACTCACTGGGGTTGATGGGAGGGCCAGGATTCTGACTCGGGTAGGCTTCACACAGCGGACCACTGCCCTCTCAACTCCTGAGGCTTCTTCTCTTATTCTCCAAATTGACTATCAGCCAGTTTCCTTTTTTCGCTGAGATTTCTATGAGCCTTGCAGAAGTTAAAAGTAACTTGTTCTGCATCTAGAAACACTGTATTTAGTACTATTAGTAAAGCGCAAAGACCATTTTAAATTTGAAGTGTATTTTCTTCGATGACATAAGCTTTAAAAGTTTACAGATACTTGGTAAGTTTCCAGCTTCTTCAGGCTTCTTTGACAATTCCAAAATTTATAATGCTTTATTGGTTTGCATACAGTGATCAGAGTTGCTTTAATCCCTGTTAACAAAGGGTTTTAATTAAAACTAATATTTAGTTCTGCTTCCAATTAAATTCTTGTTTTGTAACCTGGTTAGAATCTGCTTGCTATGCAGGAGACCCAGGTTCAATCTCTGAGTCGAGATGATCCTCTGGAGAAGGGAATGGCTACCCACTCTAGTGTCCTTGCCTGGGGAATTCCATGGACAGAAGAGCCTAGCTGGCTATGGTCCATGGGATCACAAAGAGTCAGACAGGACTGAACAACTAACACTTTCACTAAGACTAAGTAAGAAATAATAATAAAAGCACATTGTGTAAAAGTTAGTGATAAATTTTACATGTATGTAATAAATGCACTGGGGACTTGTCAATAAATAATTAATGAACAAGCAAAATGGATTAATTATTGCTTAATAACAGCTTTTAAATTGCTTTTAGCACACCTCTAGAAGCCCTTCTAAAAATACTTACCAGTGGAAGAACGGTTTCTTAAGTGATAGCATTGAAATTATAGAAGTATCCCTTTATTTTCTATGAATTTGCTGAAATTAAGCTCAGCATCCATTCAGAAAAATGGAATTATTTTAAGTACTTTGCACAGAAGCATTAAGACCAGAAATTAATTGTTTAAAGAGGTGTTGAACAAATATGAGATGGAGACGCAAAAAGGAAGCAGGGCTGATAGCCAGAGAAGAGAAGCACAGTGTTGCCCTCAGGCTAGATTTCACAGCTTCCACATAATGCTAACACGTTGGAGATCCTCCAGTTTCCAGAGAGCTAGTATAGAAGGAAGTGCATTTCTAAAATCCCTTTAAACCTAATCTGAATAGACAGAGCCTAAATAAGGGAATTACGACAGCAGAAGAATATACCAGTCTTGTGGCATTTATCTGAAATCTCTTGGTTTGACCTCATAAGCACTTACGTAAACCAGCTGTTCTACCAAAAAAATAAAGGAAACAGGAATTTGGTTAGAGGCATTCTATTATTATTTATTTTAAAATAAAAATAGGAAGTATTGTCCATTGCCTGTAGGAGTTTTTAAACATCTCTTTGTTCTATTGTCTCTTCTATGTTTGATATTTAACTATCTTTATCATTATTATTTTGCCTTAACTCTTACCAACCACTTTTCAAATTTAGTGATTTGTTTTTTTGTGGGTTTTTTTGGACTATAAAGTTATTAATACTTGTCTACCCCTTACATAGATTGCGAAGTGACTTACTGAGTGAGGAGTGATAAGTTGTGAGGAAAGAGTCGATTAAAGAACAATTCTGGCCTTCCCTGGTGGTCCAGTGATAAGGAATTCACCTGCCAATGCAGGGGACACGGTTGGATCCCTGGACTAGGAAGATTCCACATGCCTCTGGGCAACTAAACCCATGTGCCACAACTACCAAGTCCATCCTCCAGAGGCCATGCCCAGCAATAAGAGAAGTCACCACAATGAGAAGCCCAACACTGCAATGAGTAGCCCCCACTTACTGCAACTAGGGGAAAGCCTGTGCAGCAACAAAGACTCAGCACAACCCAAAGTAAATAAATAAATAATAAAAAGGAGTTAAAAAAGGAACAGCTCCAACTGTAAGGTGCTGCCACGCCTCTAAGAATATCCCACAAAGTCACTTACAGATGCTGGAGATGATGTTCACGAGTTTTATTATACTTCTTAGAGAGAGCAGTGATTTTAAGGAGATTGCTTTATTCTGATCCTCACAGTCAATTTTGAGGTTGATGGCATTTAATTTTATGTATGCATTTAGAAAGAAATGAGATGGCTTGATGGAGACAAGTATTTCAGGACTTTTCTTTCATTAGATTAAAAAGCAGGTATTTTGACACACATTGCTTGTTTGCAGCAAAAGAAAAAAATTTGTGATCAGCCCATGCTTCACGTTAGGTAAAACAGACTCATTTTGAAAATTAGCAAATGTTATCTGGAACTGCAGCTGCAATACATTAATTTTGATCAAATGCTGAATGTCATGTACAGCCAAGTTAATTTCACTGAGGGCCAAGACGATGCTGTTACATTTAGGCGGAGCTAGTCAAGTGAATCTTGTTTACCAGTGCAGTGGGAAATCTGCTGGGTTCGTGGATTTAAAAGCCTCAAAACAACTTATCTCCTTAGAGATTTCCTGAGCCTTGTGAGGGACAGATTCATGCTGAGATTGTTCCTCCATGATGACCATGAGAAAGAGGAACTTCTCTCTCTTCTTTGGAGATTCTCAAACTGTGTGTTCAAATACATTCAAGTCCATAAGATGTGAAGGATTCCATTAACTCTGAAGGCATTTAAGAAGACTTACTCTTGCAAGATTAAGTTCAGGACTCACTTTTCATTTGGGATAAATATTGGCTATCAGTCAAGAAGTGGGCAACATTAGAAAGATTATATTTAAAACAAGCAACAAAAAAGCTCAACATAAAATGGGGGTTTCACAGAATTCTCAAAAATTCTTTCAAAGCAGCATAGCGTCATATAAACATGAAATCTACAGACAGGTAGCTTGAGTTTATTGTACTGACTCTACCATTTAGTAAATGCAAGATTTGGGGCAAATTACTTCATCACTGTTTCCTCACCCCATTAAATGAAAATAACAATAGTGCCAATTTCATAGGGTTAGCACAAGGATTAAGTGAATTAAAATTTGTAGAGCTCAGAATGGTGCTTGGCACATATTAATCACTCCATATGTGTTTGTTAAAGAAACAAATTCCTTTCTTGAACTAGGAACGTCACTCCCAGCTGTCTACGCACAACGCACGCAAGCCCCAATGCTGAAGCAATAAATCCTTCCGAGAGAGAAAATCACAGGCTCCCAGAGCCTTATTTTCAGAATCTCTCATGTTGCTTCCAGACACTGGCTATTTAATCCTTCCAGAACAACCAAGAGAGAATTTACGCAAATAAACTTCTCCTTTTACAGAAGAGAATGTGGCTGTCCAGGAAGAGCAAGTGTTTTCCTTGAGACAACCCAAAGAACTCTACCCATGCCCCATGTCTGTGGCTCTTATAAACCATCATGAGTGTGCTTAGTCACTCAGTCCAACTCTTTGCGACCCTATGGACTGTAGCCCACCAGGCTCCTCTGTCCATGGGATTCTCCAGGCAAGAATACTGGAGTGGACTGCCATTTCCTTCTCCAGGGGATTTCCCCACCCAAGGGCTAGAAACCATGTCTCCGGCATCTCCTGCATTGTGGGCAGATTCTTTACCCCCAGGGCCACCTGGGAAGGTTCCTTATAAAGCATAGGTGATATAAAATTGGTAGGAAATCAAAAACTTATAAGTGCGAGGTGCAAGCCGATTTAAAAAATAAATATCTATAGAGAATGAAACCACTGTACGAAGTTTATGAAACTTTTTAGAGACTGGGTCTTTTTTGATGGCTTCAGAAAACAAAGTACAAATTGCTGAATGTATATAAGGTTCCACTTAAATTTCCTAATTGAGAAGGGAACTAGAATATGCAGATGGGTTTTAAAAAATAACCAGTTATGCATATAAGTTTTATTCAAATACATATGAGTATAATTTGACTCTACCTTGCCAGGAAGGAAAGAACACTATCAAGGTGATATAAGAACCCTCACTGCAGTGGGATGTCTCACCTGGTAAGGGTATGAAAAGGGAAGAAATGAATAAGAGACGAGGTTTGGGTAAAAACGATGGATATTTTCACTGCCCTCTCCCATAGTCACTTGATGAGCTTTGAAAAGCACTAGTTTTGTCCATAAACATTTCTTCATACCAAGTCTTGTTTGTATAAGAATCTTTGGACTTGTTCCAGTTTAATAAAGTATCTCGTAGAGGGGAGAGAAGGAGAGAGAGGCAGGGAGGGAAGGAGGGAAAAAGAGACATTTTCAGTTATTCCTGTGTTAAGGCATACCTTGAAAAAATGGTAACATCTAATATTTATATTTTTTCTGATATCAAAGCAATAGATGCTCATTGCACAAAATGAATGTTTTTAAAACATACAGGAGAAAATCAAACTATCTGACTCCAGTGTGTCTGGGTATCTCACACCCCCATCCCCTAAGACTATACATTCTTATGAATTAAAAAAAAAAATCAAATTAGTATCTAAATGTATAGTTTTTTGACTTGGTTTTACACTTTATTATGAGTCTTTTTCAATTTTTATTTCGATTGCTTGGCTCCAATGGCAACACACTCCAGTATTCTCTCCTGGAAAATTCCACTGACAGAGGAACCTGGCGGGCTCCAGTCCATGGGGTCGCAGAGTCAGCCACGACCGAGCACATCAGCACACCAGCACATGCACTTCTGTAATTATTTCCTCATGAGAATTTTCTGGAAGTGGACATCTTGGATCAAAATGCAGGAGTGTTTTAAAGCATTTAATATAATACCCTGTTTTGTATTTTCTCTAGTTTTTGCTAATCTTAAAAATTATTTTTTTTCAATATAAAAATGTCTTGAGTTTATCAGTTCAACTGCTTTTCTGTTTAATTCTTAGTTTTTTGCTTTTATCTGCCTTATACCATTTCCCATGCTTTCCTTATGGTTATTTTCCATTATTATTTCATTTTATTTAAGGATTAAGTGGTTCATTTTCATTCTTTTTCTAGCAAGAGTGATAAGCAATTTAAATGTAATTTCTCATTTAACCCTAGCAAGAACCCATGGAGACCTTTATTAGTTCCATCTTACAGATGAGGAGTAAGAATTCAAATGAAGTAAACAATGTCCAGAGATTGCAGAGCTAGTAGATGGTGAAATGGGTCTGACTTCTCTATATCTTATAAGGATTGAAAAACAAGGAGCTTCCTTTTGTGTGAGCACAGCTCCACGGCCACATCTTCAGAGACGGACATAATACCCTTCAGATGTTACACCTGAAGAGTAACAATGTGCTCTTTACATAGGACAGTATTTTTTCTTTAAAGCCATTAAGTGACAGCAAACTTTTGTTGAAAATATACCAATTCTTATATTATTATAGGAGAAAATTTACCAAGGAGTTTTCTGTTGCATCTGGTGTTCCTGTGAATAACTTATAAAGGTTAAGGAATGTTTGGAAAGACTGCATTTATTTTTGGTGCTCCTCTTGCCTATAATGTTCTCACTGTATTTTTTGGGGGTAGGGGGAGGAGCACTTTTTAGTGTTTATTGCCTTTCCACAAGTCATCCTCCTCTAGAAGCTTCCTCTGAAATATCCTCTGAACCTTCTGATGGATTCTCACAGTACCCTGCATGCTCTTCCTGGGAGTTCTATCAGAATACCTTTTCCAAATATATGTTTATAAATTCTAAATAAGTGAATACTGGGGAGACGTCTGCTTATAATTGCAGTATTTCCGCATAAAAGATTTAGCAACTCGCTAATAGAAATGTACAGCTTTCTTTTAAACAAATAAAGAACAGCTGCTGTCATTGGGTTTCCAAACAACATGGTTCTATCAGTTCAAAGGACTTGATCATGATAAAAACCATGAAGATGGCACGACAGTGATAGACACTCACTTCTGTGGAATAATGATGAACAGCATCCCACATACATGAGAATGGACTTACAAGGCCACCTGTCCATTGAAACAATATATTGAAGTCCATAAAAGCAATGTTCAAAATTGCTCTCAAATAGCTTCACTCCACTTCATCACCAATCATTCTAACAGTCATTCGGCCGCTGTGACAGAGGTGGGCAGCAAGAAATGATATCCATGACAATAGCTTGGCTCTGGGATAAACTAGGAAGCCATGAGAAACCCTCTTGTAACTTTTCCTTTCTTAGCTTGGCCAGGCTCAGATCATGGCCTCAGCTTGGCAAATCACATTGCTCAAAGTGGAGGCCAAGAGTTGCAGCAAAAGTGATGGATAATGCTGGGTCCTCATGCAGGTAGTCCCTGTGACCCAGGCTGCTTCAGGCGGGTGCTGTCTGCACACACAGCAGGCACACATGCCTTTATGCACTTGACTCCTTTCCAGCAAAAGTAAAAGAGACCTTCACAAAGCCCCACACCCCAAGGGAAACAATTTGTAGGGTCTCGCCAGCTTGGCAAGCCCATCTCACAATGCTGCTCTGCTGACAGATAACACCTCTCTCTGCACGATTCCCACTTCTCAGAGCAACAGTGGGAAACATTTGCAACTTTTGAGAGAATGAGAGCAACTGTCAAAGCAGGCACAAGAAGAGAGGAAGACAGTTCAGGGGCCCATAAGAGAGGACACCAGGGACTGAACACCATCAGTCTGAGTCGGGGAGAGGGAGTAAAGAATACAGTACCGGGTACACTATGTGGCCTCTGAGATGGAGACAGAAAACAGAACTCACTATGCACACCGCAGCAGAACTCACATTTGCAGAGACCAGTCAGGTTCTTTACTGTCCTCACTATTTATGAGTGGAATTCTCTCTCTCTCTCCAACTCACTCAGAATTCTTTTGGTTGTAAGTGACAGAAACTACAATTCACACTTGCTCAAGCCAAAAATAAAAAGGAAAATGACAGATGAGGAGGGGGCAAGAGAAATGCAAAGGAAAGGGAAAGGTTGGGAGGAAAGGAGAAGGAAGGAGGCTCATGCAACTGAAAAGCTCGGAACTGGGGTCAGATCTGGGACGCGGGTGACATCATTAAGGCTCAGTCTCGTTCTCCTCCCTCCTTGGTTCTGATCTCGTGTTGGCTCCACTCTCCGCCAAGCTCTTTCCTTTACGTCAAAATTTAACTTTCAAGAGTTATATCCTACATTCTTAGAAACCTCAAGAAGACTTTTTTTAAAAGATATTTTTCCTCTAATACCTAAAAAAAAGAAAACAACAACTTGAAAACTCTTTGGGTTCAATTAATCTGGCTGGGTTCTCCTATGCACACCTGGAGCTCCACTCACACCAAATGAATGCAGAGAGGGTTAATTAGATGATGATTCAGTTATTGAGCATCTACTGTAGGCCAGGCGTTGGGAAAGGGACTGAGGGCACCATGCTGGGCAAAAATAGACACATTCTGAAACTCAAGGGGTGTGACAGGGAATCCAAAAATTAAAAATATCATAGACTTCATATGGTTTCCTAATGTTGCCATAAGAAAGTATCACAAACTGAGTGACTTAGAACAACAGAAATGTATTCTTTCACAGTTCTGGAGGACAGAAGTCTGAAATCAAGATGTTGACAGGGCCAAGCTCCCTCTGAAGATTCTAGGAGACAACACTTTTTGCTTTTCCCAACTTCTGGCGTTCCTTGGCTTGTAAGATATTTCACCCAAACTCTGTCTCTATCTTCACATCTTCTTCTCTGTGTATCTCCGTGCCCTCTTTTCTTTTAAGGACAGCAGATACTGTATTTAGAGCCCATCCCAAATGATGATTTCATCTCAAGATCCTTAATTAATTACATCTGTAAAGGCCCTATTTCCAAATAAGGTCACATTCTGAGGTTCTCAGTGGATATGAATTTTTGGGAGACACTATTCAACCTACCACACAACCTAATATATAATTAGAAACCAAATGTGGCCAGTGAAAGGAAGGAATATACTCTTATGGGTGGGTAAGAAAGGATTGTGAACTAGACTTCAGATGTAGTAGTTTTCATTTGCTAGATAACAAACTTCGCAAACATAACAGCTTAAAACAATAAGCACTTAATGTCTCAAACTTCTGTAGGTCAGAACTCAGGCATGGTGTGGCTGTTTTCTCTGCCCAGGATCTCAGAAACTGAAATCAAGGTGTCATCCAGACTGAGTTCTACTCTAGAGATTGTGGGACAACCCACTAATAAGCTCCATTCAGATGGTTGGAAGAAATCACTTCCTTGTAGTTGTAGGACTGCGGTCACATTTTCTTTGCTGCTGGAGACTGTGTTCAACCTCTGGAGATTATCTATATTCCTTGTCACAGAGTCCTCTCCCTTTTCAAAGCCAGCAATAGAAAACCTTCTTTGCATTGAATCTCTCACAATTCAAAGCACTCTCTTCAAGAAGAGCACAGTGGCTTTTTAGGGTTTACTGAGCAGGGTTAGGGTCACCAAGGTTAAGTTCCCCATCTTAAGCTCAACTTAACTGGGGACCTAAATTATATTTACAAACTGCCTTCACTTTAGTACCTAGATTAATATTTCATTGAATAACTGGGGAAAGGTATATATATACCTTGGACAAGTGTCGCAAGGACCATCTTTGAATTCTGCTACCACAGTACATCAAGAAAAGCTTGCCTAGGGAAGTCTTCATGGACTTGGGACCTAAAAGGCAACTCAGCTAAATAAGGAGAGGGGAGGAGTGTTGTGGTCAGAATAAAAGTGAAGAGGAAAGAGCAGCTCTCACAAAACTGAGAGGAGACCTACATGGCAAGAGGACAGAGAGTAAGGGTGAGGATTGAGAGCAGTGTGGAGGCTGGGCTCCATCATCCAGGCCACACAGGCCACAAGAGGACTGGAGTCTTCCCCTCTGTGCTGGCAGGTACAGTCAGTCACACGTTGTACCAGAGGGAGAATCTCTCTCAACCATCTGAATGTGAAAGTGTTAATTGCTCAGTTGTGTCTGACTCTGTGCAACCCCATGGACTGTAGCCTGCCAGGGTCTCCTCTGTCCATGGAATTCTCCAGGCAAGAATACTGGAGTAGTTTGCCATTTTCTTCTCCAGAGGATCTTCCCAAATTAGGGATCAAACCCGGGTCTCCTGTATTGCAGGCAGATTCTTTACAATCTGAGCCACCAGGGAAGCCCCTCAACCATCTATTGGGTTTGAAAATCTGGAAAAGGCCAAACCTGCAAGGATAAAAGTCAAAGTATATAATAAGCAAGGACTAAGCAAGGACACCAGCTTTAGTGCTGAGTCATGCTTCCTTCAGCAGACCCTAGTTGCATGGCCTTTAGCCCACAGTTGCTGGTTTATAGGGAGGTCCAAGAGGTTCTAGGGAGGGAACAGTGGAGAATCCTTGATAGGGTGACCATGTAATTTATCACCCAAACTGGAACAGTTTTAGGAGTGATAGAAGGCACTATATTAATTACACTATGTAACAAGTGTAAATCAGGACTGTCCAGGCAAAGCAGAAATTGTCTTTTGGAACTTGAGGCAGTGACATTTTACCAACCAAAAAGTAAGTTTTTAAATATATCTTAAAAAAATCTTCTTCATGACTATTGACTACACATCAGCACTGCACACTCAACATTAATAGGCTGGAATTCAGTCACTAATCTGGCACTTATTGTCACTCTGGGAAATTGTTCTCACACCTCAATTTCCTACTTTGAAAGTAAGTTTATTGCTGTTTCTCCTTAATCCATTCCATGTGAATTCCATTTAAATGGATTGATGTATAAGCATGTCTTTCTTTCTCAATGTGTAAATTGCAAAATATTTCCTGTGGCTTTCCATTGTGATAGCACCGGGGGAGAAATTTGATAAGACAAATAAAAATTCCCAAATGAACAATAGCGAGCATTGTGCTGAGAGATGCCCTATCTCTAAGGTCTGAGGGAGTTTAATCCTAGAGCCTAAAGCCTGGACTGTGTCTTCCATTCCTGCATACAAAGACCATTCTCTGCAGGAAGTCAGCCAGCTGTCACTCTGTTCTAGGCAGAGAAAAGAAAACCTCCACTCATTCCACAGGGAAGCCTTCCTCGTCCTTCTCCGTTTATCAGTATTTTACCCATTCCTCAGAGCCGACCTCAAATTCCCACTGTCCTTGGGAATTCTTGACTTATGACGCCAGCGAGTGACTTTCTTTCTCAAGTTACACGTTTTATGTCTTTGTGTGCATCACGTGATGAGAATTTTATCACATCACGCCCTGTTGAATAAGTGCCTATTGTTCACAAGGTCCCAATTTTGCAACTTCTCACCACCAAATCCTGGAGTATAACAAATTGAGCTAATCAGCTTGAGCTCCTCACTTTGGGGGGCCCTCACAGCTCCTGGCACCAGGTGGCTAAAGTTTCACATGACAGGGATGAATGTAAGAGCTGCCAACTGGCTGGAAAACAGATCCAAGGCGGGTGTGCACTCAGTGGGAGAGTCATAATGACCCTGAAGGCTACAGCCCCTTCCACTTGCACCATTAAGACACATGGGTTTTTCTTCTTTTTGCCTTCAAACCTACCCTTGAAGTTCAGCTTCACTTTAATATTTCCTAAAAAGCATGAGAACAGCTACTCATTATGATCTACACTATGCCTGTAGGTCTCTAGCAATGCCTCTACGTGTTGCTTTAGCCGCTGTCTAAAGCAAGTGTTGGCAAACTTTTTCTATAAATGGACAGATAGTAAACATTTTAGACTTGCAAGCCATATGGTTTCTGTAGCAATTACTCAACTCTGCCATTATAGTGGGAATGCTCCCCAGACAGATAATATGTAAACCAGTGAACATGGCTTTCCCCGGTAAAATGTTAGTAACAAAAACAGATGATAGACTGGATTTGGCCCATGGGCCAGAGTTTGTTGACCCCTGGTCTAAAGCCCAGTCTAAAATAGTATCCTACCGGTATGTGAGCATGGGAAGTGCAAACTGCCTGCATCATAAAATGCGTTAATTTTATATTTTTTCAACCTCTCTTCTTTCCTCCTCTACATTCAGTCTTTAAATCTCAGTAGCTATAAATTTTACAGGGTATCCGGTAAGTCCAGCCTCACAGGAGAGAAATGTGTATTTTTCCATCCATAAGTCACACTTCCTTATTTCTATAAACGTTCATGTCTCTTATAAAGGAAGAAGAAAAGCAAATTACTTTTTATCATTGGAGCCATTTGAAAATACAAACATACGTAGAGAAAATGGCAAGTTCTGAGCATTTGTTGCAGCACATTAGTGAAGGATGTAACTTCATTACTGCTGACCTGATTGACCATGTGTTTTGTTGACCAGTTGCATCAGAATTTGTATGAATGAAAGACTTGTTTTGCTGTCTTTTTAACAGTAATTTTCCTCTGGTGTTGGGCTTATGAGAAGACTTGAATTTATTTTTTATCAAAGTGGTTTATCGATTGGATTAAGTTCTTTTTGCTAGACTAGAGCAAAAAAAAAAAAAAAATCAACATGGGAACTCTGCTAGATCTTCATATAGTCAGAGAACTTTCACGTTCTTCCTTCCCTAATAGAAATCTGAGAAATGGTATTAGTGAATTGCTGATTTTCCATCAAAGTCTTTGATAACTTGGTCTTTTTCTCCATCAGCCTGAATAACCCACGTCTCAACTTTGGAGAGATTCATTGACACAAAAGTGAAAAATTCATAATAGCTTTCCTATAAATATAACAAATATGTCCTCATAAAAGGATATCCCTTTATCTACTTTTTACCTCTCTTGCTGATCCATATATTTTGTTCTTTTCCTGCACATAGCATCTCTTTCAGTTCCCTGTTTCTAGACACTTTTTTCCCCATATTTCCCAATGCCCACGAGGTGCCTTTTTCCCTCTCCAAAAGGAGTCTCCCTACACTTCAAGACCTTTCCTCAAAATCCTGGCTATGTTTCAACTTTTCCAAAATTATGCATGGGATAAAATTCTCTATAATGATTAACAGTTAAGATTGGAATAGGATTCATGAAGAAAGACCATGACCACATGAGGATGTAACAGCTGCAGAACTACACAGAATCTGTTAGTCACTATATGACTCTAAAATGGTCCTCACTGCAGAGACTGCTTGGTTCCTGGGTCACAGTTAAGACATCCAAATCACCCCTGCCTTTGACAATCCATGCCCGAGTCTCCCAGCTAGTGAGCAGATCAAGTCCAGAGCCTAAACTCAACACAGCAGCACCTTCAGACTTAAAGCATGAAGGTCAGAGCACTTTGAACTCCCTGTGGGAAAAAGTGTCCCTGGGGTCAAACGGGTTTGCTTTTGAACCATAGCAATGCATGTTTTCTTGAAAGACACAGAAGAAGTTGTAATATGAAAAGAATTCCATAAATAAAGGTTATTAAAATGCCAGAAAATCGTCAAAGAATAGTCATACAAAACAGAGCCCTTGTTTAAATTTTAAAACAAGCCGACTTCACTATAATAGAAAAAACATGTGTTTGTTAAGCCCATGGGCCCAATTCTGCTTTCAATGAAAACCCGGAATTCCTGCTTAAGTCAATAAAGTGTGTGTCTGGAGAGGGGGAGCTGTTTTCAGAGTAATGGAAAAGACAGGGATGGACAGGGGAGCAAGATAATGCTCCAGGATTAGAACCTGAAATGAGGACCAGCCTGTAGTCAGCAAGTACCCACCACACCAGTATGACCGACCATATGGCCATTGTTGAAGGCCAGTATACATTCTGATTGGCCAGTGTCGTGCACTGTATTCATTACCTATTTTTACTGTCACACCTAAACAAGAGTCCCCTAAAATGTCCCAGCACCATAAACTCTAATTTGTCTACCAATTTAATTTTCTTGAGAGGGTCACAAAAGAGACTTGGTATTTAAAGAGGGTTCATAGCACCATTTTTAGAAGCTACCCCCTTACTCTGTTTCTGAATCATATATTCATTATTCTTATTTTATGTTGTCACTTGTTAGGGATCAAAGAAAAAAAGACATTGAGTGTTGAATGGCAAAACACCAAAAACATACTATATAATAACATACTATAAACATAACATAAATATAAAAATATTTATTCATATGCCATCAAAGAAAGAAAGCGAATCAATGGACATGAGATTGAGCAAGCTCTGGGAGACAGTGAACGATAAATAGGGAAGCCTGGCTCACATCATGAGGTCACAAAGAGTCGGACATGGACTGAATGACTAAACAACAGTAAAATAGTATTACGGGCTTCCCTGGTGGCTCAGATGGTAAAAAAATCTACTTGCAATGAGGAGGATCTGGGTTCGATCCCTGGGTTGGGAAGATCCCCTGGAGGAGGGCATGGCAACCCACTCCAGTATTCTTGCCTATGGACAAGAGGAGAATCCTATGGACAGAGGAGCTGGGTGGACTATAGTCCATGGGGTCACAAAGAGTCGACACGACTGAAGTGACTAAGCACAGCACAGCACAGTAATATTATACCAATTTAAACAATGAAAATCTACATTTTAAGAATTGAACTATTTTAAGAATGAGAAATGCATGCTTTCATATATTGAATTGGTGTTACAAAAAATTGAACTCCCTAAGTAGTTTAGTAAAAAAAGGGAGGATTTCGTGGCTTAACATAGTCAGACATCAGAAAAGTAAACAGTCCTCTAAACTAAAGCATGACAAAGAATCAGATCTGGAACACAGTCAGTGCCTTCTCTCTCCAAACCTCCACTCTCCATCTGTCTACAGGCTGGGTCCCTACTCTCACACATCTCCACTTGGTGGGGACAAGGCCACTGACAGCTCTGAGGTCACATTCTTATAGCCTTTGGCCAGAAAACAAAGATGGCTCTCTGTTCCCCAGTTTCAGTTTTCTTTTCTTTTTTTTTTTTTAATGTTTTCTATTGTGGCAAAAGTCATGTAACATAAAGCACTTTATTTTCATCATATTTACCTGTATAGGGGCACTAAGTGCATTCATGTCATTGTGCAACTCTCACCATCATCCATCTCCCAAATCTTTCACTTTTCTACACTGAAACTCTGTCCTGGGTAAACACTAACTCCCCATTCCCTCTCCTCATCCCCGCCACCCCACCCCACCCCCGTTCCCTTGCATCTACCAATGTACTTTCCGAATTAATGGATTTGACTATTCTGCTGCTGCTGCTACTAAGTCGCTTCAGTCGTGTCCAACTCTGTGCGACCTGGTAGATGGAAGCCCACCAGGCTCCCCCGTCCCTGGGATTCTCCAGGCAAGAACACTGGAGTGGGTTGCCATTTCATTCTCCAATGCATGAAAGTGAAAAGTGAAAGTGAAGTCGCTCAGTCATGCCCAACTCTTAGCGACCCCATGGACTAGAGCCTACCAGGCTCCTCCATCCATGGGATTTTCCAGGCAAGAGTACTGGAGTGGAGTGCCATTGCCTTGACTATTCTAGGTACCTCATATAAGTGGAATCAAACAGTACTTGTGTGCAGCTACTGTGTACTGGAATGCATTTTTAAAGTTGTTGGTGCTGGTTTAGTTGCTAAGTCATGTCTGACTCTTGAAACCCCATGGACTGTAGCCTGCCAGGCTTCTCTGTCCATGGGATTCTCCAGGCAAGAATACTGGAGTGGGTTGCTATTTCCTTCTCCAGGGAATCTTCCCAACCCAGGAATCAAACCCAGGTTTCCCGCATTGCAGGCAGATTCTTTACCAACTGAGCTACAAGGGAAGTAATTTTTAAGGTTAGCTTATTATATGTCCTACAAACAGATTGTATCTTCTTTTTTTGATTAGGACTGGCCTGAACATTCTCTCATTTAAGGTGTTACTTTTGAAGAGCACCCAAAAGACAGCTTTCTCTCTTAACACATGACTTTTAACCATCATATCTCTTAAGACTTTGAACTTTGAAAGATCTGAATTCTTTGGAAATTCAGTGATGTATCACTAAAAAGCAGAGTCTACTCTATTGGCTAAGGATGCAATGGAATAGAAGACCTGTCTGGAGAGGCAGAACATCAGAGGTTAAAGAGTAGCTCCTGGAACCAGATATCCTGGATTTGCACCTGATTTAACTTCAGATCAGTATGTGACACCTAGTAAGATATACTTCACCATGTCACATTGAATCTTCCTCCTTTATTACCCAGCATAGTGTTAAATCAATGGTCTAAAGTAGCTGCTGCTGCTGCTGCTAAGTCGCTTCAGTCATGTCTGACTCTGTGCGACCCCATAGACGGCAGCCCACCAGGCTCTGCCATCCATGGGATTTTCCAGGCAAGAGTACTGGAGTGGGTTGCCATTGCCTTCTCTGCTAAAGGAGCTAGTCAAAGGCAATGATGATAATCCCCTCCAGGATAAAATTTAGCAATCCTCAGCAAATGTATAATACCCATTGTGTTCTGACAGCACACCTACCTCACATGACCACACTGATTACTGGCCCTTATCTGAATTAGACCTGTGTTGACTCCAAGCCTTTTGTACATAAAGTGTCTCTGCCTGAATTATCCTCCTGTGTGCATTTTCCCAAGAACATCTCAATGAAACTTTCTTTTTTATTGTATCAAAACATATTTTAATCAGAAATCCCAATATAAGTAGTTATTATCTCATCAGGTCAATGAAATCTTTTCTAGGTCCATTTACTCAAAAATGGTTTTACCAGTAGTCATGTATGGATGTGAGAGTTGGACCATAAACAAGGTTGAGCGCTAAAGAACTGGTGCTTTCAAATTGTGGTGCTGGAGAAGACTCTTGAGACTCCCCTGGACAGTAAGAAGATCAAACCAGTCAATTTTAAAGAAAATCAACCCTGAAGACTCATTGGAAGGACTGATACCGAAGCTGAAGATCCAATGCTTTGGCTACCTGATATAAAGAGCCGACTCATTGGAAAAGACCCTGATGCTGGGAAAGACTGAGGGCAGGAGGAGCAGGGCATGACAGAGGATGAAATGATTGGATGGCATCACTGACTCAATAGACATGAGTTTGAGCAAACTCTAGGAGACAGTGAAGGACAGAGGAGCCTGGTGTGCTGCAGTCCATGGGATTGCAAAGAATAGGACAAAATTTAGCAATTGAATGACAACAACAAAATTACCATTTAAACTCATTACTCTTGCCATCCTGTCAATTCACAATTTAATGTATCTTTTAAACAATTTGTTTTACAATAAACAGGCCAAGTAAAATGACTTCTTAGAATATAATCTCTGCAGGAAATTACAAAGATCTTATCTAGGGGCAAAGTATTCCTTAAAGGGATTTTTCAAAGGTTTCTTTTTGTTGTTGTTTTGTTTTTTAATTGGAATGTAATTATTTTCCAACGTTGTATTAGTTTCAGGCATATAGCAAAGTGATCTAGATATAGTCACTCTTTTTCAGATTCTTTTCTTATAGGTTATCACTGAATATTGAATATTCAGTCAATATTGAATATTGAATATTCATAGTCCCTATGCTATACAGCATTTGTTAATCCTAGGCTCCTAATTTATCCCTGCCCTCCATGTTTCCCCTTTGATAACCATAAGTTTGTCTATGAGACAAACTATAACCATAAAATGTCTATAAGTCTGTTTCCATTTTGTAAATAAGCTCATTTGTATCTTTTTTAAAAAAATTATATTCCACATATGAATGATATTATATGATATTTGTCTTGCTCTGACTTACTTCATTCAATATGACAATCTCTAGCTCCATCCATCAGAGAAGACAATGGCACCCATTCCAGTACTCTTGCCTGGAAAATCCCATGGACGGAGGAACCCGGTAGGCTACAGATATGGGGTCGCAAAGAGTTGGAAACAACTGAGCGACTTCACTTTCACTTTTCACTTTGATGCATTGGAGAAGGAAATGGCAACCCACTCCAGTATTCTTGCCTGGAGAATCCCAGGGATGGGGGAGCATGGTGGGCTGCCATCTCTGGGGTCGCACAGAGTCAGAAACGACTGAAGCAACTTAGCAGGAGCAGCAGCAGCTCCATCCATGTTGCTGACGATAACATTATTTCATTTGTTTTTATGGCTGAATAGTATTCCATTGTATACCTGTACCACATCTTCTTTATACATTCCTCTGTCAATGGGCATTTAGGTTGCTTCCATAATTGGTTTTTGTACTTGGCAATGCAATGGACATTGAGGTGAATGCAACACTTCAAATTATGGTTTTCTCCAAATTTATGCCCAGGAGTGGGATTGCTAGATCAAACAGCAGCTCTATTTTTAGTTTTTTAAGAACCTCCATACTGTTCTCCATAGTCTATGTAACTTTCAAATCCTAGCTCCTGTTATTTCCTCTGGCTTCCCAAAGGAAAAAATAAAGTGAAGTTGCTCAGTCATGTCCAACTCTTTGTGACCCCATGGACTGCAGCCTAACAGGCTCCTCTGTCCATGGGATTTTCCAGGCAAGAATACTGGAGTGGGTTACCATTTCCTTTTCCAAGAGATTTTCCTGACCCAGGTTTTGAACCTGGGTCTCCCGCATTGTAGGCAGACGCTTTACCGTCTGAGCCACCAGAGAAGTCTCCCAAAGGAAGTGTGGATTTATTTCCCCTCTTTATCTGACTCAATTATAAAAATCATCATCTTGTATTATAATCGTTAAGAAATTTGTTTCATTCTCCAAGAATGCAAAAGGAGGAAGTTTTTCATTTAATTTGTATTTTATTCCTAGAGCCAACAATGACCAGAATTTAGTAAAGTTCAATAAATGCTCTTGAATAAAGGGGAAGTTTCATTTTCTTTTATCTCGAAATTTGCTGCATTGAAGCATGAAGAGTGATGGCATTTTTCCCAGACACGAAAAATATCACAAGATTGTTGGACCCAACTTCATTTTTGTGCTCAAAAATTTGAGCATAACAGTGTTGTTGGGCAATAGACATCAACATGCAGTTATCCTCTCAAGTCATGACTTTTTCTAGAAGTTCACATCTAAGGGTTTAGGACATAATCCCACCAGTCCCACCACACTTTCATCTGAGAGGATTTCCCCTCTGTTTTAACAAGTGTGATGACTCCCCTGGAAACATTTGCAAATCACAATTAAAAAGGAAAAAATGGGAGCTTGTTATAGCACACAACAAACTGCCTCATGCATGATATCACAGAGAATACAAAGGAAATATTATCAGTCGGACTAGCTCATACATCTCTGCCCTAATATCTCCAGCAAATGTGATGGTTCTTTCCTCTTTTCATAATATATATATATATATATATATATATATATATATATAAGCCCTTTATATTATAGAAGATATAAGTATATGTATATGCCTATATTGCATACAATGCTTTTTCAGTTCAGTTCAGTCACTCAGTTGTGTCCGACTGTTTGCGACCCTATGGACTGCAGCATGCCAGGCCTCCCTTTTCATCACTAACTCCTGGAGTTTACTCAAGCTCATGTCCATTGAGTCAGTGATGCCATCCAGCCATCTCATCCTCTGTTGACCCCTTCTCCTCCAGCCATCAATCTTCCCCAACATCAGGATCTTTTCCAAGAAGTCAGTTCTTCACATCAGGTGGCCAAAGTATTGGAGTTTCAGCTTCTGCACCAGTCCTTCCAATGAATATTTAGGACTGATTTCCTTTAGGATTGACTGGTTAGATCTCCTTGCAGTTCAAGGGACTCTCAAGAGTCTTCTCCAACACCACAGTTCAAAAGCATCAACTCTTTGGTGCTCAGCTTTCTTTATAGTCCAACTCTCCCATCCATACAAGGCTACTGGAAAAACCATGGCTTTGACTAGATAGGCTTTTGCTGGCAAAGTGATGTCTCTGCTTTTTAATATGCTGTCTAGGTTGGTCATAAATTTCCTTCCAAGGAGTAAGGGTCTTTTAATTTCATGGCTGCAGTCACCATCTGCAGTGATTTTGGAGCCCCCAAAAATAAAGTCAGCCACTGTTTCCACTGTTTCCCCATCTATTTGCCATGAAGTGACAGGACCAGATGCTGTGATCTTAGTTGTCTGAATGTTGATCTTTAAGCCAACTTTTTCACTCTCCTCTTTTACTTTCATCAAGAGGCTTTTTAGTTCTTCTTTACATTCTGCCATAAGTATGGTGTCATCTGCATATCTGAGGTTATTGATATTCCTCCCAGCAATCTTGATTCCAGCTTGTGCTTCATCCAACCCAGCATTTTTCATGATGTACTCTGCATATAAGTTAAATAAGCAGGGTGACAATATACAGCCTTGATGTACTCCTTTACCGATTTGGAACCAGTCTGTTGTTCCATGTCCAGTTCTAACTGTTGCTTCCTGACAATGCTTTTTACTAAACAGTAAAATGACCTGTTATTTTGACAATCTTAGAGCTTCTTGCTTTGTTATTTGTCTGTCTGTCCATACTCCTAATCTAGAATTAAATGTGAGACCTTTTGAATAATTGCTGTGAGAATACTTTAAAATTTTCATTTTCCCTAGGCAATTTGAGAACTTCATGTCTTTATAAGCTAAGCTGAAGATCTTTTAACACTTGTCTAATAGATCTGAAGCAGAGAGGAGACAGCAGTCCACAGAAGTTCCCGAGTGTTTTAAAACAATTCTTTAAACACCTCCAAAGAAATTACACCTGAAAATATCCCTAAACTTAAAGACTGTGCATCACATAAAAAGTCCCGAATGAAAAGGTTTAAAAACACAATGTATCAGAGACCACGTCTGATTCAGTAATCCCAATTGATCATCCATTTTCTGAGACTTATGAGAATAAAACAGTTATTCTCTAACGTTACTTCCTGACAACGCTTTTTACTAAACAGTAAACTGACCTGTTATTTTAACGATCTTAGAGCTCCTTGCTGTGCTTGTTGTCTGTCTGTCCATACTCATAACCTAGGATTAAATGCGAGACCTTTTGAATAATTGCTCTGATAATACTTCAAATTTCTCATTTTCTGTAAGCAATTTGAGAACTTAATGTCAGTTAGAAAATAAAAAACAGAATAAAATTTCCTCTTCCCAATAAGCCTTAGGAAAGATTGAGGCCAGGAGGAGAAGGGGACAACAGAGGATGAGATGGTTGGATGGTATCACTGACTCAATGGACATGAGTTTGGGTAGGCTCTGGGAGTTGGTGATGGATGGGGAGGCCTAGCATGCTGCAGTTCATGGGGTCACAAAGAGTCAGACACAACTGAGCGACTGAACCGAACTGAACTGAATAAAAGTAATATAAGGCCACTCCTATGATTAGTGAAGCAAAACATTAATGAAATCAAATAGCATTAGTGAAATAAAACATTACTGAATTAAAATAAATATATATATAACTTTATTCTTATATATGTATAAGAAAAATTTTAACCAAATGCTTTGAGTTTCAACATTTCATTCATTAACCACTGAACTTTGTATAAGAGTTACATATAAGATCCCATGAAAGATAGTGCCATTATGGCTAAAATGTACAGTCTACAATATACAGTCATGAATATAAAAATTTACAGATAAAGATCAAATATAAGACATATCCAAGAATAAGGATAAGACATAGGATTTTGTCTTATCAAAGAACAGGCACAGACAACAAGTGCTACAGGTACTCAGAGGAAGATGACAGAGCAAGGAAGGGCCCATGGTGGCCTTTGCACTGAATGCTGAACTATCAGGAGCATTTCTAATAGGAAGAGATAGCAACTGAGTATTATAAACGAGTTTGAATAAAGGTACATGGCTGGAGTAACATATATCATATTCAGGAGTCCACATGAACTCTGAGAAAAAGAAGTCTCAAAATGGTAGCTCATAGAGCAGGGTCACCCCACAGATGTATTTTCCTTATTATCCAACATGTTATTTTTAAATCAGTTGGCAACACTTAACAACTGGTAAATTTAACATACAGTCCAAATTACTAGTTTTTGTTTAAAATGGAAAGATCCAGCAATAGTCAACAGATATTTCTCCATGTACACGATTGGCTGAACCTCAATAGAAATATTTAGACACTCACCTATTTACCATAATCCCCACTTCTCCCTGTAGCCTCACAATAGCCAGAGTACTAATTTCTATTACCCAAATGGCTCTATAGATGAATAGATGACCTTATATATAAACCCATTTAGCATAAGAGATGTTAAGGAAAGTCGTGATAGATAATATCTGGACATCAGAAAGAATCCAAGTTATGGAAAATAATACCATGCTAAGGAGTTTGGATTTAATTAACAGAAATCAGAAAGACAACTTAGAGTAAAATTATCAAAGTAGTGTCTTAAGGACCTGCATCTAGGATCAAGGGAGGATACCTTAAATCACATGGAGAACAAGCCAGTAATAATAACCAAAATTGTCATTTATTGAGATCTACTAATGTTTTGGAAACTATTAAAACAATATATTCAGACCTAAATCCAAATTCTATATAGATCCTAAATAAAGCAGCTTTCTTAACATGTATGCTTTCATATTACAATGTTAAAAAAAAAAGGCATACATTTTGACCAATTTTAATGGAGCTTAAGTTTCTTATATACATGAAGCACATTTTGACATACAAGCTAGGCAGCTGCCAAATTTATCTTACCAAAATAGAACCTGGCTCTGAAGTCTAACATGGCAGCACTTAACTCAAGCGGCACATCTGATAACTTTGCCTGGTCCTAAATAAATCTTTGTCATTTGTTTTAAAAAGTGACAACTGATAGCTAATAAAACTGGATATGCACCTAGCTGTAAACATTAGCTGTTTATCATGCTAACATTAGCCATCTCATCTTCAGCTACATCATCCAGGACTCCCAGTCTCTTAATTGAACACATTTTCAGCTATCTTCAAAAGCCACAGACTCATTTTATATCCCCAAATTATCTTCACACCTCTGATTTATTTAAAATGAAGGATACAAGAGACATTTTTCTCATATCATTCTGACAATGGTGATCCACTCCTTAAAATGCACGGTCCCCTGCTACTTCCCTCTTAGGCTTCCCCCTGCCTAGCTCAATGTGTTCTCTGAGACTCATCATTCTTCAATCAAGCATGTCCAATAACATGGAATGGCCCACTGGACTGCAGTCTGTAAACTTTAAGAACTGCCATGCATTGAATATTCTTATGAGAGGATCCAAGAAGTTCTACAATCAAATGGACTCACTTGGTTTGACACGATATTTTTCAGGAATATTTAATCATAGATTGCTCTCTTTCTCCATTATTTATTTGTAATTAATTAATTATAACCAAGGCTTCCCTGGTGGCTCAGATGGTAAAGCGTCTGCCTACAATGCAGGAGATCCGGGTTCAATCCCTGGATTGGGAAGATCCCCTAGAGAAGGAAATGGCAACCCACTCCAGTATTCTTGCCTGGAAAATCCCATGGACGGAGGAGCCTAGTAGGCTGCAGTCCATGACACGACTGAGTGACTTGATGTTCACTTTCACTTTCACTTTCAAGGCTTCCCTGATAGCTCCTTTGCTAAAGAATTTACCTGCAATGCAGGAGACCCCGGTTATATTTCTCATTGGGAAGATTCCTTGGAGAAGGGAATGGCTACCCACTCCAGTATTCTGGCCTGGAGAATTCCATGGACTGTATAGTCCATGGGGTCACAAAGAGTTGGACACAACTGAGCGATTATAACCAATTATTTTTTCTCTTTCTTTTCCTTCCTCCTTTTCTTCATTCCTTCCTTTCTTCTTGACTTTCTTCTTTCCTCCCTTCTTCTCTCCCTCTCTTTGTTCCCTCCTTCCCTCTTTTCTTTCTTGATAGCATCTATTAATGTCCTGGCAAAATTTGTGTTTCTCAGGACATGTGCTAGGAAAGTTTCCTTCGTTGGACTCTAGCTGGAATCAAACAGGGGTCTCCTTCACTGGGAGTGGATTCTTTACCAACTGAGCTATCTGGAAAGCCCCTCATCATAGGAGATGGGAATGCAAAAGTAGGAAGTTAAGAGATACCTGGAGTAACAGGCAAGTTTGGCCTTGGAGTACAAAATGAAGCAAGGCAAAGGCTAACAGTGTTGCCAAGAGAACACACTGGTCATAGCAAACACCTTCTCCCAACAATACAAGACTCTACACATGGAATCATCAGATGGTCAATACTGAAATCAGATTGACTATATTCTTTGCAGTTGAAGACAAAGAAGCTCTATACAGTCAGCAAAAACAAGACCAGGAGCTTACTGTGGCTTAGATCATGAATTCCTTATTGACAAATTCAGACTTAAGCTGAAAAAAGTAGGGAAAACCATTAGGTCATTCAGGTATGACCTAAATCAAATCTCTTATGATTATAGAGTAGAAGTGACAAATAGATTCAAGGGATTAGATCTGATAGAGTTCCTGAGGAACTATGAACAGAGGCTCATGACATTGTACAGGAGGCAGTGATCAAGACCATCCCCAAGAAAAAGAAATGCAAAAAGGCAAAATGGTTTTCTGAGGAAGCCGTACAAATAGTTGAGAAAAGAAGAGAAGCAAAGGAGAAAAGGAAAGATATATCCATTTGAATGCAGAGTTCCAAAGAATAGCAGGAAGAGATAAGAAGCCTTCCTAAGTGAACAATACCAAGAAATAGAGGGAAAAAGTAGAATGGGAAAGACTAGAGATCTCTTCAAGAAAATTAGAGATACCAAGGGGACATTTCATGCAAAGATGAGCACAATAAAGGACAGAAACTATATGGACCTAAAAGAAGCAAAGATATTAAGAAGAGGTGGCAATAGTACACAGAAGAACTATACAAAAAATACCTTAATGACACAGATAACCATGATGGTATGATCACTCACCTAGAGCCAGACATTCTGGAGTGCAAACTCAAGTGGGCCTTAGGAAGCATCACTATGAACAAAACTAGTGGAGGCGATGGAATTCAAGTTGAGCTATTTCAAATCCTAAAAGATGATGCTATGAAACTGCTGCACTCAATATGCCAGCAAATTTGGAAAACTCAGCAGTGGCCACAGGACTGCAAAAGGTCAGTTTTCTTTCCAATCCCAAAGACAGGCAATGCTGAAGAATGTTTGCACTACCACACAATTGCACTCATCTCACATGCTAGGAAAGTAATGCTCAAAATTCTCGAAGCCAGGGTTCAACAGTACATGAACCAAGAATTCCCAGATGTCTAAGCTGCATTAGGAAAAGGGAAAAGAACCAAAGACCAAATTGCCAATATCCACTGGATCATAGGAAAAGCAAGAGAATTCCAGAAAAGCATCTGCTTCTGCTTCATTGACTAAGCTAAAACTTTTGACTGTGTGGATCACAACAAACTGTGGAAAATTCTTAAAGAGATGGAAATAACAGACCTTACCTGCCCCCTGAGAAATCTATATGCAAGTCAAGAAGCAACAGTTAGAACCAGACATGGAACAACAGACTGGTTCAAAATCGGTAAAGGAATATATCAAGGCTGTATATTATCAGCCTGTTTATTTAACTTATATGCCGAGTACATCATGTGAAATGTTGTACTGGATGAAACACAAGCTGGAATTAAGATTGTTGGGAGAAATATCAATAGCCTCAGATATGCAAATGATACCACCCTTATGGTAGAAAGAGAAGAGGAACTAAAGAGCTTCTTGATGAAGGTGAAAGAGGAGATTGAAAAAGCTGGCTTAAAACTCAACATTTAAGAAACAAAAATCATGGCATCCAGTCCCACCACTTTGTACAACACAGAATTGTGAATCAACTATACTTCAACAAAATTTTTAAAATATTTCTCAGCAAGGTTTATTTTCCCTTATAAAAATGATTCATATATTTATATATTAATTTTATATTTCTCCAGGCAAGAATACTGGAGTGGGTAGCCATTCCCTTCTCCAGGGCATCTTCCTGACCCAGGGATTGAACCAAGATCTCCTGCAATTGCAGGCAGATTCCTTACCATCTGTGCCATTATATTGCATATTAATGACATTTTTTATGTTTATATTTTCCATTTTAAAAGAGAATTCCCTGAACTCTCCTTTGTCTTCACCTTCCTGTGAGCACTCATTCTCTCATCAAAACCTGCTAGATAAGGTGACAATCTCATAGCAGCTGTTTGCCCTACTCCCCAGCAGGTTCATCTGGAGGCTCAGTTACTCCATGTGTCTTCCTGATACTCCCACCAAGAGGAATCCCACCAAAAGGTAATTGAGGTAAACCTAAGTTACTATACAGATGTTTGGTACCTCATAAGCTTACCTCTAATCATTCTCTGAAATTCTGGAGGGCTGAATTTGACATCTCAGCAAGATTACAAATTCCTTGGTGTCCCAGGTCTTTTATTTTCCATTCTTCAAAATGTAGAGCTCCTCAGTGGGTATAACATTTGTGCAAGATGAAGATAATAAATGGTTAAAAAGAAAAAAAATTGAACATCAATTAGACAGGAGAATCAAGCATTATCCTTTAGTGTGTTTTCCTTCTGCCTAGATAAGTTGGCAGCATCTCTCTTATTTAGGCACTCTCCTGGGCAAGCTCAAACCATCATGGTGAATTCAGTTCAAAATTCAGATTGGATGCTGAAGATGGCTTCCCACATAGGCATTCAGACTAGGAAACTTCTGGGCTCCAATTTCTTCAGAGGTGATGAGCAGAACTTGAAGCAGGTAATAAGGATATATCTAGAGCCAGAAGCAGGAATTGTCAGGAATGTCACCATGTATCCCACTCTAGTGGGATACATGGTGATGGGATACATGGTGATCCACAGAAAATTAACAGATTTCAGAAACATTTCTTGGAAGGTGGCATTAGAATTGCCCTCACAGTCTGTCAAGGTAGTCCTTGTTCTCCTTAGCCAGCCCCAAGGTCCCTATTGTCCCCAGGTTCTGGGTGCCTGTGTCAGACATCAATGCTTTCCTTTTAAACCTATGGTTGTATCAGCATAGATTAGTCACTTCAAATCTCCAAAAGCCTCTGTCTCACAATTTTTCTTTAATGAAAGTTTAAGCTCTAGTAACTGGTCTTATGAACCAAGTTCTGACAATGGCTGTATAAGAAAAAGTCAAGTCGATGGAATCCATATTGAAATACTTTGGCTCTCTTTGATTCAGAGATTCCACTTTACTTAAAACCAACAAGAGTCTATACATGCTTGGAGCAAGGACTTTATAATTAAAAGTGAACATTTCCAATTCAAGTTAACCATGTTCTCACAATTTCCTTTGTTTTGTTGTTCCTCCTATGAAGTTCATTCACCTATTTTATGCCAGGAATTATCCTCAAGGACAGAAGCACAAAATTGAATACAAAACGGTTCCTTCCTTTAACTCACAATCAAAGTGTCAAGAAATTCAACAAAATATAAATTGAACCACAGAAAAGTACAGATGTTCAACCATTACTGAACTACAGAAACAGCCATTTCTATGGATTGGCCTCCTATGAGTGTTCATTTTAAATCTCTAATAAAGATGTCTTACAAGTCTTGGGTTGGTTTAAGAAATGGAGTGGTCACTTGCTTTAGTTCCTCAATTTGTCTGGAAAACAGGGAGAGAGCAGAAAGGCAATAAGAGGTGTTACCAAGGAAACAGGTAATGGAGAACCCTGCGTGCCATAAAAAGAAGTTTGCGCTTTATTCCAACAGGAAGTAGGCCATAAAAAGAAGTTTGCACTTTATTCCAACAGGAAGTAGGAAGTCAGTGAAGAGTTGCAAACAGAGGAGAAGCAATAACAAGTACGTTTCTAAGAGATCCTTCTGAAAAATGTTCAGGAGAGATTATAGGAAGATGAGACAGAAAACAGAGACAAGAGATCCCATAGTAACCCAGGAAACGCATGGTGAGGACCTCCAGTACAGCAGAGAAAGTTGATATGAAGAAGATGGGAGAGGTTCAAATAGGATTTTAAAAGAGAAAATAAAGGACTTCCCTGGTGGTACAGTGGTTAAGATGCCACATTTTCAATGTAGGGGGTGCAGGTTCAAACCCTAGTCATAGAACTAAGATCTCACATGCTGGGAGGCCAAAAAAAATTTTTTTTAAATAGAAGGGAGAATCAGCAAGATTTATTAATGAATAAGATGGAGGAAGGGGTGAAAGTAATGTATAAAAGGAAGGAGTTACAGATGACCTCATCCCAACCCAAGGAAAGACTGGCTATGTAATTTATGGAGCCCAGTGCAAAATGAAATTGCTCAAAAATTATTGGAAATGTCAAGACAGCAACAGCTGAGCATTAAGCAAAGCATGCAGCATTTTGGGAGAAGCACTCACTCCACGGCACATGTCACACTTCTGAAAAGCTCTCCCTGGTCCTAGATTCTGACTAGGAACAGTCAGAACATCTGTTTGATGAATGGTGGGGCCACGAAGTGGGATCAAGAACATGGGAGAATGAGGAGATGTGAGAAGAATAAAGTGAGATTTGCTTAGCTCTGTTGATTTTGAAGTTCCAGTGGCACATCTGAGTAGAATGTTAGCATAAGGTGGAGATTAAAGCAAGCATGTTGGAATCAGAAAGATTTGGGCTTAGGTGACAGCTGTTCCCCTTGTAAGCTTTGAGAGCTTGGACAAATACCTAGATTTCATGTGCTTTGGTTTCCTTACCTATAAACTTCATGGAGTTAAGAGATCAAATGGAATCCTATTTTAAACTCATAGTCTAGTTCCTGATATATGGTCATTTGTAAGTGACACCCATTATTGTCATAAGCATCATTATTATTATTTAGTTTAATTCAGGTCAGTCCTCAGTCCTGTCCAACTCTTTGCGACCCCATGGACTGCAGCAACCAAGGCTTCCCTAGCCATCACCAACTCACAGAGCTTGCTCAAACTTGTGTCCATGGGTTGGTGTTGCCATCCAACCATCTCATCCTCTCTCATCTCCTTATCCTCCCACCTTCAATCTTTCCTAGCATCAGGGTCTTTTCAAATGAATCAGTTCTTCACATCAGGTGGCCAAAGTATTGGAGTTTCACCTTCAGCATCAGTCCTTCCATTGAATATTCTGGGTTGATTTCCTTTAGGATTGACTGGTTAGATCTCCTTGCAGTCCAAGGGACTCTCAAGAGTCTTCTCCAACACCACAGTTCAAAGCATCAATTCTTCGGTTCTCAGCTTTCTTTATAGTCCATCTCACACACCCATACATGACGACTGGAAAAACCATAGCTTTGACTAGATGGACCTTTGTTGGCAAAGTAATATCTCTGCTGTTTAATTTGCTGTCTAGGCTGGTCATAGCTTTTCTTCCAAGGAGCAAGCATCTTTTAATTTCACCTTCTGCAATGATTTTGGAGCCCTCAAAATTAAACTCTCACTGTTTCCATTGTTTCCCCATCTGTTTGCCATGAAGCGATGGGACTGGATGCCATGATCTTCGTTTTCTGAATGTTGAGCTTTAAGCCAACTTTTTCACTCTCTTCTTTCACGTTCATCAAGAGGCTCTTTAGTTCTTCTTTGCTTTCTGCCATAAGAGTGGTGGCATCTGCATATCTGAGGTTATTGATATTTCTCCCAGCAATCGTGATTCCAGCTTGTGCTTCATCCACCCCAGCATTTCACATGATGTACTCTGCATATAAGTTAAATAAACAGGTGACAATATACAGCCTTGATGTACTCCTTTACTGTTTTGGAACCAGTCTGTTGTTCAATGTCTGGATCTAACTGCTGCTTCTTGACATGCATACAAATTTCCCAAGAGACAGATCAGGTGGTCTGGTATTCCAGTCTCTTTGGAATTTTCCACAGTTTGCTGTGATCCACACAATCAAAGGCTTTGGTGCAATCACTAAACCAGAAGTACAGAAGTTTTTCTGGAACTCTCTTGCTTTTTTAAACTATCCAATGGATGTTGGCAATTTGATCTCTGGTTCCTCTGCCTTTTCTAAATCCAGCTTGAACATCTGGAAGTTCTCACTTCACATACTGTTGAAGCCTGGCTTGGAGAATTTTGAGCATTACTTTGCTAGCATGTGAGATGAGTGCAATTATGTGTTAGTTCAAACACTCTTTGTCATTGCCCTTCTTTGGGATTGGAATGAAAACTGACCTTTTCCAGTCCACTGTGGCCACTGCTGAAGTTTTCCAAATTTGTTGGCATATTGAGTGCAGCAGTTTCATAGCATCACCTTTTAAGATTTGAAATAGCTCAACTGGAATTTCATCACCTCCACTAGCTTTGTTCATAGTGATGCTTCCTAAGCCCCACTTGACTTCTCATTCCAGGATGTCTGGCTCTAGGTGGGTGATCACACCATTGTGGTTATCTGGGTCATGAAGATCTTTTTTGTATAGTTCTTCTGTGTATACTTGCCACCTCTTCTTAATGTCTTCTGCTTCGTAAGGTCCATACCATTTCTGTCCTTTATTTTGCCCATCTGTGCGTGAAATGTTCCCTTGGTATCTTTAATTTTCTTGAAGAGAGCTCTAGTTTTTCCCTTTCTATTGTTTTCCTCTATTTCTTTGCATTGACCATTGAAGAAATCTTTCTTATCTCTCCTTGCTGTTCTTTGGACCTCTGCATTCAAATGGGTATATATTTCCTTTTCTCCTTTGTCTTTAGTTTCTCTTCTTTTTTTAACTATTCTTAAGGCCTCCTCAGAAAAGCATTTTGCCTTTTTGCATTTCTTTTTCCTGGAGATGGTCTTGTTCATTACCTCCTGTACAATGTCACAAACCTCCGTCCATAGTTCTTCAGGCACTTTGTCTATCAGATCTAATCCCTTGAATCTATTTGTCACTTCCACTGTATAATCATAAGGGATATGATTTAGGTCATACCAGCATGGTCTCGGAGAAGGCAATGGCATCCCACTCCAGTACTCTTGCCTGGAAAATCCCATGGACGAAGGAGTCTGGAAGGCTGCAGTCCATGGGGTCGCTGAGGGTCGGACGCAACTGAGCAACTTCACTTTCACTTTTCACTTTCATGCAATGGAGAAGGAAATGCCACTCCAGTGTTCTTGCCAGGAGAATCCCAGAAGGAAATGCCACTCCAGTGTTCTTGCCAGGAGAATCCCAGGGACAGGGGAACCTGGTGGGCTGCTGTCTTTGGGGTCACACAGAGTCAGACACGACTAAGCGACTTAGCAGCAGCAGCAGCAGCATGGTCTAGTGGTTTTCCCTACTTTCTTCAATTTCAGTCTGAATTTGGCAACAAGGAGTTCATGATCTGAGCCACAGTCAGCTCTTGATTTTGTTTTTGCTGACTGTATAGAGCTTCTCCATCTTTGGCTACAAAGAATATAGTCGATTTGATTTCGGTACTGATCATCTGATGATGTCCATGTTTAGAGTCTTCTCTTGTGCTGATGGAAGAGGGTGTTTGCTATGACCAGTGCATTCTCTTGGCAAAATCCTGTTAGCCTTTGCCCTGCTTCATTTTGTACTCCAAGGTCAAATTTGCCTGTTACTACAGGTATCTCTTGACTTCCTACTTTTGCATTCCAGTCCCCTATAATGAAAAGAACATCTTTTTTGGAAAATATTTTTCATTATTATTATAACCAGTAAACTTGGTTGTGAGTCTAGAGCAGTAAATAGGTTTGGAAAATCACTGATGCACAGTTGGCTCAAAATGGCAGCAGTGAAAGCCATGAAATACAAAGAGAAGATCACAGTGTTAACATTGACAAACACTGACATTTGATTGGGAAAGGGGGAGTGGGAGATAGAACCAATTCTGGACCCTACAGATGCACAAAGTTTAAACAAAGAAATGAATTGCTAATAGTGGAATTTCCCAATAGAAACAGGCCTGTGGGGAAATACTTGGGGACAGAATCTCCCAGGCAGGCAGTCATTTATTTCACCGACAGATGTCTCTAGACATGTGCTACAAAGGTTCCAGATGTTTCTTTTCCCCTCAAGTCATTTCTGTGAAAATATCCAGCATGTTTACTAAATTGTAAAAATCTGACTGATTCTAAGGGAAAATGGGATCTGATTAGTTTTACAGCACTCCACAATTCCAACTGTTTGGGGAAAGTGGTCAACCTTTAATTTCATCAAGAGTATCAAGTGATGAAGGCTTCATATTATATTAAACAAGTATTATTATTTAAAGGTTGACTCCTTTTATTTACAATTTGACTTCTAATTTTTAAACTGAAAATACATTTTTAATTTGTTTTTCTGAATCAGTGGCTTATGAATATATTCATTTTTCCTAACTAAGGGAAAATGGAACAAAAATTTTGAAATGCTCTGCTAACTTCCCTAAATTTAGTTAAGAACATAGCTTGGGACTCTATTCTGTAACTGAAATACGCTTTCTGCTTCAGTTCTTCAATTATACAAGTTCATAGTCTTCTGGGTTCGTTAGCAATTTAGCATCTGGTTTTCAAGTTATGTGATTTTTTTTCCATGAATAAAAAAATTAAAATTAGGTATCAGTTCACAAAATCCATAAACTTAACTGTCAAACTTTGATAGGATTCTAGTAATATTTTCCATTTAATGGCTACAACAGACAGTGGCTGAGTGAAGTATGACCAAAAATAATATGCAAATGGAAAGAACATTGCTGGATCAGGGTAGAAACAGATATTTTAATTGATCTTATTGATAGCAATATTTCCATTCACTACAGTGGGTTATCTCTCCTTTAATCCCACAATTCAACCCCACCGCCATATTCCTTATCCTTAGCACATGATTTTCTCAAGGCAACAGATATAATATTAAGAATTAAGTCCTTCAATTTCTCTCCCCTCACCCCCACAGTTATCTGATAACCACTCATCTCTAGCACTATCTTCCCCTTCAATTTCATCTTCACCCTGTGCCACTGACAGTTTCTGCCCTCCTCCCCTGCATTCTTATTCTCTCTGTTGTTGTTGTTGTTCAGTCACTCAATTGTGTCTGACTCTTTGCAACCCCATGGACTGCAGCACACCAGGCTTCCCTGTCCTTCATCATCTCCTGGAGTTTGTTCAAACTCATGTCCGTTGAGATGCTTTCCAACCATCTCATCCTCTGTCACCCTCTTCTCCTGCCCTCAATCTTTTCCAGTATCAGTGTCCTTTCCAAGAGTCAGCTCTTCACATCAGGTGGCCAAAGCATTGGAGTTTCAGCTTCAGCATCAGTTCTTCCAATGAATATTCAGGGTTTGATCTCCTTGCTTTCCAAGAGACTCTCAAGAGTCTTCTCCAGCACCATATTTTCTCCCTAGCATGTATCATTTTGAACAACAGATTGGTTCCAAATAGGAAAAGGAGTACATCAAGGCTGTATATTGTCAGCCTGCTTATTTAACTTATATGCAGAGTACATCATGAGAAACGCTGGACAGGAAGAAACACAAGCTGGAATCAAGATTGCTGGGAGAAATATCAATAACCTCAGATATGCAGATGACACCACCCTTATGGCAGAAAGTGAAGAAGAACTAAAAAGCCTCTTGATGAAAGTGAAAGTGGAGAATGAAAAAGCTGGCTTAAAGCTCAACATTCAGAAAATGAAGATCATGGCATCCGGTCCCATCACTTCATGGGAAATAGATGGGGAAACAGTGGAAACAGTGTCAGACTTTATTTTTCTGGGCTCCAAAATCACTGCAGATGGTGACTGCAGCCATGAAATTAAAAGATGCTTACTCCTTGGAAGAAAAGTTATGACCAATCTAGATAGCACATTCAAAAGCAGAGACATTACTTTGCCAACAAAGGTCCATCTAGTCAAGGCTATGGTTTTTCCTATGGTCATGTATGGATGTGAGAGTTGGACTGTGAAGAAGGCTGAGCGCCGAAGAATTGATGCTTTTGAACTGTGGTGTTGGAGAAGACTCTTGAGAGTCCCTTGAACTGCAAGGAGATCCAACCAGTCCATTCTGAAGGAGATCAGCCCTGGGATTTCTTTGGAAGGAATGATGCTAAAGCTGAAACTCCAGTACTTTGGCCACCTCATGAGAAAAGTTGACTCATTGGAAAAGACTCTGATGAGGGGAGGTATTGGGGGCAGGAGGAGAAGGGGACGACAGAGGATGAGATGGCTGGATGGCATCACTGACTCGATGGACGTGAGTCTGAGTGAACTCCGGGAGTTGGTGATGGACAGGGAGGCCTGGTGTGCTGCGATTCATGGGGTTGCAAAGAGTCGGACACGACTGAGCAACTGAACTGACTTATACAGTTTACTTATTGTCTGCTTCTACTACCAGAATGTGCTTATTAAGTCAGTCATGTCCAACTCTTTGTGACCCCATTTACTGTAGCCCGCCAGGCTCCTCTGTCCATGGGGATTCTCCAGGCAAGAAAACTGGAGTTGGTTGCCATGCTCTCCTCCAGGGGATCTTCCCAACCCAGGAATCAACTGGGGTCTTCTGCATTGCAGGGATAGATACTACCAGAATACAAAATATCAGCTTCTAAAGACCAATTATTCTATTTGTTGTCTTCATCATTGAATTCTTAACACCCAAAACAGAGCTGAGAACCAAGCAGGAACTCAGTAAATATGTGTTGAATAGATGAATGTCTGACCTCCACCTGCAACATTTTTCCTTTGCATCATTCTATTGATGTTCATAGTGTAGCTTAAAATTAACTTTAATGAGGCCTCCCAATCTATTATAGGCCTCCCCTAACCCGTCAGTCTTTATCTTAGTAACTTGCTTTTTTCTTTCCCAATTCTGTTTGCTAAAATTTCTTCTTTCCTCTGTTCACTTATTCAACAAATATTGATTAATGCTTACAGGATTCCAGGCCACATGATAAGCACATTCGATATAAGATAGAAACCAACCAAAATTTCCTGTCCACATGTAACATCAACATTAAGGGGAAACAGGTAATAAATAAGTAAATTATACAGTATTCTAAAAGTCTGTGGGCTTCTCTGGTGGCTCAAAGAGTAAGAATCTTCCTGCAATGCAGGAGACCCAGATTCAATCCCTGGGTCAGGAAGACCCCCTGGAGAAGACAATGGCTACCCACTCCAGTATTCTTGCCTGGAGATCCATGGACAGAGAAGCCTGGTGGGCTACAGTCCATAGGGTCACAAAGAGTCAGACATGACTGAATGAATAACACTAACACCTTTCTCTAAAAGTTTATGGGCTTCCCTGGTGGCGCTCAGACAGTAAAGAGTCTACCTGTAATGCAGGAGACCCGGGTTCAATCCCTGGGTTGGGAAGATCCCCTGGAGAAGGGAATGGCAACCCATTCCAGTATTCTTGCCTGGAGAATTCCAGGAACAGAGGAGACTTGTGGGCTACAGTCCATGGGATAGCGAACAGTTGGACATGACTGAGCGACTGAGGCTAATGCTAAAAGTTTATAAGTGCAATGGACAAAACAAAGCCAGGTAAGATGGGGCCAGGCATATCAAGGAAAAGAGATATAAGAGTTGCATTTAAGTAGGGTGGTTCAGGTTACCTTAGGAAGATGAAATTTAAGTAGGACTTGAAAGATTAACTAGAATATCCAAGGAAGCGTACTCTAGGCAGGAGGAACAGCCAGTTTAAAAGCACTAGAGTTGAGCACAGCTTCTTTGTCCAAAGAACCCAACGGTGGACTTCCTTGGCTGTCCAGTAGTTAAGAATCTGCCTGCCAATGCAGGGGACATGGGTTCCGTCTCTGGTCTGGAAAGATTCCGTATGCAGCCCATGTGCCAGAACTACAGAGTCCACATGCCAGAGTTACTGAAGCCTTTATACCCTAGAGCCCATGCTCCGCCACAGGAGAAGATACCACAATGAGAAGCCTGTGCCCTGCAACTGGAAAAGGCTGTGCACAGAAATGAAAACCCAGTGCAGCCAAAAATAAATTTTAAAAATTAATTAATTAATTTCCCACAAAGAAGAACCCAAGGATCCCACCATAGCTGGTACAAAAAGCAAGAAGTGGAGACTAGTGAAAAAGGAGTTCTGAGAGTAAAGAAGTCTGTGTAAATATACTTCACAGAACTCTTTTTTTTTTTTTCAGTGAAGAAAATTCTTGGTCAAAGGGAACTTCAGCAAGCTAGCAGGAGAAAGGAATAAACACACCACGAAGCAATCAAGTCTTTCATCTCACAGATCTGCTGCAGATGTTTAATAGAACTTCATTCCTTTTGTAACATTGTTCTGAAAAAATATGTTATTTCTATGGGGAAAACTTCTGGCATGAAATGATTGGAATGACTACAGGATTTTATGCCATCTTGAAAAAATAACTGAAACCAAGAGTATTTGGAAGTTAGCAATAATACCCAGTCGCCCTGAGGATATCTGTTTCCTTAATCTTCTACCTTCAAAAACGTGACCTTTGATGGTCTGCATTTTATATATGGGTGTGTGTTCCTTTGATATGAATGTTTAATCAGCTTCAGGGATGTATTTCAGTCAGAAATCTGGAATTTTGCTCTCTTGATGCTTTTAGGATTTTTACTAAAAACTTTTCCAGAAGGTTTAGGCCTAGCAAAATATCATTACAGTAATTTGGCAGTAAAATTTAAGCATTTCATAAGGGGAACTAATCTTTATTTTGTTAATGAGCAGAAATGTATGTACTGCTTTTTTCTTAATGAATGAATTTGGAGACTCCTAAAGATTTCACTGGCTATAAATTATCTTTATTTGTTCTCAATATGTTAGCCCAGGTCTCAGAAGGTTAGATTTTTTTTTTTTTTAATTTCATTGGTTTTTGTTTTGTGTGTATGTGTGTGTGTGCATGTGTAGAAAAAGTAAAGAATGAGAAATGAAAAAGAAATGTAAGCTGCCAATCAGGCTTCCCTGGTAGCTTAGCTGGTAAAGAATCCTTCTGCAATACAGGAAACCCTGGTTCAATTCCTGAGTCAGGAAGATCCCCTGGATCAAGAATAGGCTATCAACTCCAGTATTCTTAGGCTTCCTTGGTGGCTCAGATGGTAAAGAATCCACCTACAATGTGGTAGACTTAAGTTTGATCCCTGGGTTGGGAAGATCTCCCAAGGGAGGGCATGGCAACACACTCCAGTGTTCTTGCCTGGAGAATTCCCACGGACAGAGGAACCTGGTGAGCTATCATCCGTGGGGTCACAAAGAGTCAGACATGACTGAGTGACTAAACACAGCACAGCAGCAAGCTGCCAATCAGAGTAGATAATCATTCTCCTAAAAGTGCTGCAGGAGGTTCGGAGCAAGGTTTCTATTCCTCTTTCAGCTGGATCCTGATGTCCACAGACCTTCCTTGTTCCATCATTTTCCCTATTTCCTGCCTCCTCTTCTTCCTCACGGGATCACTGACTTTGCCCTACCAACTTCCTATTCTTTCTCTTTGCCTTGGCTTATGAATTAAATCAGTACCCAAACACTTGCATTTGGCCTAGGGACCCACATTCTCTTTAACAACCTTCCAAGAGGAACAGCTGTTTATTCATTCTTTGTTCAACAAAAAGTTTTTCAACCTCCAACTATGCACCAGGCATTGCACTGAGTATTCTGTATCTGATGGTGAACAAAACAGGCATGGTCCTCATTTTCATAGGATTTACAATGGAATAAAGAAGAAAACTTTTCAGTAAAACAATACATAAATAATTGCATATGTATCAGTAGCATCTATGAAGGAAAATAACAGGGTAAAGGAACAGAGGAAGGAAAGGTGACATAACAGAGAAAGCTTAATTTATGTTGAAGATGAATGAGGGCCCATCAGAGGAGGTCAAACCTAAACCAAAATCTAAAAGATGAGGAAGAGCCAACCATGTTAAAAATTAGCAGAGGTGAAGGTCTGTACAAAGCCAAGAGTTAGATGCTTGGGAATTAAAATAAAGTGAGTCGCTAGAGCAGCCAAAGAAAGAGTAGTCCAAGCTGAAGCTCTAGAACAAAGCTAAGAGTATAAAATAATGCAAAGAATAATAAGCTACAGAAGGATTTTGAGCTTGCAAATGCTATTTTCTAATTAATATCTAAAGACTACTTATAATGTGGAGAGTATTGTAAAGAGCTGGTTTATCTATGAACTCAAAATTTAGTAAAGTGGGGAGGATTTCTCTCCCCTCACTGTTCCTCATAGCCCAGTTAGTAAAGAATCTGCTTGCAATGCAGGAGACCCCTGTTCGGTTCCTGGGTCAGGAAGATCCGCTGGAGAAGGGATAGGCTACCCACTCCAGTGTTCTTGGGCTTCCCTTGTGGCTCAGCTGGTAAAGAATCTGCCTGCAATGTGGAAGACCTGGGTTCAATCCTTGGATTGGAAAGATCCCCTGGAGAAAAGAAAAGTTACCCACTCCAGTATTCTGGCCTGGAGAATTCCATCAGCTGTATAGTCCATGGGGTCGCAAAGAGTCAGACACGACTGAGTGACTTTCACTTTCACGGTCTCTCAGGGACTACCCATGTAACAGGTGCCAGTATATCGTATACAGTCATCATTAACTAGACTCTTTTTCTCTGTACTATCATTTGGTCATAAGACACTGCTCCTGAGATTGTAGCAGTACTTTGAGAGAGAAGTAGCAGTGTGAAGTAAGAGGTATTATAGGGATGATAGTCACCTGTACCATCGGGACATGCTTCCATTTGATGAGGAAGTGCCCAAAGGGACACTTGATGATGAGTGTGAAGTGATGATGGACAGCACCACAACCCTGTTTTTAGTCTCTATGAGGTCCCAGTAACAAGCTAGGATCTCCTTCTTAAAATGAAAAATAATAATAAAAAAAACATTACTTGCCAAGACATTTTGTCTTTGCTCCAAAACCAATGGAATTTGTCACAGGCTCAGTGCAACAAAGATACCCTGCACAGATACTGCATCACACAGGCAAGGCCATTCTTATAAATAATCTCCAGTTCTCATTTTATGGCTCAGCGGTAAAGAATCTGCCTGCAATACAGGAGACCTGGGTTGGGAAGATCTCCTGGAGAAGGGAAAGTCTACCCACTTCAGTATTCTGACCTGGAGAGTTCCATGGACTGTATAGTCCATGGGGTCGCAAAGAGGCAGACACGATAGAGTGACTTTCACTCACTGGGCTTCCCTGGTGGCTCAGATGGTAAAGAATCCACCTGCAATGCAGGAGACCTGGGTTCCTTCCCTGAGTTGGGAAGATCCCCTCGAGGAGGACATGGCAACCCACTCCAGTATTCTTGCCTGGAGAATCCCCATGGACAGAGGAGCCTGACAGGCTACAGTCCATGGGGTCACAAAGAGTCGGACACAACTGAGCACCTAAGCACACAAACACACTCTCACTTTTGTGTCTCATTTCAGTGCTGGTCATTTGGGAGCAGTGAGGGAATTGACGTTTACTCTAAGCTCCTCCCATCTTGTGATTCCCCAAGTCCTCAGAAATCTCCCCACTCAGCAGACATTAGGGAAAGAAGCGTTTCAGAGGATTTTGTCAGATATGCCCATAAGTGATATATACCATTTCCATTGATTCCATTTGGTAGAACTTGGTTACATGAGTTTGCTATGAATCAAACCACAGGGAAGATCGGAAAATATGACCTAGATGTGAGACCAGGAGGAAGAGAACATGAACATGGATGAGTATTTAGTAGCTATTTGACAAATATGTGGGCCCATTAGATCCCATGGATCATAAGGGTAAAACTAAACCTCCAACCCTCCTTCTCTATAGGATATTATCTCAGGTGGCTCAAGTGGTAAAGAACCACCTGCCAATGCAAGAGATGCAAGCAGGAGACTCAGGTTTGGTTTCTCGGTGGGAAAGATCTCCTGGAAGAGGAAATGGCAACCCGCTCCAGTATTCTTACCTGGAAAATCCCATGGATAAAGAGCCTGGTGGGTTACAGCCCATGGGGTTGCAAAGAGTCGGACATGACTTAAAGACTGGGCACAAATAATTTTATATATAGGCAAAGGTTTACAAGCAAACATTTGCAGTCTTTAAGATGTGCTAGGAACTCACTCTTCTGAGTGCTTTATGTATATCAGCTCCTTTATCCCTCACAATAAGACTGTGAGAAAGTGTAACTACTCTCCTTATTTTACAGATGGAGAAACTGAGGCACAGTATCTCTAAATGATAAGTCCAAAATCACTCACCCAGCAGAGTTAGCATTGAAATTTTCTTCTATGTTTAAAAACAAAATTGACCCTTAATTCACATTTCCTTCTATTGCTTCTCTCTCTTCTTTCCTTTACAAAATAATAAATGTTTTCAAAGTAAAAATCTATATTCATACTATCAACTACCATAGGTCTTATTTATTAACATAATACTATTCACTTTTGCCCTCGCATTCTAGTAAAACCAGCCCTGCTAAGGTCACTAATAACAGCCATAGCATCAGATAATTGAAAAGACTGTCCTTTTCCTTGCTTTTTCTTTGGTAACTGGCACTGCTGACTGTGCCTTCTTTCGGAATTCTTTCTTGTCTAATGGTCTCTGTGTCACTTCTCCCAATTACTCCTATTATTTTATTAATATTTACTCTTTTTGGTTGCCCTTGTGAATTCCTCTTTCTCCACTTACATTTATGCTCATTTTCCACAGGGGCCAGCTATCATCTTTCATTCCCTTCATTCAATAGTCTATCCTTCAGAAACTTAGACAATTGCCACCTTCAAGAATTTGACCATTTGCTTAAAATATTCTCAAAACTACTTGTAGCTATATCTTGCACCTCTTGCATTGGCATGTGGATTCTTTACCACTGCAGCACCAGGGAAGCCCAGGTCAGTTTTACAGAATTAAAAAATTGCTGCCTTGATTGTCAGCTTCCTTGATTTCATCCTCAAGGAATCATACAGCTGATATTAAATGCTCTAGAGAGATCAGAAATGTGATTCAAGGTGAATTCTGCTGGAGGCTAACTGTTAAGAGAGACATATCTAGTGTTTCAGGGGACCTCTTCTTCTTGTCTAGCTGAAGGTTAATCGAACACGCCAGAAAATGCTCTCAAACTACTGTATCTAAATCCCAAAATACAACCTTGAATTCTAGACATAGACATCCATTCAAATCTTCCTGGAGATGTCCACTTTTCACCTTTTGTGTCCCCTACCCTAATTAACGATCCCTCCATCCATTTCCAGCTATCTAGACTAGAAACAAAGGAAAATGAACCAGTTCAGACTATACCCTTTCAAAACCCTCCCCATCTTTAATCAAGCAGTCACCAAATCTAAAGGATTTCCTCTTTCACCTCTTTCCATTTTCCTCTCAAACCCTTATCATAATTCACTCGGATTACCATAGAAGAGTTCCCTCTATTCCTACCTCCAGAATGCCTAGTTTTCCTTTTCTGGACCATCACTGTGATATTCCCAAATTGAAAACGTGGTGCTATAACTGTTATGACTCCTACTATCAATGAGAACAAAACCAGCAAAGACAAGCACATTTTATGTGCAGCAGAAGCAGGATGAAAATGCCTTGTGTTTGTGGTCATTTTTGTTTTCACAAAAATTTCTTTGCAGACTACAACCACTTAACCTTAAGTTAGCTTCAGTTCAGTTCACTTCAGTCACTCAGTCCTGCCCGACTCTTTGCGACCCCATGAATCGCAGCACACCAGGCCTCCCTGTCCATCACCAACTCCCGGCGTTCACATCCATCAAGTTGGTGATGCCATCCAGCCATCCTATCCTCTGTCATTCCCTTTTCCTCCTGCCCCTAATCCCTCCCAGCATCAGGGTCTTTTCCAATGAGTAAACTCTTCGCATGAGGTGGCCAAAGTACTGGAGTTTCAGCTTTAGCATCATTCCTTCCAAAGAAATCCCAGGGCTGATCTCCTTCAGAATGGACTGGTTGGATCTCCTTGCAGTCCAAGGGACTCTCAAGAGTCTTCTCCAACATCACAGTTCAAAAGCATCAGTTCTTCGGCTCTCAGCTTTCTTCACAGTCCAACTCTCGCATCCATACATGACCACAGGAAAAACCATAGCCTTGACTAGATGGACCTTTGTTGGCAAAGTAATGTCTCTGCTTTTGAATATGCTATCTAGGTTAGTCAAAACTTTTCTTCCAAGGAGTAAGCATCTTTTAATTTCATGGCTGCAGTCACCATCTGCAGTGATTTTGGAGCCCAGAAAAATAAAGTCTGACACTGTTTCTGCTGTTTCCCCATCTATTTCCCATGAAGTGATGGGACCAGAGGCCATGATCTTCGTTTTCTGAATGTTGAGCTTTAAGCCAACTTTTTCACTCTCCTCTTTCACTTTCATCAAGAGGCTCTTTAGTTCCTCTTCACTTTCTGCCATAAGGGTGGTGTCATCTGCATATCTGAGGTTATTGGTATTTCTCCCGGCAATCTTGATTCCAGCTTGTGCTTCTTGCAGCCCAGAGTTTCTCATGATGTACTCTGCATAGAAGTTAAATAAGCAGGGTGACAATATACAGCCTTGACGTACTCTTTTTCCTATTTGGAACCAGTCTGTTGTTCCATGTCCAGTTCTAACTGTTGCTTCCTGACCTGCATATAGGTTTCTCAAGAGGCAGGTCAGGTGGTCTGGTATTCCCATCTCTTTCAGAATTTTCCACAGTTTATTGTGATCTACACAGTCAAAGGCTTTGGCATAGTCAATAAAGCAGAAATAGATGTTTTTCTGGAACTCTCTTGCTTTTTCCATGATCCAGCGGATGTTGGCAATTTGGTCTCTGGTTCCTCTGCCTTTTCTAAAACCAGCTTGAACATTTGAAAGTTCACGGTTCACATATTGCTGAAGCCTGGCTTGGAGAATTTTGAGCATTACTTTACTAGCGTGTGCTTACGGAATCTTAAAAATCACCTGGCTGAAAGTATATCATTATTTCTATTTCATAGATGAAGAAACAAAAGATATCAGACCCACACAAAGTGACATGACAGTCAAGTGTTTTATGTGTTACTCTTCATGCCTTTTGCCTTTATTTTTTTATTGATCATGATTCTATCATAATTTCCTGACATGCATTAACTGTTCCTCAAATAAGCAGCTAACTTTAGCACAAACTGCAGAGAGCTGAGGCTGGAAGTTCCTCTCTAGGTATGTATCCTGGACCTTAACCACTGTGTGACCCAGTTTCCTTAGCTACTGAACAGGGATGAGCCTTAGTACCTTCTCCATAGGACAGTTCTGATTATCAAATAAATAGATAAACATAAAACACTTAGAATGGCACCTACACAAAGTAACTGTTAGCTATCATCATATGATATCAAAAATTAATGATTCTGTGGAATAACAACCCTTGAGATCAAGTTGCACCCCACAAAAATTGTGTTTACAAGATAATTCAAAATTTTTCTGACTAAACAATACCTGTTAATGTCACCGTGTATACAAAACAATCAGACTCTCATTTAATCATGTTTAAATATAGATACAAATAAGGATTACACAAATCCCTCACCTAAATTTTATTGATATCCATTAGTTTTAGAAGCCTAAAGACTTTTTAAAAACCTTTGTTTATGTTTTTAGAAAATTGTATTATTCCTTTTTTGTTTAAATGGGTAATTAATATGCTTGATGCACTCTGTGTAATATATTTTCATATATTTTAGGCATATGTTAGAAAAGTGAAAATATAAATGTCTCATTTATGGAAATTAATGCTTATGGATTAATTATATATTATGGATCATAGATTAATTAATACTTATGGATTAGTTATTATATGACAATAATTATCATAATTTGTGTTTAGATGTGACAAATATCATCAGCTGAAAAATAAAATATTATGTGCAATAGTGTTTTTATTCTTTTCATCACCTATGGATATGGATACACTTATGAGGAAAATGTAAAAACTAATATTCTATTTTATTACATATTATATTTTCACATAGTATAGCAATTTATAAAGACTAATCAAATCAAATTTAATATTATCATAACATAATAGAACATATTCTATCATCAAATAGAAAGCATTGCTAATACTTCCACACAAAAAAAGTATTGGGTTGGCCAATCCAGTACTTCTATTACAACCTTAAAACTCAAATAATTATACATTTACTCAAAGTATAAGCAAGAATAGTCCAATTTGGAATTGTTATTTAATTTTATAGCATCTACAATATTGAGTAAATGATAAGGACGAAGAAAAATGAATAGGAAGATCAGAGCTTGGGCATGTCTTAACTCATTGTGAGGAGACTGAAAGAAGGTGATGGGAAAAAGGTAAAGGCAGCAAAGAAAGGAGGCAAGAGGTCAAAAGGAGTCAAGGGAGCAAACAAACATCTGTTTCAAAAGAAAGTATGGCTGTCCTAACTGTACGAATATTTCTACCAAGCAACCGTTGAATTCCCATGAAGTCATGGCCAAAACACCCAGGAGGTAGAATGAAGAAAAGTGAGAGATATTAATCAAGACATTCCATCACCAGCAGTGGGGAAACAGCAGCACTTTACCCACAAGAGGACCAATCATTATGAATAGCTATTCTGGAAATGCTTGCAGAACATTAGGCTATTTAACTGACCAGTCAGTGAACACATTTCTTCCCCACAGTGATTTAAACAAATGATTCCCATTAAAAATACATCTCCCTGACACTCTGGTTTTAGTCGTCTAAATTTGGTCATTGGAGACTTTGTTGGGCTAACCATGAAAAGCAGGTATATAATTGTTAAAAATAAAATTAACATTAGCATTCAGGAAAACGACTTAACAAGCCTTCTTGTAAAACAGACTTACACATTTTTTATTTGCTCTCTTTCATTCTGACTGCTTTGAAAAAGCCATTTCCTTTTGTTCAATATGTTCCTTCCATGTTGTCTTGATGGAAAAATCCTCCTTATGCTCTAAAACATGGTTTAAACGTCCCTCTCTGACAAAAGCTTTGTCTAAATTCTGCAGGGAGAGTTAACTAAATCCTTCTCTGTGCATTGTTCACATTTTTATTAGGACATTTGTCATACCACTGTAATTATTTCCAGGTTGCTCTGTCTAGAAGACAATGGGCCTCTGAAATGAATGAATGAATGAGAAATTGATCAGATAGGATGCATTTCAGAAGGGAAAATGATCTTTTCCCTTTTGGTTCATTTAACTCCAAAAAATATCTTTCTGTAATCTGGAATTTCTCACACTTAGAGTTTACATTTTGAAAAACAAAATAATTGGTAACAACAGGTGGTTTCAGTTTAACTAACCTAAAATTCACTCTTCCAAGTCCATGTATTCATTTTTCTTTCTTGTTCTTGTCAATAGCATGCTTTGGATCAGTGACCCTTTCCTCTAAGAAGGAAAGGTCATTCAGATTTTTATTAAGTCCTGGCAATTTGCTATTTAGTTCTCTTTGTTGTTCGGCTTGCTAGAGTCTTATGAATAGCGGATGCCTGCTCTTCTGGGAAAAAAACACTTCACAGAGCTCCCCCACCCCGTTTGAAATGTTGAACAGCCCTTAATTTGATTTACTGGAAGAAAAAAATATTCTGCTCAACAATTTTTCCCTCCTGAGATTAATCTAGTTAAGTATGAGAAAGGGAAGGGGCGCATGACACTCAGAAAGGTCAAATTATCTTGAAAAACATGAAATTTATTGAAAATTTAACTCATGTAAAAAAAAAATCTTTTCTTCCTACTTCATTGTCTAGCAACAAAGAAGAATACAGAAAATCTCTCTCTTCCTCCTTAATAAAGGTTTAAAAAATAGGAAGCATTTTGTATGAGATCACAAAACTATATACCCATGGAAGCCTTTAAAAAAAAATACTGCTTTCTTCCTGTTCATCAGAATCTCATAAGGTTAACTTTTTGCATGCAAATTAATTTGGATATCTTCTTAAGGATTTTTTCTCGATTCCCATTCCAAAGGAAAAATTGTAGTATTTAACACGTACAGTATGCACTGAACAATAACAAAATTAAGTTCCAAAATAGTGACTGATTTTTTTAATGAGAAATCATAAGTAAATATTGGTCCTGCTTCTCTGGTAATGAATTAAGTGAAAGGGAAAAAAAAAAACTATCTAGAAATTATACATGGAAGTATTCACCTAATCATTCAACAAGTATTTATTGTATTTCTACTATGTGACACACTACAAACATACAGGGAGCAAAATAGGCAGAAACAGAAAAATTTTCTCAAGTGGAGCTTTCCATCTACTGAATTAAACCAAAATGAAGATAAAGAAATAAAATGTATGTTTGTCTTGATGTTAGATGGTGATAAATTTATAAGTACCATGGAGAAAATTAACATGAGAAAGGATTAAGAAGGATCAGATTTCTTATCCTATTTTAAATAGGGTTATTAAAACATATTGTAAGAATATATGGTTTGATCAAAATATAGAAGGTGAAAAAAGACCAGTTGTCATCTATTTGTCTTAGTTGCTTGAAATCTGGGCTTTGACTTATAGGAAAAAATGAAGATAGATATTCACAAGTCCTTCAAAAATCACTGACCACTCAGAGTGAAATGGTGATTCAATACAGTCTCTCAAGTCAACTCCTGACAAAGTCCAGCCAGAGATATGTGTCCTTTTAAAGTGACTTTTTTCCTTCCATACCGTGTTGTCAAGTCAATATTAAAACAGAAAGGAAGTATCAGAAAACAGAAGTATTAAAACAGAAAGAAGGTATTTTTTCCTTCCTTTATAAATTATAAAAATAATATATAATTTAGCCACCAGTCCAGGTTCAACGCACTTACTGGATGCTTGGGGCTGGTGCAATGGGACGACCCAGAGGGATGGTATTGGGAGCGGGGAGGGAGGAGGGTTCGGGATGGGGAACGCATGTATGCCTGTGGTGGATTCATTTCAATATATGGCAAAACCAATACAATATTGTAAAGTTAAAAAATAAAATTAAATTTAAATATGTATATATAATTGAGAAAAATATAAATTTAAAAATTTATATTTTAAAATACAAATTATAAAAATATAATTTATAAATATAAATTTATAAATATAAAATATATTCATAAATTTATATTTATAAATATAAATTGGAAAAATTAAAATATAAATTTTTTTTTGGGAAAATTAAAAATGTTCTCAATTGAAAAAATATATAAATTGAGAAAATTTCCTCTCAAAATCCAAGGAAAACCACAGCTTTACTAAAATATAATTACAAATATCTACTAATAGAGTAACCCAATACAATAGGTCTTCTTGACATTAAATAATACCAATTAAGTGGAATTTTCAAAGTTAAAGCTCTTGTACTTTTCAGCCTTAAAGCAACCGTTAAAATTATTTTATAAAGAAAGAAATAAGATGAATGGGGTTAAATAATGTACTCAAGATTATACACATAGAAAACTGTAGGGGGAAAAAGCTCTTGCTAACTCTGCTAAATTTGTTGATTGAATTTATTCAATTATTTATTGAGTGTCTGTTATATGCTGAGTCCCAAACTGAGGATACAGCTGAAAACAAAAAGGGCAAGATGTCGGTCCTCACGGAGTTTTCCTCCTGCTAAAAGGATACAGACAATAAAAAAGGAAACAGATAGGTAAGATGATTTCAGATATTGACATAAAATAAGGTAATGTGATAGAGAGTAATGGCAGGGGACCACTTAAGAAAGCATTAGAGCTTTAGAAATCATTTCCTACTTGAGGAAAGACATTTGATGTGAACTTTGAATGACAGGAAGAAACCTAGCAAGTAAAGATTTAAGGGCAAAGCATTCTGAGGGAAATCTATAAAAGAAGAGTGACAGTAAGGTGTAACTTAAAGCAATACTTAGTATGCTAATTTTTTAACTACCCAGAATATGAGATAATGAACTACTTATTGTCAGGATTTCAAGAAATAGCGATTTTTGAGTAGGTGACTCCAATTCAAAATGACACCAAAAAGAGTTTGGAAAAAAAAAGAGATGTCAAATGCCATAAATTTGAAGCTCATCTGTCTTCCAGTAACCCTTATATTAAACAATATTTCTGGGCTATATTACTTTTAAGAAAAATAATATGCGTTAGAGCATAGCATTAAGATTTCCTAATAAGGAAGCAGAAAGAATACAAAAAAATTCAAAAAACGTAAAGGTTAGCAGGTCTGTAGTCTTTGGTATTCACACATGATTTATGTTACAAACAAAAGCAGTAAGTCTGGGCCACAATACAGAAATGAAACCCTGATGAACTCAGAGCATTGTAACTTGCCCCAATAAATCACAATTACCAAACACCAATGATAAATAGCTTGAATCTCAGAGTATTTACTAGCTCTCACCATTTGTTGGTTTGTTAACTGTTTGACTCTCTTCCAGAAATTGGTGTTCGGTAGCTCAACTTCAATGCATTAATATTTAATTGTGAACACTTGGAAACATTAGTTATGAAATGCCTAAAGAGTTTACTATTATAAACAAGACTAGAATACTGGAGAAAATTCTTCTCCATGAATCTATCTTACATTTAAGAAGAAATAAAAGGCTCAATAAAAGCTTTAGATCCAAAAGAGAAGTTTAAAAACTGAAAAAATTTTTATGTACATAAACAAAGAAATGGTTCAATTTTTCAGCAGAATATCTCCAAAAAGAGGTCCCAAGTAAACTACTAATGTATTAAAAGAACATAACCCAAAAGAAAAGGTAAAATATGAGTTATCAATAAGCCCAATGAATATTTTCATTAACACAAAAAATTTTTCTAAAATTTTAATATTTCATTCTTGAAGAATGACTGTTATGACATTTCTTTTATTCTTCTTGTCTTATTGAGATATAATTGGCAGACAGGTCTGTATAACTTTAAAGTATACAGCATTATTATTTGACTTACATACATCATGAAATGATTACTACAGTAAGTTTAGTGAACATCTCATATAGATACAAAATAAAAGAAGAAAATATATATTTTACTTATAAGAAGAACTCAGGATTATTCTTTGAACAACTTTAATACAACAGAGTTAATTATATTACTCAGGTTGTCCATTAAATCTGTATTCCTTATTTATCTTATCACTGTAAGTTAGTTCCTTTTGAACACTTTCATCCAATTCCCCCTCTCCCCACCCCTGCCTCTGGCAATCACAAATCTGATCTCCTTTACTATTCCTTGTTTCTTTTTGAAATATAATTGACCTATGTTAGTTCAAACACAAAGCAACCCGATATTTCTATATATTTAAAAATGATCACCAGGATAAATCTAGTTACCCTTTATCACCATACAAAGATACTACATTATTATTGACTATATTTCCCACACTTTACATTTCATATCTTTACTCATTTGTTTCTGAAAATGGTACTTCTTAATCTTTCACACCTATTTCTTAAGTTGTTTTGTCTAGTATCCTCCTGAAGTAGCATTGATCTCCTCATTTCTGAGGTGACAAGAACTGAGGCACTCCGATTGCAAAGGAGGAAAATAAAATGAGGAAATTCCAGAAACAGGATTAAACCTAAAAATTTTTGTTTTTAACATTTTCTTTATAATTACTTAACTAAATTATCTCTTTGCACACTGTTAAAACATTTTGGTTGACCATAACTTAAAAGGATTTCCTTGACATGGTAACACCTGAATATAAATCTATTCTCCCACAAGATTTCCAGATTCTCCAGAAGTTGAATCTAGACTCAATGCTGCATCCATAACTTGAAAAAAACAAGTCTTCAGTCATCCTGAATGGGATTTCCCTCACAGTAAGAACCTGCACACCATCACTCTAACATTGCTATTCATTTTTGTCCCCACTGACACCAGAGGAAGTTCCAAGCAGGAGAAAGGCTTTTAATAAACCATGGATTGGTATTGTAAGCTTCTGTGTGACTTCACAGAAAAATGTTTCAGGGAAAAGTAGTCCTGACCACAACTTTGAAATGCAAGTGTTTTATTTCATCACCATCATCTCTGTCTCTCTTTTCTGGTTTGGTTTACTGGGTTTGGTGCAGTTAGTGAGTTAATTGTTGGTGTTTTTGAAACCAAACTGTTGCTGACATCAATTAGAAAAGACAAACAAACAAATGCTTGCAAATAGGGAGAATTCTGTTGTTCAGTTGCTCAGTCATCTCCTACTCTTTGAGACCCCATGGACTGCAGCAGGCCAGACTTCCCTGTCCTTCACCATCTCCTGAAGCTTGCTCAAAGTTGTGTCCATTAAGTCGGTGAAGACATCCAATCATCTCATCCTCTGTCATCTCCTTCTCCTCCTGCCTTCAATCTTTCCCAGCATAAGGGTCTTTTCCAGTCAGTCAGTTCTTTGCATCAGGTAGCCAAAGTATTGGAGTTTCAGCTTCATCATCAGTTCTTCCAATCAATATTCAGGACTGATTTCCTTTAGGATTGACAGGTTTGATCTCCTTGCAGTTCAGGGGACTCTCAAGACACCACAGTTCAAAAGCATCAATTCTTTGGCACTCAGCTTTCTTTATACTCCAAATCTCACATCCATACATAACTACTGGAAAAACCATGGCTTTGACTAGATGGATCTTTGCTGGCAAAGTAACGTCTCTGCTTTTTAATATGCTGTCTAGGTTGGCCATAGCTTTTCTTCCAAGGAACAAGCATCTTCTAATTTCATGGCCACAGTCACCATCTGCAGTGTTTTTGGAGTCCAAGAAAATAAAGTCTGTTACTCTTTCCATTGTTTCCCCATCTATTTGCCATGAAGTGATGGGACCAGATGCCATGATCTTAGTTTTCTGTATGTTGAGTCTTAAGCCAACTTTTTCACTCTCCTCTTTCACTTTCATCAAGAAGCTCTTTAGTTCTTCTTTGCTTTCTGTCATAAGTGTGGTGTCAACTGCATATCTGAGTTTATTGATATTTCTCCCAGAAATCTTGATTCCATTTGTGCTTCATCCAGTCCAGCATTTTGCATGATGTACTCTGCATATTACTGTCTTTCCCATACATGTTTTCCTAACATGTATGTGCTATCTCTGGAAGCCATTTTCCATAGCCTGTTGTAGGCACTTTACTTATATTACACACATTCAGATTAGATTAAGAGTAGCTAGACTAGTGATGTTTGTCATATAATCAGCAGAAGCTATGGTGCTGTAAAAGATAAATGAGAGTCATGGATGAATTCATGGAAGATGGAGCTTCCAAGTTGGGAAAGCTGAGGAGAGAGGGAAATGAGAAGAATCTCAAATCTTCTGAGGCTGAGTCTCCAAGATGGCGGAATAGAAGGAAGTGAGCTCATCTTCTCCTGTGAGAACTCCAAAATAATAACTCACTGCTGAACAAGATTGACAGGAGAATGTTGGATGCCACCAAAAAAAGATACTCCACATCCAAGGGCAAAGGAAAACCCACAGCAAGATTATAGGAGGGGCGAAATCATTTTTAGAATCAAACCCCATACGCCCCAGAGACACTCAGAGGGCTCAAACAAACCCTGTGCACCCCAAGACCCAGACACCCCACAGAGACTGAGCCAGAACTGTGTATGAGTGTCTCCTGCGGAAGTATGAATCAGCAGTGGCCTGCCAGAGGGGCAGGGGCTCTGGGTTCAGCAGACCTGGGTATGGCATAAGCCCTCTTGGAGGAAGTTGCCATTAGCCCCACCACAGAGACACCCGAACTCACACAGGACTGGGGAAACAGAATCTTGGAGGGCACAAACAAAACCTTGTGTGCACCAGGACACAGGAGAAAGGAGCAGCGACCCCACAAGAGACTGACCCAGACTTGCCCATGAGTGTCCAGGAGTCTCTGGCATAGGCATGGGTCAGTGGTGACCAGCTACAGGTTTGGGGGAACTGAGTGCCGCAGTGAGTGCACTTCTGAAAGAGGTTGCCATTATCTTCAATACCTCCACCATATTTTAGCCTCAGGTCAAACAACAGGGCGGGAACATAGCCCCTCCCATCAACAGAAAATTGGATCAAAGATTTACTGAGCATTCCCTGCTCATTCAGAAGAAGATCCAGTTTCCACCTCAGGTCTCCCATCAGAAAGCTTCCATAAGTGTCCTATCCTTATCCATCAGAGGGAAGACAGAATGAAAACCACAATCACAGAAAACTAAGCAAACTGATCACATGGACCGCAGCCTTGTCTAACTCAATGCAACTATGAGCCATGCTGTATAGGGCCACCCAAGACGGATGGGTCATGGAGGAGAGTGCTGACAAAGCATGGTCCACTGGAGAAGGGAATGGCAAACCACTTCAGTATTCTTGCCCTGAGAACCCCATGAAGAGTATGAAAAAGCAAAAAGATAGGATACTGAAAAATGAACTCCCCAGGTCGATAGGTGCCCAATATGCTGCTGGAGAAAAGTGGAGAAGTAACTCCAGAATGAAGAGATGGAGCCAAGCAAAAAAAAAAAAAAAAACACCCAGATGTGGATGTGGCTGGTGATGGAAGAAAAGTCCAAGGCTATAAAGAGAAATATTACATAGGAACCTGGAATGTTAGGTCCACGAATCAAAGCAAATTAGAAGTGGTCAAACAGGTGATGGCAAGAGTGAACATCAACATTTTAGGAATCAGTGAACTAAAATGGACTGCAATGGGTGAATTTAACTCAGATGACCCTTATATCTACTATAGTGGGCAAGACTCAGAAGAAATGGAGTAATTATCATAGTCAACAAAAAAGTCTGAAATGCAGTACTTGGATGCAATCTCAAAAACAACAGAATGATCTCTGTTTGTTTCCAAGGCAAACCATTCAATATCATAGTAATCCAAGTCTATGCCCCGACCAGTAATGCTGAAGAAGCTGAAGTTGAATGGTTCTAAGAAGACTTACAAGACCTTCTAGAACTCACATTCATAAAAGATGTCTTTTTCATTATAGGGGACTGGAATGCCAAAGTAGGAAGTAAAGGGATACCTTGAGTAACAGGAAAATTTGCCCTTGGAGTACAAAACGAAGCAGGTCAAAAACTAACAGAGTTTTGTCAAGAGAACACACTGGTTATACCAAATACCCTCTTCCAACAGCACAAGAGAAGACTCTACACGTGGACATCATCAGATGGCCAGTACCAAAATCAAATTGATTATTATTCTTTACAGCTGAAGATTGTGAAGCTCTATACTTTCAGCAAAAACAAGACCAGGAGCTGGCTGTAGTTACAATCATGAACACCTTACTGCCAAATTCAAACTTAAACTGAAGAAAGTAGGTAAAACCACTAGACCATTCTGGTATGACCTAAATCATATCCCTGATGATTATACAGTGAAAGAGACAAATAGATTCAAGGGATTAGATCTGATAGAGTGCCTGAAGAACTATGGGCAGAGGTTCATGACATTGTATAGGAGGCAGCAATCAAGACCATCTCCAAAAAAAAGAAATGCAAATATGCAAAATGGTTGTCTGAGGAGGCCTTACCAATAGCTGAGGAAAGAAGAAAAGCAAAAGGCAAAGAAGAAAAGGAATATATACCTATTTGAATGCAGAGTTCCAAAGAATAGCAAGGAGAGATAAGAAAGCCTTCCTCAGTGATCAGTGCAAAGAGATAGAGGAAAACAATAGAATGGGAAAGACTAGAGATCTCTTGAAGAAAATTAGAGATACTAAGGGAACATTTCATGCAAAGATGGGCAAAATAAAGGACAGAAATGGTATGGACCTAACAGAAGCAGAAGATATTAAGAAGAGGTGGCAAGTATACACAGAAGAATTATACAAAAAAAGAACTTCATGACCCAGATAACCACAATAGTGTGATCACTCACCTAGAGCTAGACATCCTGGAATGCCAAGTCAAGTGTGCCTTAGGAAGCATCACTATGAATAAAGCTAGTGGAGGTAATGGAATTCCAATTGAGCTATTTCAAATCCTAAAAAGATGATGCTATTAAAGTGTTGCACTCAATATGCCAGCAAATTTGGAAAACTCAGCAGTGATCATAGGACTGGAAAGGTCAGTTTTCATTCCAAGCCCAAAGAAAGGCAATCCCAAAGAATGTTCACACTCCCTCACAATTGCACTCATCTCACACACTAGAAAAGTAATGTTCAAAATTCTTCAAACCAGGCTTCAACAGTATGTGAACCATGAACTTCCAGATGTTCAAGCTGGATTTAGAAAAGGCAGAGGAACCAGAGATCAAATTGCCAACAACGGCTGGATCACCAAAGAAGCAAGAGAGTGCCAGAAAAATATCTACTTCTGCTTTATTGACTATGCCAAAGCCTTTGATTGTGTGGATCACAACAAACTGTGGAAAATTCTTAAAGAGATGGGAATACCCAACCACCTGACCTGCCTCCTGAGAAAGCTGTATGCAAGTCAAGAAGCAAAAGAACTGAATGTGGAATTCCAAATTGGGAAAGAAGTATGTCAAGGCTATACATTGTCAGCCTGCTTATTTAACTTAAATGCAGCATATATCATTTTAAATGCCGGGCTGAATGAAGCACAAATGGAATCAAGATTATTGGGAAAGATATCAATAACCACAGATATGCAGATGCAATCATACTTATGGCAGAAATCAAAGAAGAACTAAAGAGCCTCTTGATGAAAGTGAAAGAGGAGAGTGAAAAAGTTGGCTTAAAACTCAACATTCAGAAAACTAAGATCATGGCATCTTCATGGGAAATAGATGGGGAAAACAATGGAAATAGTAACAGACTTTATTTTCTTGAACTCCAAAAACACTGCAGATGGTGACTGAAGCCATGAAATCAGAAGATGTTTGCTCCTTGGAAGAAAAGTTATGATCAACCTAAACAGCATATTAAAAAGCAGAGACATTACTTTGCCAGCAAAGGTCCATCTAGTCAAGGCTATGGTTTTTCCAGTAGTCACGTATGGGTGTGAGAGTTGGATGATAAAGCAAGCTTAGCACTGAAGAATTGATGCTTTTGAACTGTGGTTTGGAGAAGACTCTTGAGAATCCCTTGTACTGCAAGGAGCTCCAACCAGTCCATCTTAAAAGAAATCAGTCCTGAATATTCATTGAAAGGACTGATGCTGAAGCTGAAACTCCTATACTTTGGCCACCTGATGTGAAGAGCTGACTCATTTGAAAAGACCCTGGTGCTGAGAAAGATTGAAGGTGGGAGGAAAACTGGACGAGAGATAATGAGATGGTTGGATGGCATCACTGACTCTATAGACATGAGTTTGAGTAAGCTCTGGGAGTTGGTGATGGAAAGGGAAGCCTGGCATCCTGCAGTCAATGGGGTCACAGAGTCGGACACGACTGAGAAACTGAACTGAACTGAACTCTGCATATAAGGTAAATAAGCAGAGTTGACAATATATGACTTGACATACTCCCTTCCCAAGTTGGAACCAGTCTATTGTTCCATGTCCAATTCTAAATGTTGCTTCTTGATCAGCATACAGATTTTGCAGGAGGGAGGTAAGGTGGTCTGGTAATCCCATATCTTGAAGAATTTTCCACATTTTGTTGTGATCCACACAGCTAAAGGCTTTAGAATAGCAGACTGAAGCAGAAGTAGATGTTTTTCTGGAATTCTCTTGCTTTTTCAATGATCCAACGGATGATGGCAACTTGATCTCTGGTTCCTCTGCCTTTTCTAAATCCAGCTTGAACATCTGGAAGTTCTCAGTTCATGTACTGTTGAAGCCTCGTTTGGAGAATTTTGACAGTACTTTACTAATGTGTGAGATGAGTGCAATTGTGCGGTAGTTTGAGCATTCTTTGGCATTGCCTTTCTTTAGGATTGGAATGAAAAACTGACCTTTTCCAGCCCTTTGGCCACTGCTGAGTTTTCCAAATTTGCTGGCATATTGAGTGCAACACTTTAATAGCATCATCTTTTAGGATTTGAAATAGCTCAACTGGAATTCCATCACCTCTACTAGCTTTGTTTGTAGTGATGCTTCTTAAGACTTCCTAAGTAGTACTTCTTAAGTGATGCTTCTTGGCTTCACACTCCAAGATGTCTGGCTCTAGCTGAGTGTCACAGTATGGTGGTTATCTGGGTCATTAGAGGCTGATACAGAATTGCCTGTGAGTGTCCAGGAGTCTCCTGCAGAGGCATGGGTCAACAGTCAAGAGCACTCAGTACAACAGTCCTGGGAGCCCTGGTGTGCTGGCATAATTCCTTTCAAAGGCAGTCACTTATAGCCATTAACCCTACCACAGTTTAACCTCAGGCCAAACTATAGGAAGGGAACACAGCTCCACCCATCAACAGTAAATTGGATTAAAGATTACTGAACCTGGCTCAGCCCACCCAAGCAAGACCCAGTTTACCCCATTGACAGTCCTTCCCTTCAGGAAGTTTCCACAGGCCTCTTATCCTCATACATCAGAAGGCAGACAGAATTAAAACCACAATCACAGAAAACTAACCAAACTGATCATCTGGATCACAGCCTTATCTAACTCAGTGAAACCATGAACCATGCCGTGTAGGGCCACGCAAGATGGGTGGGTCATGGTGGAGAGCTCTGACAAAATGTCTTCCACTCGAGAAGAGAATGCAAACCACTTCAGTATTCTTGCCTTGAGAACCCCATGAACAGTATAAAAAGACAAAAAGTTAGGACACTGACAGATGAATTCCGCAGGTCAGTAGGTCACAACTATGCTACTGGAGAAGAGTGGGGAAATAGTTCCAGAAGGAATGAAGAGATTCATTCCTTTCCACTTAGCCAAAGTGGAAACAGTGCCCAAGTGTGGATATGCCTGTTGGTGATATTAAAGTCTGATGCTAGAAAGAAGAATTTTGCACAGGAATCTGGAATGTTAGGTCCATGAATCAAAGTAAATCAGAAGTTGTCAAACAGGAGATGGCAAAAGTGAACATTGGCATTTTAGGAATAAATGAACTAAAATATATCAAAATGGGTGAATTTAATTCAGATGACAATTATAACTACTGCTGTGGGCAAGAATCCCTTTGAAAAAACGGAGTAGCCTTTATAGTCAACAAAAGAGTCTAAAATTCGGTACTTGGGTCCAGGAAAAGTTCTATCAGCTATTGCCGCATGGAATTTACTTCACAATTTCACATATGAATCATTTGTTCATCCCTTAGGTTTGCCCCTGATTTCTAACTATACCACTAGTAAAATCAAGAAAGACTTAGAGATCCAAGGAGCCCTGAACATAAGTGATTTTGACTGACTTCTATTCTCCAAGGAAATTTGTCTTTAATCTGGACTCACATTTTTGTGAGTTAAAATTTTTAACTTATATATTAAACACGTAAAATTATGGATGATAAAGTTTTTTATAATTTTATGTATTTATTCATTTATTTTAGCTGTCTGGGTCTTTGCTGCTTGGCAGTCTTTTCTCTGGCCCCAGCTTGTAGCACTTGGGCTTCTCACTGAGGTGGCTCCTCTTGTTGTGGACCACAGGCTTCAGTGGTTGCAGCTCCCAGGCTCTGGGGCACAGGCTTAATAGTTATGGTGCACGGGCTTTGTTGCTCCTCAGCATGCAGAATCTTCCCAGGTCAGGAATCAAACCCGTATCTCCTGTATTGGCAGGCGGATTCTTTACCACTGAGCCAGGTAAAGCCCAGTGATAAATATTTGCAACAACTTATTAAAACAGAAAATTTCTCTCCATGATGTGAGGTGAGTGCCACCTCATTTTCTACCCTTCCCCACATGCGTAACCCCAAGCAGCACTTAGTATGAGTTGAAGTCTTCTTTCCATTCCCTTTTTTTCTTTTTCTCAGTTCTCCATTACCTCTTACAAAGAAATAATTATTACATTCTTGTGGATCCTTCCAGAGGTTCTGAGATAAATTAGCTATATATAGCCATGCACCTTCTATTTTATTCAATTGTGAGCATACTATACCAAGCACTCTGTATTTCTTTTGTTTTATTCTGTGGGATCATTCCATACAGGTATACGAAGAGCTTACTCATTCTTTTATAAGGACTCAAGACAACCCATCTTGAGAACTGACTCTTGTACTAGTAAGAACCCAAATGAAAACTCATTTATCAAAGCTTTTCTTGCTACCTCTACACTGGGTTCTTACAATTTTCCCCAGCCACCAACCAAAGTTTCAGCCCTACTATTACCCTTGCCTCTGTGGCTCAAATTGCCATCTTGGACATTGTTCATTCTTGCCTCTGATGAATGCGTAAGTCTCCAGCTCTTGGGCCTTCCAATCTGTGTCTAGAGTTGGTCCTCATTAACTATGTGCCTTTTGTGCTCCATCACTCAGTTGTGTCCAACTCTTTATGATCCCGTTGACTGTATTCTGCCAGGCTCCTCTGTCCATGAGATTCTCCAGGCAAGAATACTTGTGTGGGTTGCCATTTTCTTCTTCACTCATTAATTATAGTATTTTCTTAAATTACATGACTTTTAGGCAAGTCACTGAATCTGAGTCCCTTTTCTGCCATAAGTTTTTCTCTTGTCTTACCAAATATTAGCCTGGGGTATCAGTTACATTTCAGCACATCTTGTCTCAGTTGTCTATCCTCACCCATCATCAGTTCCCTTTAGTAAGTCTAAGACAAGTGCTCAGATACATATACATATCTTTCTTTATGAGCCCAGAATCATCATCTTGCTCCTGCCCTTCTTTTTAAAATACCATTGTTGGCTTTAAAAAGAAGTTTCTTCTTTTCTTTCATATACCTAAACAATTCCAATAGCAAAGACTCTCTGTTCAACTATGAAAATATTGCCTAGAGAATAACTTCTTTGACTGCCTTCTTTCACAATTTTTTTTTACATAATCCTTCCAAAAGCTTTCAGCACCTCTTAGATGTTTTCTGAGATCCTCTGAGACACAAAAAAGCATGTCAAACAAGCAGCCATTTTTTCCAGGACTCTGAGCTTACTTGCCTCTTGAAAAAAACCTACCTTCCTATTTCTTATTCTCTAGAAAAAGAGTAAAAGGTCGTTTCATCCTTCCCTTTCTCTTAATATTGTAATATTAACTGTTAATTAACTTGTAGCCCTTCTTTGCCTTCAGGGTACAGCATTTATGTTTTAAGACTACAGTAAAATTGCAAAATAAGAGAAATATCATGACCTCTTTGTTGCTTATTTCATTTAGTGTAGTAACACCATCCTCTCAGTCACAAGAGATGGGGAAATGATAATCATCTTCAATGTATCTCTCATCCAAACATCTGATCAGATTCTTTGACGTCTTTGAAATCAAACTGTCTTTTCTCATAGTACTGACCTCACTCAAACTTTCTGTCTCTAACAGCTCTCTATAAGCCATCTTTCAGGTAGGACTCTGAAAATATAAACATTTGCTTTCCCCTGAACCTTTTATTTTTTTTCCTCTAGGAGGAAGGACACTCATTTAATGAGTCAGATTCTAGGCATGTGCCTAGGCTGCATTTACTAATGAGTAGCTCACTGTGGATTAATGATCACACCCATTGCCGTGGCACGTTCTTACACTTTCTCCTTTTATGGGCCAGGAGAGGCAAAGTAGCCCAGGACTTCTCCCACATAGAGGAGACTGAATCATCCAGTTGCCTTGATCATCAGTTCTCTTTCATATAAATTTCAGTCCACTAATCCCAAAAGTTTCTGTCCTTCCCTGAGACTGGCAAGAACACAGTTCCCAGGTTAGAGTCTAGGCTTAGGGAAAGCAAAGATGTTTATTAGGATTCTGTTCTATATGCCATTTTCCAAGCCCATCTTACTGGAGTTCTTGAGAGTTGAGGACAAAAAGTCCAGGTAATAATTTTTGACCGATAACGGGCAAACTTAGGAGTGGCTGTGGTCTTGTTAATATTGGATATACAATCATTATCCTAACATTCCTCAAAATCATAAAATGCATGGTCTTATAGTTCATATCCAATTACCAGATCCTTCTTGGAACTATCTGAGGTTCTGCTTGTCTCCACTGTTAAGTCACTGTTAAGTCGCTTCAGTCATGTCCGACTCTGTGTGACCCCATAGACGGCAGCCCACCAGGCTCCCCCGTCCCTGGGATTCTCCAGGCAAGAACACTGGAGTGGGTTGCCATTTCCTTCTCCAATGCATGAAAGTGAAAAGTGAAAGGGAAGTCGCTCAGTCATGTCTGACTCCTAGCGACCCCATGGACTGCAGCCCACCAGGCTCCTCCGTCCATGGGATTCTCCAGGCAAGAGTACTGGAGTGGGGTGCCATTGCCTTCTCCTGTCTCCACTGGTATCACATAAAATTTTAAACTGTAGAATGTCATTCAAGATGATCCAATATCTCAGACTAAACCTGCCTTGATAATTGCTTTATCACTGACTGCCAAAACATGAATCCACTAGCACAGACTTCCTCAGTTCAGTTCAGTCACTCAGCCATGTCTGACTTTTTGTAACCCCATGGACTGCAGCATGCCAGGCTTCCCTGTCCATCATCAACTCCTGGAGGTTACTCAAACTCATCTCCATAGAGTCGGTGACGCCATCCAAACATCTCATCCTCTGTTGTCCCATTCTCCTCTTGCCTTAAATCTTTCCCAGGATCAAGGTCTTTTCCATTGAGTCAGTTCTTCGCATCATGTGGCCAAAGCATTGGAGTTTCAGCTTCAGCATCATTCCTTCCAATGGATACTCAGGACTGATTTCCTTTAAGATGGACTGGTTGGATCTCCTTGCAGTCCAAAGGATTCTCAAGAGTCTTCTCCAAAACCACAGTTCAAAAGCATCAATTATTCGATGCTCAGCTTGCTTTAAAGCCCAACTCTCACATCCATATATGACTACTGGAAAAACCATAGCTTTAACTAGGCGGACCTTGGCTGACAAAGTAATGTCTCTGCTTTTTAGTATGCTGTCTAATTTGGTCATAGCTTTTCTTCCAAGGAGAAATGTTTAATCTTTTGATTTCATGGCTGCAGTCACCATCTGCAGGGATTGTGGAGCCAATAAAAATAAAGTCTGCTACTGTTTCTATTCTTTCCCCATCTATTTGCCATGAAGTGATGGGACTTGATGCCATGATCTTAGTTTTCTGAATGTTGAGTTTTAAGCCAACTTTGCACTCTCCTCTTCCACATTCACCAAGAGGCTCTTTATTTCTTCTTTGCTTTCTGCCATAAGGGTGATGTCATCTACGTATCTGAGGTTACTGAAATTTCTCCTGGCAATCTTGATTCCAGCTTGTGCTTCATCCAGTCCAGCATTTCACATGATGTACTCTGCATATAAATTAAATAAGCAGGGTGACAATATACAGCCTTGATGAGCTCCTTTCCCAATTTACAACCAATCTGTTGTTCCATGTCCAGTTCTAACAGTTGCTTCTTGACCTGCATACACATTTCTCAGGAGGCAGGTCAGGTGATCTGGTATTCCCATCTCTTTAAGAATTTTCCACAGTTTGCTGAGATCCACAGAGTCAAAGCCTTTGGCGTGGTCAATAAAGCAGAAGTAGATGTTTTTCTAGAACTCTTTTCCTTTTTCCATGATCCAGTGGATGTTGGCAATTTGATCTCTGGTTCCTCTGCCTTTTCTAAAACTAGCTTGAACATCTGGAAGTTCTCGGTTCACATACTGTTGAAGCCTGGCTTGGAGAATTTTGAGCATTACATTGCTAGCGTGTGAGATGACTGCAATTGTGAGGTAGTTTGAACATTCTTTGGCATTGCCTTTCTTTGGGATTGGAATGAAAACTGACCTTTTCCAGTCCTGTGGCCACTGCTGAGTCTTCCAAATTTGCTGGCATAGTGAGTACAGCAGTTTCACAGCATCATCTTTCAGGATTTGAAATAGCTCAACTGGAATTCCATCACCTCCACTAGCTTTGTTCATAGTGATGCTTCCTAAGGTCCACTTGACTTGGCATTCCAGGATGTCTGGCTCTAGGTGAGTGATCACACCATCATGGTTATCTGGGTCATTAAAATATTTTTTGTATAGTTCTTCTGTGTACTCTTGCACCTCTTCTTAATATCTTCTGCTTCTGTTAAGTCCATACCATTTCTGTCCTTTATGGAGCCCATCTTTGCATGAAATGTCCCTTTGATATCTCCAATTTTCTTGAAGAGATCTCTAGTCTTTCCCATTCTATTGTTTTCCTCTATTTCTTTGCACTGATCACTGAGGAAGGCTTTCTTATCTCTCCTTGCTATTCTTTGGAACTCTGCATTCAAATGGGTATATATTTCCCTTTCTCCCTTGCCTTTAGCTTCTCTTCTTTTCTCAGCTCTTTGTAAGGCCTCCCCAGACAAACATTTTGCATGTTTGCTTTTCTTTTTCTTGGAGATGGTCTTTATCACTGCCTCCTGTACAATGTCACGAACCTCCATCCATAGTTCTTCAGGCATTCTGTCTATCAGATCTAATACCTTGAATCTATTTGTCACTTTCCTTGTATAATCATACAGGATTTGATTTAGGTCATACCAGAATTGTCTAGTGGTTTTCTCTACTTCTTAAATTTAAGTCTGAATTTGGCAATGAAGAGTTCATGATCTGATCCACAGTCATCTCCCAGTCTTGTTTTTGCTGACTGTATAGAGCTTCTCTATCCGTGGCTGCAAAGAATATAATCAATCTGATTTTGGTATTGACCATCTGGTGATGTCCATGTGTGGAGTCTTCTCTTGTGTTGTTGGAAGAGGTTGTTTACTATGACCAGCGTGTTCTCCTGGCAAAACTCTGTTTGCCTTTGACTCGCTTCATTTTGTACTCCAAGGCCAAATGTGCCTGTTACTCCAGGTATCTCTTGACTTGCTACTTTTGCATTCCTATCATCTGTAACGAAAAGGACATCTTTTTTGGCTGTTAGTTCTAGAACTTCCTAAATGGATCCTTTTTATGCTTCTGTGCTTGGTTTATACTCTTTCCCCTCTAAAGAAGCTTTCCCCAAATACTTGACCTCCACCTGCCATACTTAGTCATTCCACATATAGCCACTGATTACCTTCTATGTTGCAGCCACTGAGCCAGATCCTGTGGAGAGTCAAGGTAAATATAATATTCAAGCCTCGCCACACTTAGAAATATTATCAGATCCTTCCAGTTGTTAAGAATGTCTACTCCCTTTGTGCTCTAGTCTTACATTATTTATTGTGCCTTGGACTATAGAAATGTGTATATATTCCATATCTCCGCCACTGAAGGACAAACCTCTTGCAGGCAAATACTACTTTTTATTCATTCTTTCATTTTCCAGTAACTTAAAAAGAGGCATATTTATAGATAATTTTTATAAAATTATTTAATAATTATCTTGCCACATGTTTGGAAGCCAAGTTTGGCATCTCAAGTTGATAGCAAACTTGTGGTATTAACCAACATTTTCACTCCACATATTCCAAACTCAGTTTTCTCCAAACACCTTGCAGGCATTAACTTAGTTTCCTTCAAAACAGACCTTTGAGATAGATGCTATTATTGTTATTTCCATTTATATAGATGAGAAAACGGAGGCATACATATATTAAATAACTTGCCACACAAGCAATGAGTGGAAAAACCAGGCTGTCAGTGCTTATAGTGAAAGGATAAATAGGAATATTCTGCATCAAGGATGCTTTCTGGAAAGCTCCAATCTGAGAACTTTCCTTGCAATTTCTTATAAGGGTGGATATGCTGTGTCATTCCAAACAAATCAGCCACATTGTCACAAGGCGGGGCACCCTTTGAAGAAAATGATGAGTGCATCAAAATTACTGAAATATAATACCAGAGCCCTCAACTAGGACTGAAGCTTAATTTTACCCTTGGCTTTGCTACTTACAAATAGATAATTTTGCATCAGTCACCCCATGATTCTCACTTTTCTAATCAGGGAATGGAGAAGATTATGCCTGCTTTGTAGGGTTGTTGGAAAGATTAAATGAGACACTAAACAAGAAAGCATTCAATATCAGAAGGCTACTGTGTGAATTGAAGGAACCACTGTTACTTCAGTCTTACTGCAGTCTTACTCACTCTGGTGTCAAGGTAACAGACAGAGAGTTTATTGAGAAGTTCAGTGAGAAAGTTGTGATGGTAGAGGCTTGGTACAAAGCCTGAAGTCACTTCTGTGATCTGAGGGGATTCACTTTTTGCTACATTGAAACAGAGACAGAGAGGGTGAACAGGTTCCATTTTAACTCCAGAAATTGTAAGTGGAAATTTTCCTCCTTACTTTCAGTATTGCTTGAGAACTTGTTTCAGTAAATACAATAATTTTCATCTAAGTTTAAAATCCAAGCTGATATTTTTGTTCTTTTTTTAACTTGCACAACTTGGAAATCAAGGCCAGCATTGACAACATTCCACCTTCTGAGTAAGAATCTTCATAGGGCATTCAAAAATCTCCCCAGAAACTTCTTTCACTTTCTTATATTGAACTTGAATCCCTCTAGCTACAATGCCTGTTCCTCTGGCTTGTTTTAACAGGGAACATCTGGCCTGCAATCTCCATATAATATCCATTCATGGATTTATTAAATTTTAATGCATATTAGCTGGGTTACATATTCGGAAAGTAGCAGGCTCTTAGCTTTACCAGCAGTCATATTTCAGTTCTGTGCAAAATATACCCCTGGGAGCTCTTAGCAGATGTTTGCTAAAATTATTGAAAGAAACAAGAACTAAGAATTTCCCTAGTTTTGAATCCACAGTGAGTAAACCATTTGAAAACAGCCACAAGGCATTTCCAAGTCTGAAAATTAGGAATGGCATTCTTTTTATGAATATTCTTGCCCAAGTGAAGATTATGCCATCTTACATAAGAAAACATGTTTCTATCACAGCAGTTATGGCTTATGCATGTTAAAATAATGTTTTTTAAAAGATTTCATATAGTCTTACTTCAAAAGTGACAAGTGGGATCAGATTTGATGTAACAACCTAAATCAGGAAGCATAAAAAGAAAGAGCAAGAGGATAAGAGAGTGAGAACAGGAGTGAGAATGAGAGCAGGAGAGAAGGGAGGGATGGATGCACAAAGGGAAGACTGAAAGGAAAAAATATTCCTTCCTCTATTCCTAGAAAACATACGGTGATTTTATAGCATTTTATTTGTTTCCTTTGTTTTCTATATAATACTTTGTAAAATCAGTGCTGGGAGAAAATTTGGCAGGAGTAAATCCAAATTAAAAGGTGATATACCTAAATATATAAAGCAGATATTAACAGACATAAAGGGAGAAACTGACAATAATATGATGATAGTAGGGAATTTTAACACCCCACTTACATTAAAGGACAGATCCTCTAGACAGAAAATCGACAAGGCAACAGTGCCCTAAGATGACACCATAAACTGGTTTGGCTCAGTAGCTATCTCCAGAGCATCCCATTCAAAAACAGGAGAATACACATTCTTTTCAAGTGTGTATGGAGTTTTCTCAAGGATGGATCACATGCTAAGAAACAAAACAAACCTCAACAAGTTTAAGAGGATAGAAACTATATCAACCTATTTTTCTGACCTCAAGGACATGAGTTATAACTCAATCAGAAACAAAAATGGGAAAAAGACAAACACATGAGGGTTAAACATGCTGCTAGAAAACCAAAAGGTCAATTAAGAAATCAAAGAGAAAATCAGAAAATACCTCAAGACAAATGAAAATGGAAACATAACTTAGCAAAACCTATGGAATGCAGTAAAGAAAAGGAAAGCTTATAGTAATATAGGTCTTCCTCAAGAGATTAGAAAAATCTCAAATAAACAACCTAACCTACTATCTTAAGGAATTAGAGAAAGAAGAACAAAGAAATCCCCAAGTCAGCAGAAGAAAGGAAATAATATAGTTTAGAGAGAAAATAAATAAAATAAGCCAAAAAGAAAAAAAGGAGAAAAGAAAAATCAATAAAAACAAGATCTGGGTTTTTTAAAAGGTAAACTTTAACCAGGCTTATCAAAAAGAAAAGAGAGAGGAACAAATAAACAAAATAAAAAATTAAAGAGGAGAAAATTTTAAAAATACCACAGAGACACAAAATATAAGAGAATACTACAAATAATTACATGACAACAAATAGGTCAACCTAGAATAAATGGAAAATTTTCTAGAAACATAAAACCTGGCAAGTCCAAATTAGACAGAAGCAGATAATCTGATCAGATTGATCACCAGTACTGAAATTGAAATTGTTATTGAAAAAACTTCCAACAAACAAAAATCCAGGACCAGACAGCATCACAGGGGAATTCTACTAAATATGTAAAGAATACCATTATGTAACCTTCTAAGTTCACTTCAGTTCAGTTCAGTCACTAAGTCATGTCTGACTCTTTGTGACCCTGTGGACTGCAGCAAGCCAGGCCTCCCTGTCCATCACCAACTCCTGGAGCTTACTCAAACTCATGTCCATTGAGTAGGTTATGCCATCCAACCATCTCATCCTCTGTCATCCCCTTCTCCTCCTGCCTTCAATCTTTCCCAGCATCAGGGTCTTTGCAAATGAGTCAGCTCTTCACATCAGGTGGCCAAAGTATTGGAGTTTCAGCATCAACATCAGTCCTTCCAATGAACACCCAGGACCAATCTCCTTTAGGATGGACTGGTTGGATCTCCTTGCAGTCCAAGGGACTCTCAAGAGTCTTCCCCAACACCACAGTTCAAAAGCATCAATTCTTCTGCTCTCAGCTTTCTTTATAGTCCGACTCTCACATCCATACATGACCACTGGAAAAACCATAGCCTTGACTAGATGGACCTGTGTTGGCAAAGTAATGTCTCTGTTTTTGAATATGCTGTCTAGGCTGGCCATAACTTTCCTTCCAAGGAGTAAGCGTCTTTTAATTTCATGGCTGCAATCACCGTCTACAGTGATTTTGGAGCCCAAAATGTAAAGTCTGCCACTGTTTCCCCATCTATTTGCCATGAAATGATGGGACCAGATGCCATGATCTTCGTTTTCTGAATGTTGAGCTTTAAGCCAACTTATTCACTCTCCTCTTTCACTTTCTGAAAGTAAGGCTCTTTAGTTCTTCTTGACTTTCTGCCATAAGGGTGGTGTCATCTGCATATCTGAGGTTATTGATATTTTTCCTGGCAATCCTGATTCCAGCTTGTACTTCTTCCAGCTCAGCATTTCTCATGATATACTCTGCATATAAGTCAAATAAGCAGGGTGACAATATACAGCCTTGACATACACCTTTTCCTATTTGGAACCAGTCTGTTGTTCCATATCCAGTTCTGACTGTTGCTTCCTGACCTGCATACAGATTTCTCAAGAGGTAGGTCAGGTGGTCTGGTATTCCCATCTCTTGAAGATTTTTCCACAGTTTATTGTGATCCACATAGTCAAAGGCTTTGGCATTTTCAATAAAGCAGAAATTGATGTTTTTCTGGAATTCTCTTGCTTTTTCAATGATCCAACAGATATTGGCAATTTGATCTCTGGTTCCTCTGCCTTTTCCAAAACCAGCTTGAACATCTGGAAGTTCATGGTGTGCTGTTGAAGCCTGGCTTGGAGAATTTTGAGCATTACTTTACTAGAATGTGAGATGAGTGCAATTGTGCTATAGTTTGAGCATTCTTTGAGTAACCTTCTAAAACTATCCCCAAAAGTTAAAAGGAAAGAACACTCCTAAATTCATTCTTCAAGTCCAACATTACCCTGAAACCAAAACAAGACAAAAACACTACAATGAAAAAAAATTATAGGCCAATATCTTTGATGAATATAGGCAGAAAAATCCTCAACAAAATAGCAGCAAATCTAATCCAATGATACATGAAAGAAATCATACAGTATAATCAAGTGGAATATATTCCAGGGAAACAAGTATGGTTCAATATTCACAAATCAAGAAATGTGATACATCACACTAACAAAAGGAAAATTAGAAATTACATGATCATATCAATAGATGCAAAGGAAGTATTTGAAAAAATTCAACATCTATTCATAACAAAAATTCTCATCAAAGTTTATATAGAAGGAAGATATCTCAACACAATAAAGGCCATTTATGACAATCCCACAGTTAATATTATACTAAATGGTGAAAAAGTTGTAATCTTTTCCTCTAAATTCAGGAAGCAAAGGAGGAATGCCCACTCTTACCACTTCTATTCGATAAAGTATTGGGAGTCCTAATCACAGAATACAAAGAAAAGACATAAAAGGCATCCAAATCTAAAGAGAAGAAAAACTGTGACTATTTGTAGATGACATCATACTATACATGGAAAAAAAAAATTCTCCACCAAAATGCTTTAGAACTAATAAATAAATTTAGCAAAGTTGCAAGATAGAAAATTAAATCTGTTGCTTGTCTATGTACTAAAAATAAACCACCAGGGAGCAAGAACAATCCCATTTAAAACCATATCAAAAAATATATATCTAGGAATAAACTTAGCCAAAGGGATAAAATACTTTGGCCACCTGATGTAAAGAGTCAACTCTTTGGAAAATATCCTGATTCTAGGAAAGCCTGAGGGCAAGAGGAAAGGAGGGTGACAAAGGATGAGATGGTTGGATGGCATCACAGACTCGATGGACGTGAGTTTGAGCAAACTCTGGGAGATAGTGAAGGACAGGGAAGCCTGACATGCTGCAGTTCATGGGATTGCAAAGAGTGGGATACAATTTAGCAACTGAACAACAACATCAAGGAGATAAAAGATCTATATTCTCTGAAAAACCATGAAAAACACTGATGAAAGAAGTTAAAGATGATATTAAAACAAAGAAAGTGAAAAATATCCCATGTTCTTTGATTGGAAGAATTAATACTGTTAAATTATCCATATTACCCAAAGTTATCCACAGATTTAATTCAATCCCTATCAAAAGACCCATGACATCTTTCACAGAACTAGGATAAATAATCCTAAATCTTTTATAGAACAACAAAAGACCCCTAATTGTCAAAGCAATCTTGAGAAGAAAAAAATAATAAAGCTGGAGATATCATGCTCCCTGACTGCAGACTACAAAGCTACAGTAATCAAAACAGCATGTTCAGTTTAGCTCAGTTCAGATGCTCAGTCATGTCCAACTCTTTGCGACCCCATGAATCGCAGCACGCCAGGCCTCCCTGTCCATCACCAACTCCCGGAGTTCACTCAAACTCACGTCCATTGAGTCAGTGATGCCATCCAGCCATTTCATCCTCTGTCGTCACCTTCTCCTCCTGCCCCAAATCCTTCCCAGCATCAGAGTGTTTTCCAATGAGTCAACTCTTCGCATGAGGTGGCCAAAGTATTGGAGTTTCAGATTTAGCATCATTCCTTCCAAAGAAATCCCAGGGCTGATCTCCTTCAGAATGGACTGGCTGGATCTCCTTGCAGTCCAAGGGACTCTGAAGAGTCTTCTCCAACACCACAGTTCAAAAGCATCAATTCTTCGGTGCTCAGCCTTTTTCACAGTCCAACTCTCACATCCATACATGACCACAGGAAAAACCATAGCCTTGACTAGATGGACCTTTGTTGGCAAAGTAATGTCTCTGCTTTTGAATATGCTATCTGGTTGGTCATAACTTTCCTTCCAAGGAGTAAGCGTCTTTTAATTTCATGGCTGCAGTCACCATCTGCAGTGATTTTGGAGCCCAAAAATCTAAAGTCTGACACTGTTTCCACTGTTTCCCCATCTATTTCCCATGAAGTGATGGGACCAGATGCCATGATCTTCGTTTTCTGAATGTTGAGCTTTAAGCCAACTTTTTCACTCTCCACTTTCACTTTCATCAAAAACAGCATGGTACTGACACAAAGTAGACACATAGACCAATGGAACAGAAATAAATCCATGGTCAGTTAGTCCACAAGAACAGAGCTAAAAATACACAATGGAAAAAAGACCATCTCTTCAATAAGTATTGCTAGGAAAACTACTGGTAAAAGAATTAAGATTAAAATATTTCCTTACACCATATACAAAATAAACTCCAAATGGATTAAAGACCTAAATGTAAGACCTGAAGCCATAACACTTCTAGAAGAGAAATCAGGCAAAACACCCTGACATATAGTCTACCAATATTTTTCTGGATTAGTCTCTAGAGGCCAAAGAAACAAGAATAAACAAATGAGACCTAATTGAACTTAAAAGCTTTTGCACAGCCAAGGAAACCATCAATGAAAATGAAAAGACAACCTACTGAATGGGAGAAAATATTTGTAAATGATGTGACCTATAAGGGGTTAAAATCCAAAATATACAAACAACTCATATAATTCAATATTAAACAAACAACATGATTACAACAAATGAAGGAACATAACAAAACAGAAACAGACTCACACATATGGAAAACAAACTATTGGTTACCAGTGGGGAGAGAGAAGGTGGAACAGGTGAGTCAGGGGTAAGGGTTTAAAAGGTACAAAATAATATGTATAAAAGACATAAGCACCAAGCACATATTGTACAGCACAGGGAAATATTTTTTGTAATAACTTTAAATGACATATAATACATAAAAATATTGAATCACTGTGCTGTACATCTGAAGCTAATATAATACCATAAATCAACTATACTTCAAATAAAAAATTAAAAGGTATATAGAACCAGATAAAGAAAATAATTTCCTTGGAGGAAATATTAAACATTGCAACCTTGCATTTCATTCATATCTGTATGAATTTCCATTGATAGTAAGTAATTCTTTTTCTAATTCAGCAGACACAGAAATCAAGAACTTTGTATTATTGTTTCTGTGGAAGTGGTCATTTTCTGTCTCTACTCCATGAGGTTCAAATTCCTTTTTCATAAATATCCCCAGGAGTGTCAGTCAAAATTCATGCCACAGCAGTTGAGAAAGACCATGGTCCACAAAATTTTATGCTCTGCTTATAGACTAACATATTTGCTGTTTCTGAGAAGAGTAGGAAGTTTACAAATCATGCATAGTTATGAATGAAACATTTTAGCAAGTAATCATCAAGGAATAACAAAAGATCAATACCCATTGTCACCTAACAAAGAGAGATTGATCTTTAAAGTCTGTGCTAAAACTGAAACTCCAGTACTTTGGCCACCTCATGCGAAGAGTTGACTCATTGGAAAAGACTCTGATGCTAGGAGGGATTGGGGCAGGAGGAGAAGGGGACGACAGAGGATGAGATGGCTGGATGGCATCACTGACTCGATGGACGTGAGTCTGACTGAACTCCGGGAGTTGGTGATGGACAGGGAGGCCTGGCGTGCTGAGATTCATGGGGTCGCAAACAGTTGGACATGACTGAGCGACTGAACTGAACTGATTCACAGTAAGTACACACCAAAGAAACCCAGGGCTGAGACTTTGAAAGCAGGACAGAGACTGGTGGGGCACTTTGTGAAAATGATCCTCAGATATGTCCATCATCAAGTGTGCATTTAGAGTGCTTTCTCTCTTACCACATTAAGGCACCAATGTCATCACCAAAGACAAATATCACTTATATAAAAATACTTCTATTGTTCTTCCATAATTGTAAGTAATCCAATTTAGCCAATACATAAATTTTTGCAAGTATAGAAGTTACAAAGAAAAAATTAAAACTCCCCTTAATTCTGCTATCCTATTATTCATAGTTTGGTTCATTTTCCTCCTGGAAATGTATTTCCTTGAACCACAGAAATTTATTGTCTCCTAGTTCTAAAAGCTAGAAATTCAAGAATAAAGTGTTTGTAGAGTTCATTTCTTCTGGAAAATTTTTTTTATACCCAGAAAGGTTATTCCTTGCTTACAAATTTGGATTATTCTATAAATTCAGTACTTTTCATTTAATATAATGTCATAAGCATCTTCTATGTCATTAAATATCACTCAAAAATTAAATTGTGCGTGGATTTATCTCTGGGCTTTCTATTTTGTTCCATTGATCTATATTTCTGTCTTTGTGCCAGTACCATACTGTCTTGATAACTGTGGCTTTGTAGTAGAGCCTGAAGTCAGGTAGGTTGATTCCTCCAGTTCCATTCTTCTTTCTCAAGATCGCTTTGGCTATTCGAGGTTTTTTGTTTTTCCATACAAATTGTGAAATTATTTGTTCTAGCTCTGTGAAGAATGCTGTTGGTAGCTTGATAGGGATTGCATTGAATCTATAGATTGCTTTGGGTAGTATACTCATTTTCACTATATTGATTCTTCCAATCCATGAACATGGTATATTTATCCAACTGTTAGTGTCCTCTTTGATTTCTTTCACCAGTGTTTTATAGTTTTCTATATATAGGTCTTTAGATTCTTTAGGTAGATATATTCCTAAGTATTTTATTCTTTCTGTTGCAATGGTGAATGGAATTGTTTCCTTAATTTCTCTTTCTGTTTTCTCATTATTAGTGTATAGGAATGCAAGGGATTTCTGTGTGTTGATTTTATATCCTGCAACTTTACTATAGTCATTGATTAGTTCTAGTAATTTTCTGGTGGAGTCTTTAGGGTTTTCTATGTAGAGGATCATGTCATCTGCAAACAGTGAGAGCTTTACTTCTTCTTTTCCAATTTGGATTCCTTTTATTTCTTTTTCTGTTCTGATTGCTGTGGCCAAAACTTCCAAAACTATGTTGAACAGTAATGGTGAAAGTGGGCACCCTTGTCTTGTTCCTGACTTTAGAGGAAATGCTTTCAATTTTTCACCATTGAGGATAATGTTTGCTGTGGGATTGTCATATATAGCTTTTATTATGTTGAGGTATGTTCCTTCTATTCCTGCTTTCTGGAGAGTTTTTATTATAAATGGATGTTGAATTTTGTCAAAGGCTTTCTCTGCATCTATTGAGATAATCATATGGTTTTTATTTTTCAATTTGTTAATGTGGTGTATTTCATTGATTGATTTGCGGATATTGAAGAATCCTTGCTTCCCTGGGATAAAGCCCACTTGGTCATGGTGTATGATCTTTTTAATGTGTTGTTGGATTCTGATTGCTAGAATTTTGTTAAGGATTTTTGCATCTATGTTCATCAGTGATATTGGCCTGTAGTTTTCTTTTTTTGTGGGATCTTTGTCAGGTTTTGGTATTAGGGTGATGGTGGCCTCATAGAATGAGTTTGGAAGTTTACCATCCTCTGCAATTTTCTGGAAGAGTTTGAGCAGGATAGGTGTTAGCTCTTCTCTAAATTTTTGGTAGAATTCAGCTGTGAAGCTGTCTGGACCTGGGCTTTTGTTTGCCGGAAGATTTTTTATTACAGTTTCAATTTCCGTGCTTGTGATGGGTCTGTTAAGATTTTCTATTTCTTCCTGGTCGAGTTTTGGAAAGTTGTACTTTTCTAAGAATTTGTCCATTTCTTCCTCGTTGTCCATTTTATTGGCATATAATTGTTGATAGTAGTCTCTTATGATCCTTTGTATTTCTGTGTTGTCTGTTGTGATCTCTCCATTTTCATTTCTAATTTTATCTTTGACACCTTATCTTTGACAAAGGAGGCAAGAATATACAATGGATTAAAGACAATCTCTTTAACAAGTGGTACTGGGAACTCTGGTCAACCACTTGTAAAAGAATGAAACTAGAACACTTTCTAACACCATACACAAAAATAAACTCAAAATGGATTAAAGATCTCAACGTAAGACCAGAAACTATAAAACTCCTAGAGGAGAACATAGGCAAAACACTCTCTGACATACATCACAGCAGGATCCTCTATGACCCACCTCCCAGAATATTGGAAATAAAAGCAAAAATAAACAAATGGGACCTAATTAACCTTAAAAGCTTCTGCACATCAAAGGAAACTATTAGCAAGGTGAAAAGACAGCCTTCAGAATGGGAGAAGATAATAGCAAATGAAGCAACTGACAAACAACTAATCTCGAGAATATACAAGCAACTCCTACAGCTCAACTCCAGAAAAATAAATGACCCAGTCAAAAAATGGGCCAAAGAACTAAATAGACATTTCTCCAAAGAAGACATACAGATGGCTCACAAACACATGAAAAGATGCTCAACATCACTCATTATCAGAGAAATGCAAATCAAAACCACTATGAGGTACCATTTCACACCAGTCAGAATGGCTGCGATCCAAAAGTCTACAAGTAATAAATGCTGGAGAGGGTGTGGAGAAAAGGGAACCCTCTTACACTGTTGGTGGGAATGCAAACTAGTACAGCCACTATGGAGAACAGTGTGGAGATTCCTTAAAAAACTGGAAATAGAACTGCCTTATGATCCAGCAATCCCACTGCTGGGCATACACACTGAGGAAACCAGAAGGGAAAGAGACACGAGTACCCCAATGTTCATCGCAGCACTGTTTATAATAGCCAGGACATGGAAGCAACCTAGATGTCCATCAGCAGATGAATGGATAAGAAAGCTGTGGTACATATACACAATGGAGTATTCCTCAGCCATTAAAAAGAATACATTTGAATCAGTTCTAATGAGGTGGATGAAACTGGAGCCTATTATACAGAGTGAAGTAAGCCAGAAAGAAAAACACCAATACAGTATACTAACGCATATATATGGAATTTAGAAAGATGGTAACAATAACCCTGTGTACGAGATAGCAAAAGAGACACTGATGTATAGAACAGTCTTATGGACTCTGTGGGAGAGGGGGAGGGTGGGAAGATTTGGGAGAATGGCATTGAAACATGTAAAATATCATGTATGAAATGAGTTGCCAGTCCAGGTTCGATGCACGATACTGGATGCTTGGGGCTGGTGCACTGGGACGACCCAGAGGGATGGAATGGGGAGGGAGGAGGGAGGAGGGTTCAGGATGGGGAACACATGTATACCTGTGGCGGATTCATTTTGATATTTGGCAAAACTAATACAGTTATGTAAAGTCTAAAAATAAAATAAAATTTAAAATTAAAAAAAAAAAAATTAAATTGGTGTATATTATACCATAGCATAATCATGACAGTATTTGTTTGACCCTCCCTCTATTGCTAGACATTGTGTTTGTTCTAATTTTTCAGTGTTGTAAATATTTAATGAGCATACTCGTATATAAATTTTTGCTTTCTTAGGATAAGTTCCTGATTGTGAAATTGCTAAATCAAGGGAGAACAAGTATTTTGAGGCTCTTGTCCCAAATTATCAAAGTACTCTACCGAAGTGGAGTGTTAGTCATTCAGTCATGTCCAACTCTTTGTGACCCCATGGACTGTAACCTGCCAGGCTCCTCTGTCTATGGAATCCTCCAGGCAAAAATACTGGAATGGGTTGCCATTTCCTTCTCCAGGGGATCTTCTGGACCCAGGTATTGAACCTGGGTCTCCTACATTGCAGGCAGATTCTTTGCTATCTAAGCCACCTGGGAAAGAGTAGATCAATTTACAGTCCCAGCAGCTGAGTAAAAAGAGTCTATTTCCTGAACACATAGAAATGACCATTGTATTTATCTTAGACAATTTAAGTCATGAGGTTGCACATTGTTGTTATTTTTATATGCATTTCCTTAACAATCACCACAGTTGAACACATTGCTGTCTATTGATTAAGTGTTTCCCTCTATTGATAAAGCCAAAAGGTTTTTACCTCAAATCCCCTGGGCATTTTCCTTACTCATCTCAAGAACAGATGAAAGGAAAGAATAGAGTACTTGAATCCTGGAATTGGTTTGCTTCCTCTCCTTGGTAACCCTTTCATTCATAATACCAGTTTCATTCATGATATCTCCTTAACTAACCAGGAAGTGAGATATTTACTTACAAGTGCTGACTAGAGTGAATCATTGAAGCGTGTGAACATTATAAATAGATTCTTGTGGGTACTAAGAAAGATGTTTATAAATTTCAAAATATAAGAGAAACCTAAGTCAGGCAGCTGTGAAAAGAGGCCTGCATATTCCTATCAGTGTGACTGGTATGATCAACAATGAATTTCAGAATCTAATGTCAACTTTATAATTCAAATTATGCATTTTATTATTTTGTGTCTGGCTACTGGCAACAATTTAAATAAGGAGAAGAACAACAGCAAATATTTATTAATACCACATGCACAGAATAATAATTTAGATTCTAGATTTTTAAAAAAGAAGAAATTGATAGTGCTTTAACAGAATTATGGAGGGCAAGTAGATTTCAACTACAATAAGTGCTAGAAGTAGTGAGATTATATTTTTGAAAAATCATATGAGTCATTGTGAGGCCTTGAGAAGTGAATTCTTCAACCAAGAGTTGCAATCTTCTCCTTGGACAAGCGAGAGAAGGGAGCAGAAGAGACCTGCTCAGAAGAGAGTAGTGGGTTGATCTTCATCATAGGAACTGTCTGACCTCCTGACTAAAATCAGAAGCCTTTTTATTCTCTTTAGATTATGGTCTTTCAACACAGAAGGAAGGTGGGTGGTCTTCACCACTTTTGCTTCTGGTCTGACTGCAATGAATGAAGAAGATGTAGATGGTCAGAATAAAGAAAGGGTAAATGGTGATAGCAGCCAAGAAATTAAAAGACGCTTACTCCTTGGAAGGAAAGTTATGACCAACCTAGACCGCATATTCAAAAGCAGAGACATTACTTTGCCAACAAAGGTCCGCCTAGTCAAGGCTGTGATTTTTCCTGTGGTCGTGTATGGATGTGAAAGCTGGACTGTGAAGAAAGCTGAGCACTGAAGAATTGATGCTTTTGAACTGTGGTGTTGGAGAAGACTCTTGAGAGTCCCTTGGACTGCAAGGAGATCCAACCAGTCCATTCTAAAGGAGATCGGTCCTGGGTGTTCTTTGGAAGGACTGATGCTAAAGCTGAAACTCCAGTACTTTGGCCACCTCATGTGAAGAGTTGACTCATTGGAAAAGACTCTGATGCTGGGAGAGATTGGGGGCAGGATGAGAAGGGACGACAGAGGATGAGATGGCTGGATGGCATCACCGACTCAGACACGAATTTGGGTGAACTCCAGGAGTTGGTGATGGACAGGGAGGCCTGGCGTGCTGCAGTTCATGGCATCGCAAAGAGTCAGACATGACTGAGCAACTGAACTGAACTGAAAACATGGGGGACAGAAGTAGTACTCATAAAAATCTATAAAATGTCTGTTAATATGACTGAAAGGGGGTCCCCAAGATAAAAGCCATAGGCAAGTTCCACAGTGGAATCCAGCTGAGAGTTGTCAAGAGACAACACTCTCAGCAGCTGGGAGAATGGATGCTCCAGTCCTGAAAGGAGATCCTGAGCATTGACCCCAGTTCCATTTTAGCTGGTTAGGGCCTTCAACTCAAGTATAACTGCAATGAATGAGAAAGGCACAGAAAAAACTAAATTGAGATTGTTTTTCTGCTACTCTGGAGGATGCAGACTCCAGAGAGAAAAATATTGATAATCATTTTATTGATAATAAATATTGAATAATATTGATAACCACCTTGACACACTTAAATGTGGCAAATACAAAAACAAAAGTACAAAATTCATTGACATTTTAAAATTTTCTGTTTTAAATTGGGATATAGTTGCTTTACCATGTTGTTAGTTTCTGCTGTATAGCAAAGTAAATCAGCTCTATATATACATTTATCCCCTCCCTCCCACTCCCCTCCTCGCCCTTCTAGGTCGTCATGGAGCACTGAGCTGAGCTCCCTGCACTATAAATCAGGTTTCCACTATCTACTTGTTTTACACATAGCAGTGCATATATGTCAATCCCACTCTCCCAATCCACTCCAACTCTCTCCCCACCTCCCCTATGTCCACAAGACCACCATCACAAAAATATGCAAACGATAAATGCTGGAGAGGGTGTGGAGAAAACAGAACCCTCTTGCACTGTTGGTGGAAAAGTAGATTGATACAGCCACTATGGAGAAGTATTGAGGTTCCTCAAAAAAATTAATAATAGAACTACCGTATGACTACATATGATAATCCCACTACTGGGCATATACCCAGAGAAAACCATAATTCAAAATGACATGCACCCCAATGTTCATTGCAGCTATTTACAGTAGCCAGAACATGGAAGCAACCTAAATGTCCAAAATTCATTTACATTTATCAAGACTCTACTCATTTATTCAACAAAGCTACTAAATACCTGCCTCCAAGCTAACTATAGCCCAAAATACAGAGATGAGTAACATACAAAGCCTGACTTCATAGATGTTATTCTTACAAGGGTGAATTAGCAATGAGGAAAGATTGGATTACCTGATTCTCTAGAATGGAATATCTAGTTGGAACCATCTCATTGGACTATCCAGTCTGAATGATAGCAAGCCTGAGGTCGACCTATATGACAACTATGTTGGATCACTTTTTTCACCATCACAGAGTTAAAATGTAGTTTGTTTTATTAAAATTCAATATGCAGTTTTCTACTGTATAAAGCATACGAAGTGAGGTGCATCTGACATACCCTTAGACTGGGGTGCAGTCATGCAGAAATATGAGACAGGGTTAGTTTTGATATCGCCAGGTCTGCCATTTGTGAAAAATTATTACTGTGATTTACAAATCAAATCCTGAATTAATAAGATAGAATATTTGCTCTGCTAGCCACTGATCTAAATTTCATGACATTGTAGTAGTTGGACAATCCAGAAGTCAATAATCAAGCTATGGGATGACTCCTTCAATATTTGTTTTTGCCTTTAGAATAAGGACTAACTGCTAACTCATTCCATTATATTGTATCTGCATGGGCTAGCAAGATTCTCTAACTAGAATGACTACTCTCAGTATGTTTTCATGACTGTGCCAGAAATTCGAGTTATATTGGAAATGAAATCTTAATGAAGAAAAGGGTACTTGCCTTCATTCATCACAGAAGAGAAAAACTCCCTGCTATATTCTCCAAGTTCTCTTGGCTAGAGAGCAATAATGTACCACCTAGGCTAGATTTCCTGCTTCTTTTGATATCACTGTGATAAGATTATCGGGGGGGGGGGGGGCAAGCAAAGCAGAAGCAGAGCATCAGCATTTCACATTAATGTGATATTCTTGCTACCTGCAAGACCAAGTGGGGATGTGAGAGTTATAGTCACCCTCCCAGTTCCCTGGAGGATGACAGAATGCCAAGAGGATAACACACACATCTTGCAAAGGCACTAGCTCACTGCAGCAGATGCTTAGCACCTGGCTGCACTGAGCTGGCAAGAGGACTCACCATAGTCGGTGCTGCAAAATCACAGGAAGAGCTGTTTATAAACCTGTGAAAGGAGGAAGCTTCATTCAAAGGAAAAGGCTTTAGAGGAAATCCAGCTGCCTAGCACATAATCTGTTTCCCCTGCGTTCATCCTCCTGGGTACTTTGCAGTAAGTAATGAAAAAATGACCATTACATAGGGTGAAAACAGTATAGAGAGAGAGAGAGAGAGAAAGAAAAAGAGAGAGAGGAGAAAGGGGAAAAGAGAAGAGGGGAGGGAGAGGTCTAAGAAGGCAAGGTAAGACAGCTAGTTTACCAGCAGCTTCATTTGGGGGCTGGTAGGTACACTTTTTTCTAACCTGCTAAATATCTAGACATGATGTGAAAGTGATCGGATGAATATCTTTAACCCTATTTCCTTTGCAGTTCTTACGCACTCTGCAGGTAATTTCAATGCTTAATAAAACATGCCAATAAGACAACAGAAAGATCTGTGTTAGATTTTCTAAGAAGCTTTAAGTCAAACGTGTATTGCAAATTCAGACACATAATACACTCACTGTTCCAATTTACAGTCATCACATACCTTGTTCATTTCATACAATTTACCAAGATGACTAAGATCTGACATATTACAGTGCAACTCTTCAGCACAGAGAAAATCTAGTGAAACCGCTGGGGAAATGATTCTTAATAGTAGTGCTTAACTATAAATCTTTCCATGGCTGGTCACAAATTTAACCTTTGGCTAAACTCCAGTCTCAGTCTTTCTGTTGCTTTGCATTACAAGGCTTAGGATGCTTCTGAATTATAACCAAAACAATCATGGTTTTAAATTAAACTATATTCACACATGCATACCCACACATACACATAATTCATTTGACACAAACATTAGCAATTAGATTTTACTCCTAGAAACCTGATACCTGATAGAGTGAAATATGAGATTAAAAGAAAAAAAAAAGAGAGAGAGGTGAGAGAGAAAGCACAAAGAAGCACTCCTAGCATTTGGTGTTTAAATGTTTTTTTTCCCCATCCCTCTTTTCTAAATTGTTATGGATATTTTTTGGAATGCTTTGGCAGGACTCCAAAGATTATTGACACCATATTTCAGCATCACACATAGAATTATAATCTCCATTCCAAGCTGAGTGCCAGTCTGAACCTTAAGAAATACCTTATCCTTGCTCCCTTGCCCTGTTACAGAAACTCCTAATGTGGATGTAGTTGCAGGTTTGAAAGAATCAAACGCAATGCTGCACTGCTTTTCTCCTTTTAAATTCCACCCTAAGAGTCACCTCTAAGCCCACTGGTTTTTACCCACCTCAGCCTCCTTCACATAGCTTAATCCCAACCTACAATACTGAACATTCCTGACTCCTGCATTCCACTCACCCCCTAATCCGTTAAATCTCTTCCCCACAGTCCTTTGACACATTCCTAGGATTTATCGATCTCTTGTAATTCAGGATTAGTTTGCATATTTACCTTGGGTCACTCTGGGATACACAAAACTATCCTGTTACTAAGCAAGTTTGCACACCCTGAAGAAGTCAGAGGTAAGTGACATTTACATTCAGATACTGACACTGTTAAGTACTCTAAATGCTGAATATAAGGAGCTAGACTTAGCAAATGAAAGTGGGGATATCCAATTAAATTTGCATTTCAGATAGCCAATATATTTTGTATAAATATGTCCTTTGCAATATCTGGGACATACTTATATAATAATGTATTTATTATTTGTATGACATTCAGATTTATCTGAACATCCTATCTTTTATCTGCCATCCTTTGCTGAATCTGGACACGGAGAGGAGGAAGTCAAAGTTTAACAAATAATATTCCAGAAGCAGACCTCAACAAAAAGGCAGAGGACCCATGTCCAGCCTCGGAGTTTAGGAGAGGAGAGCCTGTAGCCGGACGGACATGAGAAAGCATACGGCTGCCTTTCCGCTATTCGATGTCATGACCAACATCCTTAACCAATCAAGACACCCCTTCTGGCTTCAACACAACCCCTCACACATCCATTACAAATCAGTCAGACTTCTCTCATGAGATGAAACCTTTTATCAATTCCTGGCCTAGACAAGGCTAAGTGTGCAATATGTGGAATTACTCAGGTTTAGTTCCCAAGCACATCTCAATGGGTTTTCCTTACTCTATGAAAAACAGACAATAAAATAAAAAGGACAACAACAAAAATGACCTTAAAAAAACAGGAAATTCCTTGGCTAATGAATGATTACCAAGTGGTAGTTCAGAAAATATGGATTACAATCCACATTTTACCTCACTGATAATGCACATTCTTTCTTTGGTTCTTACAAGTTAAAAGATACCTAATTCATATACTGTAACTACATACATTCAAAGATTACACATTGGCCACCTACTAAATGAATTAAAGTTATAAAAGTGATGTGTTCACAAAATTAAACTCTTGCTTTAGTAAGGTTTCTTCTACTAAACTCAGAATTAGACTCTAAGAGGTCCTACGCTACCACGTAAGGCAGACAAGGTTGTGTAACTAATTGAGCACAACTTGCAGAGTGCCTGCAGTTTTCAGGAAGCATGCTTGGTTATCAATGTGGTCTTAACTTGGTAATGGTTTCCAAGTGCCTTGTACTTATGAATTACTCTTGGCTTAGCTTTTTCATTTACATTGGACTCTGTTGTGGCTCGTTTGGTTAACCCCAGAGTGTATAGCGATATATGCTTCCATCAACAGTTTTTGAGAACCATAATTTTGCAATCACCAGACTTTAAGTCATGTATACATTGTGATTCAAAGACGAGTCATCTCCACCACTCTGCTAAGGCAAACCACAAAAATTTGCTTATACAGTGACACGTTCCCTCTTATTACTGTATTCCCTTCCCTCTCTAGAGTGGGAATGGATAGAATAAGTGGGCTGTGGGGTCTTTTCCTCTGCCAATCCGCACTACCATCAAAAATAGTTTGAGAAATACTCTTCTAGAACAATGACTCTCAACTGTAATCAGGTGGTATTAAATATCAGAACATGGAATGATATCATGTGGTCAGATCTTTTTCATATCAAGAAAAATATCCCAGCAAGAAACAATAATTTTAGGATACATAAAATTTCAACCAAAAACATATCACTAATGTTTTAAGTTATTAAACTAAACATGACTCTAATTTTTTTCCTACAAATATGTGTCTCCTCTTCCTTTATTCAGAGTGCAAAACAAATATGTCACGAACTATTAGTGAATTATGAAATCAATGCAGTAGATGTTGAGTAGGTTTAGTGGGAGAGGATTTTTTGTCTTTGTTTTTTGGTTTTCTTATTTGTTTGTTTGTTTGTTGGATAGCACAGCAGAATATAGACCAGAATATACCTCCTGAAAATTGTTTCTTTGGCTACATGTGCACACGGGTGCACATTTTCTAGGCCACAATGTAAAATGAATTTCTGGCTGTGTGAGAAGGTCTTGGTTTAAAAATTTGAAAAAAATTGCTCTAAAATAGTGCTTCTCAAATTTCATGGCATAAAAATTACCTGGAAATCTTGTTAAAATGCAATTTCTGATTTGGCAGGTTCTGGTTAGGGCATTACATTTTGCATTTCCATAAATCTGAAATTATTTTCATACTGCAGATCTACAGGATCAGTTTGGGTCATGGCAGCCTAGAGGGACAGCTACAATACACAGGCAGAGGAAGACCAGTCCTCCACAGGAATGGTGAATGAAGTTTACATCCCTGTATATCCTACTCAGGTTGCCCAAGTAGCCTGAGGAGCCTGCAGCTGCAAACCCTGGCTAAATATAGTCTGTCCTCCATGTCTGAGGGTTCTACAACCCACATTCAGTGGAACCATCATATTTGGTTGAATTCCAAGATTCAGAACACACAGATAGGAAGCGACAGTTTACTGAGGCATTTTATATAAGGGACTTGAGCATTCCTAGATTTTCGTATCTATATATCTATTGCAGGCTGGCAAGTCTTAGAAACAAACTTCTGCCAGTACCAGGGATGACTGTAGTTCTTTCTACCAGAGGTTGAGCCTTCTTGCTGTCTGCTTTTCTTCCCTCTCCTTCCTCACATGTGTTATCAAAAAGCTGGGAAAGATTACTGGTCACAAGTCATTGACATGAAACAGGTCAAATTAGGTATAGGATTCAGAGATGCACTATTGGTGAGAACTCGAGTAAAATCACTCTAATAGCTATTTCCACCCTGCTATTCATTAAATTTATTTATAACATAAATCTGTGTCTTGTTCCTCCTTAAGAGTCTTCAGTTCCTTCTCCAGTTTTGTAGACTTAGGACATGCTCTGCTTCCCTTCAGTCCTATTCTCCTCCACTGCAGCTCCCAGAACCCAACTTGCCTTTTCAGTACATCTATTTGTTTGCCCACTTTCCAGTGTGAAGTCTTTCTCTATCTGGTTAACTACTATTCATTTTCTAAGATCCCCATCTTAGAACTTCATTCTATTGATATAATTCCAAGGGAGATATCACCACCTTCTGGGTGCCATCTTGGAAATTCTAAACCTAGGATTATATACCTTTCCTGGGTGTTCCTATAATATCTCTACCTCTTATTATGCCCTGTAAGTAATTGTCTATCTCCCTTCTCCAGATTGGGTACAGATGACAGGAAGGGGGCTTGCTTTATTGTCCCACAACCTTAGCACAGGTCCTGGTGTGCAAAAACAGGATGGAACATTGAGTAGGGAACTTAATGAAAGAGTCAGCACTCTAAATCATTCAGGGAATCAAAAACCTATTGACCACCATGGAGCTCCCATAAGGCATAATGCAAAAATTCAGAACCCTGGCTTTTATTTTTGCCTTGTTCTATTGGAGCTAACATTGCTAGAAATATCCTTTGGATAAGCTTCTTCCCTAAATAAATGACTCTAGATAATGGAAACTTTCATTTTGTTGTTAGCTTTTCAAAAACACAGGGTGAGGTTTACAGGTTTCTTTCCTTTCATGTGTATACCTTGATATTTTTAAGGTGGAGTGTTCTGATTCATGGAGAGGTGTGAATAGAAATGACCTCACCATGGGTGGGGTTAGTCTTAATTCTAAGACATCCCGTAGAGCCTGCCTTGAACCATTCCCTGATTCTCCTGCCAGGCAAAATGTCCTTCTCTCTTCCTCTCCTCTCTAAAAGTAAAAGAAGAGAAAAACACCAAAAACACCCTTTTATCAAAAACTGCAATAACTGTGGGGCTGCTGCTGCTAAGTCACTTCAGTCGTGTCCGACTCTGTGCGACCCCAGAGATGGCAGCCCACCAGGCTCCCCCATCCCTGGGATTCTCCAGGCAAGAACCCTGGAGTGGGTTGCCATTTACTTCTCCAATGCGTGAAAGTGAAGTCGCTCAGTCGTGTCCCACTCCTAGCAAAGCCATGGACTGCAGCCTACCAGGCTCCTCCATCCATGGGATTTTTCAGGCAAGAGTCTGGAGTGGAGTGACATTGCCTTCTCCGAACTGTGAGGCACTAGGCTGATTATGATGTTTATGAGACTTTCTCAATCTACACCTTCCACAGAGGTAGAAAATTATTTCACATTCATCTTAAAACAATAAAAGGCATCCAGATAAGTTTCTTAGCAAGACAGACAAGTCACCCCTAAAGTGAATTTTTGTGTCTTGCTTTTAGGCAGAGATGATTTTTCTGGAAATTAATAGGTTGAATATTTGTATTGCTCTTTCCTCAAAGTGTTTAGAGATCACTAAATGCTAAGTAAATATTGTGAAATGACCCTTATTTCAAGTAACTGGTTTATTTTATGACATACCACCTGAAATCTACCTTCCAATAAAAGATGGGAGATGAGTACACTTTCTCTTTGCCTACTAGCAAGCCTCCATTTTTTCCCTTGAATTCTTCTGAGTTTGCTGCTGCTGCTGCTAAGTCACTTCAGTAGTGTCAGACTCTGTGCGACCCCATAGACGGCAGCCCAACAGGCTCCTCTGTCCATGGGATTCTCCAGGCAAGAACACTGGAGTGGGTTGCCATTTCCTTCTCCAATGCATGAAAGTGAAAAGTGAAAGTGAGTTTACCAACTCTAAAATATTTTGCCTTAGGATAAGATTAGTTGCCAAGTAGATGCTCATTGTTTTTAAGTCAAAGCTATATTTAGTTAAGTGATGAAAATGCTATCAATCAGTTACCCTTCTTATTCTATAAATACATAAGAGAGAGTTTGGCTTTGTCAGATTCTCAGTAATCATAGAATGGGATTTGTCCTAAATGCCAAAAATGGCTTCAGAAAGATTCGTCAAACACCCACTAAATCCCTGTTGAGTGCTACTGAGTTCTTAATTTCACAACAGAAAGAGTTAGGAGAAATAAAAAATTGAATAGAAAGAAAAAAGCTTACAAAAAAAATTAGAAACTTGTCAAGTTGTACAATTAAGATATAGCAGGAATAGCACACATTGGAAGGACACGGTTCTGTAGTAGTTGGTTTTGCAGAATAAAACTCGAAGAACAAGTTTATTTATTATCAGGTTTGTGGCTGTTGCCATCCCTTCTAAAGTAATGTTTCCATGTATATGGAAACAAGTAGCTTCCTGTATGAAAACTGCATTTTTTCCCACAGCCCAGAAGTTTCATTGCTTATATATGAAGGTGAATTAATATAGCCCAGAATTGTTATTAACGCTTGATTTACATATCTACTCTGCTAAACTATGTAGCCCTATTCTTTCTAAACTCTGTTGCATACTTGTCCTTATGTCCCTTAGGAGAAATTCAAAAGGAACTTGGGACTTTCACCAAATTCTCTAAATTCTTAAATTCAAACATTTTAAGCAAGATGAAGCAGGAAATCCAGAGGGCATCCTCTGAGCAGGAAAACACCTCATAGTCAAAGGCAGGTAATAAGGCAAGCCCTGGTTTCAGAGCACTTTGACTGGGCTGTGAGCAAGGTGGCATGCAGGATTGTTACAGAAAATTCCTTCACAAAGCAACCTGAGAGGCCTTTGAATATCAGTTTCCATCACATGGCTCGGTAAGGACATTAGCTGGTCCAGAGAGTAGAACTAAGATGACCTTCTACCAAGGGACCTAGGTCAGTGCTATTCAAAGTTTGTTCAGGCACTAAGGCTGGCCTTGCAACTGCTATTACCTGTCCATAGTGCAGAAGTATAGAAATTGAAAGAAAGTTTTTTAAAACTCTCTAGCTGTGTTTCCTCCATTGTATAAATCCCAGCATTATCTTATTCGATCTGTCTCCCAGAGCAACGGAAATCAAAACCAAAATAAACAAATGGGACTTAATTAAACTGAAAAGCTTTTCCACAGCAAAGGAAGCCATAAACAAAATGACAACCCACAGAATGGGAGAAAATATTTGCAGATGATGCAACCAACAAGGGATTCGTTTCTAAAGTTTACAAACAGCTCATGCAGCTTAATATCATCAAAAACATAACCCAATCAAAAAATGGGCAGAAGACCTAAGTAGAGACCTCTGCAAAGAAGACATACAGACAGCCCAGAGGCACATGAAAAGATATTCAGCATCTAATTATTAGGGAAATACAAGTCAAAACTACAATGAGATATCACCTCACACCAATCAGAATAGGTCTCATCAAAAAAAGTCCACAAACAATAAACAGTAGAGAGAGTGTAGAGAGAAGGGAACCCTTTTACGTTGTTGGTGGGAATGTAAATTGGGGAAGCCACTATAGAGAACAGTATGGAGGTTCCTTAAGGAACAAAAAACGGAGCTACCGTATGATCCCACAATCCCACTCCTGGACATATATCCAGCGAAAAATATAATCAAAAAGGATACATGCTCCCCAGTGTCCATTGCAGTGCTATTTACAATAGCCAAGACATGGAGACAGTCTAAATATTCATCACAGAAGAATGGATAAAGAAGATGTGGTGTGTGTATATATATATATATATATATATATATATAATGGAACATTACTCAGCCATTAAAAAGAAAGAGATAATACCATTTGCAGCAACAAGGGTGGACCTAGAGATTGTCATACTGAGTGAAGTAAGTCAGGCAGAGAAGAAGAAATATCGTATGATATTGCTTATATACAGAACCTAAAAAAAAAAAAAGTGATACAAATGAACTCATTTACAAAACAGAGAATAAACTTATGGTTACTACAGGAATAGGTGGGCAGCAGGGGGAGGATAGTTAAGGAGGGCTTCCCTGGTGGCTCACACAGTAAAGAATCTGCCTACAATGGAAGAGACCAGGGTTCGATCACTGGTTGGGGAAGATCCCCTGGAGAGGAAATGGCAACCCACTTCAGTATTCTTACCTGGAGAATCCCATGGACAGAGCAGCCTGGCAGGCTATAGCCCATGAGGTCACAAAGAGTCGGACATGACTAAGTGACTAAAACTTACTTACTTTGGGATTGGCGTGTTACACACTGCTATATTTAAAACGGATAACCAAAAGGGACCTACTATATAGCACAGGGAACTCTGCTCAATATTCTGTAACAACGTAACTGAGAAAAGTGTTTGAGAAATAATAAATACATGTGTATGTACAGCTGAATCACTTTGCTGTATACCTGAAGTTAACACAATATGGTTAATCAATTGTGCTGTACTGTGCTGTGCTCTTCTGTGCTCAGTTGCTTCGTCATGCCCAACTTTTTGCCACTCTATGGACTGTAACCTGCCAGGCTCATCAGTCCACGAGATTCTCCAGTCAAGAATACCGGAGGGGCTTTATACTCCCTCCTCCAGGGGATCTTTCCGATCCAGGGTAGAACCCGCGTCTCCTGCATTACAGGCAGATTCTCTACTGCTGAGCTAGCAGGGAAGCCCTAATCAACTGTAGTCCAATATAAAATAAAAAGTTTAAAAAATAAAAATTTTTTGACTGAACATGAATAAATAAATAAAAACTTTTTAGTGAATTGCTTTTCCTGATCAGACTTTTGTTTGTGCATTTTTCTTTCTTTGGAAATAAAGACTAAAAGACTGGTCTTTCACATTAGATGCAGTTCAAGAAATGTTCCCTGAGCGCTTGTAGATTGCAGCCATCCAGGGCGTCACTAGGGATGGGCATGTCTCTGGAAAAGAGCTACTCAGACACAGAATAGACGGTTGTTGCATAGGGAGTCCCCGCTGTTTGAAGTCTTCACAAAGCAAGTCACCCATAGGAAGGATGGTGCACCGCTGCTGCCTGCTGCTGCTGCTAAGTCACTTCAGTCGTGTCCGACTCTGTGCGACCCCATAGACAGCAGCCCATCAGGCTCCCCCGTCCCTGGGATTCTCCAGGCAAGAACAATGGAGTGGGTTGCCATTTGCTTCTCCAATGCAGGAAAGTGAAAAGTGAAAGTGAAGTCGCTCAGTCATGTCCGACTCTTCGAGACCCCATGGACTGCAGCCTACCAGGCTGCCTGGTAAGCATCAAAAGAATGTCGGAGACATTTTGCATTTCATCTTCATTTAAAAGAGAGAGAGAGAGAAAATAATCATTCTTCCTAGGAAGTGATATTAGACTGCCCCTCCCTGCTGACCACTGCAAATTAGACAGGGGCTCAAGACAATTTGAAGAACAAAAAGCTCTAAACTGGTATCTGGCCCTCAAAGTTTCTGCTGGAGAGAGTGGCTTGATAAAAGATGCTTCATTTTGCAGAATTATAAATAAGATCAAGAACATAGTGGGTGGAAGTATGTGTTATTTCAGCAAAAAGTTAGGTAAACTTAGGCTATTTAAAGAATTTTCACAGATAATCATCTTAGGTAGTGGATCTGGAGACGGCTGTTAAAGAGTTCCTGCTTAAAGATGTTTCTTCAAAGTCCTATTCCCCTCTTAGAATAAGGAGAAAGTCACAAAATAGAATATGTATGAGCTGGAAGTATTCAAACCCTCGAACACTATGTCAACAGGGTCTATGACTGGCAACTTTGAGTCTGTTTGCTGAAAGCCAAGCCAGGCTCCTCCGTCCATGGGATTTTCCAGGCAAGAATACTGGAGTGGGGTGCCATTGCCTTCTCTGTTTCAATGCTATAAGACATTGTCAAAGAAAGCTATGAAGGATTTCCATTTGGCCTCATAGAACATTTTTTTCCATTTAGAATAACTCTCCAGATGACTTGAAGTACATCTTAAAATCCATCTTATATCCATTAAAATACATCTTATACCAATTTATTTTGATTTTCAGAAATAATCAGTGCAGCTCAAAGATGAGGATTAAGCTTGAGGTTCTCCATGACATCTTTGAGAATCTGAAAAGGATGCTGAATGTCGTGTCTGCACAGATTTATTAGTTCTAATTGCCTGCAGATATCAAAACTAACCATAGAAGGAAATATCTAGAAGTCTACTGGGCACTGACTTTCTATTTCTCAAAGTGGAATATCCAGACAGGAACTGCAGTCTAATGATTTTATTAAATGGACATTTGAGACTTCTATGAGCATGTTGCTAGAGTCACTGAGGGAAGTATTGTGTATTCTGCAACTTCACACCCAGGTGGGACTCTGAAGATACTGTGACACAGCCTGGATTCACCATTCCCGTTGGATCCTTAGTAAGTCATGATACGAAATTTGCCAGAAATGTGACTGAAAGCTTAGACTGTACAGTGATATATGTTCTAGCATTAGCTGTGAATTGGGGGTTGGTGGAGCTCCTCCATGAGCCAGGAAGTGAAGGACATAAAATCCTACTTCACTTTGTCTGCAAATCTAGAAACAGCCACATAATGAAATGAGGGCACATTATCCAGAACGTTTAAAAAAGGCATTTGTTAGCTTCATAAACTGGCCTCATTCATAAAAACTAAAATAGCAAAGAAGTGGAAATCTACTTCCCACCAAGTGATGGAGAGAAACTCAGAGCCCCTGATAAACAATGTGCAATAACTTTTAACAACTGAGAAACGTTAAGACAAGTAAACAAGAGATGTCTAGCTTTAATGACGGGTCAATAATTTGAGCATCTGTAAAAAAAAAAAATTCACCAGCAATAGGACAATTCCTTTTATGTCAAATTCAAAAGCTTGGTGAAACACTGTAGTTCAGGGACATTGATGATAAAGAAATCCCTTTTGATTAGACTACATCACTAGTACTGGAGATACCCTGGTCAAAGCAAGCCACCCTCATTATCATGTTTATCTGTCATTCAAATTCATAGATTTAAACTGTATTCAAATTGCTAATGTGTTTTCTTATCCTAGGAAAAAAATGATAATGGAAAGAATAAACATTGTGATTTTCAGTTTTGACAGGAGATGTGTTTTTCTTCAACAAGTATTTAGGGGGCAAATTACATTTTTTCTTTCTCTTCCTCGGTATCCCTCTCCTCCTCCTTCTTGTCTTCCTATTCCATTCCTGGGTTTGGGGAGAGAGAGTCTGTTGAAAATATTACTTTAAAAAATAAAAAGGAATATTCAACATCAGTTGTGAACTGATTCCCCTCCAAAACCAAGCATGTCAAGTCTCTCTCTTGGACCACTGTTGACTAGTTACCAAAGAAATCTTTGCACCTCCTTTCATTTCCATAACTTTATAGACAATCCTGGACAAGATTTTTCCCTTCTTTGCCTCTTGGTGCACTCTGTCCAGTAAACGAAATCTCCACCCATCAAAAAGAGGAATAACATAGACAAATATTGTACTTAAATGATGTTTCCTTCTAGATATAGCAGTAGATGATTCATAAATGTCAGAGAATGTCTTTGATTCCAGAGAAGGCCAAGAGACAGGGGGATGACAAAAAAGGAGTGAAGAATTAAGTTCTAACTATGAATATCAGTTTCGAAAAGCACTCTGTTTCTGAACTTGAATAAGTTCATTTAAACTCCCTGCTTGCATTTTACCACCCAGACTGGAGGGACTAATTCAAAACAGAAATAATCTGAGAACCCCACTGAGGTTAGTGTTTCTAAAATGCTTCACACTGTAAAAAAGGGGAGTCGAGGTGACAAACGCTATCACTGTCTACTGCCATGTTTCAAATTGACCTCTAACCTTTGATACAATGGAGTGTGAAACCAGCTTTAAGATGTAGCTAATGCCAAACTGGCTGCAGGGGAAAATAGAGAAAGTAAGGCTGGATGAGTTAAGCTCTAACATATTACAATTTCACAGTCGAATCAAAAGTAGTACAAACTCAAATTGTAGGGTGTAGAGAGCCCCAGCTTTGAAGTCAGTCTCCTGGCTAGTGGAAAGAAGAGCTTGTTTACATCTGCAAGTTAACTCTTAGGTAAGGCTTCCCTGGTGGGTCAGGGGCAAAAGAATCCACCTGCAATGCAGGAGATGCTGGAGCCCCAGTTTCAACCCTTGGGTCAGGAAGTTCCCCTGGGTAGGGTAGATCTCCTGGAGGAAGAAATGGCAACCCATTCCAGTATTCTTGCCTGGGAGATCTCATGGATAGAAGAGCCTGGCGGGCTATGTGTCAGACATGGCTGAGCACACACCCAGGACAAGATCAGGCAACAGTACTCCAGCTACTGAGGTTGTTGTTTAGTTGCTCAGTCGTGTCTGACTCTTTTGCAACCCCACAGACTGTAGCCTGCCAGGGCTCCTGTGTCCATGAAATTCTCCAGGCAAGAATACTGGAGTGGATTGCCATTTCCTTTTCCAGGGAACATTCCCTACCCAGTTATCGATCTCTCGCCTCCTACATTGCAGGTGGATTCTCTTCCACTGAGCCACCAGGGAAGACCTCCAGCTACTGCTAAAGGTGTGCCTCTCCAGTTAACGAGTTCAACTAACCAAAAAATAATAATATGATAGAATTGCAGCTCACAGCGATCCCAACGATGTATCCGGAGATGTGCTAAGTGTTTGATGTGCACCACCTCACATTCATCTCCACACTGCACAGTAAGAGAGGGTGTGTTTTTATTCCTATTTTACACAGAAGATATATAGATGCTAACTAAATACAGTGCTTGGGGTCACTTGGAAGGTAATTAGGGAATGCAGGGACCAAACTCATGCCACCCAACCCCATGCAACAAAAACCATGACAAAATATCTATTCTGGGGCAAAAAAAGGCTTGGTTGGCAACCAGCAGATGCTCAGTTCAGATACAGTGCTTCTTTTAAAATTTGTCTGGCTCTCTGAAATCATTGACCTTTCAACATTCTATGACTCCCAAAGCTGTAACTTAAAGAGCTGGGTTTTTGTTTTTGTTTTTATAGAAACATACAGGTTGCAGATGAATCTGTAGCACTCATTGCATCTTCTCTGCAAAGTTCTCACTTAAGTCTACCATACTCTCAGCCATATTGTTAAGGATTTCTTTAAGAAAGTTGTTACCTCTGATGCCCCCCAAGCTGTATTTCCACTGTCCTCCTTCATTTTTATTCTTGTCTTTCAAGTTAAAGAAGGAGGATTTCCCACCCCTCCCCCTGGAGAAGTAAGACTGGCTTCCGAACAACTTTGGGCAGTGAGACACAGCATCTCTCATTCTGCCCTGGTAGACACAGGACTTAGTAGCCTCCCTGTGTGTCCCCAAACTGCCCCAAATACTGTTGACAGCTGTAAAAAGATTCCAAACAAACAACACTCCCCCTAAACTTCTTTCTTTTTTTTTTTTTTTGGCTTTTGGCTGCTTTTTTCTGCCTCTCCATATCTTTCATTTCATTTCCAAAAGATCCTGGAGAAAACTACTTCTAGGTAATTAGAAATTTGAGGAACATTTTCATCTAGAAGCAAAAAGATTTTTTTTATTAAAAAATAATAATAACCTGTCAGCTTAAAGGGAGGGCTTTTTCAAAACTAACTTAATTTTTTATTTAATTTTTGGCTGTGCTCGGTCTTTGCTGCTGCACAGGTTTTCCTCTAGTTATGGCGAGTGGGGGCTACTTTCCAGTTGCAGCGCACGATTTTCTCATTGCGATGGCTGCTCGTACGGCAGAGCACAGGCTTTAGGAAAGTAGGTTTCAGTAGTTGAAGCTCCCAGGTCTAGAGCACAGGCTTGATAGTTGTGCTTGGCTAAGTGGTGCTTGGGCTAAGTTGCTCCTGGGTATGTGGGATCTTCCCAGATCAGGAAACAAACCCATGTCTCCTGCATTGGCAGAAGGATTCTTTACCACAGAGCCACCAGGGAAGCCCAAGGGAGAGTTTTTTAATACAATGACTCACATTTCTGTGGCCAAAATCTTCGTTCCTGATCCTGACAATCTCCCTATTCAGGGAATGGTATTTGAGATTTTATTCTTTATCACAACTCTGTTTTAGCTGCTGCAGAAATAAAAACATGAGAGAGTGACTCCCTGTACTCCCAATTCCCTATGAAGTGTTGATGAGAAATTATTCATCATGTGCTCTGTAAGAAGTTGTCTTGTTTCTCCTATTAAAGCACCATCTTCTGCATTAACGACTCTTATTTACCACTGTCTGGTCAACGTTAAGGGCAATCAGCAAGGGAAAGACCAGAATAATAGCCCCCACCAATTAAGTGCATAACCTGAAGTGAAAGTGAAAGTCACTCAGTCATGTCCAACTCTTTGTAAGCCCATGGACTATACAGTCCATGGAATTCTCCAGGCCAGAATACTGGAGTGGGTAGCCTTTCCCTTCTCCAGGGGATCTTCCCAACCCAGAGATTGAACCCAGGTCTACTGCATTGCAGGCAGATTCTTTACCAGCTGAGCCAACCTAATCCTCGGTATTTATGATTATAAATACTTGTCATGTTATGTGACAAGGAAAAAAATGAAGGTTGCAGATGGAATTAGGTTTGCTAATCAGCTAACCTTGAGATTATCCTGGATTATCTGGAAGAACTGCAAGTAAAAGTGCTGTTTGCTTAGTCACGTCTGATTCTTTATGATCCCATGGACTGTAGCCACCAGGATTCTCTGTCTATGGAATTCTCCAGGCGAGAATACTAAAGTGGATAGCCATTTCCTTCTCCAGGGAATCCTCCCGACCCAAGGATCAAACTTGGGTCTCCTCCATTGGAGGCAGAATCTTTACACTCTGAGCCAGGTGTAATCACAAGGGATTTTTAGAAGTGGAAGAAGAAGGCAGAAGAAAAGTCAAAGTCAGAGAAAGAAATGCAATGATGGAAGCTGAGGTGGTGGTGATAAAATGTGAAAAGGAACCAACACTATTGATTATTTTGAAAATGGAAGAGAGCCATGAAGCAAAAAAATGTCAACAGCCGGATAAAGCAAGGAAACAGATTTTGCCCTACAACCTCCAAAAAGAAACCCAGGCCTGCCTGCCAACACCTTCATTTTTACCTAGTAAAACCCGTATCAGACTTCTGGTCTATAAAATTATAACAAATTTATGTTGTCTTAAGCTACAAAACTGTGATAATTTGTTAAGCTTCCATAGAAAACTAATAATCAGGAACTTCTAAAAGATACCAAATGGTGAGTAATATTCCATTTTACAAACATAAATGTACCACATCTTCCTTATACATTCATCTGTTAATGGTCACTGGAGATGTTTCCAAACCCCAGCTATTGTAAATAGTACTGGGATGAACACTGGGGTTCAAGCATCTTTTTGAATTATGGTTTTCTCAGGGTATATGCCCAGTAGTGGGATTCCACCAACCAACCATATATTTGCAGGGCAGAAGGGGTCTTCCATGCAAAGGGAATATCTCATATTGAAAAGAGGGGCTGCAATGGTGTCTTCCCACGTGTGTAGTGTGACTAGGCCATAAACTCCCCTTTGGGTATAAGGAATGCTTTGCCATATACATATATATACACATATATATTGCCATATTGTTGTTTTAGTTGCTAAATCATGTTCAAATCTTTTTGGACCCCATGGACACGGCCTGTGGCTCATCAGGCTCCTCTGTCCATGGGATTTCACAAACCAGAATACTGGAGTGGTTTGCCATATAGATATATATATAATGGTGAAACGCCTAGGTTTAGAAGTCAGACCAAACTAGTTAACAAACACTGCTAACATATAATTATCCTCTTTATTCTGGGGTGTGGATTGCTTGAGAAACAAAATTTTTCTAACCCCTTTTTCTTTTTCTCCACCTCTCAGGCATAAGAAAGGGAAGATGGAGAATTTTTTTTTAATTCAGATTCTCACTCCTAAGCCTGGCAAGAAACAAAGAGTTCTAGGTAGAAGATGGCATTGTTTACTGCTCCTGAAATTCATTCATTGCTTTGATCAAAGGGTCAGATAATCCAAACTCTTTAAACAGAGAAAAAACTCCTAATTTCCAGTCCTTATAGAAAAACATACATTAAATGCCACTTTTAGTATTAGTAAGTACTATTTCTCAAGCCCTGTGTAAAGAAAACAGATTTTCAAATATGGCATCCTCTCATTTGCCAGTTTTGCTAATGGAAAAGAAAGAGGAGGTGGAAAAAGTCATTCAAATTGGCTATGATGGAGCCCACTACTCTCTATCTGCTTTCTACCTGTGAGACAAAATCATTTAGAAGATATTTTTCTAAGGGAATATCGATCAATTCCACAAAACAAAAGTTCTGCTTACTTCATATTGTTAAAATCTTTTCTTCCTTAGATACACAGCAAAAGAGATAGGAATATATTTCATAAGAAAGTAGTCGAAGGATATTCATAGAAAAGGAGGATCCCGGTGCCACGCAAGCTGCATAAGGCCCTTTTGTATCCCAGGGGTGTCTGGGAAAGTCACATGTGTATGTTGCAATGTCATTGCATCATTGCTTCTCTGAATCTGAGGGGAGGGATTTTTGCTCTACATAAATTGTGGTCACAGAAACTAACTGAGCTCACTTCTGTTACATTTGTGGCCAGGAAAAGAATTACACATAATTATGCATCTTTGTTGGCTGTGCACGGAAACAAATCCTGGAAATAAAACCAACTCCTCTATCAAGTTCTCCAAGACACATCCATCAAATTTACGAGACCTCCAGAGTGTAAATGTGGAAATTCAGGCATGGCGCTTCCTCTGAAACGATTCCCCAAGGTGTGTGGGTCAACAGAGAATGGAATCCTTCGCTGCGTGACTCAGAGCCAGAAGAAAGAATCTGGGTAGAACATCGTGAATGAAGGACTGCCTCAGTCACTCTGTGCATCTGCAACAACTGTTCTGGCACCCGGTTATATAGTCCACAAAGACCTAATTTAATGGTGTGAATACACAACATGGTGTGTGTATCTGTGTATGTTTTTAATGACCTCCACACAGGCTACTATTTTATCGTGGCTTCCAGCAGAGAGAGGGAAAAACAAGATTCAACTATAGAAGCTGACTATATTTAATATTTCTGTTAGTTTTCTGTCTGCCAGTCTGGCAGATTGGCCCAATTGGAAAAACATCTATGATTGCTGAAACAGTTCCTGGCTACATTTGGCACTCTTAATCACTGAATGACACAGAAATCCCTGTCTGCAAATCTAAGGCAAAAGAGGCCAGCCTTTGTATATCACCAAGACTTATCTGTTTGTCTTTATTTCAAAGTCCAGATTCTAAGGTCATTACTCAATTCAATAGCATAGCCGTTCACAGCATTTCACAAAAACAATGCAAACTCTATGCAAATCCTTGGGTTAACTGGATGTCATCAGTACCATGCCACTATAAAAAATGAGTCTGTCTCCTGTTCTCTGTTTTGTTTTGTTTTGTTTTTCTAGGTCAAGAAAAAAAAAATCTCTTTCATTCAATCCACTCAAACTCTACTTTTAACATTAAAATAACTTTTCTATATGTTGATACACAACAAATAAGAAAAATGAAATTAACATCATATGCTTTTGATTACTGTTTGGCCAACAAAATTTATAAATGTGGTGAAGAAAAAAAAATGTTTCAAAGTTCTGAACTTGAAATTAGAAGTGCCAAGTATGAAACTTAGTAGCTGGGTGAGATTTGACAGCTCACTCAGCCTTCTGAGTCACTCAGTCTTACATTATTGGAAAATCAAGTGGGATTCCATGTGAGGGAGCTGTTGGTAAATCACAGCTTACTTTTCAAATGTAACATATTATACTATAAACTGAAGAGAGGACACCTAATCTGTAGGAACTACTTAAATCAAAGTAGAACATTTGAACAAATCTATAATTCTTTAAGGAAAAAAAAAACCTTTATCAATGTCTATACAGGCTCCTGTTGAGTGAAGAAACTGTAATATTTGGTCCCACATCGAATTATGTCCTGAAAAATTCAGCAGGATGTGAATGGAAGTTTTGTTTTTATGCAAGAAATCCTGGCAATTAGGACATCTTTTTTTCTCAGCGCATCAACATTCCATACCACAAATTACTGGCATGGACTGCCTGCAGAATCAGCTACCTCACCCTTAACACTTTGGCTGCCAGTAATGGGGAATGGAGCTCCCCTGGTGGCTCAGTGGTAAAGAACCCACCTGCCAAAGCAGGAGATGCCAGAGATATGGGTTCAATCCCCAGGTAGGGAACATCCTCTGGCAACCCTCTCCAGTACTCTTGCCTGGGAAATCCCATAGACAGAGGAGCCTGGTAGGCTACAGTTCATAGGGTTCCAAAGACTTAAGCAACAACAACTTTACAACGGGGAATACACATTATCAGCAGAGATGGAGTAGCCCAGGGAACAGCACTGGTAGAAGACTGATACCATCTTAAGTAAGGCCTTGAATTGGCTTTAAGAAGAAAACATGACCTTTGAATTCAGACCATAGTCATTCCAGTTTTGGTTATACTATTTTCCTTTTTCCATCTATAGAGTGGCATAATAATTACATACAAAATAGTAGTATTATTGACAAGCATCATAAGATGAATTAAGAAGAGTGTGCCAATGTCCAGCACATAGAAGTGTATGTGTTAGTCCCTAAGTCCAGCCAGACTCTTTTCAACTCCATGGACTGTAACTCGCCAGGCTCCTCTGTCCATGGGATTCTCTAGGCAAGAACATTGGAGTGGGTTGCCAGTACCTTCTCCAGGGAATCTTCCCAACCCAGAGATCAAACCCAGGTCTCCCACATTGGTGGCAGATTCTTCACCATTTGAACCACCAGATAAGGCAAAATGATTGACATTAATATTATCTACTGTGAGTTCATTTTTTGGAATGTCCTTATGTCCTTTTCATCATAGGGAACTGGAAGGCAAAAGTAGGAAGTCAAAAGTTACCTGGAGTAATAGGCAAGTTTGGCCTTAAAGTACAAACTGAAGCAGGGAAAAGGTTAACATAGTTTTGCCAAGAGAATGCACTGATCATAGCAAACACTCTCTTCCAACAACACAAGGGATGGCTCTACACATGGACATCACCAGATGGTCAATACTGAAATCAGATTGATTATATTCTTCGCAGCTAAAGATGGAGAAGCTGTATACAGTCAGCAAAAACAAGAGTGGGAGATGACTTTGGCTCAGATTATTAACTCCTTATTGCAAAATTTGTACAGGAGACAGGGAGCAAGTCCATCCCCAAGAAAAAGAAATGCAAAAAAGGAAAATGGCTGTCTGAGGAGGCCTTACAAATAGCTGAGGAAAGAAGAGAAGAAAAGGAGAAAAGGAAAGATATAAGCATCTGAATGCAGAGTTCCAAAGAATAGCAAGGAGAGGTAAGAAAGCCTTCCTCAGCAATCAATGCAAAGAAATAGAGGAAAACAATAGAATGGGAAAGACTAGAGATCTCTTCAAGAAAATTAGAGATACCAAGGGAACATTTCATGCAAAGATGGGCTCAAAAAGGACAGAAATGGAATGGACCTAACAGAAGCAGAAGATATTAAGAAGAGGTGGCAAAAATACACAGAAGAACTGTACAAAAATGATCTTCAGATAATCAAGATGGTGTGATCACTCACCTAGAGCCAGACATCCTGGAATGTGAAGTCAAGTGGGCATTAGGAGGCATCACTATGAACAAAGCTAGTGGAGGTGATGGAATTCCAGTGGAGCTATTTCAAATCCTAAAAGAGGACACTGTGAAAGTGCTGCACTCAATATGCCAGAAAATTTGGCAAACTCAGAAGTGCCCACAGGACTGGAAAAGGTCAGTTTTCACTCCAATCCCAAGAAAGGCAATGCCAAAAAATGTTCAAACTACTGCACAATTTCACTCATCTCACACACTAGAAAAGTAATGCTCAAAATTCTCCAAGCCATGCTTCAACAGTACGTGAACTGAGAACTTCCAGATGATCAAGCTGGATTTAGAAAAGACAGAGGAACCAGAGATCATATTGCCAACATCCATTGGGTCATCAAAAGAACAAAAGAATTCCAGAAAAATGTCTACTTCTGCTTTATTGATTATACCAAAGCCTTTGACTGTGTGGATCCAAACAAACTGTGGAAAATTCTTAAAGAGATGGGAATGCCAGACCACCTGACCTGCCTCCTGAGAAATCTGTATGCAGGTCAAGAAGAAACAATTAGAACTGGACATGAAACAATGGACTGGTTCCAAATCAGGAAAGAAGTAGGTCAAGACTATATATTGTCACCCTGCTTATTTAACTTATATGCAGAGTACATCATGAGAAATGCTGGGCTGGATGAAGCACAAGCTGGTATCAATATTGGCAGGAGAAGAAACATCAATAACCTCAGATACGCAGATGAAACCACCCTTACCGCAGAAAGCAAAGAAGTACTAAAGAGTCTCTTGATGAAAGTGAAAGAGGAGAGTGAAAGAGCTGGCTTAAAATTCAGCATTCAGAAAACTAAGATCATGGCATCCAGTTCCATCACTTCATGGCAAATAGATGAGGAAACAATGGAAACAGTAACAGACTTTATTTTCTTGGGCTCCAAAATCAATGCAGATGGTGACTGCAGCTGTGAAATTAAAAGACACTTGCTCCTTGGAAGAAAAGCCATGACCAACCTAAATAGCATATTACAAAACAGAGACATTACTTTGCCCACAAAGGTCCATCCAGTCAAAGCTATGCTTTTTCCAGTAGTCATGTATATATGTGAGATTTGGAGTATAAAAAAAGCTGAGTGCCAGAGAACTGATGCTTTTGAACTGTGGTGTCTTGCGAATCCCTTGAACTGCAAGGAGATCAAACCAGTAAATCCTAAAGGAAATCAGTCCTGAATATTGATTGGAAGGACAGATGCTGAAGCTCAAACTCCAATACTTTGGCTACCTGATGTGAAGAACTGACTCATTGGAAAAGTCCCTGATGCTGGGCAAGATTGAAGGCAGGAAGAGAAGGGGATGACAGAGGATGAGATAGTTGGATGTCATCATCAACTTGATAGACATGAGTTTGAGCAAGCTCTGGGAGTTGGTAATGGACAGGGAAGCCTGGCCTGCTACATACAGTCCATGGGGTCTCAAAGAGTTGGACATGACTGAGTGACTGAATTGACTAACTGACTCACATGTGTCTAATCAGTCTTCTAATCCTGTCAGACTAATATCCAAAGTCCTTCCTCAGAGTCCGGTTCCTTCTCTTGTCCTTCCTCTGCTCTGTTGGGACCTCATCACTGCTCTTCTCCACAGCTTCCTGGTCTCTTACTTCCATCCCCGCGTGTGCTATACTCTCACTCCTTGCCCAGGTCAGAGCAGTGACCCAATCCATGGGTGCCATGACCAAAGTGTCTCATTAACCTAAAAGTGCAAATTTGTTATTGTTAAATACAGTTCACTTGGCAGACTGACTCAGGTAACCTTTCAGTCTCACAGTCAGGGTCTCCCTCTGAATGGCCATTTTGCACCTAAGACTTCACTTTTGCTTTTCACTTTCATGCACTGGAGAAGGAAATGGCAACCCACTCCAGTGTTCTTGCCTGGAGAATCCCAGGGACGGGGGAGCCTGATGGGCTGCCATCTATGGGGTCGCACAGAGTCGGACATGACTGAAGCGACTTAGCAGCAACAGCAGCAGCATACTCATTCATGCATGCTAAGTCACTTCAGTTGTGTCTGACTCTGCAACTCTATGGACCATAGCCTACCAGGCTCCTCTGTCTATGGGATTCTCCAGGTAAGAATACTGGAGTGGGTTGCCAGGCCCTCTTCCAGGGGATCTTCCAATCCAGGAATGAACCCACAGCTCTTATATCTCCTGCCTTGGCAGGCAGGTTCTTTACCACTAGTGCCACCTGGGAAGCCCTAAGTATACACAGAAGTTCAATGGGAACCTCATCCCTTCCACAGACACAAGATGACAGAGAGGGTGTATGGCTGATCCAGGCAAGCAGACAGAAGCAAAGGAAATAGCCAACCACACACACACACACACACACACACACACACACACACACAAACTGAGTCACTTTGCTGTACAACTGAAACAAACACAACATTGCAAATCAACTATATCACAAAATAATTTTTTTAATTAATTTTATTTTATTTTTAAACTTTACATAATTGTATTAGTTTTGCCACACACCAAAATGAATCCGCCACAGGTATACATGTGTTCCCCATCTTAAACCCTCCTCCCCCCTCCCTCTCCATACCATCCCTCTGGGTCGTCCCAGTGCACTAGCCCCAAGCATCCAGTATCGTGCATTGAACCTGGACTGGCAACTCGTTTCATACATGATATTTTACATGTTTCAATGCCATTCTCCCAAATCTTCCCACCCTCTCCGTCTCCCACAGAGTCCGTAAGACTGTTCTATACATCAGTGTCTCTTTTGCTGTCCTGTACACAGGATTATTGTTACCATCTTTCTAAATTCTATATATATGCATTAGTATACTGTATTGGTGTTTTTCTTTCTGGCTTACTTCACTCTGTATAATAGGCTCCAGTTCATCCACCTCATTAGAACTGATTCAAATGTATTCTTTTTAATGGCTGAGTAATACTCCATTGTGTATATGTACCACAGCTTTCTTATCCATTCATCTGCTGATGGACATCTAGGTTGCTTCCATGTCCTGGCTATTATAAAGAGTGCTGCGATGAACATTGGGGTACATGTGTCTCTTTCCCTTCTGGTTTCCTCAGTGTGTATGCCCAGCAGTGGGATTGCTCAAAATAAATTTTTAATTAAAAAAAAAAAAAAAAAAAACTAACCTGAGCTTCTGAAAACACTTCCCCCACATTGAACAGATAAAAATGGGCCCAAGTGTGGAGAAAGGGGTTTTTGTAGGATGCCTGTACTGGAGAGGGTTGTTGTCATGTAGAGTCTTATCCCTACCTTTTGAGAGAGGGGTTTAAGGATCCTACCTTCTAAACTACCCCATCAGGGAAGGACTTGCCACAGGTTCGGGGTGGTGGGGGGGGGGGGAGGGGGCACTCGTGGCACACTGCTCTCAGCTGTCAACCCTGTAGGGAATCCCTCAGGTGCAGAGAATAACCTTTCTCAAGATCACTGCCCTGTCAAGATGGCCCACATCCAGTGAAGGATCCAATGACAGATAAGGCCGAGCTATTTCAGCCTATCCAGTCAACTCCAATGGACCTTTCCATGCCAGAGATGATTGTGCAATCAGCTGAGATTCTCTCTCTTAGCTCAACAACTCCTTCTGCCCAAGCCTACATAATCTCCTTCTCTTCAACAGGTGTTGATTCCAGGGACCTTTCCCAATAAACATTTTACATATTAAACTTCACTTCAGAACCAGCTTTGAGGGAATCATTAGTGTGTTCTAGTGGTTTATTTTCAGATATAACCGCCTTCCAGGCTGCAAGTCACTTGAGGGCAGAAGTGGATCTTTTTTGCTTTTTTGAAGTATAGTTGATTTACAATGTCATGTTAGTTTCAGGTGTACAGCTTAGTGATTCTTTTCCCTTATAGGTTCTTGCAGAATATTGAGCAGAGTTCCCTGTACTGTGCAGCATGTCCTTGTTGATTATCTATTTTACATGTAGCAGTGTTTATATGTTAATCCCATCCTCCTAATTTATTACTCCACCATCTCCCCCTTTGCTAACCATATGCTTGTTTTCTATGTCCATAAGTCTATTTCAGAGAAGGCAATGGCACCCCACTCCAGTACTCTTGCCTAGAAAATCCCATGGATGGAGAAGCCTGGTAGGCTGCAGTCCATGGGGTCCCTAAGAGTCGGACATGACTGAGCGACTTCACTTTCACTTTTCACTTTCATGCATTGGAGAAGGAAATGGCAACCCACTCCAGTGTTCTTGCCTGGAGAATCCCAGGGACAGAGGAGCCTGGTGGGCTGCCGTCTATGGGGTCGCACAGAGTTGGACACGACTGAATCGACTTAGCAGCAGCAGCAGAGTCTATTTCTGTCTTGAAAATAAGTTCATTTATAAGTTTTTCCTCAGATTCTACATATAAGTGATATCATATGATATCTGTCTTTTTCTGTCTTGTTTATTTCACTTAGTATGGTAATCTCTAGTTCAATCCATGTTGCAGCTAATGGAATTATTCATTCTTTTTGATGGCTGAGTAATATTCCAGTGTGTGTGTGTATATGTAGTGAAAGTAAAAATGTTAGTCTCTCAGTCATGTCCAACTCTTTGTGACCCCATGGACTATAGCCTACCAGGCTCCTCTGTCCATGAAATTCTCCAGGCAAGAATACTAGAGTGGGTAGCCATTCCCTTCTCCAGGGGGTCTTCCAGACCCAGAGATCAAATCTGGGTCTCCTGCATTGCAGGTGGATTCTTTACTGTCTGATCTACCAGGGAAGCCCATATATATGCATATATGTGTGCACATATATACATATGCATATATATGGGCTTCCCTGGTAGATCAGACAGTGTGTGTATATATATACACACACATGTATATATCACATCTTAAGAGATAGATCATAAGGCATCTTTGCATTACTGAGACCTGACTCCTGAGAAAGGGCTCAGGGTTTTCAATTAATATAAAACATCAGTCTAAGACAAGAAAATAAAATGTGAAATTTCAAATTAGCACAAGGGAGATTTTTCTTTGCCAAGCACATATTGAATTTCACACTGAGATAGAAAGTACTTAATTTTTTTACTACTCTCATTTTTTTCCTAAATACCCCCAGCCTATGACTGCAACTCACTCCTACCTGTAGAAATGAAGTTATTTATGTGGTCATTAGGTAACCATCTGACTCAAGGAAACTCATCCACTTGCATTTGGAGTAAAGATCCTGGCTTCTCTCAACCCTCACTCTTCTCCAATGGAGAAGAAACTGATTTATCAGGAGGTAAGTTTGGTAAAAGGAGAGGTAATCCTCTCTCTTCCTCAATTGATTTGGAGTCTGCCTGCCTAACAAAACCATAGTGTCTTCTCTGTTTCCACAAGCTATAGAAGATGAGGTATGTAGTTACTCAGTCCCTCCAGAAAGTAAGTAGGTATATCTGTCTACTTTAGGGGCAGAGTATTAGCAAGGTCATTTGGCAAACAAAGGTGTATTAGTCATCTATTGCTTAGGGGAAAAATTACCCAAAACTTAGCAGTTTAAAACAATTAACTATCTCACAGTTTCTGTGTGTCAGGAATCTTGACCTGGTTTACCTGGACCCTCTGCTGCAGCGTCTTTCCTAAGGCTGTTGTCAAGGTGTCAGTTACAGCTGAGGCTTCATTTGACGTCTCAATTGGAGAAATATTTGCTTCCAAGCTCACACGATTTTTGACAGAATCAATTTCTTGCAGTATATTGGAGTGAGGGATTTATTGACTCCTGTGCAGAGGCTGCCCCCAATTTCTTATCATTGAGTGTTTGCAATGTGCCATATTAATGCCAGTAAGGGCAATAAGGGAGAGGATCAATAAACAGCACCTGCTGACCAGACAGTAACTATGATTGTATGCCTATAATCATCACTATTGCCATATTCTATTCATTACAGCCAGTTACTAGGTCTTGCCCACTCAAAGGGAATGAATTACCCATGGACTTGAATACCAGGAGATGGGTATCATTGGCGGTCATATCAGAAGCTGCCTTCAACAACTCATAAGGCTCACTGTCCAGCAGCCTTATCAAAAATCCTAAAAGTGATATTCTTATTTCTCCACTGGTCCCAATCTCAGGAAGGGGAGAGAGATTCTCTTTATTGCCCCCACCCAAGTCACCAACGTGCATCCCTAAGATTGTTCAGTTCAGGGCTGAACAACCTCTCCGCAGAGAAAGCACAGGTTGATTTCTAACTGCCCTCTCAACTGCGCCTTTATCCCAGCATGGGGCAGAATCTCACTGAGGATCTTAAACTTACCCTGTAAGCAAAAGGCACTTATCCTTACAGGAACTTGAGAGAGCTGACCCCATGTGCTCATGCAGGCCAGTGATCTCACATAACCATGCGCTGAGGCCAAATGTATACTTGTCATGCCAGCTCCCGGGAGACACAAGTACTAAAGACTCATGTGACTCTGGAGGAACGGAACCAGAGATCGTGTGACGCAAAAATCCACGCTGCATCTCCGTCAGAGAGAAGCGTTGAGAAGTGTGCCCCTTACTTATCACCACAAAGGTCCTGTCCATGTTGTAGCTAATCCAAAGAACAGGATTGGCTGAGTGACACAAGTCCTCCTGTGCTCAGGAGGCGTCCCCAAGTGCCACACATGAGACGCTGACATTTACATGCTGGAAAAGGGCTCCAGAGCCAAATGGGAAGCAGCTAAGCATCACCTGGGACATGTATATCCCTGCTCCTCTAAGACATTAAAATGAATAAGCTCTGACAACACAAGCGTCGACTCTGTGTAGAGTCAAAGCCACGTAAGCCCACCTTGTGGACAGAGACTGGGTCATTGCCTTACCACTGAGATCTACATATTGCCATATGCATAGGGTGTTTCATAGATATGTGTTCAGCTGTTTCATTGCTAGGTTTTTGTTTGCTGTTGTTGTTTGGTTACTAACAGCCTTTTTCAATTCTTAGTTTTACCTGTGCTACAATATATATGATTGCTACATAAGAATTCTAGATGGATAAGGAGCTACTCTGCAGTTTTTAAATTATTTAATCAGAATATACATCAAGAGTACCAAGATAAGGTATTGGTATCTTATCTGAAAGATAAGCACTGCATCCAAGAGCTAAACTGGATGCACCTGTTTGCTGGGATGCGGCGACGGATGCCGGGCATTTGCGTACGAGCAGGAAAAGAAGATCTCAAGAGAAATCTCATAGCTTAGATTATACCAGATCTTAAGAAGTGCTATGTCTTTGGTTCTGGACCTTCTGAAAGCATAGACCACTTTTTCTGGGAAATGGTGCTACCTTGAAATTTCAAGAAACCCCATCCTATTTAGAGCATTTCACTCAATCTAGAATTGGACTGTCCCTCTTCCAGTACAAAGTTGTCCAATAGATATTTCTGAGATGATGGAAGTGTTCTATTTCTATGCAGCCCAAAACTGCAGCACAGCCAAGGGTGATTATTGAGCATTTAAATGTAGCTAGTGAGACAAAGAACTATATTAATTTTATTTAACTTAAATAACCACATGTGGTTTCTGATTACTCTATCAGTACAGTTGCTAGAGAGTTGCTATTCAAACCAGCAGCTTTGGCATCACCTCCTGCATTTCTATTAGAAATACAGAATCACAGATCAATCGACAAACAGAATCTGCATTTTAACAAGATTTTCAGGTGACTTGCATACACATCAGAATTTGTAAGTTGCTGTTTTAAAATATTTCTTTATAAAATTGATTAGTTTCTGACTCTCTAAGGGAATAAAACTTCAAAGCTTACTTTTTTGCAACAAAAGCCTAGAGAACACAGTATTATTTCAGCACTCTTCCTAGAGAGATATCAATGTAGAAGGATGACTCCAAAGTTAAATCTTCCAGAGTCTTCTAAAATGTGATCTGTATTCTTTCTCCAGGGGATTGTCCTGACTCAGGGATCAAAGCAGGGTCTCCTGCATTGCAGGCAGATTCTTTACCATCTAAGCCACTAGAGAATAGCCCCCAAAACTTTCATCCAACCACATTTAACCAAGACCCTCTTTCTTTCCCATTAGGGTGGCTTTCCATGTGAGCTTCATATATGTACTTGCTAAAAGATTTCCACTGGCCCTAGAAAGAGGCCTCTTCATTCACTACTCTTCTTGCCATTGAAATCAGTTTGCCAGTTCTTTCCCTTAAAAAGGTCAGGCTTCAAAAGTGTATATCCTGAAAACATTTAAAATTTGCACTGGACTAGTAGAAACCACAATATAAGTTATCTGAGGACTAAAGGTGATAAGGAAGGAGCAAGAAAGGACATGCCTTAAGGAGAAATGGAAGAGAAATAGCAGCGGTGAAGGAATAGGGAAGAGAGGGAGGCTGACTTTCCACGTAGCACGTTATTCAGGCTATGATTCCAGACGGAGAAAACCACTGAGGTCCAGAATCATATTCCTCAGAGTGACTGCAGTCACTAAATTCTAGGAATATTAGTCGCATGCATTAGAAAGTTCTGAGTACCTCCAAAGGCACCTACACTAAATCATTCTTCCTAAATTGTCACGGGCAGGAACTCCCAAGAACCCTTCAGTGATGGTCATTTTTGTGTTTGTTATTTTCTAGTTCTGCATACACTGCACTTTTTTCCAATATTAATTCTAGAATATTATTTGAGCATTTACTTTCCAGTCACTCTTAGCCAAGTGTATTATTGTTGTTTTTGTTCAGTCTCTCAGTTGTGTCCGACTCTTTGCAACTCCATGGCCTATACAGTCCGGGAATTCTCCAGGCCAGGATACTGGAGTGGGCAGCCGTTCCCTTCTCCAGGGTATCTTCCCAACCGAGGGACTGAACCCAGGTCTCCTGCACTGCAGGCAGATTCTTTACCAGCTGAGCCACCAGGGAAGCCCAAAATTCTGTAGTAAACAACATTAAAAAATTAACTTGTGATCATAAAATTCTCAGTTGTGTCCATTCATTTATGACCAGCGTAACATTATCCACCACTTGGGTGAAAAGTCACAACATTTTCAAATGTACAGTTTAAGTACTTGCTACAGATTCAGCCAAATTTAATTTTCTTATACAAAGAGAAATAGAAGTTAAGATGCACATTTCCAGGTATCTTGTCTTATTATTAAAATATGACTTCTAAGGGAAAGCTAGGGGAACAGAAAAAATAAAGGAAATATTTTAATTGGGATTCCTAAAATGTCAGAAACAATTTAAGTATGTTGAATACAATTACTTTACGTTAATATGTCTGGGTTGTTTCTTATTAGTGAAACAATGTTTGGAACTGAGAGTCTATTTCATGTAAGATATTAGATGGTGTAAAACATATCAGTAACAATAATAAATCAGTGTCAGTGCTTCTGACGGTGCATAATGTAATACCAGGCATAGAGTGGCATTCTATCTTGAGCCACTTGAGCCACTTACACCCCTAAAGGAAATGGCAGTCACGTGTCCTAAATCACAAGTTTCCACAACACCAGAGACTTCCAGCATGCCATTGCTTTTTTGGAGGCTATATGCAAAAATGCATCTGTATATAGATTCATTTTAACAGAGATTTTTGTGAGAGGAAGCAAAGTGTTCTGTGTCAAATTAGGAATGAGAGTTGCAGCCAATGAAGATGGGGGGGAAAAAAAGACAGCTTATCCCTTACTGCTGGCAAAGTCAATTAGGCGTATCTTTGTTTCATGACAGCTATATAAAGAATTGGGGAGTGGAGAGTGTGGGCATTTGATATGGATTGCAAACTAATTCATTCTGTTGGCTCACATAAACAACAGTTAGTAGAATATCCGGTAGATGCTTTATGGCCTCACCTCCCTAAAACATGTAAGGCAATGAAATTTAATACACACAGTGGTTTTCTGTTTTCTATCTAAAAATATGAGTTTCTTCAAATAGAGCATTTAAGATATGTCGAGATCAATCCTGATTCATTAGATTATTCAATTCAGAACTAAAATCAAACTCACATTTGTGTAATGCTCCTGATGACTTTGACTTTCTGTTTATCTGCCACATACTAGCAATACAGTAAGCGTTCAATATGCATATTCAGCACCAAAATGAATTTTGTTATTGTAATTTATTTCATTCTTTAAATCTTTGCAATTTATGTATTCCTCCATCACTTCTACTGTACTGTGACTCTTGAGAGTCCCTTGGACAAAAAAGAGATAAAACCAGCCAATCCTAAAGGAAATCAATCCTGGATATTCATTGGGAGGACTGATACTGAAGCTGAAGCTCCAATACTTTGATACCAAGAGCCAACTCATTGGAAAAGACCCTGATGCTGGGAAAGATTAAGGGCAAGAGGAGAAGGGGGCAACAGATGATGAGATGGTTGGATGGCATCATTGACAAAATAGACATGAGTCTAAACAAACTATGGGAGATAGTAAAGGACAGGGAAGCCTGGCATGCTGCAGTCCATGAACAGCAACAACAACAAAAACAAAAGGCTTTCATTTGTGTCTACTTTGTCTGCACTACACAAAGACATTGGGAACTCAACAGTTTGTGAAATAAATTCAGTATCAGTTTCTATAGAAAAATATGTTAAGCATTTTGATTAATAGTTTATTAAGGAAGTCCTGCTGGAGAAGGCAATGGCACCCTACTCCAGTACTCTTGCCTGGAAAATCCCATGGTGGGTTGCAGTCCATGGGGTCGCCAAGAGTCGGACACGACTGAGCGACTTCACTTTCACTTTTCACTTTCATGCATTGGAGAAGGAAATGGCAACCCACTCCAGTGTTCTTGCCTGGAGAATCCCAGGGACGGGAGAGCCTGCTGGGCTGCCGTCTATGGGGTCTCACAGAGTCGGACACGACTAAAGCGACTTAGCAGCAGCAGCAGCAAGGGAGTCCTACAAGGTATAGCGGGATTCTCCTAACCAGCACTCATTCTTATTTCACAAACACATATTTAAAAGATAAAAAATTATTTTAAGCACAAGGCTGTAGCAATTAGATAGCAATTCTGACTGCTTACTGTCAGCCAGATAAAATGTCATGCACTCTCAATCCATTATTTCTTCTCTTTTTACAAATGTTCTATACGGTAATGATATTTCTATCCAAACATCACAAGTAAAGAAACTAATGCTTCCTTAATAGAGGACTTAAGTGTATACCCAAGATCATACAATCTGACACCTGAGTCTTCATTCATAGCCATGCTATGCTGCTACCCAATAGGTTCTTTATTTTGATGACCCTGAGAAATCGTAGGTGAAGGCTAAGCCTGTGGGAACAGGTAGGTGGATAATTGACTTTACCATAAACTCTAATCTCTCCTGTTTGTTTCCTAGTTTCAGAAATGAGATCAGCCACATAAATTCCTTCAATCCACAGGGTAAATACGGGAAGAGATCATATGAGATTTTAAATAAGGAAATTGTTTGGTTTGAGGAGGTTGGCACAGACCAGCCAGCATGGAAAAGCACAGTTGGCTGTGTGCTCAGAGAAAACAGGTCTACAGAGAGGGAAATGAATTGTGAACCTGCCTGGGATCACTGGTCCAGGAAAGGTAGTTTGCTTGGGATATCATCATCCCCTGTTGTATCAGCAACTCCTCCAGTAAAAGATGTAAAAATGACCAAGGGGGAAAATGTGAGCATTTTGTAAGACAATTGGAGATGTTTGGTTAGACAGCTATCACCCTAAACTGACAAATAATTAATAGTAACTAATATTCCCTAAAGGCTCAGCAGGTAAAGAATCCTCCTGCCAAGCAGGAAATGCAGGTTGGATCCCTGAGTCAGAAAGTTCCCCTGGAGTAGGAAATGACAACCCACTCTAGTATTCTTGCCTGGGAAATCCCATGGGCAGAGGAGCCTGGTGGGCTACTGTCCATAGGGTCACAAAGAGTCGGCATGACTTAGCAACTAAACCACAGGAATATGTATATTTAAGCATGCATTCCCTTATTTCCTGGTTTTACTTTTTACTTTCTTACCTGTGAAATCTATACAGAAAAAAAAAAAAAAATGACTTACTTGCTTCAGAAAAGATTTCCATCATTTTATATAAACTTTACCTTGGCTATCATGATCCCAATGTTAATTAATTCACAAATTCTATTAGAATTTAAAATGACAATTTCAATTCTATCATAAAAAGAGGTTTAAGGATTTAGAAAACATTTCCAAGTCACCCTAAGGAATGTTTTTTCTCCTCTTTTATTCTTAGAATGTGAAATTAATACAGTTTTCACTCTGAATTTTCCTATTATAGAAAAGGAAAACAACTAAGATTCTATACCCAGTAAAAATAGTCTTTTAAAATTGCTGTTATTTAGTCTTTCACATTTAATATATCAAGGATTTTAATTTTCTATTAGATGATTAATATCCAGAGAAGCTACACATCTATTGGAATAGCTAAAATTTAAAAGATTTAAAAGATTAACCATGTCAAGTGTTGGCAGGGATGAGAAGGAGCTGAAACTCTGGAACACTGCTGGTAAGAATGTAAAATGTTTGGCCACTTTGGAAAGCAGTCTGGCAGTTTCTTAAAAGATTAAATATACAACTAACATTTCATCAGACACTCTGAAATTCTAAATCTAAGTAAAGACCTGTGTCTATGCAAAGATTTGCTCATGAAAATTAATAGCAGTTTTGTTCATAATAGCCCAAATATGAAAGCAATCATAATGCCCAAACTGTAATCTATCAATACTGTAGAATTACTTAGTAATAAAAAGAAATGAATTATTAATACAGGTCACAGCATGAATGAACCTCAAGATAATTATGCGTGGATAAATCCTAAATAGTATGTTGAGAGAAAAAAGCCACACATACTCAAACAAACAAAAAAAGACATATCTATGACCCACCCTATTTGACTTCCAAGAATAAGCAAAATAAGCAATACTATGTAAAACTCAGGATATTCATCGTCCTGTAGACAAGGAGGGTGGGTATTGACTAGAAAGGGGCATAATTGGCCTTTTTGTGGTGATGGAAACCTTATTTTCAGTTTAGGTTATTCAGCTGTATACAGTTGTCAAAATTCCTCAGCATGAACACTTAACATCCATGCATTATATTTTATATAATTATATATCAATCATACTTTAAAAGAAGAGCCATGAAAAGTAAATTACTCTTTATACCATCCCTCACATATAATTTCCTCAATGATTTACACATTGCTATTGCAGTTGGAGTATATTTTCCATACTCATAAAAACAAGCTCAAAACATAATTAAGGAATATTAAATGTATTTTTTCCATAAAGGACCTCAAATGCAATAGCAGGACAAGCAAATGGCCAAACAAGAAAACAAACAAATACAAAGGGATATTCTAAAACAAGAGCCTTCCCCAAACTTAGCTTAAACCCTGTGTTTTCTTCACGATCAGATCATTTTGTTAATTTCAGCTCATCTATGGATGGAGGTTCGTGACACTGTACAGGAGACAGGGATCAAACCATCCCCATGGAAAAGAAATGCAAAAAAGCAAAATGGCTGTCTGGGGAGGCCTTACAAATAGCTGTGAAAAGAAGAGAAGTGAAAAGCAAAGGAGAAAAGGAAAGATATAAGTATCTGAATGCAGAGTTCCAAAGAATAGCAAGGAGAGATAAGAAAGCCTTCCTCAGAGATCAATGCAAAGAAATAGAGGAAAACAACAGGATGGGAAAAACTAGAGATCTTGTCAAGAAAATTAGAGATACCAAGGGAACATTACATGCAAAGATGGGCTTGATAAAGGACAGAAATGGTATGGACCTAACAGAAGCAGAAGATATTAAGAAGCGGTGGCAAGAATACACAGAAGAGCTGTACAAAAAAGCTCTTCACGACCAAGATAATCATGATGGTGTGATCACTCACCTAGAGCCAGACATCCTGGAATGTGAAGTCAAGTAGGCCTTAGATAGCATCACTATGAACAAAGCTAGTGGAGGTGATGGAATTCCAGTGGAGCTATTTCAAATCCTGGAAGATGATGCTGTGAAAGGGCTGCACTCAATATGCCAACAAATTTGGAAAACTCAGCAGTGGCCACAGGACTGGAAAAGGTCAGTTTCCATTCCAATCCCAAAGAAAGGCAATGCCAAAGAATGCTCAAACTACCACACAATTGCACTCATCTCACATGCTAGTAAAGTAATGCTCAAAATTCTCCAAGCCAGGCTTCAGCAATATGTGAACCATGGACTTCCAGATGTTCAAGCTGGTTTTAGAAAAGGCAGAGGAACCAGAGATCAAATTGCCAACATCTGCTGGATCATGGAAAAAGCAAGAGAGTTTCAGAAAAACATCTATTTCTGCTTTGTTGATTATGCCAAAGACTTTGACTGTGTGGATCACAATAAACTGTGGAAAATTCTGAAAGAGATGGAAATACCACACCACCTGACATGACTCTTGAGAAACTTGTATGCAGGTCAGGAAGCAACAGTTAGAACTGGACATGGAACAACAGACTGGTTCCAGATAGGAAAAGGAGTACGTCAAGGCTGCATATTGTCACCCTGCTTATTTCACTTATATGCTGAGTACATAGTGAGAAACGCTGGGCTGGAAGAAGCACAAGCTGGAATCAAGATTGCCGGGAAAAATATCAATGACCTCAGATATGCAGATGACACCAGCCTTATGGCAGAAAGTGAAGAGGAACTAAAAAGCCTCTTGATGAAGGTGAAAGTTGAGAGTGAAAAAGTTGGCTTAAAGCTCAACATTCAGAAAATGAAGATCACGGCATCCTGTCCCATCACTTCATGGGAAATAGGGAAACAGTGTCAGACTTTATTTTTGGGGGCTCCAAAATCACTGCAGATGGTGATTACAGCAATGAAATTAAAAGACGCTTACTCCTTGGAAGGAAAGTTATGACCAACCTAGATAGCATATTCAAAGGTAGAGACATTACTTTGCCAACAAAGGTCCATCTAGTCAGGGCTATAGTTTTTCCAGTAGTCATGTATCAATGTGAAAGTTGGAATGTGAAGAAAGCTGAGCGCCAAAGAATTGATGCTTTTGAACTGTGGTGTTGGAGAAGACTCTTGAGAGTCCCTTGGACTGCAAGGAGATCCAACCAGTCCATTTTAAAGATCAGTCCTGGGTGTTCATTGGAAGGACTGATGCTAAAACTGAAACTCCAAGACTTTGGCCACCTCATGTGAGGAGTTGACTCATTGGAAAACACTCTGATGCTGGGAGGGATTGGGGGCAGAAGGAGAAGGGGACGACAGAGGATGAGATGGCTGGATGGCGTCACCAATCGATGGACGTGGGTTTGGGTGAACTCTGGGAGTTGGTGACACATAGGGAGGCCTGGCGTGCTGCAGTTCATGGGGTGGCAAAGAGTCGGACATGACTGAGTGGCTGAACTGAACTAAACTGAAGGTAATTAAAAATTAATATGGATTTTCATGACCATTTGAAAATAAATGTCCTGCAACAATATTCTGGGGATGCATTGGTCCCATTAGGCCAATTTAAACTCACATTGTGAAGTAGTTTCTTTGTTTTGTTGCCAAAAGATAGATATATATATATATTTTTTCAATGAAAAAGGAGAGAAAAGGGAAGATTATTAGTAAAAAGAAAAAAGGCAATGAAGAAGTAGATTTAAATGAGATGACCCTGCTGCCTCAGTCATTAGGCAGACTTTTTAAATTACATAGCAATTATCCAAAAATGCCCTGTAGGAGGGCATGGCAACCCACTCCAATATTCTTGCCTGGAGAATCCCATGGACAGAGGAACCTGGCAGGCTGCAATCCATAGGGCCACACAGAGTCGACACGACTGAAGCAACTTAGCACAGTGCACCACACCCGACTTTAGACATCAGAAGAACTAATACCAATTTGGGTACAGGGGCATCTGTGTGGGGGTCTGGTTATAATTATTTATGGATTTTTTCTCCTTCATTACTTACCTCAAAGGAGAGCTAAATACCCCATGATTTTAATGCTTTTAAGCCAAAGCATTTTCCTTTTAGGGCAGAGATAATTAGAGTTCTTTGAACTGCAAAGAGATCAAACCAGTCAATCCTAAAGGAAATCAACCCTGACTATTCATTGAAAGAACTGATGCTGAAGCTGAAGCTCCAATACTTTGGCCACTTGATGCAAAGAGCCAACTCATTGGAAAAGACTGTTGCTGAGAAAGACTGAAGGCAGGAGGAGAAAGAGATGACAGAGGATGAGGCATTGCCAACTCAATGGACTTGAGTTTGAGCAAACTCCTGGAGACAGTGAAGAGCAGGTCAGCCTGGCATATTGTAGTCCACTGGATTGCAAAGAATTGTATATGACTTAGTGACTGAACAACAACAATTTAGAATGTGTGTACACCCTGTGTATCTAGAAGTTAGAATTAAAGTAACTGTATTGCTAAGTCTCAGTGAAATTTTGCCAACTATTCTCTTTCCCAGGAACCATGATGTGAACAGCACCCCCTAGAGATGTGCAGGGTACATAACCATCTGTGGAGTCCTGCAGTCCCCCTTCCTTCATTTAAACATCCATATTTGAATCTCACATTGTCAAATTTCCACCCAGCCCTTCTTCCCATGATAGCCATCTCTTGCATTTCTCAAAGACATTAGCTCCTGGACCTGCTGTTCCTCTCATTTGACATTTCCTATCTCCAAATAGATGATTCTTCCAACATCCTGGTTTCTTAGAGTTTTGAACCCTGTTTATTCTGATGGTCATATTCTTCCACCTGTCTCAGTCATTAACTTACCATTGTCACATACCATTGGCTCTCAAAGTTCAGTCTCAATATCACCTGGGTACTTGCTAAAAATGGGCATTCTCAGACCTCACTTCAGATCTACATTGAAACAGGAAATGTGGGATAAGGCCCAGAAATGTCTGTTTAACAAACCCCGCATGTGATTCTGGTGATTGTTCAATTTTAAGATCATTATTATAAAAAACTATAGCACCTCTATAAACCAAGTTCCAAGAATCCTACACTCTGACCTCAGTTTAACTATACTGCCCTGGCTCTTACCAGAATCTCATCTCTCCCTAGAGTATAACTTGAACACTGTATTTCATATCAATCATATTCATATTATTTTACTCACTTGGCAAAAAAGCTCGACTCTAATTAAGACCAAACTTCAACCCTTTTCTGTCTGACCTCAGAAGAGCTAAAGATGGCTAAAGAAAATCTAGTATAACTTAAATTTGCAGTCATTATCCTTGGGGGCCTTTCATGATGCAGGACAATCATTCTAGATAGATCATCTCTATTCTTCCTTCCTCCCCACTGAGGGACTATTAGGAAATTCCACACTTCTGTTCCAGTCTTCACTCCTATCTGATAACTTTGCTTCCTATGTCAACAAAAGGTAGCAACAATCAGAATAGAACTTCTCCTCTCTAGTCTCTTCTATCCACCTACCAGTATCTGACTCTAACACTCTGCCTGCCCACCACTTTCTCCAACTTGAGTGAACTTCTAAGATCAACCTTTTCTACTTTTGCACCAGTTTTCATTCTCTCTTGCCACTCAAGGATGTTATTCTAGTACCTATCCACTCTTTTCTGCTTCATAAGCTTTTCCCTCTTACTGGATCATTTCATCTACGTAAAGCATCTTTTTCTACATTTTAAAAAAATAACAAAACCCTCTTGATATTAATATAACTTTCTCCTCCAATTACTGCCCCATCCTTGCTATTAATAGCAGAACTTCCTCCACAGAGTCATCTATACTTGTTTTATACAAATCCTCAGGCCTCATTTTCTCCTAAACCCATTCATTAGGTTTCACTCCCATCACTCCAACCAAGTGTTTCTATTAAGGTCTCCTCTGATGTACTTCACTGGCTCAACCTTCAGGCCACCATATTTGACTCATTCTATCCTCCCTACCAGCTCTTCTTCTCTTTAGCTTTCACCATGTTTCTACCACATGAAAAACCCCTCCGTCTGTGTCTCCATTCTCATTTCTCAGCCACTGTACACTGGAATTCCCCAGTTCTTGACCTTCTTCTTATTTTCTTCTTATCCTTCACTGACACCCTTAATGATGTCATTAGTCTCAAGATTTTACCCTGATCATCTCTAATTTTATATCACAGGCCAAGGCTGCTTGGCAAACTTTATACTTGTATATTTAACTGCGTTAATTCAGCATTTCCACTGGCTTCTCAGGTGACACAATGGTAAAGAATCTGCCTGCCAATGCAGGAGATGCAAGAGACATGGGTATGATCCCTGAGTCAGGAATATTCCTGGGAATAGAAAAGTCAATCCACTCTAGTATTCTTGCCTGGATAATTCCATGGAAAGAAGAGCCTGGGCTACAGCCCATGGGGTCACTAAGAGTCAGACACATGGAGCACACACACAGGCAACAGACACTGAAAACTCAATATGATCAAAATCAAACTTCTCTTCTTCCTCTGCAAACCAGTTCTAACTAGAGTCTTGCCATCTCCGGAAAGTGTAACCACAAGCTTCTAACTGCTAAGGGTCAAAACTTTCAAATCTCCCTTGACTTCTTTTTTCTCTCTTACATCCAAGTCATCAGTAGTCCTATTGACTTTATCCTCAAAATATACCTCAAATCTCACTTTTCAGATATCACATAGCCACATCATCTCTCACGTGGATTATTGAAATAGCTTCTCAACATCATCACTTCACCTTTCAGTCAGGCAGTCAGAGTAATCCTTTAAAAAAATGTATCAGAATATCACATTCCTCTGCTCAGAATGGTGCAGCATCTTCCCAGGTCTTCTAGTTGGAAACTCAGAATCCTTACAGTCCTAAATAATCTGACCTGCTCCCCTTTATTTCAATAATTCATTGACGACTGGTTTTCCCTTCGATAGTTCTGCCAGTCAGTCCAATGCAATTGTTTCAAAAAACAACTTTTTTGTTGATGGTGAAATAAGAATAAAAGAGAGAAAACAGGCTGAGTAATTGAGGGATGATGACAATAATAGATAACACTTATTCAGCACTTACTATGCCCAGGCAATATCCTAAGTGTGTTATATATCTATTAACTCACTTAATCCTTCAACAACTCTATGAAGTGAGTATTACTATTATGGCCCAGATTTCCAGATGAAAACAATTGAAGAGCAGATGTGGGAAGTAATCTGCCCAATGTATCCAGGGGCTAAGTAGATGAGCTGGAATTTGGACTTACACAATATAATTCTACAGCTCATGTTTTTATCCACTTGACTAAGCATGTGTGCTAAGTCACTTCAGTCATGTCTAACTCTTTGTGACACTGTGGACCCACCAGGCTCCTCTCTCCATGGGTATTCTCCAGGTAAGAATACTGGAGTGGGTTGCCATGCCCTCCTCCAGGGATCTTCCCTGACCCAGGGATCAAACTGGCACCTCTGGTGTCTCCGGCATTGACAAGCCACAGTAGCCCCCCCCTGGAAAGCCCCCACTTGACTATATTGCCTCTAAACAATAACAGATTATAAGGATTTTATTATTATAAAGGATTATTATAAAGGATTTATTATTATAAGGATTTTAATTATTTGAAAAATGTTAACCCACTAATAAAACAGAAAAGCTAGTAGAGAAAGTTGAGAGAAGAGAAGATAAAGCAAAATCTAAAGGTGAGAAAGAAACTCAGGTGTAATTTTAATTTCAGAATAAAAAAAGACACATTTTATTTTCTTTACTTTTTCCCAGTTTTCCCAGTATGTCAAAATTAATTGACGTACAGCCCTCTATAAGTTTAATGTAAACAGAAGAATGATTTGCCTTACATACATTATGAAATGATTACCACAATAACTTTAGTGAACACCCATCATCTGATATAAACAAAAAATTAAAGAATAGAGAAAAACATTTTACTTGTGATGAAAACTCTTAGGATTTACTTAACAACTTTCATATATAATGTACAGCAGTTACATTGTACTGTTATGCTATTCAGTTATGCTGTATACCAATTAGAGGTAGAGCTCAGGGCACAGCTGGGCCAGGTGGCCCAGATTTATAACGGGCCCAAACAATGGTCATATTCTTACTCCTGTAATATACGCCAATTATGTCAATGATCTATTTATTAAGGCAAGTCGTCTAGTGACCCATTAGTCTATTTCAGTTGTTATCATTTGAAAGTCACAAGCTATGTCCCTTCTTAAAAGTTTCTACAGGTATGCTCAGTTCAGTTCAGATCAGTCGCTCAGTCATGTCTGACTCTTTGCAACCCCATGAACAGCAGCACACCAGGCCTCCCTATCCATCATTAACTCCCGGAGTCCACCCAAACCCATGTCCATCGAGTCGGTGATGCCATCCAGCCATCTCATCCTCTGTCATCCCCTTCTCCTCCTGACCTCAATCTTTCCCAACATCAGGGTCTTTTCCAATGAGTCAGCTCTTCACATCAGGTGGCCAAAGTATTGGAGTTTCAGCTTCAACATCAGTCCTTCCAATGAACACTCAGGACTGATCTCCTTTAGGATGGACTGGTTGGATCTCCTTGCAGTCCAAGGGACTCTCAAGAGTCTTCTCCAACACCACAGTTCAAAAGCATCAATTTTTTGGTGCTCAGCTTTCTTCACAGTCTGACTCTCACATCCATACATGACCACTGGAAAAACCATAGCCTTGACTAGATGGACCTTTGTTGGCAAAGTAATGTCTCTGCTTTTGAATATGCTATCTAGGTTGGTCATAACTTTCCTTCCAAGGAGTAAGCGTCTTTTAATTTCATGGCTGCAATCACCATCTGCAGTGATTTTGGAGCCCGCAAAAAATAAAGTCAACCACTGTTTCTACTGTTTCCCCATCTATTTGCCATGAAGTGATGGGACCGGATGCCATGATCTTCGTTTTCTGAATGTTGAGCTTTAAGCCAACTTTTTCACTCTCCACTTACACTTTCATCAAGAGGCTCTTTAGTTCTTCTTCACTTTCTGCCAGAAGGGTGGTGTCATCTGCATACCTGAGGTTATTGATATTTCTCCTGGCAATCTTGATTCCAGCTTGTGCTTCTTCCAGCCCAGCATTTTTCATGATGTACTCTGCATATAAGTTAAATAAGCAGGGTGACAATATGCAGCCTTGACATACTACTTTTCCTATTTGGAACCAGTCTGTTGTTCCATGTCCAATTCTAACTACAGTTCAACAGGTATGAGTTATCAGTAGTAGTTCAGACTGACCCTCTTCCCAATTTGTCCAAATATTTCATATTTTCTGTACTTCTTTCATCCATTCCAAGACACAATCATTTCATATTTTATTATCTCAGGAATCAAGTTATGTCTTACACTTGGTTTCTGAAATTGGGAGCATTTCCCGCTGAAAGTGAAAGTTTGTTGCTAAGTTGTTTCCAACTCTTTGTGACTCCATGGACTGCAGCCCACCAGGATCCTCTGTCCATGGGATTTCTCAGACAAAAATACAGGCATGGGTTGCCATTTCCTCCTCCAAGGGATCTTCCCAACCCAGGGACTGAATCCATGTCTCCTATTTGGCAGGCAGATTCTTTACCACTGAATCACACAGGAAGCCTATGTATTTCACAATCTATGGCATCTTAAATGAGATGAACCACAACGTTTACTTTGTTTTCAGTTGACGTGAATGCTTCCAAGCCAAGGAAAGGCTAGAAACTTACCTTCAATACTCAAGATTTCTACAGTTTGTTTTCCTACAACACAAACCCTCATGTTAATTATATACATGTTATTTTATACCCCTGTCAATTCTATGAGGTGTTTGTTATCTCTTCCTTTCACAGCTGAATAAGCAGGGGTTTGGAGAAGGTAATCCCCCTGCATGAGGTCTCTAGGCCATGGAGCCAGGAGCTGAATGCATGTCCTGAGGCACCAGTTCTGGTCCTTTGTCTGCTCCACCATAATTACTCCTAGACTTTTCATCTGAATAAAATTCCTTTTACCTTACACTTTAAGGTGTAAAGACTACCTGTATAACCTTGGTTTATAACTGACAACTTCTCCTCATTGTATATAAGAATTGTACACAACATCTCTCTGTATTCATGAAAAATGACATATAGAAGCTGGCTTCCTATCCTTTTCTGAGTTCTTTTCACTTCTTAAGTCACAGTCACTGAAATTTTAGGGTCTTCATACTAAAATACAGAAGACATTTTGGAGGAAAGAAAAAGAAATTTTTAAAAAATTCAAAAGTTGCTCTGTAGCATTGGGACAATACTTTGAGCTAATAAAGGGAATAACGATAGCCAATGTTGTTAAGCAGTCAGTGAATAAATAATCTTCAACTCCAAATTTATTTGAAGACTACCAGAAAGACAATAAAACCACATGAAATTGACATAGACATCTGTTCCTTACAGACAACTCAACAGAATATGCCAATTTGCCAATGAAATTATTACAGTCAACCCTTCTTTTCAGGTATCACAAGATGTTTACCTTAAATTACCCACAAAATGGGTTGCCCACAGATGATGGCAAGCCACCCTCAGATTCCTGGGCAACCAAGCCAATTTGGATGTTTATGCAACCAAAGCAGTCAAATTTCCAAATTACTAATCTGGCTGAAGAACCAGATTTATTTTAGAAGTTTGGTGAAATAAATAAATAGTCTTGAAGCCTGGGGTTGAGCAAGATCTACTTGTAATGAGGGCTGGATTGCTGTCAAAGAGAAGGAAAAGACAAAAGCAGGGGTCCCTAGAAAAAGAGTAGTAAATGAATTTCTGAATCAACTCTGCCACATGAAGACTAAGCTAAATGCTAGGATGGTCTCATATTAGATACTAAAATGTATTTCTAAGGAGTAGTAAATAAAACAGCATGGCACTAAGGCAGGAATAGATCAGCAAAGGAGACAGTATGGTAATTTAACCAAATCAATAGCTAAAAGATGGATTAGTGAATAATTGATTTTGGAACAACTGACCAGTAACTTGGAAAGCCAGGTAAAAATGGACCACTACACCTTTCTTTAAAACAAAGAAAATTCCAAATGAATTAAAAATTAGAATATAAAAACTAAAACCTTAAAATTAGTAGGAAAATATCTTTATAATCTCAGCAGGGAAAGCTTTCCAATAATCTCAAAAAACAAAGTAAGCGTCCATAAAAGAAAAGATCAGTACCTTTAATTCCATAAAATTGCATAGTTCCTACATAGCAAAGTATCTCTACGAGCTAGATTGAAAGATAAATGATAACCTGAAGAAACAATATTTTCAAGCCTATGTCCAGAAAATTTTAATACCTTTTTTAAAGTTCTCAAAAATAAATACGTTTTTAAAAAGAAAACAATAGACAAAAGAAAGGCAAAAACAAATGACTCTGCATGAGTGATTTTCAATTCAGTTCAGTTCAGTCACTCAGTCTTGTCTGACTCTTGGCGACCACATAAACAGTAGCACACAAGGCCTCCCTGTCCATCACCAACTCCCAGAGTCCACCCAAACCCATGTCCATCGAGTCAGTGATGCCATCCAACCATCTCATCCTCTGTTATCCCCTTCTCCTCCTGCCGTCAATCTTTCCCAACATCAGGGTCTTTTCCAAAGAGTCAGCTCTTCACATCAGGTGGCCAAAGTATTGGAGTTTCACGGTTCATATATTGCTGAAGCCTGGCTTGGAGAATATTGAGCATTACTTTACTAGTGTGTGAGATGAGTGCAATTGTGTGGTAGTTTGAGCATTCTTTGGCATTGCCTTTCTTTGGGATTGGAATGAAAACTGACCTTTTCCAGTCCTGTGGCCACTGCTGAGTTTTCCAAATTTGTTGGCATATTGAGTGCAGCACTTTCACAGCATCGTCTTCAGAATTTGAAATAGCTCCACTGGAATTCCATTACCTCCACCAGCTTTGTTCATAGTGAGGCTTCCTAAGGCCCACTTGACTTCTCATTCCAGAATGTCTGGCTCTGGGTGAGTGATCACACCATCTTGATTATCTTGGTCGTGAAGATCTTATTTGTACAGTTCTATGTATTCTTGCCACCTCTTCTTAATATCTTCTGCTTCTGTTGGGTCCCTACCATTTCTGTCCTTTATTGAGCCCATCTTTGCATGAAATGTTCCCTTGGTATCTCTAATTTTCTTGAAGAGATCTCTAGTCTTTCCCATTCTATTGTTTTCCTCTATTTCTTTGCATTGATCTCTGAGGAAGGCTTTCTTATCTCTCCTTGTTATTCTTTGGAACTCTGAATTCAGATGCTTATATCTTTCCTTTTCTCCTTTGCTTTTCACTTCCCTTCTTTCACAGCTATTTGTAAGGCCTCCTCAGACAGCTATTTTGCTTTTTTGTACTTCTTTTTCTTGGGGTTGGTCTTGATTCTGTCTCCTGTACAATGTCACGAACCTCCATCCATAGTTCATCAGGCACTCTATCTATCAGATCTAGTCCCTTAAATCTATTTCTCACTTCCACTGTATAGTCATAAGGGATTTGATTTAGGTCATACCTGAATGGTCTAGTGGTTTTCTCCACTTTCTTCAATTTCAGTCTGAATTTGGCAATAAGGAGTTCATGATCCGAGCCACAGTCAGCTCCCAGTCTTGGTTTTTGCTGACTCTATAGAGCTTCTCCATCTTTGGCTGCAAAGAATATAATCAATCTGATTTCAGTGTCAACCATCTGGTGATGTCCATGTATAGAGTCTTCTCTTGTGTTGTTGGAAGAGGGTGTTTGCTATGACCAGTGCATTCTCTTGGCAGAACTCTATTAGCTTTTGCCCTGCTTCATTCTGTACTCCAAGGTCAAATTTGCCTGTTACTCCAGGTGTTTCTTGACTTCCTACTTTTGCATTCCAGTCCTCTATAATGAGTGATCTTATTTGGGAAATAAAATGTTCTAAAACTGATTTATGGTGATGATCATACAACTTGGTAAATTTACTAAAAATTAATAATAAGATAAACATAATAATCAAATTGTACACTTGAAAGAATTATGTGATATATTGAATGTCTCAACAAAAGTGTTAATAAATGAACAGTAAACATTATAATAGATGTTCTTCCTCACTAATATCGAAAGAAATGTAAATAGTGCCGGCCTTCCTAAGCTTCCACAACAGCACATTGCCTTGGTTTTCCTCCTTCCTCCCACATGGTAACTCAGCCTCATTTGCTCATTCCTCCACATCTAGAGTTGGCTATTACCCCGGGTTCTCTACTGAACCTCCCTCCCATTTTGCCACATTCCTTTGCTAGGAATTAGCACTTGCAACAGGCTGTTGGTACTGGCTTTTGTTACAATAACAACAAAAGCAGCAATATAAAGCAACATTGCAGACCTCCTTTCTAAGCTCCAGAATCATACATACAACTTTCTGCTTGATGTCTCCACTTGGTTGAATCATCAACATATCAAATTTGTGCAGAGGAAAACTCTTTAATACCATCACCACCCACCCAATCCTATCATTCTCTTCCTTGAACACTCCCCTCCTCTGAACATGGTATTTCTCTTCCCACTGGTTTGTGCCAAAACTCTGAGATTCATCCTTGTTGTCTTTTTCTCCCTTACCTCCTCATCCAATCCATCCTGTTCCTGTAGGATCTATGTCAAAAGTGTTTTTTGATTCCATTCTCTTCCTTGCAACTCAATGGCCCCCTAATAGTTCCAACTATCATCATCTCCCATTGAACAATTCAAACAGCACCTAAGTGGTTTCCCAATCCACTCTTTTCAGTGGACATTGAGACACAGCACACAAATTCTGCTTCAATGAAGGACTTCTTATCCAGAAGCTGGGTTTGATATCAGCCCCTTTAGGGTTGCCTGGGCTTCAGAGAACTGCCTTACCCCAGATCACACTCCGTCCTGGACAAGCCCATATCTAATGACATTGGAGTGTGGAGGTATGAATATCCAAATATCTCAGTATCACTGGACTACTCTGGAGGATCACTTCTCCCTATGAGGTCAGCCAAACCCCAAATCATCTTTTTTCTCTACCCAATCCTTCTTCCTTCCCGAATGTATTAAGCCCTGGGTCACTTTTTTAGAAGCATCTTTCCTACTCAACTCTCTCAGACTACTTCTTTGGGAACTTAATTCAAACTAGTCTTTTTTGCTTCTCTGCTTGAAACCCTGCAATAGCATTTTTGGGGTCTTCCTGATCCAGATAGATCCCTCCCTTGCCACTCTCACACTCCAGCCATGCCAAGTCTCTGTCTCCAAAACACTGATCTCCAGGCCTCAGAATTCTTGTATATGGTGGATACTAAATAATGCTTCATCACATTAATGGGATGCAAACTCCTATGGATATAGACTATGAGATATAGATTGCTCATAGATAATACACTTTATCATTTTATAAGCTTCTTCCAGTAATGGCTCTGTCTTAGAAAACTTGACATTCTCTTTGGCAGATGGCACAGAGCTTTGTTCACAGAAAATGCCCAATAAATAAAACATGTATGAACCTGAACTATGACTGGGCAACAAATGTTAAATTGCAGCACCAAATTACTACCAATAAGGGCACCCTCAAAAAAGCTCTTCTACAAGAACCAAAGCCAAATCCTAGTGGAGAAAGGGGGCAGAGAGACAGGCAACATTTGATATATTGAACATATAGCTGAGATCAGAAATTCTTTCAAGACAAAGTACATGCAATCTCAGGGATGACTCACAGCTAAGGTATTTAAGGCAGTAGCAAGAAGTACATGGGCAGTCTTTTTTCAACTCCTGTTTATCAAAACTCAGAAACTCCCTTTCCGGAAAGATTTCCTCTTGAATAATTTCATACTAAGTCCTTTCTCTTCTCCCATTTATTCTTTGTGTGAGGAGATGCAAAGCAAAGAACCACTTTATTCCAACTGTTCACAGTATATCCCTTCTGTCTAATTCAAAAGTCCTTTACAATGACATTTCTCTTTCAGTTCAGAATTCCTATCAACAAACTCCTGTCATTTTGGTTTATTTGTAAGTTCATCTCATTAAGATGAACTATACATTTCTGCGGGGCTTCCATGGTGGCTCAGTGGTAGAAGAATCCACCTGCCAATGCAGGATACATGGGTTTGATCCCAGGGAGAGGAAGGTCCCCTGGAGAAGGAAATAGCAACTCACTCCAGTATTCTTGCCTGGGAAATCCCACAGACAGAGGAGCTGGTGGGCTACAGTCCATGGGGTCACAACAGAGTAGGGCGTGACTTAGTAACGAAACAACAACATACATTTCTGAAGCCAACAAGTGTGGTCTCTTTGAAAAGAATCTTGTTCTTAGAAGGCATCAGAAAATAAGTATGGTGATTTAAATAACTAAAGCGTGTCATAAGAATAAATAATCCATTTGCATTCAAAAGATTTTCAATACAGGACAAGACGACTATGCTGGCAGGATAATTTCTTCTTAGTCATAATATGGTTTTGGATTTTTGAACTGATAGATCAACAGATAGCTTATATTTTTAAAAATCATTATGAAACAGCTCTTTTAAGGCATGAGTAACTTGGACAAAAAAACAGGTAATAGAAGTTAGTGGAAGGAAAGGAATAACAGATTGCTCCTAAAGAAGCCAGAAACTTAATTATCACCTTAACTGAAATCCAAACACCCGGGTTCTTGTTTCAAGGAGACCTACTCACAGAATATTTTCATGACTAACCCTATGTTTGCAGCTGAAGATTAAAAACTAAATATTATTTGACAAGTTTTTATATGACGACATAAAGAGTGGCTGGAGCCTGGCTGTTGACTCAAACATTTCTGCCAGCCTCTTTTGCCTGCCAAAATATAGCTTCAATAAGCACACATAAATTTTATTTTTAATAAATAACCACAAAACTGTTTCATAAACAGACTAAACTGTGGATAATTGTAGCTTACAATGAATATGTGTTACAGTTTCAGTAAATAGAAGTTACACAGTCTGAAACTGGCACGCCCTATCTCCATCTTATGGATTGATGGCAAACCAGCCCGTGTTGGAACAGCCCAGTGATTTTCTTGGTAAGAGGCCTACATCCCAACTACTTAGGCTTCTGCCTTCTTGCAGTAGCCCTCCTGTTTGTCTCTGCAGACATTAGGTTTTAGAGTCCTGAGAGTTTAAAAGGAGAGCTGAGGTCTCCACGTGGTGTCCCGAAAGGGTCTTTGTGGTAAGAAAAGTTCTTTATGTCCTGACCAACATGTAGACACCTATGATGGTTTAAAATGAATAAATAAAGGGCATCTGGGGGGAATAAATACTGATGTGATGAGAAGGCACGAGGGAGAATAAACTGTTCTTTCTAACTAACTTTTCTTGGAATTTACGTGTTCCTTTTACTCAAAGAATCCTTTTGGAAAACTGCATTGCGTTTTCCTCTGTTGGGAGCATTTTTTTTTTTTTTTTGGGTAAGTAAATCAACTGATTTCTTAAGAAAAAGAAAAGCAGCTTATTGAAAGCTTAATGATTTTTTTTTCACCTTTAGAAATCAGCTTTATTTTTAAGCTTCCTTGACCACACGTGTGCTTTGATGAACCTCCCTCCCACTCAAGGGAAGAGTTCCATGTTCCTCCAGTCCTGAGCCTTCACATTCACTTCACACTGATCCCAGGAAACACAGAGAGAAAAAAGTCAAAAGGGGGGAATTTTTTTTAAAAAAACATCTTGAGCTTCTTTTTGAAGATGAGGAAAGGGAGTTTTATCTCTAGCAAAAACAGGCCCTTTTGCAAAAAAAAGAGAAGTGATGATTGATCAAACAGCATTCAGAATTCCAGGCATGCCAAGATATGGCTGTGTTAAACGGGAAAGATGACCCAAAGACCCCAGGCTGTTTGAAAATAAATAGAAGATCTCTGGCATCACGTTCTGCATTCCTATTTGTAGTCATGTTTTACACTCTACCTGTGGTGACCTTTCTCACTTGTTTCATAGCTCGCAGTTGGATTTATTCAGCCACAATTTGCTGAGAACCTCCTTGTGGAATGTACGAAAATAGGACTTAGGATGAATGGAGCAGAGCATGCAGTGAGGAGGGGAGACAGAGTAAGATGGCAGCCCAGATGCCAAGAGTGCCCAATCCGAGGACACGGAATAGAGCAGAGCTATGGATTAAGTGCCACATGAGCTCAGGGAGAGAGTGACTCATGCTGCCTGAGCTTGATCTCCATCATGAGGAATGCCTTGTGGTGTTGTGTGACCTATGAAACATTGGCAGCCTACAGTGCAGCCTCACAATTCTGTTATGCTCTTGAGCATGGCCAAGGTTAGATTTCTCGTGGTACGTTCAGCTCTCCTCCCGTCTGCGTCCTTCACAGCCTTACCCAACCCTCAGCAGTATTTCTTTAAACAAACTCTCACCCAACTTCAGTTACCCGGTTGTTTTAGTCCTCACTCCAAATTTAACTCTCTCTGCACATACCTTGTTAAGCAGTTATGTGTAGAAAGCTGTGAGGAATATGGGTATGCTGGGTATCTTTTTCTTCAAAAAGCTTATAATCCAGTGGGAGAGTTAGGCATGTAAAACTTTAATGGGGGGGGGGGATGCTGTAATAGAGGTGCAAGTAAAACGCTGTGAGTGCTTAAAAACCTAGGGGTAAGTTTGAGTTTGATGGGATCACAGTTTTCACAAAGGTTCTGGCACATGAATTGAACTAAGGACTTCCCTGGTTGTGCAGTGGAGAAGAATCTGCCTGCTAATGTAGGGGACATGGGTTCGATCCCTGGTTTGGGAAGATTCCGCACGACACGGAGCAACTAAGTCCATGAACCACAACTACTGAGCCCAGGTGCTGCAATACTGAGGTCCCTGAGCCTAGAGCCGTGCTCTGCAACAAGAGAAGCCGCTGCAAGGAGAAGTCTGTGCACCACAGTGAAGAGTAAGCCCTGCTCACCAACTAGAGAAAGCCCGTGCAAAGCAATGAAGAACCAGCGCAACCGAAAATAAAATATTTTTTTAAACATAAACAACTAAGAGGCATGGACAGCTTGCATGGAGCTCCATGGAACAGTGTGAGTCAAGGACTAGAGATTCATGGGCAGGTGGCTAAGAGTGTCACCAGAACATAAATCACACAGAGGAACAGATTAAGAGCTACTGATTTCTGCCAGGATGAATCCAAAGCAAGAATAGAAGTTACTCTGAACATTTTGAAGTTTCCTTGAAAAAAAGAATTACACTGATCTGTGATTTAGAATGGTAACTCTGGAAGCAGTGAGGAAGAATGATTAGGGAGAGAGACTCAAAATCAGGAGCTCGAATGGACCCATGTTAACGATCCACTTATAGTGGGTATAGCGCACTGTAAGAGAAGAGGCCCTTAAAGCCAAAATAAATGTTTTTCTGTATAGACAAGTCTCCACTGTCACATCTCAATGCTCCTGCCACCTTTCCTTTTCAACAATCACACAAGGGACCGAAGAAATCAGAAGTTAATCAAATAAAATATTCTCTCTTGAGAACTGTGCCTGTGCACTCAGTCATGTCCTCCTCTTTTGTGACCCCACGAACTGTAGCCCATCAGGCTCCTCTGTCCGTGGATTTTTCCAGGCAAGATTACTGGAGTGAGTTGTCATTGCCTACTCCAGGGGAGCTTCCTCACCCTGGGATTGAACCCCTGTCTTTTGAGTCTCCTGCGTTGACAGATGGGTTCTTTACCACTAGGCCCCTGGGAAGCCACTGAGAACTGTTGTTCCTAATAGAACTTCCTGCAATAATAGATACTGAGCACTTTAAATGTGACCGCTGTGACTCAGTAATTTTATTTTAATTGAATTTCCATAGTTCCATGTGGCCTATGCCATCATAGTAGACAGTGCAGCTCTAGAGAATAAAACTTTACTGAACTAGGAGAAACAAAGCATTTTTTTTCAAACTCTACTACCAAACATCCAACCCCAGTGGCTTCGATGGCTTTTAAAGAGAATATTTACCTACCTCTGGGATCTTCTTGACACAGGGATCAAACTTGAGTCTCCTGCACTGGTGGGCAGATTCATTGCCACTGCACCACCTGGGAAGCCCCACATTAAAAATAATAAGATGCAGTGCTTATATTTAGCTCAGGCATGAGAAAACATCAAAAACACTGTTACTTTCAAAAAGGATCCCTTTGAGTTATTCAGAAAGACCATCTTTATTTGATGGATAAGAGAGAAAGACTCAAATCAGGAGCTGGCATGGACCCATGTTATGGTGGGTCCATCTATCTATGGTGGATAAAATCATAGAAATCAGCAAGAGGTTGACTAGTTCTCTCTGTTTCAGAAAGAGAAGAATTTACCTCCTAACTATGCATTTTCCAATGAAGGCTTCCCAGCGAGTCATCATCTCATCGTAACTGAAGAACAGCTAGATGATTGTGGTGTGTAGTTAAATGTTCTTTAAGTTGATTTGTGGTGCTAGCTTCCTGATCATAGAAATTATTTTGTTCAATATTTTTTTTCTCTCTGGTTTTGGAGTCAAGACTTGCAATAAGTTTCTAAGTCTCTGACTTTGAGTGCTCCATGCAGTTATTTCAAGAAAGCTCTTTTGCAATTTTCTTGGTAACTGATTCCTTGTTACATGAATTCAGATATGCATGTGTCATGGCTGCCAGTCAACTATTAGGACACAAGACCTTTTTAATTCTTCATTCCTTAGCACCTCTTAAGGGACACTGTAGTATACTACGTAAAACCAGAACTAGATCATTTTTGCTAATCACGCTAACAAAATATATTAGAGAAGCATTGGGGAAAATTTACTAATATGAATATGTTGAAATAACATTTTATTCATACATTGGTTATTTCCAGTGGAATGAGTGTTTAGAAGATGGCTATAATTTAATAACAGGACAGATTACCTTGAAATCATAATTTAAAAAATAGATGTGCCAAAAATCACAAATATGAAATAATGTTTTTCAAATTGTGGGTTACCTAGTAGTTCAGGAAATCAGTGTAGTGGATTAGAGTCAAATTCCAAATTTAGAATAGTATAGAATAAGACTGGATGAAATGGAATGGAATAGAATACAAGTGTATGACACACCTATTGAGGGAGAGAAAAGGCTGTAACACAAAACTCTCTGCCAGTTGTGCCCCTGTGAGTGTGTTCTGAGTTGTGATGAAAAGAAATACTTTAACAGAGCCTTACTATACAGAAACCTTGAAAGCCACTGACTACCACATGATAGGAGTTGAAATTTCCTGCTGAATGTATTTTTCTATGTGAGAAATATTTATCAAACATCTATTCTATGCCTGATATTGGATTCAGTTTCAAGACCATACAGCTGAATACATGCTTGCATGCATGTGTGCATGCTAAGTCGTTTCAGTCATCCTGTCCAACTCTTGCAACCCTGTGGACCATAGCCTGCCAGGCATCATGATCCATAGGATTCTTCAGGCAAGAATACTGTAGTGGGTTGCCATGCCCCCCTCCAAGGATCTTCCTGACCCAGGGATCAAACCTGGGTCTCTTACATCTCTTGCATTGGCAGGCGTGTTCTTTACCACTGGCACCACCTGTCAAGCCCTGAATACATGTTTACTTCCCTCAAATAACTTACCATCTGACAGTATACACATGTGAATAAAATTATAAGATGATATACAAACAGTTACATTGAGAACATGGCAGAGAGGGCCCTACTTCTGCATGTGAGGGAAATCAGACAGGAATGAGAGGAAAACTTCCCAGAGGAGCATCTGATGTGTCCTGAATAGTAGGTGACTGGGAAGGACAGAGAGAGGGGTATTATATTGCTGTATCTTAAGGCTGACTTGTGAAATCTATCTTACCTACAGTCTGGGATGATCCTCAGATTTCATCACACACCTTGGTCATCTAATACAGACTGCCAGCAAACCTAGAGGCATACATAAATTTGAAATATTTTTATTACTTTTGAATTGTTAATAATATGGGAGTGTTTGATTTACATCGTAAAGACTATCCCTTTTTTTGGCCGGGGATGGGGGGAGGGGGGGTGCTGTACTCAGTTGCAGCATGCAGAATCTTTAGTTATGGCATTCAAGACTTGAACCATGTGAACTCTTAGCTGCAGCATATAGGATCTAGTTCCCCAACCAGGGATTGAACCCAGGCCCCCAATATTAGAAGCATGGAGTCCCAGCCACTGGACCATCTGAGAAGTCCCCAAACTATCACTTTTAAGAGCAAAATGTTTCAAATGAAAGGGTTAGTCTCAAATGGGTCAAAAGTTATATTTCCTAGGAAAGAAAGCAAATTATTTGCATAACAGGGTGTAGAAAAATCATATGTTGTGCAAACTCCTATCTTTCAGCGGTTTGAGCAAAACAAATATTTATTAGAAAATAAAATAGTGTATGATAAGAAAATCAAGAAAATTGGGTCATGCTTTGCATACCTATAAGGGTTATAGGACATACATCATTTAACCTAATTTCACACTTAAAATTTACATTATATTGGGAGTTGGGTAGAAATTGAGGTCTAGAACCAGGAACATGTGTCATGAACAATCACAGAAGGCTTTTGGAGCCAATTTAGGCAGCATATGTGTGTTTTATAAGCATGAAATTACAGAGACCCAAAGGCCCTACTTCAAAATAAGACTTTTTATCAATTTCTTTTTTCTTGGCATCATTTATATTTGAGTGTGAATATATTTGGTATTCATTTTTAAAATATCTCCTTCTCTTTTTTTATATGATATCCAACAGTATTTCAAATAGTAATTCAACTCACTGGTCCCTAAATGATGTAACAGAATCTAACAGAACTTTATTAATCAGGGCAATAGCAAAAGGAGATCATTGATGAATTTTACTAGGTAAATCACGTTTAGTCCTCCTAAATGTAGTGTATGTCTATGTGTACATTTGTGTGTGTATTCTTTCTTTAAGATGAAAAAAGAATCAATCACTTTTAAAATAGTCTCAAAGAATGAAAATAACCCTTGTATTTTTTATTTCATCAATTCCATGGCATGTGCCATTGTAAAAATTTTGATACAGCCTTGAGGTATATGACCTAACTCTCCAAAAAATGACCATTTTTATTTTAAATAATAACTTTGATTTGAAATGAGAAAATAAAGAATAACATTTCCAAGTTTTACCATAGCACCGTTTTTAAACAAAACTAAACCTTTCTCCTCAGGTACCCATTAAATTTTTCAGATCTTGGAAGGGAGAAGCACAGTAATTACAATTGCAACCTTTACCTAAGACTTAAAAGTTAAAGAAACCTGAAAGAACTGTAACTTCTTAAAGCAATTCTTCAGAGTTTTCCAGAATAGAAAAAGTGATTATGAGTTAGCTTGTGTTTGGGTTTGATTTTCATCCTGCAGGAGTGAACATTTAGACCAAAAATATATGGATCTTGTAGTAAAAGCTGCAGCTTCTTTCCCCAGCTGCCTGAATGCTGTAATGTCAGATTTTTCAAATTCTTCTCTATTTTAGAGGAATCAGATTATTTCCAGGAGTGTGCAGATGGGTGCTTTTCTTTCCAGCAGAACTTCAATTGTCTACCTGTTTACACAGCAGATGCTCTGTAATTTAATCCCCACCACAAAAGACCATCATTATGATTAAATCAGGCACTAGTTTAACAAGGTACACCTAATAAGCACTTCTGGTCCTCAGATCTTGCACAAACAACATTCTTTCATTGGGCAACTTGTAAAATAACTTATGCATCCTGTGGCAGACTCCTCAGACACAAAGCACAAAGCCCTGTCTCTTGACTGACTTTTCACCTAGAAAGCAGAAAAGACACCACTCCATCCCAGAATCTGTGACTTTAGTTCATGTAACCTATATGAAAGCAGGAAAGGGAGACACTTTTTTCCACTGTTTGCACTCACTGCGGGTTTTTGGTATACCACACTACTGAGCAGGATATGGGTCTCAAAGTACATGGCAAAAAAACGTGCCTCAGAGAACATAACATTTTACAAACTCAGTTGGTTTCTCTAATTTTAAAATTTCCTCCCCTTTAGACACATGCACATGTGTGCACACACACACACACCACATAAACACATGTACACGCATCCATACAATTTACAGAAAGCGAGGGAAAACCAGAAGGGTCTTGTGGAAGGCAAACACAAGGAAGACACAGCTTCAAAAAGAGAAGGAGAAATGCATGTTAAAAGGCAATCCCACCAAGAATAAAAAAAAGAAATCTAGAGCATGGAAAACAAAGTCGTTTTCACCTCTGTAAAAAGGAAATATTCCAAAGGAGAAAAACATCCAACAGGATTGCAGTTCATGAGTATCATTTCCTTTCAAGCCCAAAGGTGCATTTTGCAGATCAGCTTCTCCTATCTCTGTCCAGTGTTTTGGCTATTTCTGTGCTTTTGTCACCATTTCTCACCTTTTCCTTCTTTTTTGTTAATTGCCCTCCTTCTCAGGAGGTAAATAGAAGGTGGTCCCTTTATTTATAAAAGACTGTAATGCCTTTTGGATCGAAGAATGTGGAAGACCAAGTCAGGAATTCCAAACAGTCAGGCAGCATTAGGCTCTCTGAACTGTAGTCAGAAGGAGGGAAAGTGAGTGAGTCTGGACACTGGACAATGGAGCTGATGTCCTCAGAAATCGCTGCAGCTTATACTTTACATTTAAAGACAACTCATGGCTCAAATACAAACCGATGGAGTAAAAAAGGCACAATAAGGGTTTCTAGTTTGTTGTTTATTTAGAGAACTTGTCTTGATGTGCTCCTTCCATCCATCATCCAAGAAGGAGTAGGCCTCTCTGAGTTGTTTCAAATCCATTTCCTGCAGTGGACCTCACAGCTGCACCCACCACATATGGTATGATACACTTATGCAGTAGCTCACATAGAAACACATTTCTGGAGTAGAAAGAAATTAATGATTTGGTGGTATGACAGAGATTCCCAAAATTTATATGAGAAAAGAGAAGCCAGAAGCCAGAAAAAGCTGCTTTTATATGTAAAGATCAGTGATAGGTAGGTAGATAAATTAGATGTATGTATGGATGGATGAATAGATTGATATATACATGACTGAGGAAAATCTTCCTTCTCCATCTAGCTTTATTTAAAGGCTTGTGACTATTTTTTTTTCTTTTTTTTAACTGGAATATAATTACTTTACAATGTTGTGTTAGTTTCCGCTGTACAGTGAAGTGAATCAGCTATATGTATACATACAGGTCCTTCTTGGACCTCGCTCCCACCCCACTCCCATCCCACCCCTCTAGGTCATCACAGAGCCTTGAAATGAACTTCCTGTGCTTTATAGCAGAGTCCTGCTAGCTATCTACTTTATTATTTTGTGTGTGTGTTTGTCTTTTCACACAAAAGTAATATTTACAACTCACCATCAAAAAATTACCCACAATGAACTACCTAAGGGTTACTATGGATTTTCAGTGAACAAATCACGACCAACTTCGGTTCACTGGGTAGCAACTCATCAAGGAGAAGCAGCAAATGTGTCCTCAAGAGCTTAGACCTAATCCTAGCCTGATTTGCACATGGTCCCCAACTTCTAGAGATTATCTGCCCTGACATGAAATCTCATATCCCTCCCTCAAATTTCAACATTCCTTCCTCTGGCCTAGTTATCAAGAATATCTGTCCTTATGGATGATGCTAATGAAGATGATGCTGGTGATGGTGATGACAATAAGGATCACAGTCAACAATTCCCAAGAGTTACTCTTTGGCAGGCCTTAAGTGAAGCATTTTTCATGGATTCTCTTATTCAATTTTTGCAACACCATAAGACCTATCCCCATTTTACAGGTGAGGAAGCTGAAGCCCAGACAAAATTAAGCAAATATACTCGAGGCTGCATGCTAGTAAGTGACAGAGTCTGAGCTTGACCTCAGACAGTGCAACTCCAGAACTTGTGCCATTAACCCTTACTCTCTCTTGCCTCCCAGGATGTCCATGCAGGTCCTGAACCACTGGCTTTGTCTACAAGATGCTCAGGCCAAACACAGTGGGGGTGGCCCTTCAAGTACCTAAGTGTGCATATGTATTCAACTGACTCCATTTGGGCATATTTAGAGCCAATTGCTACACAATTGATTGGATTATGGAATGATCCAAAAATGTAAGGGGCCAAAACAAGCAAACTGTTTCACAGTCTGGCTATTCCTTTCACACAGACAAAGCCAGAATCTCTGTGAAGGAGGCCAGCTCTGTGGCAACATGGAGAACACAGACACCTCCTGTATTCTTCACCACCCACCCAACCAGGGCACCCAAAATAGACACTTTTGAAGCCATCCATCTGTGCTCTGATGCCCCAAGCTGAGATCTGAAATGAGATGTAAATGCAACATACACACAGGGAACTGAGGAAAGAGGCAGAAATATTTTTATATTAAAGAGTTAGAGAAAGATCCAAAGTTCACAGTGCCCCTAATGCCCCCGACTGCAGCCATACACACACAAAAATGCAAATACACACACACACACACACACACACCCCCCACAGTGAGCCACTCAAATGGCAGGCAGAAACAGTCAGAGAGCAGTAGAAAAAAGTAGAAGGAAATGCTTCAAATGAGCAATGAAAATAGGAGGGAAAACTCTTTCATTTATTCTATATTGTATTCATTCACTCAATAAATTGAGTACCAACCCTTCTGGATATAAGTTAAGGAGCTGTCAGTCTAGTGCAAGAGATATACACAGAAACAAATGACAAAGCAGAGAAAATTCACCGTCATTTTAAAACAACATTTCTTGTAAATGACTGTGTGTAACTACATGTGTTTGAATGGTTTTGAAACAAAGCCCATATTATACAAGGATTAGCTGTTATTCGGGAGTTCTGCGTGTGTCTCTTCCCCTTCATTAGTGGGTGGTCAGCTATTAAATATGCCTAATTTCAAGTATCAATAAATCTTGGCTCCACATTTAATTTCTTTACCTAATTTTTTTGGCTCAATTCCTGAGTTTAAAACATCCATTACCTGACTTCACACACGCTTTCAAGTAACTTCAACCAATGTATAGAGGTGTAGTATGAGAGGAATGTGTTATAATATGTACAAGACTTGTTCTTTCTTGAAAGGATCTTAAAATTGTTCATGGTAATGAGACAGGTATACAAATAACTTTACTGCAAAAGTGGTGCAAGTTTCTGTGAAAGAAAGATAAAACAGGCTAAAGGTAGTGGAAGGAATTAAAAATAATAATTTTTCTTATAATTTAACTTGAAATCTTTAACAAGTGATTTAAAAAGAGGGGATATTAAAAATTAAATTCATTACAGATCACAAATCTTTTAAAAAGGTAAGGCTCAATATCTCTTATGTCTGAAGACCTCAGCATTTGCTTATGTTTACGTTGAAGCAGTCGATAGACTTAACCAGAACCTTTTTGGTGGTTATGAGTTTGTCATTGGTAATGCCCACACTTGAGCTCTAGAAAGACAGTAGAGCCAAAATTTCTCCATCTCTTGACTCTACCTCCTCCTGCATATATTTTCAGACTCCACGTGGTGACTCCTAACAACTCCAGGGTCATACTCTTCCATGTTCAATCCAACAGAGAAGAGAATCTTCCCAAGAAGTCATGCACATCTCCTGAATTCACTCATCTCCACCTCTGTGATAATCACTGTGGTTCAGGGGCTGTGAGGCACTGAATGATCAAGCTTGAGTCATAAATTCCACCCCTGGTATCAGATATGACAGCCCGACTGAATCAAACAGAGACAGTAGAAGAAGATGGTCAGCATAAGAGCAGGAAAGAGCACGCGATGCTGATACCTCAAGCAAACATCCTCTACACACATTGCATCCTTCCAAATATACATAAATCTTGCATCCCAACCATACGTGAAGCAACATCGATGAGGAATACAGGAAAATAAAAATGTAACTGTGGATTTTGAGCTAAAGCCTCTCTATAAATAATTCATTCTTTTTTTTAATTTTTATCTATTTATTTTTGTGCTGTTTCTTCATTGTTTTGCGGGGTCTTTCTCTAGTTGCAGCAAGCTGGGGTTACTCTTCACTGTGGTGCTCGGGCTTCTTATTGTGGTGGCTTTTCTTGCCGCAGAGCGCAGGCTATGGGTGTGCAGGCTTCAGGACTTGTGGCACCCAATCCCTAGAGTGTGTGGGCTCAGTAGTTGTGGCACACAAGCTGAGTCGCTCTACTGCATGTGGGATCGTCCCAGACCAGGCCTCGAACTTGTGTCTCCTGCATTGGCAAGCATGTTCCTATCCAGTGTGCCACAAGGGGAGTCCCTATATAATTGGTTCTTAAATCGATGTATGTCTTTCAGCCAGTGGTTCTACAGTCCCTTGAATCTGTGTTCTTCTCGGATGTACACAGTGAATCCTTAATCCCTCCTCCTGAATGTGCTTGTGCGTTTTCCTCATTCATACGGCTTCCCTTGATGTGGGAGGGCTTCTGAAGAGAAACTAGGTGTTCACTCTCCAACTAAATGCATGATAAAAAAAGGTAGAGAGAAACGGCATCCTTTAAACCTATCAATATGTTGAAGTTAACCGGAAAAATACAGGCAAAGGCAGGAAAAAACCAGACCATACACTGGGTGCTTGTCCATCTCAATACTTTCTACTCAGCTGTGGAAAGTATGTCATGACTCTCAGAGCACTGTTTAACACCAAGGGTGGGGAGAAGGAGGAAGGACCATAAATGCATATTAATGAATTTATCCCATGCAGATCATGCTTTTAGCTAATGAAATAGCAAACCACCACCAACACTCTGAAGTCACACCTATTAAATGCACTCAAACACTCTATCAAGAGAAACACATTTATCATCTGTCTTTTCAGATAATTATAGTTAAACTTTTAGAACAAGTTTGTTTATATAGGCTTTCTACTTTAGGTTGATTCAGATTCTCTTTGGAATTAAATAGAATTTTATGTGAACCAGAGCTTTTCATCAGGAAAATATCTGATTCATAATAAATGTTTTATTTGTCAAATTAACAGTAATGATTAATGAGGTATATGTTGCCCCACTTGAGTGGGTTGTTCAGTTGCTAACTTGTGTCTGACTCTTTGCGACCCCATGGACTGCAGCACGACAGACTCTTCTGTCCTCACTATCTCCCAGAGTTTGCTCAAATTCATTCCACTGAGTAGGTGATGTTATCTAACCATCTCATCCTATGCCATCCCCTTCTCCTTTTCTCAATCTTTCCCAGCATCAGGGTCTTCTCCGATGAGTCGGCTCTTCACATCAGATGGCCAAAATATTGTAGCTTCAACTTCAGCATCAGTCCTTCCAATGAACATTCAGGGTTGATTTCCTTTAGGATTGACTGGTTTGATCTCCTTTCTGTCCAAGGAGTGGGGCACATCATTTTAACAAGCCCTATAGGAGCCCTTCTCAAGACAACAGCATGACTCAAAGGAATGAGTAATATTAGGAATTCCAGACATCACAGTAGATGCCAAGACGAGAATTGTGTCTTAGCTTGTATTCTATTTGGGAATTTTCTGGTTTTGCTATTTATCTTGCCAACAAATAGAATGGGTTTTATCTACATTAAATCTACTTATAACAAATTAACAACCTTTGAAATAAGTCTTGTCAAATCCAGCAGCCCCATCCAAATTAGATTGATTTTCTAAATATAGTTTTCCAGCAAAATGATTTCACTTATTAAAAAAAAGATAGCAAATATTAATACATGATTAAGAAGTTTCAAAAGAACCTTAAAACACACCCAGTGAAATTACAGCATCACCGATGCAAAGGCCATGGAGTTTGAGTAGGCTCTGGGAGTTGGTGATGGACAGGGAAACCTGGCATGCTGCAGTCCACGGGGTCGCAGAGTCAGACACGACTGAGCAACTGAACTGACTGAATGAAATTGCACATGTATGTGACAACAACTCTAAAATATTTAAAAGTAACGTCCAGCACTTCAGACTGTACAATTTTGGGGCTGGGGTGGGGGTTCCTATTTTCATTGTACTTCATATGAATGGTGGCTTCTGGGGATGTTCAGTGCAATGGAACAATGCCATGCGCCATGCTAAGTAACTTCAGTCCTGTCTGACTCTTTGCGACCTCGTGGACTGTAACCTGTCAGGCTCCTCTGTCCATGGGATTCTATAGGCAAGAATACTAGAGTGGGTTGCCATGTCTTCCTACAGGGGATCTTCCCAACCCAGGGATTGAACCCATGTCACTTAAGTCTCCTGCATTGGCAGCCAGTTTCTTTACCACTAGCACCACCTGGGAGGTGGAACGGTATACGTGTCACGTGTCATTCTCTTAAAATGCAATGTATGTATGTGTATGTCTGTTCATGTACATACATATACTTATCTATAGGTATATCTACATCTTTCAATGGCTATATAGATAGCTATACTATCTCAAACTAGAGTCAACCTTTCTGAAATTTCTCCTCTACTCAACAGATAGTAATTGGTTTGGAGTTTCCCAATGCATTTGTAATGTGGAAGCCACCTCAAGCCATTCATATCCCCCTACTTGCATTAACTTTTTTTGTGTGTGTGTGTTGCTAAATATAATTTTTATTTTTAATGAAAGTTGTAAGTGAACAGCTTTCAAAGTCAAATAAAACCCATCTGTGCCCTAGCCCCCACCTCCCTGCTGTCTTGGTGTTTCCTGGCTCTGGCCCCTGGGTGGGGCTCTTTGGGGGCCTAGGGCCCCTTGCGGGGCTCCCTGAGAAAGCATTCAGGAGCAAGGCCTTGTGTGAGTGCGGGTGAGGCATCCTTTTCCCTGATTTCTACCTCATCTTGGGCATTGGGGTTTCTGCACACCCGACAAGAAGATCTTGGCAGATTTACCCGCGTGGACTGTCCCCATGGCTGACGTTGCTCCCTGCTTTCTCCTCCCCAGGGACGCCGAGCTCCCGGTAGTGAGAGCCCAGCGGAACCGCCTGTGTGACCTCCTGGGCGTGCCTAGACCGCAGCTGGTTCCCAAGGTATCACCTGCCCCTCAGGCCACCTGGGGGCCCTTCCTTGTGAGACCTCCAAACACAGCTCCATGAGCTCCTTTTCTGAGTTCCAGGGTCTAGAACATTCCAGGATGAGCTGTGTGCCGCACGTTCTATGTCGATCCCTTTCAGGATCCCAGGAGGCAGCACAGCAGGACTGTGGGATGGGGGCAGAGCCGAGGCCCACACTCTCCTCTCCCACCTGCCCCCCCGTCCCACCAGATGGGCCCACCCTGAGCCCTGCCACTGCTCCCCCCGCCCCCCACGCTCTTCCGCAGGGCATGTCTCACGTGTGTCCTGTGGAGCATCAGCACCCAGGCCTGGCCCGCTGAGCACCCGTCTCTCGCCCTCGGAGCAGCACAGCAGCCTTCCGCTGTGTCCACTGCCCCCCGGGCCTTTGTCCCCCCAGGGCCGGCTGCCGTCCGCCCACCGAGGCCGCCGTCCTCCGTGGCACGTGTGCCTCGTTGCTGCGGTTTTCGGACACTGAGGGCTCCAGGCTGCTCTTGCAGCTTCTGTGTCATTGGGAGACTTGAGACTGTTTCGTGTGTTTCTGGAGAGGATCAGGGCTCTATTTCTTTTCAGTCTGTGGGTTCTGCAGGAGTGGAGGTGGGTCGCAGCAGCTTGGCCTGGGGTCCTGGGGAGGGCCGTGCCCTCCTCCTGTCCCCACCTCGTGTCTCTCTGACCTTGGGCACAAACCCTGCTCTGGAGAGGCTGTTGAGGAAGGACCTGTGTGCAGGAGAGCGTGGTGCCGAAGCTCTAGGTCTCCAGGCACCCCAGTGTTTGCCCTGGCCACCCCAGGCGTGTGCCTCAGGCTGTCGGGGCACCAGTGCCCATTTCCGGTGGGCTCGCCGGGCCGAGGACTCGGGCGGGCAGTGCTGAAGCAGACTCCAGCGTGACGGTGCTCCCCACTCGCACTGTGTGGCGTCTGCGATGGGCGATCCCTGGTTTCCCTGGTGACGGGAACGTGGCCACTTTTTCTGAGATCTGAGGTGTTGGGACATTGTCTTTCCTTGCGTGTCAGACCTTTTGTGCTCTCTCCAGGCTGCCCATCTTTCTATACTTTTGTCTTCAGGGTCCTTTTTCTGGACGTGTGTCCTGCAAATGTCTCCTCCTCCAGGGATGACCTTCTCGTCCTTAGACTTAACATGGTCCTGTTTGGGTATCTCAACCTCCTGTAGGGTTGACAGTCTTTGTCCTAAGAGCTTTACTGTATTACTTTCTAATTTTGGACTACGATCTGCCTGATCAGCTCCTCCTGGCCACGTGGTGGCGTCAGGCCACACGCGTGGCTCCGTTCTCGGATCGTCCTCCATCCATGAGCCAGCCAGCCTACAGCCCCGGATGCAGGCCTCAAGATGCAGGGAGGGCTCTGCGGTCTCACAGTGGGTCCTGGTGCCCAGTTATCTCAGCCTCACGGTTCTTTTTGCTTCACAGTCGTTTTCTCTTTCCAGCCCTTGGGTTCGCACCACCCCTGTAGGATAGACTTGTTGGGAGTTTGGCCAAGGTTGCCTGCAGCCTGCAGGTCCTTTAGGTGAGAAGTGACGTCTCTGCTCCGAGTTTCTTGACCGAGAACACGGTGTGTCCATCCATGGACCCCTCAGTGTTTTATGGTTTTTGGAGCAGAGATGTTGCATGTCTTTTTGTAATTGTCCCACAGTTCTTGGATTTTCCACCCCCACCAACCCCTATTTTTGTTTCTCTTTGCCTTTCAGTTTAGGAAGTTTCTGTTGACCTGTCTGCAAGCTCACTGATTGTGTCCTTGGCCCCATCTGGCCTTAGGAGGTGCCCACTGGAGGCACCTGTTTCATCCGCAGTGCTGGTGGCCCCTCCGTCGCTGCTTGTGTGACTGTCCGTCCCTGCGTGGCCTCCGCGGTGTCCACCAGAGCCCTTGGTGTACTAATCCGGGTTGTGTCAAGCTCCTGGTCTGATAGTTGCAGTACCTCTGCCATTTCTGAGTCTGCTTCTCACGTCTGCACTGTCTCTTCAGACTGCTTTCTCTTGCCTTTTTGTATTTTGTATGTTTTTGTTGCTGCTGCTGCTAAGTTGCTTCAGTCTTGTCCGACTCTGTGCGACCCCAGAGACGGCAGCCCACCAGGCTCCCCCGTCCCTGGGAATCTCCAGGCAAGAACACTGGAGTGGGTTGCCATTTCCTTCTCCAATGCATGAAAGTGAAAAGTCAAAGTGAAGTCACTCAGTCGTGTCTGACTCTTAGCGACCCCATGGATTGCAGCCTACCAGGCTCCTCCACCCATGGGATTTTCCAGGCAAGAGTGCTGGAGTGGGGTGCCATTGCCTTCTCCTTGCATTAACTTTTGATTAGTTATATTTTTGAGTTGAAGTTTCCAGACATATATGCCTTGTCTATAATTACAAGTAATCCATTAGGTTTCTTTCTGCCTATAAAATATAAACTAAAAGTTGACTGTGTGTGGGAGAGACAGAGAAAAAGTGACAGAAAAATTCAAGTATGAATTTATCTCAAAGTCATGGCAACCATGAAAATTCTCCATAAATCAAGAGAAGATTTGTCCTGGTATCTCAGGAAACAACTGTGTGAGCCTATGCAAGTTACTTTCACTCCTGAATCTTTCTATAATTTTAAGCTGCACATTTCACTTAAAGAGGATAAATTTGTTTGGAGATGATTTATTTAGTAAATTCAGAAATACACAAAATCTATCCTCAGTGGATTCAACAGCAAGAACAAGCCGTATACTTCTGTCAAGACTTAGAAAAGTCACTAGCCTAAGAGAAAATTGGGAATTCTGACAGGTGGTGCAGTTTTTCTCTTAGCCAAAGTTAATGTGAATTAATTGTAATAAAACTACCCAATTTCAAAAACAAAAACCAAGGTGGACTATAACTGGAATAACACTTAGCTAATCTATCCAAACTGGATGTCAACCAAGTTTCCAGAGTAGAAAAGACTTATGACTGGTCAGTGGTTCCCAGTACAAGTTTCAGTTTTCAAAATATTTCCTTAGGAAAAAAAAAAGGGGGGCAGAATACCAATTTTGAACTTTAAAGTAGAAACCTTTACCACATATATTCCTGGAATCCTGCTTGCTGCTGTCTCACTTTTTCCCCTTACCTGAACATTTCTGTAAAAGGGGACATTGTCCAATTAATATGATCCTTTCTTTGTTATAAGGCTGCACTCATCTCCCATCCTACAGAAATGAGTAGTGAGCCTCTATGACAATGTAACCTTTCATAAACTTAATCCCTCCCCCTAAAGAAATTCATTTATTCTTCTCTTATTTCCTTTTATATAGATTTTCTGATAAAATGTATATTCACACTCTCTGCTGATTTATATCTATGGGAAATCAATGTCTTCCTTAATGCTCCAGAGACTTAAATAACCCATTCTCAGCAGCAACCAATTATGTTCATAGAGATAATTTACCTATAAAATATTACCCAGCAGTCTTTCGAACTTGTTACCTACACCATTTCTCTGTGGCACACTGTGTATCTTCTAATTAGATGGTGTTTATAAATAAAATATCTCCACTCCTAAACCAGATAAGGAAGCCAGAGGGTCTCTTACTAACACAGTGACAACTAGCGATATTCCAGGCATGTGTGTCAAATTTGACTCCTCCCTACTGTTTTAAGAAATCATTGCAGAGAGGGGCAATGTGATGTTTAATTCCTCATCAACCAAGAGCCTTCCTCCTGTTCTGAATATCCCAGAGCTCATTACGTGGGGGACATTGAGTCTGGAAGAATCCAGCTGATGTAACCGCCTTGTTACAAAAATATCAGCACTGACATCCAAAGTACCTAAGAGACATATCCAGATTTAGTCAGCACCCCACGGGTAGTTAGTACCAACATCAGAATGATTGTCTGTCTCCGGAGTCTCAGGTCAGCCTTCTGGCTTTGTGTAATCTAGTAACATGTGCGGAATTGTGTGCTAAATTGCTTCCATCATGTCCGACTCTGTGTGACCCTATGGACTGCAGCCTTCTGGGTTCCTCTGTCCATGGAGATTCTCCAGGCAAGAACACTGGAGTGGGTTGCCATGCCCTCCTCCAGGGGATCTTCCCAACCCAGCCATTGAACCCACGACTCTTACATCTCCTGAATTAGCAAGTGGGTTCTTTACCACTAGTGCCACCAGTGAAGCCCCTAATGCCAAGTAACATAATGCCAAGTAAATAATTGCATAAAGAATGTGCTATTCACACAGGATAAAATTTCTCTGAGGGGATTGTCAGGCAAAATCATCAATATCTTACAAAAAAATGAAAAGAAAGAGAGTTTTCCCCTCTGCCCTGTGAACATCATCTCCAGCGAACACACCCACAGAGTGGGAGAATCCCTGACACAGAGCAGAGAGAAGGTTCACTCAATGTCCATAAACGACATTTTACTTCAAAAGTCTTTCTCAGTAGAGGGGTATTGGAGAATTGGCAGTCACTCTATGAGGCTCCTTCATGGACAGGGCAGGGAAGCCTCAGAAATGCTCTGAGAAAGGGCTCATCTAAGGCCATCTTGGGCTTCTCTGGTGGCTCAGACGGTAAAGCGTCTCTCTGCAGTACAGGAGACCAGGGTTCGATCCCTGGGTTGGAACGATCCCCTGGAGAAGTAAATGGCAGCCCACCCCAGTATTCTTGCCTGGAAAATCCCATGGACGAAGAAGCCTGGTGCGCTACAGTCCATGGGGTTGCAAAAAGTGGGACACGACTGAGAGACTTCACTTTTCACTTTCAAGGCCATCTTGAGACCCTTTCCATCCCTAGAAACCAAGTCATCCCACCTATAGTCCTTCAGTGGTCCATAAAACTGGCTCTTCTACCACCCCTCCACCCTCCCAAGGAAGAACCCAGGAAGAAGCTCCTGCTTCTCTCTCCCTCAACCATCCTGCCATCCCAAATGAGGAAGATGGCACAGACTTGTGGATACAGTGGGGGAGGGAGGGTGGGATGAATTGGGAGATTAGGATTGACATATATACACTATCCAGTGGGAAGATGCTGTATAACACAGGGAGCCCAGCCCTGCACTCTGTGCCCACCTAGAGGGTGGTTTATGGGGGCAGAGATAGGAGGGATGCTCAAGAGAGAGGCGAGATTCATGTGGACTGATTCATGTTGTTATATGGCAGAAACTGCCAGGGACCAGCCCCAGCTGATCCAGGGTATTCGAAGGAGAGACGGCTAGGCGAGGGTCGGGGAACAACTGCTTAATTAAACGTTAATTAAGGAATAGAATAAGGATAGCTCAGTGAGGAAAATTCAGTGGAGAAAAGAGGCTGAGTAGCTTGGTTTACGCGGGGGACCAATAAAACTTCAAGACAAGAAGCTTGCACCACTTACGTAGGCCGCAGGCGTCCTTCCGTTCTCCTGAAGGAGAGGAGACACTGAGGCCTCCCCGGTCGGATCTTAGAAGCCCAGGCATAATTAGTAAGCATGGTGGGTTCCGCGCTCCAGATGGAGACTCAACCAGAGTGAGAGAGAGAGAGACATGGGGAGACCAGTCTTTCGAGGAACTGATCCCAATTCTTTATTTTCCATGGTCTACTTTTATACACTGAGGTGTTATGCAAAAGTCACGCGGGGTCAGCAGTCCTGACTTTTATCAAAGTCAGGTGCTTCATACAAATGTATACAGAGGTCTTAGGGGTGTTACATCATCTTCTGGCCAGGGGGCCTGCTGACAATTTACGACCCTCTCCTTGTGACAGCGGTCAGTCAACCAGGACACTTATTTCTCCAGGGGTGATTATTCTTAAAACAGACGCCACCCAAATAAAGTTACATTCCTATAGGGTGAGGGTGTAGTGGGTTTTAGTTAAGGAAAGAATTTACTTAGCCTAAGGTCTAATGTGATTTATATCAAAGGTTAATACTTATGTCTTCTATATATTCATTAATGTGTATAAGGGCAGGGGATGTGGAGACTTAGCAATAAACATTGGCTCAACAAATGAAAAACCCTTCACCAATACGATTTCTAATCAGCCCATTACACTTATACTAATAATTTTCTAACTTTTCTAAGGAACCTGTTTTTAGAAGGTTTAAAGCATCTTGTGCCTCTCATGGTTGGGAGGCTGTGAGCAATCACATGTGGCCGGACAAGCCTGTCAGGCAGGCTAGAGAACCTTCAGAGGAGTTTGTAGGTTAAAACACTCTTGTCACGCCCAGGGGTTTTTATCAACTGGAGCTTTAAGTTAACTCCTTCTCCGAAAGAGGTGGTGGGGGACAGCCCCCCGTAAAGTCAGAGGTGTAGGTGAGAGCACAAAGTAGTAAAGTAGGCAGGCTCTGGTTATGGGGGTAGATGCTCGAGGATTTCCAGGGGGACTCCTGAGGCTCGATCCCGCCTTTGCGTATGTCAAGCCTCCTTCCTCATGACCTTTGCCATGGGCGGAGTGCCTCATGCCGGCCCCCAACAAGAAACCAACACAACATAGTCAAGAAATTGTCCTGCAATTAAAAATTGGGGTGGGTCAGGTACTGATGCGACAAAGCAGGCTGCTCAAGGATCTCTTTCTGCAAACAATCTGCCTTCAGAAAATGACTTTCTTCCTCCCCTAGGTCCACCAGCCTCGTTGGAGTCTTTGTCCCCTAGCTCCACAGCCCGGGAGGGGGCAGGTAGATAATCAGAATGGCATTCTGGTGTTGGATCCCTGCCACATCCTATTCATATCCATAAATAAAAATTCCTCTCTCCTGCCCCCCAGAGATGATTTCTGAACCGATTCAGCCTGAGGGGAGGAAACGTGGAGATGGGATCAATTGGCCCCTTTAGAGGCTTCCTTCTCCAGACAGGGAAGCCTGGCGTGCTGCAGTCCATGGGGTTGCAAAGAGTCAAACATGACTGAGCGACTGAACTGAACTGAACTGAGAGGCTTCCTTGAGGAGGGAGGGGAGGAGTGTCAGATCCCATGGAAACAGCATTCAATGAAAATGTTAACAAAAGGAATGAAGCCCGGGCCCTTGGGCCAAAGCTAAGTAGACATTTCATCAAATTTCAGCATAGAAGAAACTGAGTCCTACTGCCTATCTGATGAAACCAGGAATAGATTCATGGAAGAGTTAAAAATAGGTACAGTTACTTGGAACTTAGCCTGGAGAGATGGTTATGGAGTCAGCTACGGGATGCTGGGCCTAAGGCAATGTTGCTCAGAGGACAGAGATGGAACCAGGGGTCTGATCTGCTTTTTGTTTTCATTTGTATTTAACTGGAAGATAATTGCTTTACAATATTGTGTTAGTTTCTGCCATACATCAACATGAATCAGCCATAAGTATGCATATGTCCCCTCTCTCTTGAACCTACCTCCCATCCAGCGCTCCATCCCACCCTCTAGGTCATCACCTGGCACCAGCTTTGGGTTCCTTGTGTCATTCAGCAAATTTCCACTGGCTATCTATTTTGCATATGGTAATGTGTATGTTTCCATGCTACTCCCTCAATTTGTTCCACCCTCTCCTTCCCTCACTATGTCCACAAGTCTGTTCTGTCTGCGTCTGCATTTCTGCCCTGTAAATAGGTTCATCAGTACCATCTTTGTAGATATCATATAGCCTTGGTAAATTTTTTAAAAACTGAAGTCATTTCAAGAATCTTTTCTGACCACAGTGCTGTGAGATTAGATATCAACTACAGGGGAAAAAAAAAAAACCTATAAAAAACACAAATACATGGAGGGTAAACAATACACTTCTGAATAATCAAGAGGTCACTGAAGAAATCAAAGAGGAAATCAAAAAATACCCAGAAGCAAATGACAATGAAAACACGACAACTAGGGCTTCCTTGATGGCTCAGATGGTAAAGACTTCCCCTGCAATGCAGGAGACCCAGGTTCAATCCCCAGGGGAAGGTCTCCTGGAGAATGGAATGGCTACCCTCTAGAGTATTCTTGCCTGGAGAATTCCATGGACAGAGGAGTCTGGTGGGCTACAGTCCTTGGGGTTGCAAAGAGTCAGACATGACTGAGTGACTAACACTTTCAAAATCTAAGTCATGTCCAGCTCTTGCAACCCCAGGGACTATAGCCTGCCAGGCTCCTCTGTCCATGGGATTCTCCAGGCAAGAATACTGGAGTGGGTTGACATTTCCTTCTCCAGGGGATCTTCCCAACCCAGGAATAGAACTCGAGTCTCCTGAACTGCAGGCAGATTCTTTACTGACTGAGCTATGAGGGAAGTCCTTCAAAATCTATGGAATGCAATAAAGGCAGTGCTAAGAGGGAAGTTTATAGCAATCTGCTTCTAATCCAGGCTTTGCTTCCAGTGCTGGGGCCTTGAGAAATTCTCCCTGAGGTATTTCTCTGTGAGGTGAAGTAAGAATTTCTGCATAGGTTGTTTTTCAGACAATGTAAGTCCTTTGAAACAGTGAAGAAAAATAAAAAATTAAAAGGATTATTAGGTGCAAAAAAACTGAGGAACAATGAAAAGACCTAGATAACCGAACACTGTAGTATTTTCAGGCTGTTGAGTCAGAGATGCAGGGAGAACCCTGAATAGGATAAGAGAGAGAAAGGATGAGAACTGTCTTGGACAAGACTGAATCAGAGAGGGAGGCCAAGAGACACAAGGCCAGCTCAGGCACACCCCTGGCCTTTAACTCTTTCCTCTGCAAACTTGGAAAGGATGCCCCTACTTCCAGGTAGAAAAGCTTGTACCAAGCTGCACAGTGTGGTGAGGAGAACAGGGTTTGTGTCTCAGGCCCCACTCCCTCTCTTAACCAGAAGTCTTGTACACTGTGCACAACCTGCCCAGCTGCACACGACGGCCCTGGATCTGTGTGAACTTGGCTCGCCAAGTTTCTCTGTTTCCTTTCTGTGGCCCAAGAAGGCTGGAGTTGTAATGATCTTCACCACTCTCAGCTTGTTTTGAGGATTATGTGATATACATGAAAGCATTTAGGAAGCATAAACAATGACAAGGATTATTACGAGGCAGCCTAACCCAGGTCTCTTCAACCAGACAGCAGAGAGACCAAAAAGCTCAGTTCCTCACAATCAAGCTTGAGAATACACACACTACCTCACATACAAAAAGAAACTGTGGCTTATCAGGAAATACGTGTTCACAGCTCCTTTGGGGGAATGCAGTGGTTTTCCTCTTGTTATTCTTCTAGCAGTGGGAGGTCACCGTTTGTATTCACATTTTCTGCAATTACCCAGAGGCTATGGTGGCATTTTTGCATATTTAATCTATCTAATGACCAAACCCTGAGACTGTGAGCACACCACCTGTATTAACTCTCTTCTCTCACTTTCTATTCACTTCTCCTCCCCTTCACAAGTCTCTCCTGTCTTCATTTCTTTTTTTCACACATTCTTGTAATTTATTCATCTCAAGATGCACTTCTGTCTCATTTAATCATTTAAACAGACCTTTGGTGCCTATTTAATTGATTCTTCCTGGGTTTTAATTTGCATCTTTGACTCTACCATCCTGATTTCTTTGACTATCCCTCTCTCTGCATGACATATGTTTATGCTTTAACAGGTTTCCAATATTCTGGAAGACTTCAGAGGCCAAGGTTGGGGGGGAAAAATGCCATTTTAAATAGAATCCTATTTGGCCAGGCAGCTGAGCAAAAACAAGAATAAACCCTCCAGCTTTGGGAACCAGACAACCAGGGGTCATCCTTTAATGCCCAGCTTCCCAGAGCCAACCAGGCTGGCCAAGGACTGTGGGAATGGAGAGTGAGGCCCATTGATCAGAAAAGGTTAGGGTTTTCTGGGAGAGGTCTCAATTTGATTTTGTCCCTATTTGATTTACAGTGTTATGGGTAATTTTTGGATCTGCTTTTTGTTGGGGGGTGGGGTTGAAATGGAAAAAACATACTAAGGAATTGATAAATTGGAATGTTTGGAAAGCAGGAGACAGACAAGTGGTTCATCAATAGTGACCTCTACATTGCCTTTGGGAACAAGATTTGTGTTTTTAATTCTGTGTAGGTTAAGTGTAATAGGAATTGCATAAAGATTCTTATAAATTAATATTACCCACAGAAGGCCCATATGATAGGAAACGGGGGGTAGGCGAGGTGTTATGATTCCAACTTTATGAGCCAGTATGGCAGCTAATCCAAGAAGGTCTTCCAGTTCCCCACAGGAGGCCCTAACCCTTGGGTTATGTGTGCCATTGAATTTGTATTGGGATCCTGCCACCAACCTGACACAATCTTTTTATTTTTATTTTCTCATTGATATAATGAGAGCCATAAGATAAAAATTATCCCTGAGTGTTATTATGCAAAGGAGTTAATATTTTTCAGCACCCAGAAATTCTACCATATGACAGGGAAGTACTGAATATTATGGATGCCACATGCATTTATTATTTTCTTCAAAGGAAAAAAATTATTACTCAAGTTTTAATCACAAACATAGAATCATTAAACTTGCAATGTGGATGTGTAATTTCTGCCAAAAAAAAAAAAAAAAAAAAAAAAAAACAAGAAAACATTCCAAGTCTTTCATTTGCTTTAATGAGCTTCAGAACCAGCTATTGGCACCCAATTTTTTTAATATGCATCCATTTGCTTATTGTTATATTTAAACACTCCTTCATGAAAAGTGGTTGATTCACTTCAAATGAACAATGGATTTTTAACAAACCAAGACTGTGTTTTAATGGATAGGATAGGCTGCCTTAATCTTTGCCCTTGAATCAATGAAAAGACCTAGATTCTGAATGTACTTATGTAATGTTATGAGTAATTTCAATTATGGTTTATGAAATCTCAGTCACTTGTGGATATTGAAATAAGAAATACAAACTGGGCCAAATCTTTCAATAGATACATTTATCTTTGCTCTTTTGGCCTTAGGCATCAAATTTCCCACCTGTGAGCCTGGGCACTCTGATTGGCCCCCCAACATCACTAAATGGCTATTTCAGATGCTCCATGATTATTCCATTGTAATTAAGTTAGTAGCAGAGTAGGCCAGAGCTAAGAGGCTTGGATCTGGATATTTAGGAGATAAGTAACTTAGCACACACCACAGCACAGGGGGGAAACAAGCAATTAAAGGAGGCCAAGATTCATACAGGAGAAAAAGGGAAGAGATCAATGCACAAGGCTACCTCATTCTGAAGTTTGTTCATTGCATAAAGATACCAGAGAAAGCAACTAAGTCTGGGGGATCCCTTTCCATTCCCCATGGAGTCTGTCCAAGAGCATGGTTGCAACCACCTGGAAGAGGTGACTTTCTTAATCATATGAATGCTTCTAAATCCACACTTAAAGGTAGATAGGTTCCAGCCTTGAACCCTGAGTCTCACACAGAGGACTTTAGTCTAGAATTATTAACTCCAGGTGAGGGAAGAGTCCAAAGGCACAGTAAAATCAGTGCTTCAAAGAGTGTTAATCACTGCTGTGCCCAGAGTTTCACTGATGAAATCAGAGGGAAAAGAGGAAATGGAGAACAGAGAGAGAAGTATTCTTTGGTTGGACAGAACTAGAGAGAACAATAAAGTGTACAGATGTTAAAAACTTTTTTGCACAACATGAGAGTTGCAACTTAAGTTTTATTGGGAGCAAAATGAGGACTGCAAGGAGAGTCAACCAGTCGATCCTGAAGGAAATCAGTTCTGAATATTCATTGGAAGGACTGATGCTGAAGCTGAAACTTCAATACTTTGGCCACCTGATGTGAAGAACCCACTCATTGGGAAAGACCCTGATGCTGGGAAAGATTGAAGGTGGGAGGAGAAGGGGATGACAGAGAATGAGATGATTGGATGGCATCACCGACTCGATGGACATGGGTTTGAGTAAGCTCCAGGAGTTCGTGATGGACAGGGAAGCCTTGTGTGCTGCAGTCCATGGGGTAGCACAGAGTTGGACATGACTGAGTGACTGAACTGACTGAAGTGAGGACTACAGCCTGGTAGCAAACACTTCAGATAGCTCTGAGAAACTGCTCCAAGGAGGTGAGGGGAGGAGCTATAACATATAGGAGTTTTTAAGCAAAAGGCAGGTAGTCAGGTAGGAACAATGAAAGATTACTGTTAATTAAAGAAACCAGACATCTCAAGTTAAGGAATTTAGCAGTTTTCTGTGTATGGAAAGATATGAGTTTGATGGTGTTGTTGAATCACTTAGTCGGGTACAACTCTTTGCGACCCCATAGACCTCAGCACACCAGGATTCCGTCTCTTCACCATCTCACAGAGTTTGTGGATGACACCATCTACATCATCCTCTGTCACCCCCTCTCCTTCTGCCCTCAATCTTTCCCAGCATTAGGGTCTTTTCCAATGAGTCGGCTCTTTGCATTAGGTGGCCAAAGTATTGCTGCTTCAGTTTCAACGTCAGCCCTTCCAGTGAAAATTCAGGGTTGATTTCCTGTAGAATTGACTGGCTTGATCTCCTTGCTTGTCCAAGCAACTCTCAAGAGTCTTCTCTAGCACCACAATTCGAAAGCATCAATTCTTTGGCTCTCAGCCTTCTTTTTGGTCCAATTGTCACATCCATACATGGCTACTGGAAAAACCATGACTTTGACTATACGGACCTTTGTCCACAAGTCTTGTTGTTTTTTAGTCATTCACTCGTGTCTGACTCTTTGCAACCCCATGGACTGTGGCACAAAATCTAGGCTCACTGAAATTACTCCTTTGATAGGCACTTGAGCTACCTGGGGCCAGTATCCTGCTTTTTCACATTCTGAGTTCCTCAGAGCTCACTATAAAGAGTGCCTGCACTCTGATGGCTGCTAGATGGCAGGTATTCTTTCCTTCCTGAGTTCCTTTCAGGGCTCACAAGCTCACCATCCATGATAGCTGCAATTGCTGATGACTCTGACATCCTTGTTTACTGATATGAGGAAATATACCATTTCTCATAGGCATATTCTGAGAACAAGGGTAGCTGAATGAGGCTTTCTTACCAAAGAGATGTCAAAAGAGATTTGATGGAAGAGTACATGTGTAAGAACATCTTAGTGGTCTACCCCTAAAAGGCAAACATCTATTATTTCTAAGTCTTGCCATCTGGTTGAGTTGCCTAGAGAGCTCTAGATTAGATGCAAGGTCTAGGCTCTGTACATGAATTGAAAGGGAGGTATGTGCTCTCAAAGGAATGTAAGAGCCACAGAACAGGACCATAATGGAACCTGCCACCACAAGCTGCTAGCCTAAGGCCCTTTCAAATTTTCCTTCCTCTGGGCAAGATTAATTCTATAATCTAGTGGCTGGACAGAAACTATAGAAGTATGGAATGGGGAGGATTCCATCTCTCCCCATTCTGGTGGGGAGAACGTTCTTAGTGGTTCTAGCACACAGGGTCAGGAAGTCAACTGCCCATTGTTGAGAAGAAGCAGATCGTGACATGGAAGTGAAGATGGATGCAGCTATTAACCAGCTGCAGATGAGAAAACCCTCTGGGAAAAATAATAGTGAGGTTCTCAGGTGCCATGCTTACTCAACAGGAGGTCATTCTCTGTGTTAAAGTGATTCTTCCGTTATTTTAAAATGTTTTCCTTTGAGTCTGACTTGAAAATCTGGAATTGTGTGTTATGGATTCAATTTAATTTTTCTCTTAAATTGCTAGTCAGTTTTCCCAACACTATTTATTGAACAGTTATTCCTTTTCCACTAATTTGAAATACTGCTTTAAAAATATACACTAGGGACTTCCCTGGTGGTCTAGTGGTTAAGACTTTTCTTTCCAATGAAGGGAGTGCAGATTTGATCTTTGATTGGGGAACTAAGATCCCACATGCCTCACAGCCAAAAATCCAAAACATGAAAACAATGGATTGCAACAAATTCAATAAAGACTTTTAAAAAGTGGTCCGGATTTAAAAAAAAAAAGAAAAAACTTTACAAAGTATATATGTAAAATACACAAAGTTATTTCACAGAATTTGGGGGGGGAAGAAAATAGTAATAGTGAAATTCAAAACATCTTTGGACAGAATCTAGTATACAAATAATTGTCAGCAATTCTAGAAGGTATAAAGAAAGGAATCAAGATAGAAATTATCACTTAGTAGAAAATAGACATTCACTAGGCATTTTTACACCTAATGTTCAACTTTTGTATGTACATAGATGCACATATAACAGTGAAATAGACAAGATATGATATGATAAAATATCATATAAAATAGTAAAATATCTGATTCCCCACATATTCCCACTTGAAATACTAAACCCTTCTGGATGACAATGCACTCTGATAGAACCCCACACTCTGTTGGATTGTGTCTCCGGAAAAGATGATAACTAGGAGAGAGACATGGAATGCGTTGTCCTCACAGAGCTCAGAAGGAAATAACCCTGTTAGCTCCTTGAGTGATATCTTACATATGACACAAAAAACTAAAATAAAATCCTGACTATATGAGACTGATGTTCTACTATATTAAAATTAAGAATTAATTTCTTAATTTATTAAAACTGAATCAACCTCAGTTCATCAATTAATTAAGAGATTACAAAAGCAGCACATGATGGCTGGATGGCATCACTGACTCAATGGACGTGAGTCTCAGTGAACTCCGGGAGTTGGTGATGGACAGGGAGGCCTGGCGTGCTGCGATTCATGGGGTCGCAAAGAGTCGGACACGACTGAGAGACTCTGATCTGATCTGATAATGTTTTTATAACATTTTGTGTCCAAAATATTTTTTAATGTCTACAAATTAATAAGAAAAATTTAACAACACAATAAGAAAGTGGGCAAATGTGAAGGAGCGCTTCACACGTGGATATCCAAATGCTCAATAAACAAAAAAGAAAGGATGGTAAAGACCATTACTATGCTGAAAATGCAAATTGAATGAGCTACCACGACACACTCACTACAAGGGGTAAAATTAAGAAGGATGACTATGACACATTATTAAATGTGTGGCAACTTGAACATTTAAGTACTAGTGGTGAGATACTATAAATACCATAATTGGTAAAATACTATAAATTGGTACAACTGGTTTGGAAAATAATATCTACTAAACCTGAACATATGTCCTAAAACCTTCCAATTCAATCCCTAGGAATACTTGTAACAAATGTGTGCTTGGGTGCAACAAAAGACTGACACAAGTATGCTTAGAGCATCTCTATCCATAATAGTCTGAATGAGAAACAACACTAACGTCCACTAAGAGTAGAATATATAAATAAATATTCATATGTTCATACTATGGAAGGCTGAATAACAATGGAAATAAGCTATTGCTACTTAAACAGTATGCATGAATCTCACACGTATAATGTTGAGCAAAAGAAACCAAATATAAAGAAATTTGTCACTGCATGATTCCACTTATATGAAGTTCAGAAAGTAAAATGAATCCATGGTAGTAGAACGCAAGGTATTTTTCACTTTTAAGAAAGATAGCTACTGAATAAGCAGAGTCCATTTGGGACATTTCTTGGACCCTGCTGTTGTTCAGTCACTAAGTCATGTCTGACTCTTTGCGACCCCATGGACTGCAGCATGCCAGACTTCCCTGTCCTTCACCATCTCCCAGAGTTTACTCAAACTCATGTTCATTGAGTCAGTGATGCCATCCAACCATCTCACCCTCTGTTGTCCCCTTCTCCTCCTGCCTTCAATCTTTCCCAACATCAGGGTATTTTCCAATGAGTAGACTCTTGACATCAGGTGGCTGAAGTATTGGAGCTTCAGCTTCAGCATCAGTCCTTTCAATGAAAATTCAGAGTCAATATCCTTTAGGATTGACTGGTTTGGTCTCCTTGCTGTATAGCAAAGTTCTATTTCTTCACCCAAGTAGTAGTTACATGGTTATATTCACTTTGGAAATTCATTGAGCCATCTACTTATGATCTGTGGGTTTTTCTAATATATAATATAGTAAATTTTTTTTAAGTTTTCTTTAAAAAAAAATTATAACCTCTATAAACCTCAGTGATTGCACTTTGCTTAGAAGTTCTTATTCAGCACTTGGAAACATTGCCACATATGTTTCATAATTGATGTGTTTATTAACTATGTTTAACTTATGTTTATTTAGCATTTTACAATTTTTCAAAACACTGTATATCGTTGTATCTCAGCACTGTGACTGTACACCCAGAGAAGTATTGAGAAGCATTCATTGAAAATGACATATTCAGAAATAAACATGCATAGCTAGATATGAGAAAGCCATTAACATAGCCTTGCACAGAAAAACATATTTGTACATATTCGTGACACATTCTAAAACATGTGTCCTTCTAAATGACACATTCTAAACCAGTCCTTCCTCTGAAGATTACGAGAAAGAAAAGACTACTATGTTCCATTCACTGGAAGATTTAACATAATTACGTCAATATAGATGGTTGGATGGCATCACCGACTCAATGGACATGAAATTGAGCAAACTCGGGGAGATAGTGTAGGACAGGGAAGCCTGGCATGCTGCAGTCCATGGGATTGCAAAGAGCTGGACAGGACTTAGTGACTGAGCAACAACCTCTCAATAACACTGAATTAGGCACTGTCATTACAGATGAGGAAACTGACAAATGATTCTCATTAAATTGCCCAAAATAATAGGGCAGTAATAATAGTATCAGTAACCACCAACGCACAGATTCAGAATAGTGCTGTGCATTCACTGGAAGGTGGCAGAAGAGTCCATTTCTGCTTTCCTACTTTCTTTACCTATACACTTTAGAGAGTCTGTCAAGAAAACTATCCTGTCCATCCCGTCTCCTCCACGTGACTCAAAGTAGGCAGATGGGAATCTATCTGCCTGAAAGTTGATCCTAAAGACAAGGGCAGATGAATTGGTTTCACCCCAGGGGTGACATTCTTGCTTTTTCTACTTCCTAGATTCCCAAAGGGAACCATGGTTCCTTCAGCGTTCTTCTAGATTCTGTGAACAACCACAAATCTTTCCAGTAAATCGCTTTTCTTAAGTAGGCAAAAATGGGTTCCTATGGCTCCAGACCAAGTACTCATAGAGGAATAATCAAGAAACATCTTAGAGTGATAAGAAGGAAACCCAGAGAAGACCGGTGACTTCCACAAGCTTCTTTATGCAGAGTGGACACATGTACCAATATCAGATCACCACTAATGTTCAAGCCTTCAGTCTGTGCTCCTCTCCAAGTGACAACTTTTGTCAATGAGTTGCTGAAACATTAACGGTGGTTGTATAAAGGGTCCCTTCACAACTCCTCCATTTTTTCAGGCTTCTCTTCAGCTGTAGCAGATTTTGTCAAGTACCAGGATCCATTGGCCAGCATGTTCCAAGTGCCATTTCCACATTTTGGTAGTTAATCACTGATGGCTTTGTGTTTTTGGTTCACGTATCATCTCTTCCATTTGTTTGTTTGTTTCTTATTCTTTATACTCCTCATTCTGTTCAGCTTAAGTTTAGCACTTTGAGGTTGATCTGAAACCACAAGTATAGGATGATTGCCTCCTATATTCAGTACTTAAATTTCAGTAGTCACTGGGCTGAGGAAGGACCCTTTGTTGATAATTAATATGGTCCTAAAGTGTTCACCAACCTTTTCTGCATCTGCTTCATGAATAGCCCCATTTAGTCAGGATGTAGAGCAAAGGCATTCTATCTGACTTTCAGAAACGTATATCTCTATTAGCTCCATTTGACATTCCAAAGCCACCCTAAAAGGTCCCTCTTCAAAACATTATTAGACACAATCAACTCTATCAGATCTTTATTCCCAGTGTTATCTCTTAGGTTGAATATTCTGGAAGATGAAATTAGGCTAAAGTCTGATTACAATCGGAAAAAAAAATCCATTTATATTTGCAGTTTTGAAATATATACCAGAACTTGGATCACTGAATAGAACTCGAGTAGCATTCTAACATTCTGTGTTATGTGCTTGGAATCTCTCAAATTCTATCAGACACTCAAATTCATGCAGCCACTAAAGGGTTTGAATAACAAAGTTGGAAAAGGACAGCCAAAAACAATAAATTGGCCTCCATGGTCCGAGCCAGACTCAGTCATGTGTAACTACTGAGCTGGAATAAATAAGACCTCTGTTGAAAATGGTAATAAGGATATCAAAAAAAACTAAAAGAATAAAGTCAAGAAAAATCACAAAAGTTTGTTCTACAATTTCTAAAACATCAAAGCATCAATTTAATAAATGATATCATGGCCTACAAGGAACAAAATTAAACCCTGATGTAAATAAGGAAAAGTCACTTTGATTCAGCCTGAGAGTTCCTGATATTGAGAGAATATCTCAAAGAAAACTGTTTTCAAAAATTTCCCCAACAGTACCATAAAAACAAAGGGATTTGGAACACAAGCCCATTGGTAGGTTGGGTAACACATCAAAAAGTAACCCATCTCGAGTATTATCTTGTGTTTGTCCTAAAATATCATGGTAGTTTTTGCACTATTCTTTCATAGACATCTATATAAATGTTAAAATGAGTTAATTTAATTATCCTTGGGACAGTTTTAAAATTTATTTTATTAAACTTTGAGTAAAGTCAGTACTTGGAGAAGATATGTCATACTGATCTTAAGGGTTATTGAACTCTGGCATGCTACCAACCTACCCATGCAGGCACAAATAGTCCAGGTGAATAAGCATAGTTTCAGAAGAATTCACGTATTTTCCATCCGATTAGCCAGCAAAGACTAACTGATTACATGAGTATAACATCAGGAAGTATCCTAAGAAGTGTGTATTCCTAGAATATTAGAGAATTGATTTGGATGCTGTAATGGAAAGGCCCCAAATAATAATGGCTTAAATAAGATACGTGGTTTTTTTTTTTCCTTTCTTATGTAGAAGTCTTGGCTGATGCGGTAGCCTCTTTTGAAAGCCAGGATTCATCTGCCTCGTTGTTCTGCCATCCTCAATACAGTCCAGGGTAACTCCTCTAGTTCCTGCCATTGTGTTCACAACCATCAGCGGGCAGCTCTCCTGCTTTGCAAGTTGTGTATGAAGAACAGATTCAATACTTTTATCCATATGAAACTGAAGACATTACTACCTTGTCTTTTTTTCAAAGCATATTTGGCAATACATAAATTAAATGTAGGACTGATATGTGAGACTTTATTGTATAAATATTTCCATTTCTCTCACTCCTGAATTTCCATTCTTGCCAGCAAATTCTTGCCCTTACTTTCTTACAAAAAAACAAGGTCACCAGCCTTTACTTCCCTTATCCATCCTGTTCCCAATGTGTTTTTTTTTTTTTTTAAAAGGTATCCCTTTCTAAGGTAAAGAGCTCTTCACCCATCTCCTGAATTCCCGTTTCTGTCCAGCTCAGGATACTCATTCTATTATTTCCAGTCATCTTCTAAAGCTCTATGTCCTCTGAGGAGTCTCTACACATTGTATATCTCACATGCTGACTCATTTTGCAAATGTCTTTCTCAACTCTTCTGTTTTCCTTAATTACAGTCATGCTTCCATCCATTCAATCATGTATTCATTTTTGCACCCCTAGTTCACTCTCCAATGCCCTGAAATCCACTCTCTGTCTATACTCTTCCACTCATACATGGCCATCCCTCCCCAACAAAATAAAATAAATTAAAAAAAAAAAACTGATTACTCTCTTTTTGGCAAATAAAAGATTTTTTTTCACAATGTTTAGACTTGACTTTTAAGCACAATGGGGCAGTGAACACCTATCTTTTTCAAGGACTCTATTTGACTACCACTTCTTTTCCCTGTGTCCTACTGCTCATTTCTGGGGTTTCTCTGGTGGCCTGCCAATGCAGAAGACACAGGTTGGATCTCTGGGCTGGGAGGACTCCCTGGAGGAAGAAATAGCAACCCACTCCAGTATTCTTGCCTGGAAAATCCCACGGACAAAGGAGCCTGGCAGTCACAGTCTCACAGTCCATAAGATTGTTAAGAGTCGGACACAACTGAGCAGCTGAGCATGCACACACTGCTGATTTCTACTTTTTGTCCTTCCTCCAGCCACTACTGAGAAATTTTCCAAAGCTGTTTTTGGCCCTTTATCTAAAGCATCAGGTGTTATCATTATAGTTTCTCATTATTTTAAGCATTTCTTCTATGCTAATGGCTCAGATCTCTGTGTCCATTCTGCTTTCTTGGGTAATTCTGGCCTGAATCCCCAGCTACCTAAGGACATGCCTATTTGCACAATATCCAAATCAACCTGAACAAAACCAAATTCATCTCCATAAAAAAGAAGCCTTCTACCCATCCTCCCTAGCAGTTTCATTTTCTTAGGTGCTCCAAGCAAAGAGTTTAAAGACATCTAAGTTATGAAGAAAAAGAAAATAAAAAAGGCAACCTCCATCCACCACCATAACATCTCCCATGCATTTATTTTATTTAAATCTACTTTTCTGGATGCATATTAGGCTTAAAATATAAAGCATTCTCAATCTCTTCTAATCCTCTGGGATGTGTGTGTATGTGCTTAATAGCTCAGCCATGTCTGATTTTTTGCGGCCCTTTGGACTGTAGACTGCCAGGCTCCTCTGTCCATGGGATTTTTCAGGCAAGAATACTGGAATGGGTTGCCATTTCCTCTTCCAGGAGATCTTCCTGACCAAGGTATCAAGTCCCTATCCCCTGCATCTCCTGCATTAGAGGTGAATTCTTTACCTGCTGAGCCATTGGGGAAGCCCCTGGGATAGTCCTCAACATTTTGATAGCAACAGTCCACTCTAGTCCACTCTAGTCCTTTGTCACACGCTGTTTTGTGGGACATATGATTGTTGCAAGCAGCTATATCTTGTCCTTTGTCATTTATGTGGTAAGGTCTTTAGAATGCTTCAGCAACATATAAACACAAGAAAATTTCAACACATATTTTCTGAAATAAGATTATTTTTCAGCCCAAGTACCGATATATTAGTATTGTAAGAATCATGTTATAAAAATGAAAAATTTCTAGTTCACAATTTCAAAAAAAGACCAAAGTAGAAACAAACCCATGCTATGTATTATGAAATGGTGAGAGCACAAGTGATAAGGCATTATAAATTAAAGTACTCAGAAAAATTAAAATTATTTCCATTTAATTGAGAGATTTTTCACTTCCTCTAATGAAATAGGCAAATGTAATTAAATAGCTAAAACAGAGGATGATAAAAAGAAATGTTCTCTTACTTTTTCTCACTTAGAACTCACCCGTCTTTCATGGATTATACTTAATACCAAGTAAACTGCTTATATAGATATATATTTTTCCTTTGAACAAATCCTACTTAGTTTTTTAACATAATTTTTATTAAACAAGACCACACAAATGGGTAGGAAAGAAAACATTTTGTCAGCTTTATGCTCGGACACTTACGCTAAAATATTTTTGCCAAGAAGGAATAGACTAAACATACATCAAGCCAAATGGAGACGTTGACTTTAGCGACTGGAGGTACTTATGATTTAAGACATTAGACCATGATTTGAGAATGTTTGGAAAGATCATGCAATCACTTTATATTTCTGACAATCACTGTCCAAAAATCTGTGTGTGCAAAAGATGTGTAAACATATATGGGAGGTTAATACTATTGTTTTTAGCTATATTTAAGTTTTTAAACCAACTTCACAAACATTTTTGAGGGTAGATTCATTTTTTATTCCTGTTTGTGGAGGAGTTTGGTTTTTACTTTTTTAAAGAAACATAAAATTTATTGTGAGTATTCCCCTTGGTCACCTCTGTCTTAAGCTTAGCACTTTTCATCCCAGGGTTCAAGCTCCAAAATGCATTTCTTTGCAGTATTACAGAATTGTCAGCCACGACTCATTCATTTGGTTTAGAATTTGTCAAAAGGATTAGTTTCTACTAAACATTATTGCTTCTTCTGAGGCAGGAATGCCTTTCGGGTGGGGCACAGGAGTGAATTGGGACAGTGGTAACCCTATTTATTCATCTGGTATTTATTTTTGAGCATCTACCATGTGCCAAGCCCTATGCTTGGTTCTGGAGATGCAGCAGTGAAAGTGACAATTCTCATCAAATTTGCATTAAAAGGAGCAGGAGGACATTCAAAAATTAATTACACAACAATTTAAACACAATAGTGATAAGCATTATAAAGGAGAAAAATAGCTTGGTGACTGGGAGACCTTTGTGAACTAGCTCCTTCTTCTGTAACCATGATTGCTTTATCCTCTGTACCCACCGTTTATTCCAATCAGAGATTTTATTTAAACTATTTGTAATTAACTAACTCCCAGAATGTCACTTGTAAATGACTCAGCATGACTCTGCAAACTTTTCATAAAGATCAGAGTACAGGATTTTGAAACACAACCAACTTGTTTTGACCAAACATAACCTATGAAATTCGACCAGTGTAAGTTAAATATAAACAAGTATCTTTAGGAGTAAACATACATCAGACAAGTTCAAAATGATGAATGGCAAGAAGTTCCCAGCATAGTCACCCCCAGCTTCTCATTAAAGACACACTGACAACTCACCGAAAAACTCTGATTGATAGCCTAAAACCAGAATCTAGAAGGAGTTGCCATTAATTAGAGAGGAGACAGATCTGGATTGTGAAGCATCTATGGAGGCTTAAACCCAGGGCTTAGGAAATGAAGAAAGACTGCTAGACAAAGAGGTTTTGCGCCTTTCACACCGTTGCTGGCCAGATTCAGAGTTGTAGAGCCCCTACTTAGCAGAGAGAGAATAAGCAGGTGGCAATAGGACCCCTGGGAATTGCTCTAAGAGGCCAGGTTGTGCTGACACTGGGCAAGATTTGCTGTAGATGAGGCAGGAATGCAAAAGGCTTTGGACCAGTACTGAGTATGGTAATTTTTTGTTTTATATTTAATATTATTATCAAAAATAGCAGGATAGAGAAGATACTACCACAGTAGAGTAATTAATAATAATTTTGTGTGTTCAGTCGTGTCCAATTCTTTGCAACCCCATGGACTATAAATTTCCAGGCTCCTCTGTCCATGGGATTGTCCAGGCAAGAATACTGCAGTGGGGTGCCATTTCCTCCTACAGGGGATCTTCCTGTCCCAGGGAATGAACCTGCGTCTCCACGTCCCCTGCATTGCAGTCAGATTCTTTACCACTGGGCCACCTGGAAAAGGGACACAAAAGCTGTCAATGAAAACCTTCCAGAAATGAGGTCCTGCTTAAAGAGCCTGCCCTCATCTGAAAATCTGAGAAAGCTACTAGGTCATCACATAGCAAGGTACAGAGCAAGTAAGAGGACAAATAGCCCACTCTTTCTACGGCAAATTATCCTACATTGTAAAAGTATCAGATAAAAGACAAAGGGGAAGGAAAAATATAAAACTACTATAACAGAATAACATCTGAAACTCAAAGGGGGAGTGTGTCTTGGTTTTAAGAGTTGGATATAAGGGAGTATCTAACACTGAAACATTGGGTGTATCCGTTCTATTATTAAACTGTCTACGGAAGAGCAAGCTGATACAATTAGCCTTGTAATGAAATAAGGTGTATAATATGAAAGGAAGAAACAAAATTATGATTCTTCGCAATAGGATCAATACAAAACAAATAAAGCAAAATTAGTATTACCTAATAATAGATCTTCTTTTAATAATAAATGTTTTTAGTATTTTAAAATAAAATCATACATAAATCATAAAGACTCATATCTAAAAAAAATTTTTTTAGAACTTTACTCAGACTCAAAATACTTTGTATGATGAATGGGTCTTCCTGTTTCGGAAGTTCCAATATTCTAAGGAGGTCAACTCTTTTCTGATTAAACTATATAACTTTTATTAGGAATTTTTGATTGTTAGAATGGGGGTGAAGGATGGGAACTTAACAGCATTATTCGAAATTCACCTGGAAGCATAAGCACAGATATACACACAATTTTTTTTTTACTTTTTTGCTATATTTTAATACAATTTAGAGGTAAACATGGCATTACCTGAAAAAAAAAAAGACTATTTACAATACATAGTATGACACTGATAAAGTAGATGAATGAATAAATGAATGAGTATATGAATACATTGGAGCCTTCAGCATGTTAATTGTAGTTATTTTTTTATTTAACTTTTAAATTAATTTTTATTGGAGTATAGTTGATTTACAATGTTGTATTAGTTTCTGATGTACAGCAAACTGAGTCAGTTATACATATAAATTCATCCACACTTTTTTTTAAGATTATTTTCCCATATAGATAATTACAGAGTACTGAGTAGAGCTCCTTGTGGTATACAGTAGGTCCTTTTATTTATCTGTTTTATATATAGTAGCATGTGTATGCCAGTCTCGATCTCCAAATTTATCCCTCCCCCTCTTTCTCCCTTGGTAACCGTAAACTTGTTTTCCACATCTGTGACTCAATTTTTGTTTTGTAAATAGGTTCATCTGTGCCGTTTTTTTAGATTGCACATCTAAGCGATATCATGTGTTATTCATCTTTCTCCATCTGACTTCCTTCATTCAGTATGACGTCTGTAGTTCCATCCATGTTGCAGCAAATGGCATAATTTCTTTCCTTTTTATGGCTGAGTAATATTCCATTGTATCTATACACCACGTCTTCTTTATGTATTCATCTGTTGATGGGAACTTAGGTAGCTTCCATATCTTGGCTGTGGGAAATAATGCTGCTACGAACATTGGGTACATGTATCTTTTTGATTTAGTGTTTTTGCTTTCTTCAGATATATATACTTAAGAGTGGAATTGCTGGATGACATAGTAGGGCTTCCCAGGTGACTTAGTGGTAAAGAATCTGCCTGTAAGTTCAGGAGAGGCAGGAGACTCAGGTTCAATCCTTGGGTCAGAAAGATTCCCTGGAGAAGGAAATGGCAACCCACTCCAGTACGATTGACTGGAGAATCCTGTGGACTGAGGAGCTTAATGGGCTATAGTTTATAGGGTCACAAAGAGCTGGACACGACTGAGTGACTGAGCACACACGCATCATAGTTCTGCTTTGAGTCTTTTGAGGAGCCTCTGTACTATTTTCCAGAGTGGCTGTACTAATTTACATTCCAGCACTCTATGGCGGTGAGATGATATCTCCTCGAGCTTTGGATTTGTATTTCTCTGATAATTAGAAATGGTGAACATCTTTTCTTGTGCCTGTTGGCCATTTGTGTATCTTCTTTGGAAAAATATGTATTCAGATCCTTTTCCCATTTTTCAGTTAAGTTGCTTGTTTTTTGGTATTGAATTATATGAGCTTTTTACATATTTTGGATATTAACTCTTTATCAGTCATATCATTTGCAAATATTTTCTCCTATTCAGTTGGTTGTCTTTTCATTCTGTCAATGATTTCTTTGGCTGTGCAAAACTTTTAAGCTTAATTAGGTCCCATTTGCTTATTTTTGCTTTTGTTATTTTACCAGAGGAGACTGATAAAAAAAATTGCTATAATTTATATCAAAGAGTGTTCTGACTATATTTTTTTTTTCCGGGAGTTTTATAGTCTCAGGTCTTACATTCCATTCAGTCCGTTTTGTATATGGCATGAGAAAATGATCTGATTTTACTGTTTTATATGTAGTTGTCCAGAAAATCAGTACATTTTTGAGAGTCAAATAGATCATTACTATTAAACACACTGGACCACAGACATACATGAAGATTTTCACAGACACAGAGGAATACTGTCAATGAAGAGCTAAATAAACAATGACATTTGTAATTATTATGCCTGAGTTAGTCTCGCCATCGTTGTGTGCTCTATCGCTAAGTTGTGTCCAACTCTTTTGCAAGCCCGTGGACCATAGCCCGCCAGGCTCCACTCTCCGTGGGATTTTCCAGGCAAGAATACTGGAGTGGGTTGTCGTTTCCTTCCCCAGGGGATCTTCTCAACCTAGGGATCAAATCCATGTCTCCTGTGTTGGCAGGTGGGTTCTTTACCACTGAGCCATAGCAAGTACATTAATAAGTTATATTTTTTTTTAATTTAAAAATTAAGGGAGTAATATATTTGAATGAAACAATTATTGGTCAGATACAAAATATTTATCTCTGTAAACAATGTTGTGACTGGTCTTGCACTCAAAATATGAATACCTTGATGAAGAGGGCACCACTAGACTTTAGCACAAGTTGGGATGCTAACTTTTTTCCTTGCTCTGTAGACTAAGTTGGAAAACTGCATTCAGATGACCAGAAATCAAAGCTCTCTCATTTCTTCTAGAGAACATAATCTGTGTCATTACCACATTTCTTCACAGTAAGTATCTTCATAATTAATTTTATTTTTTAATTATAATGAAAGCCCAGTAGTCCCAGTAGCAGAGTTTTTTACAAGCATATTGTTACAAATTCCACTGCATATTACAGAGAAATGCCTGGAATCTCATTAGCTGTGCTTCAACACATTTAACACAAATTTTCATGTTTACGCCTAACTGCAGTTTCATCCTTCCCTTGCTGAAACCAAGATCCCATGGGTGGGCCTCAAAGTCACAGAGACTGGGTGGCCAAGTATGGAAAATAGCAAATGACTGGAAAATAAGACAAAGGCAAGTTTGGGTTCCACATGCTGTGCTCATTTCCTGCATGAATATTGAATATACTCGAGCTTCATTTCCCTGATGTGTAGGAATGTGATTTTTCCTTAGTTTTGAAAGAGGACATCACCAACCAGTAACAGAAAAATCCTTGTTTTTCAAATGCAGCAAAAGTTTCTGTGATTCCATGCCACTCTCCTCAATTTACTCTTATCGCTATAAAGTAGCTCTTTAAGAAACTCTCCTATTAAGTCAGCTGTATGCTATCTGGTCGCTCAGCTGTGTCTGACTTGTTGCGACCCCATGGACTATAGCCTGCCAGGCTCCCCTCCATGGGATTCCCCAGGCAGGAATACTGCAGTGGGTTGACATTTCCTTCTCCAGGGGATCTTCCCGAGCCAGGGATTGAACCCGTGTTCCCTGCCTGGCAAGTGGATTCTTTACCACTGAACCACCAGGGAAGATACAGAGATAACTGGTTAAGGTCATGGTTGTCGGTGTTCTTTCTCTGATTCTCATGATATCTGCTCACTAAAGACGTTCAGAACACGCCAGTCTCCTGTAGCATCAACTCAGATGCATTATTTCACTTTCCTTATTTTGCCAAGCTCTATTCTCCCAGGTTCAATTTCTATAGCAGATTTGGTGTGGAAAAGTATCAGTTTAGTTCACCACCCCTCTCCACCTTTCTTGCTGCTCCTTACCTCCTAGACTATAAGCTCCAGGAGGGCAAAATGTGTTACAATGTCTCTTTCCCAATTGTAATGTCAGTGCTTAGCCCAGCCAGGATATATTTACTGAAAGAAGGAATAAATGGACAAGGAATCAACAGCCTCGGTCTGATTTCCGGCTGGTCATGAGTTAGGTCCGTGAACCTACAGCAGTGGTCCCCAACATTTTTGACACCAAGAACCGGTTTGATGGAAGACAGATTTTTCACAGTGGGAGGGGTGGTTTTAGGATGATTCAAGCACGTTGCGTATATTATGTTGTAGCTGATCTGAAAGGAGGAGGAGCTCAGGTGGTAATGTGAGCAATGAGGAGTGGCTATAAATAGAAGTGAAGCTTCACTTGCTTGCCTGTAACTCACCTCTTGCTGTGCGGTCCATGTACTGGTCCACAGCCCGGGTGTCGGGAACCCCTGGTCTACAGCACATTACTGAGTCCGTCTCATCCCTGGGCCTCATTAAAAAGCTTTCCAAGGCTGCACAAAAGGATGACTTGGTGGAGATGATAGCCTAACAGTATGTCCCTGACACCTTGTCTTTCCTGTTTTTTTCTGGAATGTACCAATAAGCAAGGAGCATTCTGAAAGACTCCAGGTATTGAAGGGTGGCCATGAAGAGGTTCTGGTATTAGGATACAGCATAGGACCCATCAGGCAAGCAGAAGGCTCACTCCTTACTGCTGCTGCTGTTGCTAAGTCACTTCATTCATGTCCAACTCTGTGCAACCCCATAGACAACAGCCCACCAGGCTCCTCATCCATGGGATTTTCCAAGCAAGAGTACTGGAGTGGGGTGCCATCGCCTTCTCCGCACTTCTTACTAGAGACTGTTAAAAATAGCATATGCTTGAGAGCCAGTTTTTGCATAATGAAACCTCTGTACACTAGGGAGGGCTTCCCACGTGGGGCTAGTGATAAAGAACCCTCCTGCCAATGCAGGAGACAAAAGAGAGGCAGGTTCAATCCCTGGGTCAGGAAGATCTCCTGGAGGAGGACATAGCAATCCACTCCAGTATTCTTGCCTGGAGAAGCCCATGGACAGAGGAACTTGGAGGGCTACAGTCCATAGTGTTGACTTAAGTGACTTAGCTCGCATGTACAGCAGGGGACTCAATTATCTTACACAGTGCCCAAATGTTCAAGAAGAGAATACATTTTTCTCTGAGAAATATAATCTGATTTATAATCCGATCATTTATAACATTCTATTTGATGGGTTGTTGCTATTTAATCACTAAGTCATGTTCGATTCTTTGCGACCCCACGGACTGCAGCACACCAGGCTTCCCTATCCTCTACTATCTCCCAGAGTTTGCTCAAGTTCATATTCATTGAGTCAGTGATGCTATCCAACCATCTCATCCTCTGTCATTCCCTTCTCCTCCTGCCCTCAATCTTTCCCAACATTAGGGACTTCTCCAATGAGTTGGCTCTTCATATCAAGTGGCCAAAGTATTGGGGCTTCAATTTCAGCCTCAGTCCTTCCAGTGAACATTCAGGGTTGATTTCCTTTAGGAAATCTGATGGGTAGCAAGGGGTAAAAAACTATATGTCAGTCCAGTTGATTTACCTAGTGTGTGTGTGTGCTTAGTCGCTCAGTTGTATCCAACTCTTGCGACCCCATAGACTATAGCCCGCGAGGCTTCTCTGTCCATGGGATTCTCCAGGCAAGAATACTGGAGTGGGTTGTCATTTCCTTCTCCTGCTGCTGCTGCTGCTAAGTCGCTTCAGTCATATCCGACTCTGTGCGACCCCATAGACAGCAGCCCACCAGGCTCCCTCGACCCTGGGATTCTCCAGGCAAGAACACTGGAGTGGGTTGCCATTTCCTCCTCCAATGTATGAAAGTGAAAAGTTTAAGTGAAGTCGCTCAGCCATGTCTGACTCTTAGCGACCCCATGGACTGCAGCCCACCAGGCTCCTCCATCCATGGGATTTTCCAGGCAAGAGTACTGGAGTGGGGTGCCATTGCCTTCTCCTAACCTAGTTTAAAGTAATATAAATGAGATAAATGCTTGGTTTCCCAGACCCAGTCCCTCTTCTGGATACACATGGTGGAGGCACAGAACCTTGTGTCAGAACAGAAGAGGTGGAGTCCTTGAATCCACATGGTGGCCTCTGTGAGCCTCTGGGCCTTACAGCAGAGTGGCTGGCCCCAACAGCCTCCACATCGAGCCTATTGCTCGGTTCTTGCCCTCAACCTTGGGCACCTGTCTGTTGCTGGAGCCTGTGACAGTAGAGCTCAGGGCCTGTCCTCTTCCATCTTAGAATACAGATGAAGCTTCACTCACTTTCCTGTCACTCACCTCGTGTAGTGTAGCCGGTTCCTAACAGGCCATGGACCAGTACTTGGTGTGCTGGTCTGACCTCATCTTTCTGTCATGCTGAAGGCCCCCCTATGTCTCTTCTGTGTCCTCTTCACCACCTTCAACTTCATCACTGAGTCCTCTGGTCCCACCTTTATAAACAGGTCTGCACTTACCTCCTTTTTACTGATCATTAAGATTCTAACGTTTCTAATAAAAAAATCTCTCGCCTGCCCTCTGTCCATATGCCCTCCTTTACATCCTCTCTCCTTCTGCTCATGTTTTGACAGTAAGATGAAAGCGTGTTTGAGACTTCCTGGTCCAGAGGCTAAGACTCCGTGCTTCCAATGCAGGGGGTGTGGATCTGATCCCTGGTTGGGGAACTAAGATTTCACATGCCAAGTAGTGCAGCTAAAAAAAAAAAATCAAAATTAAGATGAACTCATGTTACATACATCAGTCTCATTCACCCAACTTTCCTGGTTCTGTTTTTCTAAAAGTGGTGTTCCAGGGAAAAGCCTTTCAAATTTCCTTCCAACCTTCAAGTCTCTAATAATAAACATTGAGGTTTTTTTTTTTTTCCTCTGCCCAAGAAAATGATGTATCTGGTGTATAATAAGGACTTTCATTCTTCTTGATGCTCTCATGTTTTCATGAGATTCACCTTTCCACATCTTCCTCATTCCTCAAAGTAATTCAAAGTAGGACAGGAAGGAATAGATTTGGGGCAGCCCACTAAGTGCTACCATCTCATGATAATACTAAATAGGAGGTTCAACCCTCATGTACTCATTTTCTGAGGTCCATGGGAAACTTACCTGCCTTTGCCATTTAAAATCTTAGCTGGAAAAATGTAAAGATAAAGGGAAACAAATCATTCTCTCCACCAGTGCCCACAAAAGCCTGTACAAAATGTTAATTAGAAGACTTAACTAGAATTAAAAATTTCCCCTTTCAGTGGTCAAATACCTGTGATATCAGATGTGACCACAACACGCCTTCTTGGATCAACAGCACTAGATCACTAGAGCCCTGAAGTCAAGCCTTTTGAAACCTAATTATATTGTACCTGCCTATTCAGACACTGGCCACCACAGCCAAAGCAAGGTGTTGGGCATATTCAGGTTATATTTTGGTCACCAAAATACCAGTTACCACTTATCTTTGTTTAGACTTTCAGGTGTATGTACTACCTGTGCAGATCACCAGAGGAACAGGTATAGGAGATCAAAATATCAGCTTTAATGATGGCATGGCTAGACCGGAATCCCTGGTGGCTCAGACAGTAAAGAATACACCTGCAATGCAGGAGACCTGGGTTCAGTCCCTGGGTTGGGAAGATCCCCTGGAGAAAGGAATGGCAACCCACTCCAATATTCTTGCCTGGAGAATTCCATGGACAGAGGAGACGGGAGGGCTATAGTCCCTGGGGTCTCAAAGTGTTGGACATGAGTGAGCAACTAACACATGGCTGGATTGGAGATAAAGGTCTACACCCAAGGGTGTTTTTCCTTGAAATAAAGAACCAGTCAGTCACAGGCAGATCAACCACCAGGGAAAGAGTTTGCTCCACTTGAAGGAGAAAAGAGTGGGCAGAAGCCCTGAACAGTCTTGCTCCAAAAGAACTGGCCACTACTCATGCCTGTATCCATTTTCTAACACTACCATAACAAAGCAGCACAAACGTGGTGGCTTAACACAAAGATAATGTGTTCTCTCACAGCGCTGGAGGCAAGAAGTCTGACATCAAGTTGTTGTCAGGGCTGTGCTCCCTCCTAAGCTTATTAGGGAGGATTCTTCCTTGTCTCTTCCATCTTCTAGTAGCCCTGGTGTTCCTTGGCTTGTGGCTGTGTAACCCAATCTCTGCCGCCATCTTCACGTGGCCATTTTCCCTCTGTCTCGATAGAGACAGCTTCTTATAAAAACACTTGTCATATTGGATTAGAGTCCAAACTAATGACCTCATCTTAACTTCATTATATCTGCAAAGACCCTATTTCCAAATAAGGTCAAGTTTACAGGTGCGGGGGGGTTAGGACTTAGACATCTTTTTTCTTTCTTTGTAGGGGACACATGCCTGTGATCTTGAGCATATTTATCCACCACAGAATAAAGCCAGGGTAAAAGAACTGGACGTGGAACAACAGACTGGTTCCAAATAGGAAAAGGAGTACGTCAAGGCTGTATATTATCACTCTGCTTATTTAACTTCTATGCAGAGTACATCATGAGAAACGCTGGGCTGGAAGAAACACAAGCTGGAATCAAGATTGCCAGGAGAAATATCAATAACCTCAGATATGCAGATGACACCACCCTTATGGCAGAAAGTGAAGAGGAACTCAAAAGCCTCTTGATGAAAGTGAAAGTGGAGAGTGAAAAAGTTGGCCTTAAGCTCAACATTCAGAAAATGAAGATTGTGGCATCTGGTCCCATCACTTCATGGCAAATAGATGGGGAAACAGTGGAAACAGTGTCAGACTTTTGGGGGGGGGGGCTCCAAAATCACTGCAGATGGTGATTGCAGCCATGAAATTAAAAGACGCTTACTCCTTTGAAGGAAAGTTATGACCAACCTAGATAGCATATTCAAAAGCAGAGACGTTACTTTGCCAACAAAGGTCCGTCTAGTCAAGGCTATGGTTTTTCCAGTAGTCATGTATGGATGTGAGAGTTGGACTGTAAAGAAAGCTGAGCACCAAAGAATTGATGCTTTTGAACTGTGGTGTTGGAGAAGACTGACAAACAACTAATCTCAAAAATATACAAGCAACTCCTACAGCTCAACTCCAGAAAAATAAATGACCCAATCAAAAAATGGGCCAAAGAACTAAATAGACATTTCTCCAAAGAAGACATACAGATGGCTAACAAACACATGAAAAGATGCTCAACATCACTCATTATCAGCGAAATGCAAATCAAAACCACTATGAGGTACCATTTCACACCAGTCAGAATGGCTGTAATCCAAAAGGCTACAAGTAATAAATGCTGGAGAGGGTGTGGAGAAAAGGGAACCCTCTTACACTGTTGGTGGGAATGCAAACTAGTACAGCCACTATGGAGAACAGTGTGGCGATTCCTTAAAAAACTGGAAACAGAACTGCCTTATGATCCAGCAATCCCACTGCTGGGCATACACACTGAGGAAACCAGAAGGGAAAGAGACACGTGTACCCCAATGTTCATCACAGCACTGTTTATAATAGCCAGGACATGGAAGCAACCTAGATGTCCATCAGCAGATGAATGGATAAGAAAGCTGTGGTACATATACACAATGGAGTATTCCTCAGCCATTAAAAAGAATACATTTGAATCAGTTCTAATGAGGTGGATGAAACTGGAGCCTATTATACAGAGTGAAGTAAGCCAGAAAGAAAAACACCAATACAGTATACTAACGCATATATATGGAATTTAGAAAGATGGTAACAATAACCCTGTGTATGAGACAGCAAAAGAGACACTGATGTATAGAACAGTCTTATGGACTCTGTGGGAGAGGGAGAGGGAGGGAAGATTTGGGAGAATGGCATTGAAACATGTAAAATATCATGTATGAAATGAGTTGCCAGTCCAGGTTCGATGCAGGATACTGGATGCCTGGGGCTAGTGCACTGGGACGACCCAGAGGGATGGTATGGGGAGGGAGGAGGGAGGAGGGAGGAGGGTTCAGGGTGGGGAACACATGTATATCTGTGGCGGATTCATTTTGATATTTGGCAAAACTAGTACAGTTATGTAAAGTTTAAAAATAAAATAAAATTTAAAAAAAAATAAAGGAGAGAGAGAGTCCCTTGGACTGCAAGATCCAACCAGTCCATTCTAAAGGAGATCAGTCCTGGGTGTTCTTTGGAAGGATTGATGCTAAAGCTGAAACTCCAATACTTTGGCCACTTCATGCAAAGAGTTGACTCATTGGAAAATACTCTGATGCTGGGAGGGATTGGGGGCAGGAGGAGAAGGGGTCGACAGAGGATGAGATGGCTGGATGGCATCACCAACTCCATGGACATGAGTTTGAGTGAACTCCGAGAGTTAGTGATGGACAGGGAGGCCTTGCGTGCTGTGATTCATGGGGTCGCAAAGAGTCGGACACAATTGAGCGACTGAACTGAACTGAAAAGAATGTCAGAACTGTGCCTTCCACTAAGTCAGATAAAATGTGCTTTCCATGGAGGGCCCAGGGAGAGGGAAAAAAGAAGGCAGAAAAATATGATTGCATTTATGGCAAAAGTCAAAGGAAGCAAGATTATAAAAGAAACACAGTTGATTTTATAATTACAGTAGACAAACAAGGACTTACAGGGACTGTTTCAATAGTACCTATGTATTAATCCAACACTCGATATGTTAATCTTAACTATGGGTATTTTAAGATAGTTGAACTGAGATTTAAAAGCTTCTATGTGTTCTGGATATTAATTTCTTTCTTTCTTTCTTTTTTGGACAGGAAATAGCATTTATTGGTGAGCATAATTAAAGAGGGGACAGCACTGATGCTCATGAGTGCAGGGCCCGCCATTTGTCTAGGGGACCACTATTAGGGATGTATTTTACCCCACAGCCGTCTGGGATGAGTTGCTTTTCTGCCACCATGTTCTCAAATTCATCCGCGTTGAACTTGGTAAATCCCCACTTCTTAGAGATGTGGATCTTCTGGCGGCCAGGGAACTTGAACTTGGCCCGGCGGAGGGCTTCAATCACATGTTCCTTGTTCTGCAGTTCGTGCAGATGGACATTATGACCTGGCCAATGTGGACCCTGGCCACTGTGCCCTGGGGCTTTCCAAAGGCACCGCGCATACCTGTCTGGAGTCTATCAGCTCCAGCGCAAGACAACATCTTGTTGATACAGATGACATGGAAGGGGTGGAGACGTACTGGGATGTGAAAACCATCTTTGCCACAGCTTTTCACCATGTACTTGTTGGCATAAATACGGGCAGTCTCCAGGGCTTCAGAGGAGAGCTGCTCATACTCATCTGACACCATGTGGACACAGAGTGGGTACTCATCCACTTTGGCCTTCTTACGCCCCAAGTCGAAGATGCGAATCTTAGCATCCGGGACACCTCGGCAGAAGCGCGACTTTGGGTATGGCTTGTTCTTACAATACCGATAACACCGGGCAGGGTGGTGACCCATGGTGACACCTGGATCTTCAATGGCGTGCCAAAGGGAAAGAGCTGGATATTAATTTCTTACCAGATATGTGATTTCAAATATTTTTTCCCGTTCCACGGATTGCCTTTTTCCTCTGTCAACAGTGTCTTTGACGCATAAAAATTTTAAATTTTCATGCAAAAAAAAAGAAATTTGCTAAATTTCATTTTAGCATTGAATATGCTAAAATGAAATGAACTGAATATGCTAAAATGAAATTTGCATGTTTCCATCATTTATAAAATTAAGTTGACCTGAAGAAAATAGATGATTTATGATTAATCATTAAGCATGGGGGAAAAAAAAAGAAAATATAATTAACAATGTTCAATCATAAAGAAAATTCAAAAATGCGGATATCATTTTTTCCTACAAAATTGGCAAAAAAATTTTTAAACCATAGTATGCTTTGTCACAAGCCTATATGGATAAAGAGACCCTCCTTTATAGCACTGGGAATAATGGAAAGTATAACCTCATGGACAATAGTTTAGTGCAACACAAACGCAGTACATATCAAGCACTCTATAGAAAGACTTTCCAAGGCACTGAGAAATTTTTCCAGTGAAGTATCTGAGGAAAACCTAGAATGTCCATACCAAGTTTTAATTGTAATAATTTTCATCACAATATTATGATTATTTTGTGACAGACACAAAATAAATACCTAAAAGTAAATAGTAATACAGCTGTGTGATAGATAAACTACTATCGGTATCATTACAAAAAATTGATTCTGTAGAATGAGGATCAGCAAACTATGATCTACAAGCTAAATCTGATGCATTGCTTGTTTTTGTAGGTAAAGTTTTATTGGAACACATTGTACTTATGCATTTGTACATTGTGTGTGACTGCTTTCTCAGAGTTAAGTGATTGGGACAAAGACATTATTGCCTGTAAATCACAAAATACTTACCATTTGGCCCTTCACAGAAAGAGTATATTGATCTCTGCTATAGAAAAATTTACATGGCATGGGATAAGTTGCCAGTTATGCTTACAAACAGAAAAATTACAAAATGGTGTGCTTAGTATGAATCTACGGTTTTCAGTGTGGATGCATTTATTTAAATATTTTTGTATACATAGGTACTTATAAGTTGATGGAAAAATTAATAGTCATTATCCAAGAGAAATGGCATTTTGAATAATTTTTTTTTTATTAAACTTCCTATCTTTTCCAAAATGTCTGCAATGAATATATGTATGTGTACATATAACCATATTTTTATAATAAATGTTGTTAATCCAAAAATTGAATTGTTCGATTCTGAGCCAGTTGCTTGAGCTTCAGTTTTGGCCTCAGTTAATAATAGAACCTGAGCCACCAGAGAAGCTCATCATTAGCTAAGAAACAATATGTGTAAAGTGCACATGAATGCCAGCATCTTACAATACCAACACAGCATCAGTGGGGAGTTCTCATAAATCTACTTAAAACACTAAAATTAGCTCCAGAAATAGTATAAAGAAATATCCATATCTGACAGAGTAGCATCAAAGTAGACTTTCAGTTCAGTTTAGTTCAGTTGCTCAGTCATGTCTGAGTCTTTGCGACCCCATGAACTGAAACAGACCAGGCTTCCCTGTCCATCACCAACTCCTGGAGCTTACTGAAATTCATGTCCATCGAGTCGTTGATGCCATCTAACTATCTCATCCTCTGTCGTCACTTCTCCTCCTGCCTTCAATCTTGCCCAACATCAGGGTCTTTTCCAAAGAGTCAGTTCTATGCATCAGGTGGCCAAAGTATTGGAGCTTCAGCATCAGTCCTTCCAATGAATATTCAGGATTCATTTCCTTTACTATTGACTGGTTTGAGCTCCTTGCAGTCCAAGGGACTCTCAAGAGTCTCTCCAATACCACAAGTCAAAAGCATCAATTCTTTGGCACTCAGCTCTCTTTACAGTCCAGCTCTCACATCCATACATGACTACTACAAAACTGATAAGTTTGACTAGATGGACCTTTGTTGGGAAAGTAATGTCTCTACTTTTTAGTATGCTGGCTAGGTTGGGCATAGCTTTTCTTCCAGGAGCAAGCATCCTTTAATGTCATGGCTACACTCAATATCTGCAGTGATTTTGGAGCCTAAAAAAATAAAATCTCTCACTGTTTCCATTGTTTTCCCTATCTATTTGGTATGAAGTGATAGGACCAGATACTATGATCTTACTTTTCTGAATGTTGAGTTTTAAGCCAATTTTTTCACTCTCCTCTTTCACTTTCACCAAGAGGCTGTTTATTTCTTCTTTGCTTTCTGCCATAAGTGTGGTGTCATCTGCATATCTGAGGATATTGATATTTCTCCTGGCAATCTTGCTTCCAGATTGTGCTTCATCCAGCCTGGCATTTCACATGATGTACTCTGCATATAAGCTAAATAAGCAGGGTGACAATATACAGCTTTGATGTACTCCTTTCCTGATTTGGAACCAGTCTATTCTTCCATGTCCAGTTCTAACTGCAGCTTCTTGACCTGCATACAGATTTCTCAGGAGGCAGGTCAGGTGGTTGGGTATTCCCATCTCTTTCAGAATTTTCCACAGTTTGTTGTGATCCACACAGTCAAAGGCTTTGGCATAGTCAATAAAGCAGTAGATTTTTTTCTAGAACTCTCTTGCTTCTTTGGTGATCCAACGGATGTTGGCAATTTGATATCTGGTTCCTCTGCCTTTTCTAAATCCAGCTTGAACATCTGGAAGTTCATGGTTCACATACTGTTGAAGCCTGGTTTGAAGAATTTTGAACATTACTTTTCTAGTGTGTGAGATGAGTGCAATTGTGTGGTAGTTTGAGCATTCTTTGGCATCGCCCTTCTTTGGGATTGGAATGAAAACTGACCTTTTCTAGTCCTGTGGCCACCGCTGAGTTTTCCAAATTTGCTGGCGTATTGAATGCACCACTTTAATAGCATCATCTTTTAGGATTTCAAAGAGCTCAACTGGAATCCCATCATCTCCACTAGCTTTGTTCGTAGTGATGCTGCCTAGACCCACTTGACTTCACATTCCAGGATGTCTGGCTCCAGGTGAGTGATCATACCATCATGGTTATCTGGGTCATGAAGTTCTTTTTTGTATAGTTCTTCTGTGTATTCTTGCCACCTCTTCTTAATATCTTCTGCTTCTGTTAGGTCCGTACCACTCCTGTCCTTTATTATGCCGATCTTTACATGAAATGTTCCCTTGGTATCTCTAATTTTCTTGAAGAGATTTCTAGTCTTTCCCATTCTATTGTTTTCCTCTATCTCTTTATATTGATTGCTGAGGAAGGCTTTCTTATCTCTCCTTGCTATTATTTGGAACTCTGCATTCAAATGGCTATATCTTTCCTTTTCTCCTTTGCCTTTAGCCTCTCTTCTTTTCTCAGCTCTTTGTAAGGCCTACTCAGACAACCATTATGCCTTGTTACATTTCTTTTTCTTGGGGATTGTCTTGATCACTGCCTCCTATATAATACCATGAACCTCTATCCATAGTTCCTCAGGAACTCTATCAGATCTAATCCTTTGAATCTATTGTCACTTTCACTGTATAATCATAAAGAGTTTGATTTAGGTCATACCTGAATGGTCTAATGGTTTTCCCTACTTTCTTCAATTTAAGTCTGAATTTGGCAATAAGGAGTTCATGATCTGAACCACAGTCAGCTCCAGGTCTTGTTTTTGCTGACTAGAGCTCTAGAGCTTCTACATCTTTGGCTGCAAAGAATATAATCAATCTGATTTCGGTATTGACCATCTGATGATGTCCACGTGTAGTCTTCTCTTGTGTTGTTGGAAGAGGGTGTTTTCTATGACCAGTGCGTTCTCTTGGCAAAACTCTGTTAGCTTTTGACTTGCTTCATTTTGTACTCCAAGGCCAAATTTGCCTGTTGCTCCAAGTGTTTCATGACTTCCTACTTTTGCATCCCAGTCTCCTATAATGAAAAAGACATCTTTTTGGGGTGTTAGTTCTAAATGATCTTGTAGGTCTTCATAGAACCATTCAACTTCAGCTTCTTCACCATTACTGGTTGGGGCCTAAACTTGGATTACTGTGAGACTGAATGGTTTGCCTTGGAAAATGAACAGAAATCATTCTGTTGTTTTTGAGATTGCATCCAAGTCCTGCACTTCAGACTCTTTTGTTGATTCTGATGGCTACTCCATTTCTTCTAAGGGATTCTTGCCCACAGTAGTAGATATAATGGTCATCTGAGTTAAATTCACCCATTCCAGTCCATTTTAGTTCACTGATTCCTAAAATATCAGTGTTCACTCTTGCCATCTCCTGTTTGACCACTTCCAATTTGCCTTGATTCATGGACCTAACATTCTAGGTTCCCATGAAATATTGTTCTTTACAGCATCAGCCTTTACTTCCATCACCAGTCACACCCACAACTGGGTATTGTTTTTGCTTTGGCTCCATCTTTTCATTCTTTCTGGAGTTATTTCTCCACTGATCTCCAGTAGCATATTGGGCACCTATCGACCTGGGGAGTGCATATTTCAGTGTCTTATCTTTTTGCCTTTTCATACTGTTCATGGGGTTCTCAAGGCAAGAATACTGAAGTGGCTTGCCATTCCCTTCTCCAGTGGACCACATTTGGTCAGATCTCTCCCCCATGACCCATCCATCTTGGGTGGCCCTACATGGCATGGCTCATGGTTTCATTGAGTTAGACAAGGTTGTAGTCCACGTGATTACTTTGGACTGGTTAAAGAGGACTTTAATTTTTAACAAATAACCTCACTTAAGGTAGATTGGAAGACTTTCTATAGGAATGGAGTTGTGACTAATTCTGGTGAAAACTTTCAGGTGTTGTATTTAGGTGTGTCACAATATACTTATAAAATAGCTTATTTGGCTCAATGATTACAATAAGAATCCTAAAATCATAATCCATCTGTCTTTCAAAATTAACTACAGTTGCATCAGGAAGGCACTTTTTCCTCAGCTGATCTTTTATTTCATTAAAAACAAAGAATAGAATCCCTTAGTGAGAAAGTAGGATCTATTTTTGACTTTGTGTGCTAGGCAAACTCCATGAAAAACACCATAAAAGAGTGAGGTATGAAATATTATTCCAGAATTCTTTGGTTGTTTTCTGTCATACATTTAAAGCAATAAATTTTGTTTTGTCTATTTTGAGGTTTGATTTCTCTCCTAGAATATATAGTATTTCATTAAACCAGTATGTGTTCATGGTTTCTTTTCATCTTTTTTTAAATCTCCTCCTGTCATCAGCTTGCCCAGAAGCCTTTCCAGATAAGAATGCAAAGAGTATCTGAAAATAATAATAAAACCAGACCACATTCCTATGAACTGAAAAAACTTAGGAATGTGTAAATTATATAAATCGTGTGTTCCTGTTACACAGTTAAAATGATTGTCAGTGTCAGCTGTCTTTACATCAAAGTGGCCATTTTGATCTCTGCTAAGAACGAGCCCTATAATTATTTAGCACTGTTCAACTTTCTCAACGTCCACTCATTGCAGGTAACATCTATAGTTCCTTTTAGAAAAAAGTAAAGCAGTCAAGTCAGTTTTGTTTCTCTGACATGTTTATTAATATTTATATTAATATGCAAATGCATAGTACAATATTCAAAACTATTTTAAATCAATCACCAAATTACTAGGAGTTAAAGCAAAAACAACAGGATCACAAGTGTGTCAAAGTGCAAATGAGATGATAATGTGTATTATTTAAACTAAAGCTGATTTTGCAGGAAGCCAAAACCCCCTATTGATTTCATTAAAGAAAAGAAAAATACAGTCAATCCAGATGTCTGGCAACATAAAAACCAAATACGGGGATGATTGATTGAATCTTTGACGTGACTCACCAGATGTTTTAGCCTCTTGGAGACAGATTAGAAAGAAAGGATTCGGGTGGGTTTCAAGTTTTGTCATTTCTCCCTGGGTACTCGGTGTGAATCTTCTTTGCTTCAACTTTAGCTAACTTTTCTTTCTAATCACTGCAGCCTCTGGTAACATTATCTCATATTTTCTTTCAGACTGAATCTTGGGAAAAATTGATCAAACAACAAATTGAGAACCAAGTGGTAATGTATAAACAATGTCATTTCCTTTCCCCCTAAATACATGGCTTCACGTGGTTTTATCTTCTGGAAAGATCACAGGGAATGCAAGACCCCAAGAGCAGAGTGGTGAGAAGCACTGAAGATAGTCAAAGACATTTGAAATCTAACAAGATCAGCTGAAATGATAGAAATTCTGAAAAGGTTTTATTAGTGTGATTCCTCTGCAGTGCAAACCTTCACTGTTCAGATTGCCCTGTGTTAAGACACTCATCTTTCCTGGTGGCTCAGATGGTGTAGAATCCTCCTGCAATGCAGGAGACCCTTTTTTGATCCCAAGAAGATTCCCTGGATAAGGGATTAGCTACCCATTCCAGTATTTTTTGCCTGGAGAATTCCACGGATAGAGGAGCCAGGCGGGCTACAGTCCATGGGGTAGCAAAGAGTCTGCCATGACTGAGGAACTAACACTTTCACTTTCAAGCCACTAATGAGTTGTTGGTGAGATAAGTTCTTTCTCAAAGGAAATAAATTAGAGACTGATGATTGTGGTCAAGTGGTTGAGACCTTACCCTCCAATGCAGAGGAGGCAGGTTCAATCCCCATTCAGGGAACTAAAATCCCACATGCCTTGTGGCCAAAAAAAAAAAAAAACAAAACATAAAACAAAAACAATGTTGTGGCAAATTCAATTAAGAATCTGCAGGTTTGCTTGAGTTATGAATTATGAAAACCCAGCTGTTGTTTTAAAGCAAACTGAATAGCAGAAGTCATTCTGGGTGTAGGCAAAAAAAGATTCCATTTTACATGCTATGATTTAAAAGAAACAAAGTAAGATGATTCCATTGTATCTTTACCTTTGGTCTGAATTTTCCACCCCTGAGACTTAAGTGATAAGGCTCATCTTTTACATCTGGAGTATTAGCTCAATTGATTGGCTTAACAATTTTTTAAGAAATGCATTATCCTACCCATTTTTCATCAAGAAGCTGAAGAGCTTTTCTAAGGACATAGTGAATAGTGACCCAGAACCCAGGTATTCTAAATCTGAGTCTTATGTAGTTCTGTGGTTGCCTCTGCAAATGAGTTAGAAAAGAAATAATGTGACCATTAGGTCTAAAAAAGTACTTTGCAAAATGCACACCACAGAGCTGTATTCATCAGATTTGTCTGCTCATACACTGAACTTCAAAGAAGGTAAGAAACAAGACAAGCCCACTTGGAGCCCAAAAACTGTTATGTAATCTCACTTGAAGACAGAATTCCTAAAGCCAAACTTACTCATTACATCAAATATTCTAAAAGATGAATTTTTTAATATTTTCTTTTCCCCCCAAAAAGCTAAATTTAAGTCATCTCCTCTCTATCTGAATTTTCTAAAAGTGTTACTATCTAATTCTGCTTCCATGTTTCAGTATGACTTTGATTCTTAGGGACCATGTCATCTGAAGATATCTTTTAGTGTTCAAAATGATATTACAAAGAGTAATAACAACGTAAAAGGCATTGATATGCAGCCTGTAAGTTCTTCTGCCTGTTGTTGTTGAGTCACTAAGTCATGTCCAACTCTGCGACCCCATGAACTGCAGCACACCAGGCTTCTCTGTCCATCACTATCTCCCTGAGTTTGCTCAAACTCACATCCATTGAGTCACTGATATAATCCAACCATCTCATCTGTTGCCCCTCTTCTCCTTAATTTTTCCAAGCATCAGGGTTTTTCCAATAAGTCGGCTCTTCACCTCAGGTGGCCAAAGTATTGGAGCTTCGGCTTCAGCATCAGGCCTTCCAATGAATATCAGGATTAACTGGTTTGATCTCCTTGCTGTTCAAGGGACTCTCAAGAGTCTTCTCCAACACCACAGTTAGAAAGCATCAGTTCTTAGGCTCTCTGCCTTCTTCTGCCTGGTAGTGTTGGTGGTTTAGTCCCTGAGTTGTGTCTGACTATTGAGACCCCATGAACTGTAGTTTGCCAGGCTGCTCTGTCCATGGGATTCTCCAGGCAAGAATGCTAGAGTGAGTTGCCATTTCCTTCTCCAGGGGATCTTCCCAACCCAGGAATCAAACCCAGGTCTCCTGCATTGCAGGCAGATTCTTTACCAACTGAGTTACAAGGGAAGCCCCTTCTGGCCTGAGAAGGTCCCAAATCCCAGTGCTGTACTGTTGATTTTAATCTGCTTTCTCCATTAACCTTTCTCTTAACCCCTGTAATTTCCACTGGTGCCAAACTTCTCAGATTCTTCAGCCACAATCAATTTGCCTCAATAGTCATCACCAGCTCCAAAGCTTTGAGAAGAAAAAATGTTGTCCTGGTGAACACCTTTAGTTACTCAGCATCTTCCTGTTTAGCAGCTTGTGCTCTTCCACTAGGCTGGGCTGTTAATGATTTTATTCAACTCATTTCGACTCATGTTTCCTGGCCTAAGGTTGAGCACCTGGCCCAAGGTCAACCAATCAGAGAGCACTGTCTCTCAAGTAAAGCAATTGCTTGTGACAAGAAATTTGATCCAACCTGGGCCAATGAGTGTCAACCCAAGGGTTTTTGCTGGCACTATCAGAGAAAGAATGTCTCTTTCCTTTGATATTAATATCTGCAAAACCAATAAAACTCCCCATGGAAATCCTGACCAAGGAAAAGCCAACATTGATGGAAGCAGAGCTCAAGATAGACAAAAGCAATCATTTGATCTTCCAGCCCAGCTGTCCCTGAAAGACGCCACCACCACTTTTGACTCTTCAGTTACACAAAGCCATGAACTCTTTTTGGTTTTGTTTGTCTGTTGTGCTGGTTACTATATGAGTTGGGTTTCAGATGCTCATCACCAAGAGTTCTGTCCAACACAATCTTCAGCCTAACCTGTAAACATCCCTTGCCTTTAAAGGTTTAAATTGCAGTGTGGCTGACCTTGCTTTTAAAATAAAGAAGTTTGGGAATCAGAGGACTGCTCATTGATGTGATAGCTATGAGAATATGTCCCTCAGATCTACTATATAAGGAAGATACTTGACTGATGTCCCCAGCTACTATTTTCTGGATCCACCAGCACTTCTCATTCACAACCGTGCTTCCCATGGGCTGTTTCCAGAGGAAGACTGAGTAGTGCAGAGATGGTAAAGCAGGACTTCCATTCGTATGAGATGTGAAACATCTCTGAAGAGTGAGATTGGCTGGAGAACTCCCCATCAGCCTTGTCAAGACTTCCTTACAACTGCATACTGTCCAAGATTCTTCCACCTAACCTTCTTTCCTTCCCTCTCTTTGAGGGTTCAGAACTATACAATGGTTTGACTGGGCTATCCTGCTTTCTCTGCATTTTCCTTCACAGGCATTCTGTGAAGAATTTTGAAAGTTCTGGGATTTTTATCCCTGCTTACAAGCTAGTAAATTAGCCTGCCAACATTTCATGGATGCTGGCAGAAGACAAGAGATTCTTGGGTCAAAGACAAAGGAGAGTGTCTTGCTCACAGCTATGGCACTAGTGAGAATATCAGCATTTATCCAACTTATCCAAACCCCAAACCCGACAGAATGATATAAAGCGGATCAAGTGACAACCCTAAATACAATAAGGGAAGAAGGGAGGTCTTTTCATTTTTGTTTTCTGTTTTTGAAGATTTTTTATGGAAAGATTCTGCAAGCTTAGAAAACTTGAATCTTTTATAATAAGCAGAGAATGAGATGGCCGGATGGTATCATTGACTTAATGGACATGAGTTTGAGCAAATTCCAGGAGACAGTGAAGGACAGGGAACCCTGGTGTGCTGCAGTCCATGGGGTCACAAAGAGTTGGACATAACTGAGCAACTGAACAACAATTGTCTGCCTGAATTTCACCTTGAGGAGAGACATTTTCTTTACAACATTGGACAGTAAGCAGCTGTCTTATGCTCTGGAAGGAAAAGCTGTCTCTCATTCCCATGGTTGTCCACTATACTAACACCCTTGGAAAGACTGTCTGGAACAAAGGCTGTCAGCATGTGTCCTCACAAGACGTGCAAAAATGCAAGAGACTCGTGTGTCTCCCAAGACATGTCATTCAGTAAATTTCTTGCACATCTAATCTCATCTTGGCCTCTACTTCTAGGAAACCCAGACTAAAACAAACGATGTTGCCTTTAGTCAGACTGTGTGCCTTTTAAGAGTAAAAATGATGCTTTGTTTCTGTTTTTAGCCTCCATAGCACATAGCAGGGTGTTTGGCAAATATATGTTGATAGACTGAGCCATGGAATTGAGATTAAGTGTCCAGCCAATGAACAGAAAACTTGGACTTTCAAAAAGGGTAAGACATTCCTAAAATAGATCTTCTGATATAAATTCTCTCCAAATTCTCTTTGTCCATATTGGCTGAACTGAGACTATTGCTGGACAATGATATGATTTAGTCATTTCTTCATCTCTGCCTGTCCCAAATGGCTGTAACATCCCAAGGTGATGGCATAGAAGTTTGGTTCATTCAGTGGAGAGCCTCTGAAATCCTAAACACCAGGAAATATAGTCTAAGAGAACAACCCTTGCCTCCTACCCACTCACAACACTAATAATTTTGTGTCCCAAAGTTTTCCCACAGGATTTTCATTCATGGAAGTGACTGAGTGAGAACATGCAGAGGCCAATACCACTGGAAGAATTTTATTATTTACATTTACTTAGAAGAGAGGACATGCCACACCATGCAGGGCCACATGGAGAGGCACCAGATTCGGTCAGGAGACAGAAAGAGAGAGAGGGAAGTCTAGATCAGAGACTTTCTTGAACTTCCATGGGAAAGACAAGCCAGGACAAGGCAAAAAACTTAGGACTGGCTAGTTTGAATAATTCCAGCAAGCTTTAGGCCTTAGGAGATGTCCCTCATTTTGTGGCACCCAGCCCGAGGTTGATTTAGCACAGGGGAATGTTGGCTTGGTGTGTGTTTGAGAAAAGAGATGGTTGGGGTGTGGGCTCTGGATTGGTTAATTTTTGTGTGAAAGGCATCTTCTCAGGTGAGCCCTTTACTGTTTCTAAAAGCTGGGCAGCCTTGGCAGAGGTATTCTTCTCCTGTCTGCAAGGGCACAAATGCCAGAGTATCGGGGACACAGAAAAGAGGAAAATATCGTTAATACAATTAACTGGTCCTGTGATGAATGGATGTCAAATTATCAAATACAGAGTTTAAGAAAACACAGTTGGAACAGTGTTTCCCTATCTATCTAAAATATAGGTAGCTCCTGCTGGTCACTGCAGCCTCCCGCTAAATAAGAAGTCCATCCTTGACCTCCAGACAGTTGAATAAGGGAAGAAGAGTGGGGTTTTGTTTTGTTTTGTTTTCAGTTAAGTCATTCCATTTCTCTTTCCCAAAGATGAACTTCGTTTCTGTTCTTTCCTTCGCCTTGACTTTGGCTTTCTCCTCCCTGACCATTAGCTCAAACAAGTACCAACACCCTTTGATAAAGCCACTGATGGTTTAAATTTTGTTGGACTTCTGGGCTCAACTCGTGGAGAATGAATCATCTCTGTGGTCATAGCCAGGCTTCTCCAACCCTGCTCCATGTCTGCCTTACCTTGATTTTACTCCCTACTCATCAGCAGGCAAAAATCAGTAAGTTATATCACCCTAAGTTAAGATACTCAGACATGGCCAACCCAATAATTGTGCTTATGAATAAAATCTAGGTTGTCCTTTGAAATGATAAAGAACAGCCAGCAAGACTGGTCTTTCGGGTTGTTTTTCATTTTTATAAATATATTTACTAAACATAAACTCAAAGCATTTCTTGTCATGGATAAGATATCTATTATGAATTAGTACTGAATTTTCATTAAGTTAAAAATAAAATTCAACTACTTCGTAAGTCGTTTGTTGTTTTGTTTTGTTTTGAGGCTGTTGGGAGAAAGATGGTGGTGGGGAGCACTCCACATAGATTATTTACTTGTCTGTAATCTGTTTGAAAATTGAAAAAAAAATTGAAAAATATCAATGGCTTAAAAGCTTTTATAAGGTTCCAACCATGGGCTAATAAAAAACAATAAAAACTAAGAATTCAGCAATTCAAAACGGCATCTAATTTGGTGTAAATTAAAAAAGCATCTGAGAGAAACAAAGTCAGTGCTTAAGTTATGTGGGCTCTGGTTGGCTGTATGCCATTGAAAGTGCTTGTCTTTAAACACACCCCAAAAATGCACCTACATCATAAGGTACTATTAGCAATGTAGTAAAATTCACTGATAAAGTAATAGATTTTTAAAAGAGCAAAGAAGATAAGTGGCAACTACTGCGTTCCTCAATAGTTTGTGAGTTCCATTGCCCTATGGATGAAACTGCTTTCGTTAATCCAAAGTCAATGAGTTCCTATTTTCATTTATGAGAGTCAATGAGTCTCAGAATGCTCTGAGAAATCTTTCATCAATTAGGTATAAAGGCTCACATTTTTATTTGTATCAGCCCTGAATGGAAACCACTTCTGCCAAGCACTATAGTTTATCAAGACATACTATTTATTTTTCTTCCAACCACACTCAATTCTAACTCCATTTCCTAAGACAAAGCACTGCTATAAGTGGAATTCAGGAAGACAAGGTGGTTCTAACTCACAGTAGATTCTACCAGGGAAAATAAATCCTGTGATCTGCGGCTGTGATAAGAATAAAGACCATGAAGACTAGTGGAAAATAGACACTGTGTCTAATTGGAATCCATACCTGCCACTCAGGATAAGATATGACTCAAAGTAAATGTTTTTTATTTGTCTTGTATGTATGGAATATTGGCTTTGCTGCACAGAGCCTTTTAACTTTTAGCCAATTGTCAATAAAAATACATAGAAGTACAGTAAAATCAGCATAGTGTACAATTTCACAAAAATGAAATTTTTGCCAAGCACACCAGGGTATAACTTTTATGCAACATTTTGATGCAACTCCTGTTTTCTAAGCTTGATTTTCAAAAGAACAAACTGTTTCCGAAACCAGTCATTCTTTTTCCCACTAATTATTGTTGTTATTTAGTTGCTAAGTCATGTCTGACTCTTTGCAGCTCCGTAGCCTATAGCCCACCAGGCTCCTCTGTCTATGGGATTCCCCAGGCAAGAATACTGGAATGAGTTGCCATTTCCTTCTCTAGGGCACTTCCAGACCTAGGGATCAAATTTGCATCTCCTGCATTGGCAGGCAGATTCTTTACCACTGTACCACCTAGAAAACCCCCTTCCCACTAATAGGTGCCTACATTAATACACACTCCTTCCTTAGTGGAGATAATGCTACAAATTTGCCATTTTCCAGGTCTGAGTAGAGAGAGAAGGAATTCCTCTGTCACTGGCAGAAATACATTCGCACAGATTTCTGCCTAATTTCCCCTCCTCCTCAAACGTATAAACATCAGTTACAACTATAAAGAGTCAGCTGAGAACAGGATAAACAGGCCATGGCTCTGTGCTCAGGGTCAAGTTACAATCTTGACCTTGTGAAAGCCAAGTGAAGACAACATCACAAGTTATCAGATACTGAAGAAGACAGCAAACAGCCACTTTCTGGGACACTGTCCTCTCACATAGGCAATTCAACTCACAACATTATTATTAATAACATGTCTTGCTTTCCATCAGACTCTTTAAAAAATAAAAAGGTTATGCACCAAGAGGACAAAAGTCATTCTGATAGCTTCTCAGACTTAGAAGAACTTCAATTAATCATTCAGACACTTTGCCCTTTGTTCGAGAATATTGAGGCAGCTATGACAAATCAGCAGGAAAAGAAAACACCAGGTCACTGCTATAATCAGTTTATATGTGCTTGCCAAGCATGTACTATCAAGATAAATAGATAGACATTGATTGATAGATAGATACATAGATATCTGATTCTAGGAAATAAATATGACAGTAGCTACTTTTGAATCATTCCTGAAATATAAAGGGAATAGTGCAAAAGGTTTCTGAAACTATTAATAACATTATGGCAGGGGAATAAATCCATTATTAATATTAATAAAATAGGTGGTTTTATGGTAAAGAATCCACCTGCCAATGCAGGAGACTCAGGAGACATTGCTCCAAATCCCTGGGTTGGGAAGATACCCTGGAGGAGGAAATGGCAACCCACTCCAATATTCTTGCCTGGAGAATCCCATGGACAGAGGAGCCTGGTGGACTACAGAGCAATGGGGTTGAACAGAGTTGGACACAACTGAGCACAGGTGAAAAGCCAACCAATAAAATGTGTCCTCAAAACAAGTACCCCTTCCATGAGACGTTCCCAAAATATTCTTTTATATTCAGGATTTTGCATGCAACGATTTTTGGAAATGCTTTTAATTATAGACTGTATATCATACAGGGGAGAAACTCTCTAGTGCTACATTAGCAGCTATTTTTACTTCTGTGTATACTCTTCAAATCTCATGCATCACATCATTGTTTAAATGTCATTTTATGATCCAGCTGTGAAGATGGATACGTTAGTTTTATTCTTTGGGGTTGGGAACTATTTCCATTTGAAAAATAAGCTAATAGACTAAATATAAAAGGTGAACTCAATCACTGAGAAGATACAAGGACTGTAAAATATGAGTTTATAGCAATAAAAATGTAAGGAAAATACTTTGAACCATTGGACAAGGCTAAATGAAGCTTCTCCAAGAAAACATCACGTAATGAAGCAATTTTTTAAATATCCTGGAAAAATCTATTTCCAATAAAATTATAAAATCTACCCCAGGGCATATCTGGTTTTTTGTGGAGCTTTTAAAAAAGAATGTAAAATATAAAATTAAGTATAAAAGTGAATATTTATAATGAGAAAATAAATCACAGGAAATCACAAAATTTCAAAGCTGACAACACAAAATCTGGGAAAATGGCATTGTTTTCATTAATTAAGTATATTTTATTAATTCAACATCTTTATAAGACTTTTCCCTGGCAGTTTAGATAGTAAAGAATCCACCTGCAATGTGGGAGACCTGGGTTCGATTCCTGGGTTGGGAAGATCCCCTGCAAGAGGGCATGGCAACCCAGTCCAGCATTCTTGCCTGGAGAATTTCCAAGGACAGAGGAGCCTGGAAAGCTGGTAAAAAGATCTGGTACAACTGAGCAACTAAGAACATAAGACTTTTCCCCTACATTTTTTTCTATATTCTTTTGCCTCTTCATATGAAAACTATATTGTAATATCATTTTCTATAGAGGCAAGAGAAAAATGCACTTTCCTCTAGTATGGCTGGATGAAATCTATCTGTTACCATTGACAGTTTATAAACTTCATTTCAACTTCATGAGTTGATTTTTTTTTTTAATATGGTGTAAATTTCTGAGTTGTCATGTTTGAGAAAGGCTCTCTCAAGCTTCTCTCCTATGTGAACTCTTAGAGACAGGCTCACTGCTCACCACACTGAAAACTGCATTGTCTCATTGCCAAGTATATGGTCATCCCTCAATATCCACGGGTATCCATGGAGTGTTGGTTCTAGGACCAACCCTACCCCAAGATACCATAATCTGTGAATGCTCAAGTCACTTGTATAAAATGATGTCATATTTGTAAATAACCTAAGCACATCCTCTCATATACTTTAAATCTCCCACACTGCAGGTGAATTCTTTACCAGCTGAGCCACAGGGGAAGCCCAGGTCATCTCTAGATCACTAATAATACTTAACACAGTCTGAAAGCTATGTAAATAGCTGCCAGTGTTAATTGCTCAGTCGTGTCTGACTCTTTGTGACCCTATGGACTGTAGCCCACCAGGCTCCTCTGTCCATGTAATTCTCCAGCCAAGAATACTAGAGTGGGTAGCTATTCCCTTTTCCAGGGGATCTTCCTGACCTTGGGATTGAACCTGGGTCTCCTGCTTTGCAGGCAGATTCTTTACCACCTGAGCCACCAGGGAAGGCTAATAGTTGTCTAATGCATAGCAAATTCAAATTTTCCTTTTTGCAAATTTCTGCAATTTTTTCCCATATATTTTCAATCTGTGGTTGCTTGACCTGGAGGGCCAATGGTATTGCTGTTACAAGGAGATAGGGATCCTTAAAATATAACAATGATTCTTCATTCCACTTTGCCCCACACCAAAACATTTCTGTTTACCTTAATAAACACCATGACATTTTCAAGAGAAAAATCACATTTAGTTCATGTCAATATTCTTTCAAGTATTCTGAGACACTTTGCAGCTGATCATTCTGATTGCAAATGAATGTATTTCTAAAGAAACTGGCACTCACTTTCCTTTCTCTGATAATTCTCCTGAATGACCTGGTGAGTACATTGTCTCATGTCTGATTTTAAACCAATAAAATGATATATTTCTGTAATAAAATCAAGTTAGCTACTTTAGAAGCTGAAACTTTTTAACCCTGTAAAATAAAAATCATAATGTATTTTAATGGAAACACATGATAAAACTTCAAGGAAAAAAAGCATCCAGTACAACAAGTTTGAACCAGGAACAGTTGAAAACTATGGAGAAAGTTAAATTTCTAACATTAAAGTTAACCTGGTTAGTTTCTCATATATGTTAAGACAATGTCCCATTTTATGTTCTTCTGGGGCAAAGACAATCTGAAAACAAATATAATGTATTAAATATGATTTAATTATAAAAGTTATTACAGTACTTATACTGGTTTGTAAATGACTGGACCAACTCCCATTATCTTGTAAGATATTGCAAAGGATGTCATTATTTTGTTACACTACATAGTAAATTTCTTTTTGCCCGCGAATTCAGGTCAAATCAGACAACTATGCTTTCTCATCCAAATCTCAGAGATCTTTAACCTGTGGGTAAAAGTCACGGATGATAAATATTTATAAAACTCTGCAGTAAAGCTTCCGTTTGTTAGAAAAATCTCCAAGAATGAAATGACCTCAGGATTTCCTGGAATCATGTTCCTGTTGTGATCTACAGAGTTCACAGGTCCTTGCCTCATTTAAATATAAAGCCCTAGGGAGGACCTTTAAAAATCAAATCCATTTTTAATGTTTCACATTGGAGCCACAATTTTTTTGGCCTTTATTTTAAATCTGATAAGCTAAAATGTTAAGTGTGAGATAATATATTATGGGATATAAATATTAAACTGATAGAGATTGGAAATTTTGATGACATGGAAAAATTCACTTATCTTTGAATTTCTATCTTAGTAATCTTCCCCAAGGTGCTTACCAATCTCCCTTTCCTCACCTACAAGCATCCATATGCACTTCTTACCTCTTCCCACTAAGTTTTGAAGGAAAATCACCTTCTACTTTTTTACAGCTAGCTTGAGACCTACCAATCAGTGGACCTCGTGCCCTCCTGTGAGCTTCTCAAGACCTTGTTCCACATGGTAGCTCTTCTTGACTGAATTTTCAACTTCTCTTCTCTGCAGGTTTCCTTTCCTTCATCATTAGATGTGTTCAAATGCCTTCCGTTTTCAAGGACCTGCCTTTTACCCTGTGTCCATTTATTTCTCACTCTCATGTCCTCCAGGACCAAGCACTAGAAGATGTCATCTTCAGTTGTCTTCTAATTTCTCCTTCACCCTGACACACTCCAGTGAGCCTTCAGCCCCTACCAATTCACTCTGGCAGCCCACACGAGCATCGTGAAAGCCTACCACATCACAAAACCCAAAGACATCTCTGAGGCTTTCTTTCTTTTTAGCTTTCCATAGCATGCCCTAATCACATCATTCTTTTTGAAATTCCTCCTTTGATTCCAAACATCACTGTATCCTGGTTCTCCCTCTGTGACCATCCTTCATAGGCTTCTTTGCTGTCCCTTTAAGATCTGGACTCCCGATTTTTTTTCTTCAGCCTTCTCCTCATTTCATTTGTCATCTTCTCTCTCTTGATGATCTCATTTGTCTTTGTGATGTCAACTCTAGCCTATGTACTGATGGCTTTCAACACTGTCTCCCATATAAGAATAGATATATGTATTTGTATAACTGAATCACTTTGCAGCACACTTGAAACTAACACAACATCGTAAATCAACTATACTACAATATAAAAGAGAAAAAATTTTAAACAGCACAAAACAAAAACAAACCAAAAAAATGTCTCCATCCTCTATAGAGAACAAACTAGTGGTTACCAGCGGGGACAAGGAAGAGGGGAGGGACAATATAGGGGTAGGTTTATAAAAGGGGTTATCGTGGGATTATATGAAATTGTGTGTGGAAACCTGGCACCCCACTCCAGTACTCTTGCCTGGAAAATCCCATGGGCGGAGGAGCCTGGTAGGCTGCAGTCCATGGGGTCGCGAAGAGTCGGACACGACTGAGCGACTTCCCTTTCAATTTTCACTTTTCACTTTCCTGCATTGGAGAAGGAAATGGCAACCCACTCCAGTGTTCTTGCATGGAGAATCCCAGGGACGGCGGAGCCTGGTAGGCTGCCGTCTATGAGGTTGCACAGAGTCAAACACGACTGAAGCAACTTAGCAGCAGCAGCATGTGGAAACCTTTAAAAATTGTAAAACATTATAGAATTTTAAAAAACAAGAGAATCACAAAAAACTTCTTCCAAAACTTCCTAGACTTCTTCTGCCTATCCAGCTATTTCTCCTCTTTCATAACAGTGTCTGCAGCTATTGTTTGAAGCCTTCTTTTCCCACTGCAAGAATAGTGACTAAAGTTGTCTTGTTCACTGCTGAATTCTGGTACCTAGCCAGAATTGTAAAACATTGTAAAAATTGTAAAACATAGAATTTTAAAAAACAAGAGAATCTCAAAAAACTTCCTCCAAAACTTCCTAGACTTCCTCTGCCTATCCAGCTATTTCTCCTCTTTCATAATTGTCTGAAGCTATTGTTTGAAGCCTTCTTTTCTAACTGCAAGAATAGTGACTAAAGTTGTCTTGTTCACTGCTGAATTCTGGTACCTAGTCCAGGGCAGGCATCTAAAGGGGGCTTGGTTGAATGAATTAATGTCCCAGAAATACCTCAAACTCAATGTCTAAACATCAGATCTCTAAACTTGAGACAGTAGCCACCCGTGAAATTGGTCACCTGATGGGAAGAGCCAACTCATTAAAACAGGCCCTAATGTTGGGAAAGATTGAAGGCATAAGGAGAAGGGGACTACAGAGGATGAGATGGCTGGATGGCATCACCGACTCAATGGACATGAGTTTGAGCAAGCTCTGGGAAATGGTGAAGGACAGGGGAGCCTGGTGTGCTGCAGTCCATGGGGTCACAACGAGTTGAACACGACTGAGTGACTGAACAACAACAGCAACAATGACTATATTTCCTATTTTGATTGAATTTGTCATCATCCCTTCATTTTCTTAAGCCTGAAACAAGAACAGATTTCCAACTCCTCTGGCTCTCTCTCTTACCCCCCACTATGAAGCACTCAAGAAGTTAATGGATCCAACTTCTTAAATATCTCTTGAATCTGGGTCTGCTCTTTCTTTTATTACCATGTGATCTTAATTTTATCCAGTTAACTAGATATTTCCATCTAGTCTCTGTTCCTTTCCACCTTGTCCCCTAGGACTCTTTATAAAATATAAATAAGACCACATCACTTCCCTGTTAAAAACTTTTCAGTGGTTCTCCACCAGTTTAAAGGCCTTAGTTGCTTTAGTCTTGTTAATGTGTATCTACCTATTTGCCTATGCATATGTGTGTTTATGCATATATGTGTATGTGCATGTATACATACATGTACATGTGCAGGTGTATAGGCACGTCAGCCTTCTGATCCGACCCTTACCTACTTGAACAAGTTCATTCCTTCTGCTCTTCCCACTGCTTCCAGCTTTGTTCCAATAATACCAGATGGTTTACAGTTCCCCAAACAATGTCAATACATTGAAATGCCTATATGCTAGAATGTATCTGTCTGAAATAGATAGTCTTGATCTTTGCAATTCAGTTCAGACATCTTGCTCTTCAAAGGCCCTCCTGATTCTTCCTTCTCTATACTTAATTGTCCACTACTTAATGTTGTTTCATTGCTTAGTATTTACTTCTTTTGCCTTGATGACTATGAACTTTGCTGGGTGGGCATCAATCCCAACCATTAGTTCCTCAGTGTCTTCCAGGGAGTATCAGTAACTTTTTTCAATAGATTTTATTTGTTAGAATAGTTTTAGGTTCTCAGCAAAATTGAGCAGAAAGTACAGAATTCCCATATACCTCTCTATACACATAGCTCCTTCCACTATCAACATTTCAAGCCATAATGATATATTGTTACAATCAATGAGCTTACATTGATACATCATTATCTTCCAAGGCTAGTAGTTTACATTAAGATTGATTCTAGGTGCTGTACATTCTGTGGGTTTTGACAAATATATAATGACATGTGTCTACATTATGGGCTTCCCAGGTGGTGCTAGTGGTAAAGATCCTGCCTGCCAATGCAGGTATTTATTAAGAGACACAAAATCAATCCCTGAGTTGGGAAGATCCCCTGTAGGAAGCCAAAGCAACCCACTCCAGTATTCTTGCCTGGAGAATCCCATGGACAGAAGAGCCTGGCTGGCTATGGTCCAGAGGGTCACAAAGAGCTGGACACAACTGAAGCAACTTCACACACACACGTGTCTACATCATCATAGTGTCATACAGAGCAGCTCATTAAAAATTCTCTGTGCTCTGCCTATTTATCCCATTAACACATCACAGTCATTGATATATCTGCTGTCTTGTTATATGTTTTATAGAATGTCACATAGTTGAAATAATACAGCTTATAATTTTCTCACATTGGCTTCTTTCACTTAGCAATATGTATGCACTTACAGTTCTTCCGTGGAGTCAGTGAATTTTTATCTTGGATTTCTTGGGATCTAAGATACCTCCAATCACAGAACAGATACTAAATAAGTTTTAGTTACATTAAATCTATAATCTATTTTAATTGTATAATTATTTGCATTTTTCCCTCCCCAGAAACAAACATTATTCTGAAATTCTCCGACTTCTATCTTTTATTTTAAAAGAAAAAAGAGTATCAAGCAAAAAGGACTTAAAAGTCCATTTTGTCTGTTTTAAGCTTTTTTGCATAATTTTGGAAGATGAAAAGTAGTATTTTCCATATGCATTTCTGAGATTTACAAATACACATTTATACTTTCCTTTGAATTAAAAAAGTGTATGTGTCCTTTTTAATGATAACAAACCAAATGACCACGCCCCTCTATTTATGTCAAAAACTAAGAGTATTCTGACCTTATATACACAGGAATGGTTGGTTAATCTTAACTTATTAACAATGATGATTGGTTTGTATCACTGCTGTCCCTCGTCAGGTGCATCCCTGTTGATTGCCTAGAAGCCCCAATCCATTATTTGCTGATGTAATCATCAGCATCACTAAGAGTGTTCATTAAGGTTGACATTTCCTGGCCATACTCGGTAGACCTCCATGAGAACCAGGGACATGCATCTTTAATGAGCATCTCAGGTGATTCTGGTGCAGATGGTGTTGGATCTACTTTCAAGAACAAAAGCTTGGAACTCCATATAAAAATGCTTGCCAGCAGGTGGCTGGCTACTACCTATAAGAAACTTCATAGTGAAAGCAGTGAGATTGATCATCTGCTAAATTTAATGCTATATTCCAAATGAAAATTACAGAAGCAAACCTAATTGATTTCTATGTGTTAATTAACAGGCAGAAAATAACCAAAATGTCTCTGGTACCACAATCTGCAGGACGGTTAGCACTTAAAGAGAAAATGACTGTTTTAGTCGTATGGTTATATCCTTTGGGGGAAGAAAATTTTCAAGAGTCTGAAACTAGAGAAAATTGCTTTCTGTAAAAGTAGGTTAGAAATCTTGACAATTTGTTCAAATCTGCAGGGTTCTGATATGTCATTTTTTTCTCATCAGACTAGAAATATACTTACATTGCCAGAAAACCAGCAATTGCATTTAAATCTCCCTGTAGGTGCCTGAAAAGTTCATATAGCTGGGACTGATTAACTGGAAGCTGAATAACAGAGCTATTTTTATTATCTCCTTTGTAAACCCCAGGTCCTTTTTCATCACAAACTCAGGCAAATACATGTAAGTGACTTCACTCTTATTATCTGATGTTCTTTCAATAATTATTTGAGCTGATGATGCAATTTTGACATGCTTAATCTCTACTCTTATTTAAACTGATATATAACAAAATCATGTTCTGGATTAAGAGGAAATAATTGATAATATATTAGCTCAAAATGGGAACAGTTAAAGCATAAATATTGTGACTTTTTAATGTCAGCACATCAATATTGAGGTTCTTTATAATAAGGATCAGAGACAAGCAAATGGTCCCAGAGCTTTCCAAAAGTATGGTGAATAAAAAGTGCTGTAGAATCTTTGAAAACATGGAATCAATGTGAAGTCAAGAACTGTTTAAAAGTTCCATAATACAGTAGTGAGCCAAAGACTAACTAGAACCAACTTTGGACAAAAATACAAGATAGTGAAGGCACTGTATTGTACATTGATCTAGAAAGCAGAAACATTTTAATTTTAATAAAAACTAAAAGTTTTAAAATAAAAAATTTAAATAAAAATGCTTTAAAATAGACTTCTGACTAAGAGGAAAGTCAGGAATACTTTCAACAACAGACTTCAGACACTTGTGTGGTGGTTAGAAACACTACTATCTTTAAACATGTGTTGACCAAGAAGGTCACAAGTCAGTATCAAACTTTTCCTATGTGAAGAACCTTTTTCCCATGACTAGACCTCTCTCTAAATTTCTGAATGTGAACTTCCCCAAAACAGAGGGAAATACACAAACAGAGATGAGAGTGCAATGCATTTTTAATTTCACAAATGCATAGCTAGTAAGGAAAATATTTTGGAAGGAGACATGGGAGAAGAAAAAATAGTCTAGAAGTCATATTCGCAAGGATATTTTACATTTTAGTAATTCATAATTCATCACCAGTACGTTCTCTTCTACCATGGGGACTAGAGTTGAATAAAAGGCTTATCCCACAGCAGAGCCACAATTCTTGTCAGGCTGTTGTGTTGTGCGCTCAGTTGCGTCTGACTTTTTGCAAACAAATGGACTGTAGCCCACCAGGTTCCTCTGTCCCGTGGGATTCTCTAGGCAAGAATTCTAGAGTAGGCTGTCATTTCCATCTCTATGGGATCTTCCTGACCCAGGGATCAAACTCGCATCTGTTGCATCTCCTGCATTGGCACTTTCTTTACCACTGTGCCACCTGAGTGTCGTTCAGTCGCTAAGTTGTGTCTGACCCTTTGCAACCCCATGAGCTGCAGCATGCCAGGCCTTCCTGTCACTCACCACCTCCTAGAGTTTGCCCAAGTTCATGTCCATTGAGTCAGTGATGCCATCCAACCATCTCATTTGGTTGGTTTCCACAAAAAATATCTTGCCACCTCCAGTCTTTGCATAGTTGGGCAGCAAACAGTTAATGAACACTTAACCTGCGTAAGGAACTGTGTCAGCCCTGTTCAGATTTCAGAAATATTTAAGAATAATCCCTTCCCATAGAGAACTGAGATATTCTAGTGGAGAGGGAAGACAAAATGAGCCAGGTCCCATTACGTTAATAATAAAGAGAAAGTCCTGGGGTGGCCACCAGAAGATATACCTCATATTTGTTTAGAAGAAGATAAGAGAAGTGTTCTCTGAGGAGATGGCACTAAAATGAGGTTCACAGAACAGAAAGATAAGGAGGAAGATGAGGGAGAGGGAGCCACCTCCTTGAGGAAAGCAGAGTAACAGGGAAGTGTGGTAAGGGTGGCAAGCAGAGTTCCTGGAGGGCAGGATATTCAAAAAGAGAAAGAAAAAAATGAGTATGGTAGAGGGTAGATAAACACATTGAACATTCATCTTCAAAACCAGGCCAAGGAGTCTGAGCTTTAGGATGCATGCAGAAACAGAAAAGGATAAAACAGTACCTGAACCCTTATGATGTGCCAGCCCTAGGGGCTGTGCAAAAAATTACATTTCTAGACATCATCACAGGTGGGCTTCCCTGGTAGCTCATTTGGCAAAGAATCTGCCTGCAATGCAGGAGATCCCGGTTCGATTCTTGGGTTGAGAAGGTCCCCTGGAGAAAGGAATGGCAACCCACTCCAGAGTTCTTGCCTGGAGAATCCGCATGGACAGAGGAGTCTGGTGGGCTAGTCCATGGGATCGCAAAGGGTCAGACACGACTAAACACACACACAGACATCATCACAGAATGCGAATTAACCTTTGAAAATGTTTGCATAGCACTAGCTTTGTCATGGTAAGGGAATATGAGAGCTATGGAATCCGTTTCTGAAATCCGTTTCTGAAATAAAGGAAGGTCTTGAGAATTCCCTGGAGGTCCAGGGCTTCCCTTGTAGCTTAGCTGGTAAAGAATCCGCCTGCAATGTGGGAGACCTGGGTTCAATCCCTGGGTTGGGAAGATACCCTGGAGAAGGAAATGGCAACCCATTCCAGTATTTGAGTGGATAATTCCATGGGTAGTATAGTCAGTCCATGGGGTCACAAACAGTCAGACACAACTGAGCTACTTTCACTTACACTTCACTTTCCAGGGATTAGGACTCAGCGCTTTCATTGCAGGGGGTTCAGGTTCAATTCCTGGTCAGGGAATAAAAATCAATCTGGTAAGGAAAAATTGTATATGTATATATAAATGTACTTTATATATGGGGTTTGCTTGGTGGCTCGATAGTAAAGACTCCACTGGCCAATGCAGGAGACATGGGTTCAGTCCCTGGGCTGAGAAGATCCCGTAGAGAAAGAAGGAAATGGCAACCCGCTTCAGTATTCTTGCCTCGGAAATCCCATGGACAGAGGAGCCTGGTAGGCTACAGTCCATAGGGTGACAAAGAGTCAGGTGCAACTTGGCAGCTACACAACGACTATATATATATATATATATATATATTATACATATATATAAAACAGTGAAATAAAGGAAGGTCTTAATCTAAGTGATATCAGTGAGCAGAGGAAAATGGAGGAATGTTTTTTCATGCTGTCTTGACCATGCCAATTTGATACAGTAGATATTGTTACATTAATATGTTCACCTTGAGGACATACTGAATATGAGTATTATCAGAATATCTAAAAACTGAACGATTTTCAAAGGGAAAGAAGTCTCCGGAGTATAACTCCTTAAACCGCCTGAACTCCTTGATCAATTTCGTACACAGAGAAGATAAACTGCTCCTAATTTTTCCACTTTTATTCTTATTTCACTGAAATTGTCATAATTAAGACAAATTCCTTTTCCCCAGAGAGAACTCCAAACCAATTATTGATTTATCAACCACTGTTTTAGGGTACTTGTTTGGTTTTAGTTTGTTTCATTTCAATAACAAATTTTGCCCTCTCGGATTTCATTAATGTGAGTTTTCTTTTGTTTTTATTTATATCTCAGTTTGTATTGTATTCATGCCAATTTCAATATTTTCTCAAGAGCAAAATGATGGACTTGGACTTTCCTTGTCGCTGTTCAGTTGCTAAGTCATGTCTGAGTTTTTGCGACTTCATGTACTGCAGCATGCCAGGCTTCCCTGCCCTTCACTATCTCCCAGAGTTTGCTCAAATTCATATCCATTGAGCCAGTGATGCCATCCTTTTCTAGCAGATATCATATCAGAAATATTTGCACACTTCAAGGTATGTCTATTTGGTTACTTAAGAAGTTTCTAAAAAGAATTGCTTTCTCTGTAATCAACCACTGGTCATTAGTGTTGTGACTAATACCTTCAGAGTATAATACTAAGGCTATCTTGTTCAAGCAATTCTTAATATTAACTTTCCATCCTGTTAACTTTTCCATTCCTTTCCATATCTTGCAGAAATACATCACAAAGCAGTTTTGAAATCTTTTCTACATTACGTAATTTTCCTTAGGCCAAAAGAAGTTTTCACTCCTGGAATCTAGAATTGCTCATTCTCTAAATCTAATGAGTTATCTTTTGTGGCTGGTAGTTCTACCAAGTTCAACTTACCCAGGTCATATTTTTAAGGATCAAAAAATTGTATCAAGAAGATTGATTTTTCCATCGATTTGTTAGACATATCAAAATTTACCATTTGCCCTTTTAGCAATGGCTTATTTTATTTTGTAGGGCTTCCATAGTGGCTCAGTGGTAAAGAATCTGCCACCGATGCAGGAAACTCTGGTTCTATCCCTGGGTCCAGAAGGTTCCAGGTCCAGAAGGAGAAGGAAATGGCAACCCACTCCTATATTCTTGCCTGGAAAATCCCATGGAGAGAGGAGCCCGAGGGGTTATAGTCCTTGGAATCACAAGAGTCAGACACAACTTAGGGACAAAACAACACAACAATTTTATTTTCCACTGATTATGCTAATGAGAATGCTTGTAACACTTTATAAGAATAGATTGATGGTTTGTATTACTACTATAGTAATAAATTAGAAATTTGTGAGAAAAAAATCTCAGCAACCTTGCCAAACTATCAAAATCTTTCCAAGCCTCAGAAATCTATTTCAAAAATGTCCATGGGTACTGATCTCCCCAAAAGTAATGCTGTTGATCCCAATGCTCTTGATCTCTTACAGTTTAGGCAAAAACAGTGGGACCTAAATGATAGGTTTAAAATGGAAGGATGAAAATGTTCCATATCAATGTGAAAAATACTGAAGCTGCACATTTGAGAGGACTTCTAGATAGCTCTCTGAATGAAGTTGGGAAGGAGCAAAATGAATAAAAAGTGAACTCATAGTTTTGAGACTGAGTGACATATAGAATACTAATGGCATTTAAGAAATCAGAAATTCTTTATGATAAAATCTTGAATGGCTTGACTGCATTTTTGCATTTACCTTCTAGTTCTAGCATTATCTTTGCATCTTGTTTGTCTCGATACAATCAAAGAAAGTGCCTTAAATATTCCTTTGCCTTTCCTTTTGTGTGTGGTCCAGGGCTTTGCATACAGTAAGTAGTCCACTGATATCTAAAGATTTCATTTTAAATCACTAACATATCTAATAGAAGTCTCTGTGTTTTCTGATTCTCAGCCTATTTCAATTATTATAACTCTCAACAAACCTTGTGGTTTTCTTTTACTTGTAATCCTTAAAAATATTAATGAAATAAACACACAACTTTTAGGTACAGTGAAGACACTATGGAATTTATTCTGTCAATTATTCAGTCAGGAATCACAAGCTAATTTTAATTTAATAAAAGGCTGAAGTTTGTATCAAACAGAACAATGGAACAAGCTACCTCATAAGAAATTATATTTCCTTTTCAGTAAATAACATAGTGACTGACATAGTAAATTAAAATTGCCCTCTCGTCCACTTTCTTCTTGAGAAAAAAAAGCACAAAATCTCAGGGAAGGAAAGAAAAATGCATTCGTTTCCTACCGCTGCTATAGTGTGTGTGTGTGTGTGTGTGTTAGTAGCTCAGTCGTGTCCAACTTTGCAACGACATGGATGGTAGCCTGCCAGGCTTTTCTGTCCATAGGATTCTTCAGGCAAGAATACTAGAGAGGATTGCCAGTGCTTTCTCCAGGGGATCTTCCCAATCCAAGGATCAAACTCATGTGTCACACATTACACGCAGGCAGATTCTTTATGGTCTGAGCCACCAGGGAAACTGGTGCTACGATAAATTACCACAAACTCAAAACTGCACAAAATTATTCTGATAGTTTTGAAATTCCAAAGTCTGAAATGCTTCTCACTTAAAATCAAGGCATTGGCAGGGTTGTGTTCCTTTTTAAAGCTCTCAAGAAGAATCCTTTTTGTTGCCCTTTTCCAGCTTCAAGAGACTGAGACTGCCCACTTTCCTTGTGTTCTGGCCCCCAGGCTCTTCTCAACCAGCAGTGGAAAACTGTGTCCGTCTCATATAAAATCACTCTGACCTCTGCTTGTTTCATCACTTCCTTCTCCTTCATATATCACATTATCTCCTTCTCTGAATTTGATTCCTCTTCTGTCTCTCTCTTCTACTCTTCGAGGACACAGCTGTTGTCATTGTTATTCAGTCTCCCAGTCGTGTCCAACTCTTTGCAACCCCATGGACTGCAGCATGCCAGGCCTCCCTGTCCTGCACCATCTCCCAAAGTTTGCCCAAGTTCATGTCCATTACATCAGTGATGCCATCTAGCCATCTCATCTTCTGCCTTCAAGCCTTCCCGGCATCAGGGACTTTTCCAATGAGTAGCTGTTCGCATCAGATGACCACACTACTGGAGCTTCAGCATCAGTCCTTCCAATGAGTATTGGTTTCCTTAAGATTGACTGTTTTGATCTCCTTACTGTCCAAGGTACTTTCAGGAGTCTTCTCCAGCACCACAGTTCGAAGGCATCAACTCTTTGGCATTCTGCCTTCTTTACAGTCCAGCTCTCAAAACCATGCATGACCACTGGGTAAGGCCATAGCCTTGACTAAACGGATCTTTGTCAGCAGAGTAATGTCTCTGCTTTCAACACACTGTCTAGGTCTGTCGCCACTTTCCTGCTAATAAGCAACTGTCTTCTGATTTCATGGCTGAAGTCAGCATCCACGGAGATTTTAGAGCCCAAGAAGAGGAATTCTGTCACTACTTCCACCTTTTCCCCTTCTATTTGCCACGAAGTAATGGGGCCAGATGCCATGATCTTAGTTTTTTTTTAATATTTAGTTTTAAATATTAAAGATTAATTAACATTAGACCCACCCGGATAATCCGAGGTAACCTCTCCTATTGTAAGGACAGCCAAATAGCAAGCTTAATTTTATCTGCACCGTAATTCCCTCTTATCTTGCTTGCAGCATAACACATTCAAAGGTTCTGGGGATTAAGACATGGACATTGTTGCAGTCTCCCAGAACAATAGAAATAAAAACAAAAATAAGCTAATATGACCTAATAAAACTTATAAGCTTTGGCACAGCAAAAGAAATCATAAAAAATGGAAAGACAACTTACAGAATGGGAGATAATATTTGCAAATGATGAGACAGATAAACGCTTAATATCCAAAATACACAGACAGCTCATACAACTCAACAACAATAAAAAAAAAATAGAAAAATGGGCAGAATATCTTAATAGACTCTTCTTCAAAGAAGACATATAGATGGCCAGTAGGCACATGAAGGATGCTCAACATCACTAATTATTAGAGAAATGTAAATCAAGGCTGCAATGAAGTACCACCTTACACTGATTAGAATGGCCATCATTTAAAAGGCTACAAATAATAAATGCTCGAGAGGGTGTGGAGGAAATGGAACCCTCCTACACTGTTGGTAGGAATGTAAGTTGGTGCAGCAACTATGGAAAACAGTATGGATGTTCCTCAGAACTCAAGAGCTAAGGGCTTGAATATTTCAGAGGACAAAGAGATTACCTGCAGCCATTTTGCTCGTGGATGATTTGATTTGGATCTGGAAATACAGGAAGAATGTCTCTAGCTGAGGTGGGAAGTCAAATGAAGTGAGGTGAGGCAAGGTAAGCACAATGATACAATTAAAGGCATTGAATAGACCAACCACTATCCACCAAATAGTGAAATAGTGATTGGACACGAAGTAAGACACCAAGCACTGACCAGAAAGGAAGGAGAAAAAGGTAAAATGGCAAGCAGGACTATAAAGGCTAGATTTCTAGGCAGAAGAGTAAATAGGGTGGAAACCTATCAAAAATAAAGTTTCAACAAGTGTTTTGGAATCTGGAAAAAAAAAAGATCAAAATAATAGATGGACAAGACACTGTGGACAAGTGTGTGAGGCAGAGTAGGGAAGACATGCAGAGGGAGGTCTGTGAGGAGCCCAACTCCTGAGCCTAAGAAAGTACAGAGAAGATTCTATTGATCTTAAAGTCAAGCACTTGAACTGATCTGCACTGAACTTACATGGTAACATAAAAGAATGTGCTTGATTTAAATTCAAAATGGCATCAAATGGAAAGGTTCTGGCTACAAACAGAGATGCAGGATTAGACCAGGTCAAAGCTATTTAATCCTTCTGTGCACTGAGGTCGAATATATATCAGAACTGCAAAACCTCAACACCACTGACAGTTGAGGTCAGATAGTTGTTTATTGTGAGGGGTTGTCCTCTCCCACTGGCTGCCTCCACAAACCCCCTCCAGTCATGACAACTGAAAATGGGTTTGGAGACACATTTGAGAATTAGCTCTCAAACCATTGGAGAATGTATAGAGAGCCTGAAAGAAAAGGAAGGAGAAACACTGAAAGACAAGGAAAGCATAGGGAGCAGTGTTTGTGGTGGGAGGGAGTTGGTAGACCAACAATTTAGAAGTCAAACATCTAAATGATTACAGGAGCCAGGCTGGTCAGTGACAGGAGAGAAGGAAGCTGAATGGATGGACTTGGGGGTGTAGGAGGCCTGTCGGAAGGAGGTGCCACCACAGGGTCTCAGCCTGAGTGCTGTCATGGGGAAATGCAAGCCCAGTACCCGCAGGACCTCCAGCTTTGGAAAAGAGGTTGGAAATTGAAATATTTATGTGAAATATCAAGATCTGCTAGAGTGAATCAAGAAAATCTGGCTATAGGCCAGACCTCTCTTGGTGCTGCTAAGTCACTCAGTCGTGTCTGACTCTATATGATCCTATGGACTGTAGTCCGCAAGACTCCTCAGTCCATGGGATTCTCCAGGCAAGAATACTGGAGTGGGTTGCCATTTCCTCTTCCAGGGGATCTTCCTGACCCAGGGATCAAACTCACGTCTCATATCTCCTGCATTGGCAGACAGGTTCTTTACCACTGGCACCACCTGAAAAGACCTGGCTTAAGAGCATACTGTCTCCATACTGGTGGAGGGGCTTGAAAGCTATCAGAGGAGCATCAGAATGTGACATGGGGTGGACAGGACTTGCACCTGGCATCTCATCCACCACATGGCTGCGAGTTTGGCTTGACTTCATGGTTTTGGAGACTGGGGACAGGGTGGGCTACAATATGCCCCTTCAAAAGCCCCCACCCCAGTGCCTCAGAATATGACTGTATTTGGAGACAGAACCTTTAAAGAAATGATAAAGTTGTATGAAGTCATAAGGATTGGCCATGACCTGATCTGACCAGTGTCCTTACAAGAAGAGAAAATCTAGACCCAGATGAGTTCAGAGGAAAGATCATGTGAGGACACAGCAAGAAGGCAGACATCCACAAGACAAGAAGAGAGGCCAGAGAGGGAGTCTGCCCTGCTAGCACCTTGCTCCTGGACGTCCAGGCTCCAGAACTGTGAGAACATAAAGGTCTGTTGTTTAAGCCACCCAGTCCATGGTATCTTGTTACATCTGTAGCACATGAATAACATGGAATAACAACCAACCTCCCCGCTGGCTTTTAAAAAGCTGAGAGGGGATTCCCTTCACATAGGCCAGTAAGGAGGGAGTGGGCATTATGAAGAGTTATGAAAGCCATAGTCAATTCACTCATGACACCAGTGGTCAAAGGAACCATAGAAACAGTGTGCTCACCAGTATGGTCACTGACCTACTCACATATGCCTCATTTCTCTCATTCATAAAGCAAGCCTAAGACCTTTCTGCATCAGCAGTCCCTCTCTCCTCTTGGAATATGGCTTTGCTTCAGCTACCTGGTTCTCTTTTTTTGCCTCTGGTCTCTCTTGGATTCGATTCTTCTATAAACTCTTTTCCTGGACTTTAGGCTTAAGCTGTGCTGCACAAATCTCCCAATACTGACCACTCCCTTCGTCTTGGGTGAGTGCTTCTGTGTTAAGACTCTGGCTTTTGGTTAAGCCAGTCTAGGTCCCCCTCTCCCAGCCAAGGCTGGAAGGTTCAGAAGCCTGGATAAGGGCCATTCAAAGGAAGAGTGTGCATGTTGTGTCTTAGGGACCCCACATATGTGTCACAACTTGTCTTTGGAGGACAAGCTGAATCTGAGGGAGAAAACCGAAAGGAGATGGGCTGGGTAAGATCAAGGCACAGGGAAGAGCATTGATCTTAATGAGCTGTTGTGTAGAAAGAAGATGAAGAGGAGTGGAGAGAGAAAACAAGATGGGATTCTTAGTGCTAAAGTTCAGCTGGATTTATTGTGAGTAAACTGAGTCATGGGATGAGGACATAACTAACTAGAGGCTTAAGGGAGGGCTAGAATAGGACTTCGCTGATGGTCAGTGGTTAAGAATCCTCCGTGCAATGCAGGGGGTGCAGGTTTTATCCCTGGTCAGGGAACTAAGATCCCACAGGCTGTGGAACAATAGCCACACAAGCCACAACTGCTGAGCCTGCACGCCACACTAGAGAGCCCATGCAACACAACTGAGGCCCACACAGCTACATAAAAAGTAAAAAAAAAAAAAAAAAATTTAAGAGGTGTGGGGCTAGAAAGAGAGTTAGATGTTGTGTTGATGTCTAGATGGGACAAGGAATTAAGCTCAGCCAGAGGGAGGCTCTGACAAACCTAGACAATGTATTAAAAAGCAGAGACATCCCTTTACCCAAAAGGTCTGGCAAAAGTCAAAAAGTCCGGCAAAAAGTCAAAAAGTTCCAGCAAAAGTCAAAGCTATGGTTTTTCTAGGAGTCATATACGGATGTGAGAGTTGAACCATAAAGAAGTCTGAGCGCCAAAGAATCAATGCTTTCGAAATATGATGTTGGAGAAGACTCTTCAGAGTCCCTTGGACTGGTAGGAGATCCAACCAGTCAATCCTACAGGAAATCAACCCTGAATATTCATTGGAAGAATTGATGCTAAAGCCGAACCTCCAATACTTTGGCCACCTGATGCGAAGAGTTGACTCACTGGAAAAGACCTGATGCCGGGAAATACTGAAGGCAAAAGGAGAAGAGAGCAGCAGTGGATGAGATGGTTAGATAACATTACGAGTTCAATGGACATGAGTTTGAGCAAACTCTGGGAAATAGTGAAGGACAGAGGAGCCTGGAGTGCTACAGTTCATGGGGTCACAAAGAGTCAGACATGACTTAGCAACTGAACAACAACAGAAGGAGGCGGCGGAAGACAGCTCCTAAGTAGTGTCAAAGGTCAGCTAGTCCAAAGGTCTATGACAACTGGCAATTAACAGCTGTGCTTTAGCTTCTGTGCTGAAAGGCCAAAAAACATATCCATTCCTGCCCCAGCCCCCTCTGCCTAGAACCAGGGGGTCATGTTTTATCACAGCATCAAATACTAGAGCCTTTATTATGTTTGTAAAGAACCACAAGGACATTTATTAAACAACTACAAATGAGCCCACAATCAAGAGATATTGCAAGGATCCTAATACTTCTCTTTTAAACTTAAAAGTTGTCCTAAACATACTTTCCTTACTGCCTGCATCCTGAATTCCAGACTGTATGTCTTTGATCCACTTAAAAAAGGGAGTATTCTACTCTGATTCTACTTGAATCAGAACTAGTAAACTGCAGAACAAAGCATCTTAGAGGCTCCTGAACACAACCCCAGAAGAAATTTTAAAGTGTTCCTATTTTAATACTACACACCTGGACTTGGTGATGTCAAAAGTCAACTTCTGCTTCATTACTCAGCAAGTGGCAGTTTTGTAGATAAGCTAGCAACTGCCTGATCATTTGGTAATTATCACCATTTCTGTCATGTTTATTTTAGCCTTGTGTCATACAAGGCCACCAAGTATTCATACACCTGATGCAGAGACTTATTAATTGTTAAATCATTTAATTAGAAGATGCCATTTACTTTTCTTAAAGAATTCCTTTTTAAATACTTTAGATGTGATACACTTAGCAAAAATATTAAAATTGCAAAAAATCTAATAGCATGCTTCTTTCAAGGAACCACATCTTCTATAGAAAATAAGGTAATGCTGTTAAAAGATTAAAGGAGAGAGATCTCCATGACAGCTTACACTTGTCCCTGCTCTCAACTTTCCTTCCTTAAATCCGATCATCTGCTTTTGTAAAAGGAACCATAAAATAACATCCATGTCTGAGTATCAGGGAGAAGATTTATCCTTTCCTTGGGCATAATCCACTCTCCTCCAATTGAGTTAGCATCTGGCCAAATGGCTGCAGGGATCTGGTGCCACGACACATCCCCAGGCAAGGTTTCTTAATTCCCCACTGCAGCGACCCTCAAATGACGCAGGGTCACTGCTCCCCTCCCCAGAGTGAGGCACGAGGTCTCAGCATGTGATTTCATCACCAAAGCAAATGCATATATTTTTTTTAATCCCTGCATTTCATCTATCCCCACAAAATAACTAACAAATCTCTGTTTCCTAAAGGTTCTTTGTTCTGTTCAGAGTTACAGCAACCTTTTATAAAATGCACACAAAGATTTTTTTTCTTCCCCCACAAATGGGACATTTCAGAGAAGGATGCCCATTTGTTTGTTTGTGTTTCTGTCTGTCTGCTTTAATCTCAATTTTGTTTAATCAGTACAACATGTTAGGACTTCTGTTAGACCAAGTTCTAATCTAAACACAGCTATTTAGAAAAACTGCTTTCTTTTACATGGGCAGCAAAGCAAGAACAGGTTTGTCAAAGTACAGGGTGTGGAAAGGATATCTGCTCCCTCGTGGAGTTCTGAGTCCAACTCCATCAGCATTTCTCTCCCACCAAACATCCCTCCTCCCACTGTTCGCAGCAAATAAGGATTTGGGTGAGTTAGGTCTGTTACTGCAGGTAGTCAACCTGTCTGGAACCTCAAAAGCAAAATCATCTGTGATGTAAACATTTTTCAGACAAAGTAAGGCTGTCTTTTTTTTTTTTTTTTAACTCAAAAGACAAGCTAAGGCATCTCACTGTGTTTGATGCTTTATGATATGTGCCATAAAGAGCAAAGCATGTTTAAAAAAAAAAAAAAAACAGCCATTGATATGCAGAAGAGGCGTGATTTCTGAACAGGAGCCAGTAACAGTTGAAATGTTTTCCTTTTTCTTTTCCATTGCAACACATCTAATGCCCAAACAAAAACAAAAGGTAAGACTCACAAATCTTTGCTGGAAAAGTTCAGAGGTGTCCCAGTCCCAAGAAACTCCCAATTTTTTAAATATTTCTGTATAGTTAAAAATTCTTTTAATTCTCTTTCTACCTAATTTTTAACAGATTACTAATGCAGGTCAGCCACCTCATGTGAAGAGTTGACTCACTGGAAAACACTTTGATGCTGGAAGGGATTGGGGGCAGGAGGAGAAGGGAACGACAGAGGATGAGATGGCTGGATGGCATCACTGACTCGATGGACGTGAGTCTGGGTGAACTCTGGGAGTTGGTGATGGACAGGGAGGCCTGGCGTGCTGCGATTCATGGGGTCACAAAGAGTTGGACACGACTGAGCGACTGAACTGAACTGAAATGAACTGAACTGAACTGAATGCAGGTCAGAAACCGGCTTCCTGGAACCTCCTGATATTTGATGATTCTAGGAAACATTTTTTTCCCTCATTTTATCACTCTTCTTGGAAACTATAAGAGAAAACATCCTTGTGGAGTCCAAGACAAAGTCCCGTTGGTCTCTTAGACGCAGCATTTCAGTTTCCACTGAAACCAAGCGGAAATTTATGGGAGTCGCTAATTTAGAGACAATTTAAGGTACAAGTCAAGAGAATAGGGCTTTGGAAACAATGGGAAGCTAAGGCTCTTGTCATTTCTGCAACTGTTTAACTGTTTCACAGTTGTTCTAGTTGTAAAATGGTGATTTAAAATAGTGCTTGATCCTTATTGTTATTAGGAGGCTTTGTTAAGACAATCTACAAAAATAAAGCACTCAGCTCAGTGTGTGGCAACAGTAAGAGTCTCGATAATTTTAGCTCATCATTGGAAACCAGAGCTCCAAACTGTTACCATGTGGGATTGCTTCTACAGTTATCCCATATCTAGGAGGTTGACTTTTATAAAATTGATATAAAAATGATGCTAATAACAATGACACATCTAGTAAGACACTAAATTAAAATCCTGAAACCTGAAGCAGGAGACTTAAAGAATCCACATGAATAAGAAAAAAAATTAGAAAAATTTAAAACAGCTGGAGAGATTGATTTCAAAGTAAGCAGGACACATGGTGTCATCGAACAAAAAACAATATTCAGGAGAAATGAGATAATGTGCAAAAAAGCTTGGGTTGAAAAAAAACACATCTCAAAATATGCTTTATGAGACACTTACAAACCATGGTTACATGCCTGGTTTTCTCCAAAAGTGAAATGTTCAATTATTGACATGGCATACATGGTCTAGCAGTTGGCCACTAAAACCATAGAGGTTTTGTTAGAATGAGATGTGGCATTATAGCACAGACGTTAAGAATGGTTTTTTTGAAAGAGCTGGACCACATTCTATACCATGGAATAAAGCACAAAATAGCAAGGGACAGGCTGAAGAGTAAAAATTAAAAATTAGAAAATCTAAACCAGGTCGGCACCATTCCCCCTTCACTTCAAAACCTTAGCCGCAGGAGCTGACTGTTTGATTTCAGAGTCATGTTCTACGTGAACACATAAGACTGTGGGGAATGGCTTGACCACAAAAGCAGTTGGAATAAAGTTATTTTTTCACTGCCAGAGATGGGAACAGATCGACCCAGGAAAGGAGAATGACTGAAATGGGACAGAGGGCAATAACTATTGGATTGGCCAAAAAGTCCATTCGTTTCCCCATAGACTCCCATGGAAAAGGCAGAACGAACTTTTTGTCCCATCAGTACTTTGCCCATAACCTTCTAGGCTCTTGTCTCTTCCCACTCACTTTTTTTAGGATAAAAATCTTTTATGAAGGAAAACTCAACAAAGCACTGGAATCACCAGTGTAACCAGGATGGAGGGCTAAACAATGTCTCCTTCCACAAATTCCTAAAAGGAAATATTGTTATCACTGTCCAGGATACTGAGAATAATTCAAGTCTAGGTGGTAGAAATGTAGAAGGATTAGAATGGATACCTTCAATAGTACAGCCCATTATTGCTATAATAAATATGGAATTATAGTAAGTAGCTATAATTTACCTTTTATGTTTAATTGGAGGATAATTGTTTCATAATGTTATGCTGGTTTCTGCCATACATTTTTTTTTGTATTTTCTTTAATGCTTTTAATATAATTAACATAAATTAGGTAATATTTGTCCTTTTTTAATTTATTTATTTTTTTAATTGAAGGATAATTGCTTTACAAGATTTTGTTGTTTTTTGTCAAACATCAACAAGAATCAGCCATAGGTACACCCATGTCCCCTCCCTCCCGAACCTTCCTCCCAAATCCTTCCCCATCCCACCCCTCTAGGATGTTACAGAGCCCCTGTTTGAGTTCCCTGGGTCATACAGCAATTTCCCACTGTCTGCCATATATTTTTAAGTGACCATTTTTATTTACACTTATACTTTGCTCAACTAGTCAGGCAAGCTCATTAAGTAAAATCTTATAAATTAGTGTGTGTGTTAGTTGCTTAGTCATGTCTGACTCTTTGCAACCCCATAGACTGTAGCCCACCAGGCCCCTCCATCCATGGGATTCTCCAGGCAAGAACACTGGAGTGGGTTGCCATTTCCTCCTCCAAAAGAAACTATAGAAAGAAAGAAAGTGAAGTTGCTCAGTCGTGTCCGACTCTTTGCGACCCCATGGACTGTAGCCAACCAGGCTCCTCCATCCATGGAATTTTCCAGGCAAGAGTACTGGAGTGAGTTGCCATTTTCTTCTCCCTTATAAACTGCTGCTGCTGTTAAGTCACTTCAGTCATGTCCAACTCTGTGTGACTCCATAGACGGCAGCCCACCAGGCTCCCCCATCCCTGGGATTCTCCAGGCAAGAACACCGGAGCAGGTTGTCATTTCCTTCTCCAATGCATGAAAGTGAAAAGTGAAAGTGAAGTCGCTCAGTCGTGTCCAACCCTCAGCGACCCCATGGACTGCAGCCCACCAGGCTCCTCCATCCATGGGATTTTCCAGGCAGAAGTACTGGAGTGGGGTGCCATTGCCTTCTCCCCCTTATAAACTAGAGACACATAGAAACAAAAAAATCACCACAATGTAAAGAAAACACAAAAGTATTGGTTTGTATTTCCTGTTTGAAATGATATATATAAATAGATATACATATATATAATAGATAATATGTTTCCTATCAGGCTCCTCCATCCATGGGATTTTCCAGGCAAGAGTGCTGGAGTGGATTGCCATTTCCTTCTCCAGGGGATCTTCCCAACCCAGGAATTGAACCCGGGTCTCCCGCATTGCAGGCAGACGCTTTACCATCTCAGCCACCAGGGGGTTCTAATAATATCTACTATATAATAGATAATATGGGTAACGTGGGGTCACAAAGAGTCGGACACAACTGAGTGACTCAACAACAACAGCAGCAATGTGTTACCCACATTGTACATTCTGTCTCTTTTTAGCAGCAGATATGCCAGACACTAAGTATTTTAAATATGTTGATTTAAGCCTTACAAATATTTCATGCAGAAAAGTCTACAATATTTCCATCTTACAGGTGGAACCAAGGCCCCTAGAGATTAAATGATCTGACCAAGAGGATGTGAGTAGTAAGTGATGGAAAACAGTGTTAGTTGCTCAGTCCTATTCAACTCTTTGCAACTCCATGGACTATAACCCACCAGGTTGCTCTGTCCCTGGGATTCTCCAGGCAAGAATACTGTAGTAGGTAGCCATTCCCTTCGCCAAAGAGTCTTCCTGACCCAGAGATCAAACCCCGGTAAGCGATGGAGAAAGGGGTAAAATGTAGACATCATCCCATAGATCTCACACTCTTAATTACTCTGCCATGCTGATTCCTTTTGATAATACATGAGTTGTTTAACAGTGCTCATCATCGTTAATATAGAGACTTCTGAGATTGGTGGTAGATTTCATTTAAAGTATTGGACAAACTTTGTCAGATGAACTTGTGGCTAGTTAAAAAGCTGTTCCCTTAACGACGAGCAACAATTTAGAACGAAAGTATTTTAGGCTTTTAGACTTCATCCAGATGACAGTGTAGAAAGAAGCAGCAATTCCTTTAAATTCTTGTGGCTTTATTAACGTGGCCAGTTTAAGCACATTTGCTGGAATGACAGTGTGCCTCAGGACTTGGGAAGTAAACTGGGTTTCTGCCCATCTCTTGTTCCACTGGGCGTGGAGCAGTCACACTGTACATTGGATTAACTATTCTTGAATTTCATGTATTCAAGTATGTCTCTGCAGGGTAAATTGTTTTCAGAAAAATGAGATGGTTGGCATATTTTTAGCCTACCAATAAATGTCTTCTTTTACATTAGATATATTTAAAGCTTGGCAAAATACGAAATGCTCGTGTAACAATTTTTTTTTTCCTTCAAAATTCTGTAGACATGGCTCCACTGTGTCCAGGGAAAAAGTGAGTCTAAGGCCAGCTTAGCTTTGTTCTTTTGTTTTTCACCTATTTTTTCTGCATGAATGCTTAGACTCTTTTTTCCATCCCTGTAATTCAAATGCTACAAAGTTCTCTTTTCATTTAATCCACTTTGAACACAGTGAACCCTTTTGATCTGCTCGTTCATTCTTTTTTCAACTCGGGAAACTTTTATTTAATTATATCTTTGAATAATTGCTTCTGTTCCACTTGTTATTTATTTTTCTCCTGGAACACCTATAATTCCGGGGCTAGCTCTCCATCCTCCATACATACCACGTGTGCTCATTGTTTTCAACCTTTGTTTTTTCCTCAATGTCTTGATAGAACATTTTGTTATTGTTGTTGTTGTTAACAATTACTGTTACTGTTTATAACATGTATTTGGTTGTTTATGACATCAGTTCTGCTCTTTATTGCTTTAATTATGTTAGTATGCATCTTTATTTTTTATAACATATTTCTAATTTACCCAACTACAGTTTCATCTAATATGAATTCCTGCTCCTCTTTTATGGCGTTTTTAAAAATCCAATAGTGATGCCAGTTTTCTGTATTTTTTTCTCATTCCTATAATAAATCTTTCTCAGAAGTCTACTCTGTCTTTGTGTCTTCTGGATGATATTTTACCTTTCTTCTCTTGTTTTTATGTACGATTTTTTTTTTTTTCCTGTTTAAATAAGGGATCTGTCCAGATCCAGAGTCCAAAAGACAGGATATAGGTATTAACTTTGGCTCTCTTCTTTGTCCAGTTGGGTCCTGGTCAAATTTCTTTTTTTCAGATCTGCATGTGGATGGCAGATGGATATGCCTGCAGCTCCCAGACTAATTCCCCTTCAGTAATGTGCATAACCCTCTTAAATGAGATGGGATTTTCTCAATCCCATTGTTTGGCTCTCTGGCTTTGAACAAAGGAATCATGTAGGAAAATAAATACAACCAGGATTCCTCCTATTTCTTCCCTCATCTACCATCATCCCTTTCTCCGTACTCCCCTGCCTGACCTTCCTTTTCCCTCAGTTGCTTTCTAGAAGTTTCAGTCTGGGAGTCAAAAGAGAAGGATTGGGGTACCCTTGTGACATGAGGGAAATGTTGTGTTTTTGATTGATACTTTAGTTCTATGTTGGAAGCAGATGGTGGAAAATGGTTAAAGGGATCTCATGCCAACTTTCAGGACAACTGATGGTGTTGTTCAGACTCATTCCACCAGCCAGCAAGACTTTGGGATTGCTCCAGCTTTTGGCGATAGGTACATGGTTTTGTTTTAGGTTGGATCACAGTGTTAACTTTTTACCTATTTCTGTAGAAGAGTTTGTTTTGGAGACAACTATCCAGATGTTCTTTTTAAGCCAGAAGTTCTGAAGTGGAGACTGAGCAAGGAGTTTTTCCTCTGCCCTTATTTCAGTATTATTGTGACAAAGTGGGCATGGCAATACATTGCTCAGAGCCACAAGATACCGACATTCCTTTCCTGGCCGTGTCAAGGGAAATGATTAGAAGCTTAAACACCTGACCTATTCTAGTAGCACGTGGACTGACAATGAATGAGATGTGGCTTCTAAAACAGGAAAAGCTGGGTATAACTGTGATCAAAATGTCAGAGGGGGCCTGGGAACAGCTTTCCACTCTACCCCAGGGTGATACAATGACTTTTCAGCAAAAAGTTCAAGAGAAAAGCAGGTTTTTTCATCTCCAAGAAAGGTTTAAAAAAAGAAAACAGAAATTGATTAAAAAAATTGTCAATCCAATATTATAAAAAATTGATTCAGAAAGCAAGACCAAGTACTTAGAAATTTGAATAAATGGTAAGTATCGACAGAGGATAAGATGGTTAGATGGCATCACTGACTCAATGGACATGAGTTTGGGTAAACTCCAGGAACTGATGATGGACAAGGAGGCCTGGCATGCTGCGGTTCATGGGGTCGCAAAGAGTCAGACACGACTGAGCAACTGAACTGAACTGAACTGATCAACTGATCTTGAATGCTCATTTATGTGACTGGCTACTCCCTTTAGAGAAAACTCAGGAGTCTTCAGTTTTATATGTATATTAAAGTAGTTCAGTCACAAAAGATAATGGTTGCTATAATTTATAGCTTATATTTGAGTAATTTTATACAACTTCCAAGTACAAATAATAGTATAATCTGGATATTTCAATAGGATATTTCTAGGTAGAAAGTTTCAACCATTTCAAATAGAAACTGATACATTGGGTGGAAAGAGCTAATTTCTGTGGAAATTGAAACTTGAGGTAAACACACATGCACAACCACACACACACAAACACACACGGGAGCTTCCATCTCTATTTTCAAGTAACAGTTTGGTCATATAGAACCCAGCTACCCAAGCTGATTTGGATTTAACTTTCTTTCTGATTTCTAGTATCAGCAAAGCTAAGCATAAGCTGTAATTAAGAGAACAAAGCAGGAACTGAGGAGACAAAGTAGAAATGGAAAATTAATTAAGCTTAAGTGAAATTAGTTTCACCTAATAGACACATACACTAGCCAGCAACAGTAAGCTTATTGGTACTATTGATGTGAATTCATAAGCCCTTAAAAAGTCTCTATTTAAGATTCTGCCTTTGAAAATGTTTCTTATCATCAGTCGCCACAGCTTGATGAAACATCATAAAGCAAAGTCATCCTCTTGTTGACTTAAGGGTCTTACAACATCATGATCATCCCCTAACATGAAAGAAGGAGTGAAAGTGAAAGTGAAGCTCAGTCGTGTCTGACTCTTTGCGACCCCATGGACTGTAGCCCACCAGGCTCCTCCATCCATGGGATTTTCCAGGCAAGAGTACTGGAGTGGGTTGCCATTTCCTTCTCCAGGAGATCTTCCCGGCCCAGGGATTGAACCCTGATCTCCTGCATTGTAGGCAGACGCTTTACCCTCTGAGCCACCCATCAAAAGGTGAACTGCTGCATCTGCCCAAAATGCCACAGGAACCACGGTATCATCTCCCCTCCCCAAGGACATCCCAGCCCATAACAATTTTTAAGCGATTAAAATAGAAGGCCCTTGTGAAATTTTTAAACTTTAATGACTCAGGTTTTAAATATGCTAGGAACAAGCTGTAATTTTTCTTGTAATGAATGGTCAATTTTCTTCTCAAAGCTGAAATTCTGTGGGGCATTTGAATGCAGTGTACATTCTCATCTAAAATAAGCATTTTTGTTCTTCACAAGATCTAGAATTTAAAAAAAAACTCATTTGTGCATCTGAGTAATGTAGTCTATAGTGCATCTGAGTCATCTACAATCTATTAGACTGATGTTTAAGTGTTCACTATTTATGTATAAAATGTGTGAAAATTCTATAAAGACTTCACATTCATTGACATGCAGAAAAGCAAGATCATTTCTTAGAAATAAACAACAACAACAACAACAAAATAAGCAGCATTTTTTCTCTATTGGTTCCTTTAAAAAGAGTAGTAGGTTTGTCCTCTTATATCTTAACAATAGGTAATTTTTTGCATTTATACTTTAACTATAAATCACTTTTACTTATGTCTAATTGGTAACATATATCTAAAAAGTAATCTGATGAGAGGGCTTGTGTTCTGAGCACCCACCTGATTTTGAAACATATTTGGAATTAATGTTGAACAACAGATTTCAACAGCATCATATTTGCATTTTGTGCTGAATAATTCTCAAGTGTGGGAAGCTGACCTTGAATTTTTAAGGATATTCAGCAACATCCTTGGTCCCTGCTCATTACATACAGTGGAATCCCCCCACCCAATTGTGACCACCAAAAATGTCTTCAGACATTGCCAGATGTCCCTTGTGGTGGTAGGCGGGAAGGGGTGGGAGGCTCACCCCCTGGTTAATCACCACCACCCTATGGCCCTTGCTAAATTGTGCTTGCTCTGGAAATGATCCAAGCTCCTTCTTCTTGCTTGAATAAAATTAAAATGTTTGAAGATATGGTTCTCCCTTGCCCAAAGCTGTTATTGAGGCTCACAGCATACTTGTCAATATCAGCTAGTATATGCTGCTTCGTGGTAGAAAATTCTATCTTCTCAGTGATGGGATAGAGAGCATGCATGTTTTTCAACTGATGAGCTCTGTTCATCTACAGACAAGCATCACTTTGGGAAGAAAAACAGGTTTGATGTCAATAGAACCTCAAGTATACCTTCTGATTTGCATTCTTCCCTTGCTTTGTCAGCAATACTTATTGGGCAACGCATATGTTTCCACTGGCAATTCCTGGAAGGAAGTTTCAGGTTGATTAGCCCTACCTTCAGGCCTCTTCCCAGTTGCTGTTTAGTCGCTGAGTCATGTCCGACTCTTTGTGACCCTATGGACTGCAGCACACCAGGCCTCCCTGTCCATCACCAACTCCCATAATTTACTCAAACTCATGTCCATCGAGTCAATGATGTCATCCAACCGTCTCATCCTTCTCCTCCTGCCTTCAATCTTTCCCAGCATCAGGGTCTTTTCAAATGAGTCAGGTCTTCGCAACAGGTGGCCAAATTATTGGAGCTTCAGCTTCAGCATCAGTCCTTCCAGTGAATATTCAGGACTGATTTCCTTTAGGATGGACTGGTTGGATCTCCTTGCAGTCCAAGTGACTCTCGAGAATCTTCAAACCACAGTTCAAATGCATCAATTCTTTGGCACTTAGCTTTCTTTATAGGCCAACTCTCCCATCTGTACATGACTCCTGGAAAAACCATAGCTTTGACTAGACGGACCTTTATTGGCAAAGTGATGCCTCTGCCTTTTCATATGCTGTCTAGGTTTGTCATAACTTTCCTTCCAAGAGCAAGTGTCTTTTAATGTCATGACTGTGGTCACCATCCGCAGTAATGTCAACATCCAATACCTCTCCAGCTACTAAATGCTTTCTGTTCAGGTCATTAATTCCGTCATAGTTCTCTTTGACAAAGCACACCCCAACCTTGCTTCCCCATACAAACTCATTCCTACAGGCAGCACATGGCAAATTGTAGGGTCTATTCTCTACCTACCACCCTACAACAACTCTGTAACAGAAGGCAGTAAAGAAGTAGGTCATTTAAAGAGGATCCGTGGGTGGCCAAGACAAAAGAAAACTTGATTATTATACCCTGGATAGATAGTGTCCTTCTAAAGTGCCCAAAGAAGAAATTGAAGTTTCCATCCCTAGGAGGAAATACTTGTAGATCTTTGGAGATTTGCCAAGCAAAAAAGAGATATTTGCAAAGCATAAGATGGGGAGGGTAGTTTTTATAAGAAGACACATAAAAAATAGAAATAGATTAATTCCATCTCAAGTCATTAAGCATGTGACCTGAAACAGAATCTGGCGTGGAATCATTTAGGTGTGTGATGTTTGTTTAGGAACACTTAAGGAACGCCCTCGAGGGAACAACTAGTTCCCTGAAGACAAGTTTGATTCTATCTGAAACCGAGAAGAAGAGCACACCGTGGGGAATGGAGCCCTGGAGTTCCCTGATGCTGGCACACTCTGTCCTATGCATTTGTCCCTGATCCAGTTTATCCCAGATCCAGACTCTTCTACAAAGGCCAGCATGGCTCCAAAGTCTGTCTGCAATTACATTTACCCCAGTTGCTGGCGTTTCTTGAAACCACCCTCTAAACCTTCATACAAACTATACACATCATCAGATTGAGGATTAGGCTAAATCAAATCCCTTACGACTATACAGTGGAAGTGAGAAATAGATTTAAGGGACTAGATCTGATAGACAGAGTGCCTGATGAACTATGGATGGAGGTTCGTGACACTGTACATGAGACAGGGATCAAGACCATCCCCATGGAAAAGAAATGCAAAAAAGCAAAATGGCTGTCTGGGGAGGCCTTACAAATAGCCGTGAAAAGAAGCAAAGTGAAAAGCAAAGGAGAAAAGGAAAGATATAAGCATCTGAATGCAGAGTTCCAAAGAATAGCAAGGAGAGATAAGAAAGCCTTCCTCAGTGACCAATGCAAAGAAATAGAGGAAAACAACAGAATGGGAAAGACTAGAGATCTCTTCAAGAAAATTAGAGATACCAAGGGAACATTTCATGCAAAGATGGGCTCAATAAAGGACAGAAATGGTATAGACCTAACAGAAGCAGAAGTTATTAAGAAGAGGTGGCAAGAATACACAGAAGAACTGTACAAAAAAGATCTTCAAGACCAAGATAATCATGATGGTGATGACTCACCTAGAGTCAGACATCCTGGAATGTGAAGTCAAGTGGGCCTTAGAAAGCATCACTATGAACAAAGCTAGTGGAGGTGATGGAATTCCAGTGGAGCTATTTCAAATCCTGGAAGATGATGCTATGAAGGTGCTGCACCTCAATATGCCAGCAAATTTGGAAAACTCAGCAGTGGCCACAGGACTGGAAAAGGTCAGTTTTCATTCCAATCCCTAAGAAAGGCAATGCCAAAGAATGCTCAAACTACCACACAATTGCAATCATCTCACATGCTAGTAAAGTAATGCTCAAAATTCTCCAAGCCAGACTTCAGCAATACGTGAACTGTGAACTTCCAGATGGATTTAGAAAAGGCAGAGGAACCAGAGATCAAATTGCCAACATCTGCTGGATTATGGAAAAAGTAAAAGAGTTCCAGAAAAATATCTATTTCTGCTTTATTGACTATGCCAAAGCCTTTGACTGTGTGGATCACAATAAACTGTGGAAAATTCTGAAAGAGATGGGAATACCACACCACCTGACCTGCTTCTTGAGAAACCTATATGCAGGTCAGGAAGCAACAGTTAGAACTGGACATGGAACAACAGACTGGTTCCAAATAGGAAAAGGAGTATGTCAGGACTGTATATTGTCACCCTGCTTATTTAACTTATATGCAGAGTACATCTTGAGAAACACTGGGCTGGAAGAAGCACAAGCTGGAATCAAGATTGCCAGGAGAAATATCAATAACTTCAGATATGCAGATGACACCACCCTTGTGGCAGAAAGTGAAGAGGAACTAAAAAGCCTCTTGATGAAAGTAAAAGAGGAGAATGAAAAAGTTGGCTTAAAGCTCAACATTCAGAAAACTAAGATCATGGCATCTGGTCCTATCACTTCATGGCAAATAGATGGGGAAACAGTGGAAAGAGCTTCAGACTTAATTTTTTGGGGCTCCAAAATCACTGCAGATGGTGATTGCAGCCATGAAATTAAAAAACGCTTACTCCTTGGAAGGAAAGTTATGACCAACCTAGATAGCATATTCAAAAGCAGAGATATTACTTTGCCAAAAAAAGTCCGTCTAGTCAAGGCTATGGTTTTTCCAGTGGTCATATATGGATGTGAGAGTTGGACTATGAAGAAAGCTGAGCGCTGAAGTATGGATGCTTTTGAATTGTGGTGCTGGAGAAGACTCTTGAGAGTCTCATGGACTGCAAGGAGATCCAACCAGTCCATTCTAAAGGAGATCAGTCCTGGGTGTTCATTGGAAGGACTGTTGCTGAAGCTGAAACTCCAATACTTTGGCCACCTCATGTGAAGAATTGACTCATTGGAAAAGACCCTGATGGTGGGAGGGATTAGGGGCAGGAGGAGAAAGGGACGACAGAGGATGAGATGGCTGGATGGCATCATTGACTCGATGGACATGAGTCTGAGTGAACTCCGGGAGTTGGTGATGGACAGGGAGGCCTGGCGTGCTGCGATTCATGGGGTCACAAAGAGTCGGACACAACTGAGCGACTGAACTGAACTGAACTGAACTGAAGTCTCTTTAGGTGGTAAAGAACCCACCTGTCAGTGCAGGAGACGTGGGTTCAATCCAGGGGTTAGGAAGATCTCCTGGAGGAGGAAATGGCAGCCAACTCCAGTATGCTTGCCTAGAGAATCCCATGGATCCCAGAGGAGCCTGGCAGGTTATAGTCCATGGAGTCTCAAAGAGTCAAACACAACTGAAGGACTTAGTATAGCACGGTACAGTCTCTTTAGGAGATTTGAAATAAGATTAAAAACAAAAAGCTAGAAGCACAAGTTACCCACAAAGCCTTGATAGATGAATCAATCTTTAGAGCAAAATCCCACTATTTTACAGTTAACCGGTTACGGAAGTGAGTATTCAAGCCCTGAGGGTTACCTTCAGGCCCAGCTCTCTACTCTCAACATCTGCCTGCCAAATACAAAATGCACCCACTCTACCGGGTGGGAGCTGGTTGTCCCCAGCAACCAGTTAAGCGGATGCACTGTTGTAACAGCCATGACCCTCAGGCCCAAATCCAAATGTACAAAGAACAGATATTTTTCCATTTTCCCATTAAACTCAGTTTTGTTTTGTTTGTTTGTTTGTTTTTGGAATGCTCATTTCACTGGGTGAGGATAAGGAAGAGAGAAACATAATCTCACAAAATTCAGGGTCATCCCTGGAGATGAGTCTCTTCCCTTGTACCAGTACAGAAGCTGACTCAGTGCCTGGCCAGATGAAAGGCTGATCCTTAATGCCACCTTAGGGAAAAAATGGGATACAGAAGAGTCAGCTAAGGATGTGGGTGTGTCTGAAGATGATTCACAAGGCAAGTGATCTGATACGTGTCCAAATCACTACCACATCCTCTTCCCACTTACCAATAACAGTTCTTCCCTCTGACAAGGAGAAGTTCCTGTTCAATTTCCCTGAACACCATTCATTTATGCATTAAAAGCTCACATTTCTCCTACACTCTTATTTGTCATGAATCTTGTTTACCACTTTGCTCAACCTTATTTGGCCATCAGGAGCACTCTCAATTGTAGTTTACCCATTTTAAACAGCAGAGACAAACAGATGTAAAAAACTCTCTGGAAAAAAAAAAATGCTCTTGGGAAAAAATATTGTTGAATTCAAAATGGTAAGATTCCTTGTCTGGCAGAACTGAGCACAGAGTACATCTAGAAAAATCATCAGCTCTCAAAGGACTTTAAATAAATTTAAACTGAAAAAGTTATTTCTTTCTGTAATTTCACTACTTCCTTTTTTATCTGAAGAGTCTTGGAATACTTCAGCTACAATGCAGTATTTTACAAAATGACGATGTAAAATAAACGCCTCCATGATGCAATTATTACTTTAATGTTAACAAAACTGTCCATAAAGCAATATTTATCGAGGAAAGTCATTAACACAATATGTACAATCCTCTGCACTTATTCCTTGTAAGCAATTTGTGAACTTTTGTCCCTTTTTATGGTTTCATTAGCACCTAAGACATCACACACATATACACACATACCCACAAATATAGTATGGAGATGATATTAAAGGCAAAATTGTGTAAATATATCTTTATATAAAGAGCACATTAATTTACCACTTCATGTCCTAGCAAATTTAATATCTATCATGGGTTTTAATCCCAAGGTTAGCCAATCTCACCTTTCAAAATGAGATACTTGGAATTTATTTCCTCTGTGGATAAAGAAAAACAACAAAAAATACAGTTAAAAGGATTTGGTTGTTGTTATTCAGTTGTATGTATTTCTAATGATATCTGTGGTGTTATTGTTATGATTTTTAGCCTTGCAGTTTAATCAATTGAAAGGAATTACTTCTTGGCTATAAAAAGTGATGAAATTCAGAAGAAAATGTTCTAGGTTATAAAAAAAGGAAAATACATACAAAATGAAGAGACTTGGAATGAATATGGGGATCATTCTGTGATATTGTTTTTAAAATACAGAGAGAAAAATAACTGACATGTAGACATTAGTCTAGAATTATTGTGCATAAGTACAAAAGAAAAATTCTCTCACATACCTACAAATAAAGTGACAATTTGACCACTGAAAACTCGATGTATAAATCTATTTTATTTTGTTTTGTTTTGTTTGTTTATTTATTTGGTTGCTCTGGGTCTTAGTTGTGGCATCCTACATTAGGAGTGAAAAAGGTTTCCCAGGTGGTACTAGGAGATGCAAGAAACATAGGTTCGATCCCTGGATCAGGAAGATCCCCTGGAGTAGGAAATGGAAACCCACTCCAGTATTCTTGCCTAGAAAATTCCATGGACAGAGGAACCTGGTGGTCTATAGACCATGGGGTTGCGAAGAGTGAAAAAACTCTTTCACACACAGGAGTGAAAAAACTCTCTTCTGCATACCAATAACTTGAGATCCTCAGTCAAATTAAACATATTAATTTGTGTAAAGATAAAGAAAAATGTGATTTATTCTGAAAAAAATTGTACCTATGGGGAAATGCATTTTAAGTTCAAAAGGGGAAAGCAAACAAATTGTCCTAGAATTTAGTGAAAGCACCTTCCATACATTACCTTGTTTATTACCCTCTAGTACACACTGGCTGGCAGATAGGATCTTATTATTTTTTCTATATTCAGCAGGGCAACTGAAGCTGAGAGGCTGAGAAGCTGGAATGAGTGGGAAACAGAATCAAATGCACACTGATCCCAGGACCTCTTTCACTCTAGCCTATTGTGACTTTGCCACTTCATCCATCACCACCACCAACCCCCAAGACTAGTGATGGTCATTTTTTTTTCTGAAATATCTTATTTTGATCTCGCATTTTCTTGAGGTTAGACATATATAAACTAAAACCCCTTTTAGAAAATAAAAAACCCTGAGTTCGAGGCCAGATCATCAATTTCTTGAAGTCAATGGCTATAGTTGAAACTCTGCATCCCAAACCACATCTGAGTAGCTCACAGGCAGTGAGGCTTATTGATTTGATTTGATTTGATACATAATATAGCTTAAAGAACTGAAATGACAAAAGTTTCCATTTATAATTTGGCAAAGTAGGCTTGCATAAGCTAATAGCCAATGTCCCAACCAGAAATACCACTCCTCTTAGGCCCAGAATGCTGTGTGCTTTAATATCCAGAAGCATTGACAAGAGTTGTTGTTGCATCTGTTGCTGTTTAGTCACTCAGTTGTGTTCGACTCTTCGTGACCCATGGACTGTAGCCCGCCAGGCTCCTCTGTCCGTTGGATTTTCCAGGTAAGAATACTGGAGTGGGTTGCCATTTTCTTCTCCAGGGGATCTTCCTGTCCAGAGATTGAATCTGCCTCTGCTGCATTGCAGGCGGGTTCTTCCTCCCTTTGCCTTTTGGCTGCAGTTCTTACTCAAAGTGATTTTCAAATGTTTATGTCACACCCAGTACTTAGGAATTAAGGACCATTTTTGCAATATGTATATTTCTTTAATTGGTACATTTCACAGGGAACACCCTATAAAGTCCCAGTGTTGGAAGAGACACAAGGTAGACTGTTTGCTTGCATTCTCTTTTTCTCACCACAGTGTGGGTGAGTGTGCATTTGTGTGCAAGTGTGTGCTGAACCATACAGGGTGGGTAAAGTGAGGTGTTAGTCTTCATTGGCTGTCATAACAAAATAACACAGATTTAGTGACTTGAACAACAGAAATTTATTTCTGACAGTTCTGGAAGCTACAAGTTCAAGATCAAGGTCCTGGCAGGACAGGTTTCTACTGAGAACTCCCTTCCTGGCTCACAGAAGCTTTCTCAATATGTTCTCTCATGGCCTTTCCTCTGAGCAGGTACATCCCTGTGTCTCTTCCTCTTCCAATAGGACAGCAATCCTATTGGATTAAGGCCCCACCCTTATGACCTCATTTAACCTAAGGAGCCAAGGAGCGTATGTGCTCAGTCTTGTCCAATTCTTTCTGATCCCATGGATTGTAGCCCACCAGGCTCCTCTGTCCATGGAATTTTCCCAGCAAGAGTACTGGAGTGGGTTTCCATTTCATCCTTCAGGGGATCTTCCCAACTCAGGGGTCGAACCCACATCTCCTACGGCTCCTGTATTAGCAGGCAGACTCTTTATCAATGAGCCAGCTAGTAAGCCCCATTTAACCTAAATTACCTCTTTAAAGGCTCCATCTCCAAAATCATTCATATTAGGAATTCGGGATTCAACACTCAAATCTGGTGGGGGGTGGGGGAGACAGTTCAGTCCATAAAGGTAGGTAGAAGGAATCTGAAGAATGTCTTTGAGGAAATCACACAAGCAGAGAAATATTTCCCCTCTAGAAATGTGTATGAAGCCACTAGTTCACATATGACTATGTGACTCAAATCAGAACTAACGCCAAAGAACAGAAGTGAGGCAACACAAGATAGAGCAGGTATATGTGGGAATAGGAAAGACCCAAGATTTCAGATGACTGCAAGCTGGATGGGTAATAACAATGCAGTATGGCTGCTAAAAACAAGCAAATAATACCTAATCCAATGGTAGGCTTCATTATAAAAACTTAACATTTCAGGACTTCCTTGGTGGTCGAGTGGTTAAGACTCCATGCTTCCAATGCAGGGGACATGGGTTCTCTCCCTGGAAGAGGAACTAAGATCTCACATGCCACCCAGCAGGGGCAATAAAAGGGGCTATATAGTATATCTGTTTATGGTACTGGCCAGACCACACAAGGAATGTTCATGTTTAATTCTGGGAGCAAGCTCTGAAGAAAGAGCTACCTATCCACCACAGAAAGATGGCCAAGCTGAGATGGAGAGTAGCAAATTATGTATTATTCTTCTCAATTTTTGACTACCACTCCCTGAGAGAGGATTACACATCCTTACACTATTAACATCAGGCTTAGCAATTTCACCTGTGCTGACCAATGAACCATGAGTAGAAGTGATGTGGACCAGTTTTGAGGAAAAGCTTCCATAGTGATTGCATGGTTTTATCACAGCCCTTTTATTTTGGCTTCAAACCAATAGTGTCCCAATAGGGACCATTCTTCAGCCTGGGTCCCAAGATGATGAGTAAGAAATCATGATGGTGGCTTACATCATAAGATTTGGGATTGTTACTGCACATATGGCCACCTCATGGGAAGAGCTGACTCATTGGAAAAGACCCTGATGCTGGGAGGGATTGGGGGCAGGAGGAGAAGGGGACGACAGAGGATGAGATGGCTGGATGGCATCACCAACTCAATGGACATGAATTTGGCTAAACTCTGGGAGTTGGTGATGGACAGGGAGGCCTGGCATGCTGAGGTTCATGGGGTCACAAAGAGTTGGGCATGACTGAGCAGCTGAACTGAACTGAACTGCACATATAGAAAACTGCTGGTGAGAGGGAGTGAAAAAAGTATGAAGTTAGGGAAGGTTAAAGAAGTATCAATCCCTCATGTAGGTCCTGGCACATAAGTAGGTACCCATTAAATAGCTATCAAATTAAGTTTAAGTAGAACAACCTTTTCAGTTGGGGTCCTCCAATGTATACAAAGCTCCATTAACCTGGTTGTCAAATAATCAAGAGTTTAGATGGTTCCTAAAGACCAAAAAGGTGATAAAGAACTTTCCTTCTCCATGTAAACTCTAAATGTGACATTCCTGGGTTCACGTGCACAGGTTTAGTCACTCTATTGTCTGACTCTTTGCGACCCTGTGGACTGTAGCCCACCGGGCTCCTTTATCCATGGGATTCTCCAGGCAAGAATACTAGAGTAGGTTGCCATTCCCTTCTCCAGGGCATCTTCCCAATCCAGGGACTGAACCCAGTTCTCCTGCATTGCGGGCAGATTCTTAAAGTCTGGGCCACACTGGAATCAGTCCTGTCAGAAACTGAAAAGATGTTATATCTAACCCTCTTCCTGAAAAACATATAGCAGTGAACATTAACTGTTCAGATCAGATCAGATCAGATCAGTCGCTCAGTCGTGTCCGACTCTTTTTGACCCCATGAATCGCAGCACGCCAGGACTCCCTGTCCATCACCAACTCCCGGAGTTCACTCAGACTCATGTCCGTCGAATTAGTGATGCCATCCAGCCATCTCATCCTCTGTCATCCCCTTCTCTTCTTGCCCCCAACCCCTCCCAGCATCAGAGTCTTTTCCAATGAGTCAACTCTTCGCACGAGGTGGCCAAAGTACTGGAGTTTCAGCTTTAGCATCATTCCTTCCAAAGAAATCCCAGGGCTGATCTCCTTCAGAATGGACTGGTTGGATCTCCTTGCAGTCCAAGGGACTCTCAAGAGTCTTCTCCCACACCACAGTTCAAAAGCATCAATTCTTCGGCGCTCAGCCTTCTTCACAGTTCAACTCTCACATCCATACATGACCACAGGAAAAACCATAGCCTTGACTAGACGAGCCTTTGTTGGCAAAGTAATGTCTCTGCTTTTGAATATGCTGTGTGTAAAATACTTCTATGCCATCTTTCTACATTTGTAATTTTTTACAAAATTAGCCATAAAACATGTAATCACAGACTCCTTCATAACTGGGGACCTAGATTCTTCCTTTCATCTTTCTGTTGTTGTTGTTCAGTCACTCAGTGTCTGACTCTTTGCAACCCCATGGACTGCAGCACAACAGGCTTCCCTATCCTTCACTATCTCCCAGAGCTTCCCCAAACTCATGTCCATTGAGTCGGTGATGCCATCCAACCAACTTGTCCTCAGTCATCCCCTTCTCCTCCTACCTTCAATCTTTCCCAGCATCAGGGTGTTTTCCAGTGAGTCAGTTCTTTGCATCAGGTGGCCAATGTATTGGAGCTTCAGCTTCAGCATCAGTCCTTCCAATGAATATCCAGGGTTGATTCGCTTTAGGATTGACTGGTTTGATCTCCTTCCTGTCTAAGGGACTCTCAAGAGTCTTATCCAACACCACAGTTCAAAAGCGTTAATTCTTTGGCTCTCGGCCTTCTTAACAGCCCAAGTCTCACATCCATACATGACTACTATGTCCTAGATTCTCCAAATCCATATCCTTGTTTTTAGATTCTGCAAATGAAAAGGGCCATGTGACCTGGAACTCAGAAGTGAGCAGCATGGAGAGGGACTTGGAGGATGCATCTATGGCAGAAGCATATGGATCCCTGAGGACAGTGATTGAGCAGGAGCTTCAATCCCCACATTTATAGATGGTCAAGTGGCCATGGTATTTATAGTAAAAAAAAAAGTGTCCACTGCAAGCTACATGTGACTTTGATTCTATATAGAAACCCTCACTCTAAGAAGAATATAATTATATATGATCATTGTTGCCAATATCTTCTCTTAGCTTCCACTTGCCCACTTAAAAATCTACAATGGTATTTTAACCAATTTCCCTTGCGAGCATTCATGTCTTAGACAAACTCCATATATTCCCCTCCCTCTGCTTCATAAGAAGTGCTTTCCACTTTAGTAGGTCAAACTCTTGGGTGCAACACACACATGGGCTCACTTCTTTTTCTCGTGTTATCCACATCCTCTGCCTCTTTTGTCCATAGTAAGAAAGCTCCCCTGTTCCTCCCAAGGTGTCCAAATTCTCCCGTTAAAAGTTCAGCTAGATTTTGTATCCACAGAACTTCTAATCACTCCAACTACTAATAATCTATTTTCTGATCCTTTTGTAATGTGGTTTTCCACTTCATTATTTTCTAGTGATTGATGCCTTTGTTTTGACTGCTTCCAACTAAAATGTTCTGAAAAATAAGCATCTGCTTTTTCATTGATTGCTAGCAAGAATTCTCATCAGTCATGATAAGGTCTTCCCAACCAACTTGACCTTCTGTCAATTTACGATAATTTTCCATGAACAAAAACACAAGGTGTGAAAACAATTTGGTGAACTCGAAAAGCTTTGGTGTGTTCTAGACCATGCGGGGTAGTTGACTGAACTCTTTATTTTTCTTTTCTCTTTTAAATAATTTTCCTATTATCTCTACTGCTATTATCTACTTCTTGACAATATTTTCTAGAATAAAGAATTCTTAAAATAGTAGAAATTTAAAGGAAACTGTGTAAAATATGATAAAAATTTAGTAAAATATGTTAAATATGAGTTTGTTGGGTTTGTAATAATCTAAAAACTATGTTATAATGTTAAGTGGAAAAAGCAGACATGGTATTATCACACCTCTAATAGCATTAACATTAGCTACTATATTAACAGTAGCTACAGGAGGATTATAATGTAACTTTCACACACAAGCCCACTTAATTCTTACAATAACCATAGAATATTGGAATTTTTATCTTTATTTCATGTAAGAGAAAAAAGCTTAGCAAAGCTAACTTACTTATCCAGGTTCACACAGCTGGTAGGGGAACAGGTACTTGAGTTGAGATCCACTTGATTCCAATGATATTATGGTCTTAACACTATGTTCTACATATGTATGGAAAACTATAATACAAAGACTGGAAGAAGAGACACATCATTAACAAAGGTTTTCTTTGGGTAACAGAATTATGAGAATCTTTTTTTTTTTTAACTATTTCTCTGTATGTGTCAAATTCCTCATAATGTGTATAAAGAAAAAAAGCAGAATGATTTTTTTTGAGTCAATAAATGTTAATTCCAGTACCATTCCCAATACTGGAGTTAAGGGTAAAATAGTCTGATCAGATCTTGCTGGGAACTCTGAGACACAATCCGACTCCTACATACACAAATATAAAGAAATCCTTAAAAAACTGGAAATAGAACTGCCTTATGACCCAGCAATCCCACTACTGGCCATATACACCAAGGAAACCAGAACTGAAAGACACATGTACCCCAGTGTTCATCGCAGCACTGTTTATAATAGCCAGGACATGGAAGCAACCTAGATGTTCATCAGCAGATGAATGGATAAGAAACCTGTGGTACATATACACAATGGAGTATTCCTCAGCCATTAAAAAGAATACATTTGAATCAGTTCTAATGAGGTGGATGAAACTGGAGCCTATTATACAGAGTGAAGTAAGCCAGAAAGAAAAACACCAATACAGTATACTAACGCATATATATGGAATTTAGAAAGATGGTAACGATAACCCTGTATGTGAGACAGCAAAAGAGACACAGATGTATAGAACAGTATTTTGGACTCTGTGGGAGAGGGAGAGGGTGGGATGGTTTGGGAGAATGGCATTGAAACATGTATAATATCATATATGAAATGAATCGCCAGTCCAGGTTCGATGCATGATACAGGGTGCTCGGGGCTGGTGCACTGGGATGACCTAGAGGGATGGTACGGGGAAGGAGGTGGGAGGGGGGTTCAGGATGGGGAACATGTGTACACCCATGGTGGATTCATGTTGATGTATGGCAAAACCAATACAATATTGTAAAGTAATTAGCCTCCAATTAAAATAAATACATTTATATTAAAAAATAAATAAATCCTATCCTAGGAAGACAAGAAATAAAACGTAAAGTCATTACCTAAGCTAGTTCCTTCTTTTCTCTGTCCTCTATCCCAACCCATAGCCATCAACACTGCATCTCTACCCTGTACCTTTTAAATTTCTTTTCTGAGAAATTCAACAGAAAAAAAGTGGAAGGGATACATCACAGTAACAATGGCTACCGTTCACTAGATGGATCCACATCTATACCCAGCCGAATGAGGCCTTTCAATGAACTGTTTTATTTTTCCAGCATTCCATTTCTCACCTCCCATTTACACAATTCTTTAACGTTATACATTTCTACTATTCAGTAAACAGGCCATAAATAAATGTCTGCTCTGTGATCATAAATGTATCACTGCAGAGATGTCTGAGAGGAACTCTCAGGTACACATTTCAGAATGATGCTTCTTAAAATGGGAAAGGGGACATGGAGACTCAGATTCCGTTCCTGAGCCCAACCACGTCCTGTCGGACTTTCCAAGAAAAGTTGCCTCTACTCTGTGGAGGGAGGTGAGGGAATACAGCTTTCCCTAGCTTCTCTAAAGAGACATGGACTGCCTTTACTGAAAGAGCTCTCTTGAGGAAAGCTGCCAGGCTTCTTTCTCCCAGGACCTGCCTAGATGCTCAGAGCCAGGGACTCTCGTGGAGCACACACCCTTCTGTTTCTCAAAGTCAACAATTAAACTAACAAATCACTGACTTTAACAGTGATCAAAATACATTGAATATAAACAACAAATTTTTGGTTCAGCCAATTGGACTACTGAAAAAATATTTCATAGAAACACGACTCCTTTCTTTTGTTTTTGTCATTTTCTGTTTACTTTTCCTCTCTCTTTTTAATCCAAAGCATCACCAACTAAATTCCCAGCATTTTCACACTATTCTGCTGGTTTATCATATTACTTTAGAGGAGGGTAAATAATCGATTAAATCCATTACCTCTAATTCCTATCTTTCAATTAGATATGGTCTGATAAGGTTACACATAAACACTGGACAAATTGCAGTTTATACCCAGATTCCCAAGTAATCTAAGCATATCATTCTTTGAAATAATTCAAATGATCAATGTAGAGTTACAGTGAGAATGATTTAGGGAACAATTATTGTTGTTGTTTAGTTGCTAAGTTTGTGTTTGACTCTTTGCCACACCATGGACTGCAGCACACCAGGCTTCCCTGTCTTTCACTATCTCCTGGAATTTGCTCAAACTCATGTCTATTGAGTCAATAATGTCATCCAACCATCTCATCCTCTGTCTCCCCTTTCTTATTTTGTCTTCATCTTTCCCAGTGTCAGGGGCTTTTCCAATGGGTCAGCTCTTCACATCAGGTGGCCAAAGTATTGAAGGTTTAGCTTCAGCATCAGTTCTTCCAACGAATCTTCAGGGTTGATTTCCTTTAGGATTGACTGGTTTGATCTCATTGCTGTCCAAAGGACTCTCAAGAGTCTTCTCCAACACCACAGTTGGAAGGCATCAATTCTTCTTCAGCACTCAGCCTTCTTTATGATCCTACTCTCGTATCCATACATGACTACTGGAAAAACCATAGCTTTGGCCATATCAACCTTTATCAGTAAAGTGATGTCTCTGCTTTTTAATATGCTGTCTAGGTTTGTCATTGATTTTCTTCTAAAGAACAAGACTTTTAATTTCATGAGCTTTATTATAACAAGGTTCTTTGTGGCATACAAGTAAACATTTGAGTATTTAGCTTGTTTTCTGCAAAATAACATTTACTTTCAGCAGCTGAGCAGTGTACCCTTCTTTTTAGACTTTCAAAATGGGAGGGTTTTTATTCTCACTCTCTTCTAATACAGAAGTAGCTGTTAATAAGTTAGAAGTGTGGCTATTGTACTAAGTGAATGGCATCAAGAAAATATTGGGCTGGCCAAAGAGTTCATTGAGGTTTTTCCATAACATCTTACAGAAAAACCTGAACAAATTCCCCAGTCAACCCAGTATGTGTTCCTTTAGGCAACAGTGACAACAGGAATATTAACCAGGTTCACAAAGCTAGCTCAAGCCCCGTCAACCTGATGAGCTGTGATCCAAAACACTTTGAGGTGGGTGGACTGCACACCACCTTCTTGAATTCAGTGTCTCCTCTTCTTGTGGCTACAGGCTGGTTAAATTTGGGCATGAGAGGTTGGTTTCAGTGGAAAACTTGAGTAATTACTCAAAGCAATGGAGGATCAAAGATTCCATTCTGACTTGGGTGGGCATGGAAGTTTGTTATAAATGCAAAAAAGTTTGTTCTCCAAAATTAAAACAAAGAAAAAATAAACTGTAAATAAAGAAACTGTAAATAACCTAAATGTCCAACAATAAGAGGATAATTAATAAACGATGATGTCACTGTTTGATGAAATAACATATTCATTCACAGTCATGTTTTTAATCCCTAGTGACTGTGAAAATATTAAGGTATAATATTAAGTAAAAGAGACAGGATTCTAAACAACATATGATTATGATCAAAATTTTAGGGAAAGTATCTGTATGTAAAACTAGGAGTTATATCAAAATCTGAAAAGATATGTTTTAGTAGTATAGGAATTTTTCTTCATCTTCTTTATGTCTTTTCCAAATTTTCTACAATGAGAGTCTGTTACCTTCTTTTTTAGGTCTTTTTAAAAAATTTGTTTAAGCTGAAGTATAGTTAATTTACAGTAGTTTGTTATTTTAAGTACACAACAAAGTGATTCAGTTACACACACACACATATATATACATGTTCTTTTTCAGATTCTTTCCCATTATAGGTTACTACAAGGCACTGAGTATAGTTGTATATCTCCCTGTGTTATACAGTAGGTCCTTGTTGGATGTATTGCTTTTTCTAGTAAGAAAAGACACCCTAAGTATCTTTAGAAAAAAAATCAGCATGGAATAGATCTTTCTCTCCTGGCTTGTCCCACTGTTAGTCTCTTTCCCAGAAATTCCTCAGGCAATCCTTATTCCACTGTTTTCTTCATGACACCAGCAAATTTTTCTTTCTAAGATACAAATCCGATTTTATCATTATCTTCTTTAAAACCTTCAGGGGTATCCTATTTCCTAGAAGAAAAGAGTTCAGACTCCTTTGCCTAAAGTATAAAGCATTACCAGCCTCCAGTCAGCTGATGGTGTTTACAGCCACACTCTTCGCTTCCATTCCCCCTCCATCACTGGCCCTGACCCACATCAGACACACATCAGCCCCTGTGGATGCCTCTGTATGAACTTTCACACCAGGGTTCCTTTCTCCCTCGATTTCCTCTGCCCAAATATCCTGCCCCGATTTGCTACCTGTCAAACTCCTACTCATCTTTCAAAAATCACAATATTAAACCATTCCATTCCTCAATGTGTAAAATAATTATCATGATAATATGGAATCATGAGAGGACTACAGTCCTTGGCACCTAGCAATTGCTTCATCAGTGTCAGCTGTTGGAATCTGAAATGTCCTGCTATCATCCTTTCGACTTCCCCAGTTGTCTTCCCTCTGTGGCCCTGCATATGATCCACAGCACTGCTCTCCCCTTCCCTGGGCTGCAAATATATCAGCGTTATTTCTTCCATGCCTGTCTTCTACGCTGGGGCCACATCCTGGTCTACAAGTAAGTTATACTTGTCTTCACGGCCCCTGCTCCTGGCCCATCATTGGTACTCATCAATGCTCATCAAGTTGAAGATTGATATCAAACATTTTATTGTATCCTGATTCAAGAAACCAAATAAAATCAGGTATTTTTAACTCATGGATTGGAATTAGATGGCATTTAAATTATTCCATTAGTTTTATTAGCTGGGATAATGGTATAGTGATTCTAGGGTTTTTTAAGATGCTTCTCTGTTCTACGAAGTAGTTAAGAGTGAAAAGTCTATGGTACCTAGGATTTGCTTAGAAATATTTCAACAAACAAAAATCAAAAATAAAGCAAAAGGCTGAAGATAGATGGGACGCAATTGGTATGGGAAGTGGGGGGCAGCTAGTCATGTGCATACCTGGGGGTTCTTATACTGTCCTTTCTCCGCTTTAATGAATGCTTGAAAATTGCCATAGTAAAAGTTCACCAACAACACTATCAAATGAACCAAAAGAATGCTAGTATTTTCACAAAAGAAAATCTATGTAAAAATTCATTCAGTAAGCAAGTGAGTACCTTCCCAGTGTGCGGAAGGTCCTGTTCTCATCAATGAAGAGTTAAAGAGCCTACCTAACTTGGAGTTGGCAACTCCAGTCATCAGAAAGTTCCTTTTACTGGGAAATGGAAACCAAAGGCCCCCCCCCCCCCACCTTTCAGGATAACTAAACTGAATAAATAAATAAATAATTCATGGCAATGAGTTCTCTGCTAATATAAATGCAAATGATCCACTTGATTTACATGCAAATAGTCTTTTTTCCCCCAAAATCTATCAATAGTGGAAAAATCAATAATGGTGATGAAGGAAAGGTGACTTTCAAAGTTTTTTTAATGTTAAAAGAAAATTAAAGCTCAGTGTTAACGGATGTCCATACCCCACTTTCCCAGACCCGAACCCAGGCTTAGGAATCAGAACCACCAAGTAGCTGTTGATTCATCCTGTGACCTCAGGGACACCCTTAGGTCCTTGTCTCCCTAGAAATGGAGTGAAGAATTCCCAGCAGCAGAAATATCCAGAATCATCTAGACCTAAGCAGATAGGAGTCCCTCCAGTGCCGAGGATCATCCCATCCCAGATTCCAAAGTCCTGTGTGCCCTTGATTTGTTGTCATTCAGCCATTAAGTCATGTTTGACTCTGTCACACCATAGTCTGCAGCATACCAGGCTTCCCAGTCCTTCACTGTCTTCTGGAGTTTGCTCAAACTCATATCTATTGAGTCAGTGATGCTATCTAACCATCTCATCCTCAACCACCCCCTTCTCTTGCCCTCAGTCTTTCTCAGCATCAGGGGCTTTTCCAATGAGTCAGCTCTTCACATCAGGTGGCCAAAGTATTGGAGCTTCAGCTTCAGCATCAGTTCTTCCAATGAATCTTCAGGGTTGATTTCCTTTAGGATTGACTGGTTTGGTCTCCTTCTGTCTAAAAAATTCTCAAGAGTCTTCTCCAGCACCATGGTTCAAAAGCATCAATTCTTCGGCACTCAGCTCTCAGCCTATTTTGTTTGTCTCGGGGTAATAGACAACAGTCAAGAGCTGTCTACCAACAAGACTCTTTTGTGTGTATTCACCAGTTTATGTCCCTTAATATACACAAAAAGGGTCAGGTCGGGATACATTCTGACTGTTGGCCTCTAGATACTGAAACTAGAATTATTAAGCATTAACTGCATGGTGTGATCAGTGATAAGCAGTGCCTTTATTGCAGGATTAGTACAAAGCGGCTGTTATATAGTCTCATTTGTGTTATGTGTTGCAAAGCGCTAGGCACACTATAACACCAATAAAAGCCAGTACCCTCCTGTAAAGCACTCTTTACTTGAAAGACACTTTAGAATCTCCCATGATGAAGGGGTTGAAAGTGATTTTATTGTTGAAAAAAAATAATACTTCTAACAATAATTTTATTGTTGGAAAGAAATAAATATATTTCTCTAAATAACTTAAAAGAAACTATATATTCAATATACACATTGCATATGCAACTATATAAACTAATAATTAAACTCTCAAGTTCACTATTGGAAGGACAATTTTTTTTTTAATAGCATCAGTTACTGAGTACAAGAAAGTCAATCCAGATAATAAAATGAAGCTTTTGTTTGGAACCACAGCATATGAAACTGATTTGAGTTTTAGCAAACAGGGAGAATGTGTTTGCTACTGACTGCTTAAAAATCAGTAAGGAGCCTCAAACGAATAGGCAGTCAGTCGTCTCCCACAGCTGCTTAAAAATGAAGTCCAGAGTATCTTCCAATTTGAAAGGTATATTTCAGCTGGTCTGCCTTAAAATAAAGGCTATATGGCACCCACAGCAATCCACCAAGATGGCCCCAACCAAGGTGCCATGGCCAAGACGTGTCAGTAAGTCCTCCAGAGCAGTCAAGATGACTTACAGGGAGGTAGAGGCCACAGGCCATTGTGGCTGTGTCCATGTGGAGTGGACAGAGAAAAATGAACAGTGGAGTCCAGAGGCTCTTTACTCAATCAATCTAAAATTAGAAAATCATGCTGAGCTGCTTGAGCAATGGGCGATTCTAGATGATTTGTGAGTTACAGCATAGGACAAGGATGGGGTGGGCTAGAAAGGCACCAAGGATGTGGATTTTAAGAAAGCAGCTGTTCTCTGAGCTGGAGAGAAGTGCCCTCAAATTTACCTCTCTTGCCCTTCCCTGACCCTGAGCCGCAGGTTGTATTTACTTAACAGGGTCGATGATTCTCTCAAATGCTTCCTGGAAGACCAGCTCATGGTACATTAGCATAATTATCCTTATGTGCACTTATCCCAGTGCTTCATGGCACAGGGACGCTGCCAGACAACCGTTCCCTCAGACATGAGAGGCATGACAGAACCTCCCACTAAAGACCCAGCCCCATATTCCTAAACTATGACTTTATGGTCCAAGGCTGTTGGAAGAACCTTGACTCCCCTTGCTCTCTCCAGATGGGGTCCCCAAGAGAGCCTAAGTCATGCGGTGTCTTCCTCCTACCAAGGCAGGATGTTCACACAAAGCCCTGGTCCCACTTAATGGGTTATAAAGTTCATCACTGGTTCTCAGCTTGCATCCAGCATCCCTGGTAGTAAACTGAAGCACTTCACAACTGTTGGCAAGTCCCTTACAGTCCTCATTTGAAGTCATCTTAGTTTTCAACGTCAACTGCACATTGAATCCATCTAGACCACATCAGCACCAATAGATCAGAGTCTTAGGGAAATGAGCCCAGGCATCAGTAATTTATAAACTCCTCAGATGGTTTTCGAGGTGGCGCTAGTGGTAAAGAGCCCACCTGCCAATGCTGAAGACATAAGAGAAGTGGGTTCGATTCCTGGGTCAGGAAGATCCCCTGGAGAAGGGCGTGGCAACCCACTCCAGTATTCTTGCCTGGATAATCCCATGGACAGAGGAGCCTGGTGGGCTACAATCAATAGGGTTGCAAAGAGTCAGAGACGACTGAAGGAACTTAGCAGGCAGGCACAGATGATTCCAGAGTGGAGCCAAAATTGAAGACCACTGGTCAGTTTGACTGTGGTTATGCCCATCATCCCTGTAGAGCAATCCCCTGCCCAGAAAACCCAACGATTTCATTGAGCCCTTAAAGACTTACAATTTATTGTTAGACTTAATTGAATCAGATTACCTATCACCCCCATGTGAATACAAGCCAACAGGCGCACATGCACAGACACACACTACTTTGGGTGATGAACAGACAAAACAAATACACTGTTGTGCTGAGAAAATGGAGATACTGTGATAGATCAGACTGGGACCCCAAGTCACCCTCTCTTTGCTCCTCCAGATCTAAGGTGATCAATCTGCCCAGCTTGCCTGGGACGGGCCTGGCTTTAGCCAGGTCCTTCTCCCAGAAAACCCCCCAGGCCCAGGCAAAGCACAGGGGTGGGTGATCCGGTGATCCACTCGCTGCCTGTGTCTGCTCTCTGCCCGAGAGGCTGCTGAATGGAAAGCGTTCAGTGTGCCCTTCTCTCTGGCTTTCAGTTGGATGCAGCCAGTGGGAAACAATTACTGAAAGGGAAAAGGGTGGGTTTATGGCGCTTGGCCCTCTGAATCATCACACTTCTCAACACCTCAGCTACTATCAGGAAGCCTTTCCATCAACTGCTCTCACCGGAGCCTGGTAACCACTTCCTCCTCTCACCATTTACGCTTAGAGGAAGCCATCGTATCCCATGTTTCCCGGTTCCAAAGTACTGTGTTATCTCTTGTTTGTTTCTCAAATCCTGCTCCCTAACCGTGTAAACACTGCCGTTATTAAATTGTCCTCACATTACCCTATTTGAAGGTGCCATCTGTTTCCTGCCGGGATCATGATAGATCCACCCTGTATTTCAGGAGGGGCAGGGCACTCTGCTTTGGAACCTCACTGGAGCATATGGGATGGAGGAGGGGCGGTTCCCAAAGGCAAAGGAGATGCCATTTCCAGGGCAAAGGTAAAGAGATGCTGAACAACAGACCGCAAAGGGCAAAGGGTGAAATCTTGGCCAGTGCTACTCAGACGGTCATTGATGGAGTGGTACTGGTACATGAACTGATGTTTCCGGTCAATGAGGAGATAAGAATAGTAAGATGAAACATTTAGAAATTCTTACAGCAATTTCATATTTTGTAAGCAACACTTAAGGGTTTTACAAAAGAATCAGTCCAGTTAGGTACATTAAAAATTAAAATCTTTGAAAACTGTTCCTTCTCAACAGTTTGAGAAGCCATGATGGAAACCAAGATGTTACGTATGATGTTGTGTGTAAATTTCAAAAACCTGTTCTATTGAAAAGTTGACTTAGAAGTACATGTTTTTAGACAGGACAAATAAAAATCAGCACATATTGTGGGCTTACTATACGCCAGCTGCTGTTTTCAATTTTTTCCATGGGTTTTCTCATTTGATCCTTTCAATCAGACTATGGAGTAGATTTTAATACTAATATCCCTGTTTTGAGACAGAGGAAACTGAATCACAGAGACTAAAGAAGTAGTAAAGGCCATAGTTGTGCACAGCAGCACCAAGATTCATGTCAGGATTCAAAGCTGGGTTTGAAAGCAGATAACCCCCAGACACTCCAGAATACCACTCCTTCCAAAATTTTTAATATTTCTTTTTCACAGTATCAACATAGTTAAAATAAATATGACATTTATAGGCTTCTTTCTATTTTCCACCTTCTCTGGTTCTAATTCAAGCTGGGTTAGAAGGGATGTTTGAATATCTATTTAATTTTAACTGAATCCTCTATTGTATTTCTTCAAACCCCTCTAGAGCAGCTAGTAATATAACTCGAAACACTCCGACACCATCTAAATAGAGGTAACTGTATCTTGTTCTGATAATAATTGCTCAGAGTTTAATGGTATATTACCCAGACCATTCACTTGACTTCTCATATAATCTTCAGGAATTTCATCTGTAGTGTCAGAACTAAGTGTCTCTTTATGCCTCCTCTAGTTACTTGCTATAAATTGGATATTTACCAGTGAGCAATAAACATCTATTCTATTCAGGGACATGATGGCAAATGAGAGGAAAGTTGCTTCAGAAATAAAGATGAGACTTGGACGACAACCAAAGCTTCAGGTTCTGTTGACACATGTGTTCAGGTCATTTCTATCTTTTTTTATTTTATTTTGTTGATGTCATTTTTGGTTGCACTGGGTCTTCATTGCTTCTCGTGGGCTTCTCATTGCAGTGGCTTCTCTTGTGTCAGAGCACAGGCTCTAGGCTCGTGTGCTTCAGTAGTTACAGCAGACAGCCTTAGTCCACAAGGCACGTGGGATCCTCCTGGCCCGGGGATAGAACCCGTGTCCCCTGCATTGGCAGGCAGATTCTTACCCACTGTACCACCAGGGAAGTCCCACTTCTATATTTACCTACTGAAAGAGTAGTATGTGAGAGGGAAGTTTCTCTGTCGGTGTTTCAGAGGAGACGTAGACACACAAAAGAACAAACTGTGACTTTTCAAACCAAGGAATAAACAACATCATTTCAATACCATTCCAGAGATATCCTGATATGTTAACTCAGATAACACCACCAATATCCATCACCTGCCTACTCTACTCACAATTCATGTGCTTGGCATTTTCTTTTTTTTTTTTTAGAACTCACTCAAAAGCACGCATCTACCCTTTCCCTGCCCGCTACACTCAGGGTAGAATATATTTCCTCTGTCCTCTCAGGGTACTCTGCACTTACCTAGCATTTATTTCCAAATCATTTTATTTTTTAATTAATTTTTATTGGAGTATAATTGCTTTACAATGTTAGTTTCTACTGTACAGCAAAGTGAATCAGCCATGTATATACATATATACATATATCCCCTCCCTTTTAGATTTCCTTCCCATTCAGGACACCACAGTGCATTAAGTAGAGTTCCCTGTACTATAAAGTATGTTCTTATTAGTTATCTATTTTATACATGGTATCAATACTGTATATGTGAAGAAAACAAAAACACTAACTTGAAAAGATATTTTCACCCTTATGTTCATTGCATATTATTTACAATAGTCAAGCAATGGAAATAACCTAAGTGCCCATCAACAGATGAATGGATAAATGACGTGTAATAGCCAGATAGATAGGTCTCTATCTACCACAAGGGCTCTCATCACAAGGAGAAAATATTTTTTCTATTTCTTTAATTTTCTATCTACATGAGATGATGGATGGTCACTAAACTTATGAATGAACTTGTGGTAAATGTTTATTAATTTATGTAAGTCAAATCATCATGCTGTATACCATAAACTTTTACAATGTGTATGTGTGTGTGTGTGAGTACAATCAGTTGCTCAGTCATGTCCAACTCTTTGCGACCCCATGGACTACAGCTCGCCAGGCTCCTGTGTCCGTGGAATTTTCCAGGCAAGAATACCAGATCGGGTTGCCATTTCCTATGCCAGGGGATCTTTTTGACCCAGGGATCCAACATGCATCTCTTGTGTTTCCTGCATTAGCAGACAGATACTTTACCACTGTGCCACATGAGAAGCCCAAACTTATGCAATGCTGTATATCAGTCATATCTCAACAAAACTAGAAGGAAAAAAAAAAGCCCATGAAAAGATATTCAACATTGCTGGCCATTAAGAAAATGTAAATTAGAACCACCAAGAGCTAAAACTTTAGTGAGTAAAGACAAAGTAGTTAGCTACTCTAGAAATATCAGTAACCTCAGATATGCAGATGACACCACCCTTATGGCAGAAAGTGAAGAGGAACTCAAAAGCCTCTTGATGAAAGTGAAAGTGAAAGTGGAGAGTGAAAAAGTTGGCTTAAAGCTCAACATTCAGAAAACAAAGATCATGGCATCCGGTCCCATCACTTCATGGGAAATAGATGGGGTAACAGTGGAAACAGTGTCAGACTTTATTTTTCTGGGCTTCAAAATCACTACAGATGGTGACTGCAGCCATGAAATTAAAAGACACTTACTCCTTGGAAGGAAAGTTATGACCAACCTAGATAGCATATTCAAAAGCAGAGACATTACTTTGCCAACAAAGGTTCGTCTAGTCAAGGCTATAGTTTTTCCTGTGGTCATGTATGGATGTGAGAGTTGGACTGTGAAGAAGGTTGAGCACCAAAGAATTGATGCTTTTGAATTGTGGTGTTGGAGAAGACTCTTGAGAGTCCCTTGGACTGCAAGGAGATCCAACCAGTCCATCCTGAAGGAGATCAGCCCTGGGATTTCTTTGGAAGGAATGATGCTAAAGCTGAAACTCCAATACTTTGGCCACCTCGTGCGAAGAGTTGACTCATTGGAAAAGACTCTGATGGTGGGATGGATTGGGGGCAGGAGGAGAAGGGGACGACAGAGGATGAGATGGCTGGATGGCATCACTGACTCGATGGACGTGAGTCTGAGTGAACTCCGGGAGTTGGTGATGGACAGGGAGGCCTGGCGTGCTGCGATTCATGGGGTCGCAAAGAGTTGGACACGACTGAGCCACTGATCTGATCTGATCTGATATGATTTAGTGGGGTGACCAGATGTTACATTAAAGAAACAGTACCCTAAGAAGATGGAAGAGGCTCTATTAATACTCAATTGAACAATAGGCTTAATCTGAGATTATCAAAGACAAGCCTATTAGAATGAATAAAATTTTAAATAATGAGAATAATAAAAACCAAGTGTTGAGAAGGATGTGGAGAAAGTGGGTCTCTCACACATTGCTAGTGGGAACGTAAAATGCTACAGCTCCTCAGGAAAATAATTTGGCAGTTTCTTTTAAAACTAAAAATAGATTTATCACACAGCCCAGCAACTGTACTCTTGGGTTTTTGTCCTAAAGAAAGAAAAACTTATCTCAGTGAAGACAATTCTTAAATAGAGGGCCACCAGTACAATGGAATAGTAATTGGTTATTAAACAGGACAATTATGATGATTGTGTAGAAATAGATCTTAAATGATTCTGGAATAAAGCTAAGTTTTAAAATGCAGAGATCGCAACACCATACTAGAATAAAGACTAACAGAGAAAAAGCAGAAAGAAAACAACTCGTGTGTCAAGATGGCAGGAGGGATTAGGGTGTTCATTTCTGTTCTTTCAGAGGAGTCTTTACTGTTATTTTTATATCTTATATTTTTAAAACATGAAACCAAAACTGGAAAATCATTAACAGAATACAACCATTCAAAGAGAGAATGGGAGGGAGGGAAGCAGGGAGGAGCTTGCCTGCAGGGCCTCCTGCAGCTCTGGTCCCTCCCTTTGAGAGCATTCACCAGAATGATCTTGATCAGATTAACTGGGGTTGGTGCCAACTGCCTGGGGATTAGGACACAGAAGAGAAGGGCACCAAGGAAGGCAGAAGAAAGCCAGAAACAGCACAACTGCCTGAGCTACATGATGATGTGAGTAGATAGAGAAAGGGACCTTTAAGGAAAGAGGGTGAAACGATACATTGAAAGATAAGGGTAGAGTTCCAACTAGGGAGGCCAGAGTTCATCAGTGTTATCAGTCAGAGCCCCAGAAAGGCAGCATCTGAAAGCACTGAGCGCAGGTAGGAGACCCAAAGATGACGCTCTGGAAAGAGTATAAGGAGCAGGGAGGGAGAGAATCATATAGGACAGGATGAGTGTGATGATTCCTTTTTTCAGCATTACAGGGTAATCATAGCAAATCCTAGATTTGAGTTTCTCACAACATAAATAATTAGCAGAGATAATAATATCCTTTGTTAGCACAATTCATTATTCTTTTAGTTATTTTTATTTCCGTGCACAGCCTATAAGCCTGCAGGGGATTTTTTAAAAACCGAACTATTAATTACTCCTTCTAAATGAGGAAAAGAATGAAAGCACAAATTCAGAAACAAAGAGCATCATTTAGATGAGATGATCTGTCCAAACACACCACAGGCCACTTTTTCAACCATGCCCCCATTAAAGCCCCAGGTTTACTTGCTAAGTGTGGAATGACTTTGCATTTAGATGACATAACGAAGAGTTGGACCGAATTTCAGTTTCTTCATGTGAAAGTTGTAAGGATGAAAGGAGACTGAAATACACACACACACACTAAAACACTTGGTGTTCAGTATGTATTCAGCACTCAGTACATGCCAATCCCCTTACTCCTTTCCTCTCCTCTGTCTCCACCCTCCCAGTCCATCCCCAGTTGCAGCAGAACCTGCCTACTGCTCCCTGAACTCATCATGCCCATGGATGGCCACCTATTACAAACACTTGTGACTGTAAGGGTTTTTGTTTCTTTGGGTGCTTGACTTGTTTGTTTCTTTTGGAAATGTTCTCTGTAGGCACAGGGCAGGTCAGAGGTATCAGGATGTTGTTGTTCAGTCGATTAGTTGTGTCCGACTCTTTGGGACCCCTGGGCTATAGCACACCAGGCTCCTCTGCCCTTCATTATCTCCCGGAGTTTGCTCAAATTCGTGTCCATTGACTCGGTAATGCTATTTAACCGTCTCATCCTCTGCTGCCCCCTTCTCCTGTTGCCCTCAGTCTTTTCCCAGCATCAGGGTCTTTTCCAATGAGTCAGCTCTTTGCATCAGGTGGCCAAAGTATTGGAGGTTCAGCTTCAGCATCAGTCTTTCCAGTGAATATTCAAGACTGATTTCCTTTAGAATTAACTGGTTTGATCTCCTTGTGTCAGAGGTTAACACTAAAAACAACCCTTAGTCAGTACAGATAGGAGTTGGAGGATAAATACATGACCTTCCCTATCTCCCAAAGAGAGCAAGTCCTCTGGGGCTTTGGTCTTCATACTCACAAGTATTCATGGGAAGACTCCATGGTACTGTCAGTAGAAAGGTCACGCTCCCATGACAGTCCTGAGTGGAATCTATAGCTGCATCTGTTTTGGTTTTTTTTTTTTCATTGCTTTCTTATGCTTTTTCTTTTTCTTTTTTTTCCTTTGGCCATGCTGCCTAGCTTGTGAGATCTTAGTTCCTCAACCAGGGATTGAACCCAGGCCACCAGAATGGAAACAGAGCCCTAAGACAGCCAGGAAATTTCCAATGGCTGCATCTATTCTACCAACCACATTGAAGAGCCCATCAAGACCAGTCTACTTTCTAGGTAGCACATTAGTATGAGAAGGCACATTCCAACTGGAAAGAATGTTGACACCATAATGTTCTCTATATGGTTTCAGGAAGAAGTCAGCAGAGATGTTCTGAAGATACAGATTCCATTCTGAAAGAAAAGTGAGGTTTGAACCACACTGCGAGACGTGCCAACTGCAGGGAGGGTGAAAGGCTAGTCCTCCAGTTCCCTGGGATGAATGTGGGGACAAGGAGTAAATGTTACTGAAGATGATCAACTTTGACATTGTCACATGGTGGAAAGGGGATTTGAGGTTATAAAAAGGCTTGGAAGATATAAAACCATTACCATATACAGTGCCCACTGACTCAAAAAATACCTGAAGTCAAAGAGTTGGACCTAAAATGGGATGTCTATGTTTAGGCAAGACCAGGAGTAAAAGGAATGCTTCCATTGGGTCTGTTTTATTCTCTAATGCAAAACCTAGGCTTGCTTTCTTTGAAAGCTCAGTAAACTATCCCTACAAGTCCAAACATAGTCTTGGCCTTGGTGAAGAGGGGTGGGGAGAGAGCCCTCTACACAATAAAATCTGGAGACTGGGAAAGCCAAGAGAAGATGGTGGCACAAACAAAGCACTTTCATCTTCAAAGCTCTTTGTAAGTGCTAATTAATTAATCCTTCCCACAGCCATATAAGGCAGTGAGAGCACATCAAAGAGACTCTGGACAGAACTTGGCAGGATGAGCTCTGGGAGACATATAACCCACTTATTGAAAATAAGAAAGATGAATTTTTCCCAGTAAAGTTCTTCCCCACTAAGTCCCCCTCCCTTAAAAAAATTCACATTGAACATTCCAGTTGAGAGAGATAACAGGAATAACAAAGAAACATTTATTGACTTCATGCCACTTTCTAAAAATATATTGATAATTAGAAAAGAAGATAAATGAGCTTGAATCCAAATTATCCTCATTGTTCCTCAGTTCATGAACACCACATCTCTTAGTAGGGAAAGTGAAAGCAATAGAAAAACACCAGAAGATCAAGGAGAAAACAAGATTGAGCAGAAAACCAAAATCCACATTGTTGGGGACAAGCTTACTTATGACAACAAAACCAGTTGGCTCATGGCTCTCATGACTTTGTCTACTTGTTCACGACTATGTGACAATAGATCTGGGACTCAACAGAATATTCAAATTTTTTTAAGAACATTAAAAAAATCCTAAAATTCCAAAACCAGGTGCTAAGTATGAAAAAAATGCACAAAACGTATTTATCAATGCCCTTTAAGAAATTGGTATTTACCACATGTATAAGTATATATATGAATTAAATATACATTGTCAAAAATACAAATGTGAAAATGGTCAGTAAAAAAGAGGTAATAAACGTGACCACTGGTCAATGAGCTACACATGTATATACTATATGCATGCACATATGCTCAGTAGCTCAGTTGGGTCCTGCTCTTTGCAACCATCTGGACCATAGCCAGCCAGGTTCCTTTGTCCATGGGACTCTCCAGGCAAGAATACTCGAGTAGATTGTCATTTCCTTCTCCAGGAGATCTTCCTGACCCAGGGATCGAATCAACATCTCCTGAGTTGGCAGGCAGATTCTTTACCACTGAACCATGTGGGAAGCCCATTTATGATGGGCTTCAGTAAGAGGAGATGATAAATGTGATCACTGGTTGATAATCTACACCTATAGTTGATACTGATGTTTTGGTAGCTGGATATTGATTGTTCTTCCCAACCAGGAGTCACAGTCATTTTTCTCTTTGGCTTGAGCAAAATGAAAAAATGGCTGAAAATATCTTCCTCCACATTACTTGTGGCTAGGTAAACATTCTATATCAAGAAATAAAAAAAAAGTGATGAGAAGTATTTTTTTCGCTAACAGAGGGCTCCATTAAGTTCTTCAATTCTGTGGGCTTAGAACATATGATAAGTGGGAGGGCAGTAGGCAGTTTGGGTTTGGCACTGTGTTTCGAAGTGCTTGTTGTCATATTTTTGTGTTGAATAAAAAAAATTAGTGGTATTTGACCCCAAACCGTCTTTTGTTGGTTAGCGCACATGGATGACAAATAAAATATAATTAGTGTTTTCTTACATAGTTTCATCAAAAAGAGATGTTTCTAAGAGACATTGATAATAACCATACAATCACAACCTATTCTATTTTGAACCAGAATGAATTTTTTCCAAAGACAAGCCAAAATGGAAAGTCAAAGATACGGCCAAAACCACAGATAAGCTTCTGAGTTAAAATAGGGCCAGTCGATGGGAAAGGGCACATAAGAGCCCTTTAGGGTGCTGGAAAAAATTATACATCTTGGTCTGGGTAGTGGTTCCATAGCTTTATTTCTGTAAACATTCATCAAGATTTAAGTGCACTAATTACATTTCATACATTTCAACTAAAGAGCTAAAAATGAGCAATTTTAACACAAAACTCCAAAAAAGGTAAAAATTCATAAAAAGCATTGGACATTAAAAATAACAAATTTTTTTTTCTAGAATCCGGTAAATATTTCTGGTGAGGACAAGAAAGAATTGGAAACATGATCCATTACCCATATATACTTACCCCTTTCAATGCAATAGTATAGTCAGCTAAGAAGTACATGGGAAGAAATTTCACACACACACACACACACACACACACACACCATCTATCCTTAACTTGATAATTGGCTTTCTACCCCAAAATCCTGAGCAGCCAGGTACATCTAGCTTCCCTGGTGGCTCAGTGGTAAAGAATCCACCTGCAATGCAGGAGACCTGGGTTCAATCCCTGGATTGGAAAGAGTCCCTGGGAGGACATGGCAACCCATTCCAGTTCTTGCCTGGAGAATCCCACGGACAGAGGAGCCTGGCTTCAGTCCACAGGGCTGTAAAGAGTCGGACACAACTGAAGCAATTTAGCATACACGTGCGCAGGTACATCTACGTGATTTTGCTAGAATTACTTTCTGAGACTGAAAGTCAAGACCAGCTCCAGCCCCCGACCTATTTCCAACCTTTAAGAAGAGCTAAATGCTTAGGTGTCAATCATTTGATCATTGACATCAGTGATTCAGAGCTTGATTTCACCCATCTAATCATTCAGATGCTGCATTTCATCAAAACAGCATTTGAAGTAGGAGGTGGGGACAGCAACTTCCTAAAGAACATGTTCTGGTGGAAGGAGAAAAGAAAAGGAGAGAAAGAGGAAATGAAATAAACAAATTGGGACTTTTGAAGTTTCCGTTTATCTGTGTGTCCTTGTGTGTTTCCTACAACCATGGGGACAACAGCATGTGATGGAAACAGTTCCAACTTAGATCCTGCCAAGGGTGATGGATTCTGGTGTAACTCCTTATTAGCTACTTATTCAGTTCAGTTCAGTTCAGTCACTCAGTCATGTCCAACTCTTTGCAACCCCATGAATCGCAGCACGCCAGGCCTCCCTGTCCATCACCAACTCCCGGAGTTCACCCAAACTCCTGTCCATCGAGTCGGTGATGCCATCCAGCCGTCTCATCCTCTGTCATCCTCTTCTCCTCCTGCCCCCAATCCCTCCCAGCATCAGAGTCTTTTCCAATGAATCAACTCTTCACATGAGGTGGCCAAAGTATTGGAGTTTCAGCTTTAGCATCATTCCTTCCAAAGAACACCCAGGGCTGATCTCCTCTAGAATGGACAGGTTAGATCTCCCTGCAGTCCAAGGGACTCTCAAGGGTCTTCTCCAACACCAGAGTTTAAAAGCATCAATTCTTCAGTGCTCAGCTTTCTTCACAGTCCAACTTTCACATCCATACATGACCACTGGAAAAACCATAGCCTTGACTAGACTTAGCTATAAAATTTCAGGCCGGGGGAGTTTCCTGGCAGTTTAGTGGTTAAGACTTCTTGTTCCAATGCAGGGGGTGCAGGTTTGATCCCTGGTCAGGGACCTAAGATCCCACAGGCCTCTTGGCCAAAAAATAATAATAATAATAACTTAAAACAGAAACAATATTGAAATAAATTCAATATAGAATTTAAAAAATGATCCACATCAAAAAAAATCTTTAAAAAAAAAGAATTCAAGTTGGTTATTTGGACACAAGCTTTAGTTACTTCCTTGGGGGAATGAGGAGCTGTGTGGTATGGTGTGTGAAAGCACTTTACAACTGTAAAGTGATACAAAAATGGAAGTTCTCAGGGCAGCAGCTAGGGAGATCCTATGAAATCATACCAGACCATGTCACACCTCGGTTCAAAACCTTCCAGCATCTTCCCTTCTCATTCAGAGGAAAGACCGATGACTTGCCTCAAATTCAAAACTCCTCCTTTTTTAAAGAAAAAGGGTAAAAAAATGAGAAAGCAGGTTAAGAGGAGGACAGGAGGCTGTGGGCGATAAGTTCCTTCATTCAACAAATATATATATATAGTGCCGACCATACACTATAGGAAAATTTCAGCCCTCACAGTCACCCCCACCCTCCTCTCTGCTCCAGCCACAGCAGTCCAGAGCTCTCCCAGACCTCCTTTCACCTTGGGGCCTTTGCTTGTCCTGTCTAGAATGTTCTTTCCCCAGGAGCCAGGCTTGCTCTTTTGTCCCTTCAGCATGCATGCTCAGTCACTGCAGTCCTGTCTGACTCTTTGCAACCCCATGGACTGTAGACCACCAGACTCCTCTGTCCATAGAATTCTTCAGGCAAGAATAATGGAGTGGGTTGCCATGCCCTCCTAAACGGGATCTTCCCAACCCAGGGATTGAACACACATCTCCTGCATTGGAAGCAGAATTCTTTACCCATTGAGCCACCTGCAAAGCTCCTTGTTCCCTTCAGACTGCTACTCAAAATTTAGGTTCTCAGTGAAAACATTCTTGATCACCTACCTAAAAGAGCTCTCTTCCTCCAGACTTCCCATTCCTTTCCCTGATTTATTTTTTTTTTTTTTCTTCAGCATTTAGCATTATTTATCTCGTTCACTATCTTCCCACAAGGTTTCTCAAGGAACACATCCAGAGAACACTACCAGCCAAAATACGCTAGAACAACGCCCAACATATGGTCGGCACTATATATATATTTGTTGAATGAAGGAACTTATCGCCCACAACCTCCTCTCCTCCTCTTAACCTGCTTCCTCATTTTCTTTATCTTTTTTCTTTAAAAAGTCTACATTTTTTTAATTAAATTTATTTATTTTTAATTTAAGGATAATGGCTTTGTAGTATTGTGTTGTTTTATGCCAAACATCAACATGAATCAGCTATAGGTATATCTATGTCCCCTCCCTCTTGAAGATCCCTCACGCCTCCCTCCCCATCCCACCCCTCTAGGTTGTTACAGAGCTCTGGTTTGAGTCCCATGAGTCATACAGCAAATTCCCATCGGCTGTCTATTTTACATGTGGTAATATATGTTTCCATATCACTCTCTCCATACATCCCACCCTCTTCTTCCTCTCCCCTGCCCCATGTCCACTGTTCTTTCTCTATGTCTGTGTCTCCACTAAAAAGCTTGTATCTTACTCATGCTTCAAGGCTCATGCTTTCACCTCTTTAGCAAGATCCTCTCCACTTAACACCCTACTCCTTTTCCCCTTCCTTAGTAGATCAATCCATTCTTCTGTCCTCCTGGCAGTGTTTAGTTTAAAATTCTCCAGTTTTAGGTTTATCACATTGTATTACAGTCTCTGTGATCATTTGACCCCACCCCATTTATCATGTTCTGGGTAGACTGTTCAAAATGATCATTGTAACTAATTCAGTCCATAATATGTAGCAATCTCTGAATAGAAGATTCTTAAATATATACATATGTTTCTCATGTATTTTACTTGTTATTTTCCTTGGAAATAAAGAATGCAGTTTTCAGCCAGTGTCCTGTTCTGGTTTTTTGTTTGTTTGTTTGTTTTTAATTGGAATATACTGCTCTACAATGGTGTTTGCTTTCTGCTGTACAACAAAGTGAATCAGCTGTATGTCTAAATATATCCCCTCCCTCTTGAGCTTCCCTCCCACCCCTCCCCATTCCAGCCCTGCAGGTCATCCCAGAGCTCCCTGTACTATATGGCAGCTTCCCACTAGCTCTCTGTTTTACACATGGTAGTATGTATAGTATATATATGGCAGTGCTACTCTCCCAATTTATCTTCCCTTCCCCCTCCCCCGTGCCTACATGTCCATTCTCTATGTCTGCATATTTATTCCTGTCCTGCAAACAGGTCCATCTGTACCATCTTTCTAGATTCCACACATATGTGCTAATATACAATATTTGCTTTTTTCTTTCTTTCTTCACTCTGTAGTGATGTGGAAAGATCTAGAGAAGATGACAGCGGCTTGCACACTCCTTGCTATCCCCTCACTGATACTAGGTCAGAACATTGGGAATTACAACTGCTTTCCATGATTATTTTTATTCTCTACAAACAATCTCCATTTTGCTTTTATTCTCCCACATTCCTTCTTACCAACTCCATTCTGCACAGCAGGTAGAAATACATAAAATAAAACACATGGAAGGAAAACTATAGAAAATATACTCCCAGAAAATCTGTAGGAAAATAAAGATCTTCAAATTAGACATCTCTATTTGAACTCTCCAGATAATTCAAGACTCTCAAACATGGCTCTTATTTTCAATGACATCAATTCTTGAATTTAAGTCTCCCATCAACCCATATGCTTTCCTGGTGGCTCAGATGGTAAAGAATCCGGCTGCAGTGCAGGAGACCTGAGTTCGATCCCCTGCAGGAGGGAATGGCAACCCTCTCCAGTATTCTTGCCTGGGGAATCCCCAAGGACAGAAGAGCCTGACGGGCTATAGTTCATGAGGTCACAAAGACTCAGACTGAGCAACTAAGAACAGCAAGCACAGTACACAACCCATTTGCTTAATAACTGCTACAAGCAAGAGACACCAATGACTCTTTTTATAGCATCTTCATACAAAACCTTCAAACCATTTGTTCAGATGACTAATCTCAGCAAGGTAGGTGAAGGGCATTCACAGACGTTTGGGAATCCCTGTAAATCCATCATCCTGAAAGACAGCACCGTACCCATGGTGATGCCCAAGGGAGAGAAATGAAATATGCCATTGACTTCCAGAGGTTAATCGATCATATTTCTGGTGCTACTTGGTTTGACATAACCAAATTTGCCCTGAAAATCAAGTCATCTATCTTTGTTCTGGTCAACTGAAAAAAAAAAAAAAATTTAATCCTACTTGACCTTTCCTGAGGTGCAGTCAAAGAAAAACAGATTTTTTTTTTGAGCTGGACAACCCACTTTTATCTCTATTACAGACTCCTGAGCAGCCTCAGCTCTGCTCTAATTCAAGAGCATTGAATGGTCCATGACAAATCTACTCACTTGCAACTGACCCCCAAAGGCGGGAAGATTGGGGAACTTTATTTGTTTTACTTTGAGACAAGAAAGGGAAAACTTTTTATGGAAGATTAAAGAGAGAGAAGACAAGAGAGAAAGAGCGACATGATTCCCTGATTCACCATGTGTCTAAGGCAGAAATAAATCTAAAAAAATCATTAGATTCCCACAATCAACCATTTTTTCTCATGGAAAAGTTTGCCTGAGTCTGACTCTCACAGAGGCCTCCAGAAAGCAGGCTTGGCCCTCTGCTTCAATTTGTTTTTATTAACTTAATTTAGAACTTACTGGAGGGACGCTACTTTATTTTACATAGAGGCTTTCTTCCCAGAAACACAGGTTATTTGAAGTCACATTTCAATGGCTGTTTACAAAGGGATTTTTCTTTCTCTCTTTCTCATCCTTTCACGAACACACTCTTGCTCTCGTTCTCTCTCATTGAACACTGAATATTCTTTGTCAGGTGTTTCGAACCTCTAATTTTCACATTGTCCTGGAGTGCCCCTTGTTACAGGAGAACTTCTTCCCAGGGAAGAAAAGCCAGCCTGCTTCTCTGAGGATAATGGGCAAATTTGATATGTTGAAAGTAGGAATACATTTTTGCAGCCACTATTCAAGAGGAAGGCAAGTCAGTCTGACATCAAAGAGCATGTGTATCCATTCATTTTGATGACTGAAATGCGAACTAAGCACACAACGAGTACCTGGAACCAAATGGATTAGCTTATTGCGGCAGTGGGGGTTGGTGGAGGGCGGGGCAGGGGGGCGCCTATGGGGGCGTAAGGGGAAGGCCGTTTAAACACGATATTATAATGTATGGGCTTCCCTGGTAGCTCAGTTGGTAAAGAATCTGCCTGTAATGCGGGTAGACCTGGGTTCGATCCCTGGGTTGGGAAGATCCCCTGGAGAAGGTAAAGGCTACCCACTCTGGTATTCTGGCCTGGAGAATTCCATGGACTGTATTGTTCATAGGGTCGCAAAGAGTCAGACACGACTGAGCGACTTTCACTTTCACTGTAATGTATATCTCGCATACAGTCCCTGGGTATCTCAGGCTTATAACACATGGGACGTATACTCACAGATAGTGGCAAAAAAAAAGAAAAGAAAAGAAAAGAATATGTTTCTAATATCTATTTTTGTTTGTGTTGGGTCTTCGTTGCTGCACAGGCTTTTCTCTAGTTTTGATGAGCGAGGGCGGCTCTCTAGCTGCGGTGCACAGGCTTCTCATTGCGGTGGCTTCCCCTGATGCAGAGCACAAGGTCTAGGGTGCACAGGCTTCAGTAGCTGTGGCTCAGGGGCTTAGTTGTTTGAAGTCATCGGGGATCTTCTTGTATCAGAGATTAAACCCACGTCTCCTGCATTGGCAGGCAGATGCTTTATCACAGAACCACCAGGGAAACCCAGCAAAATTTTTTTTTACTATTTGATTCTCACACTTGAATCTTCCTTTGTATGTGTGTGTAAACCTAAATCAAACTCCTGGTTGTATTGACAGAGATAAAACAAGGTAGGTATTTAGGGTTAGAATTTTCTTCCTTTTGCCAATGTCTACTTTACAGGGGTTATTTTTTCCCTTAAATAATAAAAGGTCTTTCTTTATGTAATAGGAACTTTCTTAGGTTTTCCTTGAGAGATAATTCAAAATGCCCAGTCAGTGCCTAAAAATAATAATAAAGCTTTGAGAAGCCATGCAATTCACTCAAGCCTCTCTTTTTTAATGTGTAGAAACTTAGGTGGATGGTAGCTTCCCTCACATCAGTCCTGCTTCACAATGTAATTGTTGTAATTATCTGAGAAAGGGAGTGACAAAAATGCCAGTCATTTTAAGTTTAAGCAAACATCCACTTTAGAAAAGTCAGTCCAGTCCAATTTGCATTCTATAATATGTAGGGAACCATTTTTACCTTCTAAATAATCAGTGAGCCTCTTGATGAAAGTGAAAGAGGAGAGTGAAAAAGTTGGCTTAAAGCTCAACATTCAGAAAACTAAGATCATAGCATCTGGTCCCATCACTTCATGGCAAATAGATGGGGAAACAGTGGAAACAGTGGCAGACTTTATTTTTCTGGGCTCCAAAATCACTGCAGATGGAGATTGCAGCCATGAAATTAAAAGACGCTTACTCCTTGGAAGGAAAGTTATGACCAACCTAGATAGCATATTCAAAAGCAGAGACATTACTTTGCCAACAAAGGTTGGTCCAGTCAAGGCTATGGTTTTTCCAGTGGTAATGTATGGATGTGAGAGTTGGACTATAAAGAAAGCTGAGCACCAAAGAATTGATGCTTTTGAACTGTGGTGTTGGAGAAGACTCTTGAGAGTCCCTTGGACTGCAAGGAGATCCAACCAGTCCATTCTAAAGGAAATCAGTCCTGGGTATTCATGGAACGACTGATACTAAAGCTGAAACTCCAATACTTTGGCCACCTGATGTGAAAAGCTGACTCATTGGAAAAGACCCTGATGCTGGGAGGGATTGGGGGCAGAAGGAGAAGGGGACACCAGAGGATGAGATGGTTGGATGGCATCACCAACTCGATGGACATGGGTTTGGGTGGACTCCGGGAGTTGGTAATGGACAGGGAGACCTGGTGTGCTGCAGTTCATGAGGTCGTGAAGAGTCGGACATGACTGAGCGACTGAAATGAACTGAACTGAACTGAAATCAGTGTTACAAAATCTATGTTGAAATTTAAAGAATTTCTGAAACACCATAATTTTCTTGAACCACAATATAATATATATTATACCACAAAATAATATAACAACAGTAGCTTCATATAGTATATGTCATATATTATGTATACTACATAATATAATATGAAAATCTTGTATTAAATATTTATATTAGGTAAAAATCTTCCAGAGCAGAAACAAATGCTGATCAAACACTAATAAAAACAAAGTTAATATTTGTTTACATTCTTTGAGCACTTACCATGTGCCAGGAACTGTTTGAAGCACTTATATGTTATAACTCATTAGACTTAATAATAACCCTGAGAAGCTGTTGTTAGTCATTAAGTCATGTCCAACTCTTTGCCACCCCACGGACTGGGTACTCTGTCCATGGGATTTTCCAGGCAAGAATATTGGAGTGGGTTGCCATTTCTTTCTCCAGAAGATCTTCCCAAACCAGGGATTGAACCCACACCTCCTGTGTTATGAAACTGAAAGTTTCTCAGTCATGTCTGACTCTTTGCAATCCTATGGACTATACAGTCCACGGAATTCTCCAGGCAAGAATACTGGAGTAAGTAGCTGTTGATTTTCCCAACCCAGGAACTGAACCCAGGTCTCCCGCATTGCAAGCAGTTTCTTTACTAGCTGAGCCACCAGGGTAGGCAGATTCTTTTACCACTGAGCCATCTGGGAAGCCCTCCTAAGTTTGATGCTGTGTGACAAATCATAAACCAATGCTACATGGTGGCAACTGGAAAAGGAGCTAATTCACTAGAAAACCTGGTATGTCCTGGAAGTAAAACATCTAAAAAGCCATCATGTTTGAACAGCTTTACACCTACAAACACAGATGACAGTTTTGTGGGTCTCTGGCAATGTAATGATTTCTCGAGGTCTAACTGAAGTTCTAAGTGACAGATCTTCCCCCACTCCAGGGAAATAGTAGCCTTAAATTAAGGCATCCTTTTCAAGGGAGAGAATGGTCTGGGAAAGCTGTATGGAGATCTGTAAACTATTTCTAATCTATCTAGGGGAAAATCTAATAAAAAGCTAAAATTACTTCTTATGATCTTCACAGTTCGAGAGACATTCAGTGATTCACCATAAGGAAGGTTGATTTGCCCTACTTACTATGTTTGAACATATGCCCTTCCCATCACGAAACAGCCTGGTACGTGATTTTAAGACTAAATGACTGTTAAGCACTTTATGTGTGTTATTTTGGCAGGAGTTGGTTCAATTGTCTTATTAAAGTGTTAGTTGCTCAGTCGTGTCTGACTCTTCATGACCCCATGGAATGTAGCCCACCAAGCCCCACTCAAGTGTCCATGGGATTTCCCAAGCAAGAATACCAGAATGGGTTGCCATTTTCTTCTCCAGGGAATCTTCCCAACACAGAGATCTAACTTGGGTTTTCTGCATTGCAGACAGATTCTTTGCCATCAGAGCCATCAGGAAAGTCAGTTTCATAGTGGAAATGAAAGTAACACAGACACACAGAGGCAATTATGTCTCTGTTCTTTCTTAAATGAACAATATCCTTCCATCTTTCAACTGTTCAACAATTACTCAATGAATCCATTCACTATAGACAGCCAACACAAATAAATCAGACATAACTGATTTCTCATGAATTAATAAGTATGTAAGGAGCTTTTACTGCTTGGTAATGGCAACCCACTCCAGTACTCTTGCCTGGAAAATCCCATGGACAGAGGAGCCTGGTAGGCTGCAGTCCATGGGTCGCTAAGAGTCAGATATGACTGAGCGACTTCACTTTCACTTTTCACTTTCATGCATTGGAGAAGGAGATGGCAACCCACTCCAGTGTTCTTGCCTGGAGAATCCCAGGCACGGGGAAGCCTGGTGGGCTGCCGTCTATGGGGTCGCACAGAGTCGGGCACGACTGAAGTGACTTAGCATCTTAGCAACGTGAATTCTGCAGACAATTGATTCCATCCTCTTTTCCTCCTTGTGTCTGGAAGCAGCTGAAAACAGTAGCCAAAAGAAAAATGTAGGCATGGAAGCCTTGGTTGGTACATAGTCATTTTGGAGACCACCGGAGAAATAATTTGTTCTGTGGTGTGTTCCTTGCTACTGTTTGCCAGTCGTATCGTACATGTTGCTTCTAGCATATACACCCCTGATATTTAAAACCTTGAAATCAGTTGTTCCTGGTTCTGGAATCTTTGAGTGTTCGTTTGTCAGTCTTTCCTTCTTGACACGTGAGTGTTTCTTCTACATAATCACTATTTCAGACACAAGCAAGTGGTTGCAGTATTAGGACAAATTCATAAGATCAAAACTGACTGGAAATAGACTGAAATGTCTGATCTTGTTCCAGAAACTAACTGTTGAAATTCAATACTGTGTATTTAACTAGAATGTATTTGATATACATCAATGGAAAAGGTTTGAAACAAAAAAATTTAATGCTAATTTATAAGGTGTTGTTTCCAGACACTGCTTACAGGATCCTTTTTAAACGATTCTAAATTCCTACTATGAACACTACCAAAAATAATAGTAGCATCCCTTATAACACTTTTGAATTTATAAAGCACTTTTATGTGAGATTTAAAAGCCTTGTGAGACAGATAGTATATATTTTTTTTTCAATTAGTAGATGAGGGAATTGAGACCAGGAAGGGTAAAATAACTGGCTTATAGTTAGCAAGAGGCAGAAATGTAATTAGAATCCAGACTCTATAGCAAGCAAATCCAGCAAGCTTTATAAGTAAGAGAACCAAATTTAATCTAGAATAGAAGAGCAAAATAGCAACAATAATAATGTTGACATTTTTCTCATAACTGGGCAAGACTAAAATAGAACATTGGTAACATTTGGAGGTAGCAATTGGGAAGAGATGAGGTTCATTGGGAAATATGAGTAGAGATTTTCTATCTAAAAAAAGCACTAAGACTCATCTATGGACCTCTTGGTCCTCTCAGTTTGCATCAGTTGCAAAGGAGCCAGCGGCCTGAAAAGTTACCAATAGGCATCTCTTAGTGTGACGGAGGGAGGTTGATGCTTTCGTTCGACTGCCTTGAGCTTTTGTCATCATGACCCCTGAAACACATGTAGTTCCTTAAAACTGACCAAGCATTGCCTTATGCACAAGTGTTTTCAGTTCCCACCCCAACTTTTCAATCAGGCCTGAACAGATACCATCTTCCTCATTTATTCCAGAGGACTCTAAATCACAAAAAATACCATGTTACTCATCCATGCCCTGAGTTAGAAAGTCACAGGTGGTGGGATTCGAATTTTTGATTGCCGATGCCCTGTTTAAAGCTGATCCATCTATAACAAGCAGGCTTATTAACCACTGTATCAGGCAGGATCCCATTAGGAGACAGTTTGCCCAAGGTTGCTTGAGCAGAGACAGTTTCACATAAAAATGAAGTAGGCAAACAATGACATCAGCCAAAATAAAACATCAGCCGAATCTATCTTGCTAAGAGATGCTTATTGGTAACTTCGCAGGTAGCTGGCCCCTTTGCACCTATGGAAACTGAGAGGACCAAAATATCCATATCTGAATCTCAGTTCTTTTCTTCCATAGAAAATCTCCACTCATATTTCCAAATAAACCTTTTCTCCTAGATACTCTTCATTCACCTACATAATTGAAAAGCCAGAAAAAGAATACTCAAGCATCACAAAGGTAGCAACTGCAGAATGCAGCTACCACCCCTAGGACTGGGAGAACAGAGGTTGGAACTGTGAAATAAAATTATTAAACTTCTAGAATCTTGGTAAGGAGCCCTACAGAATGGGCCTGGATCTCTGCAGAAAGGTCACTGTCCATCAGGTACTCTCATCCCTAGTAGGTAAATGAGGATGGTTCTAGCAATCATTGGAAAAGTGCAAATTGGACTCAACTGCTGGCACAGGAAAACCTTGTCACTACTGAAATTAAGCATTGCTAGGGTCACCCTCACAGGAACTAGAAGCATACAAGAAGAAGCATTCTCTTTTTTCTTCTCCAGGCGTATAACCTCTCTCTAGAGTTCTCTGTTAGCAGAACATAACAGAGAGACAGCTGGCAAAGTAGAATCACCCAAAAGAATATAAAAGTGTGGGTTGAGGGCTAAGAGACAGTTAAAATCTGACACTATCCATACCTTTGGATCTCAGCCACCATACATGTCCTCTACAGTTATCTGAACTTCCACACAACAATAAAAGGGCTTTCCTGATGGCTCAGCAGGTAAAGAATCTACCTGCAATGCAGGAGACCTGGGTTTGATCCCTGGATCAGGAAGATCCCCTGGAGAAGGGAATGGTAACCCACTCCAGTATTCTTGCCTGGAGAATTCCATGGGCAGAGGAGCCTGGCAGGCTGCAGTCCATGGGGTCACAAAGGGTTGGACATGACTGAGCAACTAACACTTTCACTTTCCACACACAACAATAAAACAACTCTGTTTCAGTCTGCCAAGATGCAACTATCTTCCTACAAACCAAGACACTCTTATCCTCTTCCCCAAGTGAGGAGACAGAAAGTCTTGAGAGTCTTTGCATTTCAGTCAAGGTCTTTTCTGGATATACTGTTGCCTAATCGCTATCTTGTAAAATTAACCTCCAATAAACCTCATATGAAATAATATGAAGTAGGGGAGAGACAGAGGATGAAAGTAAAATACACATGTAACAAGTAAAAAAGAAAATACCCATATTTTCTATGACCAGTACCAATCATGATGTCATAATGGATATTTGCAAATGTGACTTGGATATACCCTTTGATCAACACCATCCTGATTTTTGGTCCACATTCTCAGGTTAGCACTGTTGGAGAGAGAACATTTCCAAAGGCTGCCAGAGGCTGATATCACTTACATCTGTGGTTTAGAAGTTTTGTGGTTAATTTTATATTTAGATATTTATTCTCTGTAATTTGCAGAAAAGCATTGAGCCTAATTCTCTGGTTTCCAGCTCAAATCCCAGATCCCTGTAATTCTGCAGACAGAGAGAGTCTGGGAACAAGACACACAGGCAATTATAGGGTCTTATTAGAGACAGGGCATAAATGAGATGGAGATGTCTGTAGAAGCTTCTCCTCCCTCTGGACTTCAGAGGAGAAGCTCTGGATTCAGAATCTCCACTTCTGCCCAGTGTTGGCTGCCAGAGACCAAAGGCCCCTCCCAGAGCCTCACCGTTACCCACACTCTGCCTTCTGGCAGTGAGCCAGTTGCTGAATAGAGAAGTAGGGGAGCAACTTGGGCAACTGTGGAAGGCCCATGCCCCGCATTTGAGAAAAATACCAAAGGGAAGTTATCAAAAGGATGCATCCTCTGCTGCCACCTTCCTTACTCACTCTCCTTAGTCTCATACTCTTTACTGGGTTATTGCAATAGATTTATGTAACTACTGGCAAATAGTAGACACTGATTGAACTTTTGTTGAACAGGCAGATAAATGGATGGATAAATCATTATAATATATCTCCTTGCCTGCAATCTCTATCCTTTCTAATCCATCCTTTCTGATATCAGAGAAACCATCTTAAATATATATCATATCATATTTCATCTGACTACACACTCCACTCTATAAACAGAAGCCTTTGGTGACTCCCCTTATTTCCAGAATAGTAAACTAAACTTCCTAGCACAAAATTGAAGTGTGACCCTTGCAACTGCACCCACTACATGCCTTCACTCACCTTAAGCTCCAGCCATGCCAGTTACTAACAAATTTACCTTGGGAAGTTATTAAATTTCATGAGCCTCCTTTTTCCAATGCTTCATATATAGGACCAAAAATATCAACTACACATTTCCTCTTGCCCCTCTGCCTCCTCCATGCTTAACCACTATTCCAATTTCATGACTTTTATGCTTTAGAAATACTCATTTCTTTTTTGGGAGGGAGGGAATAATCCCTTATAGTACTTTCTATATGTATTTATCTATGATTAATTCTGCCTTTCAGAATTTTCCACAGTTTATTATGATTCACACAAAGACTTTGGCATAGTCAATAAAGCAGAAATCAATGTTTTTCTGGAACTCTCTTGCTTTTTCCATGATCCAGCGGATGTTGGCAATTTGATCTCTGGTTCCTATGCCTTTTCTAAAACCAGCTTGAACATCTGGAAGTTCACGGTTCACATATTGCTGAAACCTGGCTAGGAGAATCTTGAGCATTACTTTACCAGCATGTGAGAGGAGTGCAATTGTGCAGTAGTTTGAGCATTCTTTGGCATTGCCTTTCTTAGGGATTGGAATGAAAACTGACCTTTTCCAGTCCTGTGGCCACTGCTGAGTTTCCCAAATTTGCTGGCATATTGAGTGCAGCACTTTCACAGCATCATCTTTCAGGATTTGAAATAACTCAACTGGAATTCCATCACCTCTACTAGCTTAGTTCGTAGTGATGCTTTCTAAGGCCCACTTGACTTCACATTCCAGGATGTCTGGCTCTAGGTGAGTGATCACAACATTGTAATTATCTTGGTCATGAAGATCTTTTTTGTACAGTTCTTCTGTGTATTCTTGCCACCTCTTAATATCTTCTACTTCTGTTAGGTCCATACCATTTCTGTCCTTTATTGAGCCCATCTTTGCATGAAATGTTCGCTTGGTATCTCTAATTTTCTTGAAGAGACCTCTAGTCATCCCCATTCTATTGTTTTCCTTTATTTCTTTGCATTGATCGCTGAGGAAGGCTTTCTTATCTCTCCTTGCTATTCTTTGGAACTCTGCATTCAGATGCTTATATCTTTCCTTTTCTCCTTTGCTTTGCACTTCTCTTGTTTTCGCAGCTATTTGTAAGGCCTCCCCAGACAGCCATTTTGCTTTTTTGCATTTCTTTTCCATGGGGATGGTCTTGATCCCTGTCTCCTGTACAATGTCACGAACCTCCGTCCATAGTTCATCAGGTACTCTGTCTATCAGATCTTGAGAAACCTATATGCAGGTCAGAAAGCAACAGTTAGAACTGGACATGGAACAACAGACTGGTTCCAAATAGGAAAAGGAGTATGTCAAGGCTGTATATTGTCACCCTGCTTATTTAACTTCTATGCAGAGTACATCATGAGAAACACTGGGCTGGAAGAAGCACAAGCTGGAATCAAGATTGCCAGGAGAAATATCAATAACCTCAGATATGCAGATGACACCACCCTTATGGCAGAAAGTGAAGAGGAACTCAAAAGCCTCTTGATGAAAGTGAAAGAGGAGAGTGAAAAAGTTGGCTTAAAGCTCAACATTCAGAAAACTAAGATCATGGCATCTGGTCCTATCACTTCATGGCAAATAGATGGGGAAACAGTGGAAACAGTGTCAATCTTTGTTTTTGGGCACTCCAAAATCACTGCAGATGGTGATTGCAGCCATGAAATTAAAAGACGCTTACTCCTTGGAAGGAAAGTTATGACCAACCTAGATAGCATATTCAAAAGCAGAGACATTACTTTGCCAACAAAGGTCCATCTAGTCAAGACTATGGTTTTTCCAGTGGTCATGTATGGATGTGAGAGTTGGACTGTGAAGAAAGCTGAGCACCGAAGAACTGATGCTTTTGAACTGTGGTGTTGGAGAAGACTCTTAAGAGGCCCCTTGGACTGCAAGGAGATCCAACCAGTCCATTCTAAAGGAGATCAGTCCTGGCTGTTCTTTGGAAGGACTTATGCTAAAGCAGAAACTCCAATACTTTGGCCACCTCATGTGAAGAGTTGACTCATTGGAAAAGACCCTGATGCTGGGAGGGATTGGGGGCAGGAGGAGAAAGGGATGACAGAGAATGAGATGGTTGGATGGCATCACCGACTCGATGGACATGAGTTTGAGTGAACTCCAGGAGTTGGTGATAGACAGGGAGGCCTGGTGTGCTGTGATTCATGGGGTTACAAAGAGTCGGACACGACTAAGCAACTGAAGTGAACTGAACTGAATTCTGCCTTACTTTATTGTTGCTTGCTTGTTTAGATGCTCAGTCGTGTCCTGAGCTTAGATGCTCAGTGTCACTGTTTGTGACACTTTGAACTTTAGCCTACCTGGCTCCTCTGTCCAAGGGATTTTTCAGGCAAGAATACTAAAGCAGGCGGCCAACTCCTTCTCCAGGGTATCTTCCAGAGCCAGGGATCAAACCCAGGTCTCCTGTATCTCCTGCACTGCAGGAGGATTCTTTAGCCACTGAGCCATCGGGGAAGGCCTTGCTTTATTGTTATCCATTGCCAATTCTTATCGCCTTTACTAGACTGTGAGCTCCTTGTGTGTGTGTTAGTCACTCAGTCATGTTCGACTCTTTGTGAACCCATGGACTGTAACACGCCAGGTTCCTCTGTCCATGGAATTCTCTTGGCAAGAATACTGGAGTGGGTTGCCATGCCCTTCTCCAGGAGATCTTTCCAACCCAGGGATCGGACTTGGATCTCCTGCATTGCAGGCAGATTCTTTACCATCTGAGCCATCAGGGAAGTCAAGCTCCTTGAGGGCAGGGACTGTTTTTAACCATTATATTCTCCACAGCACTTGGTCTTGTGATTGAATAAAGCAGATTTCTTCCAGTATCTCCTTGAATGGATTGGCTATGAGAGGCATGGTCAGACTCTTAGCAACATGTAATCATAGGGATATTCAGAAGGCAGCATATTCTCTTCCCTCCCCACAACTCCAAATTCTTTCACCTGGAATTGCTTATTTAAAAAAAAAAAAAAAATTCTACCATCATAGAATGATTTTTTAGCTTAAATCCTTGTCTTCTGAGAAGTCAAATAGACATGTTGGTTAATCAATCCCTCTTGAAGGGTGGCCACACTCCTCTTTATGGGCTCATACTTCTAAATAAGAACATGTGTATCTGGCCCTTTCTAGGAAGCAGATTTCCATGGAGATGAGAGCTCTGTGCTACTGAGACACTAGATTGAAGACACAGAGATGGGAGGCCATAACACCAAGATAAACTCCAACTGCTTCGTAATCTTGCCCAGACCAGTCCCGCCTGGTGGTCCTCAGGAACCTCCGAGGTGGTCCACAGATGAATTTCTTGAGGAATTAATGTTTATAACATGACTATGTCATTGTTTTTGTTTCTGGAATGGATTAATCATTTTGCTAGGATACTAAATGAAGATCAGACAACGCCTTTCAACAAAAGCTGTTCCTTTTGTCTCATTAATACTTGAGAAAACATTTGGCTGTGTAGAATATAAGTAGGTGAAACGCATCAATTACAAGATCTTTTCCCCTGACAAAATGATACAAAAGAAGGAAAAGTGTGAGATCACTTCTATTATCCCTCCTAATTTTAGTCTAGACCATCAGACTAAACCCTTGTCAGTGTTATCAGCCACCTTGAGGACGTCCTGTTATTTTATGCCTCCAAGTCATCTTCCAGGCAGCTCATTCCACCTAAAAAGACTCTTTCCCCCTCCTCTGCCCAGAAACTCTGTTTCAGTCTTCAAAATTCAAGTCAAGCACCATTTCTCCTAGGAAGCCTTTTCTGACTTCTCTAGATAAGTGTTGCGACCCATTTATGTTATCTCTCGTATTTCATTTATAGCCAATATTATTGTGAATTGAAATTGCAAATTGATTTGTCCTTTTAAATATTTCAGTTATTAATATTTATTATTCTTGTGTAACTTTTTCCAGTAGTCATATACAGATGTGAGAATTGGACCATAAAAGACTGAGCACCAAAGAATTCTTGCTTTCAAATTGTGGTACTGGAGAAGACTCTTGAGAGTCCCTTGGACAGCAAGGAGATCAAACCAATCAATCCTATAAGAAATCAACCTTGAATATTCATTGGAAGGACTGATGCTAAAGCTGAAGCACCAATATTTCGGCCACCTGATGCAAAGAGAAAAAAGACCACTCATCAGAAAAGACCTTGATGCTGGGAAAGATGGAGGGCAGAAAGAGAAGGGGGAGACAGAAGATGTGATGGTTGGATGGCATCACCCATTCAATGGACATGTATCTGAGGAAACTCCAAGAGATAATGAAGGACAGTGGAGCCTGGCATGCTGCAGTCCATGGGGTCATAAAGAGTTGGGCACAGTTTAGTGACTGAACAAAACATCAGTTCTTTGTCCCTAGTTTCTGAAATGTTGTGTGTGTGTTAAGTCGCTCAGTCGTGTCTGACTCTTTGCAACTCCATGGACTGTAACCTGCCAGGTTCCAGTCCAACCACTAAATTGGACACAACTGAGTGACTGAACAACAACATCGACTCTTTGCAGCTCCATGAACTGCAGCACGCCAGGCCTCCTTGTCCATCACCAACTCCCGGAGTCCACCCAAACCCATGTCCATCGAGTCGGTGATGCCATCCAACCAGCTCATCCTCTGGAGTCCCCTTCTCCTCCTGCCCTCAGTCTTTCCATACCACTAGCTTAAAATTCACTAGCTTAAAACAACACATATTTTTTTTAAATTTCTCATAATTGTATGGGTGAGCTGGGTTCATCAGGGGAGTTCTGCTGCTCCATGACTATGGTAGTAGCTGAGGTCACCCAGGTAGTAGCGTTCAGCAAGGGCACATCTGGATCAGGAACAGCGAAGGTTGTCTTTCATTCTCCCGGGTCACTTGGCACGTGGTACTCAGTCACTTCATAGTCTTGTTTGGGCTCCTTACATCATGGCAGCTGTACTCCAGGAGAGGATTAGAAGCTACTAGACATCTTAAAGGCTGAGCCTAGAACAGTACCACTTTCTTCCCTTTTCATTGGTGAAATCAGGTCACAAGTCTAACTCAGATTTAAAAGGAAAAAGAGTCTTTCCATGCTAGAATCATGCAACAAATTAAAGATCTGCTTACTGGGGGAGAGTAACATTTCAGGGTTTCCATGGTGGCTCAGAAGGTAAAGAATCTGCCTGCAATGAAGGAGACCTGGGTTCAATCCCTGGGTCAGGAAGATCCCCTGGAGAAAGGAATGGACACTCCAGTATTCTTGCCTAGAGAATTTCATGGACAGAGGAACCTGGCAGGTTACAGTCCATGGAGTCACAAACAGTCGGACACGACTAAGCGACTTAACACACACACAACATTTCAGAAATTAGGAACAATATGAAAAGATGTGCCAAAAGAAATTTAAAATGAAAGGCAAGAGAAGGGATTCTATAACCCACATTCTGAAGTTTAAAAAAAAAATTTGACTTTAACATGGCTCAAGAAGAACAATGATGAGGATAATGAGACGCTACCCATTTCATCTGTTTTTTTCTCTAAATGTCTAAGAAAACAAAGCTTCTTGTAGCAGGATTATTGTGAAAACACATACTCTTTGGGCTTTCAAAATCCCCTGTGTTCTGCTGTACCCCAAAAGTGGGCTTCATCTAACATCAGGACTCAGGGCACTTGATACATCTAACATATTTAAATACATCTTTTAAAATAGTTTTATCTAGTACACCATGCTGGAGAAGGAATAGGCTACCCACTCCCGTATTCTTGGGCTTCCTTTGTGGCTCAGCTGGTAAAGAATCCGCTGCAATGCGGGAGACCTGGGTTCAATCCCTGGGTTGGGAAGATCCCCTGGAGAAGGGAATGGCTACCCACTCCAGTATTCTGGCCTGAAGAAGTCCATGGACTGTATAGTCCATGGGGTCACAAAGAGTCGGACATGACTGAGTGACTTTCACTTTCACTTTCAGTACTCAATTACACATGGTTCAGTAGGATCTAACAATCAGAATTGCAGTTATTTGGTCTAAATATGAAATACCTTATTACATTTGTGGAGACACAATACTTGCAACTAAAAGGAAAAAAAAAAAGGGGGTTAACAATATAAGGTCAGTCATTTACTGGCTCAATCTTAAGTCAGTTTTGATATTTTAACTCTTAATTTAGTACATTCATGTCTGTTGATCCTCTCAGTGATGTGTTTGTCTAAATAGACAAGAAAATATGGATCTTCCTGGACTCAAGTCTCCAACTCTTGCTGAGATGTTTAACCAGTCCTCTGAAATCTCATTTTCCCCTGTCTACTGGGCCTTCTGAGCACATATGGATTTCCTGTGAGGTAATTTTGGGCATTTGCCAAGGGTCCTCATTGTGCATTCAGTGGTGTTTGCCACGATGCCCCTGTGTGACTGAAGCATGGGGTTTATGACATACCTTTGGAAGTCTATCCTAAATGTCCATCCTTACAATGTCTCTGCTTTTCTCCTTTGTGCTTTTCAAGGTCATCAAGATTTGGCCTTCCAAATAATTTATCTTGTTCCAATCTATGACCCAACCAAAAAGTCTTTACTAAATTTTATCGTACCTAAAATTTCAATATGTACTTAGTAGATGTTCAAGAGAGGACTAATGATTGATTCTTGACTTTCTGGTGTTTTAAGGTTCTTCTTCCAAGTCTGCACTTTTGCTGCTATATAACTTCCTAGATGGACTACTTCTCCTCTTTCTTCACATTAAAAACTATAGTAAAAACAACTCACTAAGCCACTGATTGAAATATAGCACCAGTTGGATTACTGAGTCCCTTCCCCCTACCAGTGTACCCAGCAATGCAGCTGTCTTGTTTTTCTCATGACAATACAACGATCAATTGATCTTTCCTAAGGAGACATTCATGAAATAACTATGTTCAAGGCTTTTTGCTTTTGTTTTTGTAAATTCCATCCTAGCATAATGGCCAACTCCTAGTAACCTGACTACATAGGAAATAGTAACAAAAATTTGAAACATTATGTGAATTCAAACTAAACTACCTCACTAATCATTTGCATTGAGGTTGATTATAGTCAACATGTAAAGCAGAAATTTCTTACCTAATTGATTTGGAGCTGCCAGTGTGGGTATAATAGAAATGTTATAGTTTCCAAAGCCACTAGTCAGAGATTCTACTTAATATTTTAGGAAGCAGTCAATATACTCCACTGTTTCACCTGTCTTGACCCTAAGACACAGAATGATGACTGACTGGTAAACACCCCCATGAGTGATTTTCATGCATGGTTTTCCAATTGCAGTTACAGAAATTTTGTGCCCAGACCAATGAGGTAATTATTCCACAGTTCTTTATGCTTCTCGATCGATCTGGATTATCAATTAAAATTTAGTCTGAGGCTCTTTGTTTTGAGAAAGATATTTATTGGTCTATGTAAGTGAAAATTCCATGGTTGTGCTGAGTTGAACATGACAGGATTTAGGGTCCATATTATGCTATCAAAGGGCTTCCCTGGAGGCTCAGATGGTAAAGAATCTGCCTGCAATGCAGGAGACCAGGGTTCGATCCCTAGGTTGGGAAGATCCCCTGGAAAAGGAAATGGCAACCCACTCCAGTATTCTTGCCTGGAGAATTCCATGGGCAGAGGAGCCTGGTGGGCTACAGTCCATGGGATCGCAAAGAGTCAGACATAACTGAGCGACTAACATAGACTTATGCTATCCATGGTCCCTTTTTCCTTTTTCTGGGCTCAGCTTTTCATCCATCCTGATAAAGTCAATGCAGATGCAGGGTGGCAACATCTCTAGCCCCTATATCCTCTCAGGCTTAAGACTCAGCAGAAAAGCTCAAAGGAAAATCCCAGAATTGAATCACATTCATCCTGATAGGCATGACTTGTTGTACCCATAATAAAGCACTCTTTCTAGCCAGTGGAATGGAATGTGCTGATGGTTCAGGCTATGTTTGCACAGGCTTCAAGACAAGTCCAGGAAACAACCTATATGTCTATCAGCAGACATTCGTTAAGACATTTGTTAACATTCGTTAAGACATTCGATAAGAAAGCTGTGGTACATATACACAATGGGATATTACTCAGCCATTAAAAAGAATACATTTGAATCAGTTCTAATGAGGTGCATGAAACTGGAGGCTATTATACACAGTGAAGTAAGTCAGAAAGAAAAATACCAATACAGTATACTAATGCATGTATATGGAATTTAGAAAGATGGTAACAATAATCCTGTATGCAAGACAGCAAAAGAGAAGAGACACAGATGTATAGAACAGTCTTTTGAACTCTGTGGGAGAGGGCGAGGTGGAATGGTTTGGGAGAATGGCATTGAAACATGTATATTATCATATGTGAAATGGATCGCCAGTCCAGGTTCGATGCATGAGACAGGATGCTCGGGGCTGGTGCACTGGGATGACCCAGAGGGATGGGATGGGGAGGGAGGTGGGAGGGGGGTTCAGGATGGGGAACACATGTACACCGTGGCAGATTCATGTCAATTTATGGCAAAACCAATATAATATTGTAAAGTAAATAGCCTCCAAAAAATAAATTAATTAATTAATTTTTTAAAAAAAGAAAAGACAAGTCCAGGGTAGCTTCTGCTCCTTGAAAATGCATGGGTAGAGAAAAAAATCAGGCCAAGTACCAGAAGTAGGATGAATGGTACCTCAACTGACAGACAAGTTTCTGCCCTCATGGAGTTCACATTCTAAAAAGGAAAAGAGACAATAAACAAAACACTTTAAAAAAGATGAAATGCCAAACAGTGCTAAGTACTCTGAAGAAAATAAACAGTGTAATAAATCAGGTGAGAGAGTCAGAAAAAAGCTTATCCCTGGAGCTAACGGTTCCATATACAATTATATTCCGGCAAGTGTGGCTTTGATTTATGTAATTCTTTAGTAAGTATGAATAATTTCTTAGGTTATTTAGCCCAAGTGTTTCTTAAGCACTGTTCAGTTTACTGGAGACATTTCATACAGATTTTCAACAGATGCTGGCAAATCTAAATATTTGTTCAGTTCTTGAGATTGTTTGCTGAGGACAGTACTTTGTATTTTTAGATAACTGCGTTTGATTGCATGTGACCTTATTTTGTTGCAACCAATTGTTTGGTGATCTCAAATTTGTCTGAGATCAGTACAGTGAGAACTTTTTTGTTGTCTTTTCCATTGTAATCCTTTCCTTCATCTGATAATTACCATTGTCTAAAGAACTACAAAAAGGGCCACAGTAAAACAAGACACACATGGGGATCGCTTTTTAAAAAAAACTAATTTGGACCACTGATTTAATTATCCCGTCAAATAAGTGTTCCCCCTGAGCTGGCGGCAACGTCTTTCCAAACCCCATCTTCGGGCCCAGGGGCACAGCTGCATCTCGGTAGGAGACACGCACTTCAGTGTCAGGAGACAGCTGAGTTTTCACAGGTCCCCCAAGAACCATATGGAAAACAGCTCAGTGTTTACACCTCAGTTCCAGAAAAAAGCCCTGTGCAGTTATGACTGTCTGACAGCTGTAGAGACTGAGGCACGAACCAGTAAGTGGCTTCCTTCGGGGACAACTGAGACATGCAATACATGACCTCTGCTGATGTCTGGACTGGGTGAGCCTGTCGCCCAGTTAGCAGTCTAGGCAGCCCACAGCTCTGTTCCCAGGACCCCTCAGAGTTCCTGGGACAATGCAAATTCTTGATTTAGGTGTGGTTTTTTTTTTTTTCCTATGGCAACATACTCCCCCAAAGTTAGTTTATAACAACACTTATTGTCTCACAGTTTTGTGGATTCAAGGTCCAGAAATATTAAGGCTCAACTGGAGCCCTGGGCTTAAGATCTCCAGAGCTGAAAAGAAGGTGCCAGCAGCCTTCCTTTCGAAATGCTGTGGGGAAGAAGCCACGTCCAAGGTCACTCAGGTTGTTGGCCAAAGTCAGTGCCTTGTGATTCTAAGACTGAATCCCTGTTTGTTTACTGGCTGTGAGATGAGGGCCCTCCCCAGCTTCTAGAAGCCATCTGCATTCCCTGGATCACAACCTCCTTCATCTTCAAAGCCAGTAGACGTGGGTGTGGTCCCTCTCTCATGCTCTGAATCTCTCCCAAGTCTTCTGCCATGATTCTCCCTCTTGCCACCTTCTTCCACCTTTAAGGGTCCATTTGATTATATAAGCTTCCCTCAAAGGAGAATCTGCAACAATCTCCTTACAGCTGATTAGCAAACTTCCTTCCATCTACTAAGTCTCTTTCGCCACATAATACTAATAAATTACAAGTTCTGGGGGGTTACATTGAGGACATCTTTTGGGGGCCATTATAGTACAAGCTGGGCTTCCCAGATGGTGCTAGTGGTAAAAGAACCTGCCTGCCAATGCAGGAGACTAAAGGGACGTGGGTTCAATCCCTGGGTTGGAAAGATCCCATTGAGGAGGGCATGGCAACCCACTCCAGTATTGTTGCCTGGAGAATCCCATGGACAGAGGAGCCTGTCAGGCTACAGTCAACAGGGTCACAAAGAGGTGGACATGACTGAAGCAACTTGCATGCATACACGCATTATACAAGCCACAACACTCAATTAACAATTTTTAATAAATGAGGGATTCACCTAAGAGCAAGCACTAATAATATTGTCTCTGCTATGCAGCAATACACCTGAGAACAGAATCTGATGGATGAGGGCTCATGTGAATGTAGCAAGAAGGAAACAGCATTGCACACCCATTCCATGCTAGGCCTAGAGCCAGGTGCCTTCCCATGAAGGTCATCTTGAAACACAAAGCTTTGGGAAGCAGGCACATTATCTCCATGCTCTAATGAGGACATGTGTGTGTGCGCGTGTGTTAGTCGCTGAGTCGTGTCCGACTCTTTGTGACCCCATGGACTGTAGCCCACCAGACTCCTCTGTCCATGGGATTCTCCAGGCAAGAATACTGGAGTGGGCTGCCATTTCCTTCTCCAATGGGGACTCCCAAATTTGTTTAATGACTTGTCTAGCAGCAAAGCCCTCTGAATCAAAATCCACCTGGTTTTCCTATCATGCAGAGTGCCCCTTTTGCTTAGAACTGTGTAAGTTATACCCCTATGAAGTCCTAATTGTGTACACAGACTCTGAAGCAAGACTACACGGGCTCAGATCCAGGTCTGAACTTATCACTCGTGTGACTAGATGTTTAATATCTCTCTGCCTCGGTTTTCTTATCTGTTAAAAAGGAAGGTAGCTATTGTATCAAGTTCATTAAGTTTGATTAAATGAATTAATTAATGTAAGCAAAGCCCTCAAAACAGTGCCTTGCATTGCTTTTATTATTAATGTGTTTGAGCAATTGGATTTCAACCATGCTTGTTACCTTTGAAGTTTTTTTTTAAGTTGTTTTTTTTTTTAACGTGGATCACTTTGAGGGCTTTATTGAATACAATATAGTTTCTGTTTTATGTTTTGGTTTTTTTTAGCCTCAAGGCATATGGGATCTTATTTCCCCACCAGGAATCAGACCTGCAATCCTTTCACTGGAAGCGTGGAATCTTAACGACTGGACCACCAGGGAAATCCCTCAACTTGTATGTTTAAAAAATATCTTATCTCTATACCACTTCACATGGGTCAGAATGGCCATAATTTAAAAGTCTGCAAATAACAAACGCTGGAGAATGTGTGAATAAAAGGGAACTCTCCTACACTGTTGGTGGGAATGTAAATTGATGCAGCCAAACTACAAACAGAGTTGCCGTCTGATCCTGCAATCCCACTCCTGGGAATATATATGAAGAAAACTCTAATTCAAAACACCATTGACAGATGAATAGATAAAGAAGATGTGGTACATATATACAACGGACTGCTACCCAGCCATAAAAAAGAATGAAATAATGCCATTTGCAGCAACATGGATGGACCTAGAGATTATCATACGAAGTGAAGCAAGTCAGACAGAGAAAGACAAATACCACATGATATCGCTTATGTGTGAAATCTAAAGTATGACATGAAAGTGCAAGTAGTCAAAGTGTTAGTTGCTCAGTCATGTCCAACTCTTCGTGACCTCATGGACTGTCTCCTCTGTCCATGGGATTCTCTAGGCAAGAATATCGGAATGGTTAGCCATTCCCTTCTCTTGGAGATCTTCCCAACCCAGAAATCAAACCCTGGTCTCCTGCATTGTAGGCAGATTCTTTACCGTCTGAGCCACCAGGAAAGTATGACATAAGTGAATTTAAATGAAACAAGAAACAGACTCACAGACATTGAGAGCTGACATGTTCTTGCCAGGGAGGATGAGGAGTAGAGGGGGGATGGATTGGGAGTTTGAGATTAGTAGATACAGACTATTATACATAGAATTGATAAACAACAAGGTACTATGGCATAGCACAGGGAACTGTACTCAATACTCTGTGATAAGCCATAATGGAAAATAATGTGAAAAAGAACATATATATATACATATATATTTATATATATATGGCTGAATCACTTTGCTGTGCAGTAGAAATTAACACACCATTGTATCAGCTATACTTCAATAAAATAAATTTTAAAAGATACATATATATCTTACCTCTAAATGAGTTTATCATCTCTGAACATATTTGCTGACACTTTCATTCTTATTCTTCCCCCTTAAGCTGTTTGGAATAAAAGAGGAAAGAGATAACTGGTAAGATAAAATTTTGAAATGATGATTTAAATGATGAGGAGAACACATGTGTTTCTGTTGAGGGGATGGGTGGGGAGAACAACACTTCTACCAGACACCAGAACATCTCTTGGGTCTTGGCAGGGTGAGATACAGAGCAGACAGAGGTCAGTGGAACCCAGATAAGGTTCCACAAGGAAATGGGGGTACCACAGACTTAGACGAGGTGTTAGTGCCCAGATACTAGCCAGCTCCCATCCCCTAGCACATCTTTCACAGACGCTCAGGCTGCCCAGGGTCCACTAGAACAGCAGAGTGCATGGCGTGTGTTCAGGAGCAGCAGAGAGGTGCCCAGAGATGACCTCCTTATAACATCAGGAGACAGGTCCCCAGGGATTATGAAATGAAGTGTCTTCATCCATTACATAGTCTTGGATCCTCATGGCTCAATTTCTTTCCTCTCATTCCCTCTTTTTCTGTTCTTATGACCCCCTTCCTTCTTTTTTGCACCTGGATTCCAAAAGACCAGTGTCAAACTTATTTGACCCAGATGCGCTGCCTGGCACTGTCTCAGCTCACTCCTGCTCTTCATCACTTCACAAGTGGCACCAGACACAAATTCTTTCTTGTCTTCAGGCATCAGGGAGGAAGAAATCACCAATCTGATCAGAATGCCAAGTAATCACCTTGAACCCGAAGCAGAAACACAAGTCCCAGGGGAAATACATCCTTGATTGCTTTAGCCTAATGAACACCAGAATTGAATACACGTGGAAACACTGAGTGAGATTTTCCTATTGAGAATGTGCTCACTCACAATAAGTAAGATTTTGCTATATCGAAGGAACACTAAGACAGCATTTAAAAAAAGAGATTCATAAGAAAAGGGAAATATTTCCCTGCTGTCAGTGGTGCATGAACATTCATTTGATCATTCCATTCTGTGATCTGTTCAGAGCAACTGCTGGATCACAGAGCTGTCCGGCCCACAAGTCTCTCCCATGAATTCTTCTCCCATCTTGGGCCTGTTGCCAAGAAAAACAGATTGAACTCTAAGTCTGAAAAGTTTCCCTTTACTGAAGTCTGAAAAGTTTCCCTTTACCGACTAGAGTTCGTATTATCCTAAACTAACTGATAAAACAATCCTTTGATGCTATCCTTTGAACAAGTTGTGTAAGCGAAGACTTAGTTGAGGAAGAAAAAAAGTGGCATCTGAAGAAAGTTTTGGAGCTCCCAGCTATTCCAGTCCTTAATTTCAAACACAGTGCAAACACTTCACACCTTAGGGTTGCAATAACAAGACCTACAAAACTTCAAAAGCACAGGCGGATATTTCTGAGTTCATTCCTTCATCTCACACAAAAACCTGAACGGCCATATGTTACCTTATTTTTTGTGAGAGCTATGATTTACATTCATACATTCCATTTTCCCCTGAATCTGGAAATAATTTCCCCTGAATATGAATGTGAAGACACAAAAGGAAGGGCAGGGTGGGAAATGCTGTGTTCACACGGCACTGTGTTTACAACCCTGTCACTCAGGATACACTTCTATCAGAGGGTGTGTCTCTTCATATTGCAATTATTTACTTGAATCTGTTGATCTGTCTGATGCTTCCATTAGCCTGGAGTAGAGATGGATTACCAACCAGGAAAATGTGCTAGGCAATGGGGAGGCAGTGACCACAGCAAAAAAAGAAAATAGTAAAAATGTTTTGATAATCGATGCTTATTTTAACAACATCATTGACGTTATCATCACAGGGGTGGGGGTGGAGGCGGGGGAATACTTTGTTGAACTTCCTTTCACTTTTTTTACAGTTTTGTGTTGTTTGGACTTGAATTGTATTCTGGGATGTATTGGGAGACTGGGACTGAAAATATATATATGATTGATAGCATATATAAAACAGATAACTAATGAGAACCTACTGTGTAGCACAGGAAACTCTACTCAGTGCTCTGTGGTGACCTAAACGGGAAGGAAATCCCCAAAAGAGAGGATCTATGTAAACATATAGCTGATAAATTTTGCCATACGGTAGAAACTAACATAGCATTGTGAAGCAACTATACTCCAACAGAAAATAAATTTTTAAAATGAATTGTATTCTGGGTTGGTGGGGCCACCAAAGGATTTATCTGTACTCTCTAATTCCTGGAAGAGGGAAAACCAGTGGAAATTCATCTTTGGTAAACACAGTCAAGGATGTATCCCAAGCCAGAGCAGAGCCTGACACCTAGCAAGAGTTCAGTCATGTTATTCAACAGGTGAAGGCGTGGAAGCTGGTGTTGCTAGTTTCCAGGGCATACTCAACTCCCTAGGAAGACTTTTGTCAATGTTTGTTGACCTATGATCATGTAGCAAAGCTCACATTTTCTCCTAGAAAATGAATGGCTCAAACAACTGAAAAATGGAAATATATATAGACATTTATATATATATATATACATAGTATGCATATATAAATATATATATGTATATAGCAAATATACATTTGTTATAGACAAATGTATCTCTCTCACACACACATACACACACACTCTCAACAACATATAACCAGATCTTCCAAAATCATGTGACCAGTTCAGTTCAGTTCAGTTGCTCAGTCGTGTGGGACTCTTTGCAACCCCATGGATGACAGCACACCAGGCCTCCCTGTCCATCACCAACTCCCGGAGTTTACTCAAACTCATGTCCATCGAGTCAGTGATACCATCCAACCATCTCATCCTCTGTCGGCCCCTTCTCCTTCCACCTTCAATCTTTCCCAGTATCAGGGTCTTTTCAAATGAGTCAGTTCTTCACATCAGGTGACCAAAGGACTGGAGTTTCAGCTTCAACATCAGTCCTTCCAATGAATATTCAGGACTGATTTCCTTTAGGATGGACTGGTTGGATCTCTTTGCAGTCCAAGGGATTCTCAAGAGTCTTCTCCAACACCACAGTTCAAAAGCTCAACTCTTCGGCCCTGAGCTTTCTTTATAGTCCAACTCTCACATCCTTACATGACTACTGGAAAAACCATACCTTCGACTAGATGGACCTTTGTTGGCAAAGTAATGTCTCTGGTTTTGAATATGCTGTCTAGGTTGGTCATAACTTTTCTTCCAAGGAGCAAGTGTCTTTTAATTTCATGGCTGCAGTCACCATCTGTAGTGATTTTGGAGCCCCCAGAAATAAAGTTTGTCACTGTTTCTACTGTTTTCCCATCTTTTTGCCATAAAGTGATGGGACCAGATGCCATGATCTTAGTTTTCTGAATGTTGAGTTTTAAGCCAACTTTTTCACTCTCCTCTTTCACTTTCATCAAGAGGTTCTTTAGTTCTTCTTCACTTTCTGCCATAAGGGGGGGGGGGTATCATCTGTATATCTGAGGTTATTGGTATTTCTGCTGGCAATCTTGATTCCAGCTTGTGCTTCATCCAGCCCTGCTGCTATTTTAACACCAGTAAGATATTTCTCCTCCTTATATTAGTCGTCTCTGGAAGCAGGCCAGATTGAAGAATGATAGCTGTAGGCTTGGATACCTGATGGTGCCTCCAAGTTGAACTAACTCTGTTTCTTGAGATGGTACATGAATTGGGATGAGGGTTAGAGTGGAATTCAGTGGTGGCATATGGCTAAGTACAGAGGAGGTCCTGACCAAAGAGTGATAAGCAGCTGATAGAAACACCAGCAAATAGCTGTCACTGGACAGGTCCAGAAAGAGATGAAAGACTTTGCTGATGGGCCAAGCTGCTTGGAAATGAGGACCTGGATGCAGGCCATTTTGAGACCCTCAGGAAAATAGTAGAGTCTCTTGTAGTACAGAGTAAGCCTTGGTCACAGGCTCAGGCTCAAGGGAGCAGGAAGACGATGGAATAGAGGTGGGACAGGAAGCAGGCAAGATCCTGCTGGGCTTCTGTCCGCAAGGCTCTGGAAGTACAGCTAGCTTAACACAGCTGGAATTTAGGCACAAGAGAATTCATAGCCATTTATCAAAACTAGAGTCTAAGATGGAAACTGTGCCATGAACAGGGGAAAAAGACAAATTGGAAGCAAAGTGATGCTGATGTACATCTTAAGACCCTTAAATCTCCCCCACTGTCAACGTACAGCCTGGGATGGGCTCCACCAGAAGCAGAGATCTGGGGGCCTCAGCACACCTTCATTCATTCACTCATTCACTTAAAAACATCCTGTGACTACCAACTTTTTGCCAGGCACTGTTTCAGGCACAGAGAGCAAGTGAAGATTAAGACAACATCGTGCAACAAAGGAAGAGAAAAGAAGACATCTTTGCAAGGTCCAGGCGTGTTGCCAGGGAGCACAGGGTACAGGGAGGCACCCAAAGGAGGAGCTGAGAGATGTGGAAGGAAAGAAGAGAGGCAGGTCAAAACAACATCTCAGAGTTACACTATGCTGCCTCTGTAAGCTAGGTTTCTCTTTTCATAGGACAGTCACACAGGACAGTCAGTAATTTGATGTTTAACGACAACTTGCAGCACATTGTTCTCTCGCTAATAACATGGTTAAATTCATATCAAAGTCTAATGAGCATCACTAGGGTTAAACCAACACAGCCGAAACAGAAGCTGGGCTTTTGATCCCCAAACTGTTTCTCCCCATTCATGTTCCACCTCCCCATCTCTGTAATTTTACCCATCGTCTTCTGTTTGGGCAAACTCCAAACCTAGGAGTCATCCTTGATTTCTCTTTTTGTCTCATCACTTCTGCTTCCAATAACCAACTGATCAGCACATTCTATTCAAAGGCCAATTCCAAAAATATATCCTGAATCCACTTTCTTCCCTCCATCTCTACAGCCATTCCCCAGTAAATAACACTAATATCTCTTACTTATACTGCTATAATAGCCTCCTAACTGGTTTCCCTGCTTTTGTCTGTGATTCTCCCTAAATCCACTCTCTTGCCAGAGTGATCATCTTATTACCTGCCCAGAGACAACCAGTCATGACCTGTGTCACTCTGAGACCTTGTTTAGCCATACTTGTTCTTATGTTCTGTCCCCAATTCCCATAAAAAACACTGACCTAACTGAAATCTTTTAGCAGCTATTAAGTTCAGTGACCAAAATGAAGTCAATTTAACTTCAGATGTCGTCAGTGGCTTAATCTTGCAAATCTCTATCTATTGGGGGATTCCCAGGTGGCACGGTAGTAAAGAATCTGCCTGACAATACAGGAGACAAAGGAGATGCGAGTTCAATTCCTGGGTCAGGAAAATACCCTGGAGAAGGAAATAGCAACCCACTCCAGTATTCTTGCCTGGGAAATCCCACAGACAGAGCAGCCTGGCAGATTACAGTACATAGGGTTGCAAAGAGTCGGACACGATTAATCAACTCAGCATGCACACAACTCTAGCACATCAACTGTTAGAGTTACTTAAGTTTAAGTAAACTTAAGTTTACTGAGAACTCTGGTAAGTTCCAACAGAACCTATCTGGTAGGCCTAACCATTTATTTTTTAAGAACGGGGCATCTGAAATGTCACGTTAGAGCAAAATAGAATCCTAAAGTTTTATTTTTGCCTAACATTGCAGGTAGGGCTACCTATAACTTGCAGTTTTCTGATTGGTACAAAATAGCAAATTTAACATTTCAGTGCCTAGAGAAAATCACTGAGCTGCATTTCCTCTTCCTGCAACCAGGATCACAGTGCCATCAGAGAATACAAATACTATTGAAGTCTTTGGTAAAGAATGTTTCTTCCTCTTGGTTTCTTCCTGCCTCCTAAAAAAAGAATGAACTTCAGGCTAACCAATCTAATCTTGGGTGTCCAATATAATAAGAGGCACTCTTTTTAGGGTGCCGGGAATCACACTAGTTGCTTCATATCCAAAATCTCTAACTTTCACAACCTCTGGAAAGGTTAACCTCAGTGTTAGGTCCTCAGAGTCTAGAGGACCACACAGTTGGGTGAAGGCAGACCCCATTCAAAGAAGAGTGTCCAGCTCCACACTCTGCTGTTTTTCTTGCCAGCACACCCCTTCCAAGTTCCTTGACCAATTAGGCTTAAAAGAGCATGGGCTTACCAAACAGCTGTAGAGAATACAATAAGCCTTATAAGGGTACAGAAGTGAAACAGAAGAGAGAATAAGGAGTGAAAGGGCAGAGAGCATAAAAAGGGAGAAAATTGGCACAAACCCTTATTATTGTTGGAGGTGGAGAGAGTTTATTGGATTTCTAGCAAAATCCACTTTATCTTCTCAATTCGATCAGATTGATACACCCTCTGAAGATTTATGCCATGCTGTCATTGTTTTCTCTGACCCATCTGGTGACTGTGATCATGTTCAAACATTCAATGGGAGGAAAATAAATGTGCATTCTCTCTGGAACGGCGCACGCATATGTTCTCAGCCTGACAAGTCAGATTCATCTGAAGAAGATGCACGCACAAAAATGGATCTGCTTTAACAGGAACGGACTCAAATCAGTTCCCCAGCAGCTGCTTCATTTTGAGCAAAGCCGCATGTAACACTAGATGGGATTAAATATCTCTTTTTTTGATGAGGAGCCAGCCAAATGCTTCCTAGTTTCTAACTTTGTCCCCTTGTTGGATCTCCAAGAGGAACTAAGAGGGCCTTCCAAGAGATCTTCTGTTGAATGTATCACTTAAGAGTCTTCCTGCCAGACCTTTAGTAATTGGAGAAAAACGTCTCTAGGTGAATTGTCCGAGAATAAATCACTTTAATCCGTAGCACAGGGAATTCTACTCCAAGCTCTCTGGTGACCTAAACGGGAAGGAAATCTTAAAAAGAGGGGATATATGTATACATATGGCTGATTCACTTTGCTGTAGAGCAGAAAACAGCACAAAACTGTAAAGCAACTATACTCCAATAAAAATTTTAAATAGATAATAAAAATAAATTTAAAATTTAAACAATTTTTTAATCATTTCAATTCGCAGAGAACTTGATTTCTTATTTAAGCACTCTGTGACTTATGGGAAATCCTTTTTATTTACTTGTTTTTTTAAGTAAGGTGCTGACATTTATTGTCATTTTTAATGGCATGCTAAAAATTCTCTCTCTCTGACTGAAGGTACAAATTAGCTGAAGATAAATTCTCTTGTTTGCACAAGAGGCTTGCAAAGATATGTTGTTTTGAAAAGCCTAGATTCGCCTAAGAATTTCATGTGGAATTCCTGTGTGTCATGTAAGGAACAGATAGCTTTTAGGTCCCATTTCACAGATAAGAAACTCAGCCAGACAGGCATAAAATGACTTTATTGGATGGTAAATTCCAGGTCTCCGAGACTAAGCCAGACTATGAGCCGCCAAGTTCTTAAAAACCATGTTTCTTTCTTTAGGTATGTTTTACAACTATACTCTTTTTAAGATTAGGCTTTTGCTTAAATCCCCTTTCTGACTGGAAATGACCTAGCATTTCATTTTACTTTTGTATCCGTCTTTGATTTCACAAGGTAAAATTTTCTTTCTACTTGTGATCTCAGATTTCCATCAGTGACATTTTCTGGAACTTCCTGAGAGTGAAGAAGGCTTGCGAGGGAGCAGGTGGGGCTGGGACTGAATGGGGTCACACACTGCTGCCTTGGCGGGAGTCAGATGCCAGGTATGCTCCTCAGTCTCTCCTGTCACTCTCTCCTCTGCTGATTCATGTATGCGCACAGCCTTTGCAGCCTCTGGATCTTGGAGGTTTTGCCTCAAGCCAGCCTGCCTGAGTTTAAGATGAATCACATGGAAAGTTCTGGAAACTGACCATTCACTGAATGAAAGAAGAAATATGAAAAACAACATCATCGTTCCATCAAATGTCGAGTTCCTGACACATGCATGTGTGGAAGAGGCTCAACGACCCCTTGAAATAAACTGTTTTTATCTACTCACAAGGTTTTTAGAGTGTGGCCTTTGTGACTGGCAGGGTCTGGGAATCTGCCTTTCCCAAGGTGATTCTCCTGCAGTGTGATCATTTAAAAGCACCTGTTTAAAAAGATCAATCACCCTATTCAAGAAAATTCCATTTTGGATGAAAACTGAAGGGTGATAAAAAACGAATGGTACGTTTTAGACATTTCTTGGCCATTGTGACAGTGTGTTTTCCAGGCTTATTGACGTGTAATTGATATACAGCATTATGTAAGTTTAAGACGTACAACATGGCGGACTTCCCTGGTTAAGACTTTGCCTTCTAATGCAGGAGTTCTACCCCTGGTTGGGAAGCTAGGAGCCTACATGTTTTGCAGCCAGAAAACTAAAGTGTAAAACAGAAACAATATTGTAATAAACTCAATAAAGACTTTAAAAATGGTCCATATAAAAAAAATGTTTTGATGTACAACTTGATTTATGCATATGTTATGAAATGATTACCACAATAAGGTCAGCTAACACTTCAGCTTCTCACATGATTACCTTTGTGTGTGTGTGTATGTATATGTGGTAAGAAGATGTAAGATCTAACTTGTTAGCAACTTTCAAGTACATAATACAGTATTGTTAACCCTAGTCACCATGCTGAATAGCAGATTGCCAGAACTTGTTTATCTCATAATTAGAAGGTGGTTGGGCTTCCCTGTTGGCTCAGATGGTAAAGAATCTGCCTGCAATGCAAGAGACCTGGGTTCAATCCCTGGGTAGGGAAGATCCCCTGAAGGAGGAAAAGGCAACCCACTCCAGTATCCTTGCCTGGAGAATCCCATGGACAGAGGAGCCTGGCAAGCTGTAGTACCATGGGGTCACAAAGAGTCAGACACAACTGAGCACCTAATATTTTTTTCACACTTTAGCCAACACCTCCCATTTCCCAAGCCTCTAGCCCCTGACCACTACCATTCTACTTTTTGTTTCTATGTCAGCTTAAAAAAAAAAATTCCTTGTATAAGTGAGATCATACTGCATTTGTCTTTCTCTGTCTGACCTATTTCACTTAGCATAATGTCCTCAGGGCTTATCTATACCATTACAAATGACAGGTTTTCCATCTTTTTATAGCTGAATGATACATATATTTATACACCCACATATACACACATATACATATGAGTGTGCATGTTCAGTTGTGTCTAATTTTTTGTGACTCCATGGACTACAGCCCTCCAGGCTCCTCTGTCCATGGAATTTTCCAAATAAGAATACTGGAGTGGGTTGCCATTTCCTACTCCAGGGGGTCTTCCAGGGATCAAACCCATGACTCCTGTGTCTCCTGCATTGGCAGGCAGATTCTTTACCAACTGTGTCACCTAGGAAGCCATATATCTATGTATCATATATATATGAATCACATCATTTTTGTCCATTCATCCAGCATATCCATCAATGGATACTTAGCTTGTTTTCCTGTCTTGGTCACTGTGAATGATGCTGCAATGAACATTAAGGGTGTAGATCTCTTCAATATAGTGGTTTCATTTCCTGTGGCTTCTTACCCAGAAGTAAGATTGCTGGATCTTATGGCAGTACTATATTTAATTTTTTAATGAACCTCAATACTGTTTTCCACAGTGGCTATTCAAGTGACAGTATTCTTTAAAGCACTAACGTATTAGAAAATATCTTTGAGCAGATAGGCCACCATATCTGGTGGCCTAGAAATGGATCTCTTTGTTTCAAATAGCTTCATTTTAGTAAAATTAAATAGCCATTCATTTTACTACTGTGAGAAACACACAAGTTTTCCTCTTTATTTTTTTCATGGAAAGACATTTTATTTTAAATAGAGCAACGTGTACATGTCAACCAAACTCCCAATCTATCCCTCCCACCCACCCTTCCCCTCTGTTAACCATGAGTTCATTTTCTAAGTCTGTGAGTCTGTTTCTGTTTTATAAATAAGTTCATTTGTATAATTTTTTTTAGATTCCACATATAAATTATACCATGTGATATTTTTCTTTCTCTGACTTACTTCACTTAGTGTGATGATCTCCAGGTCCATCCATGTTACTGCAAATGACATTATTTCATTCTTTTTAGTGGCTTAGTAATATTCTATTATATATGCACACACCACATCTTCCTTATCGATTCCTCTGTGGAAGGATATCTAGGTTGCTTCCACGTCTTGATTATTGTAAAGAGCACTGCAATGAACATTGGGGTGCATGTATTCTTTTAACCCATGTTTTTCTCCAGATATATGCCCAAGAGTAAGATTGATGGAGTATATAGTGGTTCTACTTCTAATTTTTAGATGAGCCTCCATACTGTTTTCCACAGCAGCTATAAAAATGACAATCTTCTTTAAAGAATTAAACTATTAGAAAATATCTTTGGGCAGAGATTCAGTTGGTGGCCTAGAAATAGATATCTTTGTTTCAGATAGCTTACACTCTGTTTTATTACTGTGAGCAACAGACAAGGTTACCTTTTTTTAAGTGTGACTTATTAGCATGTCATCTATTCTGGTTCTATGTGTAAAAGGCTCTAACTAAGACTTGCTTCTTCAAAAAGTTGGGTTGATGGGAATCTTGTCTGCTTGGTTGGTTGACTGACTGGTTAATATCCATCTTTTCTACATTACAATTTCTACAGATATTAGAAACGCTCATTATTGAACAGGACCATGGTTTTATTTTTCATACTTGTATGATTTTGTTTGCTTATCAGGTGGAATTTATCAGCAGTTATTTTAATTTAGCTATTATTTGTAACATAAATAAGGGCTTTTTAAAAATTGTTATCCAGACATAACAATTGAAGAGAAGAGAAATTAAACAATTGCTGAGAAGAGAAATTAAACAAAGGAGAAAGGAAAATCAAGCTGATTTTCAGCTAGAGGAATTAGGTTGGCAGAGCATATAAAGGAAAGTAGGATTAGAAGACACAACTGGCTTTTTTGTCTGGGTCTAATCTCAGGGGAGGAGGAAAGAGGGTTACCCTAGCTGATGGGGCTTCCAAAGCCAGATCTGGAGGAGAAGGTCTCTTCCCTCAGATTGCTAAGGGTGTCAAGAGAGATCAAAACCAAAACTAGTGCAAGTCATGGAGGTCCAATAAGTCCAGGAGTCCTGTAATGAAGAATTCTAACCCAGGAAAGGGGCCTTCAGGAAGTAATAGTGCAGGCTGAGTGTAGCAAGATCTTGACCTCTTAACTGGAAGTGACTTTATAGTCTGCAACTGGTTTGAAGTGTGAACTGTTGCATCAGAGACAGGAGGGCCGGCTGTAGGTCTATGCTAGGGACAGTACAGATTGCAAGCTCTAAGTGAATGTTTTTGAACTGCAAGTGTCTGCCCATTTGTGGGTCATAAAACTACTCTTGGATAGGAAAAGGTGCTTTTTTAATTTTCATGAAACAATAAAATAGAATAGAATAGATACCACAAAACAGAATAGAATACACTGCACATTGTATGTGTGTTTATATGTACCATGTTATAATATACTTCGTATTTCTTAGTATATGGAAGTGTAAGTCGTTCAGTTGTGTCCAACTCTTTGCGATCCCACGGACTGTAGTCCACCAGGCTCCTCTGTCCATGGAATTCTCCAAGCAAGAATACTGGAGGGTGTAGTCATTTCCTTCTCCAGGGGATCTTCCTGACCCAGAAGATGGAACCCAAGTCTCCTGCATTGCAGGCAGATTCTTTACCATCTGAGCCACTAGGGAAGCCCTCTTAGTGTATATCAAAGTCAAAAACAAATTTAAGAAAGAAAATACTTTTCCAGACAGGCCTGGCCTAATTCTAATCACACAGGCACTGAACAGACAACTTTCAGATACAGACAGGTCTGCATCCTCCGTCTTGGCTCAGTATCATTCAGCACCAGGCTCCCTCTTGCATGGGACTAAAACTGGCCTTTTTGATTTACCTAGTCCAGGTAAGTTTCTTGGGAATGCACATGGCCTCCAGTTTCAACCTTTCCTGTGACCCCATGACAAGCGCCAGGCTTCTCAATTAGATTTCTCTCCTAATTGGTATTCAAACTCCCAGCAAGTCCTGGAACTCTGCTTTGAAAATCCCAGAGTGTGTGATGAGAGCCCTCATGACCTGCCTAATTATTACTTGGTACAGCTTCCTAAGGATGCAGTCTCTACTATTTTACCACACACATGAGCTGGAATCCTGTGTTTGCCCAAAGCTTCCCTCCTGGAAACATGCCTGTGCCATAATTCAGACCATCACCATGGCAAGAAGCTCTGGTAATGATGCCCCCAGGGCAGCTTCAACCCACCTCTAAGCTGGAACTGTGGACCACGATGACTCACACATAGCTGCTCTTTGAGATTCATCTAGAGGAATCGTTCTCCAAGTGTGGTCCCAGATGAGCAGCATCAGCAGCACATAGGAACTTGCTAGGAAAGCACATCTGGAGGCCCACCACAGACCTACTGAATCAGAAACCCTGGGGTTGAGGCCAGGCAACATGGGTTTATGATGAGTCTTCCAAGTGACTGCGGTGTGCACGACAGTCTGAGAACCACCATTCCAGGGCAGAGAGAAATCTATTGATATCTGACAATGACAGAAGATCCTCTTTCTTTCATTGCCTCACACACATTTGCCATGGTGCCATGCTCAATCTAAACATGTTCATGTATTACTGTATTAACTCTTTAATACATTAGAACAGAAATAGTCCCTCTGCAATCTTTACTCTTTGTTCTCTGTTTTTATTCAACTAAAGTATGAAGACATTTAAGAAGACCTGATTGAATAAAAATGGAGAAATAAAAACAGAACTATTTTGAAGTTTGCAAGTTTCCAGAATACCAAAAAAGTTTCCTTTTGTTCAATTTCACTTGCTAAATTTCCTTTTTTCAGCTGGGACTGTCAGCAAAAGAGATATGAATCTCAGGAGGCTTTTTTTTTTTTTTTTTTTTTCTCATGAAAACACAAACCAGTGTTTGCTTTTTTTGTTTTGTTTTGTGAGTTTCCTTCTTTACACTCAAAAGGTTCAGATAGGTCCCTTATATTCCAACTGTGCATTTTTTGGCTTGCCCATCAGACATCACCTTAAAACCCAAATCAGTGCTGAATTTTACAATAATTTACATCTTGAGAAGACAGCATGCCTTAGTGGTAAACAAAGTTTCTCAATATTTTTTAGTCCGTGATCCATTTATAAACTTCTTAGTAAAGAGACAGTTCCTCCTGATCATCCAATAGGTCCAAACTTTGTTAACCTATACAGCAAACTGTATAAGTGATGAAAACCCAACTCAAACTAGATTTGGTAAAAAGAATAATTCATTGACAGAGCTAACTAGAGAGTCAAAGAAGGGCACTTGACCCTGAGCATAAATGGCTCCCAATCTCTTAGCTATACTTTCCTCTCCAACCCTTAGCCTTCCAAACTCAAGCACAAATGTGTGCACTGATTTTTGCATATTTACACACACATTTACCATCTTTAGATGAGAAACACTGATTTAGGCAGACAGTAGAAACTAAAAAGCAATCAATACAAATAAACTTGGCATTAGGATTCATGTACTTCATATTCTTTCCTGGTGGCTCAGAGGTTGAAGCATCTGCCTGCAATGTGGGAGACCTGGGTTCGATCACTGGGTCGGGAATATTCCCTGAAGAAGGAAATGGCAACCCATTCCAGTATTCTTGCCTGAAGAATCCAATGGATGGAGGAGCCTGGTGGGCTACAGTCCACGGGGTCACAAAGAGTTGGACACGACTGAGCAACTTCACTTTCACTTCATGTTCTACCTAAACTTGTCAGTGTCAAGTAGTTGGCATATATTTTTCTGGTCTTGTCAGCATGCCTTCTTTGTGAGAATGACTCCTCCACCATTCTGTAGACGTTTCCTTAGGCCATGAAGTGCAGGTGGAAGTGATGCCACTTTTGGCTGAAGAAGGGCTTCCCTGATGGCTCAGACAGTAAAGAATCTACCTGAAATGCAGGAGACCAGGGTTCAGTCCCTGAGTCAGGAATATTCCCTGGAGAAGGAAATAGCAACCCATTCTCCAGTATTCTTGCCTGGAGAATTCCATGGACAGAGAAGCCTGGTGGGCTACCATCCATGGGGTTGCAAAGAGTCAGACATGACTGAGTGACTAACAATTTGATTGAAGAGGTGGCCATGACCCTGGCTAGGTCACCCACAGAACTAAGCATATTTCTCTGGACACAGTGATTAGATCAGGAATGTGTCCCAAGCTAAGCCAATGTCCCCAGGACTCTTGTCATGAGATGTGGGCACTCTTTCCCTATAACCATGAACACTGAAGGCCATGGGCATCTGGAACATCCAGGGGCCATTGTGCCACCTCTGGGGAGAGGACAAGAGGAAAGTAAATGTAGCTAAGTGGCCAGGAGCCACTTATGCCCAAAGTCAAGGGCATTTCTTTGACTCTCTAGTTAGCTTTGTCAACCAATTTTTTTTTTTTTAAACCAAATCTAGTTTGAGTTGGTTTTTCATCATTTGCAATCAAGAGCCTTATACAGTTTGCTGAGTATTCCTATAAACTGACTTTCTGATTTATTCAATAAATGGGAAAATCATTCTCAATGGCTTTTTTCCAGGCCTATGATGCTAAAATGTATTCTGGTCCCTAACTTGGGCAGATTATTTTATAATATAGCATGCCAGTTTATTCCTGGATCACTTTTCTTTTATTTAAATGAAATCAGATTTATCCTGCCTAGGTTTTCTGTGAAGATTAACTAAGTCAAAATTTATGGATACTGCAAAGAGAAAGTCTTCCCTTCTGGTCTGAGGCAAAACTATTCACTCGTGCTCAAACTCCGGAGTCTGCAAATGTGGGCTGTGTAAGATTTCCTGAATTCTTGCCATTGACCTTGTTTTGTGATGAGTACATAAGCCCCTTATTTGGTTCTGGTGAAACTCCAAACAAAGAACAAAATCAAAATGCCTTGATAATATTTGCTGACATACTCTGAATAGTTATATCATAAGAACCGAAGCACTGGCAGCCCTGATAAACCATAACGAACACAAGAAAAGGTTGTGTTGCTCTATAAACAGATTTTTTGTATATAAACGTCACATGAAAGGCAGTGGGATTAAAGATTTATGCCGTGGGGTTGCCTGGAAAACATCACCCAAGCGCTATTGTTCCTTTGGCAGGAGATGTAGGGGCACTTACTGTTTGTTTAATCTGGACCTCTCTTTCTGAGAATTCTACACTGTCAAAATAGTTCTTTGTTCTTAGTGTATATGTGTAGAATTTTATTTAAAAGAACTGGGACCATTTTATTTCTTTCATTAAAAAAAAGGCTAGAGGCAAACATGAGAAAATGTTAACAAAGTACACCTCTAGGTATTAGAAACACAAGTGTTTTTTATATATTAAAAAAATATATATGTGGACTCTGCTTATTATACCAAGTCATCACCCATGAATAACAAGTCTCCAGTAGAATGCGTAAATTTATTTTCTGTTCTAATACAATCCTTTGGTGATTCAAAAAGAAGTTTTTATCAAGTATCATTACTTCGAACCAAGAGATGAAAAATAAGCCATTTTTGGAAGAGACTACTTGAAAACAACTCAGAACATCAAAGTTGCCGAACTTGGAACCTACCCCCAAAATCTGTTTGAGAAGCACAGGGTAAAAACCCAATTCACCATTTGTTAAGGCAGTTTCTTTACCTTTCAGGTGGGAATTCTGGAGGAAGTAGGGGCAAGGGTACTTAAATTCCCACTGAGGACTGCTGGGAAAGACCAATAAAAAAATTTACATGGAGAGGATGGTGCCATATACATTTAAATGATTATTTTGCAGACAATTGGATTTTTATTGCTTTAGTATTATTTGTCATTTTCATCATTGCTTTGCCACTGAATAAAGCCAAGAAATGGAAGGGCAGTTGTAGCATAAAAGCAATAGCTTTGTTCATGTATGCATGAACATTTCTTTAATCAACTCTAATGTTATTAACACAATGCCAACTCTAGGAATGTAATAATTATACAGCAAAAGGAATTTTTCAGACAAACTTTCTTTTCATGCCATTTAATAGGTCAATTATTGGACAGTATTATTCATATTCGTGGAACCTGTCATTACAGTGACCCAAAATGTATTATTCCAAGCAAAGCCTGTTTCCAAATGGTATTAAAATTCAAATTTTACAAATCTCTTCTAGTGATTGGAAGACATTCTCAAAGAATATGTCCTGACCTTTTTACATTATAATATAAACAAATAAACATATTTAAGTATTTAAATGCTTTAAGTTAAAATATAATATCTAAGTTCCATTTCTTAAAAATTTGTTTCATTGAAGTATAGTTGATTTACGTTGCTTTAGTTTCTTCTGTACAGCAAAGTGACTCAGTCATACATATATATTTGTTCTTTTTCATATTCTTTTCCATTATGGTTTATTACAGGATATTGAATATAGTTCCCTGTAAAACTATATTCAGTACGACCTTGTTGTTTATCCATCTTATAATAGTTTGCATCTGTTAACCCCAAACTCCCAATCCATCCCTTCCCTATGCTGCTTCCACCCTTTGGCAGCAAGTCTGTCCCTATGTCTGTGGGTATGTTTCTGTTTGGTGGGTAAGTTTATTTATGTCATATTTTAGATTCCACATATAAGTGATATCATATGCTATTTGTTTCTCTCTGTCTGACTTACTTCACTCAGTACAATAATCTCTAGGTCCATTCATGTTGCTGCAAATGGCATTGTGTCATTGTTTTTTATGGCTGAGCAGTATTCCATTGTATATACGTATGATATCTTCCTTATCTATTCATCTATCAATGGCATTTAGGTTGTTTCCTTGTCTTGGCTATTGTAAACAGTGCTGCAGTGAACACAAGGGTGCAGGTATCTTTTTGAATTATAGTTTTCCAAGCAGCTCCCTAGCCCTCTTTCTACCATGTGAGGAGATGAGAAGTCAGCAGTCTGCAATCCAGAAGAGGAACTTTACCAGAACTCAACCAGGCTGGTACCCTGATCTTGGATTTTTTTCAGCATCCAGAACTGTGAAATAAATTTCGGTTGCTTATAAGCTATCCAGTCTGTAGTGTTTTGTTACAGCAGACTGAACAGACTGAGAAAACTATAAGCATAGTGCATAGAGTTACATAGGTTGCTGCTGCTGCTGCTAAGTCGCTTCAGTTGTGTCCGACTCTGTGCAACCCCATAGACAGCAGCCCACCAGGCTCCCCTGTCCCTGGGATTCTCCAGGCAAAAACACTGGAGTGGGTTGCCATTTCCTTCTCCAATGCATGAAAGTGAAAAGTCAACGTGAAGTCGCTCAGTCGTGTCTGACTCTTCGAGACCCAATGGACTGCAGCCTACCAGGCTCCTCCGTCCATGGGATTTTCCAGGCAAGAGTACTGGAGTGGGGTGCTATTGCCTTCTCCGTTACATAGGTTAGTATGAACTAAATACTATAACATAACCTATAAAGGTAGAGTTTTTAAAAAGTGAATATAACTCAGATACATGTTTCACTTTTAAGAGCAGAGATCCATACTGACATATTCAATGAGAAAAGAAAAGTATAATTATATCATTTTATGTAACCAGGAAACTATCAGAAGCATAAAGCCAGAAATGGTTAATTTCCAGTCTTCATCTTATTAACCTATGAACAATATATGACCAGCTGATGACTCCTTCCCTGACATCTTGCCTCACTGGCTGCCAGGTCACAGAGCAGGGTGAGGGGAGGGAAGATTTCATCTACTTCATTTACTCCATCTCAGTTCTCCTTACTGCACCCTCAACTGGTAATGTCAGGGTGTCCCTGGACTATACTCATTTCCTTGGAAATGGAGTCCCTTGGCATAAGATCTTATGCATACTTTCCAAAGATTTTGAAAACTGCAATTAATTTTGATAACTTTAGCTGAAAATATCTATTAATTATCTATTATAGGCGATTGGTCAATCCTAAAGAAAATCAACCCTGAATATTCATTGGAAGAACTGATGCTGAAGCTGAAGCTCCAATACTTCAACCATGTGATGCAAAAAGCCAGCTCATTGGAAAAGAACCTAATACTGGGAAAGATTGAAGTCAAAAGGAGAAGGGGGCAGCAGGGGATGAGATGGTTAGATAGCATCTCTGACTCAATGGAGACATGAATCTGAGCAAACTCTGGGAGATGGTGTAGGACAGGGAAGCCTGGCATGCTACAGTCCATGGGGTCACAAAGAGTTGGACACAACTCAGCAACTGAACAACAGTAACATGATAGGCAAGGTACTGTATTATATTCTTGGACTGTGTTGTTCTCCAAGAACTTTCTGTGTTGATGGAAACATTACATGCACTGTCTAATACTAGCCTTTGTGGCTATCAGGTACCTGAAATGTGGCTGGAGAATAATTGATGAGCTAAATATTTTATTTAATTTTATTCTCACTTTAATAGCCATATATGGTTAGAGGTTACCATATTTGACAATGTATTTCTAGGGACTCAGCTGTGAAAGGGACAGTTATGATGGTGCTTGATTCTTGGATCTTACCTTTTACCAAAGAAAGGATCCCATTAAAGAAAACAAAGAAAGTTTTAGAAAATAGAGGATAAAAATTCTTTATCACTACTAAAAATGGGTCAGTATGGGTCAACTTCATTAAACTATATCACATAAAGCTTTCAGAAAGCTGGTCTCAATTTTTACTGGTAAAACATAAGGAGGTTAAATCAACTTCTTTCATTATTAAAATTATTGGGTGTTTTAAATATTATTGACACATTCATTCCATTTTTAACTTTGTAATTTTTGGTGATCTGAGAAGTGAAAGTTAAGAAATGCACTCAAGAAAATCTGTCTTAGCCAACTTTAATTTTGGTCTTCCTTATTTTTCAATGATGTGTCTTCAGTTTCAGAGGGCTCACTAGGAGTGTTATTTCATCTGTCTTTAATTCTGAACTTCCTGCTCTGAATTTGCTTCCTGATATTTATCATATGACTTGTGAAGGTCTCCCTGAATCACTGATACTTGCCTTTTATTATTGTAAACTTTTGTGTGTTCATAGTTTGCTAATGGCAATAATATCTCCACTCATTTCTGGCAGAAAAGAGAAATACTTGATATTTCATTCTAATTTATATTCCATTATATTAGAATTTCCATGTCTTTATTGTACATTGTCTTTGTATGAAAGATACCAGGTTTATAGTTCCTTTGACTTTTGGGTTTTTAGAAGGAAAAGTTCTTTATATAATTTTTAATATCTTTGAAATATCTACTGTACTTGTATATTATTAATGAATGTGGTCTATTTCATATTCCAAAAACCACACCCACCATTATTTTCAAGACACATCCCTGGCTCTCTAGACTTAATAGCTGGTTCTGGGTTAGCAAATTTCTGGGAGACACAACCTTAAGCTTTCTAAGATCTGGCTGAAAGGACATTCTAATAGCCATTTGATTTTTTTCAAGGGCTTTTTGAAAGGCATTACAACCCAACACTTGCTTTTCATCTATAAGCCTTGGAGCAAAGGCAAGAGTAGAAAGCCATGTCTTGGTGAAGCTCCTGAATGCCTTGGTCTCAGGCTACATCTTCATTTAAGAATCTCTCTCTGAATGATACCACAGAAATGTAAAGGGTTGTAAGAGACCACTATGAACAACTATACCTGAATAAAATGGACAACCTGGAAAAAATGGACAAATTCTTAGAAATGTACAATCTCCTAAGACTGAGCCAGAAAGAAATAGAAAATATGATCAGACCAATCACCAGTAAAGAAATTTAACCAGTAATTTTAAAACTTCCAAGAAACAAAAGTCCAGGACTACGTCACTTCCCAGGTGAATTATACCAAACAGTTATAGAAAACTTAACACCTATCCTCAAAATGTTTCCCAAAAACTGAAGAGGAAGGAACACTTCCAAACAAATTTTGTAAGGTTTTATACCACCTTGATACCAAAATCAGACAAAGGTATCACAGAAAAAGAAAATTAATGAATAGAAAAATAGTACAAGAAATGTATTTTTCCCTGAGCCAGCAAGTTCTGGGTTCTCTGCGTGCATGCGTGCTAAGTCACTTCAGTCATGTCTTACTCTTTGCGACCCATAGGGTCCTCTGTCCACGGGATTTCCCAGGCAAGAATACTGCAACGGGTTTCCATGCCCTCCTCCAAGGGATTTTCCCAACCTAGGAGTTGAACCTGGGTCTCTTATGTCTCCTGCCTTGGCAGGCAGGTTCTTACTACTAGTCCCTCTGGGTTCTCTACTGTCCCTCTCTATTTCAAACCAGCTTATTATTTATTTTCTGAGTTCATCATATGTAGCTAAAAGAAGGTAGCAAATACTTCAACAATAGAAACCATGTTGTGCAAATCCACTGTTCATTGGTTACATTTCTAATTTCTAGTTTCTCACAGAAGATCATTATACCAAATGCTTCATGGTTATATAACATGAGCCATCACTTCTTCAGGCTTTCATGACAGTTTCAACATTTTTCCAGCCTATACCCACCTCCTATTCCATATCTTTTAGGTTTTTCTTGTACCCAGTACAGGACTTACTACAAATTCCTGGGTAGGTTTGTTATTGCTATAAAGATGTTGCACAACAAACAGCAAAAGATCTCACAGGTATGCAATAATAAATGCTTATTTAGCTCACATATCCTTGGACTGGCTGGGAATCTGCTGATGTAAGCTGGGCTGCTCAACAGAGTGACCCAGTTCCTTGAGATTCTCAGCTTCCTCCTGAAATCTGTGGACTAATCTAGGAATGTTCTCAGGCCACAGCAGATGGCAAGAGCCTCTGTCGAGTCACACCTGCTAATATCCCGTTAGCCAAAGCAAATCACATTCTCAAGCCCAAATCAAGGGCTGTGGAAGTACTATTTGCCCACTCTGAAGCCAAAGACAGTCACATGGTCAAGTTCAGCATTAATGGAGAGGGAAAGTTTTCTTCTTCCATGGAGATAAAAGGAAGGGGATGTATCGACAGTAGTGAAATCTGTTGAAAGGCTTGTTTCTCTTCTTGACTTCTTTCATAATTCCTATATAAGTTAGGGGAAATTTAGGTATCAGCAACTAAAATCAATCTAGCTAGCCTAATCACAAAAGGGATTCTTTGGAAGGATTTGAAGAAATTCAGGCTTTCCTTGTGGCTCAGGAAGTAAAGAATCTGTTAGCAATGTTGGAGATGCAGGTTCGATCCTGGGGTCAGGAAGACCCCTTAGAGAAGGGAATGGCAACCCACTCCAGTATTCTTGCCTGGAAAATCCCATGGACAGAAGAGCCTGGTGGGCTACAGTCCACGGGGTTGCAAAGAGTCAGACATAACTGAACACACAGTACTACTAATACTACATAAAAATGAAAGAAAAATCGAATCATACAGGCCTGGGAAGGGATTAGGGCCAGGAAGGCCGCAAAGATGTAGATAACAGAAAATTGGAGTCTCTGAGGGATTCTTCCATAGAATGGGGGAAATTTTCCCATCAAGTCACCAGCTAAAGATTCAAATTCTCAAGTCAGAGACAAGCAATCCTCAGCCTTAGGCCAGTGAAGAACCAGGGTGCTGTCCCACCAAATCTATATACAACCGAGAACACTCAGCCCTCAAGGGAAAATCAGCATTCTGTTATCATTGGAAGTAAGGGGGCTGGGTGTGGAGAAGGCAAAATCAACAGGTGTGCACACCAATTACCGCGTAAGTCAATCTATTGGAATTGTAAGGCTGTTCAGGGAACTTTAGCCCAGATCATCAGATTTCAAGGCCTCTGATGATAAACCTACACAAGTTTATCCAGTAGAGACTTGAATGAAGAAATGAACCTACGTCACTCTAGTTAACATTGTGCATCAGAGGCCTTGAAATCAGATGATCTGGGCTAAAGTTCCACGTCTACTGGGGACTACTTACATGACCTTAGGCAAATCGCGTTAGCTGCAATCTCTTCATTTATGAGACAGGAAAAACCTGTCTTATCTATTTCTGTGGTTGTTGTGAAACCCAAACGAATTAACAAATATATTTACAACAGTGCTTTAAAACCTGTAAAATGAGTCCCGTGAAAAAGCAACTCTGATGACCAGAGACACTGGTACCAGCTTAAAATTTCTTACGATGGCCCAGCCTCATTGCCACAACCTTCAGATGCTATACCTAAATGCTGTTTACAAATACAAGCTGGTCAGAAAAACTTTTCCCTTTTAAGTTAATGATTTCTGATCACAGGAGGAAGATGCTCTGATTGTAGTATACACAAAAATTAAAAGAGAGGAGAAAAATGGTTATTTGTTTTTCATACCAGGCAAGCTGGCACAACGTCTTACATGGTCCCCAGGCTGGGATCTGTTACTCTATGAGTCAATATTCTATCATCATTGCTGTTGTTCAGTCACTAAGTCGTGTCCAACTCTTTGCAACCGCATGGACTGCAGCATGCCAGGCTTCCCCGTCCTTCACTATCTCCAGGAGTTTGCTGCAACTCATGTCCATTGAGCCGGTGATGTCAACCAACCATCTCATCCTCTGTCATCCCCTTTTCCTCCTGCCTTCAATCTTTCCCAGCATCAAGGTCTTTTCCAATGAGTTGGCTCTTCGCATCAGGTGGCCAAAGTATTGGCGCTTCAGCTTCAGCATCAGTCCTTCCAATGAATATTCAAGACTGATTTCCTTTAGGATTGACTGGTTGGATCTCCTTGCAGTCCAAGGGACTCTCAAGAGTCTTCTCCAGCATCACAGTTCAAAGGCATCAATTCTTCAGCACTTCCATCATCATAGAAGGTACCAAGTTGGGAAAATATCCAACAGTCTCACAAGGCAGAATGAATGAAGCAGACATACAAAGACAGACAGACAAAAAGACAGGAGGAAACTCTACTTTGCATTGAAAACGCAAACTGAGACTTGCGCAGGGAAGAGCAGTGATGGTGCGTCTACCTGACAGAACTGTATTTAATCCTGTACTGAACACCTTTCAGCCCTTTGAATGTTTGCCATTGGAAGAAGGTTTGGACAGGAACAGAAAATAGAACATCCAAACCTTCATGTGGTCTGAGGGAGAACAAACAGCCTAAGTGTCTCAGTCCATAGTCCTTAAAAGATTCACTCCAGGGACTTCCCTAGTGGTCCAGTGGTTAAGACTTGATGCTCGCAAATGCAGGGGACCCAGGTTCGATCCCTGGTCAGGGAACTAGATCCTGCATACCACAACTAAGAACCCACACGCCACAACGAAGCCTGAAGATTCTGAGGGCTGCACCTAAGACCCAGTGCAGCCAAATGAATAAAAAAGAGTTACTTCAGTGAAGACAAGACAACCTCATTTTCAACAGCCGCTTTCAGTTGATGAGGAGGCAAAGAAGCAAACTTAGCACCATCCAGGCCCCACACAGGGCATCTTTGAATTCATCCTTGAAGGTTGAGCACGGGTCCAGGAGTGCTCACCATAATACAGAGAAGACGTCATTGGTTAAAGATGGGAACTTGTGTGACATCTCAATGAATCTTGTTCAAGTGCTGCTCACAGTCAAGCCCCAGTTTACATCTTACTCTGTAGTTAATCTCTCTTTATTCTTCCATTCTATTATTCTTAGCAAAGTAATATTGCTGAGATGTTGTTTCATTTGAATTTGCCTCAAGGGAATCTCCCCTTCTTTCTTCATGCAAATGAAGAGGAGGCCCAGTGCCCTTGCCTCAGGGAATTGTGTATAGCAGAATTTCTTTGCAATTGTGGTTCCAAGAACTTAAACCCATTAAGAAACCATGCTGGTGCCCCTGAGGAAAATAAAAGAAATTAAGAGAGGGAAGGACTTCTCTGAGTATAGAAAGGTTTCCTGAGCTGAAGTAAGAGTAAGAGAGAGAAATAAGAGCAAAGTCTGGAGTGGGGATCAGAAAACACATACACGCATATAACCTCTCTACCTGTCCTATTTCTTGGGTAGAGGCTCATGGGCTGTGTCCAAGCCCACTGGACCCTGGCAAGCCCCACTGACATCCCCATGTCCCCATGTGGCCTCAAGCTTAGAGACCTTCAGTCACTAGACTCTAAGGGGCCCATAAAAATAATAATAATAATTTTTTAAAAAACATTTTTTAATAATTTTTTTTTTAATGTGTAAGACTATCACATCAATCAGAAACCAAGAGCCGATGCAGCCCATGGAAATCCCAGAGGATTCCCCAATGAACACATGACTAATGAACGATCATCCCTCATCCCCGAAACTTGCTACTGCATCAGGAGAGAGTGAGACATGCTCTGCGTTGTCTGAGATGAAGTTTCCACCATGTCACATATGGCGCTAGAAACAGGAATTAAATTGAGTTACTAGAAAAATAAAGTCATATTTTGCACACACCAAGGCATGTAGTCTGAGATTCATACTAGCTATCTATGCATATGTTTGCATTCCCAGTGAAATGCTGAGCTTCTAGAAGATACCAAACAGACTCCTTCATTCTTACAGCAGTGCCTCCCAGATGTTAATGTTCACTTGTATCATCTGGATCTTGTTAAAACACAGATTCTGATTCAGTAAATCTGGGGTGGCCCAAGATTCTTCATTCCTAACAAATTCTCAGATGCCACTGGTCGTGAGTAGCAAAGCCACAGAGATTCATAATGATCTACACATGTAATAGATGCTGGAGTGAAGGGAAGAACAAAGAAACAAGTGAATGATGATTGAATAACTTGAATTACAGAATGTGCTGATTCTATTTGCCTTTCACATTTTTACTTCTGCTCTCAGAATAGGAAGGTATGACATGTGTACAACACTATGCTAAATGAATTCATGCAGACATGTTAAAATTATCACTCTTGTAGTCCCTGGTGGTTCAGATGATAAAGAATCTGCCTATAATGCAGAAGATCCAGGTTCGATCCTTGAATCAGGAATATCTCCTGGAGAAGGGAATGGCTACCCATTCCAGTATTCTTGCCTGGAGAATCCCAGAGACAGAGGAGCCTGGTGGGTGACAGTTCATGTGGTCTCAAAGAGTCAGACATGACTGAGCACACACACTTCTAGTTAGTACTAACATCATTTCAGTTCGGTTCAGTTCAATCACTCAGTCGTGTCTGACTCTTTGAGACCCCATGAATCGCAGTATGCCAGGCCTCCCTGTCCATCACCAACTCCCGGAGTTCACTCAAACTCACATCCATCAAGTCGGTGATGCCATCCAGCTATCTCATCCTCTGTCGTCCCCTTCTCCTCCTGCCCCCAATCCCTCCCAGCATCAGGGTCTTTTCCAAAGAGTCAACTCTTCACAGGAGGTGGCCAAAGTACAGGAGTTTCAGCTTTAGCATCAGTCCTTCCAATGAACACCCATGACTGATCTCCTTTAGAATGGACTGGTTGGATCTCCTTGCAGTCCAAGGGACTCTCAAGAGTCTTCTCCAACACCACAGTTCAAAAGCATCAGTTCTTCGCCCTCAGCTTTCTTCACAATCCAACTCTCACATCCATACATGACAACTGGAAAAACCATAGCCTTGACTAGATGGATCTTTGTTGGCAAAATAATGTCTCTGCTTTTGAATATGCTATCTAGGTTGGTCATAACTTTCCTTCCAAGGAGTAAGCGTCTTTTAATTTCATGGCTGCAATCACCATCTGCAGTGATTTTGGAGCCCAAAAAAATAAAATCTGACACTGTTTCCACTGTTTCCCCATCTATTTCCCATAAAGTGATGGGACCAGGTGCCCTGATCTTCGTTTTCTGAATGTTGAGCTTTAAGTCAACATTTTCCACTCTCCTCTTTCACTTTCATCAAGAGGTTTTTTAGTTCCTCTTCACTTTCTGCCATAAGGGTGGTGTTATCTGCATATCTGAGGTTATTGATATTTCTCCTGGCAATCTTGATTCCAGCTTGTGTCTCTTCCAGCCTAGCATTTCTCATGATGTACTCTGCATATAAGTTAAATAAGCAGGGTGACAATATACAGCCTTGACGTACTCCTTTTCCTATTTGGAACCAGTCTTCATTCTTTCTGGAGTTATTTCTCCACTGATCACCAGTAGCATATTGGGCACCTATCGACATGGGGAGTTCCTCTTTCAGTATCCTATCATTTCGCTTTTTCATACTGTTCATGGCGTTCTCAAGGCAAGAATACTGAAGTGGTTTGCCATTCCCTTCTCCAGTGGACCACATTCTGTCAGACCTCTCCACCATGACCCTCCCATCTTGGGTGACCCTACACGGCATGGCTTAGTTTCATTGAGTTAGACAAGGCTGTGGTACTAGTGTGATTAGATTGACTAGTTTTCTGTGATTATGGTTTCAGTGTGTCTGCCCTCTCACAATACCTACTGTCTTACTTGGGTTTCTCTTACCTTGGACATGGGGTATCTCTTCACGGCTGCTCCAGCAAAGTGCAGCTGCTGCTCCTTACCTTGGACGAGGGGTATCATCTCACAGCCGCCCCTGCTGACCTTGAACGTGGAGTAGCTCCTCTTGGCTGCCGCCCCTTACCTCGGGCGTGGGGTAGCTCCTCTCGGCTGCCATCCGTGATAGTAGTAACACACACAGTACTAACTAACACTTCTAGTTAGACTAAAGTATACACTTCTCGTCAGTATTATTCATCCATTCCCCTACTATTCATTGGGTGTACAAGCATTCATGCTACAGAGGTAAACAAAAGGCCTACACCTCATTGTCCTATATCCAAATTAAGTTTATTAATTTTTTGACTCTGGACTAGATAGAGTCTTGGGCACATCTTACCTCATTTGATCCATAAAAGAACTAGACAAATACGGAGCACCACAGAGATAAAGTGACTGGCTTAGAGCCAGTCTAATAGCTAATAAAAGGTAAGCTATGGATTTGAACGTGATTTTCAAAACAAGTTCTATCCTTTTTACAGTATCTTAGTACCATTAACACATTGTTAGAGGTCATCTTTAGGCTCTTCAGCCAGGCCATAAAGCCCCATCGTTAGGCAAGAAACAGCAAAAAGTCTCACCTTCCTAATCAAAATAATTACTTTTATTTCAAAAAAAAAAATTGCAGTTACACTGGGTAACTGTAAATCAAGATGCATCTGATTTCCATCTGGTTAACAGGTAGTCATCTCATATGTGCGCAGTTTAAAAATCCATCTTTATTTTAAATTCTTTATGGATTCATTTGCCCTGCATGAAAGTCCAGGTTACAGTTTCAGTGGCTATTACCATATCACTAAAGACAATACCACTCCCCAGAGAGCCAACTTCTAACAAAATGAGGACAAATGTAAAGAATTAATAGCTCTAGCAATTTAGGCATCTTCTGTTTGCAAGGAAATTTCTCTCCCTGCTCTATAGGAACTTATTCTACAAGAGCCATCTCTCTTGAAGCAAAATTGATCATTACCTTACAGAGAATATTGTTACAGCTGGCATTATGCTGCCCAAGGACTGGAGACCAGGGAGCTTGAAAAAGAAACACAGGTAATATAGGGAGCAGTAGGACACCTGAGGCTCTCATTCAGTTGTGAGTTGTGTGATTAAAAGATTCCATGGAGAATTTTTTTTTTTTTAAAGACACTAGCGACTTCCGCTATACTTGGAATCTTCTCTTAGATAGTTCTCATCAACACAATATGCTTAATATAGCAACACAGTGCCCTAATCAGATAAAATAGATAGCAGTCAAGAAAAGCACATGTTGGAGAATGGCATTGAAATACGTATAATATCATATATGGAACGAGTCTCCAGTCCAGGTTCGATGCACGATACTGGATGCTTGGGGCTGGTGCACAGGGACGACCCAGAGGGATGGTATGGGGAGGGAGGAGGGAGGAGGGTTCAGGATGGGGAACACATGTATACCTGTGGCGGATTCATTTCGATATTTGGCAAAACCAATATAATATTGTAAAGTTTAAAAATAAAATTAAATTAAAAAAAGAAAAAAGAAAAGCACATGTTATGTACCTGTGTTTACTAAAGCACTATTTACAACAGCCAGGACAAGGAAGGAAACTAAATGTCCATTCACAGATGAATGGGTAAAGAATGGGTCTGGTACATATATACAATGGAATATAACTCACCCATAGAAAGGAACAAAACTGGGTCCTTCATAGATGTGGATGGACCTAGAATCTATCATATAGAGTGAAGTAAGTCAGAAACAGAAAAAACAAATATTGTATATTAACATATACATATGAAACTAGAAAGATGTACAGATGAGCCTGTTTGCAGGGCAGGAATAGAGAGACAGACATAAAGAAGAGGCATGTGACCACGAGGGAGAAGGGGAGAATGAGACCAATTGGGAGAGTAGGGCTGATATATATACACTGCTGCTGCTGCTGCTGCTACTGCTGCTGCTAAGTCGCTTCAGTCACGTCCGACTCTGTGCGACCCAAGAGACGGCAGCCCACCAGGCTCCCCCATTCCTGGGATTCTCCAGGCAAGAACACTGGAGTGGGTTCCCATTTCCTTCTCCAATGCATAAAGTGAAAAAAGTGAAGTCGTTCAGTAGTGTCTGACTCTTCGCGACCCCATGGACTGCAGCCTACCAGGCTCCTCCATCCATGGGATTTTCCAGGCAAGAGTACAGGAATGGGGTGCCATCGCCTTCTCCGATATATACACTGCTGCTGCTGCTGCTAAGTCACTTCATTTGTGTCCGACTCTGTGTGACCCCACAGATGGCAGCCCACCAGGCTCTGCCATCCCTGGGATTCTCCAGGCAAGAACACTGGAGTGGGGTGCCATCACCTTCTCCGATATATACACTACTATATGTAAAATACATAGCTAGTGGGAAGCTACTGTACAGCACAAAGAACTCAACTCAGTGCTCTATGAGAACCTAGAGGAGTGGGATGGGGGGAGGAGTGAGTAGAGCAGGAAGGAGGCTCTAGAAGGAAGGGATATATGTATACATATACTTGATTCACTTCATTGTGAAACTAACACAATATTGTAAAGCAGTTGTGCTCCAATAAAGAAAAAGAATAACAATTATATCCTCACTCCGGAGAAGGCAATGGTAACCCACTCCAGTACTCTCACCTGGAAAATTCCATGGACGGAGGAGCCTGGTAGGCTGCAGTCCATGGGGTCTCAAAGATTCAGACATGACTGAGCGACTTCACTTTCACTTCCTTTCATGCGTTGGAGAAGGAAATGGCAACCCACTCCAGTGTTTTTGCCTGGAGAATCCCAGGGACGGTGGAGCCTGGTGGGCTGCCGTCCATGGGGTCGCACAGAGTGGGACGTGACTGAAGCGACTTAGCAGCAGCAGCATGTGCTCACTCATGCTCAGTCTCAGTTGTATCTGACTCTCTGGTACCCCATGGACTGCAGACCACCACCACTGTAGGCTCCTCTGTCCATGGACTTTTCCAGGCAAGAATATTGGAGTGGGTTGACTTTTCCTACTCCAGAGGACCTTCCCGACCCAGGGATCAAAGCTGCATCTCTTGCATCACCTGCACTGGCAGGCAGATTCTTTACCACTGAGCCACCTGGGAAGCCCCAATTATATTCTAATAAAGAAAAACTACAAAAATAAGTTTTCAAAAATGGACATGTTAAATACATGCTGCAGAGTGCAGACAAAATCCAGTTAACATTATAATCGCTTCAATATGCTTCGATATCAGTGGGGTTAGTGTGCAGTGGCTGTCACGGGGCAAAGATAACTTTGGTACCCAACTGGTATAGCCAGAGTGACCACCGTTTGCCCTGGACAGCCCTGGTTTGCCACAATTACTAATAGGTCCCCTTTTCACGTTCACATGTATTCCCATTTGGACAACAAATTATAGTCACTTTATTTCTAACTGACTCTCCCGTCTGCACAGACTTCACTGCTTGCCAATTTACAGATTGAGCTGGGAATCCTGCCATGCAGAGAGAAAAGAGTGATGAGTATAGATCCCAGGGTCCTCTGATTAGGGAAGCCATAGGGCAAATCAATAGTCACAGCAACACCACCTTAGATCTCCACCATGAATACCTGAGATTTATGGATTTTTTTTCAATTTCTAATTAATTTTTTACACAGGATAAATACAGTCATCATCACCAGGTGACAAATGATGAAGCAGAAATAAATAAAAGCTAGTTAAGAAGCATCTGACCACCTACTTGGTGATGAGCAAATCATAGGTGGGCATAAAAACACCTAAAAAATAAAATGCATTGTTCTATCCTTGGAACGTTTAGAATTTATTGTGGGGAAGCCTAGGCTAATGGAAAAAAAATAAAGTAAGAAGCAGTAAATGACAAATGTACACTGATATGATACCTAAGTGTTGAAAGAGCTCCCTCAAGGTTACATAATAAATATGTGTCAGAGTTAAAAATAGAGGGAGTGGATGGAAAATAAACATGTATCGAGCACATGGTATGCACTAGCTTTAGATCTCATTTCCCTTAATTCTCATTACAAGCCCTATAAAGGCAATAAGGGTTTCTTTACCAATGAGGTAACACATCTTGAGAGGGTAAGTTGCCTGATGTCACAGAGTACACACATCGGACACCCCCAAAAAGCCCGTGTTCTCTCTCCCCTATACTGTGTGAGTTGCCATCATTTCTCAGAGCCCAGGGCAGAAACTGGCCAAAATGAGGCATCCTATGAGTGTTTAAACTTAAAGGAAATAAACTCAAAATTGCACAAAACAGAATACAGACAGAACAAGCAAAATAGGGCAATTACATGTGTGTACATTTTAACTCTCAAGAAATCAAAGAAAACTGTTTCTCCATGTTTCCGAAAAGAAATTCCCATGCAGTGTTGTATGCTTAGGAAATCAAAATGAAAAAAGATTGTGTAAGAATACATGCTGAATCAAAATGTCTTTGTGCAACTGGTCATGATGTATTCTCTCAGAAGACTCCCCTACAGCATGGAGTATTGGGTACACAATGGAGTACTGGGTTGACAAAAAAGTTCGTTTGAGTTTTTCCATAGCATCTTATGGTGCTGTTCTAATACTAATTACGACAAAACTCCTCTTAGGTGCCACTGATCAGTAGGGGAGGACATTGCTGAGCAGTGGAAGAAGTTTCAAAGCATTCAAAACACCAATGTTTGGCCCTACCATTGATTCTATTCACTGCAATTTATCAAATACTTTGGAGTTACAAAGCAAGGTACTGGATGGAAGAAGCAAAGCCTGGGAGGAGAGTAAAACACAGTCAGGACCCTGGGTACATTACAATCCAATAGGAAAGTGGACAGATGTATTTACAAGATTACAAACCATACGCAATGAGCCAAAGAAGTAAGGGCTTCCCCAGTGATGGCTCAGCAGGTAAAGAAGCCACCTGCAATGCAGGAGACACAGGAGATGTGGGTTCAATCCCTGGGTCAGGAAGATTCCCTGGAGGAAGAAATGGCAAGCCACTCCAGTACTCTTGCCTAGAAAATCCCATGGATGGAGGAGCCTGGTGGGCTGCAGTCCATGGGGTCGCTGAGGGTCAGTCGCGACTGAGCGACTTCACTTTCACTTTTCACTTTCATGCATTGGAGAAGGAAATGGCAACCCACTCCAGTGTTCTTGCCTAGAGAATCCCAGGGATGGCAGAGCCTGGTGGGCTGCTGTCTATGGGGTCGCACAGAGTTGGACACGACTGAAGCGCCTTAACATAGCACTATGTGTAAAATAGATAGCTAGTAGGAAGCTTCTGTGTAGCCCAGGGAGCTCAGCTCAGTACTCTGTGATGACCTAGAGGATGGGATGGGGTAGGGGGAAGGAAAGAGGCTCAAAAAGGAAGGAATATGTGTATACTTACAGCTGATTCACGTTGTTGTACAGGAGAAAGCAACACAACTTTGTAAAGCAATTGTACTAATTTTTTTTAAGAATATAAAAATCAACATAAAAATAATAAAATAAAGAGGTAGGAATGATCTCACATGGCCTCAGCCTGCAGCAACTTGAAGCCGGATTTCAGTTCCTGGCTAGAGATTGAGATCTAGTCGTGGCACTGAGAATGCTAAATCCTAGCCACTAGACCAATGGCCAGTGACAAGGCCCTGAGCCTTTGACTTTGTAAAAATGGATTCCCATCAACACAGAAAATAATGAAACAAGAGCTTATTGGGAGGAAAAAAAGGTACATGTGGATACACACCCAGGTAGACTCAGATAGAGACACACTCTCGTGGTGACCTGAAGCACTTATATGGGACATTTCTTCTGGGTTTCCTTTGGCCAGTCATCTTGCTTTGCCTGGATCTGAGTCTGTATTTGTCTTATCTCAGGGTCTTCCCACGTGCACACGAGCATCAGTGAAGAGGCCTGTGGTAGGTTGCCATCATTCCCGTTTGAAAGGCTCCAAGGAGCCTTTCTGTGCACATGTAGTTGGAAAGGTCTCATTCTCACTTTGAGAGAAATATGTGGTCTATGGGGTCGCAAAGAGTCAGACACGCCTGAACGACGAAGCACGCACACACACATCTGGACAAGGACTCGCTCCTTCTCCTCCTTCACGTCTCACTATCTGTCCACAGGAGGGGAACTCCAGCACTTCAGCCGGGGGCCCATCCATCTCCTGCCTCAGGAAGACACTAACGTCACACGACAATCAACCCTAATTGCCCTTCCTCCCCCACAGGTGAGCTTCAACTTCTTCATTGTGAAAGGGGGCTCGTACAGATACCTTATGGTATCACTTATATGTGGAATCATTGAATTCCTAGAGTAAAGTGGTTGTCAAGGGCTGGACAGGAGGAGATGGGGAAAACAGGGAGAAGTTGATACATATGTACAAGCCAGTCTTATAAGATGAGTGAGACTCACAACATGGTAAATACAGCCGATAACACTGTCTGCTGTGCTGCGCTGAGTCGCTCAGTTGTGTCTGATTCTTTGTGACCCCATGGTCTGTAGTCCACCAGGCTCCTCTGTCCATGAAATTCTCCAGGCAAAAATACTGGAGTGGCTCTGACATACAGCACAGCAGGATCCTCTATGACCCACCTCCCAGAATATTGGAAATAAAAGCAAAAATAAACAAATGGGACCTAATTAACCTTAAAAGCTTCTGCACATCAAAGGAAACTATTAGCAAGGTGAAAAGACAGCCTTCAGAATGGGAGAAGATAATAGCAAATGAAGCAACTGACAAACAACTAATCTCGAGAATATACAAGCAACTCCTACAGCTCAACTCCAGAAAAATAAATGACCCAATCAAAAAATGGGCCAAAGAACTAAATAGACATTTCTCCAAAGAAGACATACAGATGGCTAACAAACACATGAAAAGATGCTCAACATCACTTATTATCAGAGAAATGCAAATCAAAACCACTATGAGGTACCATTTCACACCAGTCAGAATGGCTGTAATCCAAAAGGCTACAAGTAATAAATGCTGGAGAGCGTGTGGAGAAAAGGGAACCCTCTTACACTGTTGGTGGGAATGCAAACTAGTACAGCCACTATGGAGAACAGTGTGGAGATTCCTTAAAAAACTGGAAATAGAACTGCCTTATGATCCAGCAATCCCACTGCTGGGCATACACACTGAGGAAACCAGAATTGAAAGAGACACATGTACCCCAATGTTCATCGCAGCACTGTTTATAATAGCCAGGACATGGAAGCAACCTAGATGTCCATCAGCAGACGAATGGATAAGAAAGCTGTGGTACATATACACAATGGAGTATTACTCAGCCATTAAAAAGAATACATTTGAATCAGTTCTAATGAGGTGGATGAAACTGGAACCTATTATACAGAGTGAAGTAAGCCAGAAAGAAAAACACCAATACAGTATACTAACGCATATATATGGAATTTAGAAAGATGGTAACAATAACCCTGTGTACGAGATAGCAAAAGAGACACTGATGTATAGAACAGTCTTATGGACTCTGTGAGAGAGGGAGAGGGTGGGAAGATTTGGGAGAATGGCATTGAAACATGTAAAATATCATTTATGAAATGAGTTGCCAGTCCAGGTTCGATGCACGATACTGGATGCTTGGGGCTGGTGCACTGGGACGACCCAGAGGGATGGAATGGGGAGGGAGGAGGGAGGAGGGTTCAGGATGGAGAACACATGTATACCTGTGGCGGATTCATTTTGATATTTGGCAAAACTAATACAATTATGTAAAGTTTAAAAATAAAATTAAATTAAAAAAAAAAAAATACTGGAGTGGGTTGCCATGCCCTCCTCCAGGGGATCTTTCCAACCCAGGGTTCAAGCCCAGGTCTTCTGCATTGCAGGCAGATTCTTTACTGTCTGAGCCACCAGAGAAGCCTGTAACACTGTATGGTAGCATCGAAATTTGCTAAGAGAACTTGTTCTCACAAAGTAAAAGGGTAAATATGGGAGATGATTGGGGTGTTAATTAACTTGATGGGGGAATTCTTTCACAATGTGTGTGATTATATACAAATACATATAATGTGATTATATATATATAATCAATATGTTGCACACTTTAAATATCTTACTATTTTGTCAATCATACCTCAATAAAGCTATTAATAGAAAAAGTGGGGAGGTTCTTAATACCTTCTACAACTTCCATGCTGGTTCATCACAGGAATGTAATTTTTACATTAAAAGTATCAAAAGAATGCTTTGAAAACTCTATTTTAATGTATAAATTAAAGGTGACACTTGAAAAGAAAAACAGGCCCCATTTAACTAGTTAATGTGTCTGTGCTGTTCCCCTGTATCCTGGGCCAGGCAGGGTGGTGTGTGTCTAAAAAAGACTAATTGTGGGGTGGGGTTTCCCTGGTAGCTCCGTGGTAAAGAATCCACCTGTCAATGCAGGAGACCCCAGCTAGATCCCTGGGTTGCAAAGATCCCCTGGAGAAGGAAATGGCGACCCTCTCCACTATTCTTACCTGAGAAATCCCATGGACAGAGGAGCCTGGAGGGCTACAGTACATGGAATCGCAAAGAGTTGGACACGACTGAGCAGCTAAACACCATTACCAACTGCATGGGTACCTGAGATCCTTCTGCTCCTCCTGCCTGGTCTCCTTCCAGTCTCCTCTGCCTAGTCTCCCCAGCCTGGCCCTTCTCCTGCTCATATTGAGCTGTCTCCAATGATGTCATGCACACTCATGGTTTCAATTCTCTGTTAACCCAAAGTTATGCCTCCAGCCCAGATGTCTCTGAGCTCCAGGCTCATATATCTACCTGCCTAGTGGAGATTTCCACTTGGACACACCTGAAGCCTGTCCAAACTGAGCTCACTATCTTCCATCTCTTTCAAAGAACCAGGCAGCTTCCCCTGTTCCTGTTCTCAGGGAACACTGATTGTCACCTGCTAGTCACACCCCCTGGCTCTCCCCTTCCCCCTTCTCCTTTCCTCCAGCACTGCCTCCTTCACTTGGTTGCCTTGGAATATAACATAAGAGGAGAGGAAAGTGAAAGAGGATGCTTCTTATAAGCAGATTTGTCAAGTTCCCACGTGGCTGGATGTTGTTCATTTCCAATTCGGGTATTCTGCTGATCTCTTTGTCGCTGAAAAAAGAGCAAAGAAAGCTGGAATCTATATAGACGAATGTGTTCCTGAGTTCCATAAAATTCTGTTTCCAAGAGGTTTTAACAGGTGATGTTTCTTTAAGAAAAAGAAAAGAAAATGGAAGCAGCGGGACTTTTCCGGTGGTCCAGTGGTTAAGATTCCCGACTTCCACTGCAGCAGGAGTCGGGGAGGTGTTGGAGTCGGCTTGGGGCAGGAGAGGGTGTTGAGGGGATTTTTCAAACTGCACGGTGGAGTGGCTGAAGAGTTAAAAAAAAAAAAAGGCGGCAGTGGTTCAATGATAGCAAGATTGTGTATTGATTGTGTTTTGCAGACAGTCCTCCTTCACCCTTGGTCCCCAGGGTTTAGGCTTCTAGGTAAATATTGCTCCATAATGAGATTTTCACTCTGGCCCCAATGAGTGAGCTTGACAGTTTCGTCCAGTTATAACATCCTGACAGTATGTGTTTATGTGTTAGAAACAGTGCGCGTGTACAAACGTGATGTTTGAATATAAAGGTGTGATTTAGCTTTTGTTGTTGGGATTTGGTTTGCTTATTTTTTGATGTCCCTTAGAGAACCGTGGACCATGTGAGCCTACTCACCCTAGCTCGGGCAAGTCCGCTTGTTTCCGCTAGGAGCCCTGAGGCTACCAGTTAGCTCTCCCAAAAGGATAAGTCTTCTGGCCCTTTCTCAGGGGCAGCCTGAGGTCCCATGGCTGTCCCCCCCACCCCACCCTGCCTGGAACGTGAGGTCATAATTGCTGTCCCCACCTCACTCCCAGTGAAGGGCATTCAGTCCAGACACTGTTGCTTCTTCCGGCCAGCCACAACCAGGTCAACCTGCTCAGGGCTCTGAAAGCTGTAACCCTTCCCCTCCATCGAGCTCAGACACTCCCCTCCCCTCAGGGGATTCAGGGGAGTCAGAGGCAGCTGTAAAGCTGCCTGTAGCATTATTCCTGGCTGGTGAGTCCGAATTCTCTGAGAAAGGCCCTCTCAACTGTTTGAAAATCACCTGCCAGTTGTTCCCACCTTGGAACTAGAGATTAGTACTTAACCAGACTAAAGCACAAGCTGGGGCTTCCCATGTGGCGCTAGTCGTAAAGAACCCGCCTGCCAGTGCAGGAGAGAGGCTGGTTGGATCCCTGAGTTGGGAAGACCCCCTGGAGAAAGGCATGGCAACCCACTCCAGTATTCTTGCCTGGAGAATCCCTTGGACAGAGGAGCCTGGTGGGCTGTGGTCCACAGGGTCACAAAGAGTCGGACACGACTGAAGCAACTTGGCACGCATGCGCCAAAGGACAAGTTAACCCCACGTATCTGAGCCTGTTTGTAAAGCTACGCAGACACACAGTTCTGTCTTTGAGAAGTCCTACAACAAAGAACCTGGTTGCTCTTCCTTAATCTGGCTGCCCAAACTATTTGGAGCATGGGAAAGCCTTTGGCAACCTGTGTTTCTGGGTATGTATGGCTCTGAACTGACAAAACCCCTGAAGGATGTGGCATAAACTCAAGAGGGAGGTTTTTCTGGATGAGCCCTAATGGATTCCAGCTCTCAGTTGTGTCAGAACAAATGGGCCAGGAAACCCTTCGCCTGTGTCACTTTGTGGGAGGTGATCTGCCTGAGAGCTTGTCTGAGGCTGAGGATGGAGCAGGTGCAGGGGAATCTGAGAGAAGGCGGGAGCCAGGGAGTGAGGAAGGCAAGAGGTACATGTGGAAACTGCCTCCTGCCGCCACCAGCCCACCCTCCTGAGCCCCCTCTCCAGCCGCCAGCTTGAGCCTCTGAGGGGAGAGAGCTGAGGCCAGTTCAGGAAGCTGAAGCCTGGAGGACCCGGGCACACTGACACTCAGCGCCCAGAGCTGTCCTGAGTCAAGGAGAGAAGCTTTCTCTCCACCTTAGCCCCAGACCCCATTTTCTGTCACAAAGTGCAGCACGAGTCCAGCCTCTGCTCCCCTGGAGCAGTCTTCTCAGGGGTGGGCAGCAGAACAGGCCAGGGCCCAGGCAGAGTGTCTGAAGGGGAAGAATTACCAGGCTTGTCCCCAACAGGGACACCTTGACACTGGAGACCCCAGACCATGACAGGCAGGCTTGTGAGGTCTCGGGGTTCTGAGGAAAAGAGCGCTGAACTTTGGGCCATGCGTGCGTGCTAGGTCACTTCAGTTGTGTCTGACTCTGCGACCTTATAGACTGTAGCCCGCCAGGCTCCTCTGTCCATAGAATTCTCCAGGCAAGAATACTTGGAGTGGGATGCCACGCCCTCCTCCAGGGGATCATCCCAACCCAGGAATTGAACCCATATCTCTTATGTCTCCTGCATTGGGAGGCATGGTCTTTACCACTAGCTGCACTGGGGAAGGCCCCCTGGGGCCTCACTGTGCCTGTAATTCCACCCGGAGGCCCAAGCTCTCCAGGCATCTTCTATATTAAGGAACCTGCTGGTTTCCTCTTCCTCTTTTTTCCCCCAGGCCACACTTTCCCCACCTGCCCAGTCCCTCTGGAGCAATCCTCTGCAAAAAGGGCGTAGCTGTCTTTTATTCCAGCGAGAGTCAATGTGTGGTGGTGATCAGGCACCCCCATGGGGTTGCTGGACAAAAAACGGGCCTGTAAAGCAAACGGTCAGACGTGGGTCAGGGGGTTTGCTAGTAAAGGGAGTTCCCGTTGTCTTAAATCACCCAGGATTGTTTACTGCAAAAGGCAGCCGTTTAATCTGAAACACAGACAGAAACAACGGCAGCCGTGTGTCTCTGCAGGTTTCGGCCAAGCCCAGCTTTTACATTCTAAGCACTGTAAGTACTGAGAGGCCTGGATGGCTTGAAGCCAAAGAGTAATGTTTCCTTTCGCTGTTGTTGAGAAAGGCATTCAGGAAAACAATTGAGCACAATAAGGGCCTTCCTGTTCCGTTGGGCAGGCAGGCGTGTGAACCACCCAGCCAACGTGGAGTGAGTCATCCTGGCTTCCTTCTCCTTTGTCCAAGGCTCTCTCTGTGGCCAGCTGCACTGCTGCAGACATTCCATGAGATGAATGTCTTCTGAATCCATTTCTCTAACCTCTCCAAGCACCAAGGATTTCCTCGCAAATCAAAGCTGATGTTTGTTTATACAGGGTAATTTCACCAACATATTTTGGTTGGGAAAGGCATTGGCCCTACATTTCCCTGTAGCCAAAGGTTTCCTTACAGAACCCCACTGGACGTCTTAGAAGAAGATTCAACATGCCTAAACTTCATGGGCTTTCTCATTACATGGTTACACAAACTGTATCGCACGTGTTGACTAACACATACTTGGCTAGTTGCGTGCCAGCCAACTGTAGCTGCCCACGGAAGGCAAATAGCTGACAGAGCTCAAACAAAACCAGTTGTATATAGAATTAAGTAAAATAAGACCACACCTTGCAATGTGTGATGACCTTTAATTTTCCGAGCAATACAACAGAAATACTTAGAGTTGCACTGACATGTCTTGGATGCATGAAAAGAAGTCTGGAGAGATGTAAGAAGGCTACTTGTTGGTTGGTAGTGGTAAAGGCAGTTCCCTCTTTCAAGCTCCCTCCCTCTGTCTCTCTCATTCTTTCTCTTCTCCACCCTTTTTGTTCATCTCTCTTTCCCCTATCTCTAGACTTGTTAGGAGAACCAGTGACCGAAACCACCTGCCCTGGCCAGGCACCATGGTAACCACTCACATGAGTTAATTTACATCAGGACGTCTTGGTAAGAAACATGGAACTAACGAGGTACCACCAAATGTAAGAATTTAGGAAAGGTCAAAAGGAGAGAGGAGATGCCAACCCATATGTCCTACCAACCTCCCAGCATCCTTCTCCTTGGAATCCATCTTGGCTGAGTAATGTGTGTGCCCCAGGAAGGACCTTGAGTCAGAATAATTGGCCAGAGACAACCCTGAAACTAACCCCATCACCATAAAACCTGAGACTGTGAACCATGTGGTGGAACAGTCCTCTTGGGTCCCCTTACCCTGCTGCTCTCCACCCAGGCACCCCTTCCCAATAAAGTCTCTTGCTTTGTCATCGCATCTGTTTCCTTAGACAGTTCATTTCCAAGCATTAGACAAGATCCTACTCTTGGGCTCTGGAAGGAATCTCCTATCCTGCAACAGAATTATGGCAAAAATATTCTTTCAGGAATGGAATGAAAAGCCTAAAAGATCCTTCAGAATGTAATCCAATAGAGACGGTAAACTTGACATCATTTCTCATACTCTATTTCTAGGAGTTAACACTCCAGTGTTTCTCAACCAAAAGTTAAACCAAATGATATTAAGCTTTAAAGGCTCATAGGACCTGTCACCCCAAAATACGCTACTTTAGTATGTTGATTATTTTGTGGGCATCTGAAAACAGCAAGTGTGGGGCCAGAGGGACTTTCTCTGAACTTCCCTTATCTGACTAAAGATAGATCCTCCAAAATGAACTCAGTTGTTATAAATTCCTTCTCCAAGAGTTTCATCAATCAGGGAAGATTGACTTATCACAGGAGGGGAGACTAGAAGTAGACACCATACCTAGACAAACTTTGTCACCAACAATAATATCTCCCATATATTCTCCTAGGGGCCCATTCAACTTTCCTGAAAAGTCATCAAGATGGTATTGAAGCCTGAATTCTAAGTCCCCTATTTGAGTTACTCATTTCTTTCCTGGGCACCTCCCCTGTATACATGAAGTCTACACATTAATAAACTTACTTGTTTTTCTTGTGCTAATCTGTATTTTATTACAAAGATCTCACTAAGTACTCAGAAGTGTAGAGAAAATTGTTTTTCTTCCCCTGCTGTTATAAGCATCTACTTTGATAATGTAAAAAAGAGCTGCCACTAGCTGCTTAAGCACATTTTGATAAAAAGATGAAAAACAGAAATTCTTTGGTACTTTAATCCTATATAACATTTTGAAATGCTTGAGTTTCGCGTCTAACAAAATCATATTTGGGCCCCATCTTTTTCCATTTACTGGCTATGCCACCTGGGCATTTGATTTCTCTGTCCCTCAATTTCATCACCTGAAAATGGGGGTAATATAGTGCCTACCTCACCGGGTTGTTGTGAGGATTAAATAAGATGATTAATATGGATCATTTAGTGTCTTGCCCAGTGCTCCATAAATGTAACTAGTGCTAATCGTCATTATCATCATCTAATCAAATTGTCATTGGATTAATTTTTTTTTCCATTGGAAATCTAATAGACTGGGCTTGGCTGAGTTGAAAGCATAATGTCACCCCTTAGGAAAGTATAGCCTCTCTCTTCTGCCAAAATAAAATTAGACTTCAAAAGGAATAGGTTTCTAATGAATTTGTTAGTTAAAAAGTCATATCTTTTTTCAGTCATAATAGAAAATATTTTTTAAATGTGCACATTCCAGGGTGATAAAGCCCCTAGATTTCTCCGGCAAATTTGGTAATCCCTTCAACTGAGACCTAGTTCCTAGAAATCTACGTATTTGGTCCACCAGAACCTTCAGCTAAATACACCAAGTAAAGTAAATGAAAATATTCATTGGTGTCACACTAAAATATCTGCCAGATTTGCCCACTAACCAGGTTAGTTTCATGATGAGAGAACCATCAGGGGTGCAATTTCTCTTCACTCAATATGAAGGAATCTAAACAGAAAAGTGTTCTATCAAACACAGTCAAAAATCTGTTCTTGTTGGTCAGGTAGCCGTCTTATGTATGCCTTGACCAGTCAGTAAGAAAGCATGTTAAACTGAGCTCTTCTGAAGAACGTTAGGAGTACACTCCTCTGGAGCCAATCTCATCACAATCTACATCCCCAAGAGAGACTCGGCTCTGATCTCAAGAGTTTCCTGAAAGAAAACATTTCTGCAAAGCCAATAAACTCCAAACTTGAGCAAGATGTTGGCCGAGGGGCCAGAAAATTCAGTGCAATTCTGGTCAACATACCCAACATTTTTACCAACGGTCTTCTTGGTGGGTGCAGTTCATTTTCAGCTCAGTCAGGACTTTTGGAAACTGAACCACAGGAACAGCACAGACGCTGAGTAAATCAGATACATCCTGTGGTTTGCACTTCAAAGGTAGCCACAAATTCTTAAGGTATGATTCATAGTCATCAAAATCTATGAATCTCCTCTGAAATTGTTCTTTCACTACCACTAAATAGCTCTGTAATTCTTCGAATCTGTGACCCCATTGAAGTCAAGGAAATTGGGCAGGAGATTATGAATAATAGGAAATGAGTGCAGTCGTCACCTACTTAGGCCACTTGGCCTGTTAAACCTGAGTTCACTTGAATAAGAATAAGAAGGGAGCCAGAGCCCATGCCTTCTTAAACCCTTAAGGGGTCCATGGAAGATCTGCTTAAACATATTCAAAGCCTAGTGTCATGTCATTCAAAATTCTGTGTTAAAATGTGGAGAGTCTATCAAACATCTAAACTCTATTCTATATCCATATCTCAGTTTTAAGAGTATAGGAGCTATGCTATATCAGAAAAACGCTAGACAGAAGAAACCTATTAACTTCACCAGCAGAAACAGCCTATTAATTCTTTGTTCCAAAACAGGAAGTTACAAAATGCTCAGACAGTCCCTATCAGTAATTGTGTCTGTGCTGTGTGCATGACTCCTCAGTCATGTCCGATTCTTTGTAACCCCACGGACTTAGCCCTCTAGGCTTCTCTGTCCATGGGGATTCTCCAGGCAAGAATACTGGAGTGGGATGCCATGCTCTCCTCCAGGGGATCTTCCCAGCCCAGAGATTGAACCCAGGGCTCCTGCATTGCAGGCAGATTCTTTACCATCTGAGCCACCAGGGAAGCCCAAGAATATTGGAGTGGGTAGCCTATCCCTTCTCTAGGGGAACTTCCCAACGCACGAATTGAACCAGGGTCTCCTGCATTGCTGGCAGATTCTTTACCAGCTGAGCTACTAGGGAAGCTCACCAGTAATTGTACTCAAGGTAAAAATCAATAACTGTCCCTCTTAGTTTTTACTGTATAACAAACCATCCCAGAACTTAGCATTAAAACAATGGCCATTTATTTAGTTCACAATTATAAAGGTTGATAACTAGGGCTGTGATGAGTGATCCACTGGGTGTCTCTTCTGGTCTCAGTTGGGTTTGTGAATGCATTTACGGTTGGCTACTAGGTAGGCCTTAGAAAGCATCACTACGAACAAAGTTAGTGGAGGTGATGGAATTCCAGTTGAGCTATTCCAAATCCTGAAAGATGATGTTGTGAAAGTGCTGCACTCAATATGCCAGCAAATTTGGAAAACTCAGCAGTGGCCACAGGACTGGAAAAGGTCAGTTTTCATTCCAATCCAAAAGACAAGCAATGCCAAAAAATGCTCAAACTACCACACAATTGCACTCATCTCACATGCTAGTAAAGTAATGCTCAAAATTCTCCAAGCCAGGCTTCAGCAATACGTGAACCGTGAACTTCCTGATGTTCAAGCTGGTTTTAGAAAAGGCAGAGGAACCAGAGATCAAATTGCCAACATCCGCTGGATCATGGAAAAAGCAAGAGAGTTCCAGAAAAACATTTATTTCTGCTTTATTGACTATGCCAAAGCCTTTGACTGTGTGGATCACAATCAACTGTGGGAAGTTCTGAAAGAGATGGGAATACCAGACCACCTGACCTGCCTCTTGAGAAATCTGTATGCAGGTCAGGATGCAACAGTTAGAACTGGACATGGAACAACAGACTGGTTCCACATAGGAAAAGGAGTACGTCAAGGCTGTATATTGTCACCCTGCTTATTTAACTTATATGCAGAGTACATCATGAGAAACGCTGGGCTGGAAGAAGCACAAGCTGGAATCAAGATTGCCAGGAGAAATATCAATAACCTCAGATATGCAGATGACACCACCCTTATGGCAGAAAGTGAAGAGGAACTCAAAAGCCTCTTGATGAAAGTGAAAGTGAAGAGTGAAAAAGTTGGCTTAAAGCTCAACATTCAGAAAACAAAGATCATGGCATGGCACCTGGTCCCATCACTTCATGGGAAATAGATGGGGTAACAGTGGAAACAGTGTCAGACTTTATTTTTTTGGGCTCCAAAATCACTGCAGATGGTGATTGCAGCCATGAAATTAAAAGACGTTTACTCCTTGGAAGGAAAGTTATGACCAACCTAGATAGCATATTAAAAAGCAGAGACATTACTTTGCCAACAAAGGTCTGTCTAGTCAAGGCTATGGTTTTTCCTATGGTCATGTATGGATGTGAGAGTTGGACTGTGAAGAAGGCTGAGCACCAAAGAATTGATGCTTTTGAACTGTGGTGTTGGAGAAGACTCTTGAGAGTTCCTTGGACTGCAGGGAGATCCAACCAGTCCATTGTGAAGGAGATCAGCCCTGGGATTTCTTTGGAAGGAATGATGCTAAAGCTGAAACTCCAGTATTTTGGGCACCTCATGGGAAGAGTTGACTCATTGGAAAAGACTCTAATGCTGGGAGGGATTGGGGGCAGGAGGAGAAGGGGACAACAGAGGATGAGATGGCTGGATGGCATCACTGACTCGATGGACGTGACTCTGAGTGAACTCCGGGAGTTGGTGATGGACAGGGAGGCCTGGCATGCTGCGATTCATGGGGTCGCAAAGAGTCAGACATGACTGAGCTACTGAACTGAACTGAACTAGGTCAGTTGAGTTAAACTAATCTAGAACAGTCTCAGCTGAAACGACTCATCTCTATTCCACATAATCTCCCGTCCTCCACCAGGCTTGCCTGGGCTTGGTCATAAATTATCTGGCCAGGGTTCAGATGTGAGAAATGGGGACATGAGAAATGGGGATTAGAGGCCCTCCAGGAAGCTCAGATTGTTTTTCATGCTTTGTTGTTGTTCAGTCGCTCATGGACTGCAGGCTTCCCTGTCCACCATCTCCCGGAGCTTGCTCTAACTCAGGTCCATTGAGTCGATGCCATCCAATCATCTCATCCTCTGTTGCTCCCTTCTCTTCTTGCCCTCAATCTCTCCCAGCATCATGGTCTGTACCAGTGAGTTGGCTCTTCACATCAGGTGGTCGAAGTATTGGAGTTTCAGCAACACTCCTTCCAATGAATATTCAGGACAGATTTCCTTTAGGATTGACTGGTTTGATCTCCTAGCTATCCAAGGGACTCTCAAGAGTCGATGCTTTCAAACTGTGGTGATGGAGAATACTTTTGAGACTTAAACAGTTGGAAGCCCTTTAAAAGAGGGAAGAGACCTCCACTCTTCCTGCCCTCTGAGTTCAGCGACTCCAAGTTCCAGCTCATGTTTCTGTGGTTCTAGATGCTCACTATCTTCCCTCCTGACTGCCTGTCACACACTCTCCAGGCTTGCTTAGAAAGTGAAAAAGAAATGAAAATGAAAGTGTTAGTCCCTCAGTCATGTCTGACTCTTTGCGACTCCATGGACTGTAGCCCACCAGGCTCCTCTGTCCGTGGAATCCTCCAGGCAAGAATACTGGAGTAGATTGCCATTCCCTTCTCCAGGAGATCTTCCAACCCAGAGTTCGAATACAGGTCTCCTACATTGCAGGCAAATTCTTTACCATCTGAGCCACCAGGAAAGCCCCACCCACACCCCCACGCCCACCACCGCCCCAGGCTTGCTTAGCTTGCTCCCATAATTACATAAGCCAATCCCTTGTGATAAATCTCTGATTGAACCCTGACACATAGTGATTATCAGAAAACAAGAAGAAGGCTTTCCCTGGCGATCCAATGGTTAAGACTCTGCACTTCCAAGGCAGGGGACAGACTTTCGATCCCTGGTAAGAGAACTAAGAGCCCACATGCCATGCAGCTTGGCCAAAAAATTAAAAAAAAAAAAAAAATGAAAAGAATATATCCAAGTTAGCCATTTGTATTTTCTACAAAGAGATAAGGGGCTACAAACGAGAGTGGGGAAAGCAAAGATTCAAGTGCCAAATGGCCTGGACCCTTCCCCTCCATCTTCCTTCACCAGCCAAGTGATGGAAGCAGCTAGTTCTCATAAGTCCTTTGAGCACTCTTTCTGTATCTGTAGAATAGTATTAAGACTAAGTCAGGTCTACCTATTTCACAAGGCTATTTTGAAAAATCAAAGGAGAAAATGTATATAGAAACACTTTGTAGCCAGCCATACAAATGAGAGGTGTTTAGTGTTGAAACTACCTACTCTAACATTTTTAATTTAAAAAAGAAGAGAGTGAAAAAATAAAGATTTACTACAGGCCTACTAGGAAATGTGACTAGTCAACCATGCTCTCCTTTTGACCTGACTATGAGGCAGGAAGTATTTGCCTCATCAGAGATGAGGAAATTGAGGCTCAGAGAGGTTGACCAGCTTGCCTGGATTACAAGATAGCCCTGGAGTCCAGCCTGAAACTGATTTGATGACACCAAAGTGCAGGCCTGGTCTGTAAATCCATGACCTCCACCTTTTGCATAATGAAGGAGGAGCATGTCATGGGATGCCGAGCAATATTCTACTTCAAGGAAGACTTTTGAGAAATACTTTCAGTATATCCTCTATTCTTTGGGACCTCCTACTTTAACTGAAAAGCAAACAGAATCCATTTCCATTAGTGTACATGTTGTTTCATCTGACAGACTCTGAGTCACAACCCTGCAGACATCAATAAAAGAGAAAACCTCTCTGGCCTCTTTGCCAACAGGCAAATTTCTTTCCTTAATTTATAATAAAACTATTACTGCAAAATAATGAAAGTGAAACTTCACTATTTACTGATTTTGATGGCTCCATTCTTTAAATACTCAGAAAGGACACTTTACTACATTTGCACCCGCAGGGAAATGACTGTGGTTGGAGGTTAAAGTTATTCAACAAACAAAAAGACAATTTTGTAAATGTATCTTTTCCTCAAAAATGTAAAGCAGCCAGGATAATTTGTGGGTTAGGCATTTTCTGAGAGTTAATGATCAATTATGTGAAAAGCCCTTGAGACTTGGTTAGTAAAATGGTAAGGAAGGGCCTTCTACCCGGCATTCATTTGGAAACACCGAATATGCATAAATGGAACCCCAAATGAGCCAAATATATATTCATAGTAGATCAAGCTTTTTTCAGATCAGTGTATTACATATAAAGTTAATTCCACTCAACTTGACTTTCAAAATATAGGAAGAAGAAAAAAGACCCACAGCATTTATTAAATACCCACCAAATATTATGCTTGGCATTTTGAATCATGTTTCTCTTAATTCTCACAAGATTTTGCCATACCTACAGGAATCAATGACCTATTGGGGTTCAAATTCAGCTCAAGCCAAGGTACTGACAATTTCTACTTTTTGCAATTCTGTAGCCTCTAGTTTAAATGAGTATAGATTTTTTAAAAAATAATTTTAAAAGGAGCTCTATTTTAAAAACTAAATTAAGGGTGTCAGCCCACCTTGACTCAAAACCAAAATAGAACCCAACATACAAAAATTCAACCAGTGCTCTTTAAATCTTTGAGAAGCTAATTAATCAGAGTTTGAATTCTCATTACTTCTTAGATAAAGAACCAGAGAGTGTTAGTTCTTTCTCATTTCGTGGGCTTCTCCCACTGCAATCCCCAGAGCAGGGAACGCATCCGACCTGTTTATTCTATATTGGATATTACACTTGGAGCTTAGTACACAGAGGATGTCAGCAAATTCATAAATAAATGCTCAAAAAGTATTCATGATGGGATGCAAACTTATAAAAGCACAGTGCTTTAAAACTTACCACCACTTCACTCATCCTATTGCTTGGCTGATGGTTGTTAACCCCACTTTATAGATAAAGAAATTGAAAGTCAGAATAAATTGAGTAATCTGCTCAGTCACAGAGCTATGAATGTCACCTGTCAGGTTTAACCACAAAAAGATTTCTTGAGGACAAAGGCCAAAGGCTTTGTGCTACTACAATTACTCCCTCATTAAGTAATATCAATTTTTGTTCATGTTTGAACAAAAAATGCCTCCTAATGAAATAAAACACTGAAATGAACAGACTCAGATGATTCCAACCCAGCAGTTAGAGCTGGAGGTCACCAGTTTATTTGAAGTGTTTGTATATGGTTTTATCACACTGACCGTCTTATAAAGCAGTGATTCCCAACCATGACACTGGGTTATCATCATACTGCAGGGTCTAAGAGCAATACTTGAGGACAGGGGAGCCGCCATAGCTACAGGAAGGTGAGTCCTGGGCAGCATTAGTGAGAAAACAACAGAGGGGAACCAAAGACCTGTCGATAGAATGAGTATCAAGAAGCCGAAACAAACAAGCAATAAAGAACAGTAAAGACCAGATCTGTTTGGTTAGCTGTGTACTAACGCACCTTTGGGGGGATTTTTATATTTAGATTATATAATAAATTGGATAACTTTTTTAAATTAATTCATTTATTTGGCCATTCCGGGTCTTCGTGTCTGCACCCAGGCTTCTGTCTAGCTGTGGCACACAGGCTCAGTAGCTTGGCCTTAGTTGCCCTGGGGCATGTGGATCCTAAGGGTTTCCAGGCAGTACTAGTGGTAAAGAGCCCACCAGTCAATGAGGAGACTTAAGAGATGCAGGTTCAATCCCTGGGTCAGGATGATCCCCTGGAGGAGGGCACAGCAACCCACTCCGGTATTCTTGCCTGGAGAGTCCCATGGACAGAGGAGCCTGGTGGGCTACACAATCCATAGGGTTCCAAAGAGTCGGACCCAACTGAAGCGAATTAGTACAGCACACACATATGGGATCTTAGGTCCCTAACCAGAGATGGAACCCATGTTCCCAGCATTGGAAGGCAGATTTTTAACCACTGGACCACCAGGGATGTCCCATAAATTGGATAATTTTTAACAAAAACTTTTATGTGCTTGTAGAGGATTGGATTTGGAGAACCGCATCAATAGCCAAAGCAACAGAAATCAAAAAATAAATGTGTGACTCTGTGTGTGTGTGTGTGTGTATGTGTGTCTTATGATATGAAGCTAATTGAAGCTAAAATGTTTTAAGGGATTTGTTTGCACTTGAGCCATCCCAATGTGTGAAAAGCAACACGTTTTATTCTCAATTATCCATGGTCTTATTTGCTCTCCACAAATACTTCAAGCCGTGACTAAGCCACGTTATGCGTAACTCAACACTCTTTAGCAGTATCTCTTAAACTTTTTTCCCTCAATCTAATCCCTGGTCACAGCCTCTGGGAAATTCAACACGATGTAGCCAAGGGCTTTTTGCTTTATGGTCATATATAAAAGAAGCTATCACCCAAAAGTCATGGGATATGTTGCTGACTCAACCTAAAGAGGGATTTCAGGTTGGGTCAGCAACATAGCCCAAAAGTGGAGACCGCCAAAGCTTCCCCTTAAGGCCGGGTCACAGCAAGTTTACTGACGAGACTGGATGGATACCTGTAATGCCGACTGGAACTCTCCCCAAAAACCCACATCTGTAAAAAGACACTTCTCTTCAATCTTCCCCTCCACTCAGCAAACCTGGGTGTCTTCCTAGCAGGAAGTATAGAGGAAACCACTTTTTCCTCTTCCCTCTGGCTTTTCTTGGGAAAGAATCCAAATATTCACACATTCAGTGAGATAATGTGTCTTTTGTTTCCAGAATCAGGTATGTTTATCTGGCAACAGAAGCACCTCTTTAAATGCTCCTAGAAATGGGCTGCCGTCTATGGGGGCTGAAGTGACTTAGCAGCAGCAGCAGAAATGGAGATAGAGTTGTCCCTGGTTTCCAGGTGCTGGTTTTGTTCCCTCTGAATCAGGTTGCAAACAGACAGCCTGTTCTTAACATGAGTGCCATTTTGAGACCCCCCTCCCCCCAGGTAGTAAGTTACACCTCAAAGGAGGGATTTGGAATATATCTCCATTCCCAGCTCCCCCCGCACCACTGTAGGAGTTAAAATACCATCACAAGACAACGATGGTTGTATTTCCTTGCCTGTCACCTCCTCTGATGTTATCTTCAACCTCCCTCAAAGTCCTGCTTGCCTGTTAGCAGGAGTACCCAGGGTGTCATGGACCAGCTTCTGTCCCCATCTCACCAGCTCTCACCAGCTCTCAGTGAGGCTTTTGTTAACTGTGTCACTTTCCCTGTCACACAAAAAAAATCTGCCCTCTCTGACAAAGCCTTTGTTTTCTGCGTTATTCTCAAACCTATTGGTTGGGCTCCAGCCACCTGTTCTGTTGCTCCCAGCCCCCTAGCTCCATCCCCAGGCAGTGGCACTGATCAGATGCTGGAGTCCGTGGCTATATGAGACCATGTAGGCTAGCAAATCCAAACTCCACAGGGAAAGCCCATAGAGTTAGAGACCCAGGAAAGAGCTGGTGCTGCAGTTCAACTTCAAAGGCAATCTGCTGCCACAATACCCTCTTTTGGGGAAAAGTCAGTCTTTCTTCCCTTAAGATCTGCCGCTGCTTGGGTGAGGCCCACCTACATTATGGACAGTAATGTGCTTTACTCAAAGGCTACTGATTTAAGATTTCCCAGGTGGTACAGTGGGAAAGAATCTGCCTGCCAATGCAGGGGACACAGGTTCAGTGCCTGGTCTGGGAAGATTCCACGTGCTGCAGAGCAACTAAGCCTGGGCACACACCACAACTAATGAAGCCTGCGAGCCTGTGCTCTGCAACAAGAGAAGCCATCACAGTGAGAAGCCAATGCACCGAGAAGAGTAAGCCCGCTTGCTGCAACTAGAGAAAGCCCACGTGCAGCAGCAAAGACCCAGTACAGCCATAAATAAATCCATAAACCGGTTACTGATTTAAATATTAATCTCATCTAAAAAAATACCTTCACAGGAACATCAAGGATAATATCTGACCAGATATCTGGGTCCCACGTCCCAGCCAGCAGACTTATAAAATCACAATGCCTTTTTCCTCTTTTATTTCACAGAGTGGTGACCCTCATTGGTGTTCCACCTCTCTTTGGGTTCTCAGCACCCTAGGATATGTGGATCAGTGGCCAGGGACATTTTTGGTTGTCACAACTCGGGGGAACTACTGGCATCTAGTGGGTGGAGGCCAGGGATACTGCAAAACATCTTACAATGCACGGGACAGCCTCCAACAACAAGGAATTTTCCGGTCCGGAATGACAATAATAGCACTGCGGTTGAGAAGCTCTGCTCTAAATGACCCGTTCACTTCCTGCCTCTCTAACCCTGTTCATTACGCTGCAGTCATTCTGACCTCCTTTCAGGTTACAGAACAGGCCAATTCCTTCCCTCCTTGGGGACTTTGCAACTGGTCTTAATACTGTTTGAAACACCCTTATCCTTGCATGGCTGGTTCCTTGTCGTCTTTCAGGTTTAAACAAACAACCCTGTCCCTGCAAGGTCCTAATTCCTCTCCATTTCACTAATCTAATGACATCCACATCACTAGCTGACCTCTTTCCTTGGTGATCTTACCACCTTAAATGCACATGGGATGGATATCTATCACTATATCCCAGAGACAAGTGACCTGACTGGCACAGAGTAAGTGCTCATCAAATACGTGTTGGATAAAAGAAAGAAAGAATGTCTTAGACATGTTTAGTGAATGTGATTCTCCCCGTGTTTTTGATTTCACATCCCTACCAACTCAGATTTGCATTTATAAGATAGGTTACCGTGGCAATTGCTTCCAAAGATTCACCTGCCCCTGGAACACTATTCTCTATTGAGTTTAGAACGTAAGCCCAGATCTTTTCTCAAGGGCATCCCTCTCCCTGGACACAATTAATGATTGTGATAAGATATCATGATAAGATATCTGAGTGCAACACTATTAGTTTTCCTAATATGCAAAGACATCAGTTCAGATTCAAATAAGACCCCTATATATGGAATCTTTAAAAAATGATACAAATAAACTTATTTACAAAATATAAATAGACTCACAGACATGGAAAACAAATTTATAGTTACCAAAGGGGAAGAGAGAGAAAGAGATAAATTAGGAATGTGGGATTAACAGACACACGCTACTACATTCAAAATAGAAAATTATTTTTCTATATTTAAAATAAAAATAGAAAATTAACAAAGACTGACTTTATAACACAGGGAACTATATTCAGTATCATGTAATGACTTATAAGGAAAAAGAATCTGAAAAAGTATATATATACATGTGTAAATGCATGTATGTATCACTGAATCACTTTGCTATACCCCCAAAACATTGTAAATCAACTAGACTTTGACAAAAATAAATAAATAACAAAGTAGAACCCCTAATACAGAGAAAATGTCTGATTAGGATCCTTAGGAAGGGATTTGCTGCAAGAAAGGATTAGCATGAGAAAAATTAGCAAGCATGATCAAAATAATTCACTTTAAAACACAATTGTATTATTTGTGACTACAGATTCCACATCACAGAGATAGGATAAAGACCATCTAGCCAGGACCAGCTAGGTCTGCATCTCAAACTTGTCCATTCTGATTCTTTTTTTTTCCTTTTCCCCTTTTTCTTACAGTCTGATACATTCTTAAGAAGACAATGAAGACCTTATGGATACCTCCAAAGTGACCCAGTGACGTGATTTTTACTATCTTTGTTCTTTGCCCTTTTCCCTATAAGTCCTTATAAATGCCATTTCTCACTGCCTTGCCTGCTTCTGGGCATTCTACTTGCACCTGGAAATGTTTGCTTTGCTTCAGCGTTTTCTCACTAGATCCGTCTGTTCTAGTTCTGCCCATGGAGCCTCCACACATGGCTGCCAGCCCCTGAACTGACCAACCTCTGCCATTTCTAAATCTGCATTCGATGCCCTTCTTGATTAATAACTATCAAATGGGCAGGATTATTCTTTCCTTCATCATACCCACAGTTCAGGAAGAAAGCTCCAGATCTACAAGATAGGACCACCAAGGAGACCATCTACTAGGAAAATAGCTCTGACCCAAGCATCCTTGTTTCTTTCATTCAAAATACTCCTACCCAAGTGGAAGATGGATGGGCAGGTGCAGAATCAGTGGAAGAGCTGCCTGTGTTTTCCTTCTTCACTGCATGGAAGGGACACATACCCTCTGCATCCACAATATCCGTGGTCCTCGCTTAGTCCGCCAGCACAGCTGAAGGCACTGCCAAGGCTGAGTGGCAGCAGCTCACAGTTCTCATGACACTTGCAAAGAGGAGGGACTGGACTCCCCTGGTGGTCCAGTGGTTAACACTCTGCACTTTCACTGCAGGGGGTGTGGGTTTGATCCCTGGTCGGGGTACTAAGATCCCATATGCTGTGTGGTGCATTCCTCGCCTCCCCCCACCCCCACAAAAATGAGAGCAGAACACACTCTGCAGTGTCACTCAATCCACCTAGGAAACAGTAGAAACTGTGCAGCTTAATTTCTTATCATTTAATTATGAAAATAACCTCAAAATTGAAAAAAGCATTAGAAACCATCTAACCCAATGCTCAGGCTTCCCAGATGACACGGTCATAAAGAATCCACCTGCCGATGCAGGAGATGCAAGAGGCAAGGGTTCGATTGCTGGGTCAGGATGATCTCCTGGAGGAGGAAACAGAAACCCACTCCAGTATTCTTGCCTGGAAAATTCCAGGGACAGAGGAGTCTGGCGGGCTACAGTCCTTGGGGTTGCAAAGAGTTAGACACGACTGAGTGATTGAGCACATACAACCCAATGTTTGCATCATATTGAGGAAACAAACAAGGCCTAGACTAGGTGAGCAGTTTGCCCTGGGCCGCCATGCAAGTTATGGTAAAGCCAAGCCTAGAATCTGATGCTGGGGTATGATCCAATAAGAACTGTCATGGCATCTTTTTTCTTCTGTCCCATCTCTCTTCCACTTTATAAATTGTTTGGTCCCATTCCATGTGTTTCTGATGGGGATCAAATGTCTCCACCTACCCCCAACACCTTCCCATCCCCTGGAAATTCTCATTAGTTCAGTGTGTTGTCAAATAACCCAAACTGAGATAATGAGAATTCTTTTCCAGAATTGATGGGGACAAATGGATCATGAGCAGGAGAGACTAAGTGCTGTGGTAAGCAACACAAAAGTTTCAGTGGCTTGAAACACTGCAGCAGTGTTCTTCTTACCCATCACTCCAAGGGGCACTTGGCAGGTGTCCTTCCACACAGCGACTTGGGAACCCAGGCTCCCTCCATTCCAGGGCCATAGAGTCCTCGCTTGATCTCCCACAGCCAACTGGCAGCTGGGGAAAGAAAGTAAGAGAGCATGAAAATTCATGAGGGACGGCAGTGCACACCACTCTGTGCACCTTGCATGAGCCCAAGTCCATCATATGGTCACACCTAATTGCAAGCGAGTCTGAGATAAATGGTCCAGTTGCACACCAAGGGACAAAATAAGATGGGACAGGTGAACCAGTGCAAGTTACCAGGGTCATCCTTCCTATCACGTGGAAAGGAGCCTACTAGAAAATTAATCCAAAACAGCAAAGCAGGACAAAAGTTGAGAAAAAGAGCTATTTGAGAAGCATTATATGAGCCCCTGGATAGAGCCATGTCTAAAGTTGGACCAGCTCCTATACTTGTCACTCAAAGGAAGCAATCCTATGTCTATCAATATTCAGCAGAATAATAATTCCACGGGATGGCAGATAACAGGAATTTCTATAGCTTCAGCGGGTGTCTGAATTGGCCAGCACTTGTGGGCCATTGCGAATCTTCTTGGGTCCGCTGCTTCTTCCAGCCACTGTTCATAGAGTCCAAGTCCATGAGGTTTTAACCAGGCTGACACAAGTGCCACTTGGCAGCACCTCACTTTGGGCCACTGCCTGGAGCCTCTCACTTCCCACTGCAGAGCATCTCTGACCCTGCAGCACGATCCTCCCATGGGAACTGCCCAGCAATCATTTATGCGCAATCCAGAGGAGCAGGGAGTCAGTCCACATGGGGGTCACCCTTGACCAAGGAATGCAGAAGTCAGTGGATCATTGCTGCCTTTTTCATCTTCTGGGTGGATAATCTGAGACACATTTGATAGGGCTCTAGTCACAGGCCAAAACGATGCCTCCCAAGATTCCACTCTCTCTTTCTCAACTTCTCACCCTACTTTTCCATGGTTTGGTTTCATTTGCCAGCAGAAAAGCCCCACAAGGGGATTTCCCTAGTGGTGCATTAGTTAAAGCTCTGTGTTACCACTGCAGAGGGTACAGGTGCCATCCCTGGTTGGGGAACTAAGATCCTGAATACTTTAGGACTGAAAAAAAAATAAAAATAATGATTGTTGTTGTTGTTCAGTCACTAAGTCATATCTGATTCTTTGTGATTCCCGTGGACTGCAGCACAACAGGCTTCCTTATTCTTCATTATCTGCCAGAATTTGCTCAAACTCATATCCATTGAGTCAGTGATGCCATCCAGTCATCTCATCTTCTGCCTCCCCTTTCTCCTCCTGCCCTCAATCTTTTCCAGTATCAGGGTCTTTTCCAATGAGTTGGCTCTTCACATCAGGTGGCCAAAATACTGAAGCTTCAGCATTACCATCAGCCCTTCCAGTGAATATTCAGGGTTGATTTCCTTTAGGATTGACTGGTTTGATCTCCTTGCAGTTCAAGGGACTCTCAGGAGTCTTCTCCAGTGCCACAGTTTGAAAGCATCAGTTCTTTGGTGCTCAGGCTTCTTTACAGTCCAGATCTCACATCCATACATGACTACTGGAAAAGCCATAGCTTTGACTATATGGACCTTTGTCAGCAAAGTGATGTCTCTGCTTTTTAATACACTATCTGGGTTTGTCATAGTTTTTCTTCCAAGGAGCAAATATCTTTTAATTTCATGGCTGCAGTTACTATCAGCAGTGATTTTGGAGCCCAATAAAATAAAATTTGTGTTAAAAAAAAAGGAAAGAAAAGCCCCACAATGTCAAGCACCAGGAAGCCTGCATGAAGGCAACTCAGACTCAGTAACACACTTGTGTTGGCTTCCTCCCTTTGTTTCTATCCTCCCTCCCCTTTTCCCTGTGCTGTACAGGTTCACACTCCCTGAAAAACTCCCTGCACACAGCCTAGGCAGCCTCTGCCCTTGAGGAAACCTGGGCTAAGACAATGGATCAATATCTGCAATATGTGAATATGGTGATGGAGAGAAGCAATATATGAATATGGTGATGCTCCTAGAAGTGGCAGGTTGCAGAACTTCCCAAGGGTAATTAACTTGGCCTCTCTTTTTTTTCTTTCTAGAAGTCTGTGGAATTAAAACAAACTACCTTTCTAACAATTTTTCTTCATGCTAATAGGCTATCTAATTTTCTCATTGTTTTAAACCCCCAATCAGACCACAGGTGCTGAGAGAGCAGATAGTGATCCATTGGTAAGCCCAACCTGCCACCCCAGCACCTGGTAACATTAGATACACAGTAAACACTCCTGGTGACTCAGACGATAAAGAATCTGCCTACCAATGCAGGAGACCCAGGTTTGATCCCCGAGTGGGGAAGATCCCCTGGAGAAGAGAATGGCTACCCACTCTTGTATTTTTGCCTAGAGAATTCCATAAACAGAGGAGCCTGGTGGGTTACAATTCATAGGGTGTCAAAGAGTTGGACCCTGAATGACGAACACTTTCACTTTCAAACATGCATAAAACACTTGAGTTAGGTTAATAAGATGCTTGCAGATTGAAAAAACACTCAGATTTTTAACCAGTATTTTCAATAATGCTTAAATAATCAGAATATTTTGAACTTTTCTTTTACTCAATAGGAACAAGGTGAAATATTATATTTTCACTCTAGCCCTCTGTCACAGCACACTTGACTTCTTTCCACTCCTCTCCCCTTCCTTTTCTTTCTCTCTCATTTCCTTTCTTTACTCATTGTTTTTCTTCCTGGCCTTGTAGTCCTTCCACTATTTTTTATCGCCCCATGTTTTTTTTTTCTTGGTTTAAAATTCAGAGGAAAAGACTCCAGGGACAGTGAGTCAGTAACTCCAAACTGTGTTGACTCCCATGGTAGAGAAAGTAGTAAACTACTGAGAATTCCAAAATAGATGCATTTCTTGTGGGAAAATCACCGCCATGCCTTCTGCTCCCATACATTACGATGCTAATTTGCCTGCATCATCCTCCAGTGTTTATAATTATCCTGGGCAAAGGATTTTTCAAAGGCTGTCTTTCCTGCCTCCCAACCTCCACCTCCCATGAATTCTGCTTTTTGTGGATGGTATTTTCACAACTAAAACCTCAGTGAGAAAGTAATAACGTGTTTAGAAGCAACAACGGGTGATGTGCCCGTCTTAGATTTGGGGATGTAGTTCACGAAAGAGTCCCTGGAAGTTCCTCTCATTTACTGACAGTTAGCAAATTGTGACCATCAATCAACATCAAAATGAATGTGTTGTCTCCCTGAGCCCTGAGCACTAGGAGTTTTTCATACTCATTCAACTCCTCTTTGATTGTTCACACAGATAAGGAGCTTTGCTATGTGTAACATATGATCTATTTATATCATTATCAAGAGCCATCAGTTATTAAGACATGACTATTTGGCTGCATGGGCACAGGAGGGCCAAGAGGAGCTACTCCATGTTCAAGGTCAGGAGTGGCGGCCGTGAGGAGATACCCCTCCTTCAAGGAAAGGAGCAGTGGCTGCGCTTTGCTGGAGCAGCCATGAAGAGATACCCCACGTCCAAGGTAAGAGAAACCCAAGTAAGACGGTAGATGTTGCGAGAGGCATCAGAGGGCAGACACACTGAAACCATACTCACAGAAAACTAGTCAATCTAATCACACTAGGACCACAGCCTTGTCTAACTCAATGAAACTAAGCCATGCCCATGGGGCCACCCAAGACGGGTGGGTCATGGTGGAGAGGTCTCATAGAATGTGGTCCACTGGAGAAGGGAATGGCAAACCACTTCAGTATTCTTGCCTTGAGAACCCCATGAACAATATGAAAAGGCAAAATGATAGGATACTGAAAGAGGAACTCCCCAGGTCATTAGGGGACCAATATGCTACTGGTGATCAGTGGAGAAATAACTCCAGAAAGAATGAAGGGATGCAACCAAAGCAAAAACAATACCCAGTTGTGGATGTGACTGGTGACAGAAGCAAGGTCCAATGCATAGGAACCTGGAATGTCAGGTCCATGAATCAAGGCAAATTGGAAGGGGTCAAACAGGGGATGGCAAGAGTGAATGTCGACATTCTAGGAATCAGCGAACTAAAATGGACTGAAATGGGTGAATTTAATTCAGATGACCATTATATCTACTACTGCAGGCAGGAATCCCTTAGAAGAAATGGCATAGCCATCATGGTCAACAAAAGAGTCAGAAATGTAGTACTTGGATGCAATCTCAAAAATGACAGGATGATCTCTGTTCGTTTCCAAGGCAAACCATTCAATATCACAGTAATCCAAGTCTATGCCCCAACCAGAAACGCTGAAGAAGCTGAAGCTGAATGGTTCTATGAAGACCTAAGAGACCTTTTAGAACTAACACCCAAAAGAGATGTCCTTTTCATTATAGGGGACTGGAATGCAAAAGTAGGAAGTCAAGAAACACCTGGAAGTGAAGTGAAGTGAAGTCACTCAGTTGTGTCTGACTCTTTGTGACCCCATGAACAGCAGCCTACCAGGCTCCACCGTCCATGGGATTTTCCAGGCAAGAATACTGGAGTGGGCTGCCATTTTCTTCTCCAGGGGATCTTCCCAACCCAGGGATCAAACCCAGGTCTCCTGCATTGAAGACAGACCCTTTACCATCTGAGCTACCAGGGAAGCCCAAGAAACACCTAGGGTAACAGGCAAATTTGGCCTTGGAATATGGAATGAAGCAGGGCAAAGGCTAATAGAGTTTTGCCAAGAAAAAGCACTGGTCATAGCAAACACCCTCTTCCAACAACACAAGAGAAGACTCTACACGTGGACATCACCAGATGGTCAACACCGAAATCAGATTGATTATATTCTTTGCAGCCAAAGATGGAGAAGCTCTATACAGTCAGCAAAAACAAGACCGGGAGCTGACTGTGGCTCAGATCATGAACTCCTTATTGCCAAATTCATACTTAAATTGAAGAAAGTAGGGAAAACCACTAGACCATTCAGGTATGACCTAAATCAAATTCCTTATGATTATACCGTGGAAATGAGAAATAGATTTAAGGGACTAGATCTGATAGATAGAGTGCCTAATGAGCTATGGATGGAGGTTTGTGCTGTTGTACAGGAGACAGGGATCAAAACCATCCCCATGGAAAAGAAATGCAAAAAAGCAAAATGGCTATCTGGGGAGGCCTTACAAATAGCTGTGAAAAGAAAAGAAGCGAAAAGCAAAGGAGAAAGGGAAAGATATAAGCATCTGAATATAGAGTTCCAAAGAATAGCAAGGAGAGATAAGAAACCCTTCCTTACCAATCAGTGCAAAGAAATAGAGGGAAACAACAGAATGGGAAAGACTAGAGATCTCTTCAAGAAAATTAGAGATACCAAGGGAACATTTCATGCAAAGATAGACTCGATAAAGGACAGAGATGGTATGGACCTAACAGAAGCAGAAGATATTAAGAAGAGCTGGCAAGTATACACAGAAGAACTGTACAAAAAAGAGCTTCACGACCCAGATAATCACGATGGTATGATCACTCACCTAGAGCCAGACATCCTGGAATGTGAAGTCAAGTGGGCCTTAGAAAGCAGCACTATGAACAAAGCTAGTGGAGGTGATGGAATTCCAGTTGAGCTATTCCAAATCCTGAAAGATGATGCAGTGAAAGTGCTGCACTCAATATGCCAGCAAATTTGGAAAACTCAGCAGTGGCCACAGGACTGAAAAAGGTCAGTTTTCATTCCAATCCCAAAGGAAGGCAATGCCAAAGAATGCTCAAACTACCGCACAATTGCACTCGTCTCACACGCTAGTAAAGTAATGCTCAAAATTCTCCAAGCCAGGCTTAAGCAATACGTGAACCATGAACTTCCAGATGTTGAAGCTGGTTTTAGAAAAGACGGAGGAACCAGAGATCAAACTGCCAACACCCACTGGATCATAGAAAAAGCAAGAGAGTTCCAGAAAAACATCTGTTTCTGCTTTTTGACTATGCCAAAGCCTTTGACTGTGTGGATCACAATAAACTGTGGGAAGTTCTGAAAGAGATGGGAATACCAGACCACCTGATCTGCCTCTTGAGAAACCTATATGCAGGTCAGGAAGCAACAATTAGAACTGGACATGGAACAACAGACTGGTTCCAAATAGGAAAAGGAGTACATCAAGGCTGTATATTGTCACCCTGCTTATTTAACTTCTATGCAGAGTACATCATGAGAAACGCTGGGCTGGAAGAAGCACAAGCTGGAATCAAGATTGCCGGGAGAAATACCAATAACCTCAGATATGCAGATGACACCACCCTTATGGCAGAAAGTGAAGAGGAAGTAAAAAGCCTCTTGATGAAAGTGAAAAATGGAGAGTGAAAAAGTTGGCTTAAAGCTCAACATTCAGAAAACTAAGATCATGGCATCCAGTCCCATCACTTCGTGGGAAATAGATGGGGAAACAGTGGAAACAGTGTCCGATTTTGTTTTTTTGGGCTCCAAAATCACTGCAGAATGTGATTGCAGTCATGAAATTAAAAGACGCTTACTCTTGGAAAGAAAGTTATGACCAACCTAGATAGCATATTCAAAAGCAGAGACTACTTTGCCAACAAAGGTCCATCTGGTCAAGGCTATGGTTTTTCCAGTGGTCATGTATGGATGTGAGAGTTAGACTGTGAAGAAAGCTGAGTGCTGAAGAATTCATGCTTTTGAACTGTGGTGTTGGAGAAAACTCTTGAGAGTCCCTTGGACTGCAAGGAGATCCAACCAGTCCATTCTGAAGGAGATCAGCCCTGGGATTTCTTTGGAAGGAATGATGCTAAAGCTGGAACTCCAGTACTTTGGCCATCTCATGTGAAGAGTTGACTCATTGGAAAAGACCCTGATGCTGGGAGGGATTGGGGGCAGGAGGAGAAGGGGATGACAGAGGATGAGGTGGCTGGATGGCATCACCGACTCAATGGACATGAGTTTGAGTGAACTCTGGGAGTTGGTGATGGACAGGGAGGCCTGGTGTGCTTCGATTCATGGGGTCGCAAAGAGTCGGACACACCTGAGTGACTAAACTGAAACTGATTTGACTTCATGGGTTCCCAGGTAGTGCTAGTGGTAAAGAATCCACCTGCCAGGGCAGGAGACAAAAGAGGCTTGGGTTCAATCCCTGGGTCAGGAAGATCCCCTGGAGGAGGGAATGGCAACCCACTCCAATATTCTTGCCTGAAGAATTCCATGGACAGAGGAGCCTGGGGGACTACAGTCCTTAGGGTCACAAAGCATCAGACACAACTGAAGCGACTTAGCACACATGCACATTTGAATTCATACTGAGGATTTTATTTACATCACTGCATTTAGCTTCACAAAGGTCTTGAGATAGGAACAGCTGTCCCCACTTTGCAGAAACGTTAAGTAACTGGTGGGATATCACACAGCCAGTTAAGTGGCAGAGGTGGGACTCAGACCCACATTCATCTGGCTTTACAACTGCACTCCCCAAACAAATTTCATGGAAGAAACAGGGATTTGAAAGCTTAAAGAACAGAATAGTGCTGTCTATTGCATACAAACAATTCTCAGAAATGGCTTTTTCTAGGATTATAATGACTGTTACTATTATTTTTACTACTGCTACTGCTATTGCTACTATTACTGTCCTTATTCAAATAATGTGACCCTCCAAACCTAATTTCCAGGACTTATAAATACGTATGGTGTTAAAATTATAAGAAAAACATTAAATGCCTTGAACTAATAACAGTAGGAAAGTTGACAAGCCAATAAACACATTATCAAAATGCAGAATAAATGACTGAATTTAAATAGCAGCTCTCTCTCTAAAGAGCTCACAGTTATTCATGGAATTTCATCTCCTTAATCAATTTTTACATGAGCTATCTAGATAAGAAATATATTTATTCCCACTGAACAGGAAGCACTGAAGATGAATAACTGAGTGATTAAGCCATGGTAAAGCCACGCTGGTAAAAGTTGGGGACAAGTGTTTCTTATCATGCAAATCAAAGACCATATTCCAGCTTTATAACCCAATATCTGAAGTTGATGTTTACATCAAATTGGCAGGAAGATCAGTATGGAAGGAAGTTAATCTCGATGAAGTATTAAATGCTGAGTCATTTTACCTAGAAAGACTGAGTAATTTTCCTTCCCTAAAAGCACAGTCAATTTCCAACTTATAAGTAACCTGCTTTCCAAAAATGGGTCAGATGCTTGGTATCTGTCACTCTGAATCCTCTTTCCCATATTTGCATGGTGCGGTCAGGTCCTGGGCCAACCCCCAGGAGGGAGTCCCAGGCTTAATACAGCTGAAGCACATTGCAGTCACAGTGACCTGCTGCCACGGTTGGCAGTGGAAAGTCCTGCTGGGAGACCGACCCAGCGAGGCAGCCATGGCACCTGGCGGAAGCCACTTTTCACCTCGTCTCTGCTAACCAGGAAGTAGGAGCCCAGGTCCACTGGGCCTCTGAGACCTAGGATGGTGGTTCAGGTGGAGAAAAGAGCCAAGAGGAGAGTGAAGGGTTCAATCCAGGACTCCAGATGCCAACAGGTGGGGAATGCTGGAGACACAATCCATTAGGATGCTACCTATTCTGAGTGGGTTCCCCATCCCAGATCCCAGGGCTTACTTCAACCCAGGACTTCAGATGGGTTCTCCTCTTCCCCTTGCACATGGAGAAGAGACTCAATTCCCCATCTTTCCTTGAGATCCTCAAAGGACTTCTTCACCCCTGGTGGCTAAGCAGTAAAGAATCCGCCTGCAGTACAGGAGATGTGGAGGTGAGAGTTCAATCCCTGGGTCAGGAAGATCCTCTGGAGGAGGAAATGGCAACCCACTCTAGTATTCTTGCCTCAGAAATTCCACAGACAGAGGAACCTGACGGGCTACAGTCCATGGGGTCACAAGAGTCGGACACAACTTGGCAACTAAACAACAACAACAGATGTTTCTCATGGTATGAGCTGCAGACACTGAGGTGGAAGCTCTAGAATGAGGTATGAGGGTGGGCACAGTCAACTTAAGCCTGGAGTAAAGGACTGCTATCTGGTATTGGGTTTTCTGTCATCCATTCCCCCTTCTTTTTTGGCTGTGTAGCACGTGGGATCTTAGTTCCCTGACAAGGGATGGAACATATGCCCCCTTGCTGTGGAAGCTCAGAGTCTTAACCCTGAATACGGGAAGTCTCCATTCCCTCGTCTTTAGGTGACACCTTTTGCAGGAATCCCCTTCCCCATTGGAGAGACTATGAATAAAAATGTCTTGCTCAGCCCTGTCCAAAGAGTAGCACTGAGATGCAAACCAGGCCTAGTCCTTCCTAAGACACTGGTTCTTCAGCAGAATGATACAGAATGAGGAAGAAAAAAAAATGTGGCTCCCTGTTAAAATGATCAGAAATGAATTCATTTATGCCTGCATTTATTTGGTCAAGATTACTGAGCACCAGTCCAGGAACTAAGGATTCAGGAGTAAACACACCTGATGAAAAGCCCTACCTTGCAAAGCTTACATTCTTGCTGCACATTTTGGGCGGGGGGGAGCGACAACCTGTAAAAAGTAAAATAATAAAATATGTAGAAGAGACATCAGTACTGTAAAAAAACAAATTTAAGGGGATTTCCCTAGTGGTCCAGTGGTTAAGACTCCACACTGCCAATGCAGAAAGAGGGGGTTCGATCCCTGGTCAGGGGACTAAGATTCCCACATGCTGCACAGTGTGGTCAAAGGATTATATATATATATATATATGCACTGTAAAATACATATATGTATAATTTACATTTTAAGAAAAATAGATGAAGAAAGGGAGGCAGTGAGTGAAGACAGATGAGGTTGCAGTTGCAAACTGCTCTCACTGAGGAAATGATGTTTAAGTGAAAACCTGAAGTCAGTGGGGGAGCAAACCAGGGAACAAATACAAAGGCCTGAGTGGAAGTGAGCCCTGCAAGGTCAAGGATAAGCACAGAGGTCAGTGCAACTGGATCACAGCACCTGAGTGGTAGGGAAGAGGTTAGCCTATCATGGGTATAGCATGCACAGAGATTTCTGGGCCACTGGGTTAATCCTGGAAATGTTTTGAAACTAGAGTCAAAATTCCACTAACTGTGAAATATGAGTCAATTTTTTGAGTTCAGCAAGTGTAAGTGTAGCATTGTCATTTTTGACACAAAAGGGCTGCAGGAGCAATGAGCTAGAAGAAAGGGAAGTTGGGGACATGTTAAGTTTGCGATGGCTATTAGACATCCAAGTAGAGATGTTAGGTAGATGGTTGGATATCAGACTGAAGTTCAGAAAAGAGGTCTGGACTGGAAATTTAAATTTCAGGGTCATCAACATATATGGTATGCACCTACGTTCTATTGCTCTGTAACAAAGTACCACAAACTGAGCAGTTTAAAACAATATCCTTTTATTATCTCAACAGTTCTGTAGGTCAGGAGTCCAGACTCAGTGTGGCTGAGTACCCTCCTTGGGCTCTCACAGGCTGAAATGAAGGTGTTGGCTGGAGCCTCAGTAGGGTTTGATCATTGTCCAAGCTGGCTCGATAGCAGAATTCAGCTCCTTGTGACCATCGGACTGAGGTCCCAATTTCTGGCTGGCTGTGGCTCAGAACCACTCTCAGCTCCTGGAGGTACTCACAGCTCCCTGCCTCGTGGCCTTGTCCACAGCAGATTTCAGCTTCAAGGTCACCAAGAGAATCTCTTTCTCATAGAATCCCTCACCCCAGGAAGCGCTCAGCCCTCTTTTAAGAGCTTGGCTGATTAGATCAGACAAACCTAGGCTAATCCTCTCTTGTGATGAACTCAGAGTCAACTGATTAGCAACCAGATCCTGGCAGTAATATCTCATCATATTCATAATCTCACCCACACTGAAGGGGACAGGATTAAACAGGACGTGTATACCAGCGTGTGATGGTAAATTTTATGTGTCAACTTGACTGTGCTAAGGGGTACCCAATTAGTTGGTGAAGCAGTATTCCTGGGTGTATCTGTGTTTCCAGAAAAGATTATCACTTGAATGGTAGACTGGGTGAAGAAGTCTTATCACCCTTATCACTGAGAGCAGGCATTATCCAACCTGTTGAGGGCCTGAATAGAACAAAGAGGCTGAGGGTGAACTGGCTCTCTCTTGAGCTGGGACATGGGTGCTCCTGGTTTTCCAGACTTCAAGTTTGGACTAGAACTGCACCACTGGTTTTCCTGGGCTTCCAGATTGCAAACAGCAGATTGTCTGATTTCTCAGCTTCCTAATCACATGAACCAATCTGTCATAATGAATCTCTTTGTATGTGTGTATATATATATATATATATATATATGTATACACACACACAGACACACACACAAAGGTACTCTTGCAGTGAGCATTTTCGTGCACGCATTTTCATCGCAAACATTTTCAACAAATAACTATTGATAACTGGCTATGGCAACCCACGCCAGTGTTCTTGCCTGGAGAATCCCAGGGACGGGGGAGCCTGGTGGGCTGCCGTCTATGGGGTCGCACGGAGTCGGACACGACTGAAGCGACTTAGCAGCAGCATAAAACAGTTATGCTATAAAAGATTAAACACAAAAGCAAATAAAGAGGGACATTAAAATAGACATAATGAAACATGAAAAATAAATAACAAAGTTAAAAAGACTTTACATTTTCACTGTGTAACTAATTGGCCATAAGGCAATTTTCCCCCCAAAAAACTGAAGAATTTTAAAAGGGACACTCAAAAGGACATAAATATGAAACATGAGAAATGGATAACAAAATTAAGAAAACTATTGCAAAATATGAAATATCTGAATGCATTTAAAATGCACATAGATTCATGACAATTCTTAGATAACTAATTTTATCTTGTGGGTGTACCTAAGTGTTTGCTTTCCAAGTCTTTCATTCCTAGTATTTTATACTTTTTGTTTTTTGCTTGTTGATTTGTCTCCTCATTCAGTATCACACTTTTACTTTTTGCCAAAACTTCTTTCATTGAAAGAGGTATCAGTTTCTAAATACCGTGGAGCTTGGTATTGCCTTGTGAAAACCTCGACACAGTTGTTTGTTCTTGGCATATTGTTCCATGTTCATTGGTAGACATTCCAAAGTTCTATAGGAAATGTGGGTTCAACTCTGGGCCTTCAAGTCACCAAAGGATTTGTAAACTAAAAAGTTATCATTTTCTAGTGCTTTACAATCTGACTTTACAATCTCTTGTTTCACATAACCAGTAAGCTTTGTCACTGCATTTTCTATCAAGTCCATATACATAGTTGCTATCATCCACTATTTTCAGACTGCCATGTCCACTCATCACTGTATAGATAGAGACCATTATGAGGGTTAAGATCTAAAACTGGGAGTATTGCATCAATGGAGAAATGACACCAAACTGTCAACCAATTATTCTATCTTTTATGGCATAATTGCCATCAGTTCAGTCGCTTAGTCGTGTCCAACTCTTCTCGACCCAATGAAGCACAGCACGCCAGGCCTCCCTGTCCATCACCAACTCTTGGAGTTCACTCAAACTCATGTTCATGGAGTCAGCGATGCTATCCAACCATCTCATCCTCTGTCGTCCCCTTCTCCTCCTGCCCCCAATTCCTCCCAGCATCAGGGTCTTTTCCAATGAGTCAACTCTTCACATGAGGTGGCCAAAGTACTGGAGTTTCAGCTTTAGCATCATTCCTTCCAAAGAACACCCAGGACTGATCTCCTTTAGAATGGACTGGTTGGATCTCCTTGGAATCCAAGGACTCTCAAGAGTCTTCTCCAACACACAGTTCAAAAGCATCAATTCTTTGGTGCTCAGCTTTCTTCACAGTCCAACTCTCACATCCATACATGACCACTGGAAAAACCATTGCCTTAGAGCCCATTAATTATGTAGTGTAGATGTTTGTGCAAAAATATCGAACACAATATATGTTATACATATTTCAGGTGGTGCAGTGGTAAATAATCCATCTTCCAATGCAGGAAACACAAGAGATATGGATTCAATCCCTGGTTTGGGAAGATCCCCTGAAGAAAGAAATGGCAACCCATTCCAGTATTCTTGCCTGGAAAATGTCATGGACACAGAAGCCAGGCAAGCTACAGTCCATGTGGTTGCAAAGAGTTGGACACAACAGAGCATGTACTCATACAACAAATACATATCTCATATACATATTATTAATATATATATGTCCTATTGATTCTGTTTCTCCAGAAAACACTGACTAGTACATAGTGGGTGGGAATCTTAGGAGGTTTAGTTGCTAAGTCGTGTCCAACTCTTGGACTATAGCCCACCAAGCTCCTCTATCCATGGGATTTTCCAGGCAAGAATACTGGAGTGGGTTGCCATTTCATTCTCCAGGGGGTCTCCCAGACCCAGGAATCAAACCTGGGTCTTCTGCATTGCAGGCGGATTCTTTACCAACTGAGCTACAAGGGAAGCAGGCCCATATTAGAATTCTGACTACTATAGATAGTTATTTTTAAATCTTGGGATTAAATGAAATCACAATGTAGAGTACAGAGAGAAAAAGAATTAGTTTCTCCTACTTATACCCCTAAAGCTGTCCATCTCATTCCTTTTTCCGTCTCTGTTCTCCAAGCTTCCCTCTGGTTCTCAGAGCTGCCCAAATCCTTGCTCGTTACAGTAACCTGAGAAGATTTCTGTTACTTGCAACCAAAGAACACCAACTGATTTACCCGAGAATGAGTCTTATTCATACAAGGTTTGAGAACCACTGGATCAGACCAATAGAGTAAGACTGAGATGCAAATAAATGATAATGTGTCTTTTATACCCCAAATTTTGAAATAAGAATGTATCTACATTTCACAGGAAATCCTATCCAAATGATTTCGTGATAATTTGCTCAATGGAAAAATCTGAGCCTCTGGTTTAAAATGTGGAAACATGGCGGAATAGGGTTCTAAAGTTGATTTTACAAGACTAGCCTCTTTTAAATCAGTGACAACTGATGTCTCTTTTGGGTCCTGCCTATTGTTCTTGCTTGGGCATGGTGGATGGAGAAGCAAGAGTAGAATGTAGTCAGGAGAGTGGCGGTGACGCATGTTTAAATACTCATGTAACCAGAGGCCCCCATCTCATCCCATACCTTCTCAAAACCCAGCTTTTCAAAAAGCAGCGGAATAAAGTAATAAAACACAGATGAAAGCACAAGTAACAAAAGCAGGAGACGAATCTGGGTTTGAGCTCTTAACACTTTCATTCACCAGCTGTGCAAGTTGGAGCTCATGACCCAACTTTTCTGCATCTCCTTTTCCTCATCCATCAACTGCAGTAACCTTGCCTTTCTCCCAAGTTATTGAAAGGTTTAAATAAGATCATGGATCTAAAAGCATTTCTGCTGCTGCTAAGTCGCTTCAGTCGTGTCCAACTCTGTGCGACCCGAGACAGCAGCCCACCAGACTCCCCCGTCCCTGGGATTCTCCAGGCAAGAGTACTGGAGCGGGTTGCCCTTGAGCATTTCTAGCGTGTGCTAAATAACGGTGACCGTTTGCTGTGGCTGTCATGCCTGTTATCCTCCTGAAATAGGAACCGGAAAGATGACCTCCTTTTGTCTCCCGTCATTGCCAAACGCACACAGATCAGAAAGCTTAAGAGAGAAAAGCTGTAAATAGCATGAAGCTGCAACACGGTTTGCTCATATTCCCTGACCTATTCCTGACTCTAATAGTATCCGGCCCTCATCCCTCGTCTCTTGTCCACTTTGGATTGGATAGAAAGTGGGAGGAAAGAAACAAAATTCCCTGGACAACTGAGCTATGCTATGTAAATGCATACCAAGGCAGTGAGGTAGGAATCATAAAGTCTAGGGAAAGTAAAAGCAAATTAAAGCATTAAAAATCTTCTATTAAGTGAATACAAAATCAGAATGAGTGCAGAATTTATGACTTTTCTCCTGGTACCAAGATCCTCTCTACCAATTAGGAGACCTACCACCTAGGTTGCTCTCTTGCATATTTTTTACTGCACAAATACATTAGCATGGCAACTCAAAAAATGTTATGTGGGTAAACCTTTCAGATGTTTCCCCCCCACTATAACTCTTTCATCTGGTATATCTAATGTCTTTCTTTATTTTACCTTCTGCATATTAACAATTAAGATTTGTGCCAAATCCAACTCTTAATTGTTCTCAATTAATCTCACCATTCTACTAATGATGCTAATAAGATGAATTCACCATTACATGGTTTATTTTCATGTTCCTTGATTCCAAGGATTATCGTCATCCTCAAAGTAAAGATAAGGATGAGTCAAATGTTCCCTTTCAGAGTTCCTCTTATTCATCAGGGCTTTAAATAAACTGGCTGCCACCTGGTTACAGAAGAAGACGTTTAAGTACATATGAAACTCATCCTATCATTTTCTTGAGCATTGACATCCCAGCACCCAAGCCTCCCCCATCCACAGATTTAAAGACATCACAAGACACAGAGGTGGAGGTCTATGGCAATATGACTGCCAGTTCCCTTGACCTAATATTCCCTGGTTAACAAGTGCTGACTTTCATTCAAGTTTCACTTTAGCTAAATCATGATATTTATAAGATAGAATGAAACAATCACATGCCTCATGGAAGCAGGAAGGGAGGGATTTGGGCCATCAAAAATGCAAATGAGCACTGGGAAAAAAGCAAAACTTGACCTATTCATTCCTAACCTTCACTTCCTATTTTAATTTCTAAAGGTTTATTGGGAGAAGGAAAAGTAAACAACTACAGGAAATGATTAAGGCCTTTGGTAATTTATCTAGTCTCTTCATAAGATTAACTAATAAACATAAATAGGTGTTTGTGGGCCCAATCAACTGGTTTGTGGGTCAGTAGCGTTCTTGATTCTATTTGCCTTTTTGTTAGCTGCTAATTCCAGCAGCCTATCCCACAAATTACTGAGTTAATATATTCTGTGGAATTTAAGAGCCCCCAGGCAATGGGTAATTGTGCTCACCAAGCAATGCCTAATTTAACTCAAAAATGAGAGAAAAATTTTAGAGGTTAGAAAATTATTGCATATATGTCCTCTTTGACTCCCAATGTTTATATATTTATTTATTTCTCTTCCTCTCTCCTGCTTTTCCACTACTTTTTTTTTTTCTTTTTTCTTTCTTCCATATTTATGGTAAGACCTCAGTCATCTCATGGGTGTTATTAAAAACCCAAGAGCTTATTCACTCTCAGCTCCTATGAAGGATAATTTTTCTCTTGTTTCATCACATTTCCTGGGGATTACTTAAGCTGTAATGATCCACCAAGTTCTCCATTGTGTAGAATCCATTCAATCAAGTTGCTTTTGAATCAAATGCAGAAATTGACTCCAGTTGTCAACCCAGGGTGTTCCTAACTCAAAACTAACAGGAAGCCCAGTGAAGTCATAGAGAAGAGGGAGTGAATAAGGAAGGGGTTTAGATGCCAAGAAATAAAGCCCTTTTCATGGTAAGAGAACTCAAGCAACCACAAACCGATAAGGAAAGCCCTGGGGCTGCCTTCCCAAAGAGATGCCAACAAGGAAAGCTGATTCTGGATTTAGAGGAAGTGGCTGCCTGCCAGAGAACAGAGAGGCCGCATGGAACACCAGAGAGGCAGCCTGGGGTGGGCAAAGCATTGAAGCCCCTGAGTCAGAGCTCTAACATTTAGTCTTGGATTCTCTACATCAGCCTGGCAGTCTGTACCATTCAGCTCACCTCTCTGAGTCTCAATTGCCTCATCTGTACAATGTAGATGATACAAATCTACTCTAGGGAACTACTCTCAGGCTCAAATGAAATTAAGTAGTAGCAGTCCTTCCTAAAGCAGAATGTGGTTTGTAAATGTTAGTGTGTGTGCATGCGTGCCCAGCAGTATGTGACCCGATGGACTATATAGCCCACCAGGCTTCTCTGTCCATGGAGTTTTCTAGGCAAGAATACTGGACTGGGTTGCATTTCCTTCTCCAGGGCATCTTCCTGACCCAGGGATCAAACCTGCATCTCTTGCATTGGCTGGCAGATTCTTTACTGCTGAGCCACCTGGAAAGTCCATTATTTACATAATTTTTGTTTTGTTTTTAAATACTTATTTGGCTGCACTGGCCTTAATTGCAGAATGTGAGATCTAGTTTCCTGACCATGAATTGAACCTGGGCCCCCTGCATTGGGAGCATAGAGTATTAGCCACTGGACCACCAAGGAAGTCCCACATCAGCTTTTTTTTTATAAGCTAAAGATTTTAACACAGAACGTATGACTTATCTGGAAGTCTTGATAAGGTTTGGATGATCTTAGGGCTGGACAGTGTCACAAAACACTCAAGTTCTTTCTATCTCTGTTCTGCTAAACACAGTGTCAGCTCCATCCTAAGGCTGTTTGCCCCATGGTTATAGGATGGCTATATGTATCAGTTAAGGCCCTACGCTTTCGTGTTCCTGTCCACAGAGGGGCAAGTGAATGGGGATGGGGAAGAGAGGAAGAGAAAGATGCGTTCCCAAGCCATTGAACCAAAGCTTTCTTTTCTGTCTGTATGAAAGGATCTATGTCATTGACCCTGAGCTGTCACACAAGGAATGCTGCACTTTGAGTTCCTGAATCTGTTGCTGATAAGGGGAAGAAGACTGCCATGATCCGCTGAGATGAATCAGGCTCCCTCCCTCTCTGGAGCTGACTTCACCACCACCACCACCACCACCCCTAACCCCCATTGCTGCTACACACAGGAGAGGCAGTGGAATGGACACAACAGCCTGCATGCCCCAGGGGAAACCTTCTTGATGAGACTGGTGTGTCACTTCTGCCAGAAACATCAGCATCTTATCAAAGCAGGAAACGAGACAAGGCAATGAATATCTGAAATTTTAGATTTCAAAGGTCTGACTGACTCTAAAGTCATATCCTAGAAATGTTAGACTGAATTTCCAGAGGCAAGGTGACTTCCCAAAGTCAGTGTAAGGGAAAGAAGGGTCCAGAGTGCAGGTCAGTCCAGGAGGAGTTTTACCTAAAGAACCATTGTTAGACATGCATGGTCCAGAAAGGACAAGTGTGGGGCTGAGGACAAGAGGACTCAGAAATTGGATCAAGGCTGAGAAATGGCAAAATGAAGACAAGATGAAAGTGTGAATGTTAATCAAGCCTAGAAGGTGGGAGTCAGCCTGAGGGACCAGAAGATTCTGAAATTAAATCAGAAAGACCCGGGCATGGGATCTTTGGGAGCAAGCCGAGCAGTAGTAATATATCTCAGAGGAGCCACTAGGCCAAGACTCAGCCAATTTGGAGGCAGCATTTATAACTACCAGTGGGAAAGGAGAATGTTCACTTTTGTTTTAATCATGAAGGGTGCTTCTTGTTTATGTATCACTTTGTATGAATAACTCAACAAACTAAATTATCTCACAAAGAGGACACCCTCTCCAAAAAGAGTGCTTAACTGAAGCAGAAATTACGTGGAAATGCAGTGTAAAATGGGTTTTGGAGATCTCTAATTTACCAATATATTTTGTGAAACTAAGCATAACTCTTTTCCAAACTCTATCTTCCACCCTGTCTTGGTGGCATTTGTTGGTAATTATACCCAGGTAAGTCTGCTTTGAATGTTGCCTAATCAAACAGCTTTCTGTATTTGCCACCACGCCTTACATTTCAAATGACAAAAACTCAAACTAGCTCTTGCAAAAAGGGCAACCCTTTACTTCTGGAAGGTCTAGAATTATCACTGATGGAGACACAGCTGGTGTCAGGACTTAAATTAGGTCTTCAGGATTCCATCTCTCTAGACCTCACAGCTTTTGATCCAGCTTGGCTTTATTCTTCAACCTGTGTCTCTCCAAAATGGCCTCTGGTCATCTTTATCGCCAGTAGCATCCTCTCTGTTTAGCCACTCCGGCAGGAAACGATTAATTCCAACTGAGACATTTTAGGGGAGGCAGTCAGTGGTTGGGTCAGACTGGTCCATGTGACAATCTCCGAACCAATCACTCTTCAGTTCAGTTCAGTTCAGTCGCTCAGTCTTGTCCGACTCTTTGCAATCGCTAGAGCTGTACCAAAAAGATACTCTTGAGTGTTGTGCCCAGCTCCTGCGGTGAGAGAAGGGCACCAGCCCCACCAAGTTCACATGCAATGGGCATGTCAGCACCCAGAGGAAACCAAAGGGCTGTGATCAGAAGGACACTGGAACAGTAACAGTGGCAGCTAGAGGCCAGTCCTCACAGTCTCACCCACTCTCAAATCTTAATCTTTGTGCATGACTTCTCCAAAAGTCATTTAAATATGTTCAGCTTCCCACCTTGAATCTATAATAAAATCATAGTAATTTCCATCCACCCAAATGAGAGTGATGTGTAAAAATCACCTAATAGATGAAGAGTTCAGCAAATTGACTATCACAAAATGTTTAACAACAAACGTTACAAAACAGACCGGGAATACTACTGTGATGAAAGTGTTTACTAACCTCAATGAAGTTTAGCCTAATTAGATGGTAATCACACTGGGCCAGTACACAGTGTTCATACATAAGAAACAGGAGCAGCCAACGTTTGATCTGAGCTCCGATAATCCTGGCTGGGTTCTCCTTTTAGACACATACGTCTTCAAAGGAGGAATCTTTTTACCTAAATGTTTTTTTATGTGCTCTGCTCCTTTATAATTAGCTTTGAAGGATTAAAAATTCACCAAATCATATCATACAAGCCTGGATGTGTTCCAGCCTGCCTCAATGTCTTTTAAATAATTCTCCATTAAAATTCTGCTTTCAGCACTCGAACAAGTGAGCAGGGCTGCTGAGGCAGAACAAGATTGGTTTTATTGACAGGTTTTACTGCTATCTGTTATCCAGCTGTGGGTTTCACTGATCGTTTATCACAGGGCAATTAAAGACGTTGCTCCTTAGACACACGGCTAGCTTGTTTAACTCAAAGTCATTTTGCTAATTAGAAATTACTATATTTGATATGCATAGCTCTGTAAAAATCCTCTCCAAAGACTGGCTGCACATTCACATCTCAGAGAAACTTCCCCAATCGAAAGGATGTTTGGACACAAAGATGTACAGAATACTTCAACTGTAGAATCGTCACCTGGTCACACACAGCAGTTATAATACTCACATTAAGAAAAGAACAATAGGGACTTCCCTGGCAGTCCAATGGTTGGGACTTTGCCTTCAAATGCAGGGTGTGGGTTCGATCCCTGGTCAGGGAACTGGGATACCATGTGCCCTGGGGCCAAAAAAACAAAACATGGAACAGAGGCAGTGTTGTAACAAGCTCAGTAAAGACTTTAAAGACGGTCTACATTAAAAAAAAAAAACTACTTAAAAAAAAAGCTCACTTACATGGAACAGTAAATTACAACTAAAAACTAGAATGGTTGCAAAAGTAAGCAAAATGCAAACAATTTTTAAAACCCAGTTACCTTCAAAGTGAAAAGTGAGGCCTCAGGACTATAAAATTCAAAACTGTTTGATTAACAAGACTACGTGTTGTCCTTACGAAAAAATAAACACGAGCTCTTTTTTTTTTTTTTTGGCAAATGAATATTATAATTCTCACTGAAAGACATTGGCCCTGAGCCCAAAAGAAAGCAAGAAGCAAATGGCAACCTATTTGTGGGGCTGCAATGAGCTGCCTTTTCTGTAATTGCCTCTGCCCCAGGGACGCCTGACCTTGCTTATCTGAGCATGAACTCGCCGCTGAGTTCAGTCTGGCCGCTTCGTATCTGCACATGCTGGCTGGTAAATTAAGCAGGCTTCTCCAGGCAGGTGGCCTGGCTTGTATATGCACTGCCTTTGTAGCCCAGTGACAAACGCTTGGTGTTATCGTGGGTGTTACCCACCAAAATCCACAGAGACATGGGAGAAATCCATTGGTCTTCAGTCACAAGGGAAAAGGGGCACTTTACCCTAGGCTCTTTTATTTTGCTTTATTTCTATAGTCCTTCTATTTCATACTAGAGTATATATGGTCAAGGTAAAAGAGTCATGATTACAATTCTCTATTTGGAGAAGGAAAGGGTTATATATCTAGTTCTTGTTCCATATGCATTTGTGTTTTCCTCTGACAGAAGGAAAGAGAGATTAGCAAACCACCTCACAAAAAGCTATGCCTCGTGAATGGAAAGAAAGATCTAGATCTGAAGAGTAGCTTAGGAACCGCGTCCCTTTGAGAATAGATACTCTATCCTTTTCATTCTGTCTCTAGTGCCTAGAACATACCTGGCATGTAAATATTTGCCTACAGATGATCAAAGAGCAGTTCTCAGAACTATTTGATTCCTAACAGGAGCTCAGCTAGTGCTACCTTATCAAACCTCCTCCTCCAACTGTCACCGTCTTTGGAAGAAGGGAGTTCTGATCTGCACAAGCCCTGGTGAGCATACCCTACTTGAAGCCTTAATGTGATCCAGGAATCATCAAGATATAGAGTCTGTCTTGTGAGGCTTTGCGAAGGAAGTAGCAATTGGGCTGGATTTTACATCTCAGCAGTGAACGGTGGAAGGAAAGATACTTCAGAAGGGAAAACACACAGAAGTGAAAAATCACCTGGGAGGAACTAGACGTTCTGAAAAACCATCTTTTGTGATCTGCTCCCCCAAGTTAGCTCAGATGTCAGATTGGTTGTGTGAGATGACTTACACACGCCAGGAAATAATACTACAACTTGATCCCCAGGTCCAGTCTGTTTCTCCCGCTGGGCACAGAGAAACTTCATCCCCCAGGAGTCTGGCCTCAGCCGGGAGCATAGGGAGCCGTGTACCTGCTGATAATCCTTTGTGAAACCCCAGCTTGATCAATGATCACACTGGGTTTTTGCTGAGAGAACTAGACACTAAATCTTACATAACTGAGATCTGAGATAATTAGAGGGACATAGTGTGCAGGTTCAAAATGTGTCATGGATGCCTTGATGTTTCAGAGTAAACAACCAGAGGCCCTGATTTTTTTTTTTAAAGTGACTGTTTAGGAAAATTGAAGCCCAAACTATAAGTTGAGGGCCTTGAAAGTGAAAGTGTTAATTGCTCAGTTGTGTCTGACTCTTTGCAACCCATAGACTGTAGCCCACCAGGCTTCTCTGTCCATGGAATTCTCCACGCAAGAATCCTGGAATGGGTAGCCATTCCCTTCTCCAGGGGATCTTCCCAACGTCGGGATCGAACCCTCATCTCCCACCTTGCTGGTAGATTTTTTACCATCTGAGATACCATGAAAGTTCAACTCATCAGATACTCAGTAAGTAAGAGACTCTTGAAAACCTTTCTCTTAATAACTCAATGGGCACCAGACAGCTGAAATGAATGTCAGCCTGGCACCACAGCAAGATCTTGGAAACCTTTTTGTCTGGAAAGCACTGGGGAATTTTGTGGTGGCCTTTGGGGACTGGAAGTACTTCCATCAGTTCAGTTCAGGTCAGTTCAGTCGCTCAGTCGTGTCCAACTCTTTGCGACCCCATGAATTGCAGCACGCCAGGCCTCCCTGTCCATCACCAGCTCCTGGAGTTCACTCAAACTCATGTCCATCAAGTAGGTGATGCCATCCAGCCATCTCATCCTCTGTCCATACCGGTTGTTAGTTATAATTACAACTGATATGGATATTTCCATACTGATTGGAGAAGACTCTTGAGAGCCCCTTGGATTGCAAGGAAATCAAACCAGTCAATCCTAAAGGAAATCAACCCTGAATATTCACTGGAAGGACTGATGCTAAAGCTGAACCTCCAATACGTTGGCCACCTGATGGGAAGGGCTGACTCACTGGAAAAGACCCTGATGCTGGGAAGGACTGAAGGCAAAAGGAGAAGAGGGCAGCAGTGGATGAGATGGTTAGATAGCATCACGAGTTCAATGGACATGAGTTGCAGCAAACTCCAGGAGATAGTGAAGGACAGGGACGCCTGGCATGCTACAGTCTATGGGCTCACAAAGAGTCAGATGTGACTGAACACCTGAAGAACAAAATGGAAGCATCAGGTACAATCAGGTACAATCACATGAACTTCCTGGTATTTAACCATGTGGGGCTACAAAACTGATGATTTCATGGAATGCAGCCTAAAACCTCACTATTTTAATAACTGGCACAGCCATATCAAAGTGTATGTGGGGATTATGTCTCTCTGCAAATAAGCAAAGTTTGACACTTCGGTTGTGTTTACCCAGCACAAGTAGATATGATCTGACAGGTATCTAGTTGATTTCACCCATCCAGGCAACCGGCAACTCCAAGCAAAAACTGCTGGGGCTAGGAGCTCAATCGACAGCATACCTTTCTCCACACCACACCACAGAACCATGAAAATAAGCATTTGTTGAGCTTACACCTAGTTCCCAATGTCATTCTAAGACCTTAATTTGAATAAACTCCTTAAATTCTCATACAACCCTATGGGGCAGGTTCCATCATCATCCTCATTTTACAAATGTAGAAACTAAGATGGAGAATAGATCACTTTTGCAAAGTCCCAGGTCAAGAGTGGCAGAGGCAGTTGTGCACCCAGCCTGTCTGCCTCCAGAATCTACGTAAGCATTTCAGACTCATACTCAAGCTGCTGGAGGTAACAGAGGAGGAAGACCACAGAGATGATTGGACACCAAAATGGCAGCCTTATGACTGAGAAGAGCTGAACTGGAGTGCACAGTTTATTTAGTACCCCTGCAAAGAATTGTGAACACCAGCCCTTAAAAGGGAGAAAGAAATGGCAACCCACTCCAGTATTCATGCCTAGAAAATCCCATGGACAGAGGAGCCTGGCAGGCTACAGTCCATAGGATCACAAAGAGTCAGTCACAACTTAGTGACTGCTGCTGCTGCTGCTAAGTCACTTCAGGCATGCCTGACTCTGTGCGACCCCATGGATGGCAGCACACCAGGCTCCCCCATCCCTGGGATTCTCCAGGCAAGAACACTGGAGCGGGTTGCCATTTCCTTCTCCAATGCATGAAAGTGAAAGTGAAGTCGCTCAGTCGTGTCCAACTCTTTGCAACCCCATGGACTGCAGCCTACCAGGCTCCTCCATCCATGGGATTTTCCAGGCAAGAGTACTGGAGTGCGTTGCCATTGCCTTCTCCAACTTAGTGATTAAACAACAACAAACCCCTGAAACAGAGAGATTTGCCCAGTGTCTACCACAGTTCAAAATTGCAGGTCTCCCTCAAAGGGGCAGGTGGCTCTGCAGACAGAGAGGAACATATGCATTTTGACACCAGTTCAGTTCAGTCTCTCAGTCATGTCTAACTCTTTGTGACCCCACGGACTGCAGCCTGCCAGGCTTCCCTGTCCATCACCAACTCCTGGAGCTTACTCAAACTCGTGTCCATTGAATCTGTGATGCCATCCAACCATCTCATCCTCTGTCATTCTCTTCTCCTCCCACCTTCAATCTTTCCCCACATCAGCCTCTTTTCCAATGAGTCAGCTCTTTGCATCAGCTAGTCAAAGTACTGGAGTTTCAGCTTCAGCATCATCAGTCCTTCCACTGAATATTCAGGACTGATTGTGCCGCCAGGCTAGATGGAAAAGAGAAACACCCGAGAGAGGCTGAGCTGAGCAGGAGTGCCTCTTCTCAGAGTCAGGAGGCACAGAGCCCCACCTCCTCCCATGAAAAGTTGTGGCCTCTTAACAAGAGGTCCCTGGAGAGAATCCTAGGGGCCTATGAAATTGGAAAGAGGAAAAAGTACTTTATTGTCATCGACCTCTCTCCAACCTACTAACCTGAAATTCAGCATTTCCTTATGTTATGGAAGGAGAGAGAAAGCCAGACTCACATAAGCAGCACATGTGACTCTGTCAGGTGTGTTCCCAGCACGTTACTGCACTGGAAAGGTCTGGAAGCTCATTCATGGGTATCAGAACTTCAGAATCACCGAGGTTCAGACCCGCTGTTCTGCCTTGTTATTTAGGGCACTCCAAAATCACTGCAGATGGTGATTGCAGCCATGAAATTAAAAGATGCTTACTCCTTGGAAGGAAAGTTATGACCAACCTAGATAGCATATTCAAAAGCAGAGACATTACTTTGCCAACAAAGGTCCATCTAGTCAAGGCTATGGTTTTTCCTGTGGTCATGTATGGATGTGAGAGTTGGACTGTGAAGAAGGCTGAGCGTCGAAGAATTGATGCTTTTGAACTGTGGTGTTGGAGAAGACTCTTGAGAGTCCCTTGGACTGCAAGGAGATCCCACCAGTCTATCCTAAAGGAGATCAGTCCTTATTCATTGGAAGAACTGGTGTTGAAGCTGAAACTCCAGTACTTCGGCCACCTCATGTGAAGAGTTGACTCATTGGAAAAGACTCTGATGCTGGGAGCGATTGGGGGCAGGAGGAGAAGGGGATGACAGAGGATGAGATGGCTGGATGGCATCACCAACTCAATGGACATGAGTTTGGGTGAACTCCGGGAGTTGGTGATAGATAGGGTGGCTTGGCATGCTGCAATTCATGGGGTTGCAAAGAGTCAGACACAACTGAGCGACTGAACTGAACTGAACTGAAGAAACATATATGCTATTATATCATAACTTTTCATGTTTTTTTCCCTAGTATTTTGAAAATGGCATTTAGCTATAATTAATTTCCTCTATGCCTCTAAATACCATATCGTATACATTTAAAAACATTATTCTGTGAAGGGGTCCATAGGCTTTGTCAGACTTCCTAAGAGAGACCCCCCCCTCAACCCTTGCCACAAAATATATGAATCTCTGCTCTGATTGAAGACCCTCCACATAGAAAAGTGAGGCAATAGAAGTGGAGCTTTCACCTTAAGAGATATTATATGTGTGTTCGTGCTCAGTCCTGTCTGACTTTTTGTGACCCTATGGACTGTTGCCCACCAGACTCCTTTGTCCATGGGTTTCTCCAGGCAAGAGTACTGAAGTGGGTTGCCATTTTCCTTCTTCAGGGGATCTTCCCCATCCAGGGAATGAACCCGTGTCTCCTGCATTGGCAGGCAGGTTCTTTACCACTGCACCACCTGGGAAGAGATGTTAGTAAATCATAAGTAACTAAATAATCTTATTTCTTCAGATTTGATATCTCCTTCCTCATTTCCCTTAATCCGGTCATATCTGTCCATCAATGTCCTCAAAAAATTAAGTCTGTGTGAAGGAAGGCTCTGATACAAGATGGCTAGGTTGGAGATTTTTTTCTTTCTAGCCTTTCTCTGATCAAAAATTGCCTATAAACTGTGCAAAAGTGTTCAATGCATGTTTTTATTTTCAATTCATGTATTTCTACCCTGTATCGCTCCAGAAATATTTTTAGGGATTATTAGAATGAGTGAGTGTCTTTTGGGATCAGCAAGGCAATCTTATTAATAATAGTGATGGGCCATTCGGCAGCTCCTAGCAGCTTTGCCCTAGACTCTCCCCTCAAGCCCTGCTTTTGTTACAGGTCCAAGTGCACGTTCTTCCCAGAGAAAACAGCTAAGAAACAACGAGCACCAACATTGAAAGCCATTTAATTTCTACTTGATAAGGAATAGATTTAGAAATTCTTGCTCCAGATACTACTTTTATTCCAACTGTGTATTAATATCAGGAAAGTTCTTTCCCAGTAAGTTCAGAATTTGTGTCTCACGGAAGATGACCCACTTCTCTGTAGATGTCTTGGTGGAATTAGACTCAGGTTTACCCTGAATGTCCATGACCAAGTAGAGTTCCCACTTCGTTCCCATAAAAGTTCCCATTTTTTACCATAATTTCTCATGTCCAACTAGGAAACTGAAATTAAGAGAGAGAGAGAAAAAAGAAAAAGCTGCGTGAGTGTGTGTTTAGTCGCCCAGCCATGTCCCATTCCTTGTGACCCCATGGACTCTGCCAGGCTCCTCTGTCCATGGGATTCTCCAGGTAAGAATACTGGATTGGTTTGCCATTTCCTCCTGTAGTGGATCTTCCTAACCTAGGGATCGAACCTGGGTCTCCTGCATTGCAGGCGGATTCCTTTACCACTGGGTCACCTGGGAGGCCCCTAATTGATTTAACGCTGACCTTGTCTTAAATATTCACCTGTATTTGATTGGTCTTCAAGCAGCCTCTTTCTGGAAATTTATTTTTTTTATTTAAATGACTGCCCAAATAGTTGCTCCTAAGATTCAAGCTTTTGTCTTCCTCAATCATATTATTAATCCAATTCCAAATCATCAAATCATATCATGACACACAATGATATCATTTGTATAGCTATTCCGAAGGTCTTTATTTTTTAGTATTAACTTTCTTTTTTTTTTTTGGCTTCTTTGAGGGCTTCTCTCTAGTCCTGGTGTGTGGCCTTAGATGCCCTGCAGCATGTGGGAATCTTAGTTCCCTGACCAGGTATTGAATCATGTCCCCTGCACTGGAAGGCAGATTCTTAACCCCTGGACCACCAGGCAAGTCCCCTTGTCCTTATGAATTTGATTCGTTCTCTCCCAAAACTCTGCTGTGAGGGAAAAAAAGAATACATAAATGGGTTTCCTGCCCTATCTCTGCCAAATATAAGCAGCGAGGATATGACCAAAAGCAAGCAAGCTTTTGTCCTAGCTGACAGTAGACACACCCAGGCCGCACCAAGCCTTGCCGGGACGCACTCTGGAAGGATCGCTCTTTATCTGGTCAGCCTTCTGGGAGGATCTGAGACTCATAAGAATTTCACTGATTCCATCTGGTACAAATATGTCTGTAAAAAATCCGAACAGACTCTTCTACTCAAGACTTTATAAAGAGTCCATTGAGAGTGATGAAACCCACACTATGAAGTAAAAAAACTGGAGAGAGGTGACTACCTAATTAGTGTAAGAATGTGTGCACACACACCAGCAGGACCACAGCTAGCACCACCACACCCCAAAAATAAACACCAGATACTGTTCTATAAAGTTCTGATGTTCACGTCCAAGCCTTCCTTCACTAAGTGAAAATTCTTAGCCAGGAGGGCTAAGGGACCTGTCCCTGGCCATGCCTGTGTGCATCCTTTGCTGCTGCCCTGGTTCCAGTTCTGTCACCTGAAGACCTATTTCCAGGAGTTCTGGGAATGTTTCTCTGTAGCAAGGCATTTTCTATCAGCTGCACAGATCTTCAGTCTGCAGTTGCCTTAAGTGGCCATTTCAGGTGTTTGGTCTTGATCAAGCAGAGCCCTACTGGGATTGTTGCATTCGCTGCCCTCTGAAATACAGCCCTTGTTTGACAGGGCTCTGTGGCTAGGCTTGGTTGTGGCCACTCCAGCTCTGTCTCTTTCTGCATCTTGAGGGATCCCACCCTCTGAGGCTCTGTCCAGCCTCCTCCAAGGGACTGCAGCATTTGGGAGGGTTTTTAAAGCAAGTGATTTTAACTTACAGATTGGATCCAAACTGAAAGAGGTTTCCCAGACATGGAATTCTTGATCGTCCCTGGCAGGCACATTATACAGACTCCCAGGAGCCCAGGCTCAAGGCTTTAAGAGTTTAACCCCTTTGTTCCCATGGACTGTTTGGCGACACCAGGGGTTCTCATCCATGGGGTCAGGACATCATGGGTTTTAGGTATAAGATGTATTGAAAAGAGTTCACTGCTAATATTGGAAAATAACTGACTGACTTAATAAGAACCAATTCTAAGTTATTCCTTAACAATGCCAATTCTATTTAACACTCACCCTTTCTTTAGTGGGAGAGAGAGCTGTACATGTCAGCACTGGGAATAAACCATAGCCTAAGGCCTATTTTATCTATGCCTCAGGCTTTTAATTCTTGTGACCATAAAAAACTTACTGTCTATAATTCCTCATTCCACTCTGCTCCTGTTCTGATGTTTCAATGAAATCTGAGCACATCCAGGCAGAATGCAGCATATGGAAGTATCAGCTCATCATAGCAGGTGAGTAATGAAGGGGGAGAGAAGAAAGTTCCAAATGCCTGAGTACGGTTGTTGATCAGTTTTGTAATCAACCTGCATAACACAAACCCAGAAATATCCATTCGAAATCTGACCAGAAGAAATTGCCAATATTAGACCATTTTTGACCCACAAAAGCAGCACTTTCACATGGGTCCATTTACTATCATTCACAGTGCATTAAAACAACCTGGGAAAGAGACCAAGAAAAATCACCCAGCCCTACCCGATAGGTCTGCATCAAGGAAAAGAGGCTGCCCACAATGTTTTTGTTTTGTTTTGTCTTATTCCATTTTTAACCAAGAAGACTTCAACAATACACAGTGCTATAAAAGTTTCCTTGTTTTTATCCATGTTTGGCTATATACATCTGAGAATAGCAATGGAATTTCTTCCTCAGCTCTGGGCCCTTCATCACTCTAAAAAACAACAACAAAAAAGTGCATCAACAGAATTTAAGAGTGGTTGGTCTAAGTCCTCTTGAAATGGAAAGCTATTATTTTAAAGTTTCTGAGGAATAAACGATCCCTTAACTTAAACTTTTCTGACTGAGTTGCCCCGATCAGTACAGGCTGCTATTATAGCTGCCACTATAATTTTGACCCCAAAATACAAAGAAAAATGAGATAATGTGCATGAAGGGCTTAGAAGCATGATTCTATTCTTTTCCTATTTTTGTTGTGTTTTCGTTTCTCAAGTTAATCTGATTGCTGTTGTTGCAAGGAGGGTATTCATCGACTATATCATAAATACGTATTACCAGGCTCAAAGTTCTTCAATGTGGGGAAAAGTTCCTTATTTACCTGTATATATGGAACTAGGTAATACTCCATTGCCAAGATCATAACAATTACTATTTCCAAACAAAGGTGTGACTGTAAATAGTTTAAACACTTTAGGATTAGTTTTTAATCCTTTAGGATTATCCTTAGGATAAAAACAGACACAGAAATTCTCAGCTCCTCAGGTCTTGTCTTTTAGTTACAAACTAAACTCTACACATTGTGGAAATACCTTAAACATTTTATCAAGACCAGTGAGGATCAGAACATGTATTAGGAGATGTCCTTACCTGCTGACATTTCCAAAGGATTTCAGTCCTCTAGGAAGAAGGAAAAAATGGAGAGGGGGAAGAAAGATGTTTAATTGGTTGTTCCTTGACTGCTGAACAATAGCCATGCAATTTATCTTTTCAACACAACGGTGGCAGTGTTGATGGTGTGAGTCTGCGTTGCTGCTATAACAAAACACAGCAGACCGGGTGGCTTAAACAGCGGACATTTATTTCTGGAGACACAGTTCTGGAAGTCGGCAGATCCAAGATCAAGGCACCAGCTGATTGAGTTCTTCATTAGGGACCCCTTCCTGGGTTGCGGTAGCTGACTTCTTATGTCCTCACAAGGTAAAGAGAGGAGGGAGGAGTTGGGGGCATAGAGGGAGAGGAGAAGGGGGAGCGAGGACTCTGCTGTCTCTGACTCCATCATGCAGCCTCTTCCCTCATGACCTCATCTAAATTGGGTCTAAAGGTCCAACAGTGCTCTCAGCATCTCCAACTTTGTTGTGACCCCATGGACTGTAGCCCACCAGGTTTCTCTGTCCATGGGATTCTCCAGGCAAGAACACTAGAGTGGGGGTGCCATTTCCTCCTCCAGGGGATTTTCCTGACCCAGGGATTAATCTGAGTTTCCTGCATTGACAGGCGCACTCTTTACCACTGAGCCACCTTGGAAGCCCCAAATGCTGCTACTTTGAAGGTTAAAGCTTCAACATGTGACCTTGGCAGGGTTGGGGTGGGGAGGACAAATCAGTCCACAGCACTAGTTAACAACAACCAAAAAAATCTTCAAGGTTCTAATTCATTTAAAAAGCAGCTTTCTAGATATCTGAATTTAACAAATGAAATACAAAGATGGCCATTCTAAAACAAATGTCTTTAATGTATGTGTAAATCTTACATCTATAGTAAACTATGGCCACATACCAACAAGTTTATATTACCTTTTCCTTTTAGTGTTTATATTTCCTTACTGCATACTTATTCTCCTGGTCCTTTTTAAAAAAAAAAAAAACAATTTGGCTTAGTGTGCTAAAAATAGCTTGTGTGCACTGTTTTTCCTTCTAGCTTCATTGTTACTAACTGATTTCTAATAGTCTTGGAGACTGGGTAAATCTCCTGTGAATGCAGTAAGCATATTTGATTGAAACTGATGTAGATTATCACAGCCCTGGATTTGGGGGGCACAGTCCTTCCCACCCCTTGAGCCCTGCCACTCCACCCCTCCTTAATCAGATACTCTTTGGGGATTTATTTCTGCCCCTGTAGAATCTGGGTATTAAATTCTCTGAGTTGCTATAGTTAGAGAGGCTCTATTTTTAGTTACAAACTGTTTCCCTGAGATACATACAGCTGCTGATTAACACTAGGAGCCTTTCTGACAAAGCTTGTGTTCTCAACCTTCCTTTTCAATGCCCGATAGGCCTATAAGCGAAAATACAAACACTGGTTATATTTAGTTTTCTCCTCAACCATGTCAAACCCTAAATTGAGAGGAAGTTATAAATACCCTGCAAGGAAAAGGCACTCTCTTCTTTAAGTAGGATTTTAGTGCCCCGCAGTGTTGTGGTATAAAGGGTTGAGAGGAGCCTGTATTAAAATAAGAGATTGAGTACATTTAACCTTTTGAATGGCAACCCACTCCAGTATTCTTGCCTGAAATATCCCATGGACAGAGGAGCCTGGTGGGCTACAGGCCCTGGAGTTGCAAAGAGTCAGACACGACTGAGCACCCAACAAGCGGGCAACCTTTTGAAAGTATTCTCCAGTATGTGGAGTTGTTCACACTTTGTGGCACTGAAGATTATCTAAGACATAGTAAGCATTCATCCAATATTTATGGCATGCAGAAGAACTGACCCTATGTAGCAGATATTCCAAAAAGGCTTACTGCTTGAGTGAATACATCCTTTGGCACAGTTAACCCTTTGAGATCAGAGAGAACCTTCTCTGAAAAGACTTCCTTGGAGAGGTGGACATCGCCAGCCCACAAAGCATCCAACACGTTTCCAGCAATGGATCCAACCATCCGTTTGCAAGGTGTTCCAGCTACATACTTGCTGGTGATAAGTTTCTACTTGCAGAGACGCAAGGAGAGGCAAACTGATTTAGAACTCCTGGCTTGTAAAAATTCTGATACCCGCCACCAGCCAGTCACCCCATGATCATCCCTTCTCACTCCTCACCAGCTCATAATTCATTTCCTAATTTCTCTTAGGGGCCCGGTGATGAGCACCTGGAACCCACCCAACACTGTCCGCAGCACCTCTTTCATCCTTCTCTAAGGGGTCACGCATGACTACCCACGCCCTCAGGCTTTCACTGCTCACTGCAGTCGAGGGTACATTGTAACACGAGGGCATCGGCCTGGCACTCTGCAGGCTTTCCTTTTAAATCCAGGCTCATCTTTTACCTGGAAGCAGGTGAGGGAGTGCTTTGAGTGAGTTGTTTCACCTCTAAACTTTGATTTCCCCATCTGCGGCATGGGAGGAAAAACCTACTTCATGATAATGATGCAAAATAATTAATGTAACTATTCTAGTTCAGTTCCCAGTGCTGGAAGGAAATGCTCTATAAGTGGGCACCCATGTTACTCACAAGTCTGTAAATTTCACCTCATCATCATCCAAAACCTTGACATCTTCCTTTTCTCTCAACTTCTGTCTATTATGCATTGGTCTCTTCCCCCCTCCCCAATTTTTCCTTTCATTCCTGCTCTTTGCCCAACTCAGAAATCAAAACAAGGCTCTTACTGATCCTATAACAACATTGCTGATAGAGCCACAGACAAGAAAGGGGAAACCATCAACTCTTAAATAAAGTATTTGAAGTGAAATATAGGACTAGTGTTAATAAGTGCAAGCAGCCTTAAAAATAAGCTCAAAATACCAAATAACTTCTTTAGAACGTCCCCAAAAGTCTCTTCTACTTCTAAGTTTAATCTGCTTTTCTTTGAGCAGTCAACACTTCAGAACAAACCAAAAATATATTGGTTCTTATTCAATTTTTTCAAACTTCAACCATATTTTTGGAGAATAGTATCAAGTAATTAGGACTTTCCAGGTGGGTCAGTGGCTAGAGAATCTGCCTGCCAATGCAGGAAACGCAGGAGATCGGGTTCTATCCCTGGGTCGGGAAGATCCTGTGGAGAAGGAAGTGGAAACCCACTCCAGTATTCTTGCCTGAAAAATCCTATGGACAGAGGAGCCTGGTAGGCTACAGTCCATGGGGCTGCAAAGAGTCAGACACAACTCAGCAACTGAGCACACACAGCAAATAATTAACATTGCTGAGTTTTGATCTAGTCTTCCATTAACAATGAGTATTCCAGAGAGATATTTTCTACTGTTTTTACTGCAAATATACCATGATCCCCTCCATAATGAGCACAATAGACTGCTAGAGTTTAGCCTTAGAAATAAGTAAATTATAAAAGCACTTTCATAGAGAGCACCATGCAGACTCCGAATAAGTGAGTTATGGCTACATACCACATGACTTGATAGCAAGTTGAAACCTGTGCTGTTAAGCATTTTTCTACACCTAGCACATCGTCCTTTCTCTGTTTTAGTGCTTTATTTTGTTTTTCGAAGATGTCTTGGAAAGGAGTTAGCTCTCCAACGCAGATAAAAGTGCAGGAACCCAGTATCCAGAAATGAATGACAATAGGAGAGAGATCCACTTGCTGAGACATTACCACTTTTCATAGTACAGAATGTTTGGCCAAGAAACAATCATCAATCCTGCTCTAGGAATATCTAGGAATTCCAAACAAGCCTCAAGTTTGTTTTATTTGTTTTTTCATTTATTTTCATTCTGATTTTTTTTTTCTTTGGCTGGAAAAAATACATCAATCCGTTCAGCACTTGTTACTTCTGATTTTTAATGAGGGACTTATCATGTTGCAGGAATGTGTTTTGCTTTCATGATCAGCATCGCAGCTTCCTGGGAAGACTAAATAGAATCTCCCAAATGTTAAACACACACAGCAGACACCATCTCCATCAATTCTAAGTAGCACATAAAGCAGGGACTCACATTCCTGCTGTGGTCCCTCTAGAATTGTGCTGTGCAGTATAAAATCTATTAAACACATGTGACTGTTTAAATTAAAATGAATTGAAAATAAGTAAAATGAAAGTTCAGTGTCTCTGTCTCCGTAGCCACATGTGGTTTATACCATATTGGACAGTGCAGATATATAGGCCATTTCGTTCATTGGGGAAAGTGTTTGTTGAACAATGCTTCAACAGAATATGGATTTTTCATGAAAAAACATGGAGATCTACATTTTTGGATGCATGCATTTTTGGAGTGGATTTTCACTGCTCTGGTGTGTGCCGTGCTCAGCCACTCAGTCATGTCCCACTCTTTGTGACCCTGTGGACTGTAACCCACCAGGCTCCTTTGTCCATGGAATTCTCCAGGCAAAAATACTGGAGTGGGTTGCCATTTCCTTCGCCAGGGCATCTTCCCTACCCAGGGATCGAACCCACATTCCCTGCATTGCTGGCAGATTCCTTACCACTGAGCCACCAGGGAAGCCCCTTCTGCACTGCTCTGGACCAGTGTTCAAATAAGACTCCTCTATTTGAGAATTGTTGAAATCAGTTCTTCTCTATACCACACGATCTTTTGCCGCTTGCCAGTGAGTAGCACAGTAGCATCATCGCTCTTCTCTTCTGACATAGTGGCCTGTGGCCTCAGCAATAGCCAAAGTGGCATATTCAGACCTCTGACTCTCTTACACAATCTAGTGGGCCGTGAGCTGCCAAGGAGTCAACCTTTGTTCTAAACCACTTTGTTAGCAAGCAAACTGAGCAAGGACAGCAACCCAGTTATCATGTTCTCTCCAAATGCAACAGAGATTGTGAGTACATACACAAGGTCAGCATACAGTTCTGGAAATAAAGCTTCCTCAGTTTCCTGGGTGGCATTGAGGATACATACAAAAATGACTCGACATTTTCAAGTATGTTAGTACATGGACCACCTGCTCAGGACGGGAAGGCAGATAACAGAAAATTATTTCAGCCTTAGGATGGAGCCAACCTTTTTGAGTAGTCATCTCAGTTCAAGCTGAAAAATATTCTCCTGACTAAGCGCCCCCCACTTTGTTATTTGGACATATTTCCACCTTCTAAAATGCACCTATTAAATTTGGTCACCCAATAAGCATTTTATTAAAAGTGGGTTGAGTTGGCTTTGACTTAAACTCTGCTGTGAGCTTATTAAATGAAAAAAACCTGCCATGAAGATCAAAGTTCCTTCTTTTAATTCCTTTAGATCCTTTGGGGAAACCAGCGTTTATCTCTGTAAAGTTCAAGTCCGCATAACTAAAAGTCAGAGAGATCTGCATCCAGCGGGGGAAACTTGCATAGGCCACCTCCCCCTCCTCTCAGTCTTGGATCCTGGCTCCCTGCTTAGACTTCAGTTTGGAAGTGGCTGAATGAATTCACAAGTACTACTGTTTGCACTCTCACACACTGTTTAAAGGCAGAAGTATCAGGTTTCACAGCACTGTGAGGAAGTTGGCAACCACTTCAAAGAGATGTCCAAGCATCTATTACTTTATTAAGCAAGGGCAATAATGATCTACAAAGTGCCAATTTGCTCACTGTTTCCGGCTCTCTCTACATTACATTGCGAATACTGCAGGCTGTCTCTTCCTGCTTAAACACCAGTTAGGACGCTGCCTTTAAAATGCACTGTAGATCTGACAGCAATAATATAAAGTGCTAAAACCACATAGCTAAAGGATATATATGCTTGCAGAGCTACAGAGAGGTAGAAAAATCTGCTGTAAAATAATTTGTCTCTTGTCACTTTCTAGCTGTGTGCATTTTTCTCCTTCATTCCCTTCATTTTTGAGCTCTGTATATTTCTACAGATATTGTGAAACCCAATAATAATTACAAATGATTAGTCCCTACGGTAACTCAACAGATATTTAACTGTGTGTTTCCAATTAGTCCAATGCTCAGTAACCCAAGTGGAAGCAATATAAGTGCAAATATTCTGTACTCTATCCAAGGAATACACAATCCAATCTTAGAGCTAAGTCTAATCCATATTAAGCAACAATGACCCATTATAGATTAATTAAATGGGAATTTGGGAAAATGAATTATCTTTTCTGGTCTGTTTCTACCTTCATGGCATATGAATTCTAGGACGGTATAACCAGAGGGCTTCCATTATGTCTTACAGGCTGTAAGTCTTGTGGATGTTAAGACCCAGGGTGACAATTGAACTGCCATTCCTGAAACTTGACCTTGTCACTTTCAGCAAGGCTGGTTCTTACCAAGTGATCTCGTACTTAGGATCTATTTGTCAGCAGGAAGTGAAACTCTAGCCAGCTGATAATCTGCACTCACCTCTCCCCTCTCTGATGGTCCACACTGGGATAGATGAATGGAGGTAAATGACTACCAAAGCCATGGTAACCAAATCTGCCTTTTTAATGATATCTGTCAGCACTTGGTGCTGTCACGATCTTCTGTAAGCTCTTGTAAATGAGTCAATTATATGGATTCCAGACGTTAAATCTGATTATTGGTCTTCCCTTTTGTATGTAAAATAGAAATGGTTTGGTCATTACAATCCATCTCCCACCAAAAACTCTAATGTTGAGGAACATGGAAATGACATCTACCCAGGGAGGTAGAGATTATGATGACCTTAGCTCACCCGTCATCTGAGTATTTCAGAACTCAGGCCTGAGGCCAAAGTCTGTTTGAAGAGGATGGCTGGATATGGCAGAACAGAAAGGAACAGAAGTAGAATGGGTTACTGTGTTTCCCCAAATTGTTCACATGATGTAGCCATGCCTGAGTTTTTTATTAAGCACAAAGGTTTTTATTAAGCACCTCCTTTGACCACACCAATAATGCTCATCTCTTTTTCTAGTGTTGCTCTTGAGTCAAAGACATCATTTCTCACCCTCACAGTTGGTTCAATTCCAATAAATAGAGAAAAAGAGAACATATTTCCAAATGCAAAGGGTTAGTGAAAAAAATTCAGAGAAATTAGAAAAAATTCCATATTCACAACTGTGAAGAGTGACTTATTAAAGTGTAACACTGACTTTTTTTAGACAATCATTTCTCCTAGTGGACAACGTCATTCAAAGCAATTGGTCTAGACTTATGCCAAAGAAATAATTCTCTTCAATATATTTCTAAACCCCGATCTTGGAGTTACCTTCAGCTCCAGTGTATGAGACACCTCTGAAAATCTAGCCTGTTACTTTAAAATCACACTTCAGTTGAGGCCCAAACTGTATTGCCTGATTTTACCATTCATTCTGTTAACCCAGTGTCTTGGTTCATTCAGGCTGCTTATTATAACAAAATACCAGAGACTGAGTGGTTTATAAACAACAAACATTTATGGCTTACAGTTCTGGAGTGTGGCAAGTCCAAGGCACCAGCAGACTACATGTTTAGTAAGAATCTCCTTCCTGGTTCTTAGACTTTTCACTGTGGTGGAAGAAGAGGGGGAGCTCGCTGAAGTCTCTTTGATAAGGGCACTAATGCCACTCTTAATCCCATGAAAGCCCTCATGACTTAATCACTTCCCCAAAAGCCCTACTTCCTAATATTATTGCCTTGGGCTTTAGGATTTTTCCACATATAAATGGTGAGGGATGTGGAGAGGACCAGATTTAGTCTATAGCACCCAACTTGACCATGAACTACCGTTGGCTTTTCCCAAAATATTATGCATGCTTTCCAATAATGAAAGATGCCCCCAGTGAGAAAGTTCAAAGGCACAAGTCACAATCTCTGAAGTTGGTTTCTAAAGGGGCATTTCACAATGATTTGAGCAGAGATATTATTATTGAAAGTTTATTGTTTCCCAAGATAATTTCTCTAAAGTTATCATGTAAATATCTAAATATGATGTTGTAGTGTACCTCCCAATGTCATGGTTTTGCAATCTTCTCCATAAGTGATGTTTCCTGTAATGTACATTTCTCTACCACCATCATCCCTGCCCCATAGGTTTCATTTCTTTCTCCTTTAATCCTGTACCCAAAGTCAAGTCTTACATTTTCCAGGAAACTTTTCCTGACAAACCAGCTTACCCTCAGCCAAGATTGCTTGCACATTTCTTTGGTTGTTTTTTTTTTTTTTTTTTTTTCCTTTGTCTGTTTGAGTTATCATGTTGTTTTTCTGTGTGTTGTCTTTCAGTATATAGCTTCATATCTCCCCCATCAATTAAATTATAAGCTATTTGAAGGCAAAGATCTCTCTTGAGCTTTACTGTATTTGCCATATCATCTAGTGCTATACCTAGTAAGTCATAGGCCCTCAATAAAATTAAGCAATCTGATCCTTTTTCTATCCCACTTTTACCTAACATTTTCTCCTTAAATTTTTTTGGCTTTTGTTGTTGTTCAGCTGCTAAGTCATGTCTGACTCTCTGCAACCCCATGAACTGCAACATGCCAGGCTTTTCTGTCTTTCACTATCTCCCAAGAGTTGCTCAAATTCATATTCATTGAGTCAGTGATACTATCTAACCATCTCATCCTCTGCCAACCCCTTCACCTTTTGCCTATTATCCTTGCCAGCATCAGTGTCTTTTCCAATGAGTAGGGTCTTCTCATCAGATGGCCAAAATATCAGAGCTTTAGCTTCAGCATCAGTCCTTCCAATGAACACTCAGGTTGATTTCCTTTAGGATTAACTGGTTTGATCTCCTTGCAGTCTAAGGGACTCTAAAGAGTCTTCTTCAGCACCACAATTCAAAATTTTTTGGTTATGTAAAGCATAAAAGTAAAATGTCCAAGCCACTACATGCATTCTTAACTTTGTACAAGTAATAAAACTTTTCAACCTTTCTTTTGGCCCACAACTACATACTAAGCACCTCCTATCTGAAAGCCACAATTCTCAGTGCTGAGCATACAACTGCATAAAAATTGAGCTCACATTTCCAGTAAGGGGAGAGGGTAGATAGATGACTAGCAATAATAATAACAAATAAAAATGAATATATGTTACATCAGATGGTGGAAGTTGCTGGAGAAAAAGAAATAAAGTATGGAAGAAAAGCAGGGAATACTGGGGATGTACAGACAGAAGGTATAATTTAAAACAGGATGCTCAGGGCTGGCCTCAATAGGAAGGTGACATTGAAATGTCCCAAAGAGAAGGGGACACCAAACCTTGTAACATGTAGAGAGTATTTGAGATATTCAAAGAAATAAGAATCTATATTTGTAGTTGTAGAAGTCTTTGGTGATCATTGGAGCCTGATCCTATCTGGAGCCCCCCAAATTATTTCAAAGCCTCCTGTACTTACTTACACCTAAATATTAATCATAACATGCCATTAATCTTTCATTAGGTGTCTCCCTTAAGAGACTATGAGTTATTAGAAGACAAGGATTATCTCATATATCAATGCAGACCTTATACTATTTAGCACAATTCCTGGCCAACAGTGAGAAATCAATAAATGTTTGTTGAATACTGAATAAATTTTCATTCAGCCAAACAGTTCATCACATCTAAATTCAAAGCATAGCCTATCCTAATTTGAGTCAAATAGTATTTTGCAGATATGTTTGTTTTTAACATAAACACTTGACAGACTGCTTTTGAAATGAAGAATTAAATCTCTCATAAAAAGTCAAGTAAAGCTGACCCCATCTCCTGTTTTGGCACTTCTGTCCGGACCATGGAGATTTTGCTAAATATGGACTTAAAACTGGGTAGCACACTTGCTACCGTTCAATAAAGGAGGAACAACCAGTACAAGAAGAAATGGTGCAGGGTCCCAGAGGAAAATTTTAAACTAGTACACTCGGTACCAATTTGGCCCTTAGAGATATTAAAATGAGGAAAGAGTAAAGTTCAAGTCTTCCAAACACTTGAGGGCAAATGAGCTGACTACACAGTTCCTTGGCATAATCATAGTTGTACAGAGATGTAACTATCTTGCCAGCTTTTAAATTGGGGGGTAGAAAATTACAAGATGGTGGTGTAGAAGGATGTGTGCTCATCTTCTCCTGTGAACACTCCAAAATTACAACTCGTTGCTGAACAACCGTCAACAGGAGAATGTTGGATCCCACCAAAAAGAGATGCCCCACATCCAAGGGCAAAGGAGAAGCCCCAGCAGGATGGTAGGAGGGGCGAAATCACATTTAGAATCAAACCCCATACCTGCCAATGATGCTTGAAGGGCTCAAAAAAACCTTGTGTGCACCAGGACCCAGAGATCCCACTGAGACTGAGACAGAACTGTGTTTGAGTGTCTCCTGCACAGGTACAGGTCAGCAGTGGCCTGCCAGATGGGCAGGGGCTCTGGGTGCAGCAGACCTGGGTATGGCATAAGCCCTTTTGGAGGAGGTCACCATTAACCCCACCATAGAGCCACCAGAACTTACATAGGACTGGGGAAACAGACTCTTGAAGGGCACAAACAAAACCTTGTGTGCACCAGGACCCAGAAGAAAGGAGCAGTGACCCCACAAGAGACTGGCCCAGACTTGCCTGTGAGTGTCCAGGAGTCTCTGGCAGAAGACTGGGTCAGTGGTGGCCTGTTGCAGGGTCAGGGGCACTGAGTGCAACAGTGCATCATGGGATCTTTTGAAGGCGGTCCCCATTATCTTCATTGCCTCCACCATAGTTTGGCTTCAGGTCAAACAACAGGGAGGGAACACAGCCCCAGCCATCAACAGAAAGTGGGGTTAAAGATTTACTGAACATGGCCCTGTCCATCAGAGCAAGACTCACTTTCCCCCTCAGTCAGTCTCTCCCATCTGGAAGCTTCCATAAGCTTCTTAACCTTATTCATCAGAGGGCAGACAGACTGAAAACCACAATCACAGAAAACTAACCACACTGATCATATGGACCACAGCCTTGTTTAACTCAATGAAACTATGAGCCATGTGGTGTAGGGCCACCCAAGACAGACGGGTCATGGAAGAGAGCTCTGACAAAACGTGGTCCACTGGTGAAGGGAATTTCAAACCCTTTCAGTATTCTTGCTTGAGAACCCCATGAAGAGTATGAAAAGGCAAAAAGATAGGACACTGAAAGATGAACTCCCCAGGTGGCTAGGTGACAAATATGCTACTGGAGATCAGTGGAGTAATATCTCCAGGAAGAATGACGAGACAGAGCCAGAGCAAAAACAACATTCAGTTGTGGATTTGACTTGTAATGGAAGTAAAGTCCGATGCTGTAAAGAGCAATATTGCACAGGAACCTGGAATGTTAGGTCCATGAATCAAGGCAAATTGGAAGTGGTCAAATAGGAGATGACAAGAGTGAACGTCAACATTCTAGGAATCAGCAAACTAAAATGTACTACAAAGGGTGAATTTAACTCAGATGACCATTATATCTACTACTGCGGGCAGGAATCCCTCAGAAGAAATGGAGTAGCCATCATGGTCAACAAAACAGTCCGAAATGCAGTGCTTGGATGCAATCTCAAAAATGGCAGAATGATCTCTGCTCATTTGCAAGGCAAACCATTCAATATCACAGTAATCCAAGAATATGCCCCAGCCAGTAACACTGAAGAAGCTGAAGTTGAATGGTTCTATGAAGACCTACAAGACCTTTTGGAACTAACATCCAAAAAAGATGTCCTTTTCATCACAGGAGATTGGAATGCAAAAGCAAGAAATTGAAAGATACCTGGAGTAACAGGCAAGCTTGACCTTGGAGCACAAAATGAAGCAGGGCAAAGGCTAACAGAGTTTTTCCAAGAGAATGCACTGGTCATAACAAACACCCTCTTCCAACAACACAAGTGAAGACTCTACACAGAGACATCACCAGATGGTCAATATCAAAATCAGATTGATTATATTCTTTGCAGCCAAAGATGGAGAAGCTCTATACAGTCAGCAAAAACCAGACTAGGAGCTGACTGTGGCTCAGATCATGAACTCTTTATTGCCCAATTCAGACTTAAATTGAAGAAAGTAGGGAAAACCACTAGACCATTCAGGCATGACCTAAATCAAATCCCTTGCGAATACACAAGGGAAGTGACAAATGGCTTCAAAGGATTGGATCTGATAGAGTACCTGATGAACCATGGACAGAGGTTCATGACATTGTACAGGAGACAGGGATCAAGATCATCCCCCAAAACAGAAATGCAAATGGCAAAATAGTTGTCTGAGGAGGCCTTACAAATTGCTGAGAAAAGAAGAGATGTGAAAGGCAAAGGAGAAAAGGAAAGATATACCCATTTTAATGGACAGTTACAAAGAATAGCAAGAGGAGATAAGAAAGCCTTTCTCAGTGATCAATGCAAAGAAATAGAGGAAAACAATAGAATGGGAAAGACTAGAGTTCGCTTCAAGAAAATTAGGGATGCTGAGGGAACATTTCATGCAAAGATGGGCTTGATAAAGGACAGAAACTGTATGGAGCTAACAGAAGCAGAAGATACTAAAAAGAGGTGGCAAGAATACACAGAAGAACTATACAAAAAAGATCTTCATGACATAGATAACCATGATGGTGTGATCACTCACCTAGAGCCAGACATCCAGGAATGTGAAGTCAAGTGGGCCTTAGGAAGCCTCACTATGAACAAAGCCAGTGGAGGTGATGGAATTCCAGTTGAGCTATTCCAAATCCTAAAAGATGATGCCATGAAAACACTGCACTCAGTATGCCAGCAAATCTGGCAAACTCAGCAGTGGCCACAGGACTGAAAAAGTCAGTTTTCGTTCCAATCCCAAAGAAAGGAAACGCCAAAGAATGTTCAGACTACCACACAATTGCACTCATCTTCAGTTCAGTTCAGTCGCTCAGTCGTGTCTGACTCTTTGCGACCCCAAAATCCCAGCACTCCAGGCCTCCCCATCCATCACCATCTCCCGGAGTTCACTCAAACTCACATCCATCAAGTTAGTGATGCCATCCAGTCATCTCATCCTCTGTCGTCCCCTTCTCCTCCTGCCCTCAATCCCTCACAGCATCAGAGTCTTTTCCAATGAGTCAACTCTTCACATGAGGTGGCCAAAGTACTGGAGTTTCAGCTTTAGCATCATTCCTTCCAAAGAACACCCAGGGCTGATCTCCTTCAGAATGGACTGGTTGGATCTCTTTGCAGTCCAAGGCATTCTCAAGAGTCTTCTCCAACACCACAGTTCAAAAGCATCAATTCTTCGGCGCTCAGCTTTCTTCACAGTCCAACTCTCACATCCAAAAACCATAGCCTTGACTAGACGGACCTTTGTTGGCAAAGTAATGTCTCTGCTCTTGAATATGCTATCTAGGTTGGTCATAACTTTCCTCCCAAGGAGTAAGCGTCTTTTAATTTCATGGCTGCAGTCACCATCTGCAGTGATTTTGGAGCCTAAAAAAATAAAGTCTGACACTGTTTCCACTGTTTCCCCATCTATTTCCCACGAAGTGATGGGACCAGGTGCCATGATCTTTGTTTTCTGAATGTTGAGCTTTAAGCCAACTTTTTCACTCTCCTCTTTCACATTCATCAAGGGGCTTTTTAGTTCTTCTTCACTTTCTGCCATAAGGGTGGTGTCATCTGCATATCTGAGGTGATTGATATTTCTCCCGGCAATCTTGATTCCAGCTTGTGCTTCTTCCAGCCCAGTGTTTCTCATGATGTACTCTGCATATAAGTTAAATAAACAGGGTGACAATATACAGCCTTGACATACTCCTTTTCCTATTTGGAACCAGTCTGTTGTTCCATGTCCAGTTCTAACTGTTGCTTCCTGACTTTCATATAGGTTTCCCAAGAGGCAGATCAGGTGGTTTGGTATTCCCATCTCTTTCAGAATTTTCCACAGTTTATTGTGATCCACACAGTCAAAGGCTTTGGCATAGTCAAAAAGCAGAAATAGATGTTTTTCTGGAACTCTCTTGCTTTTTCCATGATCCAGTGGATGTTGGCAATTTGATCTCTGGTTCCTCTGTCTTTTCTAAAACCAGCTTGAACATCTGGAAGTTCATGGTTCATGTATTGCTGAAGCCTGGCTTGGAGAATTTTGAGCATTCCTTTACTAGCGTGTGAGATGAATGCAATTCTGTGGTAGTTTGAGCATTCTTTGGCATTGCCTTCCTTTGGGATTGGAATGAAAACTGACCTTTTCCAGTCCTGTGGCCACTGCTGAGTTTTCCAAATTTGCTGGCATATTGAGTGCAGCACTTTCACAGCATCATCTTTCAGGATTTGAAATAGCTCAACTGGAATTCCATCACCTCCACTGGCTTTGTTCATAGTGCTGCTTTCTAAGGCCCACTTGACTTCACATTCCAGGATGTCTGGCTCTAGGTGAGTGATCATACCATCGTGATTATCTTGGTTGTGGAACTCTTTTTTGTACAGTTCTTCTGTGTATTCCTGCCACCTCTTCTTAATATCTTCTGCTTCTGTTAGGTCCATACCATTTCTGTCCTTTATCGAGCCCATCTTTGCATGAAATATTCCCTTGGTATCTCTAATTTTCTTTCTCGTCTTTCCCATTCTGTTGTTTTCCTTTATTTCTTTGCATTGATCATTGAGGAAGGCTTTCTTATCTCTTCTTGCTATTCTTTGGAACTCTGCATTCAGATGCTTATATCTTTCCTTTACTCCTTTGCTTTTTACTTCTCTTCTTTTCACAGCTATTTGTAAAGCCTCCCCAGACAGCCATTTTGCTTTTTTGCATTTCTTTTCCATGGGGATGGTCTTGATCCCTGTCTCCTGTACAATGTCACGAACCTCCATCCATAGTTCATCAGGCACTCTGTCTATCAGATCTAGTCCCTTAAATCTATTTCTCATTTCCACTGTATAATCATAAGGAATTTGATTTGGGTCATACCTGAATGGTCTAGTGGTTTTCCCTACTTTCTTCATTTTCAGTCTGAATTTGGCAATAAAGAGTTCATGATCTGAGCCACAGTCAGCTCCCGGTCTTGTTTTTGCTGACTGTATAGAGCTTCTCCATCTTTGGCTGCAAAGAATATAATCAATCTGATTTCGGTGTTGACCATCTAGTGATGTCCATGTGTAGAGTCTTCTCTTGTGTTATTGGAAGAGGGTGTTTGCTATGACCAGTGCTTTTTCTTGGCAAAACTCTATTAGCCTTTGCCCTGCTTCATTCCGTATTCCAAGGCCAAATCTGCCTGTTACTCCAGGTGTTTCTTGACGTCCTACTTTTGCATTCCAGTCCCCTATAATGAAAAGGACATCTTTTTTGGGTGTTAGTTCTAAAAGGTCTTGTAGGTCTTCGTAGAACCATTCAACTTCAGCTTCTTCAGCGTTACTGGATGGGGCATAGACTTGGATTCCTGTGATATTGGATGGTTTGCCTTGGAAACGAACAGAGATCATTCTGTTGTTTTGTCGTCATCTTGCACATTACTTAACATCACTAGCAAAGTAATGCTCAAAATTCTCCAAGCCAGGCTTCAACAGTACGTGAACTATGAACTTGCAGGTGTTCAAGCTAGATTTAAAAAAGGTATAGGAACCAGAGAGAAAATTGCCAACATCCGTCGGATCATCAAAAAAGCAAGACAGTTCCAGAGAAACATCTACTTCTGCTTTATTGAGTATGCCAAAGCCTTTGACTGTGTGTATCATAACAAACTGTGGAAAATTCTTCAAGAGATGGGAATACCAGACCACCTGACCTGCCTCTTGAGAAATCTGTATGCAGCTTAAGAAGCAATAGTTAGAACTGGACATGGAACAACAGACTATTTCCAAATCGGGAAAGGAGTACATCAAGGCCATATTTTATCACCCTGCTTATTTAACTTATATGCAGAGTACTTCATACGAAATGCCAGGCTGGAAGAAGCACAAGCTGGAATCAAGATTGCCGGGAGAAATATCAATAACCTCAGATATGCAGATGACACCACCCTTATGGCAGAAAGTGAAGAAGAACTAAAGAACCTCTTGATGAATGTGAAAGAGGAGAGTGGAAAAGTTGGCTTAAGGCTTAACATTCAGAAGACTAAGATCATGGCCTCTGGCTCCATCACTTCATGGCAAACAGATGGGGAAACAATGGAAACAGTGACAGACTTTATTTTTTTGGGCTCCAAAATCACTGCAGATGGTGATTGCAGCCATGAAATTAAAAGACGCTTACTCCTTGGAAGCAAAGTTATGACCAACCTAGACAGCATATTCAAAAGCAGAGACATTTGTCAACAAAGGTCCGTCTAGTTAAGGCTATGGTTTTTCCAGTAGTCATGTATGGATGTGAGAGTTGGACTATAAAGAAAGCTGAGCGCCGAAGAATTGATACTTTTGAACTGTGGTGTTGGAGAAAACTTTTGAGAGTCACTTGGACTGCAAGGAGGTCCAAACAGTCCATCCTAAAGGCAATCAGTCCTGAATATTCATTGGAAGGACTGATGTTGAAGCTGAAACTCCAATACTTTGGCCACCTGATAGGAAGAACTGATTCACTGAAAGTGACCCTGATGCTGGGAAAGATTGAAGGCAGGAGGAAAAGGTCATGACAGAGGATGAGATGGTTGGGTGACATCACTGACTAGATGGACATGAGTCTGAATAAGCTTTTGCAGTTGGTGATGGACAGGGAGGCCTGGCGTGCTGCAGTCCCTGGGATCGCAAAGGGTCGTACATGACTGAGCAACTGAACTGAACTGAGAAAACGAGGAATACCAGTTTCCTTTTCATCATCATCTATACCTGGTGGAGCGGGTTTTCTTTCTTTTTTAACTGTTTTTTGAGTGTTTGATCCCTTGAGGCAGAGAAACCCAGCACTCTGTCATCTAGCCATCTGTCCAAAAGTGCTCTTTACCTGAGAAAGGCTGTCTACAGAGTAGGCCTGAAGGTTGACATCACTCTCCTTTGCTGAGCTCCCTGGCAACAAAGTATCATGAGGCAGCTCATCCCAAGCAAATACAATCTATTATAATTCCAGGTGATACAAAGTCATTTGGTATCACTCAGTAGCAAAGGTGAGCATTCCATTGCATCTCTCGAAGTGCTTAGAGAGAATGCAGATGACTCAGGGGTCTTGCCATATGCTCCTTGGCCCTGAGCTGCTGCTGCAGTTCCTGTAAAATCTGCTCCTGGCTTCCAGCCAGCCAGGAGCCTATTTACAGCTACTGTTCTGGTCTTTGAATTGTTGGCCAGCTCCAGCTTTTGCTCTTCACGCTAACACTCTGCCATCCCTAGAGGTAACAAGGTGCCTATATAAAGCTGCTTATAGTCACTCTTCCAGCTCGGGCTCTGTCTCCCTTCCACTTCAACTCTCTTGACTCATCTGGTTTCTCTCTTATTAATTGAACTTTCTTTCTCTGCATATGTCCTTCAGATTGCGATATTAGCTGCATGCTTCTTTTTTTTTTTTTTTTTTTTTTTTGGCTGTGCTGGGTCTTCATTGCCTCACGGAGTTTTCTCTAGTTGTGGGGTTACTCTCTAGTTGTAGTGCATTGGCTTTTAATTGCAGTGGCTTCTCTTGCCTCGGAGCATGGGCTGTAGGCAGGAGGGCTTCAGTTGTGGTTCCTGGGCTCTAGAGCAGACTCAGGAGTTGTGACACATGAGCTTAGCTGCCCCGAGGCATGTGGGATTATCCTGTACCAGGGATCAAACCTGTGTCTCCTGCATTCAGAGGCAGATTCTTTACCACTGAGCCACCAAGGAGGACCCTGGCTGGACGGTTTTACCTGACTTTTGTTTGCTTGTTTTTGCCCCAGATGCTGCCTCTCGGGCTATTCTTTCAGAGACTCAGCATTAGCACCCAAGGCCATGGCTGGCCCTTTCAGTACCATCTAGCAAGTATCCCAAGCTACTGCTCATCTAGGAGAGAATGTAGATGGGTGCTCATCCATGACCTCACACCAAAAAGTTAAAATAAAACAAATGCAATAAAAGGAATGTACTCAGTATCTGTGCAACAATATAAATCTCACATCTTATCATCTTAGGGCAGACTGTAAACCTAGAAATAGTGTAAAGGGAATCAATATGGTGCTCTTATATGCTCTGGTCTCTGCACACGACCAAGAAAAAGACGTGGTATCCAGATGAGTGGGCAAAGGGTGAAGGCAGGCTTGATTGTGCTGGTTTTATTATAAAAAAAAATTTTTTAAGCTAATCATGAACTACCTTAGGAAGCTTCCTAAGTCTTCTGCTTGTCTGTAAACCCAAGTTCTGCCTTTATGCCTTTATGGGGCAGTGAATATTATGGAATAGCTTAGAGATTCCCTCAGATATGCAGAAAAGTGAAAGTGTTACTCACTCAGTAGTTGCTCTTTGGGACCCATAGACTGTCACATGCCAAGTTTCACTGTCCTTCCTCTCCTGGAATTTGCACTACTCATGTCCATTAAGTCAGTGACGCCATCCAACCATCTCATCCTCTGTTGTCTCTTTCTCCTCCTGCCCTCCATCTTTCCCCGAATCAGAGTCTTTTCCAATAAATGGGTTCTTTGCATCAGGTGGGCCAAAGTATTGGAGCTTCAGCTTCAGCATCAATCTTTCCAATGTATATTCAGGACTGATTTCCTTTAAGAGTCACTGGTTTGATCTCCTAGTAGTCTAAAGGACTCTTAAGAGTTTTCTCCAGCACCACAATTCAAGAGCATGAATTCTTTGGTGCTCAGCCTTTTTATGGTCCAATTCTCACATCCATACATGACTACTGGAAAAACCACAGCTTTGACTATATGGACCTTTGTTAGCAAAGTGATGTCTCTCCTTTTTAATACGCTAAGATTGTCCTAGCTTTTCTTCCAAGGAGCAAGGGTCTTTTAATTTCACGGCTGCAGTCACTGTCTGCAGAGATTCTGGAGCACAAGAAAATAAAATCTGTCACTGTTTCTACTTTTCCCCCCACCTATTTGCCGTGAAGTGATGGGACTGATGCCATGATCTCAGTTTTTGGAATGCTGAGTTTTAAACCAACTTTTTCACTCTCTTCTTTCACCTTCATCGAGACTCTTTAGTTCCTCATCACTTTATGCCATAAGGGTGATATCATCTGCATAAATGAGATTACTGATATTACTTCCAGCAATCTTAATTCCAGTTTATGATTCAGCCAGCCTGGCATTTTGCATGATGGTCTCTGCATAGAAGTTAAATAAGCAGAGTGACAATGTACAGCTTTGACATACTCCTTTCCCAATTTTGAACTAGTCCATTGTTCCATGTCCAGTTCTAACTGTTGTTTCTTGATTTGCATACAAGTTTCTCAGGAGACTAAGTTGGCCTGGTATTCCCATCTCTTGAAGAAATTTCCACAGTTTGTTGTGATCCACACAGTCAAAGGCTTTAGTATAGACAATGAAGCAGAAGTAGATGTTTTTATGGAATTCCCTTGCTATTTCTATGATCCAATGGATATTGGCAACTTGATCTCTGATTCTTCTGCCTTTTCTAAATCCATCTGGAAGTTCTCAGTTCACATACTTCTGAAGCCTAGCTAGAAGGATTTTGAGCATTACCTTTGCTAGCATGTGAAATGAGCAAAATTGTATGGGAGTTTGACCATTCTTTGGCATTTCCTTTCTTTGGGATTGGAATGAAAACTAATCTTTTCCAGTCCTGTGGCCACTGCTGAATTTTCCAAATTTGCTGGCATATTGAGTGCAGCACTTTCACAGCATCATCTTTCAGGATTTGAAATAGCTCAGCTGGAATTCCATCACCTCCACTAGCTTTCATAGTGATGCTTCCTAAGGCCTACTTGCCTTCACACTCCAGAATGTCTGACTCTAGGTGAGTTACCACACTATTGTGGTTGTCTGGGTCATTAAGACCTTTTCTGTATAGTTCTTCTTTGTATAATCGCCACCTCTTCTTAATCTTGTCTGCTTCTGTTTGGTCCTTACCACTTCTGTCCTTTATTGTGCCCATCTTTGCATGAAATGTTCCCTTGGTATCTCCGATTTTCTTGAGAAGATCTCTAGTCTTAATCATTCTATTGTTTTCCTCTATTTTTTGCATTGTTCCCTTAGGAAGCTTTCTTATCTCTCCTTGCTATTCTTTGGAACTCTGCATTCAAATGGGTATATCTTTCCTTTTCTCCTTTGCCTTTTGCTTCTCTTCTTTTCCCAGCGATTTGTAAGGCCTCCTTGGACAACCACTTTGCCTTCTTGCCTTCTTGCATTTCTTTTTCTTGGAGATGGTTTTGGTCACCACATGCTGTGCAATGGTACGACCCTCCATCCATAGTTCTTCAGGTACTCTGTCAAACCAGATCTAATCCCTTGAATCTATTTCTCACTTCCACTGTATAATCATAAGAGATTTGATTTAGGCCATACCTGAATAGCCTAGTGGTTTTCCTTACTATCTTCAATTTAAGCCTGAATTTTGCAATAAGGAGATGATGATCTGAGTCACAGTCAGCTCTGGTTTTGTTTTTGCTAACTGTATAGGGCTTCTCCATCTTCAGGTGCAAAGAATATAATCAATCTGATTTCAGTGTTGACCATCTGGTGATGTCCGTGTGTAGAGTCGTCTCTTGTGTTGTTGGAAGAGTGTTTGCTATGATCAGTGTGTTCTCTTGGCAAAACTCTGTTAGCCTTTGCCCTGCTTCATTTTGTACTCCAAGGTTAAACTTGTCTGTTACTCCAGGTGTCTCTTGATTTCTTACTTTTGCATTCCAATCTCCTATGATGAAAAGGACATCTTTTTTGGATGTTAGTTCTAGAAGATCTTGTAGGTCTTCAAAGAACCATTCAACTTCAGCTTCTTCAGCGTTAGTGGTTTGGGCTTAGATGTGGATTCCTCTGAAGATGAATGGCTTGCCTTGGAAACAAAGCAAGATCGTTCTGTGATTCTTGAGATTGCATCCAAGTACTGCATTTCAGACCCTTTTGTTGACTATGAAAGCTACTCCATTTCTTCTAAGAGATTCTTGCTCACAGTAGTAGATATAATGGTCATTTGAATTAAATTTGCCCATTCCCATCCATTTTAGCTCATTGATTCCTAAACTGTTGATGCTTATTCTTACCATCTCCTGCTTGACTACATTCAGTTTACTTAGATCCACTGACCTAACATTCCAGGTTCCTATGCAATATTGTTCTTTACAGCATCAGACTTTGCTGTCACCACCAGAAGCCTCCACAACTGAGTGTCATTTGCTGTGGCCTCTTCATTCTTTTTGGAGCTATTTCTCCAGTTTCCCTGTAGCATATTGAAAACCTACCAACTTGGTGAGCTCATCTTCCAGTATCATCTTTTTCATGCTGTTCATGGGGTTCTATAGGCCAGAATACTAGAGTGGCTTGCCATTCCCTTCTCTAGTGGACCATGTTTGAATGGTTATAATACATAGAAGCATTCATTAACTGTTAAGGGCCTACCTGTCCAGGCACTGTCCTCAGCACCTGATGAACATCAGTTAGGAAAACAAAGGTCTCTGTAATAATGGAGTTCGAATCATTAAAAAATTATGTTTTCAGGACTTTCCTGGTGGTCAGTGGCTAAGACTGTGTATTCCCAATGTATGGGGCCTGAGTTCAATCCCTGATCAGGGAACCTAGATCCCAAATGCTGCAGTAAGAGTCTGCATGCCACAACTGAAGATCTAGCATGCTGCAACAGAGATCGAAGATCCTGCCTGCTGCACCTAAGACCTGGTACAGCCAAATAAATGAATATTTTTTATTTATGCTCTTAAGAGCCTTTAATTGTATAGGCAAAGCTTAACATTATGATGTGAAGTTAAAAAAAAAGCAAGGTTCAAAATTACATATTCAGCAGGATCTTTATATATGCCTGTGAAAGTGTTAGTTGCTTAGTTGTGTCTGACTCTTTGCGACTCCATGGACTGTAGCCCACCAGGCTCCTCTGTCCATGGGATTCTCCAGGCAAGAATACTGGAGTGGGTAGCCATTGCATTTTCCAGGGGTCTTCCCGACCCAGAGATCGAACCCTTGTCTCCGTCCTGCAGGAGGATTCTTTACCCACTGAGCTATTGGGAGAGCCCCATATATTCCTATAGTCACAGATAATTCCTTTAAAACTTAAATCCTTCATAGAAGTTGTCTCTACAGTGTTGAAATTGTAAGTTATTTTTATTTTTCATTATGCTTTTCTATACTTCAGTATTTTTAAAATTATTTTCGGTAAGCAACTTAGATCAACAGATAAATAATAGAACAGGTAAGACGGTGAGTAACAGGAATCTGGAACTTTCATCCTAAAACTCCTATCTGTGTTCCTCATAAGTAATATCACTTTTTTCAAGTATAGGTTTCCCAATCTACAAAGCTCTTTTCAGCATTTCTTTATCTGTCAGCTGAGAAGAGCAAGCAATAACCTACCATGAACAATTGCTGCTCAGGGTTGAATGTGTCTGAGGCTGATAAGTTAACGAATTGATGGGTCAATGTAAACTGCATTTTGAGATATCACATATTTTAATACCCATGGAATTATTCATATAATGCTACTTGTATACAATGTAGATTGAGCATCTGTGAGCATGATATACACACACACACACACTTACACATACACCCCAAAGGATAAAAAAACAATGATAGTCAGCTGACAAAGATTTTCTAAAACAATCCTAATATCATTGAATGTTCTTATTACCAATACAGATACCATTTAAAGTAAACATTCTTTCATTTTTATCCCTTTGTGAGACTTCAACCAAATAGATATTTAAACACTAGGGGAAAAAATACCACATGTTGTAATTTTGGGTTTTGAATCTAGGGTCATTTAAACAAAGGAATGGTATATAAATATTCATTGATGTTGTTGTTTAGTCAAGTCCAACTCTTTTTGAACCCATGGACTGTAGCCCTCCAGGCTTCTCTGTCCACGGGATTTCACAGGCAGGAAAGTGGATTGCCATTTTCTTCCCCAGTGGATCTTCCTGACCCAGGTATTTAACATCCATCTCCTGCCCTGGCAGGTGGATCCTTTACCACTGAGCCACCTGGGATTCCAATAATGTTCATGGAGTAATGTAAATAGAGAGTCTTACATTTATTATCACAAAGAAAAAGTTGCTCAATCATGTCCGACTCTTTGCAACCCTATGGACTGTAGCCCACCAGGCTCCTCTGTCCAAGGGATTCTACAGGCAAGAATACTGGAGTGGGTTGCTGTGCTCTCCTCCAGGGGATCTTCCCAACCCAGGGATCTCAACCCAAACCCGCATCTCTTATATCTCCTGCATTGGCAGGTGGATTCTTTACCACTAGCACACACAAATGTAGCCAATTACTCAACTGTAATTTTCCCATATATCTACTTATCTTAAACACACACACACATACACAAATGAAGTTGAGAAACTAAGCTGAGCATGAAGAAGGTGCCTAGAAGGCATAAGAAGTCAGGTGAAAATGAGCAATAGCAACAATAATATAAAAGATCAGAAACTGTAACATCTCAGCTCTGGTGAGTGAGTGAAGAGGTAGGTACCGAACAGAGGGAGTGTGGGTATGGATTTTTTTTTTTTTTTTTAATATATAGAACTGGTCAATGAGCAGCTTTGAAGAAAGTAAAAACTTCAAATACTTGATTAACACTGAAAATAGAATAAGTTAAAGATTATCTGTCTAATATACACATTGTATGTATACATGTGTGTGTTCAGTTGCTTCACTCGTGTCCAACTCTTTGAGACCCCATGAACTGTAGCCCCCGGGCTCCTCAGTCCATGGGATTCACCGAGCAAAAATACTGGCGTGGGTTGCCAGGAGATTTTCCCGATCAAGGAATCGAACCCACTTCTCCTGAATTGCACACAGATTCTTTACTGCTGAGTCACCAGAGAAGTCCAAAATACACACTACTATATATAAAATAGGTGACTATTTTTAGTTATCTAAAATAGATAACTATACAGTATAGCACAAGAAACTCTACTCAATACTCTGTAATGACCTACATGGGAAAAGAATCTAAAAACACTAGACATACGTATATGTATAACTGATTCACTTTGCTGTACATATGAAACTAATACAACATTGTAAATCAATTATGCTCTAATAAAAAATTTTAAAAAGATTATCTGTCTAAACAAAAGATTTGCTTTCAGGGCAAATCTCATAAACCAAAAGACTTGCTTTCAGAGCAAAGCTCATGACAACATGAAAGGCTAGAATGGCAGATTCGACTTGCCGCAGTGGGTCAACGTAGTTTTTCAGTGAGTGTCGACAGTGCGTCCTGCCCTCCCAACAGGGTGGCTAGAAGCAGGAGTCACTATGGGAGGACGGGCAAGTGACACTAAAGGCTGCTCAGATTTCGTTCCAGACTGTGAGCTAAAAGAAAAGCAGTCCTTTTCGTTGTGCATGTGTGCATGCTAAAGCGCTTCAGTCGTGTCCAACTCTTTGCAACCCCATGGCCTGTTGCCCACCAGGCTTCTCTGGTCTTGAGATTCTCCAGGTAAGAATACTGGAGTGGGTTGCTATGCCCTCCTTCAGGGGATCTTCCTGACCCAGCAATTAAATTCTCATCTCCTGCATTGCAGGCAGATTCTTTACTCACTAAGCCACCTAGAAAGCCCAACCTTTTTCATCCCAGAGGTTCAAAGAGGTGTATGACATGTGAACAAGCCAGGCTTAGAGAAACATTGCCAGGGTCAGAGAGTCTGAAAGGCATGCCACCAAGGGCTTGACTGTGAGTACACAGGTCGGGGAGAAGGGGATGGCAGTCACTGGGGAGTATATATAGATTCCAGTCCCTAAATAGCTTGACCTTGTACTATGCAAGGAACACAGTTTATTTTTTTTTCCTACTCAGGGACTCAGATTATTTTTTCCTACTATGTTATCTTTCCTTTTTGTTTTATTGGGTGTATTTCTTAACATAACAGCAATACAAATTAACGTATGTTTATTGCAGAAAATACATAGATGCAGAATAACACAAAAATAGAACTAAATACCACCTGTAAGCTCATCCTTCAGAGATATTCAACTTGAACATTCTGACATGTACCCATCCAGCTGTCATTCTTTCTCAATGAATAGTTGCTTGTTTTTTTTTTTTAAATTGGGAATCATTGTGAATATACTGCTTTGTAACCTGCCTCTTAAATTTTAAATAAAATCCTCATCATCTGGCAATGCCATTAAATATTTCTTCTAAAATATAATTTTTTGTTGTTTGTTTTGTTTTGTTTTTGGTCACACTGTGCAACATCAGGATTTTATTTCCCTGACCAGGGATTGAACCCAGGCCTCCTACAGTGGTAGCACGGAGTCTTAGCCACTGGACTGCCAGGGAAGTCCCTAAAACATGGTTTTACTGGCTGTGTGCCATGCTGTCACATGAATGCCTTCTCATTTAGCCAACTATAACCACACTCGGATTTCAAAGGATTCTGACCTACACATAGTATGTGATGTGTTGTTGTTATTCAATCGCTAAGTCATGTCCAACATTTGGTGACCCAAGGACTGAAGTACCCCAGGCTTCCCTGTCTTTCATCATCTCCCAGAGTTTGCTGAAACTCACGCCCATTGAGTTGGTGATACCATCCAACCCTCTCATCCTCTGCCACCCCTTCTCCTTTTGCCTTCATTCTTTACCAGCATCAGGGTCTTTTCCAGTGAGTCACCTCTTTGCATCAGGTAGCCAAAGTAATGGAGCTGCAGCTTCAGCATCAGTCCTTCCAATGAATATTCAGGGTTGATTTCCTTCAGGATTGACTGGTTTGATCTCCTTGCTGTCCAAGGGACTCTCAAGAGTCTTCTCCAACACCACAGTTCAAAAGCATCAGTTCTTTGGCACTCAGCCTTCTTTTTTTCTATGAGTCCAACTCTCATATCTGTACATGACTACTGGAAAAACCATAGCTTTGACTATATGGACCTTTGTCAACAAAGTGATGTCTCTGTTTTTTAAAACACTGCTGCCTAGGTTTGTCATAGCTTTTCTTCCAAGCAGCAAGCATCTTTTAACGTCATGATTTATTCATGAAATTAGTTTCATGATTTATTAATTTCACGATTGCAGTCACTATCACTGATTTTGGAGCCCAAGAAAAGAAAATTTGTACCCTCACACAGAGGACTGTAACAAATCTCTTTTTTCTTTTTCTTCCAGGTAGGTTTCTTGAAGTGAAACTAGGTGAATGGCTGTATATATCTTTCAGGCATTTGATATTTGATGTCAAACTGTCCTCCAGAAAAGTCTACTGCTCTATATTTTATCAGCAGCGTATGAGCCTGTCCATTCACCCTGCATCCTCGAGGAAGTCACATTAAATATCACAATGTTACAGTGAAAAGAATCTGTTGGGTTTGTTTATGTGTAAGTGTTATACTGCAGTTTCCGCTGCAATTTTTTAAATTATTGGTGAGGTTTCTCTTACAAGTATTCACGTCTTGTGTTGTAACATAAAAGTAAAACAAGTGCAGTTTTCCCTTACACATATTCTTTTTATAAAATTTTTTGTTGTGGAGCACTTTTAAAATCTTTATTGAATTTGTTATGATATTGCTTCTGGTTTAAGCTTTAGTTTTCTGGTCATGAGGCATGTGGGATCTTAGTTCCCCAACCAAAGATTGAAGCTGCACCCCCTGCCTTGGAAGGCCAAGTCTTAACCACTGGACCACCAGGAAGGCCCCTCTAATACACATTCTTTTACACAAAAGCAGACAGGGACACTTATCTCCACTCCTTCCCAATGCTTGTGGAAGTATTTTCCTCACCGTCATTTTTCCCACTTGTGGTTGATGGTTAATAACAACAGGAGCGGGAATAATAGCAAAAGAGAGTGTCAAAACATTTGGATGAGAGAAGAGATTTATATTTCAACTTTGGTGTCCCTAAAGGAGAGAACTAGTCAAGGAGCGAGAGAATATTTTTAAGAGGATATCAAAAACATTCAGAAGTCAGTATTAGGAAACATTCAATCTTCGCACTCCGTCTTCCCAGCTCACATCCTGGAGCTGCTCCTCTCAAGAGAGAAGGTAGATGGTTACCTAGAAATGAACGTAGAACCAGTTCTCGTATCCAAGGAAGTGCCCAAGCCAAGATGCTTGACTGGTTTCTGTCCAGCTTAGCATTGTCAATGGCAAAGTGTCTTGGTCTAAACAAAAAATATGTGGTCACTGTACTGGATAGAATTGTGTCACCCAAAAAATATCCACTTGGAACCTCAGAATATGACCTTGTCTGGAATGATCTTTGCAGATGTAGTGAAGGTAAGAAACTCAAAGGGAAGCCATCTTGAATTAGGGTGGCCCTTAATCCCACGAAGAGAGCCCTTATACAAGACAGAAAGGGGAAGAAAGAGGCACAGTGAGGAGGGCCTTGTGACAACTGAGGCAGGAAATGGAAACCACGCTGCCCCAAGTCAAAAGACGTCAGGGACGGCCAGCAGCCGCTAGAAACCTAGAGAGAAGCATGGACTACCTTACCCCTCCAGAGGGAACCCACCCTGCCAACATCTTGATTTAAAATGTTCGCCTCTAGAACTGTGAGAAAATAAGTTTCTGTCATTCTAAGCCACCTGGTTAGTGGTACTTCAAGACAGCAGCCCCAGGCAGGTAACACCATCACCCTACTTCGAAGAGGCTGTCGGGGGTTCAAGACAGCAGTGCGTTGTCCTGGCTTTATCAGTGTTCAGTCTCCACGCTGTGTCCAACTCGTTGTGACCCAGTGGATTGCAGCACACCAGGCTTCTCTGTCCTTCACTATCTCCTGGAATTTGCTCAAACTCAGTGGTAAAGGATGCTCCCATCAGCATCCCTTGTCCGCTCAGCTCCAGAATTCAGTTTCTGGGTTTCCACACCCAGCCCTCCCCAGCATGAGCAGGAGATGGGAAGAGATACCTCTGGAGAAGCTGACTGTCCTGGTTAGTAGCCCTATTGCACTCTCGTGAGGTTGGCAAATCAGCCAGCTTGCCCGTGCAGACACAATGCTCGGTCATGTTTCCATGCCACCCTCTTAACTATAAACAGACACCAAATTATCATAAATGGAAACAAATTCAGAGAATTAAGAGCCTGGTATGCAGACATTTGCAAGTCAGTGGAGCCCTGCATGCTTGAGGAAGCCGGCCCTCCTTTCCATAGCCCCAAATCCCTCTATCTCGCTCTGGATTCCTAGGGTATGACTAGCTGCCTTAGTCCTGTGGCATTTACAAGAATTTTATTATCTAGTTTCTTCTTTCAGACACTGAGCTCTATATATTTAAAAAAAATTTATTGGTGTATAGTTGCTTTACAATGTTATGTTCGTACAGCAAAGTGAATAGGCTATACATATACATATAGCCACTCTTTTTCAGATTTCTTTCCCATTTAGGTCACCATAGGGCACTGAGTAGAGTTCTTATGTTGTAAGTAGGTTCTCATTAGTTATCTATTTCACACATAATATCAATAGTGTATATGTCAATCCCAATCTCCCAATTTATCCCACACCCCCCTTCCCACCTTGGTGTTCATACATTTGTTTTCTATGTCTGTGTCTCTACTTCTGCTTTGCAAATAAGTTCATCTATACCATTTTTCTAGATTCCACATACATGCGTTAATATACAATATTTGTCTTCTTTCTTTCTGACTTCATTCTCCATGACAGTCTCTAGGTCCATCCATATCTCTGCAAATGGCACAATTTTGTTACTTTTAATGGTTGAGTAATATTCCATTGTTCTTCCCCACAGCACTGACTGCTAACAAGAATCTCCATAAATATGACTAAAGATGAGACTTGAGATCCAGTACACACACAACGCACATGCAACACACACACACACATAGATTCAGCATCATCTTGATAAGTTAACCATCAAAACCATGTTCATAGAGTCCCCATGGCTTGACACAACATTCGCAAGTGTGTCCATGGATTGACTGCTTCCAGATACCCAGTATGCACCTAAGAGCCCGACTCAAGGTTGTAACATTCAGTCTTTGTAGAAACCTGGAAGCTAAGAACTGCCATTTTGCAGGTTAAGAAACCAAAGCTCCCTAAGGCTTCTCAACCCACCCAGGATCACACAGACTAAATTCAGGCTCTGGCAATTTAACTCTAGATCTTTGGCCCTTCAATCTCAAGGCAGATTCTTCTTCTGACGTTATATGGATCATCCTATCCAGTAATAAGACTCATCCTCCCCTTCTCCATTGACAGCATCCATAGCACCAGACATTACAGGCACGCACAGGTTAAATCTAAAGGATGAGAGGGACTTCACTGGCCAGTGTCATGGGTGGGGCTCCCAAATGGGGAGTGGAAAGCAGCCAAGCTCAGAGCTTTACACAGGATCCCTCCAGACCCCACTGAGGCCCAGAAAGATCTGAGCCGGTAGGATTTCCAATTAGTGCTCCTGTGCAATGATGAGACTTACATTTGAAAGAGTGAAGAGCACAAGAAGAGAAAAGAATAATCCTTGTCTGCACAAACTCAGGCTATCATGATCTCTTCCAGAGAGCAGTACAGATTGAATATAAAGTCTTGGTGGTGGTGACTTCCCTGGCAGCATAGTGGACAGGAATCTGCCTGCCAATGTAGAGGACATAGTTTCATGCCTTCTGGAAAGATCCTATGTGCCACAGGGCAACTAAGCCCATGCACCACAACTGCTGAGCCCATGTGCCTAGAGCCTGTGTTCCATAACCAGAGAAGCCACCACAATGACGCTTCCATGCACTTAGGGACTGAGCACGCAAGTATGGGACAGGCTTCAATAGGATCCATGCATCTCAAAGTCCGTTATGATCATCTGTTTCTCTTCAACAAGTAGCACAGTAAAACATCGCAAATTCATAGCTATCAGTCTGATAACACAGCCCCAGACCACTGCTTCCCTGCAACTTCAATTCACGTAGGTGTAGAGAGACTGAAACCAATGTCTGCATGATGCCTACAGATTAAGGGCAAAAAATAAAGGTTCTTCCCTCTTTTCCTCAAAAGGAAGGAACAAAGCTAAGGGACAAAATGGACTTAGCCACTGTAATTCAGTTCCTATTTTCTGGGCCAAGCTGACTTTGAATAAGAGCTTTGAGGAAGTTGTTCAAGACATTTGATAGTTCTGGCCACACTCCAATCTTCTGTCAGCATTGGGGGGTAGACAGCAGACAGGTTTTTGTTGTTGTTTAGTCACTCAGTCGTGTCTGACTCTTTGCAAACCCTTGGACTGCAGTACGCCAAGCTCCTCTGTCCATTGGATTCTCCAGACAAAAATACTAGAGTGGGTTGCCATTTCCTTCTCCAGGGGACCTTCCTGATCAAACCCATGTCTCCTTCAAGCCTCCTGCACTGCAGGCAGATTCTTTACCACCAGGGAAGCCCTTAGAATAAGACAAACTCACCTTTGACACTTTACATCTGAGCCCCAGTGTCCTCATCTGTAAGATTCAAGGTTTGGCTTAGATCAGGGTTTGCACACCAGAATCTCTTATCTACTGATTTCATTGGTCTGCATTGTCAAAATAGTTTAAATATCATTGCTCAATGTGTAGCTGAGAAACAGTCTTTTTTAGAATCTATATGCAATGAACATTATTTTTCCTTTTACAGATAAAACTATGTAGAATGAGCAGCATTCTTTTTAAATTCTCAGTACAGATGACTATTTTTTTGAAGGCAGTACTTTGAGAGAGGAATCAAAATAATACCAGCTGGAACTTTAACTGTCTTATTTGTGATAGTGAAGTCCTCTGCTAACTCACCAAGCGTTCAACCAAATATCACATTTCAAAGCCTCTCATTCGACCTTGGGTATAAACATGTGTCCACTGCCAGATGTTTGCCAAACTTTAACGAATTATATAAACTTGTAGAAGCCACCACGACATACACCTTTTCGTGAAGCACCTTTTGAAACAAACCTATGAAGTCTGTAAAATCAAGACACTCTGTAGAAAGTGCTGATCATTCCTTGTTAAAAAAATTAACGTATGCAGTACTATAGGCGCCGTAGGTGAGAAAGTGCTTATCAGTGAATATTTTCCACAGCCCCACACTTAAGAAAATGCACTTGCAGCTCTTCAGGTTGTTAGTTCTGTGTTATTTACTATGCACGGCTTCCTCTTTTTCTCTCACTTTTATACAGGAAGTGTTGATCTTGCTGGGAGGCAGAGCTGGAAGGTAGGATAGACACTCTGCACAGATGAGCCTTTCCTGGAAAATGTGGAGATTAGAGGGATTCTATAGGTCTGCACATGGCGCCACTTCCTTCCTGTTCCATTCACACAATTGCTCTTTCTTCTCTATTACATCACTGCCCTGCCTTGACTGCTCTAAATTAACTGCTAGGAATTGAGTTTTACTATTTTATCTCTTACTTTAAGGTCTTTGGTTCATTTTGTGTTGATTTTTGTATGTGGTGTGAGCATTTGTTATATCTTGACACTATGTTAAAACCTTCAACTCAGCATCCTGCTGAGCATTAAATCAATTATATTTTTGTAGGTAGAAGTGGCTAAAAATATCTAAGCCATTAAAGAAAAATATTTCAAGCACATTAAAATATTTATTTGTTATAAAAATTAAAGTAATTACTGGTGTGTGCATTATAAATCATCCTTATATATTAGAAGAGACCCCCTAAGATATTTATTGGGCAATAGATTATTGACTTTATTTGACTTAGTATTTTTACTTAAAGACAATGCAAACAACATTTCTTTAAAAGTTATAATGCATATCTTTTAATGGATTTAACTTATTTTAATACTCAATAACTAATTTCTTTAAGAAAAAAACTACAAATTAACATATTATCCTTATGGCTACAATCTACATTAGGCACATGTTAACAAATGTTATCATTCAAAATTATTCTTGCCCAAGTGTAGGTGCCTGACAAAGAGAAATAAACTTGTAACACTCTATTTCTTCTTAAATGAAGTCTTGGATGAGATGAAATGCTGACAAATAGAACTATTGGTAGACTGCCATTGGAACTCAATGCATTCAGAAATTCATGAAAACGTAAGTAGAAGACACATCTAACTCAGTGGATGTGAGAGGAAAAAATAGGGAAGGAAACTATTTTTTAAAACAAAACTTATGACAAAGGACCTCCCTGGTGGTCCAGTGTTAAGAATCCACCTGCCAATGCAGTAGACATAGGTTCGATCCCTGGTCTGGAACTAAGATCCCACATGCAACAGGGCAACTGAGTCTGTGCAGGGCAACTTCTGAGTCTGTGCTCTAGAGCCGCAACTAGAGAAAGCCCTTGCACAGCAACAAAGACCCAGTGCAGCCAAAAATAAAATAATTTTTAAAAGCTTATGAGAGAGGCACCCAAAAAGTAATAAAGGATATGTAATTTTGGTGTTAGATTTCCTATGTCTGCAACTCAGTTCTACTACTGACCAGCTGTGTGAACCTGAGTGAATTGGCCTCTGTAAAGCCTGTTTCTTCCTCTGTGAAATGGGTTTCATGATACTCTCTGTCTCAGAGGGTTGCTATGAAGATTGACTGTGTTACTGCAGGTAGGATACAACTCAGTCCCTTTCTTATAGAGAGGACCCAATAAATGCTAGCTTCAGCATTTCTTTTTTTTTATTTAGTATTTATTTCTTTTTCAAGCTGTCTAATATTTTGAGTTACTAATATTTTGTTAAGGGACCTGTTTCAATTTAAAAAATCAGTATTAAATATTATCAAATGCTTTTCCTCATCTATTAGAGCAAATGACCTTTATATATTAGTAGCTTCATTTACTGATTTGCTAAACCATGTTAAAATTCCTATTTGAAAATCAGCCTTATGGACCTAAAATAAACCTTTCATTGGGGTGAGTTATTTTTTTTAATGTGTTGTTGGAATCTATCTGCCAATATTTTATTTAGGCTTTTTGCCTAATAGTGTCATACTGTTTATGGCTTTCTTTTTATGCTATCTTTGTTGCATTGTGAGGACTACTAACGTCAAAAAACTCATTTTGAAGCTTCCCCCTTTTCTGCTCTGAAACAGCCTGCATGGCCCTGGAGTTATCTGTCCTTTAATGATTTGGTAGAACCTCCCTGAAAAGCCATCTGGGCCTGGGACTTTCCAAGGTTTCGCTTTCACAAACTTCTCTATTTTGTTTATATTATTTGTCTAGTTTATATTTCAGTTTTGTTTTGTTTTTTAAGCTTCGGGAACAGAAGGTCTGGTTTATCAGACGCTTCAATTCATGGCACGTTGTTATCATTGGTAACACAAGGCCTCTCTTATTTATTCTTTCTAAGTATCTTTTCCTTTTTATCCCCATACTTCCTCCCCTACCCTTCCCCCTCAAATAGGCAACCATTCTAATATGTTTCATGTATGTCTTTCTAAAAACTAATATCCTTGCGAGATGTGCACTGTTTTTGTGTGTGCCTTCATTCTTTGACATAAGTGCTAGGGGGGACTACAGTGGTCCAGCTGAATCATGGGGTAATTGGTTTCAGGACCTCCATGGATACCACTGGGGTTTCTCAAGTGGCAAAGAGTTCACCTGCTAATGCAGGAGATGGGGGTCCGATTCTTGGGTTGGGAAGATCCCCTGGAGAAGGAAATGGCAACTTGCCCCAGTGTTCTTGCCTAGAAAATTTCATGGGCAGAAGAGCCTGGCAGGCTGCAATCCATGGGATCAGAAAGAGTCACAAAGTGTGCTCACAACTGAGCAACTGAGCACACACATGGGTACCAAGATCCGAAGATGCCCAAGTCCTTCATATAAAACAGCACAGTACAGTTGGCCTTGCGCATCCATGGGTGCAGGACCCACGGATACAGAGAACTGACTAGTACATCTTATTCTATTAATATTTGTTGCCTTTTTTCCTCAAGCACTGTGTTTAAGACCCATCCATACCATTGTGCAAACATGGAACCCACAGCTTCTAACTGGTGTGATCAACTCCAAGATGAACATCCACTTGATTATACATCTCTACTCTTCCGGTGATGAGCACCCAGGTTCCCTGATACTGCACATGCCTCTGTAACTAATATCATTGTACCTAGCTCTTTATTGCCGGAGAAGGCAATGGCAACCCACTCCAGTACTCTTGCCTGGAAAATCCCATGGACAGAGGAGCCTGGTAGGCTGCAGTCCATCGGGTCTTGAAGAGTCGGATACGACTGAGCGACTTCACTTTCACTTTTCACTTTCCTGCACTGGAGAAGGAAATGGCAACCCACTCCAGTGTTCTTGCCTGGAGAACCCTAGGGACAGGGGAGCCTCATGGGCTGCCGTCTATGTGGTCGCACAGAGTCGGACACGACTGAAGCGACTTAGCAGCAGCAGCAGCAGCTCTTTATTGTTGTTTTTCAGTAGCTCAGTTGTGTCTGACTCTTTGCACCCTCATAGAGAGCAGCATGCCAGTCTTCCCTGCCCTTCAAATCTCCCAGAGTTTGCTCAAATTCATGTTGATTCAGTCAATGATGCCATCTAATCATCTCATCCTCTGTCACTTCTTTCTCCTCTTTCCCTCAATCTTTCCAAGCATCAGAGCTTTTTCCAATGAGTTGACTCATCAAATCAGGTGCCCAAAGGACTGGAACTTCAGCTTCAGCATCAGTCCTTTCAATGAATATTCAGGGTTGATTTCCTTTAGGATTGACTGGTTTGATCTCCTTGCAGTCCAAGGGACTTGCAAGTCCTTTAGGAACCTAATGGTGTCATAACTCATCTGCTGGACTTCCTAATTCTAAGGTGCTGTGCTGTGCTTAGTCGCTCAGTCATGTCCAAATCATAGGGTACGTGGCTGTTTAATCTGACCAAAATGGCTGACCAGCCTATACTCCCACTAGCAGTGTATAAGGATTTCTATGCCCTGAACCCCACTGATTAGTTTTCTGTTGTCAGTCCAATGGGTGTATACCATACACCCTTGTTACTTTAATTTTGATTTTTTTCTCTTCAAACACTAATTAGCTTTTCAAGTGTCCTCATCAGTATCTTGCCTATTCATATCCTTTGCTCACTTTCTAATTGGTCTTGCTGTATTTTTATTTTTGGTTTTCAAAAGTTTCTTGATTAATCTAAATATTAGTCTTTGTCTTGGATGTGGAAAATATCTTCCCTCATTCTATCACTGATTTATCCATTTTAGTCATGATGATGTTTGTTGAATAAAAATCCTTTATTCTGGTATAATCAAATGTCTCAGATTTTTAGTTTATTCTCTTGCTTTTGACAGTTTATTTTTTAAATATTTCTCTGTTCTAGGTAACAATAATAGTGTCCTGTATTTTTTTCTATTAAATTTATCTTTGAGATTTAATTATCTCATTAAACTCATTTAATATTCACCTTTATTTGAGATGCCTGGAATGGATCTGGCTTCCCCAGTGGCTCAGTGGTAAAGAATTCACCTGCCAAAGCAGAAGATGCAGGTTCAATCCCTGGATTGGGAAGATCATTTGGAGAAGGAAATGACAACCCTCTCCAGTATTCTTGCCTGGGAAATCCCATGAACAGAGGATCCTGGTGGGCTACAGTCTATGGAGTCACAAAAGAGTCGGACACAACTTAGCAATTAAACAACAACAAGGGTTGAAACTGTTAGATCTTCACTCCTAATGGCTCTTTGTCATGTTAAACTGTGATATGGTTGTAGTTATGAAGGCAACTAGATCACAACTAGATCACAGTAGATCACAATTATTATAGTTTCTTCCTCCCCATTATTCAATTTTATATTTATCTTTATATTTTTATTTTAAATATATTTTTACTTCTACCCTTTTCATTTAATTATATTTAGTTTTGCTTATAAATTATGTTTTGTGTCTTCACTGAAAGATCAGGAAATCAGTGTATGTTCATGACCTCCATTTCATTCATTTATTTATATTTAGTTTTGCTTATAAACTATGTTTTGTGTCTTCACTGAAAGATCAGGAAATCAGTGTATGTTCATGACCTCCATTTCATTCTCTATCACAATCACTTCAACATCATCAGGACTGATAATATTCTCACATTCAGTTCCATCACAACATATCGGTATCAGTCTAAATGGAATCCATTACGATGCTGGCTATTTTACTGTGCTTTCGATTCTGGTTCCCAGCATTCCCCACAGGTCCTAGCCCTCAGAAGAGAGGAGGTTTTGTCCCTGTCCTGTGAGGCTTCACTTCTGGGAGGGCTGAAAGAAATGTAGCCAATTTGGAAACTAGTGACTCTGGGTTTGGAGCCCTAGGCAGGAGGCTTGGTAGAAAACACAGAATCCAAGAGCCTGTGGAGAAGGCCACGTCCCACAGCAGAAAGAAGGCAAAGCCATGCCAGTGAGGAGGCCTTGTGTGAACGCAGCTGATGTGCCTTCCTGGAACTCAAGGATAATCTGGGCAGAGGCTTGGTGGAGGACATAAATCCTGCTTGAGAAGACGGAGACACTGAATCATGAAAATCTGGGTTTAAGTGGTAAAGTGGTCACATGTGACCACCTCCCCTCTGCCCCCCACTCTCACCCCCCAGCTAGATAGGCCTGGGAACATTTAGCTTACATCTGACATTAAAATGTGACTCAGTAGGAAAATACATTTTTGGGGGTAGATAAATAGCAAGGTCTGCTAAAACAGAAATGCAGGATTATAGATGTTTATATGAATCTCTTACTCTAATAGATACAGATGTGTAGTTTTGTCTTGAAAAAAGAATGAAAGACAAAGCTGGATAAAAGAAGGAACTATGCCCTCCCACAGCTACTTACAAGCTTTCTCAGAACAGAATTTAAACTCATAGTCATTCTCACCTTTCTATTCTCTACTATAAAACACACACACACACAACACACCCTGGGATTTCATATTCCACTTTCAAATGTCCAGAACCTCCCACCTCCCTCCACCCCCAAATCTTCAAAGGCTGAGATCCAGAAACACAAAATCACCTTGTCACAACTCTTTCCTGTTGCCATCATCCAGAAGCCACGTCTTCCTTCTCTGAATTCTCATGATATTTTATCTGTGCCTCTCATGGAGCTTATCGCTTTCTGGCTTGTATCATAGTTGTTTACACATATGAGACACCACGGTCCAGAGAAAAGAACCACTATGGGCTTGAGAGTCAGACCTGTCTTGGGATGGATCCCAGGTCCTTCCCTCACAAGGTGGGTGGCCTTGGGAAAATACCAACTCTTGAGGGCCTCCTTTTCCTTTTTTTTTGGCAAAATATAAAAGTAATGCTCTCCTCTCATGATGATTCTGAAGACAGGAGATAGTATACATAAAACACAGTGCTTGGTAACATACAAAAAAAGTCAGTCATTATTATTATCATTATTTATGATGATGCTATTTTGTATTTCTTATGCCCCCTATGAGAGTATCTATTTATCCATTTATTCAACAGACATTTATTGAAGACAAACTAACATGACAGGCACTGGGGACCACATGGAGAAAAAGATAGAGAGTCAGTAGTCTTGCCTGAAGAATTCCACGACAGAGGAGCCCGGTGGACTATAGTCCATTGGGTGGCAAAGAGTCGGACACGATTGAGTGACTGAGCACAAAGGCAGGAAGTAAACAGCAAGCAAACACAGAGATAGTTTCAGATGAAGAGTAATGCTGTGAAGAAACTAAAACAAAACATGCGATAGAGAGCATCAGAGGTTGGGGGAAAGAGGAAAGGTGTCTCCGGGAATGGAGAAATTGGGTTAACATCAGGATAAGAGGTCAGCACCTACGAGAGGCTCTGAAGCCAGAGCATTTCAGGAGGAGGAGACCTCAGTGAGGAAGCTCTGAGTGAGGAGTGAGCTGACAGCAGTATCAGGAAGGAAGGCAAGGTTGGGGGATGGAAAGTGATGGCGAGTCCCCCAGGGACTCTGATTTTGTGTATGGATTTTTTATTCTTCATTATATCCTTTTTAATCTTTGCACTATTGGTACACTTTGTGAGCTCTTTTGTTTTAGTCAGAAAGAGAAAAACACACTTCGTATATTAAAGCATATATGTGGACTCAAGAAAAGTGGTACAGATAAACCTATTTGCTGGGCAAGAATAGAGACATGTTGGTAGAGAATGGACTCGTGGACACAAGGTGAGGGTGTGGAAGTGGGGGAGGGAGGTGGGATGAATTGGGAGACTGAGATTGAGAGCCTTTCAGGCTCCTCTGTCCAAGGAATTCTCCAGGCAGGAATACCAGAGTGGGTATCCATTCACTCTCAAGAGGATCTTCCCAACCCAGGGATGGAACCAGGAATCTCCTACCTTGTGGGCAGATTCTTTACCATCTGAGCCACCAGGGAAGGCCCTAATATATACACTGCTGCTGCTGCTAAGTCACTTCAGTCGTGTCCGACTCTGTGCGACCCCATAGACAGCAGCCCACCAGGCTCCCCCGTCCCTGGGATTCTCCAGGCAAGAACACTGGAGTGGGTTGCCATTTCCTTCTCCAATGCATGAAAGTGAAAAGTGAAAGTGAAGTTGCTCAGTCATGTCCGACCCTCAGCGACCCCATGGACTGCAGCCTACCAGGCTCCTCCACCCATGGGATTTTCCAGGCAAGAGTACTGGAGTGGGGTGAATATATACACTACCATGAGAAAAATAAATAGCTAGTGGGAAGCTGCTATACAGCATCGGGAGCTCAGCTTAGTGCTCTGTGATGACCTAGAGGGATGAGATGGTGGTGGAGTGGTGGGAGGAAGGCTCGAAAGGGAGGAGATACACATATACAAATAGCTGATTCACTCTGTTACACAGCAGAAAATAACACAATATTGCAAAGCAACTATATCCCAACTTAAAAAAAAAGGCACATGAAAAGGTGCTCAACAGGTTCATTATTAGAGAAATGCAAATCAAAACTACAATGATGATCACCTCATACCTGTCAGAATGGCCATCATCCAAAAAAAAAAAAAAAATCTGCAAACAATAAAGGCTGGAGAGGGTGTGAAGAAAGAGTGGTGTCGGTGGGAAAGAGCCCGGATTTTATTCTCACTGTGGTTGGGCAGCTCCTTGAAGACATGATCCCCTGGCTTGTACTCGGCATTCTGTCTGCCATTGCGTTTCCCTCCTGGAGAGATGCTGCCCAGGATGTAAGACTGCAGATTGCTGTGAAAGGTAGAGATGAAGGGAAGGAAGGAGGATGGGAGGTGAGAAAGGAAAGAGAGCTGGAGGGAAGGAAGGAGGAGGGTCAGAGTACAGACATCCATACAGCCAACCATCCATACGTGCAATTCAATGCTTCTCTCCATTGTCAGGGGCTCCAGGAAACACCAAGGCCAGCGCTAGTGGGTGGGGAAATCTTCCATCCTCCTGTGAACATTTGGTGTCACCCTGGTCCCTTTCCTTGCGTGCTCCTAGATGGTAGTGGGGGCTCAGGAGCCTGGAGATCGGTGAGGAGCACCGCTCATCACTGCCCCTGACTCCCATTGCTGGCAGTTCTGTCTCTCAGGTTGCAGATAACGACTGTCAGATGGTCTCCCTATGAAGCAATAAGCTTCCCCAAAACAAAGAGGCCAGCCAAGCTCCAGGAAAGCTGCAGTCTGGACAAAACACACCAGCCTGGAAAAAATTAAGAGTTCATGAGCAACTGAACAAAGGACCTCCGGGAAATGCAACGGGTTAAACACGAGCACACAGTGTTCCTGACGCCCTTGAAGGCGCAAGGAGAAAAATCATCACACATCCCTGGTAAAGGGAAAAAGAAACCACAAGAGAAACAAGTCAGTGTTGTCGCAGGAGAACTAAAAATAATGCCGTGAGAGGTTAGGCCAGCCCAGAAATGAAGGGAAAGAGATGATAGGCAGTAGGGGAAGATGAGAAATGAGTCAGGGTGAGGGGGCCAGAGCCTGGCCCTTTTGTCTTTCAGAGAGCGCTCCCTTCACAGCCTCGGTGGCACGTTCCCCCTGGACCCCCTCCTCTGTAAGAATACTCTGGTGGGGGAGAATCTAGACTATTGATGAAGCAGACACAACAACTTCATGTTAAAGATATTTCTACATTAATTTGGCTCTTAAATCTAAAAAGAAGTGAACTCAACCCCAGGGGCCAAATGGTGCAGGGGCTATTTGCTAAGAGACAAACCTCTCTCCAAGAAGGCTTATGGATCAGAACAAAACAGCAGTTTTTGGATAAGCAAGAAGTATGAGAGTGGGAGACCAGGGGGCCATATCGGAATCCAACTTATAGGTGAGCACACATGGAAGGGATGAGCGTTTCTAACCTCAGATCAGATCTTGAAGAAAGTAAAGCAATAATCAGAATTAAAGGCAGAACTAGTTCATATGTTTGACATTTGTCATGTCCAGTTTCCTCATTGGTGCCACTTTTGTGCTCAGAAGCTGCACGAGTGCATCTCCGAGAAGGGGTGCCATGGTTACAAAATTCCATCTATGGTTTTGTCATAACCTTCCTTGGACCACAGGCCTTTTCCACCAGAAATATAGACTCCAGACTTCCAACAAGGCAGACTTCTTGTGTCTAAGGCCTTTTAAACTTCACGGTCATAAGAAGGTAGACCCAACTGTTCTGGTATGAAGGAAGAGATTTTGTCCAAAAGTTGTAAAAATGTTTAGAATTTAAATTGTTCTGCAGGGTCTACAATGTGTGGGGTGCCAGCTATGGGGGAAGCACTGTATCAAGTGCTCTCTGCATGTGGTGAGAGTGCCTTGAATCCTCTCCAAACCTCTGCAAAGTAAATGTCATCAGCCCTATGTTCCAAAAGGTAAAGCTATGGCTCCAAGTATTTGAGCAATTTTCAGACAGTCCCCCAACTAGTAAATGGGATTTCCAGGGTGACCTAGGACTGACTAATCCTAACACTACAGTGCTTTTCTGGAACAAAAATGCATCACTGCACAGCTACATAGAAAAATTAAATGGCACTGACAAAAAAGAAAAAAATTAAAGGACAGATTTCATCTGCACAGTCATCTTTGGTGAAAATCTTTGATAATTGATGATGTTTTCATTGGAGGCTGAACATTATAATGCAATACACACAGCAGATATAGTCTTCTTACCTGAAATACCGTATTGTAGTTTCCTAGAGAAGATACATTGAGTTTATAATCTCCAAAGAGAAATGGTCTTTGTAAATTTTTGGCTGGGGTTTTCCTCATGTCATAAGGATCAACTCCATTGCCGGGACACCAAAGAGTAAAAATAGATTTCCCATTAGTAGCAACAAGTAGGAGTTGTTTGTCAGCCAGAAGGAAATTCATTCTTTTCCTGCTTTAGCTCTTTTTCTGCCAGCAATTAAGCAATGCTCATCAGAGGGTGAGTCAGAGCCAATTTCATGTACTGGTAGAATAGGTTGTTGTTGTTGTTCAGTCACTCAGTTGTGTCTGACTCTTTATGACCTAATGGACTGTAGCACAACAGGTTTCCCTGTCCTTCACTATCTTCTAGAGTTTGCTCAAACTCATGTCCATTGAGTCAGTGATGCCATCCAATCATCTCATCCTCTGTCATCCCCTTCTCCTCCTCCCTCCAATCTTTCCCAGGATCAGGGTCTTTTCCAAGGAGTCAATACTTCAGATCAAGTGGCCAAAGTATTGGAGCTTTAGCCTCAGTATCAGTCCCTCCAATGAATATTCAGGGTTGATTTCCTTCAGGATTGACTGGTTTGATCTCCTTACAGTCCAAGAGACTTTCCAGCATCACAGTTCAAAAGCATCAGTTCTTCAGCGCTCAGCCTTCTTTATGACCCAACTCTCACATCCATACATGACCACTGGAAAAACCATAGCTTTGACCATACAGACCTTTGTCAGCAAAGTAATGTCTCTGCTTTTTAATGCACTATCTAGGTTTGTCATAGCTTTTCTTCTAAGGAGTAAGCACTAATATCACACCTTCTGTCACCATCCACAGTGATAGATAGAATAGGTGGTTATCTACAAAAGATGACCTCAGAGTTGTGAAGATAGGAGAGCTGATCCCAGGCAAGACTTGAGGGCAACAGCCCAGCAGGGACTCCATCCGATAAAAACAAAAGAGAAAACATTTAGCTTTGATGACTATATCTAGAATTTAAATTGTTCATAAAATCTAGAAGTAAAGTTTATTGACTGCAAACATTCAAGTTTTAGGTCATTGTCACAGCAAAATTTTATTTTAATTTAATTTAAAAAGAGAAAAAGGACCACCTTTCACCAGACTCCTTCTCAAGACTCATTGTCTGTACAGCACTAAATCTGCTCCAACAAAACTAAACACCTCTCCCCACCCCCCGCTACTAAACCTCTCTTCAGATGGATTCCCAAAACTCCACTATTAGCAATTGGTTCTCATTTGCCAAAATGTTCTCTTCTTCCTGGGTTCAGTTCAGTTTAGTTGCTCAGTTGTGTCTGACTCTTCTTTCTGGGTAGCCGTTCTTTTTTGATCCAGATAGCCTGGAAGTTGATATTAATTTTATTTCAGTTTAGTTCAGTTGCTCAGTCGTTTTCAACTCTTTGAGACCCCATGGACTGCAGCACACCAGGCTGCCCTGTCCATCACCAACTCCTGGAGCTTGCTCAAACTCATGTCCACTGACTCAGTGATGCCATTCAACCATTTCATCCTCTGTCATCCCCTTCTCTTCCTGCCTTCAATCTTGCCCAGCATGAGGGTCTTTTCTAATGACTCAATTCTTCAGATCAGGTGGCCAAAGTATTGGAGTTTCAGCTTCAGTATCAGTCCTTCCAATGAATATTCAGGACTGATTGCCTTTAGGATGGACTGGTTGGACCTCCTTGCAGTCCAAGGGACTCTCAAGAGTCTTCTCCAACACCACAGTTCAAAAGCATCCATTCTTCGGCACTCAGCTTTCTTCATAATCCAACTCTCACATCCATACATGACTACTGGAAAAACCATAGCTTTGACTAGACAGACATTTGTTGGCAAAGCAAAGTCATTGCTGTTTAATATCCTGTCTAGGTTGGTCATAGCTTTTCTTCCAAGGAGCAAGAGTCTTTTAATTTCATGATTGCAGTCACCATCTGCAGTGATTTTGGAACCCCAAAAAATAAAGTCTGTCACTGTTTCCATTGTTTCTCCATCTATTTGTCATGAAGTGATGGGACCGGATGCCATGATCTTAGTTTTCTAAATGAGAAAACTTAAAATGAGTTTTAAGCCAACTTTTTCACTCTCCTTTTTCACTTTCATCGAGAGGCTCTTTAGTTCTGCCATAAGGGTGGTGTCATCTGCGTATCTAAGGTTATTGATATTTCTCCCAGCAATCTTGATTCCAGCTTATGCTTCATCCAGCTTGGCATTTCACATGATGTACTCTGCATATAAGTTAAATAAGCATGGAGAAGGAAATGGCAACCCACTCTAGTATTCTTGCCTAGAAAATCCTGTGGACATAGGAGCCTGGTGGGCTGCTGTCCAAAGAGTCGCACAGAGTCGGACACGACTGAAGCGACTTAGCATGCATGCGTGCGTTGGAGAAGGAAATGGCAACCCACTCCAGTATTCTTGCCTGGAGAATTTCAGGGACGGACAAACCTGGTGGGCTGCCGTCTATGGGGTCACACAGAGTCAGACACAACTGAAGCGACTTAGCAGCAGCAGCAGCAAGCAGGGTGACAAAATACAGCCTTGATGTACTCCTTTCCTGATTTGGAAACAGTCTGTTGTTCCATATCCAGTTCTAACTGTTGCTTCTTGAGCTGCATACAGATTTCTCAGAGGGCAGATAAGGTGGTCTGTTATTCCCATCTCTTTAAGAATTTTCCACAGTTTGTTGTGATCCACACAGTCAAAGGCTTTGGCATAGTCAATAAAGCAGAAGTAGATGTTTTTCTGGAACTCTCTTGCTTTTTCAATGATCTAACAGATGTTGGCAATATGATCTCTGGTTCCTCTGCCTTTTCTAAATCCAGCTTGAACATCTGGAAGTTCTCGGTTTATGTACTATTGAAGCCTGGCTTGGAAAATTTTGGGCATTACTTTGCTAGCGTGTGAGATGAGTGCAATTGTTCAGTAGTTTGAACTTTCTTTGGCATTGCCTTTCTTTGGGATTGGGATGAAAACTGACCTTCTCCAGTCCTGTGGCCATTGCTGTTTTCCAAATTCGCTGGTATATTGAGTGCAGCACTTTCACAGCATCGTCTTTTAAGGTTTGAAATAGCTCAACTGGAATTCCATGGCTTCCACTAGCTTTGTTCATAGGCCCACTTGACTTCGAATTCTAGGATGTCTGGCTCTAGGAGAGTGATCACACCATCGTGGTTATCTGGGTCATGAAAATCTTTTTTGTATAGTTCTGTGTATTCCAGGGGAAAAAGCCCAGTTTATCAGAAGTGTTTTTGTTGCTCCAGAAGGGCCTTGGGTTCCAAAAAATCATTTTGTGAAGGGAGAATACCCAACCTCAACCCATCTATAGAGCTGATGGGAGAAAGTGGTAGGGACAAATTTCACTGATCTAATATTTTGCCATAGGCTAGCCCCTAAATTCTATTAAAATGTCCTGCTGCTGCTGCTAAGTCGCTTTAGTCATGTCCGACTCTGTGTGACCCCTAGACGGCAGCCCACCAGGCTCCCCCATCCCTGGGATTCTCCAGGCAAGAACACTGGAGTGGGTTGCCATTTCCTTCTCCAATGCATGAAAGTGAAAAGTGAAAGGGAAGTCGCTCAGTCATGTCCGACCCTCAGCGACCCCATGGATTCCAGCCTTCCCAGCTCCTCCATCCATGGGATTTTCCAGGCAAGAGTACTGGAGTGGGGTGCCATTGCACACCATAAAAATCATGAAATTTTCTGATTCTAAGAAGCCATCTATCTGTTTTGAATCTTTAATGACTATAGTAGAAGTCACAGATGCCACGCCCAGGAATAAAAAATACACAGAGTCATACCCAGGAAAAACAGTACATTTGCTTTTAGAGTGTAGACAAATTTTTGGATCTCAGGTTAAGATCAGATAAACTTCATATTTTATAAACAATGAAGGAAAGAGCCAGAGAGGAGTGCTTTGCTCAAAGTCACTCAGTGGCAAAGCAAAGATGAGAGCTGAAGTGTTGCACAGTCACTAAAAGAAATACCCCCATCAGATTCTCATCTGTCAAACATTTCAGCAAACACAAATAACAGGGTTACTCTATTCAGGAAGAAATTTGTTTAGCTCAGCCAACCTTATTTTCTTTTTCAACAGATGAAGTAAACCAGATTCAGAAATCTAATACATTTTTACACATGGGGCATGAGACCCTGCTAACTGGAGTAGTTGGTATGTGGTAGTGATGAAAGTGGTATGTAAAATTAAAGGAACAATTTGAATTTAAACCAGAAACTCGCTGCTGATGTAAAAAACAATTTAGTCATTTTAGATGCACCATTAATTTTTCCTCCTAGAATTTTATGATGGGGTGGGGAAGGAAAGGGGGCTGTGGTGTGCATGTGTGTGCGTGTGTGTGTGTGTGTGTATAAGTGGTGTGATATGGTGCATGTGTGTGTCAGACGTGCTGTGTGTGTGTGTGTTTTGGCTGCCATCTTCTGTGAAAAGCAAATGTTAAGTTGTACTTAATTGAGCTTCGAGAGGTTAAAGAGAGACAGCTGAGGAGCAATTGCACCCCAACCTAACGAGAGCCCCCCAGAATCATCAAGAAGAACGTTAGACTTGGGAGGTGGGAGTGGGGGAAGGGCACATGTTGTGTCCAGCAATGGGAGTGTGAATCAAGAACTCTCTCCATGGCTACATTAGTAAACAATTAATAATAAGAATATGTGGAAGTAAAAAAATATATTTTAAAATAGATTTATTGTCCCTATATGAGCACCTGAAGAACAAATAAAGTAAGTCAGCAGATCAAACCAGTCAATCCTAAAGGAAATCAACCCTGAATTTTCATTGGAAGAACTGATGCTGAAACTGAAACTCCAATACTTTGGCCACCTGATGCAAAGAGCTGACTCATTGGAAAAGACCCTGATGTTGGGCAAGATTGAGGGCAAGGAGAGAAGAGGGCAACAGAGGATTAGATGGTTTGGATGGGATCTTTGACTCAACAGACATGAGTTTGAGCAAACTCTTGGAGACAGTGAAGGACAGGGAAGCCTACAGGCGTGGAAGCTCTACAGGCGTGCTGTAGTCCATGGGGTCACAAAGAGTCAGACATGACTGAGCCACTGAACAGCAACAAAGTTTAAAAGAAAATGAAGCAAACAAAAAAAAAGAGAGAGAGAGAATTTTCCACAAGGCATTTTTTGGCAACCCTGTGCCAGAAATGTGTACCAGGATTTCAGTGAACATTTCTTTTTTCCAGGTTCCATGTCTTGCAGTTGTTGAAACGCTGGAGTTAAGACGGGACTGAGTGGGAAGGCCAGCGCTACACTTACCATCAAATGACCTTAGACAGGTTTCCTTCTAGATCTTAGTTTATTTTACTCTTCAAAATGGTGTTATATGCAATATCTACAAACATTTGGGATGAAGGCATAGGAGCTGATCCACGAACAGTGACAGGCACGTAGCAAAATGCTTGAAAATGTGAGCCGTGGGTGTTCCTCCTTGGGTTTTCACTATATCTGATCCAGAAGGAGTTCTGAATTCATGGGCAGGGGACTGGGGCCCTTAGATCCCTGACTTTACCTAGGAACAAGGAGTTCTACCATTGATGTGTAAAGGATTTAACCCTTTCAGATTCTCTGATGCCTTCTGGTCTCTTTGAAAGCTGGCTACAGAAGCCTTTCCACCTGGCTGCTCTGATTCCCACACTCCAGCTTTCTGGTCCTTATAGCTGTCCCATTTCAATGCTGTCTCTGTCCCAAACTCCCCACCTCACTGACTTTCCGGGTCAACCTCAGCCACCCTCCAGGACAGGACTTCCCAGCCTGTGCACGCACTTCATACCCTGTAGACAGGGCCATGAGAGCACCTCAAAAGGTGCTAAAAGGGCATTAAAGCCCTTTCAGGGTCTGTTTTAATCAATATGGTACAGATACAATTTTAAAATAAAGTCATGTTAAATAGCAGTGGAACAGAAATTCAATTTTCTTACCCACAAAACAAGTGGTCCAGACATAGATCACTTTCAGAACAAATATGAGAGCACCACGGGAACAAGAACTGGGGCAGCCAATGCAGGAGACATGGGTTGATCCCTGGGCCCGGAAGATCCACTGGAGTAGGAAATGGTAACCCACTCCAATATTCTTACCTGTAAAAATTCCTTGGGCAGAGGAGCCTGGTAGGCTACAGTCCATCTGTGGAGTTGCAAAGAGTCAGACACGACTGAGCATACACTCTATTCTGCCACATCACAGCACATAATGCTTACGAGCTCACTCAGTCATGTTCGACTCTTTGCGACTCCATGCATGGACTGTAGCCCACCAGGCTCCTCTGTCCATGGAATTTTTCCAGGTAAGAATATTGGAATGGGCTGCTATTTCCTCTCCATAGCACATAATAGTTCCTCAACAATAGCATGGATGTGATGAAGGAATGAACAGTGGGATTTTATAATTTTAAAATACCAAGGATTGCTTTCCAGCCTGATAACTTTTAACAATGGTTCCTTTTTTAATCCAATAATCTTCATCTCATAGGCTATCAGGTATTATCTTCCTGACCAGAATGCATGCTCCTGGCACTGTTTTCATTCTCAGCACTCCAGTTGATGACAAGTTGGGAAAAGAGACTGGGAAAGGATGCCTGTTTACTGTCTCTCCCATTGGTCGAAGTCCTGCTATTCTAGAGACTATACTCTATTTTGAACCTCCTTTAGAATCTCTTGAGGAAACCCTCTATTTCAAAGCGATAACATTTAATTGATGATTTGTGATTTTTTTTTTTTTTTTGGCTGTTGATCTAGAAAAACTGAGGCACCAAGGACAAAGTATCATTCTAAATTTACTCTAACTCAGCTCCATGTGCCTAACTGTAAAAGTATTTTAGTATTTGTAGGCAAAACTTGAAGAAGTCTGTTTAGCACTTCAATAATCGACCTCACAGGTTGATCCCTGGGTTGAGAAGATCCACTGGAGTAGGAAATGGCAACTCAATCCAGTATTCTTACCTGGAAAAATTCCATGGACAGAGGAGCTTGGTGGGCTACAGTCTGTCCAACAGGACTGTAATTGTATCAGCAGATCCAAAAAGCTGCTTGAACAGGTCCAGGAGAATTTCAGAAGCTCAGGGAAAGGGTCTCTGTCTCATTCCAATTGTCTCTCTTAAAAAGCAGTGATTATAAGGCTAGACAACCATTTTTCATAAAGGACCAGATGGTAAGTGTGTTACCTGGGCGGCTGTTTGGTCTTTGTCACAGTTACTCAACTCTGCCATTGTGGTGCCATAGGCAATATGTAAATGAATGAGCAGGCTTATATGTCAATAAAATTTTATTTACAGAAACAGGCTCCTGAGCTGTATTTGGCTCCTGGACTATAGCTGACTAACTATAGCTGATTGAATGATCACGGAGTGTTGTGATGTATGGTAAAACCAACACATGGGGATTCACTAAGATCTCACCCAACTCCCTTTGTGTTTTATGGAATATTTTTTCTTTCTCATTATAAAAATCAGACATGATCAAAAAACCCAGAAAATTTAAAATTCATCCATAATGCCATTAAACATGCCACCACTTGTAATATTTTGAGATTTTTGTTTGGGATTTTATTTTATAGAATCAGGATAATGCTGTATTTATTGCATATTTACCTAGTTCTTGTATTTTTATGCTAAGTTTTACATTTCTGCTTTATAGATTGTGCTTTTTCAAGAGCCACGAGAAACTCCAGCAACATCATCATTTCTCTCACATTTACAGTTAGAGGCTATGGGACTTGAGATTTGGAGAAACTTATACAGAGAAGGGAGCAGAAAGGATACTGCCTCGTGACTGCCAATAGCACATTCCACCAAGGTCAGGGTGTAGAACAGCCCCAGAAAGAAGGAGTGTGTGTGTGTGTGTGTGTGTGTGTGCGCGCGCGCGCACGTTGGGGAAACAACTTGTCACAAATATAGCTTCCTGAGGCCCCTGTTAAAAATCCTTATGTTGTCAGGAGATTCTGTAGGTAGTATACAGTCCAAGTTTTGAGAAGCACTATGGGTTCATGGGATTCAGGACACACCACCCGCAAATACAGCCCTCTGGCCACTGAATATTTTAAGCTAAATGAGTCTGAGAAAGCAGCAGCAGCAAGAAGGTCACTCTGACCTTCTCCTGCCCTTCTCCCCTGAAACAGGTCATAAAACCCTCATGTGAGAGGTGCCCTCCCTATACTCAGAGCAGAGGAGCATCCTTATCCCCAAAGACAAAGAGACATCAAGAAGAATGCAAACAGACGGGACTTGTTAAGTTTCCCCCACACTCCTTATCCTATTCCTGCATGAGGGTCTGCACTCATCAAATGCAGCACAAAAACACTCAGCTGTTTCTTCAGGTCCTTAGGAAGGCTCCCATGTCATGTAAAAATTCATACATCTCAATTTATAGGTTTTTCTCTTGTCAGTTTGTCTTTAATTTTCAGTCCAAGCCAGAGACCTCCAGAGAGTCAAGGAAAACCTTTTCCTGCCCTATAGGGCATATGAGAGAGGGGATTCCTGTACTGAGGCAGCTTTGACCATTCTATCACTTCAAGTCAGGACCCTCTCCAGCTAAGATGACCCCACTTTTTCCTATTGCCAATCTTCGTCATTGATCTAAGCATAAGTCTCCCTACCAGAGAATGTAAGGAGGTCTGATTTAAAGGGTTTAAGGAGGCAATATGTAAAACCTGATGCCAAGACACCCCCCCCCCCCACACACACACACACAGGCATCTGGATTTTTTGTGGCTTTCACATCTCACCTACTTTCCTGCTATGTTCCTGAAGTAAAATCATCTCTATTCTGCTGCTGGGGACTATGTAAGTAGCTGAAGTGCTAAAGAATCCACCCTCCAATGCAGGAGAGGCAGGAGATGGGGGTTCAATCTCTGGGTAGGGAAGATCCCCTGGAGAAGGAAATAGCAACCCACTCCAGTATTCTTGCCTGGGAAACCCCATGGACAAAGAAGCCTGGCGGGTTACAGTCCCTGGGGTCTCAAACAGTCCTTGCTGAAAAAGGGCAAACTTTTGTTTACTTATTTTTGGCCATTCCACACAGCTTTCAGGATCTTAGTTCCCCACCAGCGATCAAACCCTGTGCTCCCTGCAGTCGGAGTGTAGAGTCTTAACCACTGGACCCCCAGGGAGGTCCCAAGGGTGAACTTCTTAAGCAAACCAGTACGGAATCAGAAAAAGATTTTTCACACTAGACACAAAGATAAGGAATTGAAATAAATGCAATAAGGGTCTATTACTTTCTAGGGTGAAAGTTATAAGTTGGAGAGAGTTCTTCTTTCTGGCTCCTGTGAAATCATATTTGCTCAGTACATTAATAATACCAAGGCAGGTGGAATGATAGTGTTTTTAATGTACAGAATTCATTTTTTTTAAAGTAATTGGAAACCAGAAACTTGCAGTGGTGAAGATGGGAATACAAACTTTGCCATCGCTCAGTCCCTGGTTGAGAGGCTGGCCATCCCATAGTATCCCTGGACCACATCACGCGCTTTCTCTCTTCTGCTTGCCTGTCTGGGAAATAAGGATCAAGATAGTATATACCTCTGGTTGCTAAAAGGATAAAATGAGATAACTGTTGTACATCCTGGCAACTATGAATACAGAATAAATGCTGCTATTGTTTATAATAGAATCAGTGAGGTAATTACAGATTATCCTTGCCTGTTCATTCTCACAGGCATCTTATTGACAACATCTTACTTGTTATAGTCCAGCATATGAGTAAAGGTAATAAGACAATTTTTGCTATAAATTGGACCATTAATTCACTCCAACCAGACTTCCCTCAAATTAATACTAATTAGCAGTGTTTACTTGTAATTTCAGTAGAAGTTAGAGTGATGTTTGCTTTGCAATACCACTGGGAGGGGGAAAAAATCATGTTTTTTAAAAGAATAAATGGAGGAAGCCAATATAAAGTGAAGAGGAAATAATGACTTCAAGCATTTATTCAGTCATGTTGTGTGCAACTTCTGAACAATAAAAATATCATTTACACTGCATGCCAGGCAGAAGGAAGAGTCTCTGACCTGGTGTACCAAGTAAGGAAAGGAAAGACAGAAGTATCAGTCTTTTTACTTTCAGTGGAGCAACATGCTCATTAACCAGAAATTAATTTAGAAAATTGTATCTCAAATCTGTTTCCAAAGTGTTCAATAATTTGGGTCTGCCCTAACAACATGAGACACGTCCATCATCTGTTTGTTTAAGCAAGAAAGCTCAATTTGGGAGGACCTGGGGAGTTGGCTGTTTATATATTGGCCACATAGTTTATTATTTTCAAAAATCATTGATGTTCTATCCCTTCTTATAGTGAAACAATCCAAAGACTCCACTTGTACAGAAATCAGGATTTTCCAAACATGCCAACCACAAGGGTAACCTATTTAAATACACATTCCCAGGCAGCTCCAGGGGATTGGCATTTTGATGACTCCAGTCATCAGATAAGCTTGAGCAATACTTCCCATACCCATTCTCAGCCCTGACCTGTACTGGAGTCTCCTAGAGAATATAAAAAGCAACTGAAGGTGCAAGGAACTGAGAGAGTAGCAGTGAAACATATACATTACCATGTGAAAAATGATAGCTAATGGGAAGTTGCCATATAACACTGGGAGCTCAACCTGGTGCTCTGAGACAACCAAGAGGGGTGGGATGGTGGGGGTGGGAGGGAGGTTCAAGAGGGAGGGGATATCGGCTGATTTATGTTGTTGATGGCAGACATCAGCACAACATTGAAAAGCAATTATCCTCCGATTTTAAATAAATTAAAAAAAAAGGAAAGCAGTGATACCCAGCTCCACTCCAGACAAAGTGCATCAGCCTCACTGGAGGTGGCCTGGTCATTTTTGTGTTTCAAAAGCTACCCAGATCTGCATCAGAAAAAGAGCTTTGTTGAAGATCAACAAAGAATGCAAGAGACGAGAGTTCAATTCCTGGGTGGGGAAGATCTGCTGGAGAAGGGATAGGCAACCCACTCCAGTATTCTTGGGCTTCCCTGGTAGCTCAGACAGTGAAGAATCTGCCCGCAATGCAGGAGACCTGGGTTTGATCCCTGGGTTGGGAAGATCCCCTGGAGGAGGGCATGGCAACCCACTCCAGCGCTCATGCCTGGAGAATCCCCGTGGACAGAGGAGACCTGGGTTTGATCCCTGGGTTGGGAAGATCCCCTGGAGGAGGGCATGGCAACCCACTCCAGCGCTCATGCCTGGAGAATCCCCGTGGACAGAGGAGTCTGGTGGGCTATAGTCCATGGGGTCTCAAAGAGTTGGATGCAACTCAGCACAGCAACAGAACACATATCTTTCTACTCCAGGAAGGATGAATTTTTGCTCCTCTCTCTCTTCCCATTACTTCACCACCACCAAAAGCAACTCCTAGTCTGTCTTTTCAGAGGTCTTTTTCTTTATCCTCTTGGCCATTGGAAGCCAGGTGAAGAGGGACAGGGTGAGGTAAATCTATCTATTCAAAAATCATTTATTAAAGCATTTAAACAGTGTACACTGCTCTTACCCAATCAAGTGGCCCAGAAAACTTTAATTGGCAGTTTGTTTCATGTCCCATAATTGAAAACATGAAGGATCACTAGCATTCACATCCGTGAATTCATTTAGACAGTTTTCTTTAATTAACGATGAAGACACTACAGTTCTAAGTACCAGACAGAATCAGGGGGGAAAGAAAAACTGAAAAATAAGCATAACACTCTAAAGAAAACTTGGAAAAAGTGAATCTAAATAAAAATATAGACCTGGCCTGGTACCCATTACATATATACATCATACATATGGTATACACATATATACAGTAAATGTTTTGGTAGCAATACAGACCATGCATTGGTCCTTTTGAACACAGATGAAGTAGCACCAGAAGCAGCGCCACCATCTTAAGATGGTAAACCTAACTGCACACACATCAAATGAAAAAATATAGATGGATTTAATTTGGCCCACCCTGTAGCCAAGAGGTGTAAAGAAAGAACTTTGTAAGAAAAATGGTTCTGGGAACTATATTCTTAAGCCAAAAGCAAAATTCTAACAGGAAGGAAAAAAAAACCAAAGCACTAAAGATGTCCATACAGACACATTTTTCTGCTTACTGAATTTATCCTATCACGTGGCATCTTGATTAACACTGAGGAAATTAACAAAAAAAAACAGAGAGAGAGGCGAATAGCCAAAGTCTATAATACCAAGATCTCTTGGTGTACACATCACAGATGCCATCAACAAACTAGGAAGACACCTCTCCAGCCATGCCTTTGTTTTTCTAATCATATGAGCTAATTCTAAGCTCTGGATTACTGATAAATTCATTAAAACTAGGGTCAAACACCTCCAATATCATTCCATCTCCTCCCAGCATCTAATTTGATGCTCTGGTTACAAGTAGGCAAGAAACCCAATCTGCCATCTGACCCATAGCTTGTCTGTCCACCCTTAGGAAACTGATTTCTAGAGCTGTGGAGGGACCCTCATGATCCTCTCTGGCTTAGCTTTAGAAATGACCAATGGCACCAAGCGTTTAACCTGTTGGTCTATTGATTACAAGGCTCTACTTGCCCTCCATGACTAAGCTTACAGAGTGAAAGTCTTTTCTCTTACTGTTGGCAAGGTCCTATTTCCTCATATCCCTAGAAGCCTATGCTTCTTCCTTTCGAATTTCTCAGCAACCTATATAAATGCAGCATTACCTCCAACGAACATATACGAGGTCCTAGGAACGCTAACTCTCCTGTCAAGTCATCGCAAAGGATCGAGTTTCTATCTGGCCTCCATCCATTCTCCTTCCCATGCCTTCCAGAGGGTCTCATCTTTCCCCAGTCAAGGTCTCAATGTGTGGAGTGTTTCTAGTTTCAGTGCCTCCCTGTGTGACAGACCAACCCACAGAGCTCTGCCAAAGCAGCTGGAACACTGTACATTCATCTCATTTTTTGTGGCTCTGTCTTCAGTGGATGATAACCTTCCACCGCCCACTTCCCTGACTTTGAAACCACCTGTAGTAAATAAAAATCAGTTTTCAACTACATGGCATATTGCATTCAAGATGCAGGACTGAACAAAACAGGGCTTCAGCATTGTCAAATACTGTTTCTTACGGTTTAGTAAAACTGTTTTAACACTTTAAAGATCTCAGATTTAAAAGACAGCTAGGAGGCAAGCATCAGGGAAAGAAAAGTTAAAAATCTCTACTTTTGGTTAGATGATTTTTGGAAAATTCAGTTTTTGCAGTCAACGTCAGTTCGTCAAGAGAGTCCCTGACCTTTGAAAGTTAGCAAGAAATAGCCACAAATGTAACATCAGTACTGAATTGTCATTATTGACTCAGGTAGTTGATCATTAATGGATTCTCTTCACTTTTAGCTGGTTCTAGAACCTTTTTTGTCCCCCCAGGATAAAGATATCATCAAAGTCATGGAACATATTTGTTCTTTCCACAAAGGAGAATTTTAAAACTCTGCCTAAAGTCTCTAAGAAAGAACACTGTGAAAGGTTGGTCTCATGAAGAAAAAGCCACTAACTTATAGGTTAACCAGAGGCCACTAGAAGTCTCATTAATGTAAGCCCTTGGCTGGCCAACAAATACTTTGAAACGGATAAAAGCCAAGTCTCCCAAATAAGAACTGAATACAAGGACTTAGCAGCTGAAGGTCAACCCCTCAGGGAGACAGAGCATAAGTTTTTTCCTTAAATACCAGCAACTTCCAGTTTTAAACGGGTGAAGTTTGATACTACCAGCAAACCCAGCTCAGAGACCACTAGAAACAGCTTAAATAGGAGTGTCTTACCTTTATACTACATGACTCAACAAAACAGATGAGAGGAACAGAAACCAAGAGATGTTTTTCCCGTCTGGTTCATTTCTTGTTCGCACCCAAAATATGTTAATAATCCCACATAAAGAGGTACCTTGGTAATACATATTCAAAGTTTAGGTTCCTTGAGAAATAACCACCTTTATAGGAAAGTGGGTGGGGCTGACTTTGTTCACTGATATCTCTCCTTGACTACTTATGTCCTCAAGGGAAGAGAGTGGGACAGCTTGCTTCCTTCCTACACAAGCGAGAGTATGAGTCACAATACTTGAAAAATAAGAGCTTGACTAAGAAAGTCTTTTTTTATGAAAGGGTACAAAAACAAAACCGTTTCATATCAGATTTTAAAAATCGGTGGTGTTGTCTCCTAATAGGAAATGATGTCATTCAGCAAGTTCCTTGAAAACAATGGGTTCTTATGACTACAGACGTATTTATCTTAGAAATTGATGAGCATGCAAATGCTTAGAATCTGCAATGGTGAACACTGTACACGAGTCTGTGAGGTACATGTCATCCAGCTGAATTAACAGTAACACGGGCCTCAGCAGGTGAAGGGGTCCATTGATCTCTACTCCCTTTTGAATAGAGTGGGGGGTGGGGGTGGGGGTCCCTGACCCGTTGATGAGCAGCCACTGCGATGGCCCCCAACCCTGGCCCCTTCCTGGCAACCCCTCCCCCAACCAGGGAGCTCAACCCTCCAGTGAAAGAAAATCTTGCTCCTCTCAACAGCAGGGCTGGGGATTCCTGATAGAGCATTCACACGGACTCCAGGGGAGCCTGATACTAGACTTAATTCACTGAACTTTTAGGAAGTTTCCTGATCAAAAGATTCAAAACTCTGTAGGCAATTTCTTTTAGTATGTTCATTGCCATTTCTCTTTCACGAGGAAAAATTCCAAGATGTGTGTACTTTCCAAACAAGAAAAGGATTAACATTTTCACTGCTGGCTAGATGTTTCCCTAGCAGGTCATTATGCTTTGATGTGCTCTCTGCACCCTGGGTTTTATTAACTAATCACACACAGGCCAGTAGCCACCAGGGCGAATGGACCAAATTACATTCAGTTAAATAATGTTACACTGGACGTTCTCAGAAAACATGAGATAAGAGTCTTAAGGAAAAGTGACAATGTAGCCCTGGTCATTGTAAAAAACATGTTCTGGAATTTTAATTTCTGGTTAGAAATGAAAGACAAGTACTCACTTGTCTTATATCTTTTTTGAGACAATGCAGGAAATGAAAGATCCTAACGTGTGCAACAGGAAAAAAAAAATTGGTGGCAATGGAACAGGAAGTGGGGGAAGGGGGAGAAGAAAAGATCAACAGTCTCTAGTTTATTATGAATAGAAAGAAATTTCCAGAATTTACAAACACCCACATTATTCATTCCAAAGAGAGCTTTTGATTCGAAGGGATCACCCATGTCTCCTCCTCTTTACAGTATATACAAAGGAAGACACTGATTGCCTTTTCTTGTAATTTTGCTTCCATTCAATTGCCAATTTTAAGCTGACACTTGAAAATACCCAGCAGAATATATCCTTCTTCAGTTTCATTAACATGGCCTATTGCCTTACAGAAAAAAAAAAAATACAAAATTAAGATCAATTCTTGTAAGGATCTCAGCTCAACATCAAGGCTATATTACAAGAGATAGTATCAGCAAATAGAACTATACAATTGAGAACCAAAATCTATGGCACTATGATTCTTATTATATTACTTTTCTGAATTACAATCTTAAAACAAGGATCGTACCCTATTCTACTCTTGTTAGCCTTGTTTTAAGCATTTGCTCCACTCTTTTCAATAGAACACTGTATACCTCAGTTCCACATCCCCCCCAAAAAAGATGTGCTGTAAGAAAAGTTACATTTTAATTAAAAAAATTACACATATAAATCAAAAACCTATGTTAAATATTTAATACTCTCTCCACCCAATGCAACAGTTCCATAGGAAATAATTTACAATGATGCTCTGTCGTACACGGTTTCAGCAGCAGATGAAATGTGTCTTGTAAATGCAATGAGCGTAAACTCATTCTCTCGTGGCACGGTGGCCCATCAGCTCATGTGGCCAGCTAAGTCCTTAAGGTTGAAGATGAAGTTTATGCAGACTCATTGTTCTGGTGTCACAGTGCTTTTTTCTTGGCACGATATAGAACGTGCAGTTCAGTCAACAAACTCCTGAGGATTGTGTAAAGTAAACAAACTGAAATGGGTGCATCGTACCATCTACTGAGGAGGAAGATGTGAGGTCCTGGTTGTGAATCATGAAATATTTAGAGTCTGGGTACCCATGAGTTAAAGGAGGATTTGCTGAGGTCATTTAGGTCTTCATTCTGAAAAGAAAAATGAAAGAATCCGTCATCATCAGCATCTCAAAACACACGTTCAATCACTTCTTTAGCGTTTTTCTTTAAAAAGGGACAGCAGGACAGCATGGGATAAACTGAAGTTACAGGCACAGGCAGTACTGAGTACTTCAGAAAAATAAACAAACTGTATTTAACTTCTTTTTTTCTTTCAAAATGCAAGAGTCTAAAGCAATCACAAAGTCACAATAGTCAATATTAAGTCAGCAAACCAATCGATGTGGTTTGGAGGTTTCAGAGGTTTAGCAACACAAAAACACAGAACACTTTGATGTTCTTATGATCAAAATAAAAACGTCCACTGAAGCTTTTGTGTAAAACAACTACAAAATATGGTAAGCAGGTTACCGTCAGGCTATGCTTAATCTTCTTTTGATTAAAAGTCAAATGGAGATTTTAGAATTTGAAGTTGCAGGGTTTTCCCATTATAAAATCTGAAATTGGTTTTTAAGTTGACATTGGTTGATAGGAAAATTCTAGATGCAAAAGAATGTCTAAGCAAAAGAGACCTAGTTAATCATTAAATTTAAAAAGGGGGTTCTAATTTAGGTCTAACAGAGATAAGTTATTCTGGCAGAAACACAACATTTCTTCTACGCAGTTTAAAAGTCAGATCACAATGAGTGTTACCCATTCCCCTCAGGAGTAGACCCCTTCTCAAACTTATAAAGTCTCATTCACTCTCAATCTTGACATTAGATAGTCCTTCTGAGAGCCTTATTCTTCACGCATCCAAAAGGCATCTATAGAAACATCAATATTTATAGGATGTCCTGAGCAGGAGGAGGCACAGCAGAGCTAATCAATCAATACCTGTCAAATAAGTAAATGGTTGCATTAAGTACTATCGAGGCTACAATGGTGAATTCTGCTATAGGCTCTGCTTTCCAGAAATTCTAGCAAGGAAGGTAAGCTTCATTCACAAACAGAGAATGTAAAGTTGAAACAGGGTGAATTCCACAAAAGGTGCAATAGGCAAAAAGCTGTTTATCAGTGGTCCCCAATCTTTTTGGCATCAGAGACCAGTTTCATGGAAAACAATTTTTCCCAGGGCTGCAGAGAAAGGATGGTTTTGAAGTGATTCTCATAGGGAGCATGCAACCTAGATCCCTTGCATGCACAGTTCACAGTAGGGTTCACAGTCCTATGAGGATCTAATGCTGCCACTGATCTGATGGGAGGCAGAGCTCAGGCGGTAATGCCAGCAACGGGGAGCAGCTGTAAATACAGATTAAGCTTCCCTGTCTCTCTCATCCACAGTCACTCCTGATGTGTGTTTCAGTTTCTAATGGTCTACAGACCAGTAACAGTCCGTGGTCCAGGGATTAGGGACTCCTGCCCTGGATGTACAGAGGAAGGAAGAACATTTCTAGCTGGGAGTGTAAAGGAAGCACCTCTCTGACACACTTGGCTTGGTTTGGAAGAGTCTGGAGATGTGGAAATGGTGTTTCAGTGCTGGCACAGAGCAGGAACTCACTAAATATGACTGGAAGGAATGAAAGGGACAAGGCACACTTCCCACGGAGGGCACAGGACAAAATAAGCCCCAGGGGGGATGAGCACACAGCCCTGGTCAGGTCAAGTGAGGAAGGTAGTTTTGTCAGAACACAGGGTATCTGCAAAGGGGAAAGAGGAGAGACGTCTGCAAATGTGGGTTGTGTAGGTGGTGAGGCACCGTGAATGACAGACCAAGACATCTTTAAATAAGTGAAGGGACCACAAGGACATACTTTGTGATATGATCAGCACATAGCAGTAATGATCCATGTCCATGACAAGGGCAGCAGCAGACCTGAAAGTCCACACAAGGTAAATGTTGACCAATACAAATTTTTTTTTTCCCCTCTGCCTCTCACTCTCCTCTTTGCAGGAGAGTATGCCTGGGACCCACCAGCATTGATCGTCTACAGAACCGCTTTCAGGTAAGCTGAAATTTACCAGATAAGGATTCAAGTTTTACTAAGAGATTTCTGCTCATGTCACAGTATTAACTTCAGCCCTAAATGACAGATAAAGTCTATGTTTCTACTTGCAAATAAAGACTTGACATGGAGACATCAAGGTAAAAACAAACAAACAAAAAACCACACCAGGCTTATCTCTTTTATTATCAAGGAGACAGGATTTACTTCATGTGGTTGCTACAAGTGAAACAATAACCTAGCCTTTCTAAAACCCCAGAGATCTTACTTACTTTCAAGTTTCTTCTGAACCTATATTGCAATCTATCAAAATGTTCCTACCAAGATATCTATGTACAGCTTAACACAGTTTCATACATCCTAAAATTAGGTAAGAAGGCCATGTTTTATTAAAAGGCTTGAGACAAACATGCTGCCAATTTAAAAAGTCAAGGGTATGCTTTTGATTTTACATCTGGCTCTTATCCAGAAGAGCTGAATGAACAGCTTAGCACAGGAACAAACTATAACCAGTTGTGTCATCACACGTGCCAACCTGCATGGATGCACAAGGGTGGAAATTGGGGCCCCTTTGAGGAGAGGAAAAGAAAAATATATAGTCCCTAGAGGCTGAAATCTATTGCTGTGGACCACACACACATACCCTTGCACCCTTGACACCATCCTGGTAATTTTCCACAAGTAGTATGGTCAAAGGGCAGGAAATCAAAGGATATATCAATTCCATCATATACCGTTCCCTCCAAAAAATTTTGGCATACTGCTTTTCAAAGCCTTCATCATAAATCCTGATCAACACAGGCCTCAGTAACTAATGCTACCTACCAGTGCCAGCTAGTCTAGGAATAAAGTAAGTGAGAAGGTGGTAGGTAAGGCTGACATGGAGGGGACAGGAGCAGAAGCCATCAATAAGCAAGAGAGGAAAATTTAAAGGGACAGTCTGAAGTTTGCCCAGTTTATTTTTGTACAAGGGTGTGTGTGTGTCCGTACATAAAGTTTAGCCACTGAGTAAACAAGACAGATTTTTCACAAAGATCCTCAGTGAGGACTCTTGCACACAGCCACCTCAGATCTGCATACTTATTCCAAGCATGCAGCATTGTTCAAAGCATTTTTGGAATGCCTTCTTCAAGTCCCCTTTCTTTCTTGCAACTGCCTTCTCAGCTTTGGGCATACCCTTTTGAATGGTCTCTATAGCAGCCAGTTTGGCCCTTGGAGGGCACATCTGATCTTTGGAGACAGGCAAAAAGCTTTGAGACCCAAATATGGTGAATAAAAGGGCTGATTAAGCTGGGTAATGGTTCCCAGTGAGGTATTATCTAAAGGCAAAGAACTCCAAAACTAAAGTTCCAAAAACATCACTGTAGAGTTTTGTTGGAAAGGAACTGTCCTAACTTTACAGACAGACCTTAGCAGATGCCTCATGGGACTTCAGTTTATCTGTCTATATGCCTACCACTACACACTTGCAATCCATAAGGGCTGAGCTTGAATAAAGCAACCCACTTGAAGAAGGGCAACCATGCAAATTTATTTGCATGCATGGCACGATACAGTGACTAAATGACAAAAATACACATCTATGAATTATATTCATACATTTTTGCAACTTGGAAATATACCCATCCATTCTAAGCTCCCACAGTCATTAAATGCAATAAACATCTGTTGAGTGACACAAATACAATGGTAAAGACTGTAATACATACTGAAAAAGAAGACATGGGTAATGTGTGTTTAATGCACTTTATATACACAATTTCAAGACTCCCAATCAACCACACAAGGCAAACATTGCTAGGATGTTTTACAAAAACTCATTTGTAGCACTCATAAACTGGAAACAAGAAAAAGCAAAACATATCCTTGGAGAAGAACTGTGTAAATATCAAATGGTGATGTTCCTGTGATCTATTCTCTCGAGTTATATCACTGGGGAATGACTTTTGAACCCAGAAATACGATGCACCTGGCACAAGATTTAGTAGCAGGAAATTACATTTTGACAAAAATTTCATCACCACATCAGCATCTATGGTCCGCATGTGTCCTCACAGGATAAAATCCGCCTAATCCCGTTGCCAGTAATGAAAAATGCAATTTTTAAAGCATTATCAAATAAGTCAACGCTTGACTATGCTACTTGAGACCTATGGATTATTGCATTATTGTATCCAGTAGGAATTTACATCTCCTGGACTCGACCCACTTAAACTCTGCTGGCTAGAGCTGAAAAACAAATAAAGCTTCTGCTTCCTTTCACACTGTCTCAGCCTACTGATTAGTCTCCACTGGGTGAGCAGCTGAAACAGCATACAGTTATGATATAAGCACAAAAGAAGGATCTGCTCCTTTTCAGCAATGCATTTTTAGTCAAACCCACTGTCTAAAGGTTTTTATCTTGTATTTAAACACCTTGAAACTTCCTGCCAACTTGTTAAGTGCAACATAGTTGAAATACCTGGTTAGAACACCACTTTCTACTTTACTAAGAAAACAGAAGTAAAAATATTGTAAGTTGCTTGGCTGTTGTCATGCACTAAAATGTAGCCAGAAAGAAACTCTTCTTCATCCAACTATGGCTGGAAAAAAAAAAAAAGACTATAGTAATGACTTTTCTTCAATGGAGATCATTGTTTGAGATCTTACACTGTAGACTCAACTAGAAAAATTCATATAAATAAATTCCTCCACTTGAAGAAATGTGTCAAACAGCATATTTCTCTTTCACTTAACATAAACAGCTGTGACTGAAAACAAAAAAACCTTCAGCATAATAAAGAAAATTTATAAGAGACAGTAAATGTAAGGAAGGAATAAACATAATTCATTATAATCATTATAATTCCTGTCACCTAAGGAAAACTACTATTTAGCTATGGTTCTGATTTTACTATTTACTTAAAAATTTTTGAACTTTTAATATTCTATATCTAATGTCAAAGATTTTTAAGTAGCGAGGAAGATAATGCTTTAATAGATTTAATATTTAGATCTTTCCCATTCTGAAAAATCTGTGATAAGATAAAATGTTAACCAACTTTTTAAACCTTTTTGGTATTGTAACCCCTTTCCCGGCCTCCCAATTCATGGTGTATGGGGAGAAGTATGATGATTTAAAAGCAGAAAAAAAAAAACCCTCTGGCTTCTTGGGTTTGTTTTCCAAATGCCTAAGTCCTTAAGGAAATGGCACATGCAAAGTATTTAGAAAAATTGGTGGGGGCATAGGGGAACTCCTTTCAGAGGAGAAGATTACCTTTGATTGGGATTAGAAAAAGAAAGAAGGTGGAAGGGATGTGAGAGCAGAGAGGTTGGTGGGGAGCTCTGTACCTTGCAGGATGCTGAACATGGCACTGGTGATATCTCTCTCTATCCTGTCTTCCCAGATTTGTTCATTTCTTTTTCACACAGTTATATTCAACTGTGTACCACTAACCATGACCACAGTTCATTTCTTCGGCTACCCCACTGATGCTAATGCAATCAATTCACAGTCACGTATGGATATGAGAGTTGGACCATAAAGAAGTCTGAGCACCAAAGAATTGATGCTTTTGAAGTGTGCTGCTAGAGAAGACTCTCGAGAGTCCCGTGGACAGCAAACAGATCAACCAGTCAACTCTAAAGGAAACCAACCCTGAATATTCATTGGAAGAACTGAAGCTGTAGCTCCAATACTTTGGCCACCTGATGCAAAAGAGCCAACTCATTGGAAAAGACCCTGATACTGGGAAAGTTTAAGGCCAGAAGGACAAGGGGGCGACAGAGGATGAGATGGTTTCATGCCATCACTGACTCAGTGGACATGAGTTAGAGCAAACTCCAGGAGATGGTAAAGGGCAGGGAAGCCTGGCATGCTTCCATGGGGTCACATGGGGTCACAAAGAGTGGTACACAAATGAACAACATATGGCCAATTTAAAGCTGACCAAGCCTTCTAGAATGCTTCCGTATAATAAAACACCTTAGAAAACACTGCAAAATTACTGCTTTTAAGTGTACCTGAAACCTGAAAAACAGGCCCAGCAATTCTTCTTTAAATCATCAGTATCAAATACATTTATAGTCCCGGAAGTGTACCATGCAGTCTCAGATGGATAAGCAAGAGCAGGGATCTGTCTGATGGACTGGGTGAAAGCCCTTATGCAAGGCATTTCCTGGCTCAGAGTTTGGCTTGTACCAAGTGCACCTGACGGTTGCATCTAAGGTGGAAGCAGAGTTACCAGCCCAGCTACCCAAGGAACAGGGAATTAAATCCAGACAGCTTCAAGTGTGGGCCAGGGGGACTCTCTGCTTTTCACAAGGTACTACTGAAGTGTGTGGGCAACCTGAGACTTTAGGAAAAGACAGATCTAAGTAGTGAAAAAACATTGTCTTTTAAAGCCTTCAGACCATAATCACCAAAAAGAAGGAAAAAATAAATCAAGTGAGGATTGAACTCAAGAAGTCAAGTCGGAAGTAAGACCCAAGGTATTTGCTACTTTATGTTGAAAGGAGACAGTCATTTTAGCTAAAGAAAGGCAACCAACCTCTTTCAAAATAGGCCAGAAGTGAGCTGGAAAGACTTGGTTTCATGGTCTTAAATGGCAAAGGGTAACCGACCGGCCAAGCCAGTGCTTTAATGGAGCTGCTTAAATAGCAGTTTTGCCCAGTGCGAGTCACATGGGGGAGGGCTGGTGAAAATAACACGGTTGCTGGCCAGCCCTTCCATGGCACAGAGTTGCCAAGGAAAGAAATTCAGGGAGAGCTGCCAACATGTGAGAGGCCATCTCACTCCAGCTTCCCTTTTGTCCCAGGGAAAGACCTTCTGGCAGGGCTGGTGACTTCAGGAGACCACCAATGAAGACAGGCACACATATTATGCACAGGGAAGAAGAGAGGGAGGGACCAAGACCCTGCCCATCATGCCTGTGGGCTCCCGCTGTGGTCCAGCCGGGTGATGCTCTCAGCAGCGTGGATTTCTCCTTCCCCAGCAACAAAGGGGCAGAAGACGGAAGGCGCTGGAAACCTTTCAAGAAGGCTAGGGATTTATGGAGAAGACGATTTAAACAATGACAACATATGGTCCTCAACCATGAAAAGTATTCCATCAATGATCTACTACGGAAATCTGAATAAATATTCAGAAATCTCTGAAGCCAAAGACTAATCACTTCAGTTACTACCCGTATCTTTCTTAAAGACGGAGCATGCTGATAAAGCCAAAGGTAATTAAAACATAAAGCAAAGGGGGTGTCAACACCCTAATAGTCTCCCCCACTAAATGTGAACCCAAATGCCTCAAATCTCTCTTCTGCCAAAATTCTAATCTATCCCCATGTAGTAGTACGAGAAAATCAAGGCAGAGGAAGTCAGAGAAACAATCCCTCTAACATTTCAAGTCAGATCACGTGTGCTGGGGGACAGGAAGTTTTCATTTTCACAGAGCTCAACTAAAATAAACCTGTTACTTAAAGACATGAAAATAATATGATCTCATCTTCCCTACCTGAGGAAGAAGGTCATAAAAGTTGCTTTCTTCCACCTTCATGGGAGCGCTTTCTGCAGTATATTCTCCCCAACAGGAATTACAATTGCACCTTTGAGGTTTATATTGTAATTTCATACCAGTTTTGTTTGTTTGTTTGTGTCATGTTCAAAAGTATGGGACATAGCTTTTATTTGGCTCTGATACAAATCTGTAGACTTAAATGACAATCACTTCATTTACAATGTGGTGTAGAGAGAGTAAAAAGTGTTTGCAAAACCATTTCTATTAGGCAAAAGGAAAGCGGGTGAACCTCATCCCCTTGCCTTTATTTTTTTCTGTTAAACACTAAACAGACGTCACAGTCTTTGCCCACTCCCTAGTCTTCTCATAAACTGAAAGAAAGCAAGCGCCTGAGTGTACCTTCGAGTAACTGTCCGGCTGCTCAGTTGTTCATTATCAGCCATCATCAGCTTTTTTGTAATAGCCCAGGAACAAGAGTATAGAACAAGCATTCGCACAGACGGCCGTAGGTCTGCAGAGGGCTGAGGCAAGGATCATTAACGCCACTGACATCACTTTTGGCAGCCAGAGAAAAGGGAAAACCTGTGTTTAATCTATTTCCTACTCACCACAAGTTTTAGTCGGAGTCCCCGATAATATGGGTTGTGGTTGACTTTATGGAAGAACTTGGTAATGCAAGAAAAATGTACTGAATTGTACAAGCATCTTTCAAAGGAACCACGAGGTACCACAGCCATGTGGCCCTGATCTCCCTCTTGTAGGTGTTTTGGTCATTAAACTGGCCTAACAGAGAACAGGGCCATTGCCAGCTGGTCCTACGAAGGTCAAACTCAGTAGAGGACTTTCCCTACTACACGCATCTGATTAACATCTCCTGAAACACATCATTGTAAATCACAAATAAAAAGGATTTAGCCTTTGTCTTCCTTCAAAGGGGAAGTGTTGGGAAGAATTCATCTGGGATTTTTGGCAGTTAAGTATGCGTGTACATGCTCAGTTACTCAGTCATGTCTGACTCTCTGTGACCCCAGGGACTGGAGCCCACCAGATCCCTCTGCCCATAGGATTTCCCAGGCAACAATACTGGAGTGGGTTGCATTTCCTTCTCTAGGGGATCTTCCCAACATAGGGACAGAACTCGTCGCTCCTGCATCTCCTACGCTGGCAGGCAGATTCTTTACTACTGCACCACGTAGTTAAGTGAGCTGTTCTTCTTTTTTTCCTTAAGCAGCCTAAATAATGAAGAACACTCTCTGAAACCAACTCTCTCCCTTGAGTTGCTGCTACCTGAGTGATATGCAAATAACCTGTAAGCAATCTTGCATTCTAAAATGTAGTTTAGGACACTCCACCCACAAAGGTTATTTTGAGAATGAAGATAGAGCCATTACATGGTTGTTGCATGTTTTTAGACTGATCAATTTTAACTCAGGACTTATGTCCAAGTTAAACTTAAAAAAGAAAAAAAAAAAACTAAGAATGTACATTCTCTCTTCTCCTGCTTCTCTTCCCTCTGTAACTTTGGGCAAGTTACGAACTCTTGTAAACTTCTGTGTTGTCACCCGTAACATAGGCTAACAGTGCCCATTGTATAGGGTCATCTCTTGAGGTTCAGCGAGATAACACATGAAAAGTTCTCATCATTGTTCCTTGCACATAATGAGCCCTCAGACATTAACTCTTACTGGTACTATTCTCATGAAGAACTAGAAATCCTTGGATCTCCTATCCCCTTCTGATAACCCGAATACATGGCAGACAAAAATGTCCTGGTGGGAGAAGGAAGCAACAGGGAAGCCACAGACAAGATGGCGGCCAAGAACCGAACCTGAAGTCAAGATTAGGAGGTGTCTTGGGAAGAGAGAAAAGTTACTTCAGAGAGGAGGTGGGTATGGGGGAAAGGCCAGAACAAAACATAAAAGTAGTAAAAGTCGTAGCAGTAAAATGCTAAAAATAGGACCTTGTGAGATGAAGTCCTTGATCTTTAGACAAAAAGTCTTGTCCTCAGACAAGACAAAGACCTGCTTACCTACTGAATACAAAGGGAACAGCTCCAGTTGAACACTGGGATAAACAGCATCAACAGGTCTTTGAGCAGCTCTTCATGGATGCCATCTACAGAAATGTCACAGAAAGGCCACTTCTGCTGCTTGCCAGGAAGAAATTAGAAGCTTGAAGATCCCCACCCTATCTAAGTCAGCTAACGAAAAGACTTATACATGAAAGAATTTACAAAGAGTTCTCATAAATAGGCTTAAATGCATGGTCACTGGGACTCTTAGGCATTCTCTCCAGGTGCTAAGGCATGTTTCTAATTGTTGGGGAAGGGACTGAGTGGCTGTTGTTTCCGAATTCTTTTCCCCAATCTCTCAACTGAACAGGAGAGTGAGGTCAATGCTGCTTGAGGAACTTGACGAAAAACTGAAATTGCTGCCAGATGCACATGTCTAATTGTTGGCAGCTGGAAAAGGAAGGGAAGACATCAGAAAGATGATCTGGAATAATTGATAATGGACACATCACTCACATCTCTAAGGTCTTTGAAGCAGTGATGCATATTTCTAACCAACTGCAAACACTTCTTTATTGTCTCGGATAAGGGGGCAAAGCTCTTCCAGTGGAAAAAGGGGGCTGACCTTTCATGCACTGACCCCAAGCTCCTGGTCCTCCACTTTCATCTTTCAAGTCTCACCACCCACTGTGCCCATTCTTCCCTCTTTTCTTCCATTATCGGACATCTCAGCCTTGTCATTTTTGACTTGGAAAATGATATTTGCTGAAAATTTCCTACCAGCATGCTGAATTAAGTGCTTCATGCCAGTTCAGGGCTGAACTAGAAGCATTCTGAAGACAGCTGGGCCAAGTTCTTAATGAAGATGTAGTGACAACTCTTAAGGAATCCTTATGAAGAATATTTACTGGGGGCTCTGAGGTAATCACAGTCCCAAAGGAAATAAATGGGGTCTGTGAAGGTGATCCCCAGCCCCACTGGAGTACCAGGCAAAAGTCACCTGGACTTTAGCTAAACGGTACTTGTGGGGCTAAGCCCACTTTTCACGCCTGAAACTGCCTAGCCTCCATGTATTCCATGAAGTCTCTAGAGCAATAATTCTCAATTTGAATGGGTAGGGATAATTTCCCCCCTCAAGGGACACTTAACAATGCCTGGAAACACTTTTGGTTGTCACAGTTGGAGTTAAAGTAAGAGAGAAGCTGTTGGTATTTAGTAAGTAGAGACCAGAAGTGAAAAGTGTTAGTTGTTCAGTTGTGTCCGACTCTTTGCAATCCTATGGACTGTAGCCTGCCAGGCTCCTCTGTCCATGGGATTCTCCAGGCAAGAACACTGGAGTGAGTTGCCATTTCCTTCTCCAGGAGATCCTCCGGACCCAGGAATCAAACCTGCATCTCTTGTATTGGCAGGAGGGTTCTTTACCACTGAGTCCCCTGGGAAGCCCACAGCAAAGAATCACCTGGCCCCAAATGTCAGTTGAGCTGAGTCTGAGGAACCCTGTTCTGAAGTTATTGCTGTAGCTGAGGAAATGGAGGAAGACATACACATGCTTATCAGCTGTTTCTGGAATCCCCACCAGTTTTAGGGAAGAATTGGAGGGAAGACGTGCTCTTAGTGCTCAGGCTTTATTTCTGACTGTCACACCATGACCTGAGTCCTGAGGGTGCCTCCCAATTTATCACTGATGGGAAGTTATCTCTACTGAGTCCTGCAGCCTCATGACCTAGAAGACATCTAGTTAATCTAATTAACCAGTTCTACCCCGCGTTTGCCTCTGTCCCTGCTCCAAAGGAAAACTGGAATCTTCTGGATGTGGGGAACAAAGCTGACTGAAGACGTTAGATTAGCAGGATTGCTGAGGCCAAAGCAACAGATCTAGGGGAAGACTATCACGGTGTGATGATGCTCCTCTTATTCTGACCCACAGGAGACAGATCAACCCCACAAGGAAATGCATCTGAATACTCAGGTCTGTATCTCTGCCCAGCCGAGCCAGGACCTTCTGTCTGGTCTTGGATGAGTCACTTGATCTCATTTTGCCTCCACAGTACAATGAAGTGGAGAAAACACCTCGTTTTCACAGTCACTTACAAAACTCCACTAGATAACAAGAGAAGGACATTGTGAAGCAGAAGACAGTTTCCTTATGTGGCTTGCGACTATTAGTCCTGCTCATTGCCCTTCAAATATCTGGGAGGGGGAAAAAATTAAGGATTAGGTCCCCTCTATTCCAGAGTTAGTCAACTTTTAAATTAAATCCACTAACTTTGCTCTCTCAGGGGCGACTCCTAAGTCACAAAACTGTTTCCCACACGTTATTTTCACTTTATGAAATAAATATCCACCTTGGAAGATGATTTATTACCAAAAAAAAAAAATAGTCAAAGTACAAGACTGAGATAGAAACAGCAACTGGAATTTCTAAATATAAGATGTGTTCCCAGGAAGACACTTTTAGGTCTGTTTTCCCTCAACTTAAACTTGAAGAAAAATAACAGAGGAGGTGGAAGAAGGAGGCAGGGCACATGTACCATCATCAGTAAGAGAATTTAGGGTTCAAAATTCTAAAATCTAGACCATGAGCAGAAAGAACAAATTGATTTCCAGGTAGTTAGATACAGATTTTTTTCTGATAAAACTTCGTGATAGTAATAAGAACAGATCCTCTTTTCAATACTGGCCCCAGAAGCTGCTACGGTCCTAAGATACACAAAGAAAACAATAGCTTCTATTCTTTCTTGACTGTAGTCTGAGCTGCTGACAAAATGCCTTCAAAATAAAACCGAACCACACAATTTCACCATCACTATCCACCAGCGACAGGCTATAATTAACACTTAATTAACAGCTCTATGATGAGCTCTGCTGAATTCTGCTCAAAAATTGCCTTACATTTTTTCCATAAAACCAAGTCACCAGTGGACAATGGCCTACCTGTTTACTTGGCTTCTCCACGCTTTCCTTCCTCAACAATCAGTTAAAGAAGAATGGGACTAGGTTGAGGTCCAGACCAAGACGGATTCTTCAGAGATACTCGTCTTCCGACTTTCAGCTCTCCTCACTCCTAACCATCAGTAGTTCCTAACAGAGACCCTAACATAGCCACTGACTTAACACACATCATGTCTTCTTGGAACCTCCTTAGAGAACTTCCAGTAGAAATAAAAGCCCTTGCAGAGTCTTTCAACAGAGGTGCAAGCACTGGGAATACCCAGATCTTTGCTAATTCCCGTTCTACAAGCATTAGCTGGAGAAAGTCAATAGGAAAGTGACTGGAGAACCACTGCACGTAAGTAAATAAACTAGGACCCTTCTCCACGGTGGCCTTCTGCCCCTGCCTTTGGCCATTCAGTGGTTTATTAGCATTTGTTCCAGAGACAAAGCCAGGAAATATAAGAAAAACTCAACAAAAAGTGACTCATACAATATCACTTATATGTAGTAAACTCATACAATATCACTTATATGTGTAATCTAAAATATGATACAAATGAACTTATTTACATAAGAGAAACAGTTCATAGACTTAGAAAACCAACTCATGGTTACCAAAGGAGAAAGCAGGGGAGAGATAAGTTAGGAGTTTGGGATTTGCAGATACACACTACTATATGTAAAATAGATCAACAGCAAGGTCCCACTGTATAGCACAGAGAACTATATTCAATATCTGTAATAAACCATAATGGAAAAGAATATGAAAAAGAATATATCTATGAATCACTTTGCTGTACACCAGAAACTAACACAACATTATAAATCAACTATACCTCAATTTTTAAAAAGTCCACTTAGCAAGTTTTTCCCACCTGAGAGTTCTATCAGTTCTATCAAAGTGGTAAGGAGGATGTTACAATGACTAAGAAAAATATACATATGGATGACAATTATCCCAATTTTTGTTCTAGACACCCCATTCCTATTGCTATAGGCAACTTCCACCGCATGATCAAGCCACTGTATAAAGGTCTCATGGATTAATAGGAACAGAACAGTCAAAGCAGTCCCAGGGCTGATATTATGGGGACTTTCCTGATGGCTCAGCAGATAAGGAAACCACCTGCCCATGTAGGAGATGCAAGGGACATGAGTTCAATCCCTGGATGGGGCAGATCCTTTGGAGGAGGAAATGGCAACCCACTCCAGTATTCTTGCCTGGAAAATTCCATGGATAGAGGAGCCTGGCAGGCTACAGTCCAAAGGACTACAAAGAGTCAGACACAACTGAACAATTGAGCACAGTGGTACCTTGACCGTGTGGTTAGTTAAGAGTTAAAATGATCACTAAATGAGTTGCCTGAGCTCACAAAACTGGTTAGTAGTAGCATGGAGGTAAGATGGAGTCTCCACCCACATTCTTTCTAACCATGAGTCACTGAACTCTCAACAGCCCAACTCTTCAGAAAAGCAAAATAGAAAAAGAAGATAGGATAGTATTCCGTATATATACATGCAAAACAAACTCCGTGGCAGCCCAGTCACTCAGCTACAAGCAGGGGGTTTCTTTAGGTGATGGACATCAATACGGAGCAGAAAAAGACCTCCTCTAAAGCCTCTGAAGACTATACATTTGTTGTAATTGAAGATTACACAGCAATTTAGTTTGAAATCTTTTAACATCATGGGTATGAATAGGAACTGAGATAGAAGAATACTTCGCTAAAAATATTTCTGCTTTTGCAGTACCATGGCCGACTTTGGCCTCCACTGTTGAGGCATACTAGAGAAGAGTACCGAGAAAATAAATCACAAAGAGAGAAAATGAAGCAGTGCTTGTCTCACTTTAACGTGCTTAGGGTCTCCTGAAGATCTGTTAACAATGCAGATTCTGAATCTCTAGGTTTAGAGTGGGGCAGGCCCCAGATTCTGCATTCCTAACCAGCTCCCAGGTGATGCCAGGGCCACTGATGAGAGGACAACACTTCAACGAGCAAAGGAGTGGTGATACTGGTAAAGTCGTTGCGTTGCGTCTGACTCTTTTGCGACCCCATGGACTGTAGCCCGCCAGGTTCCTCTGTCCACAGGATTTCCTAGGCAAGAATACTGGAGTGAGTTGCCATTTGCTTCTCCAGGGGATCTTCTCGACGTAGGAATCCAACCCCCATCTCCTACATTGGCAACTGGAGTCTTTACCACTGAGCCATCGAGGATTACACACTGAATCAAAATATGCTTCTACTTTCCCCGTAAGAAAATTTGAGATACCAAGGGAACATTTCATGCAAAGATGGGCTCGATAAAGGACAGAAATGGTATGGACCTAACAGAAGCAGAAGATATTAAGAAGAGGTGGCAAGAATACACAGAAGAACTGTACAAAAAAGAGCTTCAAGACCAAGATACTCACGATGGTGTGATCACTCACCTAGAGCCAGACACCCTGGAATGTGAAGTCAAGTGGGCCTTAGGAAGCTTCACTACGAACAAAGCTAGTGCAGTGATGGAATTCCAGTTGAGCTATTTCAAATCCTGAAAGATGATGCTGTGAAAGTGCTGCACTCAATATGCCAGCAAATTTGGAAAACTCAGCAGTGGCCACAGGACTGGAAAAGGTCAGTTTTCATTCCAATCCCAAAGAAAGGCAATGCCAAAGAATGCTCAAACTACCGCACAATTGCACTCATCTCACACACTACCAGTGTAATGCTCAAAATTCTCCAAGCCAGGCTTCAGCAATACGTGAACTTCCAGATGTTCAAGCTGGTTTTAGAAAAGACAGAGGAACCAGAGATCAAATTGCCAACATCTGCTGGATCATGGAAAAAGCAAGAGAGTTCCAGAAAAACATCTATTTCTGCTTTATTGACTATGCCAAAGCCTTTGACTGTGTGGATCACAATAAACTGTGGAAAATTCGGAAAGAGATGGGAATACCAGACCACCTGACCTGCCTCTTGAGAAACCTGTATGCAGGTCAGGAAGCAACAGTTAGAACTGGACACGGACCAACAGACTGGTTCCAAATAGGAAAAGGAGTTCGTCAAGGCTGTATATTGTCACCCTGCTTATTTAACTTATATGCAGAGTACATCATGAGAAACGCTGAACTGGAAGAAACACAAGCTGGCATCAAGATTGCCGGGAGAAATATCAATAACCTCAGATATGCAGATGACACCACCCTTATGGCAGAAAGTGAAGAGGAACTAAAGAGCCTCTTGATGAAAGTAAAAGTGGAGAGTGGAAAAGTTGGCTTAAAGCTCAACATTCAGAAAACTAAGATCATGGCATCCAGTCCCATCACTTCATGGCAGATAGAAGGGAAACAGTGGAAACAGTATCAGACTTTATTTTTGGGGGCTCCAAAATCACTGCAGATGGTGACTGCAGCCAGGAAATTAAAAGAAGCTTACTCCTTGGAAGGAAAGTTATGACCAACCTAAATAGCATATTCAAAAGCAGAGACATTACTTTGCCAACAAAGGTCCGTCTGGTCAAGGCTATGGTTTTTCCAGTGGTCATGTATGGATGTGAGAGTTGGACTGTGAAGAAAGCTGAGCACCGAAGAATTGATGCTTTTGAACTGTGGTGTTGGAGAAGACTCTTGAGAATCCCTTGAACTGCAAGGAGATCCAACCAGTCCATCCTAAAGGAGATCAATCCTGGGTGTTCATTGGAAGGACTGATGCTGAAGCTGAAACTCCAATACTTTGGCCACCTCATGCGAAGAGTTGACTCATTGAAAAAGACCCTGATGCTGTGAGGGATTGGGGGCAGGAGGAGAAGGAGACAACAGAGGATGAGATGGTTGGATGACATCACCGACTTGATGGACAGGAGTTTGGGTAAACTCCGGGAGTTGGTGATGGACAGGGAGGCCTGGCATGCTGCGATTCATGAGGTCACAATGAGTCAGACACGAATGACCGACTGAACTGAACTTCTCCGTGAGTATTAATTCATCCTCCAAAATCTCTCTGAAGAACAAGGATGATTCCACATGCTGGAATCTCATCCCTAGAACAATCGATGTGTGCAGAGGACAACCCAGAAGTAGCACATTGGATACTATCAGGGGACAAGGCAAAGCCACCATAACTTAAAGGAATCAACATTTGGGAAAAACTGAAAAATAAGCACAAAAAGATAGTCTGTGTGTGCTAATAATTTCCATTCAGGTCAACAGGCAGTAGGAAATTGATCCCCATTTCTACAGAAAGGCAAACAGCCCTGAGTCAAATATATGGCCATCAGTCTGATTTATCAGGTAGTCAGTTATCAGATTCCATTTCCCTATCCATGAAGTTTCACAGGAATGCAACGCCTTCATTATTAGATGGCAGCTTCATTCCCTGGGCTGAACCATGTGCTCTGAGCAGGAGGTACAAGTTTACTGGTCTGGAACAGAAGCCCAGGCAAGGCAAGCATAGATTTCTAGTGCCTTGAGGAAATAGCAGGGAAATGATGAGGTGGCCAGAGATAGCCTCCAAGAGCTAATTCCACCATGCACGGCAGTTCATATGCCGTGCCTTTCACACAAGTTGTTACCCCAACCATTTGGGACAGAGAACGTATTTTGCCAAGATGTCTGGGAGACAAGAGGAAGGGAAACTGCTGTTGGACCCACGTGGACACTACACTGTGAAAGACTTTAGCGCCCCCAGTGCCACCTATCAGGGATGCAGGAACTTGAACAACCTCCAACAGCATCAGTGAGTTTCTGGTAAAATGCATTAAAAGCACCTAAGTCACTAGCCTGTAGCAAGGCTTAAATGAGAGGGTGATTATATAACATGTGACACAGACTCTGACAATTGAGCCAATTACAGAACAATTCATTCATTCTATCCAGTAGCTAGAAGCCACCAGAAACCATAATGGGAGGGGGACAGAAGAGGAACAAAAGGGGAAGAAAAGCACCTGACACTGAAGCTCTCTGCTCTTGGTCATGCCGCAGACATGTCTGCAGAGGGGACTATCTCAAAAAATGTCGTCATGGAAACTCCAACATTTACACTTATCATATGACACCACTAGTCTCAAATTAGGAATATTTCCCAAGTTACAGCTGTTTTAACACAGGGATTGAAGGCACCAGAGAAGGAAATGGCAACCCACTCCAGTGCTCTTGCCTGGAGGATCCCAGGGACGGCGGAGCCTGCTGGGCTGCCGTCTGTGGGTCACACAGAGTCGGACACGACTGAAGCGACTTAGCAGCAGCAGCAGCAACATGAAGGCGCTTCCTAAGTTGTTTTGAACTTAAAATTTAAAAGCTGATCCATTATTAAAATTGATTGTCCTTGGTGAGTATAAAGCACTTTACGCTTTACTAGTTGAAAGGAAAAACTACACCTATGCATGGTAAGTTCACACCATATTCCATATATTCCATGAAGTTTAATTTCCTAAGACTGTGAAAAAGCTTCATTTGACTAATATCTTTTCCTTAATAGTTTTTGAGGTTTCTTCTCGGCAACTCTCAGCTTGACTTATCAGTGTTTAATACATAATTGGCACTCAATAACTGTATTATCTAAAAAAGTATCTATAGGAAAATCATAAGTACTCATACACATATTCTAAGGTCCAAAAGACTTAATTAAGGGCAATTTCAGCCAAAGAAGAAATGGGTTATTAAGTTTTCTGAGATTTGCCTCACATTTGGCAGTGAGTAAAGTCAGGGTTTGTTAACCTTTTAAAAGTATTATCCTCTTTTGCTAAATAAAATTAAAATCTCAATCAATTTTTTAATGCTACAAGTTAAATATGGCTAAGAAAATAAAGAAATGTTAATCTCAATTATAACTGATTTCAAATAATACAAACTCCTGTCTTTTCCTTCCTCCTCAAGTATTTAAGCAAACTATTCCTAGGGCAAAGATGTGGTATATAAAATTACCAAATCCACTAACACCCATGAACACATCACAGTAATTTAGAGTCTTCATCAACAACATAGCCAGCGTTTGCTCCATGTCAGGCACTATATTAGGGGTTTTAATATGCATTATTTCATTTAATCCTCACAGCCACCCTAAGATTGTTCTACTACCTCTGTTTAAAAATGAGTAAACTGAGGTTCAAAAAGAATGAGTAAATTCCTCCAGATCTCAAAGATAGTAAGTGAGGCAATTTGGATTCAAAGCCATGCTCTTGATCACGAATGTATAGACAATGCTATAAAAAGAATGGGTGGAAGTGCTGTCAAACCCTTCATCTAAATAGAGGCCACTAGAACATACCAAGTTATTTTTATAAAAGGAAATGAAGAGTAAGCTTCGTGTTTACAAAGGGTAATGAGAAATTACATAGTGAAATGCCATTCTGATAAATCTATATGAAATCAGCTAGAACAACATTTCACATAATAGGCACCTGGATATCGGAAATGCCTTCACTTCTGGAAAATAGTTTGCAAAAGAGATTGTCATCATAAAAGCACCTCTTCATCCCTTAATTCATGCCCTCCTGGAAAAACAGTAAATATGAACTCTCTCATTCCCTGGAGAGTCTAGACGGTGGTAGATGCAAGCAACTGGGTGTGACTAATAGATTCTGACAAACAAACACAAACAGAGCCCTAGGGTAAAGAGTGAGGCCTGACATTTACTGGCCCCATAAAATAGAAACCCTTTTCACTCTAGGATCGTAGCTCTTCTGGCCCAATGCTTGCAGCTCAAGCTCTAGTGGGCTTGGGGCTATTTTTATCTGACAACTTTTCCGTCAGTCCCTTCCATCCTTTATTTAGAAAGCCAAAATAAAAACCAAAAAAAGTATACTTATAGAGCCATAAGCCATACACTAGAATAGGTAAAGAGAAGTCCTCTGACATAAAAAGCCACAAAAGAACAGAAGATGAAAAAGTAAATCATAAACAGCTGCATCTCCCCTCCCAACTGTTTACATTCTTAGACATCCACTTTTCAAAAATATTCCCTACGTAGATCAAAACAGGCTGTACTTTGAGAAGGGGCAAACAATGACGTTAGCTTTAAGATATTACACAGTTTACATATAAACAGAGCTGAGTTTATGTGCCTTATTCTGGTTGTCGAGAACAGATCTGAAGGGCTCAAATAGAGAGCTATCATTGTGTTAATTATCTGTCTACAGAAAACTCTAAAATACAAAGGTGACCTTTACAATTCTCTAGCTTGAGCGTATGTTCCCCATTTACGGTATAAGATACTACTGGCTTCACCAATCAAAATAATCCAAAAAGCCTTCTCAAGTTGAACTTGGGTAGCACAAGCCCTGGCTGACACTGAATGCAGTTACCGGGAGGCACTCTGTCCCTTCATTTCCCATACTTTCCTCCCAACTTTACCCCCTCCTCCTCCCAACTTCCCCCCTGCTCTTTCCCCTAATCCCTTCTACCTATCTATCACTCAGAGCCACCCATAAATACTTCTCAGCATTGATATTGATACTCATCACTATTATTGGCCCCATACCAATAACCACTGTTCAGATTCTTGCCTTTGAGAATTACAACACGAATCCACAATTAACGATCCCTAAGGGCATGGATCTCCCCATCCCATCATCACCTATGCACCTGGAAGAGGAGAAGGGAGGACTTCAATCTCTAAAAGTCTAGTTTGTTACATTCTCAAGACACCAGCAGTTGGCAAAACCTCTTTAAAACACGCCATCCATTCACAGACCTCATGGTATTTACTTTGAACGGTCCATATCAAAGGAGAGACTTCATTCTAAAATGCTCCAGCTTTAACTGAACACAAGCCCACAACATCAGGAGCAGCCAATTAATGAGAGCCAATAAAAAAATTCAGGAAGATAAAAGATTTGGCTGTCCTGAACTATCATTAAGAAATCATTTATCCTATACCCACGTGTCTCAGGTACAAGCCAAGGTAATCACCAGCTTCATCTTTCTGAGAAAGTTCTGATGTTAAAATCTGGCATTGATGATCTCAATGAAATCAAAACACATGCTCCATGGAAGGTGGTGAAACAGCCCTGAATATGCATTCCTTGTCAGTGAATCATGGTTGCCCAAAACTTTCCAAGGACTGTTTGTAAACATTAACCCTACAACAAGGTCAATGTCTCCACATCCAAAAAGGTGTCTGCAAGTGTTTCACACTTAGAGGTTTCATGATGAATAAACAAAACAATATATTCCACCTTTAGAATATTAGTGAAAAATGGTAGTTTTGAAATCAGATGATTTTATTGATCAATTATACCTTTACTGATACATTACAACAGCAATGTGAATTGACTCAATGGTCCAAACCACAACTCCGATAGAATTACAAGGAAGCACCAAATTGACTCCTTTAAGATATAATGGTTCCGAGAAGGCTTTTTATTGATCTTTGCTGCCCAGAGTCATCATTAAAAGGGTTGGCTTATGTATATAAGTTTGCTAAAGTGGGAAGCGAAAAGGTCTGTAGAAGCTTCAATGCTCTGGAACAGAACTCTTCTAATCAAAAATGTTATAATTTTAAAAAAAGATGGTTAAGATTTTATGTTTCTACTGCAGGGGGCATGGGTTGTACCCCTGGTTGGGAAACAAAGATGCTGCATACCCTGTACAGTGTGACAAAAAAATAACAAATATATTTAAAAGAAAAAAGATATGACGGTTTCTCTCCTTAATAGTCTTCAGAGAAGGAAACCACATGTAGCCAAAGAGAGGTCTGGAGGACTGTATCCTTATTTTCAATGATGAAAGGCAGGTATAAGAAGTACACATTTGATTGTTTATAAAGTGTTACAATGAATGGAGTCATGACAATGACTCCAAGTAATACAACATTTGGGGACCTACAATATACAGAGTGAGAAGTCCTAGCACATAATGGTTAGCATCACTTCTGCAGACCTAGTCCTGGATATGCAAAAAGCCAGCAGTTCCAAAACATGTTCTACAGAACAGGCGCTCCAAGAGAAAGAAGGTTCTGTGGCCAATGACACTTAAGCAGTATCTCCCTCTTGACATTAGAACCTTCACATTTTGTTTAACCTTGTGTTTCCTAAACTTCTGATCAAAAAATATGTAGATTTTATTTCACACTAATGACTCTAACATCCTGTAAAACACACTTTGGAAAAGACTATGTTAAAAATTCCAAGCCCCCTCCCCCATCCCCATTCCTTGAAAAAAAGCATTTGCCCCTGAACTTTGCTATTCAAAAAATATTATGATGACATATCAGACAAAATAATATACAGAGATAAACTAAAGAAATGTATTGGGGGATGGAAAAGTTGATAAAAAATTAATTGAACACAAAAATATACTTTGAGGGTATCATATCTGTTTTTTATTCCTAAATTCCTAATATCATTTGTAGTCAAAAATTTACAATGTGGCATGCCATGTGTCCAAACTATTATTTGCTGCTTTAATTTTTGAAAGAAAATGAATGTACAGAGATAAAATGAAGAGTGGAGAGAGCAAAATTTCTTCCCTAATCATTTATAGACTTGATTTGACTTCAGAAAACCATCCTTTAGTTTTCCTGGTTCATGTATGAAAGGTGTTTTATTTTTACCTTCATGGCATTGGTGGATAAAGGTCATATAAATGAAACGGTTTATTACTGTACAAATAGTTTTAAATAATAATTGAAGAAATACAGACAAAAGTAAAAATATTTTACATTGCTAGAAAAACCAACTCTACCATTAGTCTACCACTATGACCAACCACCCAGGATGAGTACATTTAAAATTAAAAAAGAAAATTAATGACAATATCATATATTATTTCAAAATATTAAACAGAATATATTATTTTTAGCCTAAATATTTTCTCAAGATACTGCTGGGTATACTGGAAGACTGTGAAGTCTGAATGTTTAAATGTGAATATTTAGATGGGCAGAAATTTTACCTTATGAGGTTAAACCTTGATTAATATAGAAATAATTACAATGACTCAGACTATGACTTTGATCCCTTTCTTGGCTTCCAAAAGGCTGCAATGATATGCATATTTTCTAAGATATCTTTATGTATATAAGTTACAAACTCCCAGAAATATGGAAATGAAATAGAAAGAGCATAACATTTTATAGGAGTAATCAAAAAGGCAATGGTGGCAGGGAAGGGAAGTTAAAGCACCAGATGTAAATGGCAACAGCCCCAGAAGGGCTGCTGAGGACACAGCCAGAGAGGACACAGTCCAATCAAAGACGCCTAAAATGTCCAAGGAAGTGGAATTTTTGCAACTCTTCTGATAGACACAGGGATTATCTTGAAGACGTTTTTATAAATCCCTGAAGCAAAAATGCTCAACACACATTACAAATTATTGTAGCCAATAATTGCAGAATAAGAGAGGCTGTGCAATTATACATTCACTTCTGTTTGTGCCCAGAAGATGACTCACAGAGGCCCAGTGGGGGATCATGTAAAAATAAGCTCTAATATCCAAAACTGCCTGTTTCAGGGGAAAAAAATATTACACAAGGCTCAAAGCACAAAGTCACAACTAGTAAGTAATATTCATTAGGCACTCATGTAGTATGGAAACCTAAATGCTCATTTATAAATGTGAGATAAAATTACTGTATTTTTACAAACGAAATGCTGGTAAATGGAAAAGTTCTTTCCACAAAGCAAAATACCTTGTTCAGAGCAAACTTTTATGGAGGTCTGGAACAAATGAGCTTCTAAACATGGTACCTGCATGTAATAAAGGGGCAAATGAGTACTGGGTTCTTGAGTCTGAAATTACAAAGGTTTGACATCGCCAGCAAAGCATGGCAGCTGGCAAACATTCCGAACCATTAACCCACCAAACAGCAGCTGAAGCAAGCCGCATTCCAAAACTCTACAACCTCTTCTTATAATGTAGTAAAATGCTGATGTGCAGGGAAATTTATTTCCTCTACTAAGGCTGAATGAAGATCATGTGAGCAGAGAATAGCTCATTACAAACAGAGCAGAGAGAAATTTTCATATGTATTTTAAAAGTGAATGAAAAATAACACCAAAACTTAACAATTTTCAAAATTCATGTGAAGGCAAATAAAAACCACTTTTTAAATCTAATTTAAAACATGCCATTTTCTTTACGCTAGTGAAAACTCTATAGAGACTCGAACGTCACAATAAAATGTAAATATGCCATGAATCAAGAAGCCATGAAAACACACTGAGATGTTTTGTCTTCCAGAGATCTGTTAGAACTCGTACACAGGCTTAGACAAGAGAAAAGTCACTCACAGAATCAGCCCACCCTCCAAACAAAAGTCTTCTCCGTTAGGTGCATAAATGAAATTTGGAGTTCATTTTGCTTGTTTTATTTCTACATTGCTTGTTTTGTTGTCTTGTGCCCTAAAGACAAAAGTAAAAGTTAACTTTAAAACCAAGATTCCATAAGTGGCTTTATGAAAATGTTGTCTGAAATATTATTTCAACAAAAGGTAGCATTTAGAATCTCTCTATTCCTTGGAGCAAGTTGAAATACCCAGTCAGTTTATAAAATGTCAGTAGCAGAGAATCTCAGGAACAGCAAATCTAATGGTGTCCGGTGCACACTTCCCTACAAAGATAAGCAGTCATCCTTTTTTTCCCTTCTTAATCTGCTGTGGCTCCATTAGTAAGCCCCTAAAAATGTAACCTGGCATTTACACTCTTATCCATCTGGAATGTCCCTACGTCAGAGGAAAACCCTCACCCCTCTGTGAAAGATGAACAAGTACACAGCTGGTAGAGATCTGGGCACGTAGGAAGGAACCCCGCTTAAGTGCCTACATCCACATGGCTCAATGGTTAATCCCGCATATACCCTCTTCTTCCCACCTTCCGATGAAGCCAGTGAGGAACTGAGTGGTTTTTTTTAATCACTGAATTCTGTACTATTATCAGACACCTAACAATTCTTTTGTTGAAAAGATATTGCAAGAACAAAGCCTGAAAACTCGCCATCGAAGCTGTCTGAAGTCCAGGGTGTTAACCATCACTAGAAACCTTGGAAGCCAATGTGTACAAGGTTAAGGCCAGTCTTGTGAAAGTAACATTGTGAAATCTAATCCTGCACCTCTACCCACCTCCCAGCAGTAGACTCACACATGTGCCTTGCCGTGGAGATTTGGGAAGTGCTGAGGTTTTCCACGCTGCTTCCATGAAAACCAACACTTCTAGGTTTCACTGCTGGCTCGCGATGTGAAGCTAAACTTAGACATCAAGCTGCGTTCTCTATCAAGCTACAACATCTCACTGGCTGTAGACAGGAATGCAAACGTACAGACAATTCCAATTAACTATTGCTTTTAACGAGCAAAGCAGGGCAATCAAACCCAACTCTCCAGATAAGTTAACTACAACAGCATAATTGCTTTGGAATGCTTTCAAAGCCTGGTGGGCTATGGTCCGTAGGGTTGCAAAGAGTCAGGCAGGATGGAAGTGACTTAGTACACATGCACGCTGCGTATTAAATTTAGCTTTTGTTGAACCTGAGGTTTTGACATTACAACCACAGGGGGTGCTATTTACACCATTATCTGTATGAAACAGTCCTAAGGAGTGGTGATCAGGTGGTTGTGGGTTTTATTAAGTCTACCCAGAGGTATACTTGAAAATTATCCATTTTATCTCTGATACTATGCTTATGTAACTCTTCCCAGCCACTTTCTCCACACTGGTCAACTGTCAATTACAGTGATAAAGCTTTGCTTCTCATCTAAATTTACACTAAATAAAGGTCAGTTGAGGTTTCAAAGAACCTCCTTCTTCCCACCAAGAATCCTAATTGCAGATGATAACAAGTTCAAAAATTTGAACAGAACTAAGATTATACAGGTATTTCAATAAATCTGAAATTCTCCAAGCCAAGGAATTTGCCCAAAGAAGTGGTTTTTGATCTAGTGAAGTTCTAAGTTGTCAGCCTTGGAACTTAAATGACTGTTTCATTAAGGTAACTTGGAAATCATGATAGAGCCATAAACATGGTCACAAATAAGAGAGGTTGCCAAGTGACATTGCTTTCCTTCGTAAACTACAGGAATATTAAGGTTTATCATTAGTTTAAGCAAAGACCCCTGATTACTGGCTTGTACAGGCACTTCATTCTGATTATCCAAAAAGCATGTAACGGTGGGCAAAAATGACTGATCTGTATATAGGGCTGATCTACAGTCCTAGATCCATACAATTCTTGCTTACTACAGAAGCACTCTCAATACAATTAGAAGGCTCCCTAAGGCTCACGCTCTTCCAACAACTGGGAATCATTTTCCAGAACAACACAGGTTTAACTTTGGTTTGACTGATTAGCAAAATTTTTAAAAATCTTGCTCTTCGTGGTAGAAAAATGCACTATTACCATCTGAATGTAGCATCCTATGACTCAGAATCAATGCCCAGAATTCTTTGGGAAGCCATTATGTCTGTCATAGTGTACTAATAACTGAAGATACATAACTCATGTCTCCTGTAATATAACCATTTAAAAAGGCATGAGACCATAGAAATGTAAAAACAAGATAAGGAGCAAAACACTACAATGTAAATTTTACCTACCTGGTCTACCTACAATTTCTGTTGCAAGACTTCAATTCTGTTGCCACAGCTGGAAAGCAACCACAGACAATACATACATGGGTTTAGCTGTGCCCCGCAAAGTGACAGAAACAAGCGATGGTCAGATTTTAGTCTCTAAGACTAATTTGTTGACTCAATCTAATGTGAAGTCAGTAAACCACATATTTCACTGTAAATCAGGAGTAAGAATACAAAAGAAAGATAGTGCTAAGTCATGTCCGACTCTTGCGATCCCATGAACTGTAGCCTACCAGGTTCCTATGTCCATGGGATTCTCCAGGGAAGAATACTGGAGTAGATTGCCATTTCCTTTTCCAGGGGAACTTCCTGACCCAGGAATTGAACCCAGGTCTCCTGCATTGCAGGCATATGCTTTACCAACTGAGCTATGTGGGAAGCGTTTAAGAATACAAAAGGGACTGCACATAAAAGCCAAACTGGGGGGTGAGGGAGGGATGGATCAGGAGTTAGAAAGATGGCACCCCACTCCAGTACGCTTGCCTGGAAAATCTCGTGGATGGAGGAGCCTGGTAGGCTGCAGTCCATGGGGTCGCTAAGAGTTGGACACGACTGAGTGACTTCACTTTCACTTTTCACTTTCATGCATTGGAGAAGGAAATGGCAACCCACTCCAGTGTTCTTGCCTGGAGAATCCCAGGGACGGGGGAGCCTGGTGGACTGCCATCTATGGGGTCATGCAGAGTCGGACACGACTGAAGCGACTTAGCAGCAGCAGCAGATGCAAACTACTATATACAGAATGGATAAACAAGGTCCTGCTATTTAGCACAGGGAACTATATTTGATATCCCGTGATAAACCATAATGCAGAAAAGAATATATAGGGAATTCCCTGGTAGTCCAGTGGTTAGGACTCCATTCTTCCACTGCAGGGGGCCTGGGTTTGATCCCTAGTCAGGGAATGAAGATCCTGCAAGCTGCACAGTGTGACCAGAAAAAAAAAGGAAAAGAATGTGTGTGTGTGTATATACTGAATCACTTTGCTGTACAGTAGAAATTAATACAACCTTGCCAATCAACTATTCTTCAATAAAATTAAAAAAAAAAAATTAGCTCACAGTAACAACCCTACAAACCAAAAGCACCTTTCAAATGCAAGGAATCAGGAATAGCTAACAAGTGGTCTGCCCAAATATAAATAGGTTATTTTTATTCTTATGGAATATTATAATGCTATTTTGATCACCCAGAAGAGAACAAGACTACCTTCAGAACATTCTTTGTCTTTATCTTCCTTTAAATGTGTTTGTAGTAAAGAAGGCACAGAAATTTTCTGAATGGAAAGATAAAAGGGGGAAAGAGACAATATCTTCAAAGGCAAGGGATGATGATAGCGTAAGGAATAAAGAAGCTTCGAAGACCACATGGCTGAGGCGCTTACACTGGAGGGTCTTGTTAGTTTTAAATTCACCATTCTCTAAATATTCCCCATACCAGTCTATTTTCGGCTCCTTTTTATTCAAATGACTACATTTTTAGGGTTTTTCTTTTTATACCATATTGTGGTTTCTTCAGTCCTGAAATTATGCAAGGTTCTGTATGAAGGCTCCTGGGAAGGCTACTAAGCACATTTATGACAAAAATATGACAAAGAAAATCCATGAGAAGTGCCAAAGAGCCATATCTCAGATCCTGGTGGTTCCCCCACTTTGAATGCTAGCATGACAATGAAATGAGCCATTCAGAGAGCATGACTTTCAAAAGATACCATCTGCTTTCTCTCCCTCTCTAGCACCAATGATCCAAAACATTATAGTACATTCGATTTCCGATGGCCAAGGTATCAACCTCTTTGTGGTCTTTCTCTCTTGGTTTCTATAAGTTATATTCCATTTGGAATTATTCATTATCCTCATAAATAATTTCAAATCAATTTTAAACGTCATCAAAAAGGACCTTACATAAATCCCCCATTCACAAAAACTCTGACTTCTGAATTGAGTTTCTCTTTAGTAATACCAAAACTATTTTTTCTTCTTTGGCAATACCAACAATGAACCTCAGGACATTTAAGATATCCTACTTAATATAGAAATCTTTGAACCAGTCACTTAGTAGTCAGAGCTTCAAAACTCATTTATCTCAGTGTCGTACAATATATAAGCCACAAATACTAGTACTAAAATGAAAACCCTTGACATAACTTTGCAAAGGAAGCATGGATAACTTTTAACAGTACACAATCCAGTATCATTTTTACCCCACTTGAAAACAAGTTTTATTATTTTTTCCCCACACCAAATTTTCTAAATAATATTTTGCTCTTGCTTTTATTGCACTAATTAAAGTGTGTGCTCCTTTGGTGATAACAAGGGATCACTACAGAAATGTGACAAAGATTCAAGTTTTAAAATATGGATTTTTAAAATTGGACTCCACAAACCTAACATATAAAGACTGGAGAAAGGAGAGAACAAAGGAGGATGTTATGAATCCAGAAAAGGAGCTGAGGCAGCAGACCATGGTGTTGGCATCGTGGCATCATCATCTCTGTGTGAGAATGATCTATAGTCAACTTATAAATTCAGTGTTATAACTCATGAGTGTTGTGTTATAAGTGTTTTAAGATATAAGTGGTATAAGTTCAGTGTTGGAGTCATCAAGTTCTTATGCTCATCTGTACATATGTGAGGGACACCCTGATGGCTCAGTCGTCTAAAGAATCTGCCTGCTAATGTAGGAGATGCAGGAGATGCAGGTTCGATCCCTGGGCCAGGAAGATCCCCTGAAGTAGGAAAAAGCAACCCACTCCAGTATTCTTGCCTGGAAAATTCCATGGACAGAGGAGCCTAGCAGGCTATGGTTTATAGGGTCGCAAAGAGCTGGACACAAAGGGGCACCCATGCATACATACGTGAGCAGATCAGAACCAGATCACTTGCCTAACTGGTTTTCCTACAAGATTATGCCCCACATGCTACTAACGAAGTGCTCCCTAAAAATCTTAAAAATGCAACAAACTAGTGAATATAACAAAAATAAAGCAGACTCACAGATCTAGAGAACAAACTAATGGTTAGCAGTGGGGACAGGGAAGGGGGGAGGGGAAAGGGCAGGATAGTAAGAGGTAGAAAGTACTAGGTAGAAAACAAGCTGCAAAGATATATTATACCACACAGGGAACATGGCCAATATTTTATAATAACTAAAATGGAGATAACCTTTAAAAATTATGAATCACTATATTGTACATCTATAACTTAATATTGTATAGCAACTATATGTCAATAAAAAAATTAATTAAAACAAATAAAGACCTAATGGGGCACAATCACACTGACATGATGGGTACAGAAATGCCATCACAATAACGCTTAGAACTCTACCGCCCAAATTTTGATTCTTGGTAATTCTCTTCAAAGCCAAGAAAATTCACTTTTATTTCCATTTCCTTCCCCTTGGATTATATCCCTATCTACCTCAATCTCATGCTAGCACTTCATCATATCATATTTCTTTCTTAGGAAAAAAAAAAAATCTGCTCAAACTCTCCTCCTTCAGGAAACACACAGTTGAGCTGACATGGGAATTGGACATGAGATAATCCCTTTAAGATCTAAAATGTTATTGACTAGTAAGTAGCAAGCTCTTCATGAATAGCTATTTGTTGTCAGACAAACTTCTTTGGAGGGTCCTCTTGATGCAGCTGTCTTCAGGACTGGTTCATATCCAGCGCTCAGGGCCAGGAGGAATTTTGATGGGGGCCCTGTGAGAAATCGGCAACTTACTTGTGTTTGCTACAAAGCTGGCTAACATCACTGTTCCAGTGAGTTCTTGAAAACAACCCATGAGCACCAGTGGCCTTTCTTGGGCCCACAGGAGTGAAATATCCCTGGAGCTTTGCCACCTGCTTGTTTAACAACTGGCCTCGCAGCTCTGAAACAATAAGAAACTCCAGTTTCTACTGAGCAAAATGCAGGGAGCAAAAAAAATGGGCTTCCCATGACTGTCTTCTACCACACCCTGAAAAGGAATATGTATGATGCCATTACCAGCTGAACCTAACTGGTACCAGAATAAGGTCATTTTCAAAAGTAAAATCTATTTAACACAGGGACCTGATTTTCATAGTTAAGAAAAAAAAAAAGGTGAGGGAGAGGTTGAATGGAATTTTATATCGGAAAACTAAAATATTGGACATATTCTAACTAAAATATATGAGAAAGAGCTCTTTTATTCTATGCTTATCAAAAAAGCCTCATTTGCATCTACTAGCAAATGAACAGACTGTGATTGAGCGCTCATTTTTTGGATTATTTATCCTTCATGTTTCATCTTTGATTTCTTGTTTGGTTTTCATAGAAGAATCATATAAAGGATCATTTCTTTAAAAACAGTCAAAGGCTTCACTAGTTTCCCCGAGGGCCTCTCTTAATCTGATCGCTTTACCATGTGCATTAAAAGTACTAGGAAAATAATTATCTTTGACTTGTTTCTTCAACCATTGACTCATCTAATTCTGCTAGATCTTATCATGACTACTTGTGAATCCTGGCCCTCTTTAACCACTTTCATTGACTTCATGAAATCCTGCACCTTTTGCAAAATGTACGTTTTCAATGTTGAATATAATGATGGAGGCACAGTCCCTGGTTTAATGATCATTGTTATTCAGTCACTAAACTGTGTCCGACTGTACGGACTCTACCAGCCTCCCTTCCTTAGTTATTTGTAATGTGATTATAACTCAGACTTCTACAAATCCATTTAGAGAGAGAAAAAATTCACTTAACTGTGTTGTTTAGTTGCTTCAGTCATGCCTGACTCCCTGTGACCTGATGCACTGTAGCCCACCAGGCTCCTCTGTCCATGGGATTTCCCAGGCAAAAATACTGGAGTGGGCTGCCATTTCCTTCTCCAAGGAATCTTCCCAACTCAGGGATTGAACCCATCTCTCCTGCATTGGCAGTGGATTCTTTATCACTGAACCACTAGGGAAACTTGGTATTAATGATAGTGAGATAATACACAATGGGAGTTTTAAAGTGGTTCATTCATAAATGGATATTTTTATAGCTTCTACTTCCCAACTAAATCCTTATAGCTGCAGGAACTTGTATCATGAAGATCACTCTTCCACCACCACCCACCCCAGCTACCCATCTATTAGGGTTTCATCAACCCGTTCACACGTCCCTATGAAACTACTACAGCCAGCTGTCCAGAGCAACTCCAAATAAGAATGATCACAGAATTAACACCTTAAAGCACACAGCATATCCAAACATCATGAAAAGTTACCTCGGCCAACATTTTCCAGGAAGTAGGTAAAATCCGATTTAAAGAAAGCAATAAAAGTCAGTGCTAACTCATGCTACCTGACTGGTGCCATATGTTTCCATGATAGGTTTTAAATGTCACAGAAAGAATGCTCTGAAACGTAGGAGTTGGAGCAGACTAGTCTCTAGCATACAAAAGATTAAAGGATTAAAATGAACTAATACTGCACTTCCTAAAACATACAGATTTCCACTCAGGGCCAGTCAGCTGGCAGCCAAGTGATACCAGCGAGTCTAAATTTGGATCTCATAATCTAAAAACCACTTAAGATAAAAAGAGTGCTGAAATAAGTACAAGTACTAATAGGGCCAATATGGGAATGGGTCATGTCAGGTGACATGGATTCCAAAACAAAACAACAGAATCGAGGTATATAAAAACTGGGTTAGTTATTTACAGTTGGTATGCTTGTTGGAGGCTTATATCAAAGCTCCTACCTCAGAAGGAAGGGCTTTTGCCATTCCTTTTTTTTTTTTTTTGGCAGGAGCAGGGGGGAGATGTTGGATGATCTCTCTTGGTTTATTTTATTTTTTTGTTAATTATTTTTAATTGGAGGGTAATTGCATTATACAATGTTGTGTTGGTTTCTGCCACACATCAACATGAGTCAGCCATAGGTATACATATGTCCTCTCCCTCTTAATTTCCCATCCCACCCCTCTAGGTTATCACAGAACACTGAGTTTGAGCTTCCTATGTCATATAGCAAATTCCTACTAACTATTTTACATATAGCAATGCATATGTTTCAATGCCACCCTCGCAATTCATTCTACTCTCTCTCCTTCCCCCACTGTGTCCACAAGTCTGTTTTCTATGTCTGCAACTCCATTGTTGTTGTTATTGTTCAGTCACTCAGCCATGACTGACTCTTTGCAACCCCATGGACTGCAGCATGCCAGGCCTCCCTGTCCCTCATGATCTCCCAGAGTTTGCCCAAGCATCTCCATTATTACCCTGCAAACAAGTTCATCAATACCATCTTTCTAGATTCCGTATGTGTGTGTGTGTGTGTTAGTTGCTCAGTTGTGTCCGACTCTTTGTGACCCCACAGGCTGTAGCCTGCCAGGCTTTTAGACTATATATATATATATATATATATATATAATATATATATATATAATATATATATATATATATATAATATATGCGTTAATAATGCCATTCTATACAGAAGAATTGGGATCTGGCTTTAAAGAAACTAGAGAGGTATGTCTTACAAGGAATGTGTCAACAATCACCAGGTAGGCGGCTGAGCATCCAGATTGGCCTGGAACTGAGACCAAACTGTAGTCATAATATTCAAAGGGCCCCGTTTGGCCAGTGGGCATCCCAGGGGGCTGAGCAGTAGGCTGCAATGGCAAGACTGAAGAGGAAATCTCCTGAATGCACCCCTGGGTGATGCTGGGAATGAATGTAGGAAAACCAATCTAGGTCACAGGTGGCTTTAGTTCCTATCTAAGAGATCCCAGCTGATTGGCTCTGTCAAAAGAAGAACTCCATACAGAAGAACTCCATGTTTCTGCAACAGGAAACTTGGTAGGCATGTTGGGTGGTCCTGGCACACATGCTAACCTTCTTAATAGAATTCCCATCACACTTAGAATGAATCCAAATGACTCACCACAGTCTATCAAACCCGCCAGGATCTGGCCCTAAATTACTAGTCCAGGCGCATCTTCCACCCCTCTCTCTGCTCCTCTGGAAGCATTGGAACATGCTGGAATCGTTTCCACTGTAGGACTCCATCTGCTGCTGCTCCTCCTGAGAACAGTCGTCACCGGCAGTTTACACGACTTTCTCCTGCACCTCATTCAGGTGCTCAACACTGCCTCCTTTTCTGACTACCCTTATCAAAAACAGCCCACGCTACTACTTCACCACTATCACTATACACTACTTAATATTCTCTGCAATGTTTAGTCTCTGAAATTACAGGACTTTTGTTTGCTTGTTTATCATTTGTCTCTTCCACTGTGATCATATATACTCCATGAGGACAAAAAAATTTTCACTCTGCCTGATTCACTAGAGAATCTTCATTTTCCAAAAACCTATCTGGGCACAGAATAAATACTCAACAAGTAACTGGACACATTTCGATTGCATTGATATAAATACATTTTATGACGTAATAATGAAAATAAGCAAATAATCACTGATAAGATGAAAACAACCCCAGTCACAGCCAAAGGGCTAATCAAAGGCAAAAGTGTTTGTGTACTGCATAATATGCCAAGAGGTGACTGGCAAAACTGCCTGGAGCACTCCTCTGTATTTGCTGACCTTAAAATCCACTTGAAACTAGGCTCTGGCTATTACCGATTTGGATGCCCTCAAAAGTTCACTAAGTTCTTGATTCTTCTTTAAAGTCATCAGAGCTGACTGAGGCAGGATAGATGGTACCTTCTGTGACCTGTTCTCCAACAGCATTATAACACTTATTTGCATGACAGGACCATTCACACACTGTATTTTATGGAACTCTATTCAGTATAGCTCAATATTGTTTATGCAACTGAAAAGATAATCAGAACCTAGAAACTGGTACTAGAATTCTCTGAATCCAATGCTACCACCATCACCAAATCACTCTGTGACCACAAGAATGCTCTTAAAAGCATTGAAGACATGCCAAAGATTGCAATCAATGGCACAGAGTCAGAAAAGAGTTATGAACAAACAATGAAACTGAAGTCAACTGAGGACATCAGCCCTTGCCCAGCCAAGGATGGTCACTGGCAATGCAGAACACAAACCTCAAAATCAGGACAGTCCAGGTTGCTATGATCAGTAACTGACAAGGAAAAAGAAGCTCAATCAAGACTGCCCACGGTGTCTCTGGCAAGTTCAAAATTAGACCAAAGCAGTCCAGGGCTCTAACACCCTGTGGAACCACTTCTGGGTCTGGCCTTCCAGCCAACCAGCCCATGGATGGAAGACATAGCCATGCAGGACATGTCATTTCAGGCTCCCTAAGAGTTTCACTGACTATTAGGCAAATAACTGACTCATTGGAAAAGACCCTGATGCTGGGAAAGATTGAAGGCAGAAGAAGGGGATGACAGAGATCAAGATGATTGGTTGGATGGCATCACCAACTTGATGGATATGAGTTTGAGCAAGCTCCAGGAGTTGGTGATGGACAGGGAAGTCTGGTGTGCTGCAGTCCATGGGGTCACAGAGAGTCAGACATGACTGAGGGACTGAACTGAACCAAAGAGTTCCACAAGATGCTAGAGACTTAACTTCCATTTGAAAAGCAACAACTTACCATTCCATCATTATAATATCAAAGTTGTTTAATAAAGTGATTCTTTTAGTGGTAAAAGGGGAGATAAGAGGATGATTCCTCTGGTCATTATCTCTAGAAAACTTTGCATCTATGACTCCTGGAAAACAGGTGTGTGCAAAAAGTCATAAGCCCATGGAACAGTCTTCCAGCTTTTCTGAATGAACTCAGGTCACACTGATAAAAAGCATACATTTACCTTAGTTAAGACATATCATCCATTGATTGCCTTACTATTATGTAAGACATGCCCTTTCAAGTTGTGTAAAATATAGCATCATGGTTTTCACTGCTCTCCTATATGAGAAGTACAGTCACTGGAAATATACTCCTCTCCCAGAAAGAAAACACGAGATTGAAAAAAAGAGCACTAATAAAGTTCTAGTAGTCATAAATGCATTTTTAAAACTTTATGGTTAGGGTTGACTAAGTCATAGATGCTCCTAGAGAGGGAAATGGCAACCCACTCCAGTATTCTTGCCTGGGAAATCCCATTTGTCAGAGAAGTCTGGCGGGCTACAGTCCATGGGGTCACAAAGAGTTGGTCACGGCTTAGTGACTGAGCACTCACTCAGGATGATAATAAGGGTTCTTGGCTGATGCTACCACAAAAAATCTGTGTCATCTTGAGCAAGTTATTCAGCTTCTCTGGGCCTAAGTTTAAAAGTGAAGTTGCTCAGTCGTGTCCGACTCTTTGCAACCCCGTGGACTGTAGCCTACCAGGCTCCTCCATCCATGGGATTCTCCAGGCAAGAATACTGGAGTGGGTTGCCATTTATCTATAAAATGAATGGTTTAAGCCTTATAGTCTTTAAGGATGCTTACAGCCCTAATATTCTTCTTAATAAACTCAAGAGACTCATACATGGTTTATACAACCCACTCTACGTGGAAAATAAAATAGCAAAATAACTAAAATTCTAACTCCTGACCTCTGGGTAATTATAAATCATTAAGTAACTATTGCCAATGACTAGCTACAGAAGTGTGACACAATTTTACACCTCCTCCAGTTTACTCCTTTGTTCTCATTTTTCCCCTGTTTTCTTTTTCCTTGACCAGTGGAGCTGAATGCCCTGAACTTTGGACTACAAACGCACCTAGTCAGCCCTTGAAATTATTGCTCTGGATAGCTAACTAGTATTGTGCACCTCAGCAAAGGAAGGAGCACGTCGCTGTAAACGCATCTACAGTCACATGTACCCTCCTGTTTTTTTTGTTGCTGTTGTTCAGTCGCTAAGTCTCATGTCTGACTCTTTGTGACCCCAAGGACTGCTGCACACCAGGCTCCTCTCTCCTCCAACTATCTTCCAGAGATTGCCCAAACGCATGTCCATTGAGTTGGTGATGCTATCTAACCATCTCATCCTCTGCCTCCCTCTGCCTCCCTCTACTCTTTTGGCCTTCAGTCTTTCCCAGCATCAGGATCTTTTCCCATGAGCTGGCTCTTCGCATCAGGTGGCCAAAGCATTGGAGCTTCAGCTTCAGTCCTTCCAATGAATATTCAGGGTCATTATCCTACTGTCATTATTCTTCCCCAAAAACCATGACCTTGAAAAATGCAAGTCAGGACCAAGAATGTGCTCACATCTAAATACCCACTCTCCCCTGTGGGGTAAAAATAAAGGGTAACCTTCAAAATCACAACATAGCCCACACTACCAAGGTCATTTTATCCCAGCAAGAGTAAATCCCATTCTTTCAGCCAGCTTACAGATTCCAAAGCTTGCTTTCTTTAGGACTAGTAAATTGCACCATTCAAATTCTAAGATCAACTTTAACGAGTTAATCTAGTTCCTTCACTAAGTGAGTCATACTTTCCTTTCCCCGTGGCCTCAAGATGGTCACCATTCTACCCAGCACAGCAAGGAACACCAGTTTTCTCTGGCAAACGGTGCCAGAGTAGAGATATTTATCAACAAGAATTCTGTGGAAGGAAACATTCAGTGCCACCCATCGATACTTTTATTTTCCATATTTAGTGTATAAAAAAATCCATAGGAACTATAAAATGCATGCACATACCTCCTTTTAAAATTTAACAAATACACTGCAGTCTTTAATCCTGATTTATACTTTCAGCTTCTAAAATAATTTAGCCCAAGTGTAGAGTTTCTTCTGTGCCAAACTAATAATTCCTAGAATTTCACAGTACAAAATACTCATGCTCCAAGAAACAAATATCTGAACTAGAGAGTCAGAGTCAATGTATCTTTTCAGGCACTCAGTCACAATATATTTTTCCAGTCAAGATGTATAGGAAGCTGACCAAACTTGAAAAGCATTTTGAATAAGGAACAAACATAAACCAATAGCATCCTTGTGTTGTAAGGGCAAAAAGGAAGTGGAGGGATTTAAACTCAAACCACTGCAAATCTTAGGCTCAAAAGGCAATTCATAGTTTCCAATTGCACTTTTACTTGATTCAAACAAAACTGTGAGATTGGGGAAATACCACCATAGCCACTGTTATGGACCAGAAAATCAGGTCAAAGAAAGTTGGATCCCAGGAAGTGGCTGAATCAGGAATAAAATTCACATCTCCTCATTTCCTGCCCATGCTGGTTCTATCATATCATTCAACCCTTCATATATTATAGTCTACCTGGCCTTGCCTTGTAAACAATACAGAATCAACCTTATATGCACACACACAGTAGATGAACCAATGGGATGAGTGAACATTAGTACAAGGTTCTTCTCCTAGCAGAGTAAATACTATTGAGTAGTAGGAAATGAAAGAATCTTATCAAGACAGGAAAAATGATGCCGGCAAATTCTCCCCAGACCCCTAAGCCCCCCTACCCCCCTTTCTAAAATCCTCTTACAGAAGCTCATTACAAGAAATCAGGAAAGCAGAACTGAAACCAAAAGCTTATCTGACTGATAAGGACATACTTACACAGGATGCAATAAATTACCATTGCTTCCTGTTTTAAGTATTCTTATCTGGAGGACACTAAATGTTTTTTTTAACCACAGAACCTCACATTTAGGACACGTCCCAAAATAGGAGCTTCTGATCTTCAGCTGTCAGCTGAAATTGTTTCATAAATAGCCCAGCATATGTACTCTGGAGGCTTGCTAACACTCTAAATGCAAATATAGTCCAGTCACACCAATTCCTCTTAGACTTTGGTGGCAATGGAGAAGGCGCAAAATCCAGCAGCCCCAGAAATTCTACAGAGGATCCCATGAATATCCCCAGTCAATGACCTATGGACCTCTATTTGGTATTTTTGGAATTTTGAAACAAAAGCCATTAACAGATACAGATCCCTATTTTTAATATCTGGTTCGTAAAGGAACGAAGATTTATTTCAGGTCAGTTAATTTTTAAACAAGTTTAAAAATAGTTTTTGCCCAGAGATTCATTTTGATGAAAAGGATGTGTTTAAGGAAACCCTTGGGCCCTATATTTTTAAACAACTTTTCCAGAAGCTTTGCTAGTCAACAAGTACAGACAACAAAACTGATTATACGGGAATGTGCTTGAAAAATTACACATGTAACCCAAGGTAAGAATACATGCAGACACACACATACACAGTATAAAAGACGCCTAGCTATAATCTTTATGATCTAGTATGTCAGGAATTCTATTGCCAGAATTACACAACAAGTTGAGACCATTTCAGAAAGAGAGAGAGAGAAAAAAAAAAAAATCAATGTTTCCCCCCTAACTATGCCACATAACATAAATGGCCTGGGACTGTATCACTTGTCTTTTGTGTCTTTGTATTTGAGCAAAATATCTATGCCTTTATGGCCCTCTTATCACTCTGTGCTATGATTACCTGCCCTACAGCACACTCGCCCCAGGTGGGTACAAAGGGGTTTGACTGTTCTCAATGGAAGTCAATCTACAAGAGTAGCCTTAAGATTGATTTCACCTTGAACATAGTAAATGCTCAAAAATTTTTGAGTGTTGAAAAACTCTTCAATATGCTCTTCAAGCCCCTTTTAGACATTTGTTAAGTAACTGCCTTTTTTTAAGCCCAAATGATAAGCACAGATTCCCACAAAGTGGCCCCTTTATGAGTCTAGGAACAATTCTGCAATCCAGGAAGGAAAGCCCTGTCCCCAGACTACAGGTCCAGACAGGAATGAATTTTGTGGCCGTCTTGTGAAATCCATGTCTGGTGTGAACCACGTCTTGTGTGAACCACACACTGCACCCAGACCAGGCAGCGGAGCCTGGCCAGTTCCAGATTCCTATTGCGGAATCGATGATGATCACGCTCACATGATCTGGATTATTAACTTGATTCTTTGAGACCTGGGAAAGAATTATGGTAAGAAAAACAATGTGTTTTTAAAATATCTATGCTAAGTTGCTTCAGTTATGTCAGACTCTTTGCAACCCTAACTACAGCCTCCCCTACCAGGCTCCTCTGTCCATTGGATTCTCCAGGCAAGAATAACTCAAGTGGGTTGCCATGCACTTCTCCAGCGGATCTTCCCGATATAGCGATCGAATCCACGTCTCTTAGGTCTCCCACATTGGCAAGTGGGTTCTTTACCACTAGCGCCACCAAAATATCTATAGCAAGGCAATATCATAAAATATTCCTTAAAAGATTACGAGCGGAAGGATTCATATAACTGTTTTAAAAAATACAAGTAGCTAGGTCCTTGGAGGAAGAGAGCTCGAGAAGGAGCTGGTGATCACAGTGGCTCCAAGGTGATACAAACATCTATAATGTTCTGATTTGCATTTCTCTAATAACTAGCGATTTTGAACATCTTTTCATGTGCCCATTGGCCATCTGTATGTCCTCCTTCACACTGGTCAGAACGGCTATCATCAAAAAATCCACAAACAACAAATGCTGAAAAGGGTGTGGAGAAAAGGGAACCCTTTTACGGTGATGGTAGTAGCGTAACTTGGTATAGCCACTATGGAGAACAGCATGGGGCTCCTTAAAAACTAAAGATAGAGCTACCACCACCTTGAAATCCCACTTCTGGGCATATATCTGGAGAAAAACATGACCCAAAAGGATACATGTGCCCCAATGTTCATTGCAGCACTATTTATAATAGCCAATCAGTTCAGTTCAGTTCAGTCGCTCAGTCATGTCCAACTCCCTGCGACCCCATGAATCACAGCACGCCAGGCCTCCCTGTCCATCACCAACTCCTGAGTTCCGTTGAGTCAGTGATGCCATCCAGCCATCTCATCCTCTGTCGTCCTCTTCTCCTCCTGCCCCCGATCCCTCCCAGCATCAGAGTGTTTTCCAATGAGTCAACTCTTCACATGAGGTGGCCAAAGTACTGGAGTTTCAGCTTTAGCATCATTCCTTCCAAAGAAATCCCAGGGCTGATCTCCTTCAGAATGGACTGGTTGGATCTCCTTGCAGTCCAATGGAAGCAAATGTCCATCGACAGAAGAATGGATAAAGAAAATGTGGTACATATATACAACAAAATAAATTCTCAGCCATTGAAAAAATGAAATAACACCATTTGCAGCAACAAAGACAGACCTAGAGAGTATCATACCAAGTAAAGTAAGTCAGACATAGGAGAAATATCATATGACATCCCTTGTATGTGGAACCTAAAAAGAAATGATACAAATGAACTTCCTTACAAAACATAAAGAGACTCAGAAAATGAACTTATGGTTGCCAAGGGGATGGGATAGTTAGGAACTCTGGGAAGGCCCTGTACACACTGCTATATTTAAAATGGATAACCAACAAGAATCTACTGTATAGCACATGGAACTCTGTTCAGTGTTATATGCCAGCCTGGATGGGAGGGAGTTTGGGGATAATGGATACATGTATATTTATAAGGCTGAATCCTTCGCTGTTCACCTGAATCTACTACATTGTTTATTGGCTATCAGTTCAGTTCAGGGTTTAGTTAATTGGCTATACCCCAATACAAAATAAAAAGCTTAAAGTTTGGGGAAAAAAATCGATAATGGTCTGCTGTTATTGAACAAAGAAACACTAACAAAGAGCCAATTAAAATGGAAAGAACTGGAGAAATTAGGAAGCAAATCTCCAACTGTATGCTGGGTTGGTCTGAAACACTCTACTCCAGAATACTGACCAATTCTGGGCAGGAAAAAGATGCAGGATATTTTATAGATTTTGGGAAGAACCACAAAATTGACTAAAGGTTTGAGAAACCAGAATGCCAGCTAAAATCTAATAATGGTTAATATAAGGAAAACACTAAAAGCTGACTTCACAAAGGTCTTCAAACACATGTAAGAAAATATCCCATAAGAGGTCAGTGGACTAGATAAACAAACTATGGTACATCCATATAATGGAATATTATTCAGCAACATAAAGAAATGAACTATCAAGCCACAAAAAAGGACATGAATGAATCTTAATAAACATACCACTAGGCAACAGCAGACAGTCTGATAAATAAATGTATGTACTGTGTGATTCCAATTATATAACATTTTGGAAAAGGCAAAACCACAGAGATGTTAAACAGATCAGTGGTTTACCCCCAGATGCTGGGTATTAGGAAGAGGTTTAAATAGGGAAGCACAGATAATCTTCAGGAGAGTGAAACTATTCTGCATGATACTGTAATTGTAAACACAAGACCACAAGCATTTGTCAAAACCTAGAACTTTATATCAAAAAGAATAAACCTTAAGTGTATGCAAAAAAAATTTTTTTTAATTCAAGAGGTCATTGATTACAGGTGGAATACAGAATGTGATGGAAGCATCTAGATATGTCACAAATGCATGAGGCAATCTCCCTGAGGCAGGTGGAGATATGAGGTGATGACCTAAGTAACTCTGGAAATGTGGCAAAAATCTACAAAACTAAAGGCAAAAGAAACTGCACTCTAGTTGATACAGTCGTTTCCTATAGGGCATGTGTTGACAATTCTGACACTGCTACATACACGTATGCGGTGAAATTGAACCAGTAAGTACATGGATGAAGGGTGGTGACAGCCAAGTTTCTCCCTGTTGGGGTGGGAGGTAAAGTTAAGCAAAGGGCAGAGACTGGAATAATCCACCAATAATCTGATCAATAATGATCCATTGATCAGAGTTCAGACATTAGTATGAACCCATGATTAGCTTAAGTTACTTACAGATGGTTACATGCAGAAATTTTTATAGATATGTGTGCGTGTTTAGTTGCTCAATCGTATCTGACTCTTTGCAACCCTTTGGACTGTAGTCTGCCAGCCGACTCTGTCCATGTGTGTATGTATATGTATATGTGAATGTATATATTCACACACATGAGCTTCTCAGGTGACGCTAGTGGTAAAGAGTCCACCTGCAATGCAGAAGATGCAGGTTCAATCCCTGGGTCAGGAAGATACCCTGGAATAGGGAAAGGCAGCCCACTCCAACATTCCTGCCTGGAAAATTCCATAGATAGGGGAGCCTGGCAGGCTACAGTCCATGGGGCCACAAAGAGTCAGACACAACTGAGCAAACATATATATAGAGAGAGAGAGAGAGAGAAAGAGAGAGAGAGAGAGAGTCTATTATATATCATATATACTATATATAATTATATATACTATATATATTATATATACTATAATATATAATTTTAGTATAATTATATAGTATAAATATATATAGTATAATTATATATACTATAAAAATATATACTATATAATTATATATAGTATATATAATTTATAAACATATATATAGTATTATATATATCTAGGTTAATACACACACATACATTTCCTTGCTCTGACAGCTGAGAGAGCAAAAAAGATACAACATTCCAGTAGCAACAAACAAATCTAGTGCCAAGATCTTGGTTTCTAACACAATTCTCTAGTAAAAGGAATCAGAGTTCCCTAGAGGAATGGATGATATTAGGGCAGGGGCAGGAAATAAATAAGATAATCATGGAGCATCTTATAGCAATAGAAAGTAGAGAAATGTTTTAAAACACTCCTACTGTGTTAAAAATGAGCAATAAAACAAGGTTACTGCTGCTACTGCTAAGTCACTTCAGTCATGTCCGACTCTGTGTGACCCCATAGACGGTAGCCCACCAGGCTCCGCCGTCCCTGGGATTCTCCAGGCAAGAACACTGGAGTGGGTTTCCATTTCCTTCTCCAATGCATGAAAGTGAAAAGTGAAAGTGAAGTCACTCAGTCGTGTCCGACCCTCAGCGACCCCATGGACTGCAGCCTTCCAGGCTCCTCCGTCCATAGGATTTTCCAGGCAAGAGTACTGGAGTGGGGTGCCATTGCCTTCTCCGAAAACAAGGCTAGGTGATTATAAAAATATTCATGTGTTCTGCTCTCTAAATGGTTTTCAAACACCTTTAAATTTCCTGGCCACTTTAAAGAACCCTAAACGGTAAATTTGGAGAAGGCAATGGCACCCCACTCCAGTATTCTTGCCTGGAAAATCCCATGGATGGAGGAGCCTGGTAGGCTGCAGTCCATGGGGTCGCTAAGAGTCAGACACGACTGAGCGACTTCACTTTCACTTTTCACTTTCATGCATTGGAGGAGGAAATGGCAACCCACTCCAGTGTTCTTGCCTGGAGAATCCCATGGACAGAGGAGCCTGGTGGGCTGCCGTCTATGGGGTCGCACAGAGTCGGACACGACTGAAGCGACTTAGCAGCAGCAGCAGCAAACGGTAAATTGTATTTGATGACTTCTTTTTTACAGAAAAGTAGGATTATGCAAAATTGCTTTCAGAGGAAACTGACTGCAATTAAATGTCAGCAAATAAATACATATTTGAAACCCAGAAAGTCATATTCAGTTTAATGAACATTGTCTACTCACTGATGAAACAGTTCATGTTTATGGCTATTGTCTTCTAAGAATTTGTTTAAATTTATTTCCAGCCTCATTTCCTCTTTTAGTAAACTGATTAATAACAACAGCAATGTTGCTATGATTTCCTGTTTTATATTCTGCACATTTAAATGCATTGTTTTATTTTTTCAATGTTTTTTTAGAACCTTACTGTACCTTACAGAAGTTTATATATATATATAAAAATTTAAATATTCTGATAAAAATATAATTTATATCTTCAATTTAAAAATAAAAAGGACAGGGGCCTTGTTCCTTGTTATCACTGCTAAAATCAGAGTGAGGGAAATAATCTCACATTTCCTCACCATAAAAACTGGTAACCACTAAAAAAGTCACCTCAAAATGGTAGAATCTACTCTTGTGATGTATGGATATACCACGAACATACCAAATATCCTTATTAGTAAATTACACAGTAATATAAAAATAAAAGCTTTTTTTTAAAAAGTAGTTTCAAGATATTGGTCTTTCCTCCCAAACATTTTATACAAAGAATAGATGCAGAGAAAAGTAAACATATTAAATAATTTTCCATCAGAATTTTCAAACAAAACTTCAGAAAAGAATTGGTATGAGCCATAACCAGTTTTGCATAATAGTCTTCAAAAGAAACCTCTTAAACAGTGAAAACTACTACATCCAGTACCACGACATAAGCTGTGGTTCACGGCATCAACATACACACGTGGCCCAACACACGGTGGTGGCCATACACAGTCCCAGTCTTTTCTGGGGCCTCCTGGAGACCTCACTTACCCCTCACACCCCTTCCCTGAGTGTTACATGTTCCAGATATTGCCTTTCACATAAGGCAACCTCTCCCAAGCAGACACACACCAATTTCAAGTCTTTACTTCCTTCTATTTCATATCCTGTCCCATGAGGTCAGAAAAATGTGACTTTGTTTCATTTGTGAGTCACAAGGTAACCTTGATCACAACTGAAAAGCCACAAGGAGTATAAAAAACATACTTAGATCCAGGCAAAAGGATGTGATGAGTAAAAAGTACAGGAACAAATCAATGTGAACCCTTCAAGTCCATGAAAAGGGCTGGCAGTTTTTGTTCCTTCTCTTAGTGGGCCTTATTTGTCCCCCAAGGAAGCCGATCCTTTCTAGCCTTTCTTTCAACGGGTCCTCAAAAAAAAAAAGCTCTATGAGAGCCTAAATTTTCACCTGTTTTCTTTACAGTTGTAATTCAAGAACTCAGGGATATGCTTGGCACTCAGGAGAAACTCACTAACTCCTTGTTGCATTAATTAACCAGAACGTTTGAGTCTTCAGCACTCCCCCACAGCTATCTTCAAGTCGGGTTATGATTTCTTCAAATTTCCAGGTTCAGTAATTACAACAGCTTAATTTTGGAATGAATGGAAATATTTAAGAAGTACTTACCAAGTGTCAGACAGTGGTAATGTAGCTAAGAAAAACTCTAACTCTCTGTCCTCCTGAATAGAATATGAATCTGTTCTATAGATAAATGAGGTGTTGGCACCTTTCCCATACTGTGGTTTAAAAACATATGGCCCCACATTCATTCATTCAGTATCTACAACAAATAGTGTCGACCAAATGCCAGAGGCATTGCACTAAGCATGTAAACCTTGTCAACCACCCTGGCAGAGAGAAAAATAGCCTAATTCAATACCAGACACATGCCCATTGAAAATACTTTCACATTTTAGAAAGTAGCATAAATGCCAACGTGACTATGTAGGACCAAGAAAATTGAAGTCCTATTTAAAATAAAACAGAACATATTTATGTTACAGATCTTGGGGACTTGTGGGGTTTTATATTAAAAACAAAAAATTTTTGCTATATACAAAATTGCTTGGATGCTAATTATTAGCGTAATACTTAAAACTTCAAGCAATGTTAAAAAAATTTACTATAATAGGTGATAGGCTAGTTTAGAACACATAGTCTAATCCTTTGGTCATCAAACTACTCCAGCTTCAACCAAGCGCAGAAACAGAATGCAAGAGGAAAGTCTCATATCTTGGCAATGAGGGTCAACTGCTCAGACCAAGGTAACTTTTTAGCAGAGTAATAACAAGTACCACACTGGCAAAATGGACTCGTTTAAATTTAATTCCTTTCCCCAGATCTTATTCATATTTTAGTAGAAAGGCTAATTAGCAACAATATACTCAAGAGGAAAAAAAAGGATGAGCATGGGGACAAATTAGAAGGGTCCTCTATGACTCACATACTTAATAACTGGCCTCTTTTTGAAAAACAGAGGTAACTATGATACAATAATTATTTTTCAAATACTTTTTGCATTGCTTTTGATATCTTCAAACCTCAGTAAAAACGCTATGCTTTGACCTAGATCAGTAGGCTACAATTAACATCAGAAGAACTCTATTAGTAGAACAAAAGTTGATGAACTACTGTTGGAAGCAGAGAAATAAATCTTGTCAAAACAAAGCAAAATTTCTGTCAATCTTTCAAAGAATGGTTTGGGGGAGCAGAGGAAGTATGCAAGGATTTCAGACACAGCAATGATGCAGCTGTAATTAATTTTCCCCCAGTTTTCACATCCGGTCATATCAGACTGCAAAGATTCCTATAATTCTGTTTGATGATTTTTTAAATATCTTGTTAAATCTGAATTTGATTTTAAAAATATTTGGCAAATGAAAGGGTTTGAGGGCCTCAAAACAGATCCACAGTGTTGTCTTCATTTAGGATTTTTCTAAAGCTATCCTCTCCCTGGATTCAACAACTCTCTCCTTAACTGTTGATAAACAAATTTTTAATTTGGCAAGCATTTTGTGAGCACCTCCACTGATACTGGAGTCATGAAATAATTAGTGAGACTACTCTCAGATAGCTTATAATTTCTAGGAGGAAAGAGGAGCATGACACCAGTGATTCAAGCCAGGAAAGGGGTTTCCAGCATCCCTCAGGAAGGGGTAAACTTTCTGAAAGAAAGGAAAGAGACAGCATGCTAGGTACACTGGAACCCAGGAAACCAAAAGCTCTAGATACTTTCTTTGATCAATTAAATGAATTGATTTTACACTGCAAATGCAATTTTATAGATGGTGAAAATCCATTCGGAACTCATCAGAGCTAAGAACTTTTCATTTATGTCCCTAAATACGTCCTGCCACTATTTTTTAAAATAATATTCTGCAAGCCAAAAAAAGAAAAAGCCTGAAATTTCTTTATCTCATGAGTAACCATGGAATGGTGTTCTATTCTTAGAGAAGAGACATTCATTTAAAATCCACCAAAAAGTAGCTAGTGAATTAGATCAAATTGGGTGGCATGGGGTTTTGTTGAGTACTTGATGCTGCAAAGACACTTTGCAAGAGCCCAGTGGGGTGGGAAGCAGGCTCTGAAGGCACAATGACATTCCTCCAGCGAGTTTCAAGCTGGAGGCTAAAAGCACCAGCCATTTCATTTTTCAGTCCTGAGACACATTCCTCACCCAGTTCAAAGGCCCAAGAAACACAAGCCTGCACACTTTCTGAAGGTCATCCCTTGCAGGGACTTGTGAGGGACCAAGCCCGCAAGATATTTTTAAAGACCCAGTTTTAGGAATAGAACCCTTTTTATCAGACTGTAGTTTCCTCTACATAACCCTCCGCTTCACCTCCCCACCTCCCCATCTCCCCACCTCCCCGCCTACACACACAGAGTAAAGCTGAGGCAAAAGGGAAAGTCTTAATTATAATCTCAATGACATCTAGGGTGCCCTACTAGTGGAAGTAAAGTATTTTCAGAAATTAAGTCATTACCTACTCTTTTAAAAAAAATGCAATATTTATATTCCTTAACCTGAGGAATGGGATCAGATTTGAAAGGAAGTTATTGTTTAGCTGTGGTTTAAAGCATACACTGGAATTGGGCAGGGGGGAAAACAGCAATCAAGGGAGGATTTGGGGGTTAGGTGGGAGTTGCCTAAAGTAGGTTATAGATACGCCGCTCAGCCAGGCCCTCGAAACATTTTCAGGATGTCCCTCCCCTTCCCCTACCATGACATACTTCCTACAGTGGCCCCATTTTGTTTTGTTCTGTAACCCTGGGAGCATTTACGGCATGGGGATTCTGGTAAAAGAAAAAAGCAAATGCTGACTGGTACAAGATCTGGGGGAAAGAATTACAACTCTGCCTCGGCTTTGAGTGGGATGTTACCAACCCTTTGGGTTTGCTTTCCGATAATTAGCAACTCTTGTTCCCAGATCTGGACTCATACTCAGGTGGGAAAACCTCTTTTAAGCCATTTAAAAGTCTTTGACCCTATTTTGGTCATGGCTCCCCAGCTCTCCCCACTCAAGTTTCAGTTCTCATCTGTTTCAGCTTCCGGGGTCTGTGGGGAGAGGGCAGTTTTGGTGAAGAGGTAGAGAAAGGATTGTTCAAGATGTCTCAAGCCCCCCTGGGCTCTGGATGCCTTTCCAGGACATTTCATTTCTAGTCCAATCTGAGCCATCTGAGGACTATTAGAAAGGAAAATTCTCCAGTCTAGGAAAACACCATGAATATTTTTACCAACCACCAATGGCATTAAAAATATAGACAACAGCCTGGTATGAGAAACTCCAGTAGTCACGTTTTTTGTTTTTCTCAGAGGTGAACTTCTAGCTTTCACTCATCCAGCAAGAGGCATTAATTCTTTTGAACTCTCAGAACTATGAGACTTCGGTGTCCAGAAACTCTTCAGAAAGATCCTTAACCTTTATACTTAATCCTACTACACTATATTAAGAACTAGTTATTCATTCAGTCTTAGAGAGGTTAAGGGCTGGGTGTTGAATGCTCAAGTACTACTATGAAAGTGAACTGGGGAAGTAAAGAAAGCTATAAAATGATAGTATGTGAAAATTTAGATACCTTCCCCTTCTCTATTAGGAGAAATGCTTCAAAGTTAGAAAAAGAGACCATTTTTTAACCAATGCTTTTCTTCTTCCTGGGTTATGTGCTTATTTTAACCTGACGATTCAAAAGAGGCATGGAAAATAGAGTACTTTTCTTTTTCCCTTTAACAGGAACAAAGCATTGAATCCACTGGAAGAGGTATCTTGTCTGCTGTGTTCCTTTCCTGCAGAAATGTGAGGTCTGAGCCTGTTCTTCCATGGAAGACTGAATTGTTGGGCATGTAACCAACTTTATATAACTAAGTTTCAAGATTTATGAGCAGCTCATCTCTAGAAAGATAAACAATAAAACAGTGTTGGTGGTGACCTCTGAGAAGACAAACTGGGGTACAGGAGTGGAAGGAAGCCTTAACGGTCACTCTATACCTCTAAAAAATGTGTAAACCACTTGAAACTTAGAGCACGTTACATGCATTGCCTATACCAAAACAGTAAAGGAAAAAAAAAGCTTGTATACAGCAAACTATCATAAAACTTGGTGGACTTTTTTTAAAAAATGCTTTTTTAAATATTTCTAGAAGAAACTACTACAAGCTTAAAAACAAGTATGACTGCACACCATCAAAACAAAGAAAAAGAGAGAAAAGAGAAATGACAAATCTCAAAAGAGATTATACTTCCCGCCAGAAGCAGGCTCAGGAACCAGAGATCAGAGGGCTAGAGGTTTTCACTACTAAAAATAAAAGCCACCCACCCAAAGACAGGGGGGAAATGTCCTTGAATATAGAGCTTCTAAGACCAAAAAAAGAGATTTCACTTTATTATTATTTTTTTTTACAGTTCTCATCCTCACCCCATGTTTCCTAACACTTACCAACGCATGACAAGTACTCACTAAACTTCTGCTCATGTAACACCTGGACCCCTCTCCTGGCTACTCCACTTAGACTAAAGATAACTTTTTCATGCTTCTTGCAAATGTTATGTTTGCTATCAAAAGAGCCAAAAATGAACCATTTTTCCAAAGGAGAGTTGCAACACTTTATAAACTCTTTCAATATACTAGTGTTATGGTGAGGCAGGAAGCTAAGGTTAGAATGATTAAGAAAAGTACAAAACTTTAAGGTAGATGGACACCTGAAGTGTAGGAGAAAATGCTAATGTTCATAAATTACACCTTCTGAATATTCCCTGGTGGCTTCTTAATATTTCCTGGTGGCTCAGATGGTAAAGAATCCGCCTGCAATGCGGGAGACCTGGGTTCAATCCCTGGGTTGGGAAGATCCCCTGGAGAAGGGCATGGCAACCCACTTCAGTATTCTTGCCTGGAGAATCCCCATGGACAGAAGAGTCTGGCGGGCTTACAGTCCATGGGTTTGCAAAGAGTCCGACATGACTGAGCAACTAAGCGACTAAGTGCGTGCACACATACCTTCTAAATCTTGATTTCTACCTTTCCCCAGCACCCTTCCCCCCACCCCCACCAAGTTCTGCCAGAAGAAATTTGGTAGTTCTTGGATAAACTCTCTTCATTCCCATTTTCATCCCCATTTCCTTGTCTCCATCCCCACCCTCTTAGCAAAACAAGTGCCATCTGGAATACAACAGGTGCTCAATGGTACTTATTGAGGCAAAAGGGGAGGGAAACCAACAGGAAATTGTAGTTTAGGGTTTGTCTGGCCAAAGAAGATGACTGACATTGAGGAAGGGAGGCGGGTGGCCTCTATAGATCTGGAAAGTTTTTCTGATTATTTCCACAATCCCTTAGACCCAAGGATAAGTATGATTATTCCTCACATTCCATAGAGCCCATTCAATAATTAAAAAAAAAATGGAGATTATTTTATTGGAGAATACTGAATAATAGTTAAATACATAGTAATTGGGAAGCTCCCCTGGAGAAGGAAATGGCAACCCACTCCAGTATTCTTGCCTGGGAAATCCCATGGACAGAAGAGCCTGGTGGGCTACAGTCCATGGGGTCGCAAAAGAGTTGGACAGGATTTAACGTCTAAACAGTAACAAAACAACAAAGTAATTACTGAATATTTCAGAGACCTTCAATTGCTCTATTTTTAGCAAATGTCTTTTTTTAAAATGTTGCCAGTCTCATTTATATCATAATCTTCATGAAAGTATGAATCATGACTCTGAGCAAAATTTAATTTGTTTGCCACACTAGATATATTTGAAGGAAAACAACAAAAAGAATGCCTCTTTGATCATTTCAACAAACATAACACAACTATCAATTTCTCAAGATGAACTAATACTGCTCAGTTACATGACCTAAATATGTCAAGGACAATCAGAGAACTCACACTTAAGAATTTTTTGGTCAACAGAAAAAAAGAGGGGAGGGTATAGTCTTTTCCTTACTACAGTCTTTCCCTTACTACAACTTGGGCTATACAGACATCTTCTTCAGCCTGACCAATTATCATCAGATGCATATGAATTTGGCTCTAACAGAGCCAGGGTGATGCTGGACAGGGTGACATAGAATGGAAAACAAAAACAACAAAATCAAGGAATGGCAAAGACCATGAATGCAACTCAGTTTACTCAATAAAATATTCAAACTAGGGTAATAAAATCACAAAAGTCTCCTCTCTGATTGAAGATAAATACAATTAAAATTATACTTGGACCCATATTCAATTCCATGGCCATCATTAACAAAAATGCAGAAAGGGGGCTGAAAAAGAAAAGCAGCATTTTTAAAAGCTGTGTTATGCAAAGACCACTGACTCATTGAAGAAGCACAAATAACATTTAGCCAAACAAATTTGTTTTAACAAACAGACTACAGCAGAGCCTGCAGCAAGACTATTAAGATGGAAAATGTTCCTCTTCCCATAGATGATAGTACCTTATACTTATCTGCTCTATTCTCCCCCTATTCCTTTAAATTAAGAATGGGAGAAATACTACCATTTTCATAATGGAAGATAAGAATAGAAAAAAAAAGATACACTAGTCCATCATTTTAAAAAGCTTTACAACTTATTTTTTGCCATATTTCACCATAGTTTGAAATGAGTATACTATGATACCATACTAATATTAAAATGTAATTCTGTTCGGGGGAGGAGCTAAGATGGCGGAGGAGTAGGACGGGGAGAACACTTTCTCCCCCACAAATTCATCAAAATGTAATTCTGTTCAAGTTCAAAGTGATTACAACTTCTGAGCCTATTTCAACATTTTTAAGAGAACTTTTCAAGTTTGCCACATAGCTATAGACTTTCATGGTAATGAAATAATGTCAATTACATAATTATAAATGTAGTACAGTATCTATAATTTTAAATACAAGAAAAGTACTAGTATAAAAAAAGTTACAGAATATTTAGTGTGAAACTGACTTCAAGTTAACCCACCAGAAGCAATTTTCCCTTAATACAATTTCCAGTAAGTCTGTAACATAAGGAAATAATTGAGGAAATGGTTTTCTTTAAAACAAAGGAAAACAAAATGGTGAAGCATTCCATTATACTAAAACTACCAACCCACCAAAATAAAAGGAATCATTTATATACAGTATAGCTAAGAAACATATCTGATTATAGGAGGAGGACTGGAAAAGCATAGGTCAATGAAGTTTTGAATGAAAGAGTCAATAGACTATTCTAATGATTTATGAAATCCATATGGAAGTGCCCAAAGGCTAGAACCTTCTGAAAGCATTGGCAACTGGTCAGGGAGGGTTACACTGGGTCAGCAAAGCACTGAACAGCTCAGACGACCAATCAAAAATCTGAAGCACAAAAACTGGACAATGCTAACTTCCGCCAGCAAGAGAAGCTTTGAGCTTTTTCACACACCTAACAGAGAAAAATAAAACTAAACAAAAAATTGTGCATGACTTCCTAGAGTTCCCAATTGGCCTCTCTGATTTCCTCTCCATTCATTCAAGTGGCTATCTCACTGAAGGATTCTGATGGAACAACTGAGAAACATTATCCATAAACAGACCACCAGCCCTATTCCAACAGAATAACATCATGGACGTGAATTGGTTAAAGCCTGACCTAAACTGTCAATAAGGAATCTTCCTACGAAGCAGGAGATAGGGGTTCGATGCCTAGGTCATGAAGATCCCTTGAAGAAGGAAATGGCAACCCACTCCAGTATTCTCACCTGGAATATCCCAAGGACAGAGGAACCTGGTGGGTTACAGTCTTGGTGGTGGTGTAATCAGTCCCTAAATCATGTCCAACTCTGTGACCCCATGGACCATAGCCCAGCAGGCTCCTCTGTCCATGGGATTTCCGAGGCAAGAATACTGGAGTGGGTTACCATTTCTTTCTCCAGGGACTCTTCCCCACCCACGGATTGAACCTGGATCTCCTTATTGCAGGCGGATTCTTGACCAACCGAGCCACCAGAAGCTACAGTCTATGGGATCGCAAAAAAAAGTGGGACAGGACTTAGTGACTAAACAACGGCATATTGTCAGGCAGGGAGGGGTGCTTCCAACAGCTGACCTTAAAGTGAAGGAATCAGCAGGTAACTTACATCCTTCAGTCAGTTCAGTCATGTCCGACTCTTTGTGACCTCATGGACTGCAGCACACCAGGCTTCCCTTGCCTATCCATCACCAACTCCTGGAGCTTGCTCAAACTCATGTCCATCAAGTCAGTGATGCCATCCAATCATCTCATCCTCTGTCATCCCCTTCTCCTCCTGCCTTCAATCTTTCCCAGCATCAGGGTCTTTTCAAATGAGTCGGTTATCCACATCAGGTGGCCAAAGTATTGGAGCTTCAGCATCAGTCCTTCCAATGAATATTCAGGACTGATTTCCTTTAGGACTGACTGGTTTGATCTCCTTGACATCCAAGGAACTCTCAAGAGTCTTCTCCAACTTATATCCTTACATAAATTTTATTTTTAAAAGGGGAGGAGGGAGAGGAGCCAAACTGAGTTTAGAGAAGGTTCTAAAAATTTAGACTGGTATAGTCAGGAAGGTTTGTCTTAAGGTCTGTTAAAACCTGAAAATGCTCCATCCAAATAAGAAAGGTTGAAATCAGTCCTGAATCAAATCAAAAGAGTGATTCAGAAGGTAGAACGGGACAGAACATTCTAAAGCACTTCATTACAACCGCAACAACAGCTTCTCCAGAAAGAACCCTCATTACAACTGACCCATTAAAGAATATCTGTCATTTTCTACAAAATATCACTATGTTTAGAGCTGCAAAAGAGGTTAGAATAATTTAGAACTAAATTCTCAAGTTACTGAAAAGGAATAGGTCCAGAGAAATTAAGCAACTTTCTCAAGGTCACCCGGCTTAGCAAAGGACACAGACTGTGTTACAACCCAAGATCTCTGGTTTCCAGAAACTGTTCTTTCCATTGTATCATTCAAGATGGCGTTAAATTATTTTCCAGAAATTTTGATAAACAAACAACAACAACTAAAAAGAATAGGGAGACAGGAGGGAAATATGCCCTTTTGAATTCCAAGTCTCTTACTATAAGACAACTTAGAGATAGTGTTTATTTGGGGGCGGGTCAGGGGGCAATCCGGAGAAGGCAATGGCACCCCACTCCAGTACTCTTGCCTGGAAAATCCCATGGATGGTGGAGCCTGGGAGGCTGCAGTCCATGGGGTCGCTAAGAGTCGGACACAACTGAGTGACTTCAATTTCACTTTTCACTTTTATGCATTGGAGAAGGAAATGGCAACCCATTCCAGTGTTCTTGCCTGGAGAATCCCAGGGACAGGGGAGCCTGGTGGGCTCCCGTCTATGGGGTCGCACAGAGTCGGACACGACCGAAGTGACTTAGCAGCAGCAGCAGGGGGCAATCAGATAAATGACTACAATATGTGAAATTTTTATGGATTTATTTTTAAAATAAAAAGCTACCCAAACAGTGGTAGAAATTATGAAAATTATGAAATGCTCAAGGTTTTTTGGAACAGAGAACCTTGCTCCCACCTGCTCAGACACAGTATTGGGGGACAGAATTACTCAGGGGGCATAGAGTTACTTCCTTACATTTTCACCTGCGATGTTTCAGTCGACACCTAAGGAAAAATGCTGCCTTTGGGGCTTATGATTCAGTGACTGCAACAGTGATTGCTGGCTGCTGAGAAATACTTATTTGAGAGGCATGGAGAAAAAGCATTCCATGGAATTTCTCTTTGTTATTTTCCCTCTTTACTGTAGAAAAGACAAATCTGAACAAATTTCCAATCTCATCTGATTATACAGCGCAGAGAAGTTTGGCTATGTTGAGGGAGCACAACACAAATTTAGCAAGCTTTCAAAATCAGCTCGTCCAGCCTGTCTGATGAGCTGTCACTGGGGGGGGGGGGGGGGGGGGGGGGGGGGTATCGGTTTTTTAGAAGCAATCCGCATTACCTCCAAACTCAGTAAGGAACCCTACTCAAGCTCTTATAATGAATCTCTAGATTCTCACGACTGGCAAAGATATATCAGATGTTTTCATTTCACTGGGAACTCCCGAGGGCCTAGGATGGTTAGTTTTTGTTGATCTTACCTAGCTTCGTGCTTTGCAAATTGCAAGCACTCTGTTAAGTGATAACTCCAAGGCAAATGCAAGCCAAACGTGTTTTCCGAATGATCCCCACACGGTGCCTGCCACAGCACTTGTATTTTCTACTCCAATGTTTTGTTTTGTTTTTCTCTCCTCCCTCCCAATAGTGAGAGAAGTAAATGTAAAACTCATGAGCCAACCCAATCAATCCTAAGCCACGTGCTGTAGTTTTCTGGGAAGGTGAAGGAACAGGAACGTGGCGTAGTAGTAAACCGTAGTAAAGAGAGGAGGGAAACAAAATGGGGCACGTCACATGGTCACGGCCTGGATTTTTCTCAATTAAATATAAGAGGAAGTGTGCGTTTCCGGCCTCTTGTCAGTGGGCTGGTTGGACTTTCTCATTCTTAGGATTCTGGCCTGGATGCACACTAATAGAGCCGACTGCACAACATCCTCTGGGAAGGGGGTGGAGGGGGCGTGTGTTTGGCTCCGTTTTCCCGGCTCCAGAGGGAAGGGGTGGCGGGAGAGAGGTAGGCTACAGCCCGGATGCCTGGCCCGCCGCCCACGCCGGACCCCGGCCCAAGGCCCCCAATCGACCCCCTTCACCCGAGGCCCCACCCCACCGCTGCTGCAGCACGGCCTGCGCTCGCGCTGATTGGCTCTGGAGGGGGCCAATCAGCGCCCGGCTGCCCCGCCCACTCGGGGCCAGTCTCTGCCGCGCTCTGCTGGGGCCAAGGGCTCGGCGGCGGTTGCCGCTGCCGCCGCCGCCGCCCACCACGCGCGGTGCGCGGAAAGGGGCCCGGCCGCCCCCGCGCCCTCGGGCAACCGGCAACGGACCGGGTGGGAGTCTGAGGGTAGCCTCCGCGTCGATACTAAGCCCCCCAACCCCGGGCCAAAAGGGGCTTGCAGAAGGGAGGGGGAGCCAAGCGCCAAATAAATAGGCACGCAAGAAGCAGAGGTGACCGTGGATATGAGAAAGTGCCAGACAAAAAGGCCACACAGCGAGGTGACAGGAGGGAGGAACGGGGAAGGAGAAATGAGAGGCAGACTTGGAGGTAGGAGTCCTGGAAATCACAAATAGGAAATGCAGTGGAAGGAAGAAAAATGGACTTTTTTTTCCAAGGGGACAGAACAAAATGACCAAAAAAAAAAAAAAAAAGGAACCTAAAATAAATGGCAAGAGCCTATGTCTTTGCCAAAGCCTGCTCTACCTGCCCAGCTGCAGTTTCCAAACAAAACAAACTTGAGGTAAACGCTGGTTGAAGATAGCTGGCTGCTGTGCCCTTTCTGCCCTGCTTTTGGGGCTCTCCATTAACTCTCTGGGGAGAGTAGGCCACAAGTACTGCGAAATTCTGAAATGGAGCCAAAGAGAGAGAGAGAGGAAAAAAAAGACAATGGCAGGAACATGAAATAAGAGGTGGGAAACAAGGGGGATGGGAGAGGAGGGTGCCGGAAAAAAAAGAAAAAAAAAAAAAAAAAATCCAGCAGGTTAGAACCCAGAGGAGACACCGATGGACGAGAGAGAAGAGAAACAGAAAAGGTGATCAGACAGAAGGTGAATCAAGGGCAACCAACACTCCTGGGCACCTGCGCTAAATGCCTCAGAAACATTTTCCTGTAACAGACGGTGAAAAACATTCAACAAGCAGAGACGTTTAAAATGAGGGGTTAAGGGAAAGAGCACACACACATCTCCAAGTCCCTCATTCCTTTTCCTGTTTTAGGTTTTACCTGAGAAATAGGAAAGACAGGCAAAGATAGCAATTGCTGAGAAGTTAGGAAAACAACGTTTTCACAAAGTAACATACTCCTTCCCAGGCAAAGGGGTTTGCCACAGACAGGCTTGATTTCTTTTTGTTTCATATGATAATTACCTATTAAATTACAAATATAAAGGCAACAGGGCAAAGGCAAACAAGCAGAATTCAAGATGTAAATGTGCCAAGTAGCATTTGGTGCCTCACTTAAAACACACACACACACACACACACACACACATACCCTCACCTCTCTCCATTTACATCTTACAAATACACATTGTAGAATTTTTCTGGCATGGTGCTGTCCATTGCTGGTCTATTGCTGCTCCAAAATTATTAAGGAATGATTATATGGTTGTTCCAGAATACTATATTTTTCCCTCAGAAAGTTAAGAATAGAAGATTGTTTTGTTTGGGTTGGTTTGTTTTTAATGTATCCTCCATAAAAGGAGGATTTTATTTTAAAGCCGTTTTGAAAAATGAAAACTTTATTTGGTCAACTTCCTTCAAAGCAAAATATTATTTATTCTACTTTCAAAAACAAAAAAAACCTCATCAAATTAAGAAAACAGGTGAGGAAAACTTATTGTTTCTTAGCCTCTTCTTTCCTCTTTAAAACCAAAATCTTGGTTCTGCTTGGATTTTTTTTCCCCCTTCAAACTCCCATTCTTTATAAATGAGAAACTTTGCAACACAAACAGTTAAAGTGTTAGAGGGATCCACATGTCCCAAAACATCATTTGAAACAACCAAAATTTTTACTGTTGATGCACACAATTAAATCTCTCTTCTAGAGAAGGAATCATGAATATAAATCTAAATACTAATCAAATAAATGTTTTGCATAATATATATCCCCTAAAATCTTAGTTTGAATGTTTCTATACCTGTACCTTGTTCCAGAAAACAGCAAATGATATGGGTCAAATATTAGAATCAATAGGAATATGAACCCAATATACACATGAATTTCTTATGGATGGGCACATATTAAGAATAATGTAAAAGCACATTAAATGAAACATATATAAAAAGGTTATCACAAGATAATGTTTGTCAGAATAAAGTGTTTCCAAATGCTGGAAACATCTACATTGCCAACTCATCACATTATTTGCAAACTATACTCCTCTCCTCTTCCCACAATTATGACCACCAGAAAAAAGGCTCAACAGAATGAAGGGTAAGCTATTAGAAATGTTTTTCATTTTCAGTACAGCCTTAGCCACAGAAGACCTGAAGCCAACTTTCAACATTTAGTGAGGCATCCACTCTAGAATTTAAAAGGTAAACAGTAAATATCCTACAAAGGAAGAGGACAAGGTTTAGCCCTTACATTCAATGCAGATGAAAACTAAACTCTTCCATCTCCCTGACTTAATATTTCTTTTCAAAGTAAAAATGTTAAGTAATTTTACAGAAGATGTACAGTAGCCCCCGTATGATCTATGTGGGGGTCTCTGTACAGGCCTTTGCAAGAACAGACAACTGTAAGGCTGACACGGTGGGATGAATTTTCATAACTCTTAACTCAATAATGGGTCCCAGATGCATGCAGACTTCACTGTGTAAAAGCAGCCATGCCTGTGAGGTGATGGGTCCGTGTGTGGGTAATATTTCATAAATCTTCATTCAGAAACAAAATGTCACCAATAATTACTTTTTAAAGAGAGTCATAGACAGACAGCTAGTTCTCTAAATCTGTAAGCCTAAAGCAAGCTCGTACTTCTGAATCTTTTTAGGGCAACAGGAATAAAAATTGATGTTTCCCACTACTAGTTATGTTGCCTTGGTATTGTGAAATCACAGAACTAAAGTGCACAGGGCGACTTGATAAGATCACCCTCAAGAACTCTGAGAAATTACCTTTATATGAAAGGCTTAGCCCCTGGATTAACAAATATTTTTGTAGAACTGTCCCTTCTAGAGACTGACCTCAGTGTATAGTCAAAAGAAAACTTCCATAAGATCAAGGTTCTTACAAACGAACTTCACAAACCTCAGAACTGGTATTAACAGGATACATGTCTTGGAAATACTAAAGTACTTCACTTGGGAAACTCAAGAGGAAAAGCCCTCTGGAGTGGCTGCTCCTATAGATTTATCTAACCATCAGGCACATGTCCCCTCCTGTGCCCAGACCTCTCCCTCCCAGGAGTGCACTCCCTACAGAAGCAGAGGGAGGAGAGGGAAGGGCCCTGGGGCACAGAATTCGAGCACCAGGTTAAAAGCAGTTTTGTCTTCTGACTTTGTCACCATGAAACGCACCTGCTGTGATGTCCAGTTGAGCTACTGGAGGTCCTCTGGCTGCTTCTGGAAAGTGATGCTGGCATAGGCGCTTAGATCCTCGCTGGAGCGGCTGGTGGGGCCGCTCTGACTACTGCCCAGAGGCTGATGAGGGGCCGGGAGTGGAGGAGGCTGCGGTTGAGGTGGGCGCTCTTGAAGGCGCTGTTTGAAGTCCTTGACCAAATCCAGGTCTATGTAGTTAAGACCATTCTCCAAACCCCCAGCGGCCCCGCACACTTGGGCCAGTTCCTTGGGGGCTCCCCCGAGCTCCCCAGGCCTCAGCCACACGTTCTCGAAGGAAGCAGAGCTGTGGCGTTTGACATCCTCAGCGCTGCTGCTACTGCCGCCACCGCTGCCCCCAACGGCAGCCCCGGCTCCGAAGGGCATCGTGTTGCCCACCCGGGTGGCACTGGGCGTAGAGGAGAAGGTCTCGGAGCTGTGCCGCCTCCTGCACCCTTGAGGGTCGGCACGGATCACTTTGGCACTCTGGTTGCGGTTGGGACTGAGGTTCACCCGCGTGAAGGCGCTCGGGCCCCCCAGGAGGGCCGAACGGGCCGCCAGCTCTCCTGTTCCCGGAGGCGCAGTGGAGGAAACAGAGGCCGTCGAGGATGAGGAGGGAGTGGCCGCAGTGGCCCCGGGCAAGCTGGCATCCTCCACAACGACGCCGGTCCGCATGTCGGCGTAGCTGATGGGCGCGACAGGTGAGGTGTCCACGTAGCTCTGCCTGGGACCGCCCATCTGCATGGTCATGTAGTCGCCGCGGCTGCTGGGCACTGCCCTAGTCGGCCTACACACGCTAGCAGCTCCAGGGGGCGCCGGGCCCACCCTGCCCGGCTGGACCCCCACGCTCTCCTGCCAGGTGGCCCTCCGGCCCGGCCCCAGGTCCATGTTCATATACTCTTCTGCGCCCGTCTCCTCCTCTCTGGGAGCTGGCTGGAGCTGGGACGGACACCTGATGGAAGGCGAGCTGTGGGACGCCACCGGGCCCGATATGTAGCCTGGCTGATCGCTCCCAAATTCAATATTCACATACTCCCCTGGGCTCTTGGGCTCCGGAGGGAGCAGCAAGGGGGGCGGCGGCTGCTGCTCTCGGGCCCGAGGTAAGGTGCTGGCCTTGGGATCCCCCAGAGACAGCCTCGTGGGCCGAGCCAGGCGGTTGTTGGTCTGGGCAGCTGTGTCCACCTTTCGAGGCAGATGGGCCTGCAGGACCTGATGATGGAGATGCGGGAGGCCAGGCTCCGGCCGAGCCCCACAGTATCCCCCGCCCAGGCTGTCGCTGCTGGTGGACGAAGAGGAATCTTCTGCGGCCGCAGTGTAGAGGAGTCGACCGGAACTTGTGGAAAGGCGGATGTGCTGGTGGTGCCGGGGCTCCTCCAGCTCCCCAGGACGCTGGGTATGCTTAAAGGACCTTGGCAATGAGTAGTAGGAGAGGACGGGCTTGTGCTGGGGGTCCTCGGGGCCATAATAGCAGTCGGAGGGGCTGCTGGTGTTGGAGTCCCCGACGGGCGACATGTTCATGTAGTCACCTGCACAAGACAAGAGTTTGCCACTACCGCTCTCCACCGGAAGTTTGGGGTGTGGCAGGGCGTGAGAGTGGTGGCCCCCTACCCCGTTTGTCCAAAGCTTGCCATAGCTGCTCCCAGAAGGGGCGGCACCACTGCTGCTGCCACCGCTGCTGGGCCCACCTCCAATGTCAGGAGAGCAGCTGCCGCTTGGGGACATCATCATGTAGCCGTTGGGGTCCACTCTCTGGGGATGGCGTCTGATGGGGTTGATGATCTGTTGCGGGGCAGACACGCTCTTGGGGCTCATGGGCATGTAGTCCCCACTGCCTTTCCGGCTGCCGGGCACTGGGGCCACTCCTGGGGACATGGGCATGTAGCCATCATCAGTGTGAAGGCTGGAGGTGTCTGGGCGGTGGTGGCCCCCACGCCGCTCCAAGGGGTGCATTTCCAGACCCTCCTCTGGGTAGGAGTGGGTGGGCACGAAGGCGGAGTGCCGGTAGCCGGGTACTCGGCCTCCACTGCCACCTCCTGGTGGGTAAGCGGGCATCATTTCGGTATATTCCTCAATGGAAGCCACAGAGGACTGAGACGGGGTTTTCTGGTGGGAAATGGTAGGTGAGGTGCCCGCAGAGTGAGTCCGTTTTCGGAACCGATTATCCAGATCTGCCGCACCGGCTGCTTCTTCTCCTGACAGGGCTGGGCTCGTGCCCAAGCCGGCGGCTGGCACGTAGCGGTGACCATTGCCACCCCGGGGCAGAATGTAGTGGCCATTGGGGGCAGTGAGGGTGGAGGCCCCCTTGCCTCCCATGCAGATATAGTTGCTTAGCTCCTCCTCACCCCGGGCGGGCGGGGTGTGGCCCAGGGAATCTGGGGTGACGCTGCGGAAGGAACTTCGGAAATCGCAGGGACTGGAGCCATACTCATCGGAGGAGATGAAGCCGCCATCACTGGGGGAACCAGACACAGAAGCACTAGACCGCCGCGGGAAGAGGCAGTCTGAGGTGGAGCCATGGCCACTCGTGCTGCTGGACGACAGACTGACAGGGCTGGTGGCGGAAGGCGAGCAGCGAGAAGAAGGCATGGGGATGGAGCGGCTGTGGTTGAGAGGCGGGTGCAGCCGGGAGCTGCCTCGATGGCGGTGGGCGTGGGTCCTGTTGGTGCTAGGACTCACAGGACTGCCGTCCACTGAGGCGGGGCGAGACATGGTGCCTTCGCCATCACTGGAGGCACGCACGCGGAAGGAGCCCTGCTTCCCGCCCACCAAGCTGGCCGGGGAGGTGGCTGTGATGCTCTCGGTGCGCGAGCGGCGGGTCAGCCCCACCTGGCTGGGTGGAGGGTTGTTGAGGTGGTGCCTCCGCAGGGGCACACTGATGGGGTTGGAGCAGTTGGAGGAGGACTGGCTCTTGCTTCTAGGGCGGAACTCATCGCTCATGGCCCGCATGGCCTCCAGGATTGTCTCGTGCATGTTCTGGGCCACCACGGAGTCGTCCACCTGCATCCAGAACTCCCCCGGGCCCGTCACTGCGGAACGGCCCACTTCGATGAAGAAGAAGTTCTCTGAGTGGCCGCAGCGCCTGATGTTCATCAGCTGCAACACCACGGCCGCCGCCTCCGAGTTCAGCTTCACGAAGCTGATGGTCTTGCTGGTCAGGCAGAGGCGGTAGATGCCAATCAGGTTCTTTGTCTGACCCAGGCCCTTGGGTTTCAGGATCACCTGCCAGACCTCCTTGAAGGCGGGTCCTGGGGGCACGTCCCCATAGCTCAAGTCCTCACCGGCCTCCCCGAGGCCGGAGCTGCCACTGCAGCTGCCCCCGCCACCTCCCGCCCCAGGCGCCGCGGCCCCGTCGTGGTGGCCCTTGGCACGGTTGTGCAGCTGCAGGAGGGCCTGGTACCAGCTGTCCTGCTCGGCCTCGCTGTCTGCCGCGATGGCAAAGTGCTCGTCCCGGGTGTAGAGGGCCACCAGGTGCTTGTTCTTGGAGTCCGCCCGCTTGTTGATGTTGAAGCAGCTCTCCAGGGGGATCGAGCGTTTGGGGGCGCTCGACTTGTGCCGCCACTTCTTCTCGTTCTCGTAGTACTCGAGGCGCGCAGGGCCCCCAGCCTCGCTGGCCGCCCGCAGCACGAAGAATCGCTTGTGCATGCTCTTGGGTTTGCGCAGGTAGCCCACCTTGCGCACGTCCGAGAAGCCGTCCGTCTCCGGAGGGCTCGCCATGCTGCCGCTGCTGCCGAGCAGAGGGAGGCGCCGAAAAACAACCGGGTGGGGGGCGGAGGCTCCTAGCCGCGGCCCCGCACATGCAAACAGGGCTGGAGGAGGCAGAAACCCCGACTCCGAAATCCACACCGCCCTCTGCGCCGGAGAGGGGCGGTCGAGGGAGGACGCAGCAGCTGCGCCAAGGAGATAGCCCCGACCCGAGTTTACTGGCGTTTCATGCCCTGGGGGGGAGGCAACGCGTCCGGCGCGAGTGCAGCCCGGATCCCCCGAGAGCCAAGTCTCTTCTCAGCCGCCGCGGTCGGGAAGAAGCTAAGATGCATCTCTCACCGCCGGGGCCAGAGTCCGGCGCTGGCAGGCGGCGGCCCGGGCGGGCGGGCGGGGTGTGTGTGTGTGTGTGTGTTGGGGGTGCGGGGGGGGTCCTAGCCTGGCCCCTCCAGGCGCGCGCGCGCGCCTTCCCTCCGGAGTTCCTCTCTGGAAGTAGCGATTCCCGAGGCAAATTAAATATCCTTGGGCAGGGGGAGGCGAGCTGCCAAGTCCCAACGTTGCACGGGGTTCTCCCTCCTCCTCCTCCTCCTTCGCCTCTTCCTCCGCCTCCTCCCACCTCCCGACCGTCCCCGCCGCCACCAGCCGCCCAAATACCAGCTCAATCGCGGAGACCGCGGCGCTGCGGCTGTTGCTGTTGCTGCCGCAGCCCGCGGACGCGTCCTCTGCAGCCCCCGATCGGGCCCATGTCGGCGGGCGGAGAAAGTGGCTTTTCCACGCGAAACGCGACTAGGCAGCCTGGGGAGCTGGGGGCGCGCCGAAGGGACAGGCTCATCCCTGCCCCTCGCTCCAGTCGGCCGGGGAAGAGGGGAGGGGACGAGGGCGGGAGGCGAAGGCGGGGCGGGGTGGGGGGGGTCGGGGGTGCTAGGGGGAGGCTGGGGAAGGAGTCGGGGGAAGACGCCTCTTCCCCGGGAGGCGCTGCCGCTACTTCTCCCTCCTCCCTCCTCCTCCTCCGAGAGTTGCCGAGAGCCCCAACCAAAACAAGCGGCGGCGTCTGGCTCTGCGCGCCGACCGCGCCGCCGTCTCACTCGGGAGGAGAAAAAAACACGTGACGGAGCCTCCGCGCTCCGCAGCCCGGCCGCCGCCGCCGCCGCCGGGAGGCTCCCGCCCGGGTCTCTACATTCCCGGCCGAGCCCGCCCCGCGCCCGCCCCTCTCCGCCCCCCGGCCTTGCCGCAGAGGCGTCCGCGCCCGGCCTCGGCACCGCGCTCGGGCAGCGCCCCTACGCGGCCGGCAGCCCGGGCTCAGAGCCGGCCTCCTCGCGCGCCACCCAGGGCGCCCCCCGGCCCGCAGGAATCCCCGCCGCGGGAGCGGGCGGGGGTGTTTGGGTGTCTCCCCGAAAGCACGAGGGGAGTCTGGGAAAACGGGGGGGGGCGAACCCGGGAAGACGCAGGAGTGAGGGTGGGGGGCGACGGGGGGGGGGGGCCACTGCGGCTACTGGGCCCTGCGTGGGAGGGCCCGGGGAGGAGGGGACTCGAGAGCTGGGCTGGATCTTACCTAACAGGTAAGAGCAGCCCCTCAGGAGAGAGTGTTTCTAGTCAACGCTTTTTTTTTTTTCCTTCCCTCCCTGGAAATCTAAAAGCTGGATTTCAGTTTAAGTGTGATAGGCCATGGTGATATCTGTATTTTCGTGAGGTTTTACTAAAAGACTTCCGGGCCAGCCTTTCACCTTGGAATCCCCGAATTTGCTGCAGTGAAGTACCACGAAAGAATAGAGGGACGCCCAAGGGCAGCGACTGGGGGAGGGAAGGAGGAGGTTATGGTCACTCCCAAACAAGAAGAGTTCGGGGGAAGTGTCGTGTGTCCGGAATGGTGGGATTAGCTGCTGATCCATTAGGGAGAGAATGTAAATATCACAGCTTCTCCCCACCCCATCCCACTCCCGCCTCATTCTAGCGAGCGGTCGAGGAGTCACACCTTGGGGGTGAAGCCTTGGGGAGAAAATGAGACGCCCCTTATCACATTCCGAAATCTATTTGTGATTAAAAAAAGAAAAGTTAGGGACCTACAGAGGGTTCGTAAGGCCAAAACCCTACTGGGTAAACATTGGCCGAAGTGTCTGTTTCACACACAGCTTCCACACCCATCGAACCACCCCATAAAATTTTTACCCTTGACTACAAGGATAATCGTGAGAAAACAAGGACGGTGCCAGCTGAGCTGTACAGGAAAATGGGTGTTTCGTGGGTAGCAGAGGTCAGCAGCTTGGGTCTACTTGCGGAGACTCTTAGGCTGTTAGCTTGCGGTATCAATCACCACAAGCAAACGCTCCCCAAAGTTTTTTGTTTGTTAAGGTGATCTACAGATCATTAAGGACCCTTTAAAAAATGACTCCTCATCTGTTTGACGTTATTTTATTTTACCACCCCAGTCCTGGCCCGTTTGGGAGTCTCCACCACCCCCTCGGCGCAGGAGACCCTCCCTAGTAGCCTGCTCTCAAGCACTACCCGAGGCTCGCGGCAGTGGAGGCGCTGGGCATGCGCTGGGCAGGACCCGCTGGGCTGCGGAGAAGCCAGCCTGGGCCTAATACCGGGCTGAGGGGCGGGGAGAATTTCTTAGGATAGACTGCTGATTGGTGGGGCTGCCTGTCTTTCAAACCTTGCACTGCAGGAGGGGAGGTGGGGAGAGAGGGTGAGGGTACCAAGGTAGGTTGCAAAGCGTAGTAAAAAAAAGAAAGAAAGAAAAAGAACCAAAGGCGCCATTCAGCAGCGTGTGATACGTGAACTGGGGTAGCCGGTAACTGTAGAGGAGCTACACCCCACCAAAGCCTGGTAGCTTTTCATTTCTTCCCTCACCTTCTTATTCCCTGCCATCATGCAGCCTCATCTGAGCCTCGTTCATCTGTAATTTGTGTACAAGCTGTTGAATTGAAAGCCCGCCCTTCTCTCCCTCTGACAGCTTGGTGATGTGGGCACACGTGCCCACAACAGCAAAGCTATAAATAGCAGATGTAATCCGGTAACTAGGCGGCAATGACAGTGACCGGGATTCTGGGGGAATAGCGTGTTTTATGAGTAGAAGAGAATGCGAATAGGGAAGTCTGAAGTTAGTAGTAAAGTAATTGTGAGGTTTTACCCTTGGAGAGGGGAAAAAAAGTAAAAGTGTTGTTTACTAGTAACAATGTAATCTAAGGCCAAAGGGCTTTTTACAAGTTTGATGTTCAGCGCAGGGTGGGGGTGGAGAATATTTCACATTTTGTAGGAAAAATAATCCAAACCCATTTACTTTAGAAATGATGCCTCCGTTCAAAAATAAAGCTAAATGAAGGTAGTATACCTCTATGGGAAACAAAATACTCTTTTCTAGGAAAAAGAGGGATCTGAAAGATCAACTTAATTTGCAAATATTTTAGAAAAATCTTCACAGAAAGGTTAGAATTTTGATCATATAAAAATGTTATTTTTTATTATAAAAGCTTTAAAAAAAAAACTGTGGGAAAGGATCTCTACTTTGAAAGCACAACTTCAGTGGCTAATATATTCATTAGAAATCATGAAATAAGTCAGATTGTTGACTTTTTTTCCCAAATCAATGGATTTCCCATCATAGATAATCACTGATGGTAAGATGTTCTTGTCCTTTCTTCCTACTTGCTGATGTTTTACTACCAATGTTAAAGGTGTTTAATAGTTAATTAAAATTATACTATAGTAATTTATATTTCTTTACTTTTTCTTTTATTAATGGGTTGAGCTAACTCTGGAAATGTATATATGATTTAGATACAGAATAAAAAGGATGCTTTTGTGGAAACTAACTGAAGTAATTTTGAGCAGGTACAAGTATTATCCTGCCAGCCTATGCTAAATTAGTCTTTTGGTGTACTATAATGAAATATACTGTATGAAAAATTGACTCCCAACTGAAAATTCTCAGAAACCAAAACAGCATCCTTATCAAATACTAATCTATTGCTCAATGCTGCCATCTATAGGACATTTAGAGATGACTTGCATAACAGGCTACACTGTGACAGTTACTAGTCTCTTAGTCATGTCTGAGAGACACGCAACCCCATGGACTCTAGCCGGCCAGGCTCCTCCATCTATGGAATTTCCCAAGCAAACATACTGGAGTGGGTTTCCACTTCCTCCTCCAGTGGATCTTCCTAAGCCAGGGATCAAACCTAGGACATACAGAAGTATAAGTTACTGGCAAAAATAACCAAAATGAGAATTGAGTTGGCTGAAGGCTCAACTAACCATTTGAAAATTTAAAAGTATTTCTTATATCAAAGTGATGCTTTATTTCAGTGAAATAGATTGCAACTGGAAAAGCTGTTTAAATATTACCAACTCTAGAATTAGTTTGGACAATTTAGAATGATGCTTGGAGGAAAATAGTGTACATTTTCTAACTTCAGTGGGTTTTTTTTTAAGATTGCTCTCAGTAGTAAGCAATATTTGAATGCCTACTCTGCAAGACAGTATGAAAAGTATAAAAAGAAGCAGCTTTTTACAGTTTTGGTGGGCTAATAAGAGATACAAAATAATTGATAACCAATGTGTGTGTGTGTGTGTGTGTGTGTACGGGCGTGCATGCGTGCATGTGCATGCTAAGTCACTTCAGTCGTGTCTGACTCTTTGGGACCTATGGACTGTAACCCACCAGGGTCCTCTGTCCATGGGATTCTCCAGGCAAGAATACTAGAATGGGTTGCCATGTCATCCTTCAGGGGAACTTCCCAACCCAGGGACCAAACTGTCATCTCTTACATCTCCTGCATTGGCAGGCGGGTTATTTACCACTAGCATTAAATGTCAAATAAGTGATATTTACTTAGAGCAGATGGAGATTATGCTAGGTAAAATAACTAAAGAAATATTTTGGAGGAAAGAAGCCTTAAGCTTAATCCTGAAGGGTGGATATAATTCATAAGTGATTGGCAATTCCCGCCGCCACCCCCACCCCCCCCCTCCACATTCAGGCATTTCAGAGCGCTTCCTTGGGTTAGGCCTTAGGCTGGCCACAGAAGATTTAAATACCCTAAGGGGATCCTGCCCACAAGAAGCTTACAGTGAAGAGAGACAAACGAATACAGTTCAGGGTACTGGCGTCTCAGGCCTCTGTGATCTACAGAAAACCGTGATCTCAGGTGAGATTCCATAAAAATCAACTGCCTTCTGATTTTAAAAGTCATAAGTCACAGAGTCAACTTGGGACCCTTCAGTTGTCTCTCTCCTTAATAATCTTATTTTCTCTTGTAATTAAAATCTTTCATCCTTTTGGATTAAAAATGTGAAACAGTGAAATCAAAATAGTGAGCTGAAAAATCACATTTAGCTGGAAAATTTGCAAGATCAAGGCATCTCAAACCTGAGGATCTTGTTAAAATGCAGGTTCTGATTTAGAAGGTCTAGGGCAGGCTGAAGTCTGCATTTTTTACATACTCCTAGTGATGCTGATTCTGCTAGGGGGTCGATGCGGGCAGTACACTTTCAGTAGTGAAGTTCTAAGTGATTGATGGTTCATTTAAAGGCACAGTAATATGAGGCTGTGAAAGTCAAGCAAGATACTTACATTTTAGGATTGTATGCATACCAAGAACAACAGCAATAAAAAAATCTACTTAACTAGGACAATACAGCATGGAGGTTTCTCTCTTTTCAATCTCAAGTATCAAATCTTTCTGACAAGTGTGAAGAGTTAACTCTCTCTCAAACATTTGTGTTAGTGTTTTCCGAAGTGTGATGATAAATGCACTGTGAGTGCTCAGTCGGGTCCCCAGCTCTTTGTGAGACTGGACTGTAGCCCACAGGCTCGCCTGTCCATGGGATTTTTCAGGCAAGAATACTGGAGTGGGTTGCCATTTACTCTTCCAGGGGAACTTCCCCACTCAGAGATCGAGCCCTAGTCTCCTGCACTGCAGACACATTCTTTACCCCTGAGCCATCGGGGAAGCCCCAGAGAATGTTACTTACAGTAAAATTTGAGAATCACTGGTTTAGGCACACAGGAAAGTTAATTAAATACTTTGGGAACAGGATTTCAGAAAGACACTAATACTTTCAAAAGACAATTTCAAGACATTTTTTGGTTTTGATATAAATTAAGCCAGAGATAAGGGACTTTGCTCAGTGGTAGAGAATTCGCCTGCCAACACAGGAGACAAGGGATCGATCCCTGCATCAGGAAGCTCCCCTGGAGAAGGAAATGGTAACCCACTCCAGTATTCTTGCCTGAAAACTCCCATGAACAGAGAAGATTGGTGGGGTCAGCAAGTCGGACACGACTGAGCACCCAAGCATACAAGCCAGAAATAAATAGATGAGGTTGAAGGAAAAGGAGGAGGTGAAAACTTTATGCTGTTGTTTAATTTTTCCATTTCACAAATTTTACCAATTGGTGATTTTTTTAGGTTAGTCCTTAATAACTGACACTTATCCAAAAGACTTGCTTTTGCTTTTTAAAAATTGTCTTGATTGCTTTAATGTGTTTTCATTTTCCTTTGCATTCTTTGGTGAGGATTGAGGTTTGGCAATTTGTCGTCTTAGATAATGCCATCAAATCTGTTGATAAGTTAGTTAATCTAAAGAAAGAATCCTCAGCTGTTTCTTGTATTTAAAGAGACATATGTTTTATGCAGAAAAGCACATGCCTAGAAGGGTTTGTAAACTTTATAACACTTTTTGTTGATTTTGCTTTATCTTTCATCTTAAAGTTGTTGTGATTCTTTTGTTTGTTTTTTGGTGCAATGCACTCAGTATAAAATGTGATAACTAAAAAATCTCTTCAAAATAATATTTGTTTCTTAACAGAAATTGAAGTAATGATGAATTTTCAATGCCTCTGTTAGGTGGCTCGGGTAAAGAACCCACCTGCCCGTGCAGGAGACATAAGAGACATGGGGTTTGATCCTTGGATCGGGAAGATCTCCTGGAGGAGGGCTTGGCAACCCACTCCAGTATTCTTGCCTGGAGTATCCCATGAACAGAGGAGCCTGGTGGGCTACAGTTCACAGGATCGCAAAGAGTCAGACACGACTGAAGTGACTTAACATCCACGTACCCAGGGCTCTAGAGGTAAAAACTAATAGGTTTTACTAACAAAGAATTGCTGGATCCACATTACCCTCACTTTTCTCAAACTCTCTCCTTAAATTCAAGATTAAAAACCATCTTTTTTTCTTCTCTCTCTCTTTTTTAAAAATAGTTCCTCAAACTTCAAACTGGGGCTCATTACTTCAGGTCCTTCATTAAAAAACAAAAACCAGCTGATCAGAAGTTTAGACATATTTGCTATGTGTGGATTAGGAAGATAGGAGTTAATCTGAACTCTAAGATGTTTGTACGGAGAAGGCAATGGCACCCCACTCCAGTACTCTTGCCTGGAAAATCCCATGGACGGAGGAGCCTGGTAGGCTGTAGTCCATGGGGTGGCTAAGAGTCGGACACGACTGAGCGACTTCCCTTTCACTTTTCACTTTCATGCATTGGAGAAGGAAATGGCAACCCACTCCAGTGTTCTTGCCTGGAGAATCTCAGGGCCAGGGGAGCCTGGTGGGCTTCCGTCTATGGGGTTGCACAGAGTCAGACATGACTGAAGCGAGTTAGCAGCAGCAAGATGTTTGTAATTACAGAGCTACCAGGGGTGTTGCAGGGTGTGACTCTTTAGATGGGCAGAGGACCACCCACATCAGAATCACCTGGGTGCTTGTTAAACTCAAAGCTTACATATTCCGTAACTACCCCCCACTAGCCCTCTCCCCACAGGGTCCCAAAATTGGATGTTCTGTAGGTCCATGTGCCCTTCCCCATTTCCTACCCCTACTCCCAGGAATTTTATGTGTGCTAAGATTTGAACACTACTCATTAGCCTGCATCTAAACTGTGTATTTTAAATGAGGATATTATGAAATTCCTATGGATTGAACTCCAGTAATTGCTACATTCTGTCAATAGTTTTATTCAGAAATACTCTACCATATTTCTTTAAAACTTTTGACCATGACCTAGAGCAAAAAAGAAAAAAGGACTTCCCTTGTAGTTCAACTGGTAAAGAATCTGCCTGCAAGGTGGGAGACCTGGGTTTGATCCCTTGGTTGGGAAGATCCCCGGAGAAGGGAAAGGCTACCCACTCCAGTATTCTGGCCTGGAGAATTTCATGGACTGTGTAGTCTGTGGGGTCACAAAGAGTCAAACACGGCTGAGCGACTTTCACTTTCACTTTTCACTTTACAGCAAAAATACATTTACAAACCTTGTACCTCAAGCCCTGTTCACAGGTACACTTAACGGAAACAAACTTATTCTTACTCTTTGTAATGCACTCAGATCATTCTACTTTCTTTCTGTCCCCCTCTCTTGCTCCCATGGCTCTTTTTTCCCCAAAGCTTGCTGCTGCTGCTGCTAAGTCCCTTCAGTCGTGTCCAACTCTTTGCAACCCCATAGACAGCAGCCCACCAGGCTCCCCCATCCCTGGGATTCTCCAGGCAAGAACACTGGAGTGGGTTGCCATTGCCTTCTCTGCCAAAGCTTGCTAAGATCTACTAAATTAATTTCCAAGCACATTCAGGTGTCATGACTAACAGTGTGAAAAGTTTGTTAGCCTTCTTGTGTCTTTAATGTAAACTTCTAGACATTTCTTAAAATTTTGAGAGAGGGGAGAGGAGAAAAGAGGGATAGAGAAATTTATAGGAAAGATTTCCAAGATAGTATGTCCTCATTTTTACCAAGCCTTTTAAAAAATATTTTCAGATGAAAGTTTACTTCTAGAAATCTACTTCTAGATTTATTAAACGTCACTGATTTAAAATTTTTCCAATAACAAATAACAGTTTTCCTCTTTATCTTGAATTACTTTTTTATATAAATACTATCTGGCAATTTATTAACAACAGAGTATACCAAACAACAAACTGTTTTATATCTTTCAGAAAGAAAAAAAAAAACTAAATTTGAAAAGAGGGCACCCACTGAATTTGGACATTACAATGTGGTTTAAGTATTTCCTTGGGGAGGGGACACGACACCTCTACTCAATTAAGAGAAACATTTGTACAGTCCAGGTCTTTATTTTTACACCCATCGTGCCATGAATTTATAGAGAATGGGCTCCAACAGGTCAACTGTTAGAAATGTTTTTAACTCCTTAACATTGATCCTCACAAAGTGTACTTCTCTGGGTGGAGGAAACTGTTGCTTCACTGAACCCAAGTCCCTTTCTCTTTGGTTTTCTTCTTTTACTGATAATTTTCCTTCACACATTTCAGGAAACTATCTCGGCTCTTGGAGTGCTTAATCTGCTTGATACACACATTAATTCTCTTGGCCAGAATCTTGCCTTTAACTTGTTTGTTTACAGTCATGCCAACAGCATGCTGGGTAATGTAGACTCTCCCAGTTTTGCCATGGTAACATTTCTGGAGCATTCCTTTTTGAACATTACCCATTCTCTTGATGTCTACAGTATCACCCTTCTTGTAGATTTGCATGTATGTAGCCAGAGGAACAATTCCAAGTTCTCCAAAAGGCCTAGAGAACATGTGGAGGGTGCCCCTCCTCTCTCCCTTTGTGCTGGTCATTTTGGTGAATTGCTGGAAGAAGGTGGTTCCAGCCAAGAGGTTGAATTACTTTTAAAGATTAATGGAAAATAATTTAGCACATTCAAACGACAAATATCAATGTCAGCACTTCATGTTAAACTGGAAAAATAAGAAACAAAATCTTATGTAAAATAAATCAATACCCAAGAATAAAATTATGTAAAACTGAAATGATTATATCATTGGTGAAAGTGAAAGTCACCCAGTTGTGTCCAACTCTGTGATCCCACAGGCTACGCAGTCCATGGAATTCTCCAGGCCAGAATACTGGAGTGGGTAGCCATTTCCTTCTCCCGGGGATCTTTCCAACCCAGGGATCAAACCCAGGTCTCCCGCATTGCAGGTGGATTCTTTACCAGTTAAGCCACAAGGGAAGCCCTGTATATCACTGGTGGACACACAATTTACCAAAAAGTAAAAACCATAACTCTTGAATATTTAAAGAATTACTAAATATACTTAAACACATATATCTGTGAATTGGAAGACTTTACTATTGTTTCAGTTCTGCAGTTTTCTCATCATGATATAAAAGTAAAAAAATCAAGAAAATCCATGTGTAATTTGTTTTGGCTCAACTGAGAATGGCAGTTGAGCCATCTCACCTTTGCTCAGTGATGATCTGTCCACTTCCGTCAGAGATCTTGCTTGTTCAGTTCAGTTCAGTCACTCAGTTGTGTCAAACTCTGCAACCCCATGGACTGAAGCACGCCAGGCCTCCCTGTCCATCACCAACTCCCAGAGCTTACGCAAACTCATGCCCATTGAGTCGGTGATGCCATCCAACCATCTCATCCTCTGTTGTTCCCTTCTCCTCCTGCCTTCAAACTTTCCCAGCATCAGAGTCTTTTCGAATGAGTCAGCTCTTCACATCAGGTGCCCAAAGTATTGCAGTTTCAGCTTCAACGACAGTTCTTCCAATGAATATTCAGGACTGATTTCCTTTAGGATGGACTGGTTGGATCTCCTTGCAGTCCAAGGGACTCTCGGGAGTCTTCTCCAACACCACAGTTCAAAAGCATCAATTCTTTGGTGCTCAGCTTTCTTCACAGTCCAACTCTCACATCCATACATGACTACCGGAAAAACCATACCTTCGACCAGATGGACCTTAGTTGGCAAAGTAATGTCTCTGGCTTTTTAATATGCTATCTAGGTAGGTCATAACTTTTCTTCCAAGGAGCAAGCATCTTTTAATTTCATGGCTGCAGTCACCATCTGCAGTGATTTTGGAGCCCCCCCCCAAAATAAATCAGCCACTGTTTCCACTGTTTGTCCGTCTATTTACCATGAAGTGATGGGACAAGATGGCATGATCTTCGTTTTCTAAATGTTGAGCTTTAAGCCAACTTTTTCACTCTCCTCTTTCATTTTCATCAAGAGGCTCTTTAGTTCTTCTTCACTTTCTGCCGTAAGGGTGGTATCATCTGCATATCTGAGGTTGTTGATATTTCTCCCTGCAATCTTGATTCCAGCTTGTGCTTCATCCAGCCCAGCATTTCTCATGATGTACTCACATTTAAGTTAAATAAACAGGGTGACAATATCACCATGCAATCTTGCTTGTGCATATGGACATTTGCACAGATTGCAATGCTTCCCACCAAAATTGCTTATTCTCTTTCAGTTTGGCCAAGGTTAATTGTGGTTTATTTGTTGGCAATAAAACTGACAAAAATCTTTTCTTTCTCGCTAACAGCCTTTTCAATCTCTCTTTTCCCTGATTCCCTTCCTATCACATTTCAACTGACTGTAAAATGAAGCACCAGCAGGTGGTTCAGGACCACGGAGAGCGTGAGGAAGAGGCACTACCAACATATTCTAGTCATACATGTGGGGGAAAAGATGTTCCTGAAATAGTTGCTGGACAACTTTCACTTAAAGGACATTATTGTAATGAAGAAAAGTAGAATCTTGATTCTCTGATATTTGGGAGAAGGTATTTTTCTGGACATTGTGTCAATGTTTTCTAAACTTCTTCATAGAATTCTATGAAACGAAAGACAAGAAGACACCAAAAGTCGGCAGAGCCAGAAACTGCCAGTGCAAAACCTCTTTTGAAGTTTCATGTTTATGATGTGCGGCCTTTTATGGAAAATTTCACATTTTTTAACAGTTATGAGCCTCACCCATCTACTGTAGAAGAGAATGAAATCATTCAGAGATACATGAAGCTGAGGATGGATAATTAGAGGAGTGTGTGAAGGCTCCAGTCTTATGTTTCTAGAACTGCCCTGGGAACTCGCAGCTTGTCCTTCAGTTCTGTGAACTACCAGAATCCTTTCAGTGGTTTTCCTCTTCTGTCCTTTTAGTTTCCGTAAGCTAGATTCATTTGAGTTTTGTTACTTGCAACTGTGTCCTACTACTGCAGATATGTAGGATGAGATGGATAAATGAGAAGAAAAGTAATTCTAGGCTAGAAGCAAAACAAGTTTATAGCAAGGAAGAAGGAATGTAACTTGGGATTTTCTGGGACAGTGAGAAAATGAGCTTAAGAAAATTGAAGTGGTTTATAAGGAATGTATTTAAATAACTTCTCTGTACTAGAACTGAGTAAGAGTATATTAATCTTTAAGCTCTTCAGAAAGCAGTTAAACAAGAGCTATACAATTTTGAATGCATATGCCATTTGATCCAGCAATTCCACTTTCAGAAGTGAATTCTGTGGAAATAATCATTCATAGATATTCACTGAAATTTGTCTTGTGACTGAAAATAATGTACATGTCCATCAATAGTGAAATTATTAAATAAGTTATTCCATATTTACATGTTGAAATACTGGATAGCCATTAAAGATAATTTAGGAAACTTATTTGTATCACTGTGAAACAATTCTCACAGGAAAAAAAAGTCAGGGTACAAAACTGTATTATAAATGCTCTCATTTGCGTTTTTTAAAAATCACAGGTATATTTTTCTACATAGACAAACTCTAGAAAGGCAAACAAATCTTAACAATGGTTTTCTCTGGGAAAGGGACTCTGTTTTCCCATATTCTCTTATACTGCTTGTTTGTTTTTTCAACTACATCCCTGTATTACTACTGGAATTAAACCATGATATTTAATATAGCAAATGTAGAACAAGGAAAACTTTAATAACATGTAGTGGTTATCATTTCCTTAGGAATTTCTATATAACCATTGATTTAAGCCCTTTATATGTTTTCTCATTCAGTCCTCCCAGCAACCCTGTAAGAAAAATGTGTTTCTCAAATTGCACTTGAGGTTGCTGCAAATAAGGCTCAAAGAATCTTAATTCAAAGTGCCATAATTCCAAACCCTGGCTCCAGAGCTTTTATCTTTAACCATTCCACCCCTGTGCCTCCATGAGTTGCTCCTGACTTTCTTGTAATACACCCAAGGACAGATTTCTGTGGATGAAAAACTAAACTTCCTTGTAGATAGTCTATCAATGACATCCAGTAAGGATTTCTTCATAATAACTGATAAAGTAGAATAAGCTTACCCTTCTGTACCAGGTGCTTAGATTTGGGGTAGAGGTTTTCTTAAACTGAGAGTTAAGGTAAATACCACTTTGTAAATTTCACTAGAGAGCAATGAATAATAATAGTTTATCCAGCAGTTGGAGCCATTAAATTGTTTAATCCGGGTAATGACAAAGTTGGACTTTGTAGTTAGATCAGTCTTGTAGTTTTGGAGGATGGACTTAGAAGAGAAAAGGTTGGAGGCAGAAAGGTAATCAACATGGAAATTTATTAGTCATCTACACAGCATTCACTTTCTTCATCTCCTGCCAAGAGCACCCTGATCCTCTGTGGATTAATTCATAGAAGGCAATTAATTTAAGCCTTCCTTAGAACTGAATTGTCTTGTTCAATTGGCTCTGCCATTTACCATCATTGTAAGTGTTGATAATTTATCTAACCTGCCTCATGTCTCAAGTATTAAAAACATGGGAATAATAATGGTTATCTCACTGGGCCATTGTGAGATTTTAAATAGATAGTTTCTATATTATCAATGCTTTATAAACATTAGTCACCATCATTATTGTTGTCTTAGCCATGTATTTTGAATGAGATTACTCCCACCAGTCATGTCTCTCATCTTTAATCCCTCATCCCTTGCAGATCAGAGCCTACCATATAGTGGTGAGAATCGTAGAAATTTTATCCTTCAAGAAGGGGTAAGAGTTTTCTAGGTTGACTCTCACCTTAACTTACTTTATTTTTCTTAAGTATCACAAGTTACATACGTTAAATATGCATGCATGTGTGCTTCAGTCGTGTCTGACTGTTTGTGACACTATGGACCATAGTCTACCAGGCTCCTCTGTCCATGAGATTCTCCAGGCAAGAATACTGAAGATCTCCAGGGGATCTTCCCAACCCAGGGATCGAACCCACATCTCTTACATCTCCTGCACTGGCAGGTGGGTTCTTTACCACTAGCCACCACCTGGGAAGACACAAGTTAAATATATCTCCAGACAAATATGTGTTGAATAAAGATGGTTTAAGGGAGCATTCCAGGCATGGAGAACTATTTGAACAATGGTGGGAAAGCCATGAAGAAAAGCAGGCATTCTGTGTGGACTGGAAGAAAAGGAATACACTGCCTGACTATAAATGAGATCATGCATGTAAGGGATTAATCATCACATAATCATCACAGTTCCATTATAAGAAGTAGGGACTTATAAACTCTTCGAGGGGAAGAGGGTCCTCTTCATTTGAGAATCACTCATAGCAAGCACTCAGTACCCCATTGTAGAACTGAGTGCTTTTACATTAACTTGAGGGCCCACACAGCTGACTTTGAAGGCAGATCAAAGAGTTTGGAATTACTTGGCAAATAATAAGGAGTACTTATGATAAACAAGGGAAGTAACATGAGCAGATCTGAAAACAGAATAAAATGGAAATCTTGGGCAAGGTAGGTTAGGTAGAAACCTGTTTCAAAAGATCAAATGAGATAATGAAGGTCTGGGTTAGAAATGAGGAGGAAGGAACATATGTGGGGAAAAAAAAGAGAAACAACTCAAGAGGTGGGGATACTGGACTTTGAAAACAGCCAGCTGTTTGGAACAATTTTAAGAGAGAAGTCAAAAATGACTGGGATTTTGGTCCTTAGCAGTTAGGAGGATGGTGGGACGTCTGACTACTTTTTACATTTTTTTTTTTTTTTTTTTGAGAAATGGAAGACTATATTATGCACAGAAAAAGTAGTAGCTGGAAGTCAGCATGTTTGTGCCAGTTCCCAATCCCTCAAGCCCACAAGGGTGACTTAGTTGGCTGATACAAACTTTGCATAGAATATAGAGAGGAGTCCAGGGCTACAGGCCTCACAAGCAGCAAACAAGCCACCCTCCATCCTTGCCATCCTCCAGGGAGTGGGCAGATACTGGCAGTCACTCTATGTGCTCCTTGATCTATTTGACTGCTCATATGACTAGCTACAGAAACTGCCCAACGTCAGAAGACAGATCTGTGTACCAGCTGGACACTAAGAAACAATTCTCAGAGACTGCTTTGGGCCCCCGGAGGATGCCCCTCCCAAGGCCATTTTTTTCAAGTGTACTCATTGGATCAGTTTTAAGGAAAACTGGCTTGAAGTTCTTTTATTTTTTTGCTCAAACTCTAACCTAATTAATTTTTCTTCTCTTAATCCTTATTCATTATTAATTAGAATTGTTGGTAAGTAACATTGGTTTTTGTCATGAAATTTCTGTTCAGTAATTATATAAGCTAATTTCTGCAATAAGCATGGTGAAGATTATTTTTATAACTCAAAATAATGGTGTGTTATGAGCAATTTCCTAGAATCTGCTTTTGGAATCCTTCTTTGCATCTAGTTTGGAGATTCTTTTCCAAAATAAGGATCAGAACATCAGATAATACAGTTACTAAACATTTCATCTGAGCTTTAAAAATGCATTGAACATTTTACTGCTTAATTCCTCTAGGTAACGTAGAAATCTTTGGGGAATTTTTATATTGTATTAATTGAAGCATATCAAGGTCGATTGATTCTAAACACCATAAACACATTACATGAGGCAAAAGTAAAAATTAAAACTTGTGATCTCTATTCCACTTCATTAATTCTTTTTGATGGAGGAAAAGGGTTATTTGAAGAGTTGTCACTAGATTTGTCTCTAGCAAAACTAAAATGCTTATTGTTATTATTAGTCTAGTTGCTTGTCAGTTGGAAGACTGAATTTTCCAGGAATTCTTCAAAGTATAACTTTCAAGACTCTGGCTACCAAAGATTAATTCTTATCTTTCTCTAAGTTGTAATATATTCATGGGTGCTTCAGACATTAAAATAAAGTCGACACTTTGAAGTGAAGGAAGTAAAAATAAAGTGGGTATTTACAGCTTTAAGTTTTGTTTGTTTGTTTGTTTTACAAAAAGAACTGCTTTGGGTGTCTCATTTGTGAGGTAAGGCTGATGGCTCCTCTATTAGTGTGCAGGTTGGGCTGTCTTTGTCACCGTATCTGGCTTCAGCTAGGAGGTGGATTCAATAATGTTATGCTGACTTGCAGGCTACAAAGCCTCTGACGAAAGGTCATCACATCTGAAGTCTGATTTTATGTCAGTAGCTGACCTTCTTTTCACCTTCTTCCCCATGGACTTCTTAACTTAGTATTTCTAAAGATATTATACAGTGCCATCTTGCTGACTTAGACGAGATTGTGACAAATTTAATGTCACTTCACCTTTGCAAGGGAGAATTCAAGACCTATCACTGTGTCCAGAACCCAAGTAGCATATTTGAATATTGTAAACTGCAGAACTGGTTGCATTAACTAGACTGGAATGGAAATGATGAAAAAAAGGCAACTTGTGCAAGGAATTATCAGTTTATCTTCTGGAGAAGGTTATCTCGGAGGTCAAATGTTTCTTTTGTCTAACAATGTTGGAATAAAGAAACGTCCCTACTTATAGTCCAGGCTAAGGGATGAATAATCTTTTTAACTGTGTCCTATATCCAAGATGCTGTCATTTACAGGGTGTGAACACAAGATAGAAAACACAGGTTTAATGCCTTTCCCCACTCTCAATGTTTTTAAAAGAAAATTTGCATTTTGGTTGATTTTTCACTGAAGCAAAATGACAATTTACATTTCAATTGTGGTTTTCCCTAGGCACACTAAAATGTGGAGTTCATTGAACATGTCAATCTATCAGCATTTTCTACAGCTATTGTTTCCAGTGTCTAAAATGGCGTGACAATACCACTTTGATGATACTATTTTTGTCCTGTATGACAGCGCATAGTGAGTTACATACTCCTAATAATATGTTTACTCCGTGAAGGTGTGAGCAGGCAAGGTCAGAAGTTATATTAATCATTTGGGGATGGGCTCATTTGGTCAAATGTCATCAAACAATCTTCTGAGAGCTAAAAATTAGTCAAATTATTGGCTTAACTAAAATGCCTGGTGGGTTAAAGTAAATGATTATTCAGTTAAGTCACAGACAGTTGATCTGGTAGGCCTCGTTGACAATGTTCTAATTAATGCATTATAATAGTCAATCAAAAATTACTTACTGGGCACCGATCAGGTACATTACACTGATACTCAGTAGGGAGCCACAAGGAAATAACCCACTAAGACATTAGCTAAATGACGACATAAACTGAGCAACCATAAACTGCAAGCTAATGGGGTAGACATTTGTCATTATGAAGTATCAACCTGTATCTATGGGACTGAATGACCCCAAAACACAGATGTGTTATGATCATCCAACTAAGCAGGGATCCAAAGGATCCAAAGCCTAGCCCTCTTTAAATCACAGCTGTCTCTGCCTGGGAAAATAGGGAGGATGCAGAAGTTACGACTGGCGGTAAAACAACCACATAGCCTGCAAATTCTCCAAGGAACTCCATTAATAACTATTAGAATCATCTGGGGATCAGGGTGCTTGGACAAAGTCAGATTGCTAGAAGCCACCTGAGACCTAATTAATGCAAATCCAGTATGCACATTTTAAATAAGCTCTTTAGTTAATTCTGGAGTAGACAGTGTATAGTTTACATACCGAGAAATACACTTTATGGTTTGACCTAGAACCCTAGGCCTATACCATCCTTTTGTTTCTTTTGGGAAAGTACAACTTAAGTGTATTTTTAATGTATATGAAGTCTAATATGGATATGAGAATTCAAAACTATGATATCATTTTCAGGTATTATTTCTATTATTATGATCTGACTTTCTTAAATCTGTAAACTGGTAGCCTGCTGGCCACATGTGGTCCATGGGTGGGTTTTTAAATTGGTCCGAATAGCATTTTTAAAATTAATTGTCAACATAAAGATTAGAAGATGATACATCAAAATTTGAAATTCTAATTTCTCTTTAAAAATTAGATGATCTGAGAGCATTGGCCCTTGATTCCCAGATGGCCTCAGTCCGCCAGAACTGAAAAGCAGCTGCCCGTTTTGATGGCCAGTTTGCCAAGATCATGTGGGTCCAGGTCACCCCCCGACACCATGGCCAAGTGTCAGGTGCCATTTGTCACCACGGTGTTTCAGATGCTTTCTTCCATCCAGCCCACTTGACTCATTTGTATCACCTGCCTACCTCCTGGAGGCACTGGAGTTGGTGACCCCTGTCTTAAGGGTGCTTCAAAACCAATTGCTTTTGAACAGTATTTGATGATGAAGACAGATATTCTGCATTCAGACTTGTTTGACTGCATCCCCCTGGGATGCCCATACTATGCTCCTGGGCAGAATCTGGGCTAATTCGTTTAAAGAATGGCCATTAATCAAAAGAAGGTCCAATCTAACTCAAGTCTTTCTAAGAGGCTACACAATTTGCCTTGTCTAATTGATGTGCATATTTTATTTTGTACGTGTTTTTTATAGCAAAAGGAAAGATACTGCTAAAGATTGTTGTTTTACAGAAAACATGGTTAATATATTTTACCAAAAATAAAGATAAATAATAAATTTAAGAAACTCTTAAAAATTCACTTTAAATCAATCACATGTGATTAATAGCCCAAGAATATTAAATAGGCAACATGTTGTCCATTTTCTTTGTTCTATAAAAAAATATAGTTAAAATACTGTGTATTATTTCTCAGCAAGGCCTCGAAAATAAAATGTTACCTTTACCCCAGACCAAATATAATCTGGCAATGGAAAAATAAGCCTTTCTCTTCATTATTTTAATTCCCTTGATTATGTGCACTGAAAACAAGTCTCAAGGAAATTCAAAATAAAAATCTGTTTATGAAATATTGACTGGGTTTAAGTTTGAAAACTGCATCTCATATCATTTCTCTCTTGCAGTCCGGGTGTCCCTTTTAGCCAGGGCAGTGGAAGCTCTGTGGATGAGTTCATGGTGATTTAGGTTTGGGGTCTAAGTCTCTCATATTTTGTCTCTGTGAACTTAAAACTAGTCATTTTGATTCTGAGCTTCTTGTCTGTAAAATGTGATAATAATCCTACTTCATAGACTCATTAGGAGGATAAATGTAGTTTTATGAATGAAGTTCATGGCACAGGATAGCTCTGTTTTAATCAATGAGGGTGACTCTTTTTCTGATACTATTGTTGTTCAATCACTCAGTCACATCTGACTCTTTGTGACCCCGTGGACTGCAGCACGCCAGCCTCCCCTGTCCTTCACAATCTCCCGGAGTTTGCTCCAGTTCATGTCCATTGAGTCAGTGACGCTATCTATCTCATCCTCTGCCGCCCCCTTCTCCTTTTTTTCTTCAATCTGTCCCAGCATCAGAGTCTTTTCCAATGAGTTGGCTCTTCTGACACTGACTAAACAATATTTCATAGGTCCTAAGAAAAATCCCTAAAAAAGTATGCCGTAAACCCTTGTTTCAGTTTTCCTTTTAAGGAAATTTATTCACCTAACAAGAGAAAGGCAAAGGAATGTATTATTCATGACAAAGCAGTGTTTAGGCTAATAGCTAATCATCACTGCTGACTCTTGTTCAGTCTCTAAAAATTAAGGTCTACAGAAAAGTAAATGTTTCTTTTAAAAATTAACTTTTATTTTTGAAAGTAAGATCAAAAAATCTACTAACACAGATCCAAAAAGGAGTTACTAGAAAGTCAGGTGAGCTTTCAAAGAATCACATTGAAGAAATGGGGCCTGTTAACTAGTTCAGGAAGGTGGATTAGTAACACCCCCAGTATCAGGCAGACCTTTTCTAGACTTCTGGTAAACCCATCCTCACTTAACCCTGCCACTCAAGCTGTTGTTTTTCCTCCTCAAAGCAGAAGACTGAATATGAATGATGGAAAGGTTGATGTGACAGTTAACATCTTTTTGAACCCTTACTATGTGCCAATCACTAAGATATATATTTTATATGACTTATCACAATCAATCTTGACAAGAAGCCACAAAGGAAGGGATTATTGCTCTGTTTAAGAGGTTGATCAGATCACACAGTCCCTTGGCTGGGCTGGGACCGAAGCCTGGTTTGCTTGAATTCAAGCCAGTTATAAATGCAATAATGATTGGTAGCGTTTTCTGTATTTTTTTTTTAAAGCAGTGAATGAATATATTTTTTCCTGTTAAATTTAAAATAATCAACTTATTCTTTGCTTGAGTTTGTTCCAGAGTTGTTGACTTTGTTTAGTTATATTTTTTTCTTTATTCTTTTCCTATGACTTACTGGCTCTCAGTAGATAGAGATTTTTTAGCTTAATTTTTTTTTGACTCATGCCCTATAATTTAGGAATTTTCTTTGTAGAAAGCTGTGATTACCTCTCATGGACATCATAGCACAGGATATATTTATTAAGTAACTGCAAGTCATATTTAGTTTACTGACTACCTCGATTTTATTTTCTTTGTTCCAAAATATAGCAAAACTGTATATTCTACACTTTTTTCTACACCATTAAAGTTTTAATTAAATTTAAGTGAATTTTTAAATGTTAGAAATTATGATGATTCTTTATATCTCAAACTTTATCTTCCTGTTGGCTCAGCAACTCTTAGGTCTAGTCATATTTTAATATCTTACGATCTTTGTGTTTTTCCAAATGTGCTATTTATTTTTTCTTTAGATCTTAGAATCTTAAAATACTTAAGCTGAAAGAAAACTTGGAAATACTTTCATGTGATTATTCCATATTACAGTTGGGAAAACTGAGTTTTAGAGGGTTTAAATGGCTTACACAAGACCACATAGCTAGTGCTAGAGCTGAATATCACATTCCCTGAAAACCACTAGCGAGTTTGGGTTTTTCAGTATGAGCCACCCACCCAGTTTTCCTCCTTGCATGGCCATGCAATAAACTTTTCTCTGCTCCAGCCTTTGCAGTTTTGGTTTGTTTGACCTCACTTTGCATCAGGTACACAAACTTGGCTTTGACAACAAAATGATTCAAAATGGTGTGTATGTATATAATGTATATCAATTAATATATTAATATTAATACAACCTACATAGATAGGGAGAGAGAAAGAAAAAGCAACAAATGTTAACATTTAGGATATTTTGAAAATATACAGAAATTCTCTGTATTATTTTTGCAACTTTTCTATAATGTCTGCAACTATTTCAAAATAAATTTAAAACATAATTGGGAGCATGAAAACTTATGTGATATACCATCCACTTAAAGACTGACATTCTGATAACTTAAGAAAAATAAACAGTGAGCTATAAAAAATCTTCACTTAAATATATTTAACATTCTCAGATAAATGTCAGCCTTTACTTAGATAGTTATCAATTGAATAACAAATTCCTTGGAAAAGAGATGCTTTTGTTAGAAGTCAGGTGTGTTAGAAAAAGAAAAATCTAAATTATGTAAAGTGAAGCTATCTGTGATCATAGGTGACGTCAAAAATTCCCTCCTCTTCTGCTCTGCCCATGGCTTGTATTTTCCCTAGTCCTATTGTAGGAAATTGGGCAAAACCTTAGTAATAATTCTGCAAATTTTCCTACTGTGCCTTTTATCCCAATTTCTCTGCTTCTTGTTCCCTCTAGTCAGGACTGCCACAAGCTGGGAGACAGGTGGACTCATTGACCTTTAATAAAATTGCTCAAACTCATGTCCATCGAGTTGGTGATGCCATCCAACCATCTCATCCTTTGTCATCCCCAGGAGACTCCATGGTTAAGAATCTGCCTGTCAATGCAGGAGACACGGGTTCGATCCCTGGGTCAGGAAGATCCTCTGGAAGAGGAAATGGAAACCCACTCCAGTATTCTTGCCTGGGAAATCCCATGGACAGAGAAGCTTGACGGGCTACAGTCCATAGAGTCACGAGTTGCGACCACACACACACTCATGCCTAATGGTGGATGGAAGGGCACTTTTTGAAGAGATTTTAACTATTAGCAAACAGTGGTGGAGATACAGCTGTGTATATGTCCTTAAAGAAGGTTCTAAAATGACCACGGACCATGGGCTGGCGGGAAAGACAGCCTGAATCACCTACTGCTACCGTCATCACAGCCTCATTTTCCGTATCTTGATGCAAATTCCTTTTTGAGTATTTTTTCCTAGCAAGAACATTTGCAGATCTTCCTTTGCTAAGAATTCATTATCTGAACTGTTTTTTCATAAAGGACATATAGAGTCATCATGATATATTCTGTCAGATTTGAGGAGATGTAGTTTGGGAAGCCTTCTATGAGATCTCATATGGCATACAGAAAATGTGATATGGCAGTTTGGAGTGAAATTATTCATTGTAGTCATGGATGCATCAGAATTTTAGTTGATATGAAAACAGAAGTGGCAGTTGCAGATGTAAAAGAAAAATGTTGTTAAAGGAACGATTTTTAAAATAAACTGCTTATTTAGGATTTATTATTTGAAAGAAAAAGGAACTCTCAAACAATATCTACTATTATCCTGGAAACATAAGAACAATGGGACATCTGTAAACTCAATTTAATTTTTAGATAATAATCATGATGAGTCAAAATACGATTAAGGAAGATTTATCCAAAACACTCAATAGAAAAAAAAAAACTTCCTGAAATAGAAAAATGTAGAAAATGGAAAGAAACACAGTCATTCAAAATAATTCTGAAAGGGATAATAAATAGCTGTCATTTTGTCTTTTATAGTTTAGATAATTAGAAACAATGAAAACTTTATGTAAACATGTACATGAATAAAAACAAAATTACCTTTTATGTGGACAATGATATATCCGATGTCAAGCAGTACTAGATTTTAATATTCAAAAGTAGAAATAGTGTATGAGAAAGCTGAGCCAGGGACTTCTCTGGTGGTCCAGTCGATAAGAATCTGCCTTGCAATGCATGGGGTGCAGGTTCGATCCCTTATCGGTGACCTGAGATACCACGTGCTGGCAGAGCAACTAAGCCTGCTTGCTCCAACTACTAAGCCATGCGCATCAGGGCAAGATCCCACATGCCACAGTGAAGACCTGACACAGCCAAGTAAATACATGTTTTTTAAAAAAGAAAGCTTGAACCATCAATCCCTCTAATCACTAGCTTTGTGAACTTTGGAAAGTTACTTAGACTCTCTGATCCCGTTTCCTCATTTTCAAAATGGAGGTGAAGTGCCTGGCCCATAGCAGACAATCAACAAATGGTGGCAATCCCATGGACGGAGGGGCCTGGTGGGCTGCAGTCCATGGGGTCGCTAGGAGTCGGACACAACTGAGCGACTTCCCTTTCACTTTTCACTTTCATGCATTGGAGAAGGCAATGGCAACCCACTCCAGTACTCTTGCCTGGAGAATCCCATGGGCAGAGGAGCCTGGTAGGCTGCAGTCCATGGGGTCGCTAGGAGTCGGACACAACTGAGCGACTTCACTTTCACTTTTCACTTTCCTGCATTGGAGAAGGAAATGGCAACCCACTCCAGTGTTCTTGCCTGGAGAATCCCAGGGACGGGGGAGCCTGTTGAGCTGCCGTCTGTGGGGTCGCACAGATTCGGACACGACTGAAGCTACTTAGCAGCAGTAGCAGCAGTAGTAGTTAGAAAAACAGTTCATGTGCATAGAGTGTTTATTGTGTCCCAGGCACTTTCATAAGAGAGGTCTAAATGTGTTGTCTTACTCGTCAGGTAGATGTCACAGTGATGGTAATAGTGAGATCTTGTAAGATCTTAGAGGAGTGACAAAACAATTTTTACATTTACTAGAATAATACTGAGTTGTAAGAAAATGAAAGCTGTATCTGAAGGTCTTAGCAGTAGAGAGTCAAATGTTGGGTTAAAGTTCGGGGAATCCTGAGACTGTTAAGCTAATGCCCTTCCCTTCTCTGGGTGCTTTGAAAAGTACTCAGACTCCAGCTCACCCATGAAGGTTCTGCATTTCAGATGCTGAGATGAGTATGGCCTCACCATCTCTAGATCCTTCCAAGAGCCTGGGTCCCAAGAGAGAGCCTTTGACCGACAGCTTCCCAGTTACATTCTTGCTTCATTAGCCTGACTGAGTCGATTAGTGACAATTGATATGCAATTATAATAATGACCATAATAATGTCAAGATAATTAACCATCACAGGTCTACTGCAAGTGCATTGCTCCTATTTGCAGTTTTAGTGATAACTATTACTTCCAGGACTTCTCTCGTTGGCTGTAGAATGAAGTCAATCATGATAGATTCTGAATTCTATATTCTTCATTTAAACCAATGGAAACCACTGAAGTTCTAAAGTACATGTTTCCTTATAAAGGCTCAAAGATCATTCATTATAAGAATTTTCAAAACATTAGCATGTTGATAGCATTCTTATTATTAATTTTTTTCAAGGGGTATTTAATATTCTCTATAATTTACATCCACAGTTTACAGCTAAACTTTCCCATTATTCTCCTAATTTTTTTTTCCCATTCCATTTGGTCCAGCACATACATTATTATGCTCAGACCCTTTCCCATAATGTACATCCTGGGTTGACATCAGCACCCAGGTTGCTTGTGCTTAGTCTCACTCAGTTGTGTCCAACTCTTCGTGGCCCCATGGAATGTGGCCTGCCAGGCTCCTCTGTCCATGGAATTTTCCAAGCAAGAATACTGGAGTGGGTTGCCATTTCCTCCTCCAAGGGGTCTTCCTGACCCAGGGCTCAAACCCACATCTCTTAAATCTCCTGCACTGGCAGGCAGATTGTTTATCACCGAGCCACCTCATACAGCAAGAATATTGGACATAATAGCATAAACTTTTCCTTTTCATTCCTTATTATTGACCAAAATAACACCCTGCTCAAATGTTACATAAAATATAAATCATGCTAATGATTGATTCCTTGTAATATTGTTCTCACTTTAATTTTTTTTTTTCTTTTTTGCAGTGGGGGGTGGGGAGGGGTTGGAATTCTCTTCCATTCATCTCAGTGAAAGAGTTAATTTAGGCAAATTGATAAGCAGTCCAAGCCTAAGGCCCCTTTAAGGAGGAGGTGAACATTCTTTCTTTTTCACATTCTTTTGCCTTAGACACATAGGCCTCAAAGGTAGCAGTATCTCTCATTCAAGGACTCGCTTCTTTTTTAGCTCAGAATGTATGTTATAGGAGAAGGTCTGGGTAAAACTTCCACAACCTTGAGCTCTGGGTTAACCTGTTCCTTCTGGCTAATCTCGTGCTGATGTCAACCCAGGATGTATGTTATGGGAAAGGGTCTGCACAAAATTTTCACAGTCTTGAGGTATTATTTTTTTTTTTTTCTATTCTCAACAACTAGCAGAAAAGTATATATTTCCCTGCTTAAAACCAGCAAAGTGGGTGATATTTCTACCCGCTTCTGATGTCTATGTCAGAAGCTTCTTTCTGTCACTATTACTTAATAACATTTCTACTACACAAAGCTCTGAATGACTGAGACTGTCTTTGGTCCCGGAGTTAAATCTTCTCCTTTGGAGACCATGAATCCGGCAGAACACTGTAAGCTTTCATCTATCATCAGTAGGTCCAATCCCACTTGGACCTCAAATAAACTATTTAGATATCAACTCCACAAAGCATTTACTCATCTCTGCAGTTTCGGTCAATATGATCTTCCTTTGAAGTCTTAAGTTAATTTAACTAAACTTCACTTAGAGCAGTTGGCTCTATCTGGTTTCACTGAAATGTATGTAGACCCCTCTGCTCCAATACAAGACTAAAAGATCCTAGAGTATAGCATCCGAAAACAACTTTGAGGTATCAACAGGATTTACATACCATAAAGTTCACCCATTATCTGTGTATAGTGTGTCTTTGTGACTTTTAATAAATCTACAGAGTTCAGTAACCATCTTCAAAAACCGATTTTAAACATTTCTATCATCCCCCAATATTTTCACATGTCTATTTACAGAAGTATGAGTCCAAATTAATAGCCTTTTTTTAATATAAATATCCAATCTCCCTAGCCATTATTTGTTTAAAAGACTATCCTTTGCCTTGGCAATTTGTTGAAAACCAACTGACCACATAAAGGTTTATTTAAATTCCATTCCATTGATCTCTATGCCTATTCCTACACCAATAATAACCTGTCTTGATATTTGTAATGTTATCAAGTCCAAGCTCAATCTGCTCCCTGCTCTACAGGCTAGTGAATCCGAGAGATGAGGTGTTGAGGCAAGAAATTTGACTTTATTTGGAAAACTGGCTTACCAAGAAGATGGCAGACTGATGTCTCAAAGTAACCATCTTATCTGGGTCTGGATGCCAGGTTCTTTTATAAATCAGAGATAGGAGGAGGTGAGACAACAAGGTAAAGAGGCCATTAATCTTGCAAATATCTCGTAGAATGGCAAGCCTCAGGCAGTGGGATGTGTTAATTTCTTCCTTTCTGCCACCTAAGGTGGATAGGGTTCTGAAGTCCATGGGGTAGCAAAGAGTCAGACACTACTGAGCTACTGAGTGACTGAACTGAACTGAATTGACCTAAGTAAGGAGAATAGGGTTCTAGACAGTCACTCTAGTTTAACAGTCAGGCAGAAGGGCAGGATTCTCTAAGGTAGGCCATTATGTATGATTGGGCTTCCAGGGTGGCTCAGATGGTAAAGAATCTGTCTGTTATGTAGGAGACTTGGGTTCTATCCCTGGGTTGGGAAGATCCCCTGAAGAAGGAAATGGCAACTTGCTCCAGTATTCTTGCCTGGAAAATTCCATGGACAGAGAAGCCTGACAGGCTACAGTCCACGGGGTCACAAAGAGTCAGCCATGACTGAGCAACTAACACACATATATATAATAACAAAAGCAAGTCAAAGAAACAGTTCCAACGTGGAGTCAGAGTGGGATTGTTCCTGCAACAGTAACTTTAGAGTACATTTTGAGTAGCATAATTCCTCTAATTTTGTTCTTTTTCAAAGTTGTTTTGGCTATTATAGATGTTTTATTCTGTATTATAAAAATCAGCTTGTCCAATTTCTATCCAAAAATCCTAAGAATTTGAGAGATTATGTTGATTCTATTATCAATTTAGAACTGCCATCTTAACAATATTACAATTCAGGTCCATGAATATGGAATATCAATTTCTCTCAGCCATTTTAAGTAGTTTTCAGTGTATGAATCTTCATCTCTTTTGTTAGATTTATTTCCAAGCATTTTATTCTTTGTGATGCTATTTGTAATGAAATGTGCAATGAAATATTTCTTGCCGTATAGGTAAAGAAGGATGTCACAGACAGGAGGGATTCCAGCCTTTCAAATACAAATTTCTTAGCCCAGGAAGCAATACTGGTTATTAGACAGGCACCAACTGCAACCTAGGCAGCATATTAAAAGCAGAGACATTACTTTACCAACAAAGCTCCATCTAGTCAAAGGTATGGTTTTTCCACTAGTCATGTATGGATGGGAGAGTTGGACTATAAAGAAAGCTGAGCGCCAAAGAATTAATGCTATTGAACTGTGGTGTTGGAGAAGACTCTTGAGAGTCTCTTGGACTGCAAGGAGATCCAACCAGTCAATCCTAAAGGAAATCAGTCCTGAATATTCATTGCAAGGACTGAAGCTGAAGCTGAAACTCCAATTCTTTGGCCACCTGATGTGAAGAACTGACTCATCTAAAAAGACCCTGATGGTGGGAAAAATATAAGGCAGGAGGAGAAAGGGATGGCAGAGGATGAGATGGTTGGATGGCATCACTGACACGATGGACACGAGTTTGAGTGAACTCCAGGAGTTGATGATGGACAGGGAAGCCTGGCATGCTGCAGTCCATGGGGTTGCAAAGAGTTGGACACAACTGAGTGACTGAATTGAACTGAACTGCTTCTCAGGTAAGCTCTGAGGAGCTGGGAGTTTGGGTGGATGTTAGAAAGTGCAAGAGGCAGCCATCAGCCACATCTGCAACCCCTTAAGGAGAAGGAGGGATTAAGGAAGAAAAAAGTGAAAACCAGGATTTGGCCCCAGATAGATGAGAAGACTCCTGAGAGTTCCTTGGACACCTCAAACCAGTCAACCTTAAATAAACCCTGAATACTCATTGAAAACACTGATGCTGAAGATGAAGCTTCAATACTTTGGCCACCTGATGCCAATAGCCAACTCATTGGGAAAGACCCTGATGCTGGGAAAGATTGAAAGCAGGAGAAGGAGATGACAGAGGATGAGATGGTTGGATGGCATCACCAACACAATGGACATGAACTTGGGCAAACTCCAGGATATGGTGAGGGACAGGGAAGCTTAGCATGGTGCAGTCCAAGGGGTCGTGTAGAGTATGACACAACTTGGCAACTGAACAATGAACAGGTGAGATGCTTATGAAAGAAATGATTTTAGTAAGCTTAGATGTTTACATCTTCCCATACATAAAAGAGTGCTAAATCCCTTAATGCACGATATCTGGTTTTCCTTAATTAACAATCTTTTAATATTCAGATTACCTGCCCCTCGCTGCAAACTTCTATATAGCTTGACTCCTCCCCCAGCCTCCTGCAAAACAGTTCTCTCGGGGTCACCTGAGATGCCATCTCCTGGGTTGAAGTCCTCATGAATCCCATGTAATAAACCTAACTCAACTTTTAGGTTGCATGTATTCTTTCAGTTGACAGAAATGATCTTATTTTTGGACTTTTAACTTGTATTAGAGATATATTTAAAAAATTTTTGATCTTGTATTCAAAGACTGTGCTAAACTTATTTATTAATTCTAGTAATGTTTATATGTGTGTACCCCACTGTTTTTGTGGCCTGGAGAATATACTTTAAAAGAATATAAACTCTGCTGTCACTAAGTTCAGAGGTCTACAGATACCTGTTGGGTTGATAGTGTTATTCAAGGCTTCTACAGCCTTAGTGGTTTCCTGTCCAGTTGATCCACCCATTATTGAGAGTATGATATTAAATTATCAAGTTATTGTCTATTTCTACATTCACACCAATATTTGCTTCATGTATTTAGGACTGTTTTGGGTGCATGTACATTTCTAATTGTTACAGTTTCTTGATGCATTGACCATTTTATTATGAAATGTCTGTTTCTAGAAATACTTGTCTTAAAGTCGTTTTGTCTGTCATTATTATTGCCACTGCAAATCTCCTATGGTTGCCATTTGCAGGGCCTATCACTCTTAAGTATTGTTGTTAGTCTTTTTGTCATAATACATGATGCAATTTTGTACTTAAAGTTGTTCTTGTTTTAATTTTCTTTTTTTTTTTTTTCTTTTTTTTTTTTTTTTTTTTTGTCCAGCTTCTCCATCTCCCGGGGGAGCACAGCTCTTCCTGCTTCTCCTTCCCCTGGGAGGAAACGGAGTGGCTAGCAGAGCATCACGGCCTCAGCTGAGTGTTAGTTTCTGCCTTGACTTGGCATTAACTCCTGAAGTCTGGTCAGAGTCCTTGTTTGAGAGAGACCAGTGCCTAACTTGTGTGCTCTCGGCTCCAGGCTGGGTTGATAGGAAGCTTGGATACACATCTAATTTTCAAGTTTCATAATAATTAAGCTATAAATTCTTTGATGAGTTTCACACACCTTTCCCTACAGTGTTGGGTATAATAAATACTTGATCCATTAAAAGCAATCAGATAACAAACAAGTTCCTCTGTAAACAAAATAATCCAGTTGTGTTATTTGCTAACAGTGTTGTTGTCTGATGCTTTGTCACCTTCAGTCCAGGTTTTGAAACCTGAGAATGACACTTACCTGCCCTCCTGCAGTTCCAATCCTAGACTTATGAAGTGTACAAAGGTTGTTACCACAGCTCCTCTGTGTTCAAGAATCACATTTTAGGAACACTCATTTAAGTCATATGGCTTAATCCTAGGCACTACTGCTGTCATGAAAAACTTATAAAGAAAATTGGGACTCCCCTGGTAGTCCAGTGGCTAAGACTTCATGCTCCCATTGCAGGGGGCCCGGGTCCAATACCTTGTCAGGGAACCAGGTCCCACATGTTGCAACTAAGACTTGGCATGCTGCAACAAAGGTTGAAGACCCTGCAGGCTGCAACTAAGTCCCAGTACAGCCACATAAATAAACATTTAAAAAACAAACAAACAAACAGAAAATTGTCCAGACCATTACATAGGTCTCTGATATTATTCATAATGTGCATAATACTGCTTATTCTCACAATTAAGATACAAGAGTACACTTGAACTTTAGGAATCATTATCTTACAAGGTAATTTATAATTGTATAACTTGTGCTAAATGACCTTTTCAAATATTGATTCTTTGATATTTTGAAATGTTGCCTCAGAAAAAAGATCTTGCTGACTGCCACATATGGTAATGTTAAAGACATTACAATTATTATCCAAGTGATCTGTTTGTCAATTTAAATAGGGTCTGAGTTTGATACATGTTGATGTCAATGGGCTTAAAAAAATTTCTGTCTGCTCAATGAATCCTATAGGACAAAAAAGGTCATTTTTTAAAAAGCTAGACTTTTTCTGTACTCTTAAATGGCTATGAAATTGTTCATTGATAATACTTGGAATTGTATATAATTGCCTAAGTATACTTCTAAATCCCCATATATAATGACATTTTTATGAGATTATTGCATTGAGCCTCTTTGATTTGTGGCTTTCTTAAAATCGCCTATGTATTTGATATGTTAAGAAAAGGACAATAAAAATTATGCAATTATAGAAAGGTGCAAACGCAGTAGAGAATGGAAGCTAAGGATTAGTATTAACTAAATTGATGCTCATGATCATGGATCAGGAATAAAAGGGAATGCCTTCTTTTTCAGAAATTACTTTTATTTTTCTAAGGAAATAAGGAGAAGGGGACGACAGAGGATGAGATGCTTGGATGGCATCACCCACTCAATGGACATGAGTTTGAGCAAGCTCGGAGAGTTGGTGATGGACAGGGGAGCCTGGCATCCTTCAGTCCATGGGGTTACAAAGAGTCGGACACCACTGAGCGACTGAACTGAACTGAACTGATACAAAAATATTCCTACTGGCAATTCACCTGCACCCTTCAGCTGAATTTCTTTTTGGAGAAACACAGCTTCTCCTTGTCAGCCAAACTTTCTGATCAGCATATTGTTTTCAGAAGAAAGGAATAACCTGCAAGGCTCAAGGAACATACTTGCAAACTGCCAAGAATCTTCTTTATCACTTGAAAGTCTGTTTTACACCCTGCACGTGAGCTAAATCTTCATTTAAATTCCAAACTCCAAAATACACATTTCCATGAAGAATTCTTGCAATACATAATAACAAACGATAATCAAAAGGCTTCTGATTTAGGCAGTTTTTAAGTAGACTATCTAAACACAGCTGCTACAACTTTCAACAAATACAGGGCAGCATAGAACCACCTACTCTTGGTTTCTTCCTTGGAAAACACGTTATTGTCCCCTTAGTTATTATATTGTATGAAATACAGCATTTAACTTAACCTGACTCCTACAATCGAACATAAAACTTGCTCCAGGGCAGAAATGGATCCATAATCAAAATAACATCAAATGATACATTAACAAAAATTACTTAACACCTAAAGCCTTAAAATGGCAAATGAACTTCGAAATGTAGCCTCAAGCGCAAGCTCTAGGGAGTGAAATGTACACCCACAATGCTGTTTTGCTAGCTTGCTTTGTAACCACGGGTTCCGCCCTGAGGGTCGGCTGCTCTTCGGCGTCTGATAACTCATGAACAGGTGTCTCTTCCGCCATCCAGTCCACGTGTGTTACTCTTCCACACAGCAGGTCCTGAGCCTGTGGGAGGGCTCGGAAGGGCAGTTTCTCAGCCCCGATCAGGCCTACTCCATCCCACCTCCAGGTACTCGAATGCAGGCCATTCACTTGCTTTACGCATGACAGGCAGCCAACAGTTACTTATGGCAGAAGGAATATTATTATCTAGGTGTCACTCGGAGCTTGGAAGATGAGTGGAAGGTACAAACCCTCCACACTATGCTCGGCCGCAGCCCTTTCCCTGTCGCGTCCTAGGATCGTCCTCCAAGCCACCAACACCGCTCGCGGTCCCTCGGGGAAACCTGCGAGGAAGAGCGCGCACGTGCGCGCAACTGAGCATGCGCCGTGGCCCGCCCACTGGGCGAAGGCAGTAGAAGCGACGTTGCAGTCAACCGCTCTCTCTCCCCGCCCCCAGGCCGCCGGGACCTGGAGCGTCCGGGAGCCGGCGCCCGTGCGTGATGACGTACTTGCTCGCGAAGACGTGGGGACGCAGGCGGGCCGTAAGAGAGCGTGAGTTTCCGCGTCTGTTCGTCGCCGCTCTGGTAGTCCAGTCGGGGCCGCGGGCGCGGGCGGCTGTGGTGGGGCTAGGGCTGCGGGTGGCTGTCGGCGCTTACTTGCGACACGAGCTGGGGCGGGGTTGGAGGCCCAGCCTCCGCATCCAGGGATCTCTCGGCCGGTCCGAGAATGGGGATTTCCTGGAGCAACTCTATCTGAAGGTCTAACCGTCTTCACCCTACGTCTCTGCCTGAGGCCGATCGCACCGGGAAGGACGGGCAGAGGCGCTGGGAGGATGGGATCGTTGGTTTCGGGGAGAGGGGGTGGTTAAAGGATCCCTTACGAAAGCGGGAAGTTTAAAGTGGTGTTGCATCAGCAGTGGCTTGTGGTTTCAGTTTCTCTTGTAAAGAGGAACTCTTTCTCTGCACCTGTGTTTGGCCAACAATCCTAACCTGAGTAGTGATATTTCCCTTAATAGGGGACAGAAAGTAAACTAAGTGTACACAACCCTTTTATGTCCAGGCCTTATAAACCTATTCAAAAACGGATCCTATGCGTGTATGTTTTTCTAAACCAAGCATAAGCTCTCTTGAAGACTCAGGGTTACCAGCACAATAAATTATTGCGTAGTCATGACTGAGTCATCGAGATGGGTAGGCCCTTTTGCAGTGACAGCTGGACTTTGCGGCTTTTTGGGGGTCTTTTTTTTGTTGTTGTCCTTTGGAATTACTTCTTAAAAATCTGTCTGATGTCTCACATTTATATGACACACTTTTCTGGTTCTAATAACTTGAATCTAAAGCTTCTACTAATTTGCTGCTGGTGTGGCATGGGTTTGGAAAACAAGTCATCTTAGAAGAATGCAGTGCATTGCGTTCCTAAGTTGTCTCAGGATTACTGGCATCAACAACACCTGGTAACTTGTTGGAACTGCAAAGTGAAGAGTCTTACCCCAAACTCCATGAATCAGAAATCTGTTTTAAGGAGATTGCCAACTGATCCCAGTACACCTGGGTGCTAAAGTTTGAGAAATGCTGGCGGGACTGATAAAGAGCAGCCAGCCATTGTGGAGTCACAGAATGGAATTTGAATCCAGGTGAAGCCTTTCCTACCTGTAGGACCTTGGACTGAAGTGAAGTGAAGTCGCTCGGTCGTGCCCGACTCCTTGCGACCCCATGGACAGTAGCCTGCACCAAGCTCCTCTGTCCATGGGATTTTCTAGGCAAGAGTACTGGAGTGGGTTGCCGTTTCCTTCTCCAGGGAAGCTTCCCAACCCAGGGATCGAACCCAGGTCTCCTGCATTGTAGACAAACGCTTTACAGTCTGAGCCACCAGGGAAGTCTGTAGGACCTTGGACTAGTTACAGATAACTTCATAAGGCTGTGGGTATTCTTTGTGAAAATTCAGGAAAAATGTTTTAACACAGATGGAAAACAGATGAGATGTTATTAAGTAATTTGTTAGAATGAGATGTTAAGTAATTTGCCTAAAATAAGTACATAGATTGTGCTAGAAGGATTCTTCTTTGGTTTAGATGTGAGTTGTAGTGCACAAATATTGTGCCTCTGCTGCTGCTTAGAGGGCATTTTGTTTATGGATTCTCATTGTGTTGTATACAGTTGAGGTAGTCCAGTGTAGGATATTCAGTTAATACCTATGCTATGGTGTATTTAAGAACCGCATTAGTAATTGTGTTAAAGAGTAGTTTTTAATTCTTCGGCCTTTTGGTCTTTCCCAACCTTCTTTTGCCCCAGAACTTGTTAAAAAAAAAAAAAGTAAAGTGGATAACTGACCATAGACCAGCCTCAGCCTTAGAGTTGAGAAGTCTTAACAGAGCAGTGACTTGAAAACAAAAGGCAAGACTGAAGATGTTTCTCTCCTTATCTTTTTCCCACGTGTCATACAGCTCCACAATATTAGCAGAGAAGGCCTCATCCTATCCACTTATCTCTGTTTTCTGGAGGCATCACAGGAATTAAGTTAGATATGCCCTCCATCCACTGTTTTCACCAAACATCAGTTGCGGTGTTTGCTTACAACTTTTTCCTTCCCTTTTCAGGGCGTCAGTGTTGGGGGTATATAGAGAAGTATTCAGGACCTGAAGCAGCTGCCCTAAAGCCTAGACTCACTGTGATGTTGAGAAGAGTGCCACACTGTGGTTGAGACTACACGTCACTTTGATCAGTCTTCTGCTCCTAAGTCCACACTGTGGTTCCTGGGTATTGTGGTGAGTTTTCAGATAAACCGGAGTCAGTGTAGATTTCAGCTCCTATAAGTAGTTTTGTTAATGTTGCTACTAACTTAACACTGTCCCACCATGAAGCCTTCAGTTTTCACAAAGGCCCATTTTTCTTGTCCTCTGTGTCTGAGAGGCAGGTCTCTGTGGTTGGGGTCAGGCAGACCCTGCTTTGAACCCCGCCTCTTGTTACGTACTGATCATGTCCAGTGGACAAGTTAATATCTTCCCAGTATTCATTTCCTCTCCTATAGAGTAGGAGTCATGGTGTGGACGGAGAGGGCAATGGCACCCCACTCCAGTACTCTTGCCTGGAGAATACCATGGACGGAGGAGCCTGGTGGGTTGCAGTCCATGGGGTCGCTAGGAGTCGGACATGACTGAGCGACTTCACTTTCACTTTTCACTTTCATGCACTGGAGAAGGAAATGGCAACCCACTGCAGTGTTCTTGCCTGGAGAATCCCAGGGACGGGGAGCCTGGTGGGCTGCCGTTTATGGGGTCGCACAGAGTCGGACACGACTGAAGTGACTTAGCATAGCATAGCATAGCATGGTGTAGACTACCTTAGGACATTGAATAAAATAAAATCAAGTGCAAAACATGTCTGTTACACTGAGAGGCTCAGGTAACTGGTAAACATTGGACAAGGGAGAAAAGGTAGTAATCACCTCAAATCTAGCTTGATCTCATTCATTGCCTCGTAATATTTTTATACATGAGGTGATTCTGTTAATTACCTAACTGCACTGCTTTTTTCTTTTTTAAAGCAAAATGCTGAGGAGTCAAAGCTTTCACATTATTACGTATGAGAGAAAGCAAACACTTGGAGAAAGTTAAAACTCTAAGCCCAATGGAAGAACACCATTTTCAGGTCTATCACTGTAACAGAGCAACTTTCCTGCATTGTTCTGTGTGTGTACTGAAAGGACAGGGTCAGGATCAGGGGTTAATGTTTAAGTATCTTCAGTTAACAGGGATAGCTAGAGGGAGGGGCACTTGTCACAGGAGATGAGACTTCACTGAAGACGTGCACCAAAGAATAAGAAAATGCTGTCAGCTCTGAAATCATTATTTTGCAATATGGATGCTTAATGATAGCAAAGCGAAAAGTTTTGTGTTCCATTTTTTAAAATACCAAAAATCTCTTGTATTTCTGTGTATATTACATATGAATATGCGAGCACGGAAGGTGTCATTACTAGGTCGTAGTTTTGTTTACTTGGCAATGTATGTAATGTGGGAGTGGGGACAGATAATCCGTACATTATATGTGTATTTGTAAAAATTCTTTTAAAAGCCATTACAGAGATAGAAGTGCCTTAAAAAGATCACCTTTTGTGCTGCAGTTCCAGTCAGTCAGCTAAGCAGGGGACCTCAGGTTTTTGTAGCAGGGGAAACTGTTTAGCAGCATCTTGTAAAGCTCAGGAGCTGAGAGGCTTTGAGAGAGTTTGAAGGGCTTATCCTGAACCTCCTGCAGTGACCCTGCTGAGTCAGAAGGTGTGAAACTCCTCATCTTGGTGTGGAAATCCTCAGGAAATCCTCAAGAAGTCTGGGCGCTGAGAATTCCTTAGTGGGATTCACAAACATGTTCTAAAAACAACTTCCAGCGTTTTCAGCAATGTCAAACATGCCATACATATGCTTCTCTTGCAGAGAAATGAATGGCTATTAGAAAAGAAAAATCCAACCTTCAACGTGATTATTACAAAAATAGGAATCTAGGCACATTTTTTGAGAAATCATCTGAGGTTTTTTTTTAATAATCCCTCTAAGCTTGTGACATCTGTTAGCACATTTAAAACTATTTAGTATTTTAACTGGCTGTTGTTTAGCTTTATAAGTGACTCAAGGAACAAGAAACAAGGAGTCAGTGGAAATATATTACTTGTGTTTACTGTCCTTTGGTTTTCTGTTGTATGAAAACAGCTGGTTTGCATTTATATGGTAAAAGGTTTTTCTTAAAGAGTTAATTTCCAGTTAAGAGTGAGCTTTCATAAGAAAAATAATCTCAAATGCTAAGTATTTGTTAGATTGTTATTAATAGCGGTAGTAGTATTATCACATTGTCCTTTTTCACACACTGAGGAGGGTTTCCTGGTGACAGCTGGGGTGTGGGGGAGGGGGAGTCACTTTCAATCAACCAGCTGCTCTGTGCAACATCATGATGGTGATATTTCAAAGCCCGTGGATAATTTTGGCTGTATTCAGAAGAGAAAATGTATCAAATTTCTGGGAAGCAATAGATAGTGTGCAAGAGCCCTTGGGGATCTAGCTGGTAGCCAGCTAACAATGTGTGCATTCAGGTTTGCATGTTGGTGTTATTTACCACCTCCTCTTTTGGACATTGTTACATGGATATCATAATTATAAAGCAATAAAGTCTAGTTCCATGGGGGCAGAAGGCTCATTACTTTATGGAGAGGAAGGGAGAATGGAAAACAAACTTTGGGGATGTGCTGTGTGCTCTTACATGACAGGCTATTGCATTTCTTCTTCCTGATGACGCCAGAAAGTAAGTGGAATTTTCATCATCCATGGATAAAGAAACTGAAGCTCAGCAGGATTGATTATGTGATTTGCCCAAAACCACATACTACTAAGTGTCTAGATTTGACCCCAAATCTGGCTTTAACCCCAGGAATGTTGTTACTACACCAATGGCTGTTTCTTGATTATGCATTTTTTAAATCCAAAGTCACAATATCAGGATAGTTATGAATGAAATTTAGATACAGACGGCAATGACTTCAGTTTTGTATCAATAATATATCAGGGTGTGTGTGTGTTTCCCTTGAGCAAAGTCTCTTGGGCAACACTGTGAAAGAAATTTTGCTACCTTTTTTTATGTTAAAAATACAAGACATTTGCAGTGATGTATATTGTAACGAATCAGTTGTGATGCTGACTTTGAACAGATGTAGGAATAAACATTGTGCCTGCTGCCCAGGTAGTAGAAGTTCCTACACACCAGAGTCTTCAGGTCTTTCTCTTTCCAAGGAATGTTCATGTTGTATTAATAAGGGACCTTTTTGCTTTCTAAACATTCACCCTGTGTTACATCCACCAAATGATGACTTAAAATTTCATCCATTTCTTTTTGTGGAATGGCTCCACTGCTTTGAGTGTCCTGGACATTTCATCTCCCTCCGCGTTGCCCACAGGATAATACTTGATCCAGGACTTTCTTTCTTTCCTCCCATACCCCATAAAGTGTTAGTAGCTCAGTTGTGTCTGACTCTTTGCGACTCCGTGGATTGGGGATTGTAGCCTGCCAGGCTCCTCTGTCCATGAGATTTCCCAGGTAAGAATACTGGAGTGGGTAGCCACTCTCTTCTCCAGGGCATCTTTCCAAACCAGGGATTGAACTGAGGTCTCCTGCATTGTGGGCAGATTCTTTACAGAGCCATAGAGAAGTCCACATCCCATACTGAATTTTAAAACTTACCTTTGCTATTTTCCAGACACTTAATGCATCTTTATTTGCAGACCTGTTACAGTTCTTTATCACACTGTAATGTTGCTGTTTGTCTGTCTCTCTCTCAAGACTATGGTTGTCTATAAGGACAGTGCTTGTCTGTTAGTAGATGCTCAGATATTTCTTAAATGATGGAATATAGATGAAGATATATTGACTTACATGCTTAGTGCTTTTATTGCTGTAGTTTCGCATTCATTGGTTTTCTTCTCTGGGTTCATGATTAGAGAAAGGTGGATATTTAGATCTGTTAATGAAGTGCATTGTGGTGGAAAGGAGGGTTAAACCTTTCCACAGAAAAGCATGCAGGATACCTCTGTGTTCCTTTCTGAAGGCTATGAAATTTAAGTCTCTTACCCCCTTTTTCCTTCCCTCTCTGTCTTCCTCCTCTCCTTTCTCCCTCCCTTCCTCCCATGAATCTGAATAATTCATTGTCATAAAGTTCTAGCCAGAAGTTTCTATCAACTGATAACATTTTATTAGGTGTATAGACTAGTCTTACTGTCAATGCAGAACAAAGGGAGTACATCACTTCAGTAATTAGAAGTTTTCCTGAAAAACCATCAATTTTGTATAAATAGAAGCCACATTTAAGACAATCAGTTCTGCCTTTTGAAATAATGTTCCTTCATTTAGTGTCCAAATTTATGCACCAAGTGTATGACACTGAGAGGGCTTTGCCTTGTGTACGCAGAAGCTGCTTTTGTGCTCACCTCCTCAGCTCTGTGCATGCTTCTTTCTTTGGGAATAGCTTGTGCATGGCCAACCTTTGGGATGCTGCTTATATACCCTCCCAGTTGTGGTTCTCCTGTCAGCTAGAGTGTTGTATGGACTCAATAAAAAATGAGAGTTGGTGATGCTTGAAAGATACTAGGATCTGCTGCTCGCCCTTGGCAAATGCCCTAATATCTGGGTAGGGTTCTTCAACTGTGAAAACAGAAGTTAACTAAGTTACTTTGATAACTTGTTCAAGAAAGTGAAAGTTGCTCAGTTGTGTTCAACTCTTAGTGACCCCATGGACTATACAGTCCATGGAATTCTCCAGGCCAGCATACTAAAGAGGGTAGCCATTCTCTTCTCCAGGGGATGTTTCCAACCCCTGGGTCAAACCCAGGTCTCCCACATTGCAGGCAAATTCTTTACCAGCTGAGCCACAAGGGAAGCCCAACTTATTCAAGAACAGGAGATTTAATGGAAATATATAAATAAGCTCAGAAAATCTACAGAAAAGCCAAACACAGGACAGCAGCCAGGTAAGCGCTCGAGGCTTGAGTAGACTTGGGTGAAGTGAAGTGAAGTGAAGTCGCTCAGTCGTGTCCAACTCTTTGCAACCCTGTGGACTGTAGCCCACCAGGCCCCTCTGTCCATGGGATTCTCCAGGTAAGAATACTGGAGTGGGTTGCCATTTCCTTCTCCAGAGTAGACTTGGGTAGATCTGGAAAATTCTTTAATGTTCTGAATATCAGATCCAGAAGCTGTTAGTATCTCTGCACAGGTTTTAGATTCCAGAAAGAGAGCTGTTATTCCAGTTTTGGTCAGTATCACCCTCGAATCCATGTAGGAAATGCACCCCTGATTTGTGGTCCTTCCAGGACCACATCCAATGGGAGTGAAAGCCATCTCTCACCTGTTATTGAAAGAACGAAATTGATGCTGGCCAGACAGCAAAGCAAAACAAACAAACCCAGGCTGTCTCCACCACCTGGTAATTAGCCGATGTCCTCTGTGCCTGAGGAACATGAACATTTCTGATGTCTGGCGTGCCATTCCCCTCTTGACTTGTTCCTATGCTAGGAGGATTTCAGTTCCATAAATAATTCACTAACAGTTCTTACATGCGTTAGTTTAAATGGGGTTATGGCTCTCACCTTTTCACAGACTTCAGGTAAACAAAGAAATCCGGTGTGGAGTGAGCGTGAGCGTGGAATTCCCTAAATCCTCTTGAAGGGAGTGACGGTGGACCGCTGGCATTGCTGCTCCCTGAGCGCCTCCTGGTTGAAGGACCCACGTCTGAAGGGCTGTCAGTTGGAGAACTTTAATGAGCCCTCATTACACTAAAACTTGTAGTCTGTGAGAGAAGGAACCGGCTTATGATTGATACTGGAAATCATAAGTGATGATGGATCAGAATTGGAGTTGGCACTAATTCACCTCACGATGGTGCACAAGTCAAGATTATATACAAAATCCAGTATTTCATTTTTCATGTATAAAGATCATCTAATCAAGAGTATAACACTCTGAAAAGGGGGGGGGGAATTAAACTTTTGCCATCTGACTTTTTTTTTTTAATCCTAAAATGGAGGCTCATTAAATTCTCAAATGTAATGATTCAGATCATCTTGACAAAAACTCTGGTTTGAAATTTTATTGTTAAATTTATTTTAGTTAAATTTTTTTTTTCTGTTTTGTTATGCCTTCCACATAGCCCATCAAGTTTTTTTAAAAAGTGTATAATTGTATCACACAATACAGTTTAAAAATGTAGGATCATAGGTAGCCCAGAAAAAGGCTATTTGGTTACTAAGTTATAAAATCAAGCTTTTTAGAATTTTTAATCAGTTCAGTTCAGTCCCTCAGTCATGTCCGACTCTGTGACCCCAAGAATCGCAGCACACCAGGCCTCCCTGTCCATCACTAACTCCTGGAGTTCACTTAGACTAACATCCATCGAGTCAGTGATGCCATCCAGCCATCTCATCCTCTGTCGTCCCCTTCTCCTCCTGCCCACAATCCCTCCCAGCATCAGAGTCTTTTCCAATGAGTCAGCTCTTCGCATGAGGTGGCCAAAGTACTGGAGTTTCAGCTTTAGCATTATTCCTTCCAAAGAAATCCCAGGGCTGATCTCCTTCAGAATGGACTGGTTGGATCTCCTTGCAGTCCAAGGGACTCGCAGGAGTCTTCTCCAACACCACAGTTCAAAAGCATCAATTATTCGGCTTAAACCTTATTTTATGTGTTTATATGCATTAAAAACCATACCACTTTCCAATTTATGATTTTATATACATAATCTCATTTGAGCTTCACAGTCCCAAATGTGGCTACATTATCTCCTTGTACTGGTGAGAAACCAGCCGTTAGTAACTTTCCTATAAAGTCACATGGCTGGCGTATTTTGGAGCTTTTACCAAAGACCATGCCCTTAACTACTGTCCTAGACTGCATATGTTAACATTACTAGTCCTGTATGTCATTTTGACAAAAAGCACCGTGATGTTTCCTTAGCCAGAGTCTGTCCGTTTACCCCCCCGTTCGCTGACAACTTCTTTGTGTTCAGAAACTGTTCAAATGTGTTGTGCCATCCATCATCTTGTGCGTCTGTTTGCTGTGGATGTGGCAGCAGCTCCTGTATTGCAGCAGTGTGCCCTGTGAAGACTTGTCCTTTACGTCTTAGAGCAGCCTGACAGCCTCTCATGTTGAATTCAGCAAGGTTGCTTTTCGCCTAACAAAGCTGAGTGTTGGCTTTCTAGGTGAAAAATAATTAAGTGCTTTTAAAGATGTATTCGATTAACAGGAAGCAGATCTGTGTAAATTAATTATAGCCGTAATGATGTCATAGCCTTGTCTTTTGTTATTAACCAGATAATTGACCAGAAGTTGGAAGCTTATTGTCACTGACAGCGGTTTGACCTTGTATGCTGTCTGGTAGTCACACATGCACAATGCATGTAAATGCAGTCGGCTCATTGAGCTGCATGTGTTGTCAGAACATCTGATCTTGGGTTCTTACTTTCACGCTCCCTTTACTTCTTTGCTGAAATTGTTGCCCTCGAATATTGTACTGATATCTCTTACTAAAAGCATCTGGCCAAACACAGATGTTTTGTGTCATTGAATAATTGTAATCGGTCGTGAAACCTTGACACTCCTAGGACATACAGTCAAGTAAACAAATGCCAAAATTAAATGAGTCTTGGTTTTAAATTCCATGTGAAGGAAGGTGAAACAGCTTTTGGTAGAGAAGACTTAAGGGGGGAAAAATGGGCATATTTGGTAGGTTGAAAGAGAATTTATCCCCTCTTATTCTAATTTGTCCAAGAAAGTTCAGAGTATATGCTGTTTAGATATTTGAGTGACAAGAGCCTCTAACCTGGGTGGTTTGGGTTACAGAGTGGAATGATAGAAATAAAATACAGAGTGGATGTGGGATAACATTGGCTAAAGAGCAGCAGTTCCTGAATACAGACTGTCCTCCTTCCCACACACTTTAGACTCGAGGAATAGTCAGCTCTGCCAAAAGTGATAGAGGCATTCCCCAAACCACCAGACTGTACAAAATCATGTGGTAAAAACCAGAGAGCTTATGGCGCAAAGGGTGCTAGGAGCAAAACACTCAAAACTTCTATCAGTGGTACCTTTAAAAAAAAAAGATAGGAACCTAATGGTAGCATGGTTTTACACTCCTTAAACGATAAATACAGAAGTACATAAGAAATATGGCACTTTCCCTTCCCAGAGTTCTAAACTGTGCTGTCAGGAGTGGTTGTCAGAAGGACTGAAGCTTGTGAATAACTGTCAAGTGGTGGAGGAAGGATCATCTGGATGGGTGAGTCGTAGCTGGGGACGTGGAGGTGCGTAACTCGTTAAATACGCAGTGAACTTTTGGCCGCTGGTGGGTGTTCAGAGTGTGCAAATGTGTACATTTTATGAATGTCTGTACAGCTTGCTTTAGCAGAGTGCAGTTTCCTGCATTCACTTAGGACTTGCTGATGAAACTGCGCAAATCCGATGCAGACTTTGTATTCAGATTGTTCCCTGATATATCAATATTAACTGCATTTGAACAAATCTGCTTGTTACAAAACAAGCATTATAGCAGAACTGAGCAGCCTAATGCATTTAAATTTCGCTAAGCATATTTTGGGTTTCTGTGGTGGCGCAATGGTGAAGAATCTGCCTGCCAGTGCAGGAGGTGTGGGTTCAATCCCTTTGTCGGGAAGATCCCTTGGAGGAAGAAATAACCGACCTCAGTATTCTTGCCTGGGAAATCCCATGGTCAGAGGAGCCTGGTGGGCTACAGTCCTTGGGGTCACAGAGAATCAGACCTGACTGAGCAGGCACACACAAGCATGTTTCACCTATTTGCTGTCTCTATGCTAACAGCTTCCCTGGTGGCTAAGATGGTAAAGAATTTGCCTGCAATGAGGGAGACCTGGGTTCGATCCCTGGGTCAGGAGGATCCCCTGGAGAAGGGAAAGACTACCCACTCCAGTATTCTTGCCTGGAGAATTCCAATGACATAGGAGCCTGGCGAGCTATAGCCCATGGGATTGTAAGGAGTTGGACACGACTGAGTGACTAACACAGCACAAATACCTTTCCTCCTTTTATCTGCTTTTTCAAAGTCTGATGCAGGTGAGGGATTCTTCCTAAGGTATTCTCTGAATTGAATTGACTTAATACCTTTTTATATTGGCACATATTTGTACATTTATATTGGCACAAATTTGTACATTTGCCCATTTCCAGAAAGTTTCAGTTTTAGAAATGACTTAAGACAGAAGTGGGTAGTAAAGGGGGAAAAAAAGCAACCAAATGACTAGTAGCTCTCAGCAGAAGAGAGCACAGGCATTTCTTAGGTGAAATTAAGCCTTTTCTAGCTCTGGTTAGATTTTGCATAGGGAAGAAAAAGTTTGAACAGTGTTTTATGACAATGTGAAAATGATTCCTCTGCAGCAGTCCCTCGGGTGAGTGAGACCTGTATCAGGGCCTCAAATAATATGAAGGTGTATTTCTGCAGAAGTCCTTCGAAGGCAAAATGATGTGAGCCGGCCAGGCAGCATTTGGAGATTTGGCAAAGAAATTTGCCCTAGAAACTCAAAACCCTTTTCCTTTGCCTTGTCACTTCTCTAAAAATGTATTGTTCTTTTGTTAAGATTCTGTATAAGCCCAAGTTCTAGCCATCTGTTGAGTTACTCATCACTAGGTACTTATGAATCATGATCACCCTGAATAAAATAAGAGCAAGGATGGGGTAAAGGTTACCCTTTCCTCCCAAAGAGGCTGTTGTATAGAAATTTTTACACTTCATGAGTGCTACCTAAGTATTTGTTGAATGTGAAAAGAAGATACCCCTTCCAGGGTGAAACACAGGGCTAAGAGTTGGAAAAGTGTCGCTTAAGAGGTTGTTGTTGTTCAGTCACTAAATCCGACTCTGTGACTTCATGAAGTGCAAAATGTTAGGTTTCACTGTCCCTCACTATCTCCTGGAGTTTGCTCAAGCCCACATCCACTGAATCAGTGATACTATCTTATCCTCTGCTGCCCTCCTCTCCTCTTGCCTTCAGTCTTCCCCAGCATCAGGGTCTTTTCCAGTGAGTCAGTTCTTCGCATCAGGTGGCCAAAGTATTGGAGTTTCAGCTTCAACATCAGTCTTTCCAATGAATGTTCAGGGTTGATTTCCTTTAGGATTGACTGGTTTGATCTCCTTACTGTCCACATAAAAGGTAGAAAAGATGTTTGCCTCTCTGTGGCTTAGATTAAGCCTTACTTTGCAGGATTGGGCCTGAGGGTGAAAGAATGCTGGGCAGGGCACCCTTCATATCCCCGTGCTTCATGCCCTTCTTTCCAGAGTCCTTGCCAGGTCGAGCCCTGGTCCTGGTGGGAGAAAAGTCAGCAAAGGAGCAGGGGCTTTTGTTCCTCAGCTTCTCTATGTGTGTAGAGTATATTCCAAAATGAGAAAAGTGACATTTGGATTACTGTTACTGTTTTGTTTCTTAACTTGATTTTAGAAACATTTTGTTGTTGTTGTTTTTTAAGCTATGACAATGATAATTACCAAAAGAAGTTAGGTATTTGAGCATTACTTTGTACCTCAAGTTACTTTGTGTCAAGAAACAGTTACATTTGGTAGAGTAAAAGCTCTATGTTCTGAAATTTTCTACATTTGAAATACTTCAAAGTGCGTATATATTTTGGTGTGTGATGAAAGTCACCAACTGCACTTTCTTAGCAAAGACAAGTCTTTATGCTCAAATAATGTCCTTCCTAATTCCTTTGGTGGTTGAAGTGTCATTTCTCTTACCAAAAGACAGTAGGAGTGACTTCCTATTTCAGCCCTGACATGTAAAGAGCTTGCAGGTCATTACCCTGGTTTTCACAACAAGAAGAACCCTGAACAAACTGAAAATCAGTGACTTTTTCTTAGATCTGTCAGAATTGAGGTCACAGGGCAAACTGTCACCCCCAAATCTGGAGGTAAAGGCTCATTTTGAGAATTGCAGCTACGCTTGTGCACACAATGGAAGTATCTTTGTTGTCAGTTGTCCAGTCATGACCAACTCTCTGCAACCCCGTGGATTGCAGCACGCCGGGTCCCCCTGTCCCTCACCATCTCCCAGCGTTGGCCCCAGTTCATGTTCATAGCCATCTCATCCTCTGATGCCCATTTCTCCTTATCTGCAATGCAGGAGACCCAAGTTCGATCCCTGGGTTGGGAAGATCCCCTGGAGTTCAGGAATGACTACCCACTCCGGTGTTCTTGCCTGGAGAATTCATGTAGTACAGCTGTTAGTGCGCTTCCCTGGTGGCTCAGATGGTGGACGTACCATAGCTAGTGATGAGTAGCTCAAGAGTTGGTTAGAACATGGGCTTATACAGCATCCTAGCAAAGGAACGATACATTTCTTTGAGAAGTAACAAGGCAAAGGAAAAGGGCTTTGAGTTTCTAGGGCAGCAAATGGTAGGAAGGCTAAAGGGTCAGGGAACTAATGGAAGATCAGGGCTAGCTGCTGTTGCCGTGCACATTTTTTGGGGAGCCAATTTTAAGGTTGTCTCTGGTGATTAACTTTTGTCCTGCCTGGTAGAGGGGGAGGGGTACACATACTTACGTCCTGCTTTTAAGCAGATTGGGGAAGCAGCTTTAGTTGTATCTGCTTGTTCTTAATTATATTCAGCTCAAGATAATCCTTATGCCAAGTGGCCTGTTTGGGGGTGCACCTCTCCTGCCCTACAGCTTACCTAGAACCATGGCCACTGAGCAGTAGTAACTCACTGAAACGCTTACATGGCAGTTCTGACAAACTGCTAGAGAACAAGAATAGGCTATCTTAAGAGTTAAAAACTCACAACTTTCATGCAGACAGACCTGATTCACAACTTCCTTTTAAGAACAAGGACTCTGGAGCCAGATTATCTTGATTAAAATCCCCACTCATCTGTAAAATGAAATAATACCTGCCGCATCAAGTTTAGAGGATTGAATGGGATATGCAGGATGACAAGACTAAGACAACTTCGTGATGAGTTTGATGTCCTTTGTTCATAGAGTGGGGGGACAGGGCGCCTCCCAAGCAGTGGAGCCTTATTCCTGGGGAATTTGGGGCCAGAGCGAGTTTTACGAGGGCTTCCCAGGTGGCATAATGGTAAAGAACCTGCCTGCCAATGCAGGGACGCGGGAGATGTGGGTTCGATCTCTGGGTCAGGAAGATGCCCTGGAGTAGGAAATGGCAACCCATTCCAGTATCGTCGCCTGGAAAATTCCATGGTCAGAGGAGACTGGCGGGCTATAGTCTATGGAGTCAACAAAGCGTTGGACGTGACTGAGCACACAGATGTGTACACACATGAGTTTTACAGAATGTTAGAAGAGGCAAGAAACAGCATGGGTGGCTAGGGGATAGGGAGTGGTTTCCTTTTGAGGCGAGCAGGACCTGTTTTTTCAGAAGAGTAAGGTGACCTGACTAAAGCTGATCTGGAGGATTGTGCTTGGCGTTAGGTTTCCTGGGCAGCGAGGCTGTTCCCATAAAGGCAGGCTGACTTGGGTTTAGATTTGTGGCATGAGCCAGACCTTTGAGGCAGCCTTCATTACGTGGGTCCTGATCCATGGATTAACTTTGGCAGGTAATAGTGCAGGTGTAAAGCTTGAGAACAGTGCTGCCAAGGATGAACTCGTACTATACGAGAGTGTAACTTTAGTCAAAGCTTTTTGTCTTTTGTGATTGACCCGTGTCGAGGAAAACTTAAACTTAGTAACAAATGGGTATCTCTGTTTAAGTCATTAAAACACGAGCTGAGATTGAATGTGTTGACTGTGTGCTTGACATCATTCTAAGAACTTGGTGTTTTAGGTCACTGAATCCTTGCAAGAATTCTAGGATCAGGTTTGTTGTTATTCAGTCACCCAGTTATGTCCAACTCTTTGCAACCCCATGGACCGCAGCATGCCAGGCCTCCCTGTTCCTCACCATCTCCCGAAGTTTGCCCAAGTTCATGTCCATTGCATCAGTAGTACCATCCAGCCATCTCATCCTCTGATACCCTCTTTTCCTCCTGCCTTCAGTCTTTGCCCAGCATCAGGGTCTTTTCTAATGAGTCAGCTCTTTGCATCAAGTGACCAAAATACTGGAGCTTCAGCTTCAGCATCAGTCCTTCCAATGAATATTTAGGATTAATTTCCTTTAAGATCCACTGGTTTGATCTCCCTGCTGTCCAAGAGACTTGGACAGGATCAGGTTTAGCTATTATTATTATTCCATTTTCATAGCAGGAAACAGGGGCTTAGGGTAAGTGACTTGCACAACTTCACACAGCTCTTAAGGCTAAAGCCAGTCACTGGGACCAGTTTAGACTCCAGAATATGTGCTCTCAAACCCCGAGGTATCCTGAAAACACAGTGTGGTGGAGATGATAAAAAGACATCCTGTTGGCACAGGTGGATCATACATGTGGAAGGCATTGTGGGAGATTTTGTGAATGCTGAGATGGCTGAGGAATCTGACATTAAGGGTGCAACTCAGGAGAGGGGCTCTGAAGGTTGGGGCAGAGTTGAATGGGTTGGGAGGAATGGCAGGGAGCGTGTCTCACATCAGGGCATGATGCCCACATCCCTGTGCCCTTTGTGTCCTCTGACAGACTTCCAGCCTTCAGTACCTGCGGTTCTTTACCCGAGTGTTTCTGTGGCCCGTGACACCCACCTTTCCTGCTCTGACAAGCCACCAGTGACAGGGAGTTAAGGCAGAGTCCTAGCCCTTGGCATTAACACTGAGGTGGTATCTGTCCCAGCTCCCAGAGTTCCTGGTGAGATAAGGCCCGGCACCCACAGTGATAGCTCACTTGACAACACATCCATTTCAGCGGGTCTCATTATTGCCACGAGCAATTCCTGCCTTAAACTGGGTGGCCCTATCTTAGCTCTTTGGTGAGATCTTATTTTTCATACAAGCAAACCCTTGGCTAAATGGAAATATTTAAACATTCACCCTTTTCTCACTTATTACTACCTAAAATAGTTCTCATTGAATTTTATGCTATAAAAGGAGAGATTGAGCTAAAAATGAAACATTGTTTTAGTCTTTTTTTTTTTTTTAGAACCTATAAGAATTCTCTTAAACTTGAGTTTACCACCAAGAAACAGTTATGTGAAAGCAAAGTAGCTGATATCTTGTTTCAGGGTTTCTATTGAGTTAAAGAAAAAAAGATGGACTGTGCATCAGAAGTTTGAGCTGTTTCCTGGTCTGCCTCTAGATCACAAACTAAAATTGCAAAAGATTTTTATTTGACCCCATATAGTCATTCCAGGAATGTCTTACATGCTGTGGAAATGTGCCGCTGACAAGTGCTCAGTTGTGTCCAACTCTGCAACCCCATGGACTGTGGCCCTCCAGGCTCCTCTGTCCATGGGATTTCCCAGGCAAGAATACTGTGGTGCGTTGCCATTTCCTTCTCCAGGGAATCGTCCCAAGCCAGGGATTGAACCCAGGTCTCTCCAGGGGATCTTCCCAAGCCAGGGACTGAACCCAGGTCTCCTGCGTCTCCTGCATTGGAAGATGGATTCTTTGCCACTAGTACTACCTGGGAAACCCATGGAAATGTGGACATTTACTTTTTGAGTGATGGATAGGACCATGGAGGTCTCTCAAAAGCATAGACAGTAGCGGCAAGGGTGGCGTTTGTGAGAGGCAGAAGGTTGAAGGGCTTGCCAGATAAACAAGCACTGTCTGGTATGATGAGCTGATTTTGAGTTCTAGTAGTCCAGTTTAAGAGCACTGTCATCTTGGTCTCTTTAAATGAGGAGCAAATGGAATTTCTCTCTCTGAAGCTTTCTCACTAAAACTGCTGAAAGGATTTCCATTAAATTGGGCAGTTATGTTCTGAATGGTGGTGGTGGTGGTTTAGTTGCTAAGTCGTGTCCGACTCTTGCGACCCTGTGGACTGTAGCCTGCCAGGCTCCTCTGTCCATGGGATTTTCCAGGCAAGAATACTGGAGTGGGTTGCCATTTCTTTCTCCAGGGAATCTTCCTGACCCAGGAATTGAACCAGGTCTCCTGCATTGCAGGCAGATGATTTACTGAGCTATGAGGGAAGAACTCAGACTTAAAGGCTATGGTATGTATGTAAAATTCACTTTGGTGACCTCTGGTGGTGAGAGAGCCCCATAGGACTGCCCATCTGTGGAGATGGCCATAATTATTTAGCACCTTGGACAGAGGAATTTAACATCCCCAGAAAGTCTCAAGGGCAGAAGCTTCATTGAGCTCCTTCTCATCTGAACAGCTGTACAGAGCAGGCTTCAGAATGACTAGCAAGACAGTAAAGTGACATTTTTTGGGGGCCGGTGCTGGGTAGACCAGCTGGTAGATAACATGGAACTAACTTTGTCTTCCCCAGATTGTGAGAATTAAGTGAAATGAAGCAAGTATACTTAACTATTTTGTAAATTATAAATAGCTACATAAATATTAGTTATTATTGAGAACAGTATACAAATATTATAAGACTGAAGTATAGGCTAAAATGCCTAAAGTTGATCTGATGATTATATCAGCTAATACTTACAAAGCCCTTGTTCTGTTTCAGGCCTTGTCCTATGTGTTTTACATATATTCACTCATCAACTACTCTATGGGATGGGTCTTATTATTCTTTAGTATCTGTTTTATAAGGGCTTCCCTGGTGACTCAGTGGTAGAGAATCCATGTGCCAATGCAGGAGACATGGGTTTGATCCCTGGGTTGAGAAGATCCCTTGGAGAAGGAAATGGCAAACCCCCTCCAATATTCTTGCCTGGGAAATCCAATAGACAGTGCCTGGCAGGCTACAGTCCATGGGGTCACAAGAAGTTGAACACAACAAGTTCATACAAATGACAACAAGGTCATACAGTTCCAAATAGTTGAGCCGGAATTTGAACCCAAGCCATTAAGCTTCAGAGTCTACTCTGTTAACTATGATACTATTCAGTCTTATTACAATGATGATGTAGAGAAAGCTGATCTAGTAAGAAAACATGATGACATTGGATTTTTTTTTTAAATTTTATTTTGTTTTTAAACTTTACATAATTGTATTAGTTTTGCCAAATATCAAAATGAATCCGCCACAGGTATACATGTGTTCCCCATCCTGAACCCTCCTCCCTCCTCCCTCCCCATTCCATCCCTCTGGGTTGTCCCAGTGCACCAGCCCCAAGCATCCAGTATCGTGCATCGAACCTGGACTGGCAACTCGTTTCATACGTGATATTTTACGTTTCAATGCCATTCTCCCAAATCTTCCCACCCTCTCCCTCTCTCACAGAGTCCATAAGACCCTGTGTACGAGACAGCAAAAGAGACACTGATGTATAGATGACATTGGATTTTAAGCAAATCGAGTCAGGCATAACTTAAGGTTGGGGGAGGAGCATTAGGTGATGAGGGTCTGACCTTTGGTTGGGTCTGTCACCACACATATGACCTTATTAATGGCTTCTTACTTGTTTGGAACATTCTTTAACTTCTATGTCATTTTAGTGGTCTTAAATCCTGACTCCCCAGAGGTCATCTATTTTGCCTTCCACATGGACAGCATTGATATTAGTACTTAAGACGGCCTTGTAAAAGACAGTTGGACCTAGTTCCAGTAAGGTGTGGGAAATTTTGTATGTTTTCACTTGGAGAGATGGTATATAAGGGGGAGAAGGAAAGAGGAGCTCTCATGTGTTAAAAACTAGGTCTTGTGTCTTTAAGCTAGGTCTGGTAGCTGAAAATCAGAAAGATTTAACCCATTGGTATCTGAGAGAGAGTTTAATGGTTGTCTCGAGCTGGGTAAGTTTCTTACATAGTTATGAAGATGAAGTGTATGAGATTGGAGAACCATTGTGTACATGGAGATGTCAGCAGTCTTCAAAAGGGGAAAGTGTTCTCAATTCCCGGTTTCTTCTGGACCGGAGTCCAAGCTGTAGATATTTCCATGAACAGACACTGGATGTAATTACTGAGCGTCACAGTCTTCATGAAGACTAGATTCCAATTACCTTCTTCCTATAACTTGATTCCAGTTTTCATTGTTTGTTCATAAAGTCAGTTTTCATTCGATTGTCCTCATTTCTTTGTATCTCTCTGCCTCTAATGTGAAATAAGAAAACAGAATCCTACTCTGATTCTCTTTGATTTTTACCATTAACGTAGCACATGAAGTCATGTAACAGATTTTGATGGCCAGAAAAATCTGTTGTTTATGTCATTAAATGATGATGGTGCTCTGTCACAGCTTCCACACCGGACCCCTGGAGCTCCATTGACTCATCAGCTCAGGTAGATGATGCATTCTGGTCAATTGAACACCACACAGTGGTGTGAAGCCAGACCATCTGCTATTACATTTAATGTTTTAAATACTAAGTTTTAAAAGTATACTTCCTATGTTATTGATATAACTATGTATATTGTATTTAACAACTGTATCACATTTTAAGCTATGTAAGCTTTTTGAAATGCATTCATATATTTGAAAAGGGGAACAAATTACTTCACAAGTGTTTGGTTCATAAATTCTTATTTTCCATTAAATGCAAATACATATTATACTGAAGCATCTTCTTACTTTCAAAAATATCTTAAAAATCTGCACTTTGTAATTGGATTTTCTTGGAGCTAATACCTTTAGGAAAAATAAAATTATGCTAAGATGTATTACAGGAAGAACAACAGATTATATTGTCTTGGAACAAAGCATTCTCATCTATTGGCCCTATAGTAACAGGTGGTAAAAACAGTCTCTTATGTTTGGATTAGAAAAACCATGAATGAAAAGGTTGCTGAGAGTTGGTGGCAATGAGAAGAAATGGTCCATTTCATTTCATTCTTAGAGAAAACAGACTATGCTGCAGTGAGAGAGAGAAAAAATGCATCTAATTGTTTTGTGAATTCACTTGGGCGAATATCCAAGTCAGTGTGGTATTTATGATGCTCTAATTTGTTGTTCGGCTCTTGTAATTTCAAAAGTGGAGGACGTTTTTATGTTTAGCATATCCAATCTGCTATTTCCATAGTTTTTTTTTTTTGCTTTATTTGAATCGATAAATCACACTGACCCTCTGCATCTTTCAAAACAAGATTTTACAGTGTGTAGAGTTGAATGTCTTGGCCCCAGCCCGGCCCCTGCTACTGAAGTACATTCTCATTCACTTTTAACATATCACATCACAGGGGAAGAGATGGATGGTAGTGCTAAAATTCTGGCAGTTTAACCAGAATGACTTTGTGGTTCCATCTTTTTTTCATCATCTTTCTTTTTTTTCTGAGACGTTTGTTAAACTGTTTCTTGAAGTGGGTGTGGGAGGGAGGCTGAGGGAAGGGACATGCTCATCTGTATGGTTACATGTACCAGTGAACATGCATATTTATATTTTAAGCAATAAAAATTTGAGCATGTGCTCAACATCATTAGTCACTAGAGAAATGCAAGTTGGTACTGCTTCACACACACTTAGGATGGCTGTAATGAAAAGGATGGATAAAAACAAGTGCTGTTGAGTATGTATGAGTATGGAGAAATTGGAGCTCCTTAACACTGAAGGGGAATGAAAAATGGCACAAAAATTTGGAAAACAGTCTGGTAGTTCCTCAAAAAGTTAAGCACAGAGTTACCGTGCTAGGTCACTTCAGTCGTGTCTGACTCTGTGAGACCCTGTGGACTGTTAGCCTACCAGAATCCTCTGTCCATGGGATTCTTCAGGCAGGCGAGAATCCTGGTATGGGTTGCCATACCCTCCTCCAGGGAATCTTCCCAACCCAGGGATCGAACCCACATCTCTTAAGTCTGCTGCATCAGCAGGCAGATTCTTTACCACTAGCGCCACCTGGGAAGCCCCAGAGTTAACCCAGCAGTTCTCTTCCTAGGTATATGTCCCAGAGAACTGGAAAGATATGTTTCTACAAAGAAATTGTACATGAATGTTCATAGCAGCAGTATTCTTTATAGCCAAAAAAGTGGGAGTAACCCAAATGTCCATCACAAATGGATAAAACAGTGTGGTTTATCTATATAATAAAATATTGTTGGATCATGAAAAGGAACTCTTAAGTACTGATACTTCTTACAGTGTAGATGAACCTTGAAAATAGTGTGCTGAGTGAAAGAAGCCAGACACGAAAGGCCACATACTGTATGATTCTGTTTGTATGAAGTGTTCAGAATAGGCAGATTCATTGAAGTGAAAAGTAGATTAGTGGTTGCCAGGTACTGTGTAGTTGGAGGGTTGAGGAGGTAAGTGCAGAGAGTTTCATTTGGATGGAACAAAAATATTCTGGAATTAGATGGTGGTGGTGATTGTGAAACCTTGTGAATATACACAACCCACTGAGATGTGTAGTATAAGAGTAAAATTTATGGTGTGTGAATTATAGCTCAATTTTTAAAATCAATACTTAAGCATCTGGAAAGTCAGGCATTAGCAAAATATTCAACCTGAGTGATAGCAGGCCTCTGATAAATACTTGCAAAGTGACTTGGACAAACATACATTCTCCTCTATGATTTTTTTAAGAGGATATGCTTAAATATATATGGAGTTTTTTTATTTTCATATAAATATATATATATATGAAGTTTTCCAAAGGCGTGAAAATAGTAATAATAACATATCATTATTCTACCTCAAATATGTATTGATAATCCTTTTATTGATTCTTAAAGAAAAAGCTCACACAATTTTAAAAGTTCACAGTGAATAATTTTAAGATCTGTTGCACTTTTAATGACATAGAAGGCTGTTTTCAGAATAGTGTTCGATTACTCCTATTAGGACTGTAGTTTCTTTCTTGTGATATTAATTTGGTTACTATCAGATGCCAGATCGGGAATATAGTTTATAACTATATTATATATAGTTATATATAACTATATATAATATAGTTTATATATGTTTGCAGTTTAATAGCCTGAGTCCTTGAACATTTAAACTGAAAATTGAGATACAGGGTCACCATGGTAAATGGTGATGATGAAATATCTCTTGCTTTTGTAAGTAGAATTGAAAATCACTGTACTTAGTTTCTTTTCCCTTTTCGTAAAACTCCTTTCTCCCCTCCATGAGACACGTTGGGCTCCCAGATTATAAATTCAGTTTCTTTTGTTTGTTCTAACCACTTAGTTTTTCTTAGTACATACCTGTTTAATTTTTAATTTCTCATTAAAAGTAAATGCGGCTAATTTTCCTATCAATATTTTAAGAGGTCTTCCATTTCTCTCTGTCACAACCTTGATGTAGCTCTGTCTGGTGTGTATTACTACATAATTAAAATGCCATTATTTTATCAAATAGTTCTGGCAAAGCAACTTACTAATACATTTTAAACAGAGCAGAAGTTTATTCCTGTAAAGTTGAGGTAAACGTTACAAACACTATTCAGGAACTGAAAGTATTAAGTGGAATAATATGTATAGTGCTGTGAGGAAGCCTGCTGCAATTGTAGGAAAAATACTTAGGGATGAATGTATCATAGGTATTCAGACCTTGTCAGTCAGTCTCATTTATTGTATAAGGTAGATATATTTAACATGCTAATTTTGATTCATTGGACAAACAAGTCATATGAGTATATGAGTCACTATGCTAGGCTCTGGGTATTCAGTGGTGGCTAAAACAGATAACTCTGCCCTCAGCATTTATGCTGTGACCCTGAAGTTTCTTGGGTGGGAGCACCTGAGTGGCTGGATCATAGCGGATAAGGCAGAGACCAGTGTGAGATGAGCCCAGAGGGGCAGGCAGGGCACTGGTTATCAGAAGCATGTAATTGTGGTCGAGAGTTCGGACTTCATCCAGCCTTTAACAGTAAGCCTTTGATGGCTTACTGCAGGGTATTCCAACTTCAGTTTTATAATGATTACTCTGAGCAGTGGTGGAAAGTGGTTGGTGGGTATAAGAAGGAGAAGCAGAATTTGTTGTAATCCAGGCAAGCTATGATGGTGGTTTAGGTTAATGTAGTGGATCTAGGGGTAGAAAGAGGGAGATTGATAAAAAGTAGTTTGGAAGAATTAAAGTGTGGTGGTCGGGATTTGGGGATGAAGAGGGGAAAGGATGTGTTGAGGATGTTATCAGCATCTCCAACATGAATAGCTAGGTGGATGGGGATTCCGTGTTCTGAGATCTGGAACGTGGAGGGAGGGCCAGACTTGGAAAGGACCTTCCAATGTTCAGGTTGGGACATGTTGAGTGTGAGGGAAAGAAAGTGTTTATAAGGCAAGGGCAGGGTTGGAGCGAGGGCCCAACCTGCTCTTCCTTGAGCTGGTATAACTGGTTATGGTCTGGGTACAGATTAGAATAAACAAGTCACTTTCAAAACCAAACACATTGCTCCAGTTTCCAAGTCATCAATCTTGCTTCTGTGCTGTCTCCCACAGCTTCAGTTCAGTTCAGTCGCTCAGTTGTGTCCGACTCTTCGCGACCTCATGTACTGCAGCACGCCAGGCCTCCCTGTCCATCACCAACTCCCAGAGTTTACTCAAACTCATGTCCATCGAGTCAGTGATGCTTTCCAACCATCTCATCCTCTGTTGTCCCCTTCTCCTCCTGCCTTCAATCTTTCCCAGCATCAGGGTCTTTTCCAGTGAGCCCATTCTTCGCATCAGGTGGCCAAAGTATTCAGCTTCAGCATCAATCCTTCCAGTGAATATTCAGGACTGATTTCCTTTAGGATGGACTGGTTGGATCTCCTTGCAGTCCAAGGGACTCTCAAGAGTCTTCTCCAACACCACAGTTCAAAAGCATCAATTCCTAGGGGCTCAGCTTTCTTTATAGTCCAACTCTCATATCCGTACATGACTACTGGAAAAACCACAGCTTTGACTAGTTGGACTTTTTTAGACAAAGTGATGTCTCTGCTTTTTAATATGCTGTCTAGGTTGATCATAGCTTTTCTTCCAAGGAACAAGCGTCTTTTAATATCTTGGCTGCAGTCACCATCTGCAGTGATTTTGGAGGCCAAGAAAATAAAGTCTCTCACTGTTTCCATTGTTTCCCCGTATATTTGCCATGGAGTGATGGGACTGGATGCCATGATATTAGTTTTCTGTGAAAAAGCTAACTTTTTCACTCTCCTCTTTTACTTTCATCAAGAGGCTCTTTAGTTCTTCTTCACTTTCTGCCATAAGGATAGTGTCATCTGCTTATCTGAGGTTATTGATATTTGTTCCTGCAGTCTTGATTCCAGCTTGTGTTTCATCCAGCCCAGGATTTCGCATGATGTACTCTGCATATAAGTTAATTAAGCTTAGCTTAGCTCTCTAGAAATTTCTGTATATTGATGGACAGGACAATATTCATCTTATAGTAAATGCCACTTGTGATCTGTTCTGTTTGGTGTTCTTAGAACTGTGCCTGCCTGACCCACAAGGTCAAATTACATATTTGATCTTCACATTAACTAGTTGGATTTTCTGTTACCTTGTTACAAACAGGCTACACCCCTCACCTTGGATGTCTGACTTGGTATAACTTACAAGAAAGGAAACTGGGCCACAGATCTGATATGAAACAATACTTGGCTTGATCTTGGCTACTTAAAACTCAAAACTTTATGTTCCGTTGGCCTTTGTGAAAGCAGAGCCTGACACATACTTTGCACTTCTCACATTGGTTATGATTTTATCTGCCTTTGCACTATTAAGCATGTCGCTTTATTCATCCTGTGATTTTTTTGCAGCCAGTATTTTTATTTCCTTCAACAAATAGAAATGGGCCATTTAGGGACTGAGATTGCTAGGGTTTTGGTCTTTGCTGTGCCTCTGGTGTCTGGCACGGGGGCTGGCATGCAATCCGCACTTGTTATTTATTAAATAAATTAGTGATTGAAGGTATGGCTGAATAGTCATTCTGTGAGAGCAAGAGATTGGGCAGATTATATTCTTCCTAGAAGGTTATGTCTCTGAAATCTGAGAAATAAAGGCTGTAAAATATAAATTTGGGAACCATCCTGATAAAAAGAATTATAGAAACCATGAGAGTGGAATTCAATGAGTGTATGCAAAGTAGAGTGTAAGAATGGAGGGAAACTGAAAAGCAAAGAAAGGGGGATTGAAGGGAGTCAGGAGACCTACAGGAGAGCCCAGCGGCCCAGGGGAGCAGGAGCAGCTATCAGTGGGGAGACAGAGGTGAGAAGGGAGGAGAACAAGAGGGGGCCTTTGGGTCTGAGCAGAAGTCAAGCAAGTGTAACGTGAGCCTGGGTGCACAGCGTAAGAGAGGCTCGGGGAAATGCCACTGTCTTTTTGTTTGTACTCTTCATCTCTAGTAATTCCAGTTGAGAGGAATTTGCTTTTCTTTTATGTCTTTGCTTTTCTTAAGCAAAGACATAATTACTTTTGGTTTCCTGCTGCACATATGCCTGGTATCATAGGACACTGTACTAATACTGAAGGGTTTATTTTGTGATCTCTTTTAAGCTGGTTACTTAATGACCATGGCCATATTTTTCCATTATTCTCATTACCGGTAATGATGTTCGATATGTATATATATAACTATTTAGGGGAATTGCAAACTTGTCACAATAGTTGGAGGTTTGAAAATCAACATGAAGGTTAATGGGAAAAATATAGACTGTTTCTCCAAAATTATCTGGGAGCTTTTCAGTTGAAATTTTATTAAATTCTCTAGTTTATGAGATTGCTACAAAGCTATAATGATAAGCCCTGGCAATAAATAAATTTGAGTGCCAATAATAGGGATACACATATGACACGTGCATATATGTATAATTTTTTCTTTTGGGTGTGATGTTAATAAGAATCCATATGGGGGGCAGGTTAGGGAGTACATTTGAGTCTTATTAGAATGCTGTCATTTGTGAAAGCTTTTTCTCTTAAGTGAGATTACTTTATTGTAATGAAAAGTTGTTGTTATTTAGTTGCTCAGTCATGTCCAACTCTTTAGCAACTCCATGGACTGTAGCCTGCCAGGCTCCTCTGTCCATGGAATTCTCTAGGAAACAATACTTCAGTGGATTGCCATTTCCCTCTCCAGGGGATCTTCCTGACCTAGGAATCAAACCCACGTCTCCTACATTGGCAACTGGTTTCTTTACCCTTAAGCCACCTGGGAAGCCCCAGTGAAGAAAGTAGCTACCATTTATTCAGCACCTACTTTGTTCTAGATGTGTTACAGTGATCCTGGGAAGGAGGTATTATCACTAATTTAAAGTGAAGTAATTGAAGTTTAAGTAGTTTGCCCAGTGTCCCAGGGCTACTAAGTAGGAGAGTCTAGCCATTTTTTAAATCCAAAGCTATGCACTTGCCAGTGTGCTGTCTGAATGAGAATCTTTAGTGTATCAGAGTGAGGTATGCATTTGATTGGAAGCCAAGAAAGCTCAGAAAAGGGGAAATCAGGCAAATCAGAAAACCACTAGATGAGAACTTTTTCAGCATCCTTTCCCCTAATCTGCCTGTTTACCCATATCTATACCTGACATTTGTCTTCTTACTTGTTGTGGTGGACAAGGCTGTTCCTCTCAGGACTTGATTCTGTTTATCTCTTGCATCTTTAATCTGTGCCCCTTTCTTTACTAGCTTCCTCCCAAAAGCATAACCCAGACTCTTTCCAAAGCAAAGTCCTTTGGTATTGTTTAGTCATTGCTGTGTAACAAACCGCTCCAAAACTTAGTGAAATTAATTTAAAATACTGACTGGGCTTCCCTGGTGGCTCTGTGGTAAAGAATCCACCTGTCAATCCAGGAGACATGGATTTGATCTGTGGTCCAGGAGGATCCCATATGCCCGAGCACTACAATTACTGAGCCTGCTCTCTGGAGCCTGGGAGCTGCATCTCCTGAAGCCCGCACACACTAGAGCCTATGCTCCGCAATAAGGGAAGCCACCATACTGAGTAGTGGGCACTGAAGGTAGAGAGTAGACCCTGCTCACCACAGCTGGAGAAAAGCCTGCACAGCAAAGACCAAGCACAGCCAAAAGTAAATAAAAAACTTTAAATATCTTATTATTGATAAAAGCTATCATTTGTTTAGCTCACTTTTGTGAGTCAGCAAATTAGTCTGGGCTCAGTTGGATTTGTGTTTTAGTAGCTCAGTCGTGTCCGACTCTTTGTGACCCTATGGACTGCAGCCTGCAAGGCTCCTCTGTCCATGGGGATTCTCCAGGCAAGAAGACTGGAGTGGGTTGCCATGCCCTCCTCCAGGAGATCGTCCCAATCCAGAGATCGAACCCAGGTCTCCACGTTACAGGCGGATTCTTTATCATCTGAGCCACCAGGGAAACCCAAGAATACTGGTGTGGATAGCCCTTCTCCAGGAGATTTTCCCAACCCAGGAATCAAACTGGGGTCTCCTGCATTGCAGGTGGATTCTTTACCAGCTGAGCTACCAGGGAAGCCCCCAGTTGGACTTACTTACTCACTTTTGGTCAGTTCAACAGGTCTGTTGCTGAGGCATTAGCTGGTCAGTGGCTGCAGCCATCAGGTGACTAGAGCACGTGTCTTCCATCCTCCAGCAGGCTAGCCTGGACTTGTGTGCATGGTTGCACGGGAGGGTTCCAAAAGAGAGCAGAAGTCTGCAAATCACCTTGAGCCTAGATTCTGAACTAGTGTCCTTTGCTCTTCATTCTGTCAACCAAAGTAGGTCACAAGGTCAGCCCAGGGCATGGAGAAGTAGACCAGTGAACAGGGTACTCTTTCCTCACTGGTGAATCCAGTTTACCCTTCAAGACCATAACCACGTCAGGCTGCGTCACGGCCTCGGGTCATGGCTTCCTCTGTCCCTGCATTTAAAACACAGTTTGGCTGCTGTTGGTTTACTTCTTAGTAGAAAATGAGTTCCTTAAAGACAGTGACCGTGTTTCAGTCCAGGATTTGGCACATAGTGGAACATTTAAAAGTGGAAATTTTTGTGAAAATAAAGCATTCTAGCAGTTAACACCTGGCAGTGTGGACTAGAAGATAATATATGCTTGCATTTTAGGACTTGCCAGTGTTGAACAACTTTGGGGCAGACTCTAATATATCAACATCAAAATGTCTTTAAAATTAGAAAGCATTCTGAGAAGAAATCACTAAGTATCTGTGTACTATCATTAAATATTTGTGTGGTATCTTTGTCTTTTTGTTAGGTTATACATTTTTTTAATACGAGAGGCAAGTCACATTTTTATGGCATGTTTGTCAGAAGAAGCATACCCAGCCATTCACTGGCCCACTGGGATTTGGAATAACATTTCTCCTTTAGGATGTACAATGAGGAGAGATGGCAGCCGGTATCCTGGGAGTTGCTGGGGACAACATGGAATATAAATGTTTCCATTAAATGGGAGATGAGATATATGTAACATAAGCTCATCTTCCTCTGAGCATGTCTTGTCGATGCCCTAATTCTTAATTGGTGGATTTTCATGTGCATTTTTTTATTGTGTTTTAGACTCAGCTGCCTGTGTATTCCCTAAACCTGACCACATCTTCCTATCTCCGGCTTGATATCTCACCATGCATCGGAGATCAAGAGGAGTTAACATTGGGCTGCTTCTGCTCCTTTCTCAAATCTTCCAGGTTGGAATCAACAATGTTCCACCTGTCACTCTGGCAACGTTGGCTCTCAACATCTGGTTCTTCTTGAATCCCCTGAAGCCGCTGCTTAGCTCCTGCCTCAGCGTGGAGAAGTGTTACCATCAGAAGGACTGGCAGCGCCTGCTGCTTTCTCCTCTTCACCACGCGGATGACTGGCACCTATATTTCAATATGGTATCCATGCTGTGGAAAGGAATTCATCTGGAGAGAAGACTGGGGAGTAGATGGTTTGCCTACATCATCGTCACGTTCTCCCTCCTCACTGGGGTGGTGTACCTGTTCTTGGAATTTGCTCTGGCAGAATTTCTGAATGAGCCTGACTTCAAAAGGAATTGTGCTGTCGGTTTCTCAGGTAAGGCAGACATATTTCTAAAGGTAGGCTGCCTGAAGACAGTAAGGGAGGTACAGCTGTTGTTATTTTTTTTTTAATTTTATTTAACTTTACAATATTGTATTGGTTTTGCCATATATCAAAATGAATCTGCCACAGGTATACATGTGTTCCCCATCCTGAACCCTCCTCCCTCCCCATACCATCTGTTGTTACTTTATGAAGCGGGGGTTTATTTATGAAGCTGTTGTTATTTATGAAGCAGGGGTTTATTTATGAAGCTGTTGTTATTTTATGAAGCGGGGGTCCCAGCCGGTGAGGGAACTGACATCTGAGTGGCTAAGGACTGCGGGGGCTTGGATTTTGGAGAAGAGGCTGATTGGAGCACAGGAGAGTCGTCGATTTTGCTATTTCCCATTACGTTGCATTATTCATTCTTGGACAGTTTAGACTATGGTCTACCCACAGGTGGTTTTGCAAGAAATAGGATTTTGGAACTATGCCCGGGCTCCATTGTGATGGGGCCAGAGAGAGAGAAGCACTGGTGTATTTGTGATAGGGAGTTCTCTAAAAAGATCAGCAGCCTCTCAATAATGCCATTAAAGGTACCACACCCTCTGATGGCACCTCCTTACCATGATATTCTCTATACGTGTGTGTGTGCTCAGTCATGTCTGACTCTTTTGTGACCCCATGGACTGTAGCCCACCAGCCTCCTCTGTCTGTGGGATTTCCCAGGCAAGAATACTGGAGCAGGTTGCCATTTCTATCTCCAAGGGATCTTTCTGACCCAGGGATTGAACCTGAGTCTCTTGCATCTCCTGCTTTGGTAGCTGGATCCTTTACCACTGTGCCTCTTGGGGAGCCCAGTCTCTATGCACAATTTATGCTATTTAATTAGTAACAGGTCCATAGGGAGGTGGCCTTGTGTTGATTTTCTAAGTTAGGAAGCTAAGGCACAGAGAAATCAGTCATGGTTATACACCTCGTAAGTGATGGAGCTGGGATCTGAAACTAGTCTACATGACATAAACCACATGTTACGTTGCCTCTCACTGTTGCCCCTCACTAGTTCTTTTCTTAAATTTTTCTTGTAGGGCTGAATTGCCATCAGACTTAAAATAGGTCTTCTTTAAAAATTATAATGTGAAGGGTAGAAGGGAAATTGTCCTGAAACAGAAGGAAAACAAACCCTTCCCTCTCCTTTCCCTGCTGTCCTTTCCCCTTTCCTCATCTTCATGCATCTGTGTGAGAAGAAAGGAAATATGCCCTGCCTTCAATATGTCTTTCCATAGGAGTTAGGAAAAAACACATTAATGGTGTTTTTTCAAATTGAGTTAAAAATCACATCAGATCAGATCAGATCAGTCACTCAGTCGTGTCCGACTCTTTGCGACCCCATGAATCGCAGCACACCAGGCCTCCCTGTCCATCACCAACTCCCGGAGTTCACTGAGACTCACGTCCATCGAGTCAGTGATGCCATCCAGCCATCTCATCCTCTGTCGTCCCCTTCTCCTCCTGCCCCCAGTCCCTCCCAGCATCAGAGTCTTTTCCAATGAGTCAACTCTTCACATGAGGTGGCCAAAGTACTGGAGTTTCAGCTTTAGCATCATTCCTTCCAAAGAAATCCCAGGGCTGATCTCCTTCAGAATGGGATTTTGAAGTTTAAATTCAGTCGCATTTAGTACCATTGCTCCTGCTGCGGCTAAGTCGCTTCAGTCGTGTCCGACCCTGTGCGACTCCACAGACAGCAGCCCACCAGGCTCCCCCGTCCCTGGGATTCTCCAGGCAAGAACACTGGAGTGGGTTGCCATTTCCTTCTCCGATGCATGAAAGTGAAAAGTGAAAGTGATGTTGCTCAGTCGTGTCCAACTTCTAGCGACCCCATGGACTGCAGCCTACCAGGCTCCTCCATCCATGGGATTTTCCAGGCAAGAGTACTGGAGTGGAGTGCCATTGCCTTCTCCGCATTTAGTACCATTACTAGTGTGTTATTCCCATTTTATGTGTTATATATTTAGTAGCATACTCAAAGTCAGTATGAACTTCTGTTAAGAAACATTGAAAGAGATTTCCCTGGTGGTCCAGTGCTTAAGGCTCCGGGATGCCATTGTAGGGGTTGAGGGTGTGATCCCTGGTTGGATTACTAAAGTCCTACATGCTTTTTGGTGCAGCCAAAAGATCAAAGGAAAAAAAAAAGAGACATTGAAGGAATGGTTACCTTGAGGATTGTCTTTCTGCCAAATGTTGGGTTGACTTGTTGTAAGGAATAGAGTATGTTTCAAAGTCAAGGGTTGGATGTAGTCAGATAATCATTTTTACTTCAGTTAGTTTTTTTTTTTCCAGTGTTGATCATCTCTGCCTTTGGATTGCTGATATTTGTTTGCTCTTTATTCTCTTTTAGGAGTATTGTTTGCTTTGAAAGTTCTGAACAACCATTGTTGCCCTGGAGGCTTTGTCAACGTTTTGGGCTTTCCTGTATCCAACAGATTTGCTTGTTGGGTGGAACTCTTGGCTATTCATTTCATCTCGCCAGGGTGAGTGTTTACTCTTAGAGAATGCAAATGAAGGACCTGATATTCCGTGGAGAAAGAATTGTAGTAATAACGAGGTAACTGGTTCTCTTTTACAGTGAAGTTTGTTCTTTATCTCTAAGGACAGAATACAGTTAATGGTTTTAATATCAGATATTCCTGTGTTTGAATCCCATCAGCTACTGAGCTGTGTGATTTTGATGTACTTGTCTTATGTGAGTTTCCATTTTCTCACCTTTTAAGTAGAACCTGGCACACAACTTAGGGGGTTAATATTAACCAGCCTGTCAATTAGTTAATTCTAATAATGATAATTCAGAGAGGCAGCTAGAAACCATATAATTTTAAAGATAAAATATCAAAAGATATTTTAGAGGACTAATGCTTTTAAGCCACTTTAGTTGTGAATTGTCTTGGTGATTTGATAATAAGCAGAAGATTTTACCCACAGTCTTGACATATGAATTGGATCAACTCTGAACTGTTTTGGGTGGACTGAAGCACAGGACCCCATTCCCTTTGATTCACCTCAATGTCACTGTGGCTGTGTCAGAAGTACCTCTGGAACCCTGGAGCTCCAGGGAACACAGTTTGGGAATCCCTGACATCTGTAACTTTTCCTCTACAGATCAGGACAAGGAAATTCAGAAGGCTTGGAGACTCATTGAACAGCTGGTGGTAGATACCAGGCTAGTTAGGATTCCAGCCTTCTGATTCCTGGTCTGAATGTTCCCAGGGGAGTGGGGATGGAGTTGGGGGTTGCTTTTCCACTTTGATTCTTTTTTCTACTTTCTCTTCAGAAAAAGGAATGAATTGTTTTTTATTTCCCTACCTCTTCCACCAGCTGCACTTCTCTTAATCTGTGTAATGCAACTGGAAGCCCATGGTTTGCACATTTATTTTTAAACTCTGGGGGCCTGGAAGCTGTTTGGAGAACAGAGAGATTCAGGAAGGTTCAGAAAGAAGTATGGATATTTTTTGGCTGCTTTTCTTTTCAGTAAGGAGCTCTTTTGTTTTGCTTTTGGTTTGTGTGACTATGTTGGGTGTCGTACTTTATTTGAGAGTGTTCTCCTTGGGCTGCGTGCGTGTCAGGCCAGTAACCTTGAGTCCTTCTTTAATGCTAATTTCCCCTCCCATCAGGGCAGCCTTCGCCAGCTGGTCTGTAAAAGGCAGTGGTGTAGCCGCTGAACTCCACTCATTTGCAACTATATTGTTATCTTGTGACAGTTCCACCAAGAAAGCCTAACAAAATCTTCAAAGTTTTCTTTGAAAAAGGATCCAGTAATGTGTGTCCCATATCTGAACAGCCCTCTCTATACCTTGTCACTCACAGCTCCCTGACTTGCTCGATGTGACTCGGTTCTCTGTGTAGACCAGAGACTCTTGTGTGTGAGGGCAGCACCCAACATTCATATGAAAATCACTCCCTCTGGTACTTGAACTTTTATTCTATAATGAATCCATTGAATAGCTGTGCCTTTAATATTCTCATGCAACTATTGCTTAAGACTCTCATCATGCATTTTTATTTTTTAGCAATACCACCCCCGCCTCCATTCCTTTTACATAGAAAAGACATGGTTGCATTTTTATGTAATATGCTTATTCTGCATGGAGAGACCTGAAATTCTGAGCCTGGGAATTAAGTGGAATTTCCTTTGAAGTCTGAAAGACTAAATCTTTTGGTTTTTGAAGATTTGACTACTTTGAATGATAAACTGATGATATCCAGGCATCTCCTTATGTGTGTGTCCAGTAGAGACAGAGTTGAGCACTGGTCCAGCAAACCTAAGAAGGGAGGGCTTCTTTGAGATGGATCTTGGAAGAATGGGAGAAACCAGAGCTCTGCTGTTCCGCATTATTATTCTCCTGGTGGTTGTCAATTAGAATTTTCATTGGGAAAACATTGTAAATCTTTAGAACAAAGCCTGCTTTATTGATGGACTTAATGAGCTGCCCTTTGGGAGGGGAAAAAAAAAATCTGCCAAGCAAACATTAGTGGCCCTCTGTGTTTTATGAAATCCACAGAATTAGTAATTTCCCCCAGTTAGGGAGTTTTATGGAGGGAAGCCACTCCAAACAGTCAGCCCTGTGAGGGGTATGGACCTGCACAGCAGGGTGAAGTAACCACTCTTCTTTGCTGGACCTTTTGCTCTTGATACCGAAAGCTCAGCTTCTCTGTACACCAATGCTGAATCAAATTTCAGAGACAGTTTTGGGTGAAGTAGAAAAGGATAGTTTTGCTGCTTTGCAGTCAAAGGGTGACACACAGCAGGTTCAATGCCCTCAAAACCTTGTGTCCTCACTTGGGGAAGGTAGAAGTTTTATAGTAATTGTTCGAAGAGGGAATGATCAGTCCATGGCCATTTCTTCTGATGAACTGGTGGTGAGGTAAGTAAGAGTCAACATCATCAGCTTTCAGTTCCAACTAGTCTGGGGTCTACAGGCTTGTGGGCAGCATACTATCCTTAATCATTAACCTCTCCCGCTTTGAGCAGGGGTCGGTATCTACAGAGCAGCTCAGAGATTGTGTGTGTCCATTGATGGAGAGACAGGACCTTGCCTCAAGGCTGCTCTTTTGACTGTTTCTCCCTGGCTTTGCATCCTCTCCCTTCCCTGGTTAACAACTGCTTGAATCTGCCCACTGGAACTCAGGGAAGGTCCTGGAGGCTGAATGAAGGCTGTTTGCTATAGTCACAGAAATGGGGGACACAGAGGCCTTGTGCCCAGGAGCCCCGCAGGGCCCTGCACGGTGTCCCTGTCACGGTTCCCATGTGTGGCTTGTGTCAGTGACCGCTGCACCTCACTTGGTCGTTTCCTTTCCCTGTGTGTCCTGGGACCCCGCTCGGTGGTTGTGTCTGAAGAAGTGACCCTGCTCCTAAGGTGGCACAGGAGGGAGGAGATTCCAAAATTCTAATTTTCACCTTAAAGCTCAAATTTTATTGACAATAGATACCACTGGGTTTTTATGGGGTTTTTTTGAAGGCTCACATTGTTTATTTTTAAGAAAATGTGTGCCATTTTCCATTTATTTAACCATGGGCAGTCAGTTTTTCTTTCGAGTAAGTGTGATGAGGGAGAGCTCATAAAAACAGTGGCCAGTTCATCTCATAGCTCAACCAACCACACTGGTGCTTTACTGAGAGATAAGCTCCTTAGTTGGATATAGAGTTGAAGTGCTTTTTGCCTATTTCCCATTTTGTCATATAGCATATGAAAAAGATGTATGCTTTTTAAGAAATTAAAATTTTACTATTTATCAAGGATATTCTTAAGCAGAGCTTCCATTTTTCTCTTTGAGTGTGAATCTGTGGCTGTGAGACACACAGCAACTCTTGATATTTTTTTGGAGTCATTGCCTTGGTTCACTTGATTCAAACAGCCAAGCCACAAGCAGTTGTATCCCCCATTGCTTTTATGTTGTTGTTGTTTAGTTGCTAAGTCTTGTCCGACTGTTTGCAACCCCCTGGACTGTAGCCTACCAGCCTCCTCTGTCCATGGCATTTCCCAGGCATGAATACTGGAGTGGGTTGCCGTTCCCTTCTCCGGGGGATCTTCCCCACCCAGGGGTTGGACCCCTGTCTCCTGCATCGGCAGGTGGGTTCTTTACCTTTGAGGCACCAGGAAAGCCCCCGTTGCTCTTATATCATTAATGAAAATGCCAGGACATGGGAAAGGGCAAATAATGCCTCAGTATTCTTATGAAAATAGTTTGGACTTCATGAACCACCGGAAGGGTCTCTGGGGCCTCCTGTGGTCCGTGGAGCCCACTTTGAGCATCACTGCTCCCAGCTCTCGGGCTGCCTCTCTGGCACCGCACCTGGCTGTGTCTTAACTTGTATGAAAGGAAAGATGGTTGCTTCATGCAGCCAGGGCTGGGAGAGAAAGGGAAGCAGTGAAGTATGCAAGAACACATGTAACCACTGAAATCGCTAGTTAACAATTCCCGATTAGCTGAACTGTTAAGGCTTTGTCCAAAGGAGAGTGGCCACTTGTCTCTGTCATTACAGGGACTGATTATAAGTTTTGTTCCACATGGACTTAGATGCAGGGAACTCCCGTCCTGCTTTGAGTTCTCTCCTTGCTTACATTTTGTGATAAGGTGCTTCTGGCATATTCATCTAAAATGCAACACGCATGTTCTTTCTTCCCCAGTAGTGCTGAGATAGGGAACATAAAAGGCATACCTTGTGTTTGAGTGCCAGTTGACACCTCTGTGGAGTTAGCTTTGTAGCAGTCTTTTGGACTTTTGCCTTGGGAATTAGGAATGAGGTTGAGGAATAACAATTTGGACGATGATGGTTACATCATCTCCTGTCCCATGTGTTCTTCTAGAACTTCACTTAGAGATGGGGTCTGGGGCTCCTCCCCCTGAATTGAGTGGGTTTGTGGCTCATTGCAATCAATAGATGGCAGCAGAAATGCCATGTTACTTCCGAAGCAAGAAGTCCTTTGCCTTATGAGTGGCAACACTGGCCCATAGAGCCCACATTCCCTGGTTCCCCCATGCTGTGAGGAAGCAGCACAACACGCGAGTGAAAGCCTGTTAGATATAGCCGTGTGTCAGCCCAGCCTCAACATGGTGGGGGTGAGACCGGCCACCCCGTGTGCTTCCTGAATTCCTGACCCACAGAATCTGCAAGTGGAAGAAAGCAAGTGTTATTTTATGCCTCTGCATGTGGGAGATTTGTCTTGTGTAATGCCAGACAGGTGAATGAAAAAGAAGTGGGGAAAGTAGAATGAAAAGCAGAGGAGTACAAAGGACAATGTGGGAGAGAGTCTGGAGTGAAGGTGGAAGAGAGCCAAGGAGGGCGGCTTGGGGAGGAATGCATGCTGGGATGCTGTGGTACCATGGGTCACAACAGCATCACCCATCAGGTAACAGGGCTTTAAAGCAGCGGTTGGCACTTGGGGGTTCTAATCCTTTAAAGGGTTCTGAAATCAGTGTAGTGAGACCCAAGCAGCGTTTGAAAGAGAGAGGAAGGAAGGAAGGGAGAGGGGAAAGAAAAGAGACAGACAGACCAGTGTTGAATGTGATAAGGGTGTTATTTCCAGGCACTTTTGTTTTAGGTGTATGTGTGCTGCATTTCTAAAGTGTGTTTTTAGTGTGGGACACAGTACAAAAATTTGGGGAGGTGCTGCTTTAAAGCAGCTATTAGTTGCTTAAACTAGAGTTAAATGCGTTTATTCTAAGGTCCGGGATATTTATTGTCTTCAGTGGAAGAGCATTAGATTGCCAGGTCTTGAGAGGCAATGAGAATACGCTGTGATGACAGATTTCTGCCAATTTATTATTTTTCATTAGAATAAGTATTAATTCACAAGGCTTATTAATTAATAATCATGCCAGCTTTCCAGATAGCTGTCTATATGGATATGTGTGCAAACAGATTTAGACTTCACCTACCTAAATCAGAATTGCTAGTAACGATTGCTCAGTTATAAACATTATTCTTAAAAATCCTTTGGAATTCAAGAGAAAGGGTTAATCTAGAACAAAGGAGACAATGAAATATAAAAGTTGACACATTTTCCCCAAAAGTGCAACATTCCTTTCCAAGCTTTTTAATGTATTGATAGATTCATTTCCAATAGCTTAGTAGAAAATAAAACCCAAATGAATATAGGGATAAAATACCTTGGGAGTTTGTGTAAATAAGCAAAGGACAAATGGGTAGATCCAATGATACCCAAGTTAATTGTGCTTTGGAGAGAAAGCTCCTTTAACAAGATGGACACGTACACACTGCTATATTTAAAACCAATTACCAACAAGGACCTGCTGTATAGCACAGGGAACTCTGCTCAATGTTATGTGGCAGCCTGGATGGGAAGGGAGTTTAGGGGAGAGTGGATACATGTATATATGGCCTACTCCCTTCACTGTTCACCTGAAACTGTCACAACATTGTTAATTGGCTATACTCCAGTACAAAGTAAAAAGTTTTAAAAGATGGCCTGAGGGATAAGAGCTAAGGAGGAACCGTGGTCTTCTCAGGGCCAGGGAGGGTAGTGGCAGCTCACTCAGAGGAGAGACGGCTGCCCTAAGAGATTCCTGTTTTTCAAGTGTGGATTAAGCTTTTTTTTCAAGAAGTTATACCAATTCATTATGTCATTTTTGTCAGTTTTAATGCAAATTGACCTGTATTGGAGGGGCCATAATTTTTTTTTAAACCCACTTTTTTAGTAGGTATAATGTATTGTTGTCAGGGTGTTTGGTGTGCTTGTGTATGTGTGTATATACAAATGTATTTATTGGCCAGGGTGAGCGTTTTCTGAAGCATTGTTTTTCTGTTTATATTATACAATGACATATTTTATTTTGTACCTACTGGCATGGTTGCATTTTTCTACTAAAGTTGGATGACACATGTATATAGAATTGATACTCACCCTCTGTTTTATTTCATGGAAGCATGTTTTCACAGCCTGTTAAGCAGTTCAGCTTGGGTCAACATTCCAGGACTCTCCTGAGGAGATTCTTCTTCTGCATTCCTTGGGTGTCCATTTATACATTTCCTTCCTTCTCTCTTTACAGGCTCCCCTAAAGGAAAGTAATATGAGTTATAGAAAAGAGTGAGTGAGTTTGTTTGTCTCCCAGGAGGGCTTACAGTTGAACAGAACTCAAGGTGAGAGCAGTACTTAACGAAAGCAATCATTCCCTTGGGTTAGGTTTTATGAGATGAGAATGAGAACTTTGGAGGCAGAGACTTTCCCTCCCATTAGGCCTGGAACTTTTTGAGGGACAAAGGAGTGTATAAATCATTTCCCTAGCTCTGGAGTCCAAGCTTGTGGCAAGAGAGAAGGCCTGTCCTTGTCCTGAACAGCTGAGCCATCCATCCCTGACCACTTAACGAAGAGCCTCAAGTTGAATAGGAAGTGCATCAAGAGCAGAAAATAATTTTATCTGATTACTGTGTTTTCTTCTTTTTTTTTTTTCTGAGAGATTTAGTGTAACAGTTTCTTTTAAAATCTGGTTATATTACCTAAAGAATTAAACTGAAAAGAAAACAGTAGCCAAATGAGAGTGTAACCTAATTTCTCCACTCCTAATTGAAAACCAGTATATTCATGCCTGCATGGCATGGCTCATAGCTTCATTGAGTTACTCAAGCCCCTTTGCCTTGATAAGGCTGTGATCCACGAAGGGGTATTCACTGTAGGAAAGTTCAAAATATATACAGATAAAGAACACAAATTGTCCATAATCTCCTATCCAGAGAAAACTACTTTCAGCATTCTGCCATTGCACACCCCTCCCCTCAAACTCAATTCTGTTTCCTACTTTTCTTGTTTAACTTGTTACAAGTACAGCTCTTCAAAAGCCTCAGCTTTAATGGCAGTATAATGATTCGTGTTGTAGTTTCCTTATTTTCTCATTCACTAATTTTACATGCTAATTTTATTACCTAATCATCCAAATTAGAAGTGAGAATGTTTATTAAAGCATTATTTGCTAGTCTTGGCTCCCAGATCTGAATATGTCCTTGGAGTAGATTTCCAGAATCAGTTCATGGGTTTGAACTATTTTTCATGGCTCTTTTATTCATTTTACTAACTTGTTTTCTCTAAGTTGGTTCTCATTTACAGCCCACCAACAGCATATGGGAGTGCCTACTTCCCCACTTCTTGACCAGACTGAATATTTGCTATAATATTTTTTTTTAATTTGATACATAACAAAAATTGTTTCCTTACTGTTGTTTATAATCTTTTGTTAGTGAAATTGGACAACTTTTTATTCCTTTCTAATAAATTTTATTTCCTTGTCCATGACTTATCTTTGTGTCCCCAACATACTTTCAAGATGCTGCAAAACTTAGTGACTGAACAATATGAATAAATTAATTGTTTATTGTTGATGAGTGGTGATACTGAATTTCAAGGGGTTCTTATTAGATTACATATACTAAGGGACCTTAAGTACACAGTACAGTTTTAAGTTATATAAATAATAACTTGGGGCTTCCCTGATGGCTCAGTGGTAAAAAATTAACTTGTAACAGAGGAGACTTGACTGATCCCTGGGTCAGGAGGATCCCCTGGAGAAGGAAATGGCAACTCACTCCAGTATTCTTGCCTGGAGAATCCCACAGACAGAGGAGCCTGGTGGGCTACAGTCCATGGGGTCACAAAGAGTTGGTTGTGACTGAGCAGGCACACACAAATAATAACTTAGTGTTTATGGGGATTTTTTTTGTCTGATATTAATCGATAAAGACTTAATTATAGCTAAGGACAGAAAGCCTTTTACACTGAAAATAAGAAATCTGATAGGTTGCTTTAGGAGTAGACTGAAGACAGGTTTTACCTATTTGTATGTTTCAAATAAATAAATTTTACTTTTTAGAATAGCCTTAGATTTACAGAAAAATTGTAAAGAGATACAGAAAGTTCCCCCATAACCTGCACCCAGTTTCACCTAATTTTGACATCTTAATGTCATGTATGGATATGAGAATTGGACTATACCTGTGGCGGATTCATTTTGATATTTGGCAAAACTAATACAGTTATGTAAAGTTTAAAAATAAAATAAAATTAAAAAAAAAAAAATAAAAAAAAAATAAGGCTGAGCACCAAAGAATTGATGCTTTTGAACTGTGGTGTTGGAGAATACTCTTGAGAGTCCCTTGGACTGCAAGGAGATCCAGCCAGTCCACCCTAAAGAAAATCAGTCCTGAATATTCATTGGAAGGACTGATGTTGAAGCTGAAACTCCAATACTTTGGCCACCTGATGCAAAGAGCTAACTCATTTGAAAAGACCTTGATGCTGGGAAAGATTGAGGGCAGGAGGAGAAGGGGAGGACAGAGGATGAGATGGTTGGATGGCATTACTGACTCAATGGGCATGAGTGTGAGTAAACTCCGGGAGTTGGTGATAGACAGGGAGGCCTGGTGTACCACGGTCCATGGGGTCACGAAGAGTAGGATATGACTGAGTGACTGGACTGAACTGAACGTTAGTATGGTATATTTGTTACAGTTGATGATCCAATATGATGCATAATTATTAACTAAACTCCTTTATACAGATTTCCCTAGTTTTTACCTGATGTCCTTTTTCTGTTCTAGGTTCTTAACTGGACTTCTGTGTGACATTTCATGTCTCCTTAGGCTCCTTTGTTAATCAGCTTGGGCAGTAATAACAAAATACTATAGATTGGATGGCTTGAATAACAGAATTTAATTTTCACACAGTTCTAGAGGCTAGAAGTTCAAGATTAAGGTGCCAGCATGGTTGATGTCTAGCGAGGAGTCTCTTCCTAGCTTATCATGGCTATCTTCTTACTGTGTCTTCACATAACAGAGAGACCGAAAGAGAGAGCATGCAACAATCATGACAGTTCAGTCGCTCAGTCGTGTCTGACTCTTTGCCACCCATGAATTGCAGCACGCCAGGCCTCCCTGTCCATCACCAACTCCCGGAGTTCACTCAAACTCACGTCCATTGAGTCGATGATGCCATCCAGCCATCTCATCCTCTGTTGTCCCCTTCTCCTCCTGCCCCCAATCCCTCCCAGCATCAGAGTCTTTTCCAATAAGTCAACTCTTTGCATGAGGTGGCCAAAGTACAGGAGTTTCAGCTTTAGCATCATTCCTTCCAAAGAACGCCCAGGACTGATCTCCTTTAGGATAGACTGGTTGGATCTCCTTGCAGTCCAAGGGACTCTCAGGAGTCTTCTCCAATACCACAGTTCAAAAGCATCAATTCTTCGGCGCTCAGCCTTCTTCACAGTCCAACTCTCACATCCATACATGACCACTGGTAAAACCATAACCTTGACTAGCCGGACCTTTGTTGGCAAAGTAATGTCTCTGCTTTTCAATATGCTGTTTAGGTTGGTCATAACTTTCCTTCCAAGGAGTAAGCGTCTTTTAATTTCATGGCTGCGGTCACCATCTGCAGTGATTTTGGAGCCCAAAAAAATAAAGTCTGACACTGTTTCCACTGTTTCCCCATCTATTTCCCATGAAGTGGTGGGACCGGATGCCATGATCTTCGTTTTCTGAATGTTGAGCTTTAAGCCAACTTTTTCACTCTCCACTTTCACTTTCATCAAGAGGCTTTTTAGTGCCTCTTCACTTTCTGCCCTATGGGTGGTGTCATCTGCATATCTGAGGTTATTGATATTTCTCCCAGTAATCTTGATTCCAGCTTGTGCTTCTTCCAGCCCAGCGTTTCTCATGATGTACTCTGCATATAAGTTAAATAAGCAGGGTGACAATATACAGCCTTGACATACTCCTTTTCCTATTTGGAACCAGTCTGTTGTTCCATGTCCAGTTCTAACTGTTGCTTCCTGACCTGCATATAGGTTTCTCAAGAAGCAGGTCAGGTGGTCTGGTATTCCCATCTCTTTCAGAATTTTCCACAGTTTATTGTGATCCACACAGTCAAAGGCTTTGGCATAATCCATAAAGCAGAAATAGATATTTTTCTGGAACTCTCTTGCTTTTTTAATGATCCAGAGGATGTTGGCAATTTGATCTCTGATTCCTCTGCCTTTTCTAAAACCAGCTTGAACATCTGAAAGTTCACAGTTCACATATTGCTGAAGCCTGGCTTGGAGAATTTTGAGCATTACTTTACTAGTATGTGAGATGAATGCAATTGTGTGGTAGTCTGAGCATTCTTTGGCATTGCCTTTCTTAGGGATTGGAATGAAAACTGACCTTTTCCAGTCCTGTGGCCACTGCTGAGTTTCCCAAATTTGCTGACATATTGAGTGCAGCACTTTCACAGCATCATCTTTCAGGATTTGAAATAGCTCCACTGGAATTCCATCACCTCCAGTAGCTTTGTTTGTAGTGATGCTTTCTAAGGCCCACTTGACTTCACATTCCAGGATGTCTGGCTCTAGGTGAGTGATCACACCATCATGATTATCTTGGTCATGAAGATCTTTTTTGTACAGTTCTGTGTATTCCTGCCACCTCTTCTTAATATCTTCTGCTTCTGTTAGGTCCATACCATTTCTGTCCTTTATCGAGCCCATCTTTGCATGAAATGTTCCCTTGGTATCTCTAATTTTCTTGAAGAGATCTCTAGTCTTTCCCATTCTGTTGTTTTCCTCTATTTCTTTGCATTGATTGCTGAGGAAAGCTTTCTTATCTCTTCTTGCTATTCTTTGGAACTCTGCATTCAGATGCTTGTATCTTTCCTTTTCTCCTTTGCTTTTCACTTCTCTTCTTTTCACATCTATTTGTAAGGCCTCCCCAGACAGCCATTTTGCTTTTTTGCATTTCTTTTCCATGGGGATGGTCTTGATCCCTGTCTCCTGTACCATGTCATGAACCTCCATCCATAGTTCATCAGGCACTCTATCTATCAGATCTAGTCCCTTAAATCTATTTCTCACTTCCACTGTATAATCATAAGAGATTTGATTTAGGTCATACCTGAATGGTCTAGTGGTTTTCCCTACTTTCTTCAATTTAAGTCTGAATTTGGCAATAAGGAGCTCATGATCTGAGCCACAGTCAGCTCCCGGTCTTGTTTTTGCTGACTGTATAGAGCTTCTCCATCTTTGGCTGCAAAGAATATAATCAGTCTGATTTCGGTGTCGCCTATCTGGATGTCTCTGCTTTTTAATATGCTGTCTAGGTTGGTCATAGTTAGATGCTGTTTTTCCTAAATGTCCATGTGTATAAGCATTAACTTCTTTGATTTGCCCTCTTGTGATTCAGAAGCAGTGTTCAGTTAACCATTGGCAGGATTTCTAAGCAAGTTTTTTGTTTTCTTTAAATTAATTTATTTAAATTGGAGGCTGATTGCTTTACAATATTTTGGTGTTTTTGTCATACATTGACTTGAATGAGCCACGGGTGTACATGTGTCCCCCATCCTGAACCCCCATTCCTCTAAGCAAGTTTTAATTTAGGTATATGAACATATATTGTCTTTTCTTAAATGGCACTGCTGTGGTTCCATTGTAAGATGTGCACGTCATACACAGAGGTAGATATGAGAAATTTCCATCCCAACTAGAGCACACTAGCGTGGAGGACTCCTGCTGTCGGTAAATTACTCAGACCTTGTTTCAGACCTGCTTCACCCAATCAGTTGGCTCAGAATAACAGAGAAGAACAGTAGGCAGAAATGAGGAAGCAGCTGTTTTTCCAGTTGAGCGAAGAGTTGTCTGGAATAAGGTTCACTGCGCAGGTTGAAACTAATTGGCCATCATGCTGTGATGTAATTGTGGGTTTGTGGATGATAATACCTACCTAATCTGTACTTAACTAACTAGGCTTGTTAATGATCAATTCTGGTGACTTGGTGACAGGTGCAAGGCTTGGGTTTACTATACTGACTGTCTCAGGTAATGATGACTACAAGTTAGTTTTAAAAGATGAAATTTTTTATAAATTAAAGTGATATGCCATAAGTTAATAGCTGCATCTTATTAAATTAAAGAGCCCTGTGTAATATGTGTTTTACAGGAAAATACGTTTTTTGATCTGAAAAGTTAATTACCAATTGCAGCAATTATTTTGAGTTGATTGTCTTCTTACTAATAGTTTTTTCATTAAAAAAATGAGCCCTGTGAAGTATAGTACATTTATTTCCCTTGGGAGTATCAGTGTTTAGAATGTGCACTTTGGTCTACTTGGATCTTTTTTTCAGGAGACAGTTATTGGAGATAAATGTTACACAGAGTTCACTCTCAACTAGTAAGATGATAAATCACATCTCTGTAGATTTTGTGGTATATTTACTTAATTCTTCCCATTTCAGTATAAGAAGGAATGTTTTTAAATAGAAAGCTCTTTATATTTGCTAATTTTCCCCTCCTCTTCTGCAGGATTAAGTGATTTTTAGTTAAAAGTCTTGGGAGTTAAATAGTCAAGAGGACTGTTTTCCATTTACATTCAGGTTTGGTTTAAATTATGCAAAATGAAGACAGTCGGTGCTATGAATTGAAATCATTAGTGCATCAATTATTCCATGATAACCAGCTGAGAGCAGGCTGCAGACTACATGAATGTTCCTTCCATTTCAACTTGGCTTCTCATTAGCTTATATGAGAGATAAAATAATTTGATTCTAATTTATCTCTCTTTAAATGGACATTGTTCCCCTCTGAATTCAAGAGGAGAGCATTTTAATTTTGCAGTTGTTTATAACACACAGGTCAAATAAATAACAAATTTTATTTCCAGCAATATATATCTCCTTTATGATTTATATTACTGTAGTTTCTTGATTCTAAGACATACTTTCTCCCCCTGCATCTTTTTAGGGCAAAATAAGCCATGAACATAATAAAGATAACATCATAAATCTGTGGGGATAATAAGGGTTATTTAGCAAATGGTTCTTGAAGAAGAGTTGAACCATTTGGAAGAAACTGTTGTTGTTCAACTTATAGTTTTAATTCAGTATACCCTAAAACAACTTTCATATAGATTATGTTTAGAAGATTTAAAAAATAGCATCTAAAAAATGTCTAAGAAATTTCAGTGAGGTAAATTTTTCAGGTCTTGAGTTGAGAGGAAACTTCCAAACATAAAACAATAACACAATCTCAAATGTAGGTAAAAGCAATTTTCTCTAGGTCCAAATATACTATTAGTTAAAAGACCAAAAATATATTAGAAATATATTTGGAAAAAGAAGATCATATTTTTGGTGGTGAATGGTACTAATTGCAAGAAAAAGTCCATCAATAGGCTGTTAACAGAAAAAAAAATGAATGCGTGACCTAATAAATGTATGACAAAAATTCATTATTGACCAAATAATGAGTATTAAAATAATGGGCTATTTTACTTATTAAACCAATAAGACTTAAAGATTATCACAGTTGTTAAGAGTTTGGTGAAATGAGAGTTTACATAAACTTCTGTTGGTGCTGTATCTTGGTATAAACTTTCTGAAAAGTCATTTGGTGATATGTATCGAAAGCTGCAAAAAGTTTATACCCTTTAATTTGGTAATTACTTTTCTAGGAAATTGTCCAAATTAGAAATAACAGTAAATACAAAAAATGATAGATGTAAGCATATTTATTGTCATAAAGTGTTGGAAAATTGGAAACCACTTAACAATCCAATAACAGGTAAATGGTTAAATGATAATGTAGTAGAATATTATATAGCCATTAAAATGCTATTTTCAGAGATTATCTTAATGAATTGGAAGATCCTCAAGTTGAGTAGAAAGTAGAATACAAAGTATTACATGTGGTGTGGTTTCAATTTTTTTTCCAAACTAAGAATAGTCACAAAAAGGGCTAAGGAAAAACAAATAACAATATTATTAGTGTTAATGTTGTGGAATTTTATCATTTTTCTTTAACTGTTTTTGGTCAGATTCTCTATAGTGAGCATGCATTGTTTACATGGAAAGACTTGAGTTATTAAAATATAAACACCGTATTTGCATGATCCTTAACTTTCTTGTCCCTCCCAAGTTCAGGAGGGCAGAGCTATCATCTATCCTGTTCTCTGCGTATCCTCAGTGTCTACAATAGTGCTTGGTACATCATAGTCAGTAAAATGTATGTTTGTTGAATAAAGACACTTTGAGGTGACTAGCCCAATTAAAGATAATAGGCAAAGTGTAAGTTGAGTTACTGACCTTGTTCAGAAGTCTAGCATGGAAAGAAGTCAGATGTAAAACCTGAGTGCCTAGTTAGAAGGCAGCGTCCATTCAAATGGGCAAAGAGAAAATGACATTCAGGAGGCTGAGAGGCAGCTCAGCAATGGGGCTAGGATGGTGGAAGTGCCCCTGGGCTCATCTCATCCTCCTGAGAGACCACATGTTCCTACATCAGATAATGAGATAAACAGGGACTGTGCACCAGCTACAAAGGCAGCTTGAATCACCTCTAAAACTGCAGAGATTTTATAGGCTATATTATCTGATCACAAAGTAATGATAAGGACTTAAAAAAGTAAATATGAGGGGCATCCCTGGTGGTCCGGTGGCTACGACTCTGAGCTCCCAATGCAGGCGGCCTGGGTTCAATACCTGGTTGGGAAACTAGATCCCACGTGCTGCCACTAAGCCCTGCTGCTGCTGCTACGTCGCTTCAGTCGTGTCCGACTCTGTGCAACCCCATAGACAGCAGCCCACCAGGCTTCTCGTCCCTGGGATTCTCCAGGCAAGAACACTGGAGTGGGTTGCCATTTCCCTCTCCAATGCATGAAAGTGAAAAGTGAAAGTGAAGTTGCTCAGTCGTGTCTGACTCTTAGTGACCCCATGGACTGCAGCCCACCAGGCTCCTCCGTCCATGGGATTATCTAGGCAAGAGTACTGGAGTGGGGTGCCATTGCCTTCTCCGACTAAGACCTGGTGCAGCTAAATACACAAATACTTAGGGGGAAAAAAGACTGAATTTGAGTAAAAGGAAAAAAAAAATCCCAATAATTATTCATAATCACTTGGAAATTTAAATAACTCCCTGATGAAGAGGAAATGATAATTAAAAAAAAAAACTTTAGAAATGAATAGCTGGAGCACTCCATATCAAACCCTTAAGTTCTTTTTATAATATAGTAAGAAAGTTTTTTAAAAAGCTTTAAAAGGTAAATAAGTGAAGTCCTCATCTTAAACTAAAAAAGGAATCAATATAAGATTAAGGAAAGATGGAATTGGTAAAAGTAAAACTTTTTTAAAGAAAAAATAGATAACTGGAAGGCCATATCTTTGAAAAGATGAATCAAATGGGCAAACCTGTGGCAAGCTTAATTAAGAAACTTAGAAGGAAAATTTGAAACATAAATATGAAAAAGATGTAAGCATAGATATGGAGGAAGCTGGATCAACTTTCAAATGGATGTATGTTTTCATAAACTTTTTTTCCCTGTATTAAGAGATAGCTTTTTTGATTATTAAAATTTTGGACTCATTAAACCCCAAATTTCTTTATAAAAGAAAACATTATGGAACAAATAATATGGGTATGTAATTTTTTACAAGTCTCTGAGTTTCCAAGAGGTATTCCAACATCGGTATTGCATACACACTTGTAGAATTTATTTGATGAGATCTTACCAAGTGTCAGTTTGTGAGGACTTAAATCCTGTAACTTTGGAGGGAAGATGTCCCACTGTAGCTGACATTGCACAGATTTTTTTTTTTTTTTCTTATTTAGAACTTCTTGTTTTAGTGGCCATGTGGGACTTTAGCTCCCCAACCAAGGATAGAACCCATTCCCACTGCTGTGGAGGCACAGAGTCTTAACTGCTGGACCACCAGGGAAGTCCTGACATTGTGCAAATTTTGATGAACCAGCTGATTTTACTTGGAGGGTGGCATGCATTCATCGAATGATAGAAACCAAGTAACTTGAACTCTGAACAAAGGCTCGCCTTGCTTCCTATTCCTCTCCAGTGATTTTGTGAAGTGTGCTGCTCCAGCGGGTAAAAATACTTAAGGACTTGATAATGAAAGACCTTATACAGAGTCTGCTTCTCTAGCACATATTTTTATAGATGTTGAAAACGTTGTTGTCAAATGGTATTTTAAAAACTGTCAGGTGTGTGTGTTTTTCAAATGAGTTTTAAATAATTCAGTACTATGCAGGCGGTAGAAAAACGGCTTTATAAACTTGCAGTGCTCTTTTGTACTGAATATACAAGTAGAGTCTATGAATTAAAAATGAACACTATCCAATCCATCTTTTTACCAATAACCAGTGTAGTGTTGATGGAAATTCACTGTTACTGTTTTTTCTTTGTTTTTTTACATTTTCCCATTAGAAAATTGCCTTGAAGTTATTTAAGCATAGGTATCTTGTGTGTGTGTGTGTGTGTGTGTGTGTGCATGCATGTTCTGTAGTGTCTGACTCTTTTGCGACCCCATGGCTGTAGCCCTCCAGGCTCCTCTGTCCGTGGGATTCTCCAGACAAGAGTACTGGAGTGCGTTGCCATTTCCTCCTCCAGGTGCTCTTCTCCACCCGGGGATCGCACCTGTGTCTCTTGCGTCTCCTGCACTGGCAGGCAGGTTCTCTGCCACTTGTCACCTGGGAAGCCATCGTGTGTACTTATGGTGAAATAGGTTTCCAGCAGGAGCGATGTCTGGTTTGTCTGTCCTGATGGCTGACTCCTGGCAGCCTCCTTCCCTTTTCTTCCCTCTTGTGTGCTGCTGACTGAGGGATGAGCAAAGAGTCCATGTGGAAGGTAGTTCACTTTGAGTAAGTGTCAGAATCCTCAGAGCATGCCCATCCAGACAGTTGGTGTCTGAGTAACCTTGTGGAAGATTAAAAGTCCTCTCCTTGATTCGAGAGTCTAATTGGGAGTAAAAAAGTAAGGGTCATGGATTGTTATGAGTCTTCACCACATTTCTCATTGATTCATCACTCCTCTCATATTTCTCCTGATCTCATCCAGGAAAGCTCATCCCTGGATAAAGCTAAGTGGCATGCATCATCCTATGTACAGTTCTTCTTCCTGCCCATAAAGAATTATAGGTTTTCTGAAGGCATAAGAATTTTCTTCTTCATCATGGTCATTACTACGGCTCATATTTGATTTTGTTTCCCTCAGGTGTTTGGCACTAATAATAGTGGTATTAGTCATGTTCTAAAAAGATGCTTACTCCTTGGAAGAAAAGCTATAATCAACCTTGACAGCATATTAAAAAGCAGAGATGTTACTTTGCCAACAAAGGTCCATCTAGTCAAGGCTATGGTTTTTCCAGTAGTCATATATGGGTATGGATGTGAGAGTTGGACTATAAAGAAAGCTGAGCACCGAAAAATTGATGCTTTTGAACTGTGGTTTGGAGAATACTCTTGAGAGTCCCTTGGACTGCAAGGAGATCCAACCAGCCCATCCTAAAGGAAATCAGTCCTGAATATTCATTGGAAGGACTGATCCTGAAGCTGAAACTCCAATACTTTGGCCCCTGATGCGAAGAGCTGACTCACTGGAAAAGACCCTGATGCTGGGAAAGATTGGTGGTGCGAGGAAAAGAGGATGACAGAGGATGAGATGGTTGGATGGTATTACCAACTCAATGGGCATGAGTTTGAGTAAACTCCTGGAGTTGGTGATGGACAGGGAGGCCTGGCGTGCTGCAGTCCATGGAATCGCAAAGAGTCTGACATGACTAAGCAACTGAACTGAACTGAGTCATGTTCTGGTGTTGTCAGATCTCTAACCTGAGAACCTCAGAGTTAGGCATTAAATGGCTTTCATGGCAAAAGATTTAAGGTGTATTTGCCAGGATGGAAAAATGACCATAAAGTCACAGTGGTTGAAAACACCTATCTTTAAGCTCTTTTGCATTGTAGCAGTTTTAGGGCAAATTTTAAAGATTTGCCCTAAGAAATGGTAAAAGTTCATTTAAAATTCATAAACTGCACTCCAGTGTCTCTCTCAGTGCACCACATATGATTGCTATCAAATGTCCTGAGCAGACTGATTATATACTGTTTAACACACAACCTTTGTAATGGTGTTTCAGATGATACAAGACTGACTCGTTCTGAGTACAGTAGGGACCCCCTTCTTCTGATCGAATATGTTCCGAGACCCACAGTGGATGCCTGAAATCAGGGATCATGCTGTACCCTGTATGAATGTTCTTCCTCTACATACATACCGAGGATAAAGCTCAACTTATAAATTAGACACAGAGATTAATAGTGGTTGTTGTTGCTGTTGTTCAGTTGCCAAGTCATGTCCAGCTCTTTGCAACTCCGTGGACGGCAGCATGCCAAGCTTCCCTGTCCCTCACCATCCCCTGGAGTTTGCCCAAGTTCACATCCATTGAATCGGTGATGCCATCCAACTGTCTCATCCTCTGTCACCCACATCCTCCTGCTTTCAGTCTTTCCCAGCATCAGGGTCTTTCCAATAAGTTAGCTGTTCACATCGGGTGGCCAAAGTATTGGAGCTTCAGCTTCAGCATCAGTCCTTCCAATGAGTATTCAGGGTTGATTTTTTTTTTTTAGGATTGACTGGTTTGATCTCCTCACTGTCCAGTGGAGTCTCCAGAGTCTTCTCCAACACCACAGTTCAAAAGCATCCATTCTTCTGTGCTCAGCCTTCTGTATGGTCCGACGCTCATATCCATACATAACTACTGGAAAGAGTAACAGTAACAATAATAAAATAGAACAATCACAACAATATCCTGCAATAAAAGTTATGTGAATGTGGTCTCTCAGAATACCTTATTGTACAAATTTAATATTTTTTCCATCTTAATTAAATGCTTATCACACACCATGATAGCCAAACTTTTGCAGTTTGAGATGTGCCAGCAAAGCTAGCACAAATCTTTTTCCCTTCTTCTCAATTTCATTGATAGAAGATTCATTCTTATTGCAGATTTTAGCAACCTCAGCGTACGGTTTTTCCTCTTTATTAAGTTGAAAACTTCTACCTTTTCACTTAAAGGAAACACTTTAAGGCTTATCTTTGGCAGATCTGAATTGCCCTTGTACTTTGGGGCTATGATTAAGTAAAATAAGAGTGACTTGAACACAAATCCTTGGATACCATGGCAGTTGATCTGATAACCCAGATGCTACTCAATATCTCCAGACATATATGCTGGACAAAAGGATAGCTGACAGACTGAGACAGTGACAGATTTCATCAGGCTACTCAGAGCAGCACACAATTTAAAATTTATGAATTTTTTATTTCTAGAATTTTCCATATAATATTTTTGGACCATGGTTGACCTTGGGTTGCTGAAACCTCAGAATGCATAATCATGGATAAGGGGACACTGTTATATTTAGCCTGAAATGACTCACGAGAGCTGTTGTTTCCTGTCCACATAGAGGTGGACTGCCCAGCTAATGAGATGGGTGTTTTTCCTATGCCTCATGTTGTTCTAAGATCCTCTTCCGAAGTCTTCATTTTTAATGATGACTTTGACGTCTTTTGATCTACATTCTATAGAATTTTGCATGCTGGTTTCAGTTGAGTTTTCATAAGGTTCAACTCAGAATCAGTGCTTTAAAAAGAAAAAAGATTGGATGGGGAACGGGCATCAAAAGATCTTAGAAAACAGTAAAGAAAATTAAAACCACCTGGTGAAACAAGTCTTTTAGTAGATTTGAAGGAGGCACACATAGCTGTTTTGAAAGTTTGTTGAGGGGTACAAATTAGAAATCAGTACATTAGTTCATTTTGGGGAAATGTTTTATGGGTAAAACATGATCCAGTATATTGTTAGACTTGTGTTACATGAACAGTTATATGGTTTCTGGTCACACATGTGGCCTCTTATCCTCATGTTCCTCACTGAAGATTATACATCCTAATTATGCTTTCCCAGACTTAAAAAGTCTGAGCAAAAGCAAGCAGAAGGTATATCCATCAGTGAGGAAGCACTGGGTACAGATGCATTACTCAGTTCTCCTCCTTTCAACACACAGTTATTGAGCATCACTCCTGCTTTCTCTTAGATCGCCCTTTTATAACCCTGGCCCTTGGTTTTACTTTTCACAAATTCAGTTCCTCATCTGTTATGTAGGAACTGCAACAGTATGCATTTCATGGATTTGTTGGGAGGACTAAAAAGATAAACAGAAAAAGTCCTGAAATCAGCATCAGACTCATTGGAAAAGCTCCCACCATTTCAGTGCCTCTGAGCTGTCTTCTGTGGGTAGAAAAAGAATGGCAGATGAAGCTCACACAAGTCTGAGGACATCAGAGCCCCTGAGAATGACACCTTACTGGACAAAAGTATCTACGTATTTCAGAGAGCTCTTGAAATAGTAGGTGCTCTGTCGCTCAATAGGGTCCAGATCTTTGCAGCTCCCTGGACTGTAGCCTGCCAGGCTCCTCTGTCCATGGAATTTTCCAGGCAAGAATACTGGGGTGGGCTGTCATTTCCTACTCCAGGGGATCTTCCCACCCCAGGGATTGAACTCGCATCTCCCATGTCTCCTGCACTGACAGGCAGGTTCTTGACCACTAGTGCCATCTGAGAAGCCCTTTAGAGATAGTAAATGAGTATTTAAATATAGTGTTTCTCAGTTTTAACAAGTGAGGTGAGTGGATTTTGACTCACATTTTAACACTTCCAGTGTATTAAGCATTATATGGACCACTTTTATATGTATTTTCTCTTTTATTTCTTGCAATGGTATTTTTATTTTCTCCCACACGTGACAAATTGAGCTGTATCTAATACAAGGGAATGGTGGTTGATTTAGTCACTAAGTCATGTCCTACTCTTATGACCCCATGGACTGTAGCCTGCCAGGCTCCTCTGTCCAAGGGATTCTCCAGCCAAGAATACTGGAGTGGGTTGCCATTTCCTTCTCCAAATACAGCTCACTGGGAATTCATACAGTGAGTTGAACATTTGGGTTAATATTTCTTTAGTGTGGTAACATCCTTTTTGACACTTTTATTAGAATTTTCAAGCCTTACATGTCAGGCTTTCTCACAAGACTGCAGCAGAGATATCTGTCAGCACAGAGGTCTCATTTGAAGGCATGACTGGGGAAGGAGCTGCTTCCATGCTTATATAGCTTTTGAAAGAACTCAGTTCTTTGTGGGTTGTTGGACTGAGAGCCTTGCTGTCGGCTCTCAGCTGGAGGCCATCCTTAGTTCTCTGCCACTTGAATCTCTCTGTAGGTCAGCTCACCATATGGCAGCTTCCTTCATCAAAGCCAGCGAGGAAGAGTCTGCTCACAAGGCAAAAATTAGTTTTATGTCATATGATCATGGAAGTAGCATGCTTTATTCTATAGGTTAGAAGCAAGTCCCAATCCCATCCATGCTTATGAAGAAAGAGTTTATGAAGGGCATGAATACTAGGAGCCACCAAGCTCCTCTTAGAATCTGTCCACCAGAGCTTCTTTCTCAGGAGAGCTCTCTCCACACAGTGACAGGGTAGACCAACAGCTCCTGTCTTATGTCGTCATAAAGCTAGTGATTATAGAGAAAAATAGAGCCACTTACCTCCTTGTCATCCATATATGTACCTGTTCCTTACCAGTTAGGATTCTTGATGGAAAACAGAAATTAACTCTGGCATATTTGACCATGGAAAGACGTACTGGAAGGATGACAAGCAACTCCTAGAATTGTTGAGAAGAATGAAATATTGGGCTGGGGGAAGACCTGTGAGAACTGGATGGACCCTTGTGCCATTGCCACCACCTCACTGCACTCTCAGCACTGTCTTCTCAAGATTAGGTGTGAGATGTGTCTCACTGGCCATGTATCGGTCCCATGTCTGTGCTCCAGCTGCCAGCAGGGGAGGTGAGGGGACATCTGCCCTGCTTGGGTCTCCATCAAAGGTGGGACTGTGTATCTTCAACCGTGACAGTGCTCCCCAGATGAGCCCCTGTGGATCTCATGGCTTCACTGGGATTACGTTGTCCACCCAGATGTTCAGCCTAGTATGTTGTCTTACATAAACACATTCTACTCTAATGGGCGGTTTTCAGAACTGTTGCAGCTGGTGGTTCTTTGCCCTTGTTCAACATCAACTGTGCCTCACAGGCATGCCAATAAAGTGGCTACAGGAGCCGCATGTGATGTCCATGGCATGTCTGGGTCTCTAAGTCATGGTGAAGGTTGGGCATTTGTCGAATTTTGATTCAGACCAAATTTAACCACAAATGGAATTTACCTTTTCTGAAATTATAGGTTAGCTTTATGATCCAGTTTTGTTTCCCAATCTTTCTGTTGGATTTAGAGGCTCAGGGATTACCCTAGCTCTTTACTGTCTTCAATTTTGACCATGTTTATATGACTCTCTTGAATACGTGGGTGCATTAGCTAAATTATCATGTTTTCCTAAGAACAAAAAACTTGTAAATCTTTTGAAGTAAGTTCACATGTTTCCTTGCACGTATTTTCAAAGCTATACCTACTCTCTTGCTGCCTTTCGGAATATATTAAGACCAACTTACCAAGAAGGAAAACAGATGTCACTTCTCTGGGGGTACATTGTAGGGTAAAGAGTCTTGCCAACACTCAAAATGTTTTTCTTGTTAGCCTGCCATGCCAGCTGAAATCTCATCATTAGAATTTGAATTTTGTCTTAAGATCAGTGGGCCTCAACCCCAACACATAAAATCACCTGGGGAATTAAAAACAACATAATCAACAAGTAACCCAACAAACAGCAATGTCAGGATACCACTCGAGAACAATTCTGCAGAATTTCTGTGAGTGGTGTCCAAGGAGCCATGACTTTGAAAATCTCTTTAAGAGACTCAGTTGAGAGCTAGGATTAAGAGCCAGTGGATTATACTACTGCCTGGTAAGAGAAGCCTACCATTGGTGTTCTGGTATGTATAAGTGCAGTGTAGAAGTCACTGCCACAGTTCACAGCCAAGACTGTTCCTTGCTGTCCTTCTCTTCTTGTGTACCCCGTAATGAACTCTCATTAATTGGGGTCATCTAAGCCAGTCTCTTCCTACAGCTTCAAAGAGCCCAACTACCATAGGGCCATGAGATTTCTATGACACTCCTGAAAATACCTCTAAAAGGCTGATTTGCTTCATAACAGTAGCATATGTTAAAATCAGGCTATAAACAATCCCACTTCTCTTTCATTTCACATTTACTTTCTGGAGGTGATATGCACATAACCATTCATGTGGTATCCAGAAATATTTTCGTCTGTAGTAATAGCAGATGGCAGAGCATTTTTCCTGTGCCAAGTTGCATTTACTCTGCCACAGCACAGTGTGGAAGTGATCATGGCCTCTTTCAAATAGTCTGACTTCCCGTGTGCGTTTCAGTTGTGGTGGGAAGTTTTCTTGCGTATCACTTCAATATGTTGTAGATTTACTTGGAATCCTTGGAATGTGTGCCTGGTGTAGTCACATGAAAAGTACTTTGAAAAATATTTTTGAAGCTTAATGATTAAAAGTCATCAATTCACAACAAACATTCCGTAAGCATCTGCTGTGTACTAAGCTAGTGGTTTTCCATTAGGATAGGTGGTGTGGTCTCCAGGAAGGATGTTGGAAATTTACAGGGTTATTTTCAGGTATCATAATGATTAGTGGGGGAGCTACTGGCACTTGGTTTGTGAAGACCACAGGTACCAGCTGCCCTGCAGCCTGCAGGACTGTCCCCTTCAACAAGAATGTCCTGCATACACCACACCCCCATTCTGTTGAAAGGACTTTTATGTAGGTGAAAAACCTGTTTATGATTATCTGAGCCTGAAACCTAATTGTGCTTTTCATGTAAACACAAAGATTTTCCTCTTTGGCATGGATTTAATAGGCAGTGACTTTTTCCAGGAAAATTGTAAATTGAATTGTAAATGTAACTTAAGAGAAGATTGTACTTTGCATTATTCAGAGTCAAAAGTCTCCCATAAAGTCATGTCACCAATGAAACCCTGCCTGCGGTGTTTGAGTCACAGAAAGCCCATCTGTCCCCACCTGCGTTTGTGAATCTCTCCTTCATGCAGATTCCATACATAGGGGCAAAGAAAGGACCGCTTTGTGTGTCTTCTGGTGGTGGTGTGCCTGAACATTTTTTTTTAAATCTCATTTATTATTTTTGGCTGTGCTGGGTATGCATTGCTTTGTGAGGGCTTTCTCTAGTTGCGGCGAGTAGGGGCTTCCCTTGTTGGGGAGCATGGGCTCTGGGGCACGGCTTCAGTAGTCGCAGTGTGGACTCAGCAGTTACGGTGCATGGACTCAGCTGCTGCACGGCTTGTGGAATCTTCCCAGGCCAGGAACTGAACCCATGTCTCCTGCATTGGCAGGTGGCCACTAACACTGGACCACCAGGAAAGTCCCTGAACATTTGTAATTCATAGTATTTTATTGTGTGATTTAAAATTTTCTAGTGTTTACAGCTGGGGCATTGAATTGAGATTCAGTGTATGTGTTGTGTCTGTGTTTTTAAAAATGTGTGTGTAGATACGTTATTTATAAATTCCATTACAAGAAAACAGAGTGAGCGTTAAAGAATATTCGGGCTTGGGGGTCATTAGGTGTGATAGGGTTCGTAGCCAGTAGGTTAAGCAGCAGGGCAACAGCAGACACACCTGCAGACAAGGAAAGTCTTAAATGCTGGAGGAACTCAGACGATACTCCAAGAGCCAAGAAGCTGCTCCTGCCTTGTCCTGAGGCAGCGGTCAAGGGTGATCAGGAAGGCTGTTTCACTCGGGCTCAGCTAGGCAGAGGGCACAGTGCATATTAAGCTGTGCGGAGTGGAATCATGGCCTTTGCAAATGGCTCAAGCCTGGGATGGGACAGGGCTTGAGGGCAGTGCAGAACAGATGGAGAGATTTGAGGCAAATGGAACCTACTCAACAGTGATATGGAAGATATGGGAGAGGGAACCTAGGAGGTATCCAGCTACATGAAGTGTCTGGTGAGGAAAAGAACACCAGCCTCACTTAGGGAATTACACCGACTCTGTAACATCTGTACTCCAGTTAAGTGTACTGGGTTATTCATTTATTGTGTGTGTAATTTCACTTACCTGTTGCTTTCATTTAATTTGACACAACTTCTCATTATGTTTTGAAGGAGATTTGAATAATAGCACAGCCTCTAAAGAACCTTATTAATGCTACAAAGCTAGTGATCTTGATTTCCATCTGGAGGTCAACTTGGAAACACTAGCATGTGCCAAATGGAGGAAAGCTTTCTTAACGATTTACCTCAACAGCAAAAATATTTAGATTTATCCACCACATCAATGAGAGAAATGTTGTCTTTTAAACGAGAACCTTGTCCAGTTACTGTTTTCTTTATATATTTAAAAAAAATAACGACATTCTTCCCAAAGTAGCTCAGTGGTAAAGAATCTGTTTGTCGGTGTAGGAGACATAGGAAAAGACAGTTTTGATCTCTGGGTCAGGAAGATGCCCTGGAGGAGGAAATGGCAAGCCAGTCCAGTAATTTTGCCTGGGAAATTCCGTGGACAGAGAAGCTGGCTGCAGTCCATGGGGTCGCGAAGAGTCGGACATGACTAAGCTCCCAGTAACATAGTAAAAACACTCTTTTAGGAAAGTTGGAACAAAGAAGCGGGGATATTCTTTTCCCCCATATTATTGGTTGCTATTTCTATGTATTTCCTATTTTTAGATATGTATATGTGTATTTGTGTGTGTATAATGCATCAGAACCAGGGCTTCCCTGGTGGCTCAGACAGTAAAGATTCTGCCTGCAGTGCAGGAGACCTGCACTGAGTTCGATTCCTGGGTCGAGGAGATCCCTGGAGAAGGGAATGGCTGCCCCCTCCAGTATTCTTGCCTGGAGAATCCCATGGACAGAGGAGCCTCATATGTTATATACTTAAAGCTATAATATCATGGCCCTATGTATACACATATTCAAGGAGTCAAGTAAAGTTAAATATATGAATTTTGAATCATTCTTCCTCTCAACTTCCAACTTGGTATCCAGTTATCTAGTGAACGCTCCCCTCGGTATTTCTGTTTAATTGTCTTGTAGGCATCTCAGAGTAAACACATCAAAACGGAGCTCTTAGATTCTCCCCTCTCACTCCCCCTTTTCTCTGGTTTTCCCCATCTTAGTAGGTACGTCCCTCATCTGTCTCATTACACAAGCCAGAAGCCTAGCTTTCTCCCTTTTCCTCACCCCCTGCACTGAATGTATCAACAAATCCTTTATCTTGGCCACCAAATAGACCTCAAGCCATTCTTTTCTCTCCACGCTTACTGCTCCCACCCTCTTCCAAGCTGCTACCTCTCACCTGAGCTACATTAGCCTCCTTCCTGGTCTGCTGACACTTGAGAGTCTGCTCAGCAGACAGAATAGATCACTCTTAAGAATTCTCCTTTTTAAACTTCTCTGGTGGCCTCCCAATGTACTTATGAAATAACCCAAATTCTTCCACATGGCACATAAGGCCTATAGGACTTAACCTTTACCTGTTTTTCTAAATTCATCTCATGCTGAAATTCATGGTTTCCATCATCTCACTATATTCGGCCACCTCATAACCATCTCAGTGTTTTTAAAACAACAAGTTCTTCCTTCCCTCAAAGTTCTTCCATATGTACTTTTCCCTGCCAGAGGCTCCCATCCTCGCTTCATGGCCTGCCAGCTTCAAATCCTGTGTATGTCACTTTAAATGCCACTTAAGGAGCCATCCCAGACCACCCTAGGGAAAGTGGAGTCACTTCCCTACACTTAACACAATTTACAGTTAGTATGTGTGTGTGTGTGTGTGTGTGTTTCCCCCACCAATTATAAGCTCTGTGAGGCAGTGACTATTTGTCTTGTTTATGTAGTAGTCAGTCAATAAGTATTTGGTGAATGAATGAATGCTACTTCCTTGAACCAGCTCGTGGGATTCTCTTGCTGCCAGGCTGAGAGACGTGGACTTGAGAGCCAAGGAATTGCTTGGTATCATCTATTATATTGGAAGCTCTTGTGTAAGAGAGGCTCCTCCAACCTTTGTCATGCTTATTTTTGTCTAGGTCTTGTTTGTCTGGGACTGAAGTAAATGTCAGCGGTTAGCTCCCAGCTCTATATTTGAGGTTGGTGCCATGTTTATCAAACCAACATGGAGAGTAGAGATTGCATTACCTTTAAGGAGATATAATACTGGAAGGAGACTAGTTTTTCCTTCTGAGGCACAGCAAGCTAGAGGGCATGAGGAAGGTATGGTGAGAGACACACAGATCAGGCATCTCCCAAAGTGCCATTGCTAAAGAAACAGGCTGGCTGTGGTTGAACAAAGCATCACAGATAGAAAACAGATGGTTTAAGAACAGGGTATCTTGGGAAGAAGCCATCTGATCAAGATTTTCCATAGTGATGTTCATTAAAGCTGAAGAATTCTTGCTACATCTTGTTTCTGTCATGGCAGTCAGGGGCCTTTTATTAAGATCCCCAGACCTTCTGATCCACTCAGTCCCTACCTGGTAGTAACTGCTTTTACAGGAGGAAATTCTGGAACATCCGGTACCAGAGGCCACTTCTAGCTGACTGTCTTTAACCCTACCTTACCATCTTACCTTGTCCAACACCAGGTCTCCATCAAGTTGCGTCCTTAATGAGGTCTTTTGCTGTTCATCCACAGTGAGATCACATCTTAGAGTAATTCACTGCCTGCTTTCTGAACTGTGCCTGAGAGGATCACCTCTGCAACTGTGGACAGAGTTTGCCATTGAACAGAGGTCCTGTAGAGCTTGTCCTGGCTTCTGATCATAACTTTAGTTTTGATTCTTCAACAGCACGTGTGACATTTGTATAACCGCTTAGCTCAGCCTGTTAAAGGAGTGGGGATGGCCCGATGCTGGCATAGTAGGAAAGAACACTGTCTGTTAGTATTAATAATATTGTCTGCATATCGTCTGTGGAACTAAAATCCACAATAGTATCTTTTCTTCAGCTTTATTGAGAGGTAATTGACCTTTGATCCACAATAGTATCTTAGTTTTGCTCCCAAATTATCTTTCCACTATCACTCTTCCTTACATGTAGCAACATTGATTTGATATTTGCTTTTCATATTTTTTTTAGTTTTTTTCTATAAACACGTATTGAACCCCCACTCTGTGTTCAATACAGAAGTGCTGCATCGCTGGAGGTCCACAGGATGAAAAGCAATGAAGATTTTTCAAAACTATAGAACGACATGAGACCTCGGGTTGAAAAAGCAACAGCAAATCTCAAGGAGGGAATTAAACCAGTTTACAACTGGAATGGTCCATAATGGCAGTAAACCTAACATAAAGAGGAAATCTTAAAGGCTGAGAGAAGAGCCAGATCACCTATAGAAAAATGACTGTCCGATGGCCAGAGCATTTCTTAGCAGCAGTAGTAGATTCAGAAATAGGACCTTCTTGAACAAACAAAGACGGGCAGAATTTTTTACTCTCAGACTTGAACTGAAAGAATTGCTAAAAGTTGGATTTTAGAGAGAAAGAAATTGATCCCAGATGTAGGTTCCACCATGAGACAGCAATGGGCCAACAAAGAAGTTGGACATGTTCATAAACTTAAGTGATCTAAGGAAATGGCTGCCTCTGTGTTAGGATTTGAATACAAACAAAATGTTTTTCCAATTGAGTATGGAACTGCTTAGACTTACTGCCGGTATTGGAAATTCTTCTGTTTGTGATGAATTGTTTTCAGACAAGGATTTTTAATCAGAGGTCCATGGATAGGATTCAAGGCATCTGTGAACTTCTTAAAATGATAAGTGACGTACCTTGTGAATGTGGAGTCTTTCTGCAGACAGGATCCATGGCGTTTATCAGACATTTAAAGGGATTTAGAACCTGGACAAGCTAAAGGACTACTGGATTATTGTATTGTCCCCCAGTTAAGAAGAAATTATATCAGCACTTAACTCTCTGACAGTGAGATCGGAGCATCTGGATTTGAATATCGGATCTGTCAGTTACTTTGCAGAACCACTGAGACCCTGGACAGGTGATTTGCCTTCTGTCTGTAGTTCACACAGCGCACAACCTGTGTGGCCACACACAGCAGTGGTATATCTGGCTCTTGTGACCACATCTCACCATCACAGTCAATGTTTGACTGTAGCTGTTAGGATTTTCTAAAGAGTCCCTCTTGAGCTATGAGAAGAAACAAAACTTTTAAGTGATCAATTTTTGGCTATAATAATAGACTTAGTGCTGTTGTTTTGTTCAGTGAACACATGGTTTGTGTAATATGTTGTCCAAGTGTGCAGGAGTGAGCAAGGGGAGGAAGTGTGTGTTCAATCATTGTCTCTCCCAGTGAAACTTGATACTAAAGCAGCTATTCATTGGTGACCGGTGTTACTTGTGCTTTTAGAGTGTAGTTGTACTGTAGGTCAGATGTGTGCATTTGCGTGTTAATTTTAATTCTACTTCTCTGCTCCTTCAGGAGTTGTTTACTAAGAACTAGAGTTAGGCCACTTACCAATGCTGCTGATGCTGTACCAGCTGTGGTCGTGGATGCAGAGTTGAGGACAGCGGTTCTGTCTGTGAGGAATTGCCATAGATTAGGATGGAGGAGGCAAGGTCTCCACCAAATCCTCACACCAGCCTGCGGCCTTCTCAGGCTGTTCCTAAAAGCAAAGCTTCCCCAGCCTGCCACCTGGGGTGTCAGCCAGCAGGTATAAGTAAGAGCAGAGGAGAGTGTACCTTCTAGGAGGGCTGCTATGGAGCTCGGGGAGCCTCAGATGTCAAAAATGTTGAAACATCTGTTTAGCATGTGTCATTATGATCCTAGTAACACAGTCTGTTTCTAAAGCTGTGACATTTGACATTCCCAGCCACTAATTAGAGAGCCCAGGTGTGTCTTCTTCCCTCAAAGCCCCATTCCTCCTTTATCCCTGCCTCCTTCCCAGCACTCCCAGGGGCCAGGATAAAGGTCCTAATCCTAGAACTGGGCTGCCCCATCCTACCGGGGAGAAGGTAGCTCGCAGCTCCACTTCCATTTCCTGTCTACACATCTGTTTCCTCTCTCATGACATGGGTATCTCTTAGTAGGCGAAGGGCAGTGGTTTATCAAACAGTTACCTACAGCATGGAGCAGGTTAACTCACCTCTTGAGACAAGCATATGATTCCTCTGTCATGGATGGCATCCTTACCTTTTCTGTGTATAATGTTGAGACTTTCTCAGGGGTTGGTTGTTTATGTTAGCTATGCTGCGTGCAGCAGGTGGGATCTTAGTTTCCTGACCAGGAATCAAGCCTTCACCCACTGCATTGGAAACGTGGGGTCTTAACCACTGGACCACCAGGGAAGTCCTGAGAGGTTCTCAGTTTTGATTGAATAAGATCATAAGCTCTTCTTGTTTTTTATTTTAAAAGAAAAACACTTCTATATAGCTTAAATGAAATGATAAGGACAGTAAGAGTATTGAGATGAGACTTTAGTGGAAAATGCTGAATATAGGCAGATAATGAGATCAAATTGCCAACATCTGCTGGATCATGGAAAAAGCAAGAGAGTTCCAGAAAAATATCTATTTCTGCTTTATTGACTATGCCAAAGCCTTTGACTGTGTGGATCACAATAAACTGTGGAAAATTCTGAAAGAGATGGGAATACAAGACCACCTAACCTGCCTCTTGAGAAATCTGTATGCAGATCAGGAAGCAACAGTTAGAACTGGACATGGAACAACAGACTGGTTCCAAATAGGAAAAGGAGTTCGTCAAGGCTGTATATTGTCACCCTGCTTATTTAACTTATATGCAGAGTACATCATGAGAAACGCTGGGCTGGAAGAAACACAAGCTGGAATCAAGATTGCCGGGAGAAATATCAATAACCTCAGATATGTAGATGACACCACCCTTATGGCAGAAAGTGAAGAGGAACTAAAAAGCCTCTTGATGAAAGTGAAAATGGAGAGTGAAAAAGTTGGCTTAAAGCTCAACATTCAGAAAACTAAGATCATGGCATCCAGTCCCATCACTTCATGGGAAATAGATGGGGAAACAGTGGAAACAGTGTCAGACTTTATTTTTTGGGGCCCCAAAATCACTGCAGATGGTGACTGCAGCCATGAAATTTAAAGACGCTTACTCCTTGGAAGGAAAGTTATGACCAACCTAGATAGCATATTCAAAAGCAGAGACATTACTTTGCCAACAAAGGTCCATCTAGTCAAGGCTATGGTTTTTCCAGTGGTCATGTATGAATGTGAGAGTTGGACTGTGAAGAAAGCTGAGCACCGAAGAATTGATGCTTTTGAACTGTGGTGTTGGAGAAGACTCTTGAGAGTCCCTTGGACTGCAAGGAGATCCAACCTGTCCATCCTGAAGGAGATCAGCCCTGGGATTTCTTTGGAAGGAATGATGCTAAAGCTGAAACTCCAGTACTATGGCCACCTGATGCGAAGAGTTGACTCATTGGAAAAGACTCTGATGCTGGGAGGGATTGGGGGCAGGAGGAGAAGGGGACAACAGAGGATGAGATGGCTGGATGGCATCACTGACTCGATGGACATGAGTCTGAGTGAACTCCAGGGAGTTGGTGATGGACAGGGAGGCCTGGCGTGCTGCGATTCATGGGGTCGCAAAGAGTCGGACACGACTGAGTGACTGAACTGAACTGAATGAGACATAGTCTCTGGTCTGCTAGCCTCCCTTCCTTAGTTATTTGTAATGTGATTATAACTTAGACTTCTACAAACCCATTTAGAGAGACAAAAAATTCATTTAACTGTGGTGTTGTTTGGTCGCTCAGTTGTGTCCGACTCTCTGTGACCCCATGGACTGTAGCCCGCCAGTCTCCTCTGTCCATGGATTATCCAGGCAACAGTTCTGGAGTGGACTGCCATTTCTTCCTCCAGGGGATCTTGCCGACTCAGGGACAGAACCCAGGTCTCCTGCATTGGCAAGGCAGATTCTTTACTGCCGAGCCACCAGGGAAGCTGAATACAAAATATACGTCTTTTTTTTTTTTTTTTTTTTACTATATTAACTATTATGCTCTAATTTATAAATGAGGTTTAAAGCTGATTGTTTAATAGGTTGGGATTTAAAATTGAAATTTTCTCCCATGTCATGTTATAGCTGTATAACTTACCATAAAGATTTGCTTACCTGTGGTGGATTCATTTTGATATTTGGCAAAACTAATACAATTATGTAAAGTTTAAAAATAAAATAAAATTTAAAAAAAAAGAAAAGTTTCAAAGATATTGATGTATTTTATTCTTTTCGGTTAAATTGAAGTTACTGTTTTTAAAATTTTGATTCTGGCCTCTTCTTTGCTCAAACCACCACTTTCTTTGCCATTCCTCTAACTAGTTGGAGAGTTTATTTGCCTAAAAATAGAATAAAATAAGTATAGTTTGGGTTTTTTTTTTTTTTTGGAAAAGCTAAAGGAAAGCACAGTTAATATTGTTCTTCCCTGAAAATGGGAAACTGACTGTCTGATCCCATGTTTTTATTATCAGGTCGAACATGCTGTTAGTTAGAGATATTTGATGAAAATAACAGCTATCCTTAAGGAATGATTATGTGTATGTGTGTATGTGTGTGCACACATGCACGCCCACACATGGTGTGACTTTCAGTGTGTATAGACGCATGCAGAGCCTTGTTTGGGCAGTAGTGTGATTGAGTTGGCTATTGGGCAGGACCGTCCTGACTACACAAGGCTTCCTTTCATCTTTTTCTCTGAAGTGCTCCCTTGTCTGTCTCTTTCCTGCAAGCCAGCAACTCTCCCTGGCCCTGAGACCGTGGCAGTTACTTGCGGCTGCCTCACTTGTGGCGTTAAGGGCCTCTTGGCCCTGTCCTTTGCTGCCATGGTCACAAGGTATATTGGATTTGATTCTACATCTCGTGAGGGTGATGGCATCAGTGGCATGGCTCAGTCCCTGCCATGGCACAGCCAGTGCTCTGAGGCTGAAGGTACAGCGACTTTAAATTGCCTCCTGCTCTTCTTGCTGAAACCGTCCTGGGACACTGGGATCATGCATTCCACGCATACTTGGGTGTCTGTCCTGTGCCCAGCACCATCCCAGGTGTGCGAGATACCCCTGTGTAAACCACAAAAGTCCCCGTGCTCTTGGAGTTCACATCAGCTCCTTGGTAACTTTCAAAGGAAGAGGAACCCTTCACCTGAGATGTGAAGAGTTTTTATGACGGGGTACTCTTCAGTTAGCCCTGGGGTCACCAGTGAGCTCTTGAGGGGTATGGCAGTGGGCTGTGGGGGTGGGTTTAGTAGGAGATGAGGATGGAGAGAAGAGATGGGCAGGGCCGTGAGTGGGAAGACCTTGAGCACAGGCTAAAGTGTCTGTAAGCGGAGGAGTCAGTGAGCCCTACAGGATGGCCGTGACATACATGACCTCACCTCTGTTTGGGGAAAATAACTGATGGAGGGCATGGGCTGCACAGAGAGTGGGAGCTGGGGGCGGCAGAAAGCCAGGCTGGATGATCTTCGATTTAGTCTTTTTACTCATTCAGCATATACTTAGCTGGGGCTTGCCTTGTATTTATATTTAGAAGCAACTGCTAATCTTAGATGCTGTTTTAAGAAGAGTGGAACCTATTTAAAGCTCTGTCTCATCTTTCAAGCTTGTAGTTTACATTTTTGGGTTTTTGGGGGGCTGAGGGACTGAAAGATCCACATTTATGTGAGGGGTGCTGAAGGGGGTGGACATCTCAATCTCTTCTGCAAAGTTTCTCTTGCTCTTTGCCTCCCTAGTCAGGGTGGGAATACCGTAGCTCTCCGCTCTGCAGTGAACACAGGTAACACTTGTCCCTCACAGTGGCTGACTAATTCAAGATTTAATTCAGAGGAAATGGATTTCATTGATACTTCCTAATAAGAGCTACAGACATAAAACTGGAAGAAGTATAATGGGTTGTCTTGACAAAAACGCTTCTGCTGCCCTGAAGGAGCCAGCTTACTTCTCTTGGTCAAGGAGGAGATTGCCTTTTAAACCTGTTATGTTTGTTATTCATTGTACTTTTTTTTTTATTGTAAGGTAGGAAGTGATGTCCTTGGGACTGAGTTAAATGCTGCTCCGCATGAAAGATGTGATGCAGAACTAGAGCCTGCAAACTGTGACTAACTGACACGCCCCTGGCTTTTGAGAAGACAGTGTGTAGTCTGCAGCAGGGCAAACACTCACGGAGGTCCTCCTTCTCTCCTAGGACTTCCTTTGCCGGGCATCTGGCTGGAATTCTTGTTGGACTGATGTACACTCATGGGCCTCTGAAGAAGATCATGGAATCGTGCACAGGTATGGAGAACAGGGCTTGGCTTCTCCATTGGCTCAATGGTGAAGAATCCACCTGCCACAATGCAGGAGACACGAAAGACACTAGTTCGTTCCCTGAGTTGGCAAGATCCCCTGGAGTAGGAAATGGCAACCCACTCCAGTATTTCTGCCTGGAAAATTCCATGGACAGAGGAGCCTAGTGGGCTGCAGCCCATGGGGTGGCAAAGTCAGACACGACTGAGGAACTGAGCACACAAGCACAGAACACCTTTGGCTTGACTAGTTGGAAGTTCATCTTCATTTTAATGGGAATAAAAGCAACCCCAAGTTTCCCTGTGATTCAACTTAGGAAGTCCCTAATAGGCTCTTTTTAAACTAAGAGGTGAACCAGCTGGCACTGGTCCTCTCATGGTCCAAAAAGGAGACTGAAAACCCCAGTTTTAAACCTGATGCTTTCTTAGGGGACAAATGAAGTACACACTTACACCCACAGCGTTATTGCCACTCACCGAAAACCACTATTTCCTTGAAATTCATAGAACTAAAGCTGGTTTAAAATATGCTTTCTTCTGTAATATTCCATGAATTCAAAGTGCAAGGCAAAGTTAAAAAAAGAAAGACAAATCTATACTGAAGTACAAGGTCAGTATTTTAAACAATTCAGAATGACCACTAGGTCCTTGGCAGGCGAGACATATATTCATGGATGGCCAAACCAAGTCTGTTTTTCCTGAAGCGTGGCTCCTGCTTTTTAATTTAAAAAATTATTTCCCTTCTAATTGCTGCTCAATGAAAATACTTTATTTTACTTAGGAAACCTATAACTTTTTTGGCTCTCTTAATTGGAAATGCTATACTAGTCATGACTTATAAGGAAACTGTTTTGCAAACACTTGTTCTATAGACCATATGAGTTCTAATATTTCATCTTTTACTCATGGGGAATCTTCTGAGACTATTTTACCTTCTCTTAAACCATAAATAATTTGTTTTCACTATTTGTGCTGATAACTGGTATTCTTGCAAACCATATAATATTCATGATATTAGAAAGCTTTCTAAACGTTGTGCCCTTGCCTTTATTAGCTGGTTGTATTCACTTTTGGGCGATTTTTACAGACTGTGTTTGCATCCACGCAAGTTTTTATTTTCCTACGTTTGCATCTTACTGTGTTTCTGGTGTGTGTACCTGGAGGAGGCAGCAGGAGCTTCCTGTATTGAAAGTGTAGAGTTTTATTATATTTTTGATACAACGTAATTAATGGAAATCCAGATATGAGTTTTGTTGCACAAATGTCCTCAGTGCTGATACAGGAAAAGAAATGATTCTTAGGAATCTAATATTTTGTTTCCTTTGTGTGTGTGTGTGTGTGTCTGAGGATTAAGTGGTTAAGTAAAGCTTTCTTATAGACATATTATGAAATTTAGGCAAATGTTTTGTTTTTAAAGAGGACTTCCCCCATAATTGTAACATTTTAACTTTTAGTTTCCTCCCTGAAGCCTTGGCTGTTTTCTAAGGAGACTTATTTTTATATCATTCTATTTTGAGCATAATAAGTAGAAAATTGAATACTAGAAGTTGAAACATTTCAGTGCTATTCACAAATAGCCTGCAATCTCTGCCTTTTTTCCGGTAAAGCTGGAGAAAGATCTAGAGTGATTTGAGAACTGAGGTGACATAGGAGCCCTGTGGAAATACATGAAAGCTGCTGTCTGGTAACTCCAGGGAAAGAAGCATCACACTGAAGGTGTCCCCTGTTACTCTTCCCTCTCCTTTCCTTCACCAGTGCTGAATTTTCTGTCCTGTTGCCCTTTTAGGGGTAAGAAACAGGAAAGTCCCTTAGGAAGGCTAAGAACACGGCTCACGAACACCCTTGTTATGGGGCATGTTCTCTCTATAGCCAGAGCATCTCTACTTGTACAGAGATCTCAAAGACCAAGCTTGGTCCCTTAGAAGGCAGAGACCATCTTATGTCGTCAGGAACGTTAAGGAACTTCAGAGAGTATAAGTTAGAGTTTCATTGTCCCCACCACATTGTGTTCCCTGTAGGACTAACCCCAAACAAAGGAGAATATATTTTAATTGTTCAGAACTTATTTATAATGACTTTGAGCTTTGTTACAAAGAAGCTAATAATTGTTGGAAAGGCTGGTAGTTACAGCTTTAGGGCTATTCTGTTCTATCAGACAACATGTCTATTTTTATTCCAGTATCATCCTGTTTTGTTGACTATAGCTTTATAGTATACAATGGGCTTCCCAGGTGGCTCAGTGGTAAAGAATCTGCCTGCCAGTGCAGGAGACAAAGAAGACACAGGTTCGATCCCTGGGTCAGGAAGATCCCCTAGAGAAGGAAATGGCAGCCCACTTTACTAATCTTGCGTGGAGAATCCCATGGACAGAGGAGTCTGGCGGGCTACAGCCCAAGGGGTTGCAAAGAGCCAGGCACGGCTGCATGACTGGGCACACACACGTGCACATACTGTTTTGTTCACTGTAGCTTTATGCATCGATCGCAGTCAGGGATTGTTAAGACAGCTATTATCCAAAAGACAAGAGATAACAGAGTTAGGTGAGGATGTTAGTGAGAATGTGTATTGGTACAGCCACTATGGAAAATAGCATAGAGGGTCCTCAAAAAATAAAAAATAGAACTACCGTATGATCCAGGAATCCCACTTCTGTGTGTATTTCCAAAGGAAATGAAATCAGCGTCTCGAAGATATATCTGTACTCCCATGTTCCTCGTAGCATTTGTTCACTATAGCCAATATAGGGAAACATCCCAAATGTGTGATGAATGGGTGAAGAAAATGTAGTATGTGTGTATATATAATGGAGTATTATCAGTCATGAAAAGAGCACTAATCCTGTTTTTGATAAAGTGGGTGAACCAGGAGGACATTGTGCTAAGTGAAATAAGCCAGACAATTAAGTATGTTGTCACTTAAAATGTGTGAAATCTAAAAACGCTGAACTCACAGAACCAGAGAGTAGAACAGTGGTTTCCAGGGGGTGGCAGGTGGGGTAAATGCAGAGATGTTGGTCAAAGGGTACAAGCTTTCAGTTATAAGATGAGTAAGTTCTGGGGATGTAATGTTCAGCATTGTGACTATAGTTAATAGCACTTTATTAATACTTGAAATAGTACTTGAAATTTACTAAGAGAATAGATCTTACATTTTCTCATATGTATACACACACAATGGTAAGTATATAAAGTGATAGATGTGTTAATTAACATAATTGTGGTTATCATTTCATAATATATATGTATATTAAATCATCCCATTGTACACCTTTTAAAAAAGTCACGAGCAACCCAAACATGTACAATTTTAATTTGTTAATCATACCTCAGTAAAACTGGCAGTAGGGGTCAGGGCAGAGCCTATGGCTACAATTAAAATGGGTTTTTTCCCTTCATATTTAGGCATTTTCCCATCCAACATTGATTATCCAGGACAGCAGTACTACTTTAATAGTTCAGGTAAGTAACTTTATTTCATTTAATACAGTTAAACTTGTTTTTAAAAATTATACTGTTTGTTACTACAGAGCTCCCGTAAGGTAATATGGGTAAACCCATATTATTGCTATTGGAGAGAGTACACCAGACATTAGGTCCTTGTGCCTCTGATGTCCCTGGAAGCTAGATGGGGGCGCTGTCCAGGGAGCATATTTGGGTGCATTGTTAGGGAAGGAGGGAACTCCAGCAAGAAAATGTTAAACGATTGGTTTGAGGTTTCTCAGACGTGTTAAGATTTATATGAGAAACAGGCCCCTTGATACTCAGCCTAAGAGACCATTCACTGGCTAAGTGTTAGAAGTTACTTTCATATATACAGTTCTCCACGGTCCACTCCACCTACATATGCAGGAAGAGTCACACTTACTGTAAGAAGCTAAGATAGGCATTCCTTTAACAGTTAAAGAGGAGAAGGTATTTTTTTCTAGAGGTCTTTGTAAATAGGTAGAAAGGACTTCCTATTGAAGCATTTGACCTTTTTTAAGCTAAAGCCCTTACATTCCAGCCTGGCAAGGCTGCACTGTAATATCCTGGATCCGTACCAGCAGATAAGCATCAAAGAACCTAAGCACCAGAGGCAGTGGGTGGCTTTACAGTCCTGCCTGTCGAGAACCATTGTAACTTAAATCGAGGGTCAGCAACCTTTCCTGTAAAGGGCCAGGTAGCTACTGTTTGAGAGTCTAAAGGCTTTGTTGACCATATGTAGTTTTTGTCTCAACAAGGCAACCTGTCGTCATAGTGTGATGATGACCGTACACTGTTCCGTCACTCAGTCGTGTCCTGTTCTTTATGACCCCGTGGCCTCTAGCATACCAGTCTCCTCTGTCATGGAATCTTCCAGGAAAGAATACTGGAGTAGGTTGCCATTGCCTCCTCCAGGGGATCTTCCCAACCCAGGGATCGAACCTGAGTCTTTGCATCTCTTGCTTTGGCAAGTGGGTTCTTTACCACTAGTGCCACCTGGGAAGCCAATCATATACTGTTCATAAGCAAAGGTCCTAAGTTGTGTTCCAGTAAAACTGTATTTATAAAAACAGGCAGTGGGTTGTATTTGTACTCCTACTTGTAGCTTTTTGACCCCTGGCTTAAATAATACAAGTACAAAGAATTATGTAACTAGATATATATTGGTGCTTTTGCTTTGTTTTCCCATACAGTACTCTGACCCTCAGTCTGGTTTACCCAGTAGCACTCTGTGAGTGGTCGTGTTGTGCACGTTTGTTAGACTGACCACTGTGGGAGAGAAAGAAAGAGCTATAGTCTTTGTCTCAGAGTTTATAACCAGGACTTGATTGTAGATGCCATACATTTATAAAGGCAAAACAATAGAAGCGAATAGGACTAATCTGGGTATAGAAAACAGAATGGTGAACCATGGAATCGAGTAGTACAGAATAACATGATGATAGTTTAATGTTCAACAGAATCTCCAGTTGACCCCAGGAAGATTTCCGGAGGTTTTTCTGTCCACATAGTTTTCTCTTTTGCTGTATTCCGCCCTGAAAATTCCAACTCTACTCAGGGAGCCTGCTGCATCTGCCTGTGTCCCTCCCTGCTCCCTGAACCACAGTCTAGAGAGTGCCTTCAGGCTCATTTCCTTTATTTCCCTTCTCTCAAGATTCAGAATCTTGAACTGCCAATTATACAATGCCCGAAAACACCCATCTCATGTGTTTTCTCCCATCTTCTACTTGATTTGATAGATCTAGTCCAGTCCCAGTTGCTCCTTCCCGGCAGAGGTGGGAGTCCACTCCCGAGGTATTGATGAGCGCACTCAGTGCTCAGCCTGGAAGGGAGGGAGCAGGGTTGCAGTTACTGGCGGTCATCCAGAAGAGGTGGAGTGCTGGGTCTTGATGAGTTAAGTAAGCGTCCTTACTTGATGAAGTTAAGGAAAACAATGAAAGGAAAGGGCTTTTCAGTTCTTTATGAAAAAGCCTGCCTGGAATTATCCAGAATGTAGTGGAGTGCCACTGAATGATTTACTCAGTAGAATGATACTGTTAAGAGTTACAATCAAGATATGTTTTTGATGTAGTTGTAAAGGCTTGGATCATGATGGTCAAACTTGGCTGTTTATGTGAACCACCTGAGAAGCTTTTACAGTGTGTCCATGGCTTGAATTCAACCCAGACCAGTTAAGTTATAATTGGGATAGAGACAGGGACTTGGGCCTTTTTTTAAAAAATAAAAAAAAAGCTTCTCAAGTGATTCTAATGGATTCAGGAAGAAAAATCATAGGGTGAGATGATTGGGATTACCTAGGCTTATGGACTACAGTGAAGAATACTGTTGTTCCCCAGCGGCTTCACTCTGAGGCTTTCACTTCTGATGCTCTGGAGGCTTAAAATCCTAGAACTGTGGTCTTGGTGCAGGAAAGGAACAGTTGTTACACAGTGCGGGCTCACTTGTTTCTATCTGAACTCACCTGAAGAGAGGAGGTGTGATGGTTAGTTGTCAACAGAGCTGATACAGTCTTATGGAAGAACACTGGGTCCTTTTGGTTGTTGGTTATGGAGGCCAGCTCACACTGACTTAAGTTTGAATAGAAGTTTCTCAGCTCATGTGACTCAGAAGAGATGAATCATACAGGAAGACTGTTTTGGCTCTGTCTCCCATTGTGATTTCTCTCTTCCTATTGACCTTATTCTCTCCAGTATTTATGGCTCCTAATACCTCAGAGTACTCAAGGAAAAGGGGCTTCTCTCCTGGTTCATTTTTTAAATCTCCAAGAGAAACGGGAATGATCCTCTGGATGAAGAGAATAATAACATATTTGTGCACAGACGTGGCTTGAACTATCATAAATGACTTCATCCCAACATCTTCTGTGACAATTGGGAATTGAGGTTTAAAAATGTTAAGTATTTTGGCTAAAGTCATATGGGTACTTAGTTACACAATTAGGACTAAACATGCAAGTCACTGATTCCTAGCCCCTGCTGTTTCTGTTGTACAGGGATATGACATAGGCATTCTGCTGATTTAATCTTACCAAAGAGGGCATGTTTCCTTACTGACTTTTCTTTCATCTTTTTTGAACTTACAAAGAAAAAAGGGAAACCTGCTAAAAGCCTCTTCATATGAAAGAGGCATAAGCAGAGCAGACACACAGACCAGAGAATGAAAGGCAACAATAAAAGCCTCTCTTGCCTTCCTTTCCTATCCCCTGTAAGATTATCATATTTATATTTCTTCCGCTGAAGTGATTGGATTTCTTCAAAGGCAGCACTACATAAGGCCAGGTGGCCATGCTAATGGTCACCTAGGGAACTTTTATGAGAGCATATGTATCTCTTACAGGCAATGATTTATTCTGAATATGGCTGTCCTTAGCTGGAAAAGAATTTATAGGTCACAGAACCTCATGAATGTTTAAAAAGCGGTTACCAATCTTTCTGATCTTGGTGGTGTTTCTTGATCTCTTTTGCCGTGAAATCCTGGTATGTGTATAAGGAACAGATGGAGTAGTTTATAGAATAATGATAACCAGAATTTCTTTTATTACAGAGCCAAAGTATATAACTACAAAAGAATATTAGACTAGCATTCATCGCAGGATATAATTTAAACTTATTTATCTTAAGTGTTTGATTGTTAGGTTTTTCCAGCCATGTTTATTATGAAGATTTTAAAATATCTGATTGGACCAGTAGAACAGCTGTAGAAAATTTTTGGTCCTAGGAGACCTCTTCTCATTGTAATAGATATTGATGGGATCTTCAGTCCTGTTGATAACTCGTGACTGACGATGCAGAACGTTTAACCACACTAGTCTTTTTGACTTAAAGCATTAAAACTTTCCCTTTCTCTCTCCCCATGTTTTGTCTGGCAAGTACCAAATTAGATTTTATAATATTCAGATGTTTAGAGTTGTAGGCTTTATTTTGTGAAGGCACTGTTCAGTTGTACTTTGAATAAGAAATAACATGAAGAAAGATGTTCTCCTCTATCAAGAAAACATTGCCTCAAATCGTAGCAAATGTATCTGTCAATTGAAACTGCACAGATGTATGTTGTGTTTCTGGTATCTGTGTAGATAGGTATTCAGAGCTTTGGAGCTATTTTGGATTTTGAATTAGCTGAATATTTTTGAGGGTAGATAGGTAGAAATGCTGCTTAGACCTTCTGCAACAAAATGACTTTCCACAGGGATTTGAAAGTGGTAATGAGCCATATGGGAAAGTGCCCAGTGTGCTTTTCGTGTTGCAATAAAATAATTGGCACTCTTAGGGAATTGGGCAGTCTCTCTATTCAGGATTGCTGAAGCATCCTGTGGTATTCAGTGACTTGTCCATAAATATTCTATTATGTTCTGGAATGGTTGCCCCTGTCTTTGTTCTTTGTGAAGTAGATGTATTTATTATGTATTGATCATTTGTCCTTATGTGAAAGGTTTGGGGGGTTATTTTTTTGGTTGGTGGTTTTTTGTTTTGTTTTGTTTTTTGGCTTTTCAGTGAAAAGCACAGAAAGCAAGGTTTGTAGCAGTGCCATAGTCTCCTTTATCTTAGGATATGAAACTTGCTGGTATGTGTTGCCCAACACAGTAGTGGGAGCTGAATTTTTCTGATTGTTCTGTTGAGTGGAAACCAATTTGAGGAAGAGTGTCCATATGAAAAATTGTGTCCAGATCCCATTTCAGTCCCAAATCATTGAGGGGATTTGAGGATATATCCTTATCCTGATTTAAATATCATAATGTTTATATATTGACATGGGAAATGTGAGAGAGAATACAGAAGTTGGGTTAAACAGGAGGTGTTTGGTAAATCCCCCCTAATTTCTGGGCTTCCCTGGTGGCTCAGCTGGTAAAGAAAGTGAAAGTGAAAGTCACTCAGTTATGTCCAACTCTTTGTGACCCCATGAACTATATAGTCCATAGAATTCTCAAGGCCAGAATACTAGAGTGGGTAGCTGTTCCCTTCTCCAGGGGATCTTCCCAGCCAAGGGATCAAACCTAGGTCTCCCACATTGCAAGTGGATTCTTTACCAGTTGAGCCACCTAAAGAATCCACCTGCAATGTGGGAGATCTGGGTTTGATCTCTGGGTTGAGAAGATCCCCTGGAGAACAGAACAGCTACCCACTCCAATATTCTAAGCCACCTAAAGAATAGAAAATTGTGTAACTTCTTTGGAAAACATTCTAGTGGTTTCAAATGGTTAAATATAGAATTACCATATGACCTAGCAATTCCACTCTTAGGTAAGAGAAATGAAAACATATGTCCAAATAACAACTTGTATACAAATATATTTGTAGTAGCATTATTCACAATAGTAAAAAGGTAGAAATAACCCAAAAGACATCAGTTGGGAAGTGAATAAACAAAATGTGATATATTTATACAATGAAATATTACTTGGCCACAAAAAAAGAATGAAATAAGGATTTGTGCTACAACATGGATGAACCATGAAAACATTATGCTGAATGAAATAAGCCATACATGAAACACCACATATTATACGATTCCTTTTATAAAATTCTCCATAATAGGCATAGCTATGGAAACAGAAAGTAGACCAGTGTTTGTTTAGGACTAGGATGACTGGCTTAAAACTCAACATTCAAAAAACTAAGATAATGGCATCTGGTCCCATCACTTCATGGCAAATAGATGGGGAAACAATGGAAACAGTGACAGACTTTATTTTCTTGGGCTCCACAATCACTGCAGATGGTGACTGCAGCCATGAAATTAAAAGACACTTTCTCCTTGGAAGAAAAGCTATGACATACCTAGACAGCATTAAAAAGTAGAGACATTACTTTACTGACAAAGGCCCATCTAGTCAAAGCTATGGTTTTTCCAGTAGTCATGTATGGATGTGAAAGTTGGACCATAAAGAAAGCTGAGTGCTGTAGAACTGATGCTTTTGAACTGTGGTGTTGGAGAAGACTCTTGAGAGTCCCTTGGACTGCAAGGAGATCCAACCAGTTGATCCTAAAGTAAATCAGTCCTGAATATCCATTGGAAGGACTGATGCTAAAGCTGAAACTTTAATACTTTCACTACCTGGTGCGAAGAACTGATTCATTGGAAAAGACCCTGATGCTGGGAAAGATTGAAAGCAGGAGAAGAAGTGGACGACAGAGGATGAGATGATTGGATGGCATCACCGACTCGAACATGAGTTTAAGCAAGCTCCGGGAGTTGGTGATGGTCATTCCAGGTGAAGCCTGACATGCTTCAGTTCATGGTGTCTCAAAGAGTCAGACATGACTGAGCGACTGAACTGAACTGAGGCTGATCGGGGGCTGGTAAGTGAAAGGTTGTTGATTTCACACACACAGGCACACCATAGAGTTAGTAAAGTATAGCAGAAAACATGTTTACTAGGAGAGTAAGGAACTAGAGCTTCAATCATCCTTTCCTTGTCTTGAAGATCCCGGACAAGCCCCCAAAATGAAAGGTTGCTGCTGTGAGCTGTGTGTTACACTGGATGTGTGACCTCCAGAGGAGAGGATTTTGATCCGCGGTCAGAGACGAGGCTAGACTACTTGGAGATTTTTGTGTAGCAAAGTTTTATTAAAGTATAATAGAGATAGAGAAAGCCTCTGACATAGACATCAGAAGGGGACAGAAAGAGTGCCTGCCTTCCTAGTTTTTAGCAAGGTGTTTTATGTCTGTTAGAAAGCTATTAATCAGATAAGAGAGATGCCTCAATGCTGAAGGAGTTGCACTAGGCCCCTTTCCCACAATATGTACTTTTGAGATGGGTTGGCATGAGGTGTGTCATCCCCAGGCCATAAAACAGTTGACAGGAATACTGGTTTGTTGAGCCATTATCAGCCCAAGGTTTGAGGAAAGGAAAAAAGTCTTAGGAAGAACCATTTTGAAGAAAGGCGAATTCCGAAGCAAATACATCGTTTCATTAACATAAGAAAAACACGTTGGTTAGCTCAAGGCAGAACCCGGTGTCCTCAACACAGAATTAAAAGAAGCCGCTCTTAATTTTGTTCAGAGAAGGAAAACAGACTGCCACTTGCAGTTTATTTCCTCCTGCTGCTTGGGAACCTCTGCCCTTCCTGCCTGTTAACTCTCTCATAACTAAAGAGTGCAGGTTTCTTTAGGGGACGATAAAGGTGTTCTCAAGTTGTTTATGGTAATAACAGCACAACTCCATGAATTTACTAAAATCCATTGAGTTATATGCTCTAAATTGATGAATTATATAGTATGTCAGTTAAATCTCTTGAAAGTTGTTGTAAAAACACAATACTTTACATGGCAAATATTTATATAAGCACTTATAGTTAGATTATCCAGCTGAGTTCTATTGTCATTTCATTTTTTAAGACTAATTACCAGAAATTCTGAACACGAAATTTTAATTAACCAGGTTCTACCCTACAGAGTTCTTCTTGTTGGCTCCCCCCCCCCCCCCCATAGTCTTATTAAAGCAATAAGTTTAAAGTCAGGCCTGTACTATGGTGACATGGAATGATATGGAGGCATATGGCACAAGATGCATAGTGAAGGGTAGGAATTTTCATCAGCAACAGGAAGCACATTGATTAAACATTTGAAACATTATCTTCAAAGGGTATGACAGTGGCAGGAGAGAAGGAAAAAATATTAAGTGGATTCTCCCTCATTATGGGCTTCCCAGGTGGCAGTAGTGATAAAGAACCTACCTACCAATGCAGGAGACATAAGAGACTCGAGAAGATCCCCACAAGGAGGGCATGGTAACCCACTCCAGTTTTCTGGCCTGGAGAATCCGCATGGACAGAGGAGCCTGGTGGGCTACAGTCCATCTAGTTGCAAAGAGTCGGACATGACTGCAATGACTTAGCATGTGCTTACTCTCTCACTCTGTGAATTAAGTTGTCAGTCTTCTATGGGGAAAAATAACCTCTTCCAAACAGATTCCATAAATGTGAGCAATAAGATAAACTCAAATTGAGTTGAAAAGTTTGATGGAAACATCTTGCAAAAGTCAATTTGCCCCTTGTTAATAGTATGTAAAAGTTTGACTCTTAAAGCATTATTTAATGGCCACGCTATCTCTTCTCTCTTCTGATCTAGCAACCAGTTTCTCGAAAGGGCTAGTAATAGAAACTATGATCTCTGACATAGAATTACAATGAGAGAAACTCTATCTTTTATATTTCACTGTAGTTATTACCGTCTGAAGCATCATACCTAACACAGAAGTCCTACAGTATATGTATTAAATATTGGTCTGTCTGTCATTGTTTGGAACCACTGGACAGTAAGGCTTTATCAACTGTCATTTTAACCTTTCTCTCAAGTCCAGCCAAGTCTTCACTGACAGTGTTAAGTAGCTCTAAACTGAAAGAACCCAGTGCATACGTCAACAGCCCATTCCAGTGCCCCTCCAGTACTACTCATGCCTTCTAAATTAGTATCTTCGTATGTAAAATAGATAATAAGAACCTAATATAGAGCACGGGCTTTCCAGTTGGCTCAGTGGTAAAGAATCTGCCTGCAATGCAAGAGACGCAGGTTCAATCCCTGAGTCAGGAAGATCCCTTGGAGAAGGGCATGGCAACTCACTCCAGTATTCTTGCCTGGAAAATCCCATGGTCTTTTCCAGTGAATTGGCTCTTCACATCAGGTGGCCAAAGTATTGGAGCTTCAGCATCAGTCCTTCCAGTGAATATTCAGGGTTGATTTCCTTTAGAATTGACTGGTTTGGTCTCCTTGCTGTATGGGAAAGTGAAAGTGAAAGAAAGTAAAGTCGCTCAGTCGTGTCCGACTCTGTGCGACCCCATGGACTGCAGTCTGCCAGGCTCCTCCGTCCAGGGGATTTTCCAGGCAAGAATACTGGAGTGGGTTGCCATTTCCTTCTCCAGGGGATCTTCCTGATCCAGGGATCGAACCCAGGTGTCCTGCACTGCAGGTAGACTCTTTACCATCTGAGCCACCAGGGAAGCCCAAGTGAAGTAAAAGTCGCTCAGTCATGTCCAACTCTTTGCGACCCCATGGACTGTATAGTCCATGTTTGAATTCTCCAGGCTAGAATACTGGAGTGGGTAGTCTTTCCCTTCTCCAGGGGATCTTCCCAACCCAGGGGTCAATCCCAGGTCTCCCACATTGCAGGTGGATTCTTTACCAGCTGAGCCATAAGGGAAGCCCTGCTGTATGGGAATAGAATCTAAAAAAGAGTGGGTAAGTATGTGTGTATGTGTAACTGATTCACTTTGAAGTACAGTAGAAATGAACACAATATTGTAAATCAGATATACTCCAATAAAAAGCAATTAAGCATAAATTAGTATCTACTTCATCTTCAGCACATAAGGACTCAGGCATGTCCAGTCCCACGTGGACACTGTGATACCATGGTGACAGGATGATTATCACCCACCCTCATGAAGGCATTCTCCATTGGTCATCTTTTTTTTTAATTTTCTTTTTTTTTTTTAATTTAAATATATATTTTAAAATTTTGCAATGTTATACTGTTTTCTGCTATATAGCAATACTAATCAGCCATAATTATACATATGTCCCCTCCCTCTCTAGTCTCCTTTCCCTACCCCCTCTCATCCTCCCAGGTCATCATACAGCACCAGTCATCTTTTCTTATTTTGAGAATTATTACTATAATCAAAATAATGACATACATTATTTTAATGTCTTTGGTTACAAAATAGGAAGTATGAAAAGGAATAGTCCATGGCATTGTTCCATAACTTGTTCATTGTGCCTGTAGGCTACTCTGGATATCAGGATTATTACCCATACGGCGGGCAAGGTGCCTATGAAGATGTCCCCAGGAACTATGACACGTACACCGCGGGACTGAGTGAAGAGGAGCAGCTGGAGAGAGCATTGAGAGCCAGCCTCTTGGACCAAGGTAGGGAATTTACACCCTTTACTTATTTTAAAGTACATACCTCACATGGTGTGATGTCTGAAAAGGGGCTGTTTGTAGCAAATTAAACTTTAAATAGTTTATAAAAAGGAGATGTAGATGAAAAAAATGTGTGCAGATTGTGATTACAAAGAATGGGGTGCGATGCCATATTCCCAGCAACCTAAGCTAATAAGGTGCCAGACTGTATGTATTGTTAAAGTGGTTCTTTTTATAGGCCTGCCGCACTCAGTGCTTTGGCATTAAAGTCAAGAAACCTAAGAAAAAAATTCTTAGGTACATGAACGAAGGGTTTACTTTGAAATGCATATCTATAAGGCAGGCTATATGTCACTGTACATCAAAGTGTCGCCCACAAGCCGCCTTGATAATCACATGGGCAGCTTGGTGAGAATGCAGACTCAGGGTTTAGCTGCAGGTCTACTGAACCAGTCTCCCTGCGAGCAGAACCTAGAAATTTGTATTTTTAACTGACTTTCCAGACGATTCTTTTACCAATTAGTATATGAAAAGAAAGTGAAAGTGAAGTTGCTCGGTCATGTCCAACTCTTTGCGACCCCATGGACTGTAGCCTACCAGGCTCCTCAGTCCATGGAATTTTCCAGACAAGAGTACTGGAGTGGGTTACCATTTCCTTCTCCAGGGGATCTTCTTGACCCAGGGATCGAATCCAGGTCTCCCACATTGCAGGCAGATGCTTTACCGTCTGAGCCACCAGGGAAGCCCTATATGAAGTAGTACATGAAAACTGCCCTATTTATTTTGCCATCTTTGTTCTAGGTTTGGTAATAAGTTTTGGTATTCCTGTTTTTATTGTTTGTGTGTCTGAGTGTTAGTCACTCAGTCATGTCCAGCTCTTTGTGACTCTATGGACTGAAGCTTGCCAGGCTCCTCTGTCTGAGGAATTTCCCAGGCAAAAATACTGGAGTGGGTTGCCATTACCATCTCTAAGGGATCTTCCCAACATCTACTGCATTGGCAAGAGGATTCTTTACCGTTGAGCCACCAGGGAAGCCTGCTCGATACTATAAGTAACCATAATATCAGATACTTAAGAGAGGCGTCAGCCATTTGCTGGAATCCGTGAGAAGGGGTGAGCTTTTTCTTAACTAGATCTATCAGAGTTTCACAGAAGAGGTGGTATTTGAGTTGATCCTTGAAGAATGTGTAGCATTTGCCAAGATGTGAAAGGGCCTTCCAGGTAGGAATCATATCTTCTCAGACACAAGAGTAAGGGGTGTGGTCATCCCATCCTTGCTTTTGAATAAAGTGCTAAGAGAAGAAGGGGAAGAAGAGTGGGCAGCTAGGCTGGGGCCTGATCACAGAGGTCCCAGAATTAAATAGGCCATGTGGAAAATGGGTCTGGTCTATGATGTAACTTCCAGTGAGAGTTCTGCACAGGAGAGTGATCTGATCAGAGCTGTGTTTCACAAATCCAGCAACAGTCATGCCAGGAACAAGGACTGAGCATGAAGAGGGGTATCAGGCATTACAACATATGATGGGAACACACAGATTCCCACAAATACGGTCTTAGCAGTAAGTGTGCGTGGAGGTAGGCAGTGACAACAAGAGGGGAAGACAAATCAGAAGTCTTGAAGTAGTCTAATCACGGAGCAGAGTCTGGAAGATGAAGGTGGCTGAGGCAGTAGAGAGGAAGATAAATCAGGACTTCTCAGATGAAGAATATCAGAACGGTGGCCTATCAGTCGTCTGTTACTGGGTAAAATTGCCCAGACATACTTGGCCTAAAACAATACGTGTTTCTTCCACATTTATGGTTCCGCATGGATGATCCCATGGGCCAGGCTTCGCTGGTCTCAGCTGGTGTACTGAGGTGTCTGCGGTGGTCAGTTGGGGCTAGCTGCTCTAGGACAACCTCCTCTACCTGCCTGACTGCCCGCTGTCTGATGCGATGGTGGCGATTGGTCCACACGTGACCCGTCATCCAGCCGGCCAGGCCAGGTTCGTTCACAAGGCCTCAGCACGAGGGTTCCCAGGGAGAATGTGGGAACACACTTAGGCTGGTGTATTGTTGGTTCCGCTGTATTTTGTTACCGAAGCAAATCAGGAGACAAGATTCAGGGGATAAGGAAGTAGATTCCACCTCTTCCTGGGCTGAGCTGTAGAGTCACATTACAAAGAGGATGCACAGAAACAGGTGGATAACCAGGTATTTTCTTGCCATAACCAGCCTTAATGGACTGCTGATATCACAGTCACTGGAAGCGTGCCTTAGCCTTGGAATCCTAAACACTGGGGGCAAGGCCCAGAGGCTGTATTTTAACAATTTCTAAAAGTTAGTCCTGGGCACAGCAGGTGCTTAATCACTCCAAGGTGAAACATGCAATATTATGGGAGGTAAGGATATTATGTATTTAATTTAATTTGGAACAAACCATAATCTTAACAGAACTGTGTCTGAATTTGTTACCTTGGACTGTCCATTGAATGTAAATATGGTATGCTGTATTGGATGTAAATCTTAGAAGTGCAGTAGAAATGTTATCACTGATAAAAATATTAATCCCTGCATATCACACACACACAAAAGTAAGGAAGTCAGAGCAAAGCTACTAAGCCTGGACTTTGTACAAAACTTTAGTACCATAGAGAGACAACAGGAGGGGATTTTTGGAGTGATGGCACTATTCTGTTCTTGGTTGTTGTGATGGATACACTACTCTTTGTGTTTGTCAAAACTCACCTAACTGTATCCCACAAAGAGAACATTTTCCTAAAAAGGAGTTTTAAAAGATGTAAATAGAAATTAGCAAGAAACCCAATGAAATAACTGGTAGTCTTGCAAACAGACACTATAAAAATCATTAGTGAAAAGGTCTTATTTAGAAATGAAACATTGTTGCAATGGATTCACTTTGGGTCTTGTTTAGAAATGGAACATTGTTATAACTGATTCACTTTGCTGTACACCTGAAGCTAACTCAACATTGTAAATTAGCTATACTCCCCCCACCAAAAAAAGAAAAAGAAACGGGTCATTCACATGGTGATAAAGGGTCACTTCCTTAGAGGATGTGTTAATAGGGAAGCAGGGAGACTTAGAAGTCATCACCTGATCCCAGCGATCAAATTTGGCAGCATTGTTATGGGATGGCCTGATAGTGTATGTCTCCTGATGCGACGCCATATGAGGAACACAGCATCGACTGTGACATATTCTTACTAAAAATGCTTCGTCTTCCAGAGTAAAGGCCCATATACAGGAAATACATGGAATAGAGGAATAAGTCAAGACATCATACAAAACATGAGGTTTCTACAGTTCAGTGAAACTGGTCTCCAGGAAAAAAATCAATGTCAGAAAGAAAGCAAGATGTGATTTTTATATTAAAAGGAAGTAACAATCAAACATAACACAGTACCTTGAAAAACTGGTTCCTATAAAGAGACCTTTTTTGAGGAAACAGAAACTTTGTATTTGGACTTTGTGTCAGCTGTTGTTTGGGAATTGGACTAGCTTTCTTTGAGGTGACAGTGGTAGTATGGATAAGTAACAGAAGGTCCCTTATTCTTGGGAGATACCCACTGAAGTATTTGGAAACAAAGTAATGAGTCTGCAACGTACTTTCAATTTTTAGCTGAAAACAGCTCTCCCCTCTCTCTCCTTTTCGTTCTCCCTCTCTCACTCACTCAAATAAAGGTGAGAAACTGCAAACTTTACCCTGCGATTTATCTCTTGAAAATCCAGAATGACAATACTGACAACTCTACTTAGTTCTGCAATTAAGAAACCAATTGATGAAATTAATGTTTTCCTAAACTTACTTGACCACAGAACTTCATTTTCAATGAATGTTTTTAAGAGCGTATGGAACTAGTTCCAATGAAACTGATCTGAACTGATGCCTTAAAGTGCGTGTATGTACAGTAATGGGTGACAGCGAAGGAAATCACTTTGCAAATTGTTTATATTAATTTCAACTTTATTTCCCTTAAAATATTCATGTCTGTCTTACTAAGAGTGAGACGCCAAAGAGACATTTTTTAAAATGGGCTTTATTATTTTTTACCTTTATTTCCTATAGAAAAATATTTGGTTTATTTTATAACTGTTGACCATTATGGTAGGTACATTTGTTTTGAACCTTACTTTTTTCCATTCATTATTATGTTGTAATCATCTTTTCATGCCATTAAAAACTTTGAAACATACAGACCCTCCATATATTTTCTTAAACTTACAGCTGTTTCTTTTTTTTTTAAGACGGGAGATGTGCTGTAGGGGCTTCCCAGGTGGCTCAGCGGTGAAGAATCTGCCTGCGAATAGAGGAGACACAGGACAAATGGGATTGATCCCTGTGTTGGGAAGATCCCCTGGAGAAGGGAAGGGCAACCCATTCCAGTGTTCTTGCCTGGAAAAATCCATGGACAGAGTAGCGTATCAAGCCACAGTCCATGAGGTCGCAAAGAGCGGGACACTACATGCAGGCACAGTGTGTTACTAATAATAGTGTTTTTAATTCTGTGTTTGTTGAGATCATTATATACTTTTTGTTCTTTAGTTTATTATTAATAATATAGTAAATAATTTTGATTTTCACACTCTGTCCTTGGAATTCTCCAGGCAAGAATACTTGAGTGGGCTGCCATTCCCTTCTCCAGGGGATCTTTCTGACCCAGGGATCAAACCTGGGTTTCCTGCATTGCAGGCAGATTCTTTACCGTCTAAGCCACCAGGGAAGCCCCAATCTATTATTAATGAGGCAGGTTCGCATTCCCAGGTTAAACCTCCTGTGCTTGTGATGTTTCTGGTGCATCCTGGTGAAGTGCCATGTGTACCCAAAAGACTGCGTGTTTTGCTCTAGTTGGGTGGGGTATTCTACAAATGTTAATTAAATTAATTGAGTTGCTAGTGTTGCCCAGGTCTTCTAATCCTTGTGGATTATCTGTCTACTTGTTCTGTTGAGCACTGTATTTTGAATTTTGTAGAATTACTGTAATATTCAATATGTACTATACGGTTACCCTCAGTGTACCAACGGCTTTGAATTCCTCCACCGTTACCTTGTTTCTAGGGCGGGGGCTGATGTGCCTGAGTGTTTCTCAGTGTCTACTTGGACTTCATTTTTAAATCTTTGTCCTGTAACTGGGTTAGGTACTCCATCCCCTCCCTCACCCCTTCTCCAGTGGGTGGCACACTGTTGCTACTCGTTGTTGTTCAGTCGCTCAGTTGTGTCCAGCTCTTTGTGACCCCGTGGACTGCAGCACACCAGGCTTCCCAGTCCTCCACTATCTCCCGGAGCTTGCTCAAACTCACGTCCATCAAGTCGGTGATGCCATCCAACCGTCTCATCCTTTGTCGCCCCCTTCTCCTCCTGCACTCAGTCTTTCCCAGCATCAGGGTCTTTTCCAATGAGTTGACTCTCCTTATCAGATGGCCAAAGCATCAGAGCTTCAGCATCAGTCTTTTATTCGTTCCTGACCCAGGTATTGAACCCAGGTCTCTTGCATTTCAGGCGAATCCTTTACCTCTGAGCCACCAAAGAAGCCCCATTTGCTTGTTGCTCTCTGCTTTTTAGCCTGGCTGCGGGAGGCTGGTGTCGGAGAAGGCAATGGCACCCCACTCCAGTACTTTTGCCTGGAAAATCCCATGGACGTAGAAGCCTGGTAGGCTGCAGTCCATGGGGTCGCTAGAGTCGGACACGACTGAGCGACTTCACTTTCACTTTTCACTTTCATGCATTGGAGAAGGAATTAGCAACCCACTCCAGTGTTCTTGCCTGCAGAATCCCAGGGACGGGGAAGCCTGGTGGGCTGCCGTCTATGGAGTCGCACAGAGTTGGACACGACTGAAGCGACTTAGCAGCAGCAGCAGCAGCAGGAGGCTGGTGTAGGGTGTGCTCTGATTAAGGCTCAGTCCAAGAAGTCATTGTGTCCCTTGGTTTGGAGGCATGGTCTTCTCAGTATCCCTGACCCTCCAGTTTAGAGGGTGGTTTTTTTTTTTCTTCCTCTTCCCTTTTCGAAGCTGCGGAAGGCTCTCACTATTTCCCTAAGGGAAACTTGGTTTTTGTCTTTCTTGCAGGCACTTAAGTCTTTTGTTCCTTAGGGACAGTAGGGAGGAAAGATCCAGGCAGTCTTTCCTACAGTGGCTACTCTTCTGTCCCTCAGGACTATCCCAGGAAGGACAGAGGACAAAGGACACATGCTCTGAACTCACCTGTGTCTTTATAAGGACCACTGGAGGTCCTGAGAAGAGCCTGCAAGTGGGTGTAAATTCCTGTATATTGCAGCCCCCATGTGTTCTGTGTTATGTATTCTAAGAATATAATCTTGCTAGCTGTCGCTCTGCCTTAGCAATGTGTTAACAGTGTTGGCTGAATTCTCGTAAGCGTCCAGTAGACCCTGTCCTGGGTAAACAAGGGCTCCTGTAACATCATGGACTTCTGTCTAGCTGACTGCCCTACTGCTGTCCCTTTCTCATAGGTTCAGGCAGAATATTAATTTGCAAATTGTGCAGAATTTATGCTTAAAGATGATAGTGGTGCTTTTTCCAGTTTTCTATGTCCCCAGTGGAAACCAGAAGTGTTTCTGATTCTTCATTGGGGGTTTCAATTTATCATCTTAGTACATTTATTTATCAGCTTTTTTAAAAAAATAAGGAAAATCTTTCCCTCATGAAGAAGGTAGAATCTATAGGCTTGTTTTAAAAGGCAGGGTAAACTAATACAATTATGTAAAGTTTAAAAATAAAAGTTAAAAAAAAATTTTTTTTAAATAAATAAATAAAAGGCAGGGTAAACGCTTAATTCTTTTTCTTTGATTCCCAGTTTTCAGAGAAGTTAGCGTAGTAGTCAGCATTAATACTGGGACTTGAAAGGGCCAAGTAGTGGAAATTCATTTGGTGGAATGCCAGTCCAGCAAGAAACATCCAGCACCAAATTAGTTTCAGACCTCTCTTTAGGTCGATATACTGAAAGAGTAAATTAAAGAATCAAGGTAGCAACTTTTTTAACCTCAGAATTTGCTGTTGTCATATATCCTAACAGTGTACCTGGCTATAATTACAAGTCCTAAAGCTCATGCCAGGAAGAATAATACCAAAGTAGTCTTTGTAGAAGAAATATCGAAATCCCTATTATTTCAAGAGGCTTTTGCACATTTACTACCATTAACAAAAATCTTGTCCTGTTCTGTTGGCAGTCTCAGCTTTTATAAACGAATCCAAGAGGCAGCTGATGCCACAATAATAGAAAAATTCTGGATGAGAGCCATCTCTTTCTTTGAGTCAAAAGGCAGATGCCAACTAGGAACATTAGCTCATTCCATTTTCCTCTCCCCCTCCCCCACATCCCTCTATGTATAATTTGTGCCTTTTTTTTTTTTTTTTTTTTTTAAATAGCCTGCCACCAAGTTCAGCTGGCGGCTGGGTACAAAGCTGTGTCCTTTTCAACTTCTGTCTGCCAGCCTGGAGCATGTGTACTGGTTAAAACTGGAAATCCTCATGACATGTGGAGTAACGTGTGTTGCTTTTCCTAGATTCCTCTGAAAGGCAAACGGCCACAGTCACACTCCGGCTCTCTTGTGAAAATCAAGCAGTTTTGTCACCCCCTCCCCAGACTGTACAGTTGGGGTTACCGGCTGGCCATATGTGGAGCTATGGTGGGATAAACTATAATACAAAGGTCTTGGCTTTAGATTGAAATGGGTTCCTGCTTTGTCTCTAAGTCTTCACATGTAAAATCAACCAGGGGAGCCATATTGGAAAAGAGGATCTAGGTTCCAAATTAGTATGTAGGGCTTTTGTTGCTCAAAGATCACTTGACAGTATCTTTGAATCCTTTTTATAGGCATTTATATTCATAGGGACCAATTCAGGTATATTTTAAGTGAAAAAACAAAGAGAGAATTTAACTGAGTTGTCTGTTTTGCCTTTTATTGAAGCTACACCAAAGTATATGCAAATGACATTTGTCTTGTTTATTATTGTACGGAAAATTTTGAAAAGAATGGAGTAAATTACATACATGTTTTTAATCTTTCATCATATGGTACATCACATGGTATGAAGAGAAGAGGCTTGGAACTGCAGTGGTCTGAGCGTCAGTCCTCAGTGAACTAACTTTACTTGAGATGTATGTCACTGAACCTAATCAGACGTTTGCATTATTACTATTCTTTTTTTAAAAATGGTGGTGGTGGTGGATTAGTCACCAAGTTGTGTCCAACTCTTGCGATCCCATGGACTGTAGCCTGTCAGGCTCCTCTGTCCATGGGATTCTCCAGGCAAGAATACTGGAGTGGGTTGATAAGAGAGTTGAAGTGGGTCCCCTTCAAAGTTTTCTTTCTTTTCCATTATTCTGTGGTAATGGACTGAATAGGGCAGGCGTAGCCAGAAATGGGGACGTTGAGAGGTGTCAGGAATATTGGCACGTTTGTCATCTAGGTCTCAGGGCTGACGGATAAAAGATCATTTCTGTATCGGAGGATGAAGTCACACAACTGTCTAAGGCAAATCTACATTGATATGTAAATACGTTTGATGGTGGTACCTTCTTTAGTCGCTTGATTATATGACTCTTTACTGGCCCAATGCAGGCATAATGCAGTTGGTGATTTTTAACGTATGCAAATGTTCACGACTGGTCTGCTTGGCTTTGCAGGCGTGTTGGAGGCCAGGACAGAGATGCACAGCTCATTCTGTGTGACCACTTAACTTTTTTTTTTTAAGTAATTTGGTGTGTTTTCCCCTAGGAAAACTTTCTCTGTAATGAAAAAGTGCCATCTGCCAGATTTCCTAAAAGCAATTTCATTGCAGAACGCTTCCTTTAGATTACTGGTTCTTACTCCCTACTCTCGACATTAGAGATATTCATTTCAGTGAGTAAAGTTTGATATTCAAGACTGTAGCTAGATGTGAAATTGTGCGTGTAAAGAAATATAAATACATGCTTTTTCAAACCTGTGAACTAACGTGTGAATATATCCCAGTCAGGAAGACAAAGAATAAAATAAGTGGACTAAGGTTCTGTTTAGGTTGCTATTGGGAAGGAGCAGGCTTCTGTTGAGGTTTTATACTTTGAAAGATTAACTATATCTTGGCCATTGCTAAAATTAAAAAAAAAAATAATGATACATGCAATTGAAACACATTGAGAAATTGACATTAATAGTTCTTTGTGAATTATTTTATAATTTTTCCTTTGCCACCTACCCCCCCAGTCACCATTTATTTAAAGCATTATTCAGATGCTAATGAGTAGATTTAACAATAAACAAAACTCTAATGAAGTAGTTCCACCCACCCACACCTTCTCCATCCTGTTTTGGGGGCTAGCAGGTCTTAGTGGTTGCAGGACTGTTGCCTGGTGCATTTGTCACCTTGCTCCGGATGACTGTTCATTCTGTTCCTTAGCAAGTCCCTCTTTGAGTCCCTTGTCTATATGTGATACTGTTGTTGAGTGATAACAGGGTACAGAAATGAATAAGTCATCTTCTTTGCTATCAAACCAAAAGTATTATTCCTTTTGCTGAATGATAGGAGATGTAAGTGACTTCACTTCAGCTGCCCCAATATATTAGATTTAGGAAAGAGATAAAGTAACTTTTAAAATGAGTTAGTCCCTTTACTTACCCATCTATGAAATTCTCTGATTCAACAACTGTGATTCCTTAAGCTGTGTAAGAATTTTATAGAATAGCAAATTTATTAATATGATGATTTGGATACTCAGGTTATCTATACAGTTTTTTTCTTTTTTTAATCTGTACAATCTTTAATACCAAAGTTATTGATGGGTATATTCAGTGTCTCATAAGACCAGACTTAACTGAGAAAACTCTTTTAATATAGGCCTGTTTAAGAGACTCTTCTTTCCTATAAAATGTTTTAATTAGGAAGAGAGTTGTCAAATAGTGCTTTAAAATTATAGTAGATTCTACATTCTTATTAATCAAACAATTGGAGGTGTGAAAAATTTTCTAATTCTGTGTATCTGTACTAAAATAGGAAACAAAACAAATTCTCTTTTTTTGGAGCTAAAGACCTAGACTTTGTTTCATTGACTCAGCAGTTGATACTTTAATGAATAAAATAAATTTTTTTTAAATTTGAGCCTTTCTTGTAACATATACCATATAATTGTACCATATAATTTTAAGTACATAACTGCAGTCTTGGGGAGGGACCTCTTAAGTCAATCCTTTGCTTAATTTACTTAAATTATTTTTAAAGTAGGTAATGGAGAATGATATAAGACCATACAATTTCAAACACGAGCGGCACGGAGAGTGACCTTAAAGGTCATCATTGTCTGACCCTTGATTTTACCCAGTGAGGAAGCAGACTAGAAGTCAAGACACTTACATCCTATCGCAGTGTGTATCTGTGTCTGTTAACTGTGGACACAGCCTGCCCTGGGGATGCCGGTGTGATGTAGGTCGGCTTCCCCAGGCATGAGGATCTTGGGAGTCAGAACCTTCCTGGAAGGTGCGAGATTGAATCCACATTTCCTCGTGCTCCTATGAATCCAGGTGGGAGCAGAGCTGAGCCTTGAATTAGCTTCCACATCTGTCTTCTGGGCTGCCTGCAAAGGGACTCCCAGCTTTCTCCCAAAGTCCTACCTGAATTCCAGATGTCCCAGGGTGGGTGTTGCTGAGGGCCTGAGGCAGGTGGTGATGAGTACCTCAGTTCAGTTATTATGGTCTTCTAGGATTTGGACAAATGTTGTCATGCTGGTTAGAAAAGAATATATTAACTGTGGAAAATACAAATCACCAAAAAGAAAAGACAAAAAATAGTTCATAACTCCATCACCCACATTAAAACCACTCACATTGAATCCTTGCAGCTACCCATAAGGTAGGCACCCAGAAGAAACCTCTGTACATGTTTCGGTGATTTTTTCCCCAGGTCCATGAGCATTAATGATTCTGTGCCAGGAAGGTTCACATCCCCACACAGAACCCTATGAAATAAGCATTTGTCATTGTAATCATTGCTTTAGATTGGGAAACAGACCACAGAGAAGTTAATTGCCAGGCCCAGGGTCACATGCTGAGTGGCAGACAACAGATGAGAAGGCCAGACTCCTCTATTCCTTGCCGGGGCACTTTCTACGTTGTCCAACACAGCCTCTTCAGAAAAAGCACTTGTGGGCTGCTGTGAATTTTCAGATACGGAAGAGTCCAGCATGAATCTCTCTGTAGCCCTCCACATAGTCAGCCCGCATGGCTGAGCTGGAATTATGTTTGTGTTCTTGGAGGTGGATTGGCCATTGCAATCATCCTGACATGAGAACACTGAAAACTCTTAGGTAGGCATGGTCATGATAGAACAGTCTCAGCTAAATTGAAAAAGATAGTATCATTTATAGAATGACAGTGACATTTCTCTTACTGTTGTCCTCACATCATTGGCCTTGTTCTTTGGTTGATTTTTATTTTAAGCAAAAGAAATCCTGACATTAATTTAAAATTGTGAAATCAATAGTTTATATAAGAGAAGAATGCCCTTCTTATGGCAAGAAACTTGCATATTAGGTATCTAATAGAACACACACCAAAAAATGTGCTTCCTATAGACAGTCATAAATAATCTTCTGGGCAGTCATTTATTTCTACCAAAAACTATAGCATGTGAATTTGAAAATATTGTGTTTACCATGGGCTCAATTAATGTCATTTGAATTGATATTTGCACTGTTCCTTTAAATAGGACTCAATTTTTCTTCTATGGCTTTCTTTTTAGAAAAAGATTCATAACAAAAAGGAATAAATGCGCTTGCACTAAGTTTGCCTTAAGACATCAGAATTTTACATTGAGCTACCATCTGCCAATGCAGGAGATAAAGGAGACAGTTCGATCCCTAGGTTGGGAAGATCCCCTGGAAGAGGAAATGGCAGCCCACTCCAGTATTCTTGCCTGGAAAATCCCATGAACAGAGGAGCCTGGCAGGCTACAGTTCCATGGAATCACAAAGAGTCAGACACGACTTAGCAACTGAGCACAAGACAAAAACAGCAACATTTTACACACTCTTCTAGTTTCTTGCTGGGCTTCCCTGGTGGCTTAGGCGGTAAAGAATTCACCTGCAGTGCAAGAGACTTGGGTTCGATCCCTTGGTTGGGAAGATCCCCTGGAGGAGAGGGTATGGTAACCTACTCCAGTCTTCTTGCCTGGAGAATCCCCATGAACAGAGGAGCCTGGAGGGCTGCAGTCCGTGGGGTCATAAAGAGTCGGACACAGCTGAGCGACTAAGCAGCAGCTAGCTAGCTTCTTGTTAATAGGAATCATTCATGTGAGAATTTTCACTGTCTTTTTACTCAGCCTCTTGAATCTCACTTGGAGTTGCACGTGTTCATCCATTTTGTTGTGTTGTTTTGCTAGTGAGAAAAATCAAGAGTCATATGTTGGTTTCCATTTATTACAGAATCACAAATAGCTTTCAAAGTGGTCTAGTTTCATCACATGGCAGTTCTCCAAGGATTCAAAACTATTTATAATTCTGTTGTACTTTGTTATGGAGAGCCAGATGTGAGAGTCATGCATAATATGTATTTATATATCTTCGTGAATCTCAATTAGGGACCAGCAGTCTTCCTGTGTCACATCTGTGTTATTTAAATCTACTTTTGTTGTAACACAGGACCAAAATTGTGCAGCGTTATTAAGATTACTATAAATATTAAGCTGATTAAAATTACATTGTAATCATCTGCTTTAGAAAAATCGCAAATGGCCTAATCATGCCCCAAAAGGAGAAGTAGGTGAAATAAATCATGATCCAGAATAATACTCAGCCACTAAAAAGAGAAGCAGGTTCACAGTGAGTCAAATGAGCAGGATATAGCAGTATTCTTAGTAGAGACACATCTATTTTTGTAAGACCTACTAAATGTACTATAAAAAAGATTGGAATAATATTTAGCAAAATGCCACTCATCCTATTTCTTGGGAATAAGATTATGGTGACTTACTTTCTTGTTTTGACTTCATGCCATTCTCTCAAATGTCTGCAAAATCACGTAGAACTTTTATGAAAATCTACACATTGCTAAAAATAGGCAGTATTGGCCTTCCTCTTCTTTGATGTTATCCACAGTCCCACTCTGTTAAAGGCATCAGGCTGTTTTTTGTAGAGGAATGCAGAGAAAACTCCACCTCACGCCTTCACCTCCAGCCTCTGTGGGCTACTTACTCCATCAGAGTGATGAGGGAGATGGTGCAGAGCTGATATCCAAACTAGGATCTCTCTAGTTTTCCTTTTTGCTCATTTCCTTCTTTCTTTTCTTATCTATCCTTCAATCCTTCCAGGCTGAAAGTATCCACATACTCTGGGCAGGAAGAACAGTGGCTTCAGTTACCAGTAGCTAGCTCTCCCTGGCTGCTTCAGTGATTTCTTTTTTTTTTCTTTAATTAATTTTTTTTATTGAAGGATAATTGCTTTACAGAATTTTGCTGTTTTCTGTCAAACCTCAACATGAATCAGCCATAGGTATACATATATCCCCTCCCTTTTGAACCTCCCTCCCATCTCCCTCCCCATCCCACCCCTCTAGGTTGATACCGAGACCCTGTTTGAGTTTCCTGAGCCATACAGCAAATTCCCGTTGGCTGTCTATGTTACATATGGTAATGTAAGTTTCCATGTTACTCTTTCCATACATCTCACCCTCTCCTTCCCTCTCCCCATGTCCATAAATCCATTCTCTATGTCTGTTTCTCCATTGTTGCCCTGTAAATTAAGGGATCCAGAACACACTGGATCCTGTCTCATTGAAGCCTTCCGGAGCCACAGCACCACGTGTTGCCATCTGACTTTACAGTTTACAAAAGTTAAAGCTGCGCACATTTTACCAAGCATATTTTTTTTCAGATCAGTTGTGCATCACCTCAGTGGAAGGTGTCTAGTGACTGGCACTCAGAAGTTTGGGTCGCCAAGGAAAGGAGGAGTCTGGCATGCTTTCTGTGGAAGAGAATTTTTGTATTGCAAAATACACTTTTTGTGTTTCTAGGAAACAGTGGGTGTTGCCTCTCGGATCATAGTGTTCAGGATTCCCTACAAATCCCTACAGAACAACCCAAAACCAGTAGTTTGTAATTTTCAGCTCAGTGAGACTGAAAGGAGCTCGGGGTGATGCCGAAATAAAATGTAGCCTAGCCTACCGACATTAAGGGAGATAAAGTGTTTAATCAGTGTCTTCTAGAAAGAAGTGACATCTGTATGGAACACCTGCTGTCTTCATTATAACTTTAAATGAGCTGTGTCTCTGGGGGTTAGCAGGCCCTTCTTTTGGCACACTGTGCTGTGACAGAGATAAACTTTAAGCCCCAGGTAATTCACCATTGTGTGGAAGATGCTTTTTAGTGAGACATGTGGGGGTGAGGAGGAAAATGAGCCCCTGCCTCAGATCACTCAGGCCCAGCGAGAACCATTTTGAGCATAGCTTTGACACTGTGACACTTGTCAGGTTATGACAATGTTTTCTTACCCCCTCGGCAGCCCTAATTATTTGCTAATTATTATCATTTTAATGTTTTATGCATCAGGAAGGCATGAAGACAGTGTTTCTTGGTTTATGGGCGTAGCTGTTTTCTGGAATTCAGGATTTCTTTCTTTTTTTAATTTTAATTTTAAACTTTTTATTTTGTATTGGGGTGTCACTGATTAACAATGTTGTGATAGTTTCAGGTTAACAGCGAAGGGACTTAGCCATACATGTACATGGATCCATTCTCTTTCAAACTCCCCTCCCATCCAGGCTGGCATGTAACATTGAGCAGAGTTCCATGTGCTATACAGTAGGTCCTTACTGGTTATCCATTCTAAATATAGCAGTGTGTACATGCTCACCCCAAACTCCCTATCCCTCCCGCTCTGGCAACCATAAATCCGTTCTCTAAGTCAGTGAATCTCTCTCTGTTTTGTAAGTTTATTTGTAGCATTTCTTTTTAGATTCCACATATAAGGAATGCCATAAGATATTTCTCCTTCTCTGTCTGACTTAAACTTCAGTCAGTATGACAATCTCTCGGTCCATCTGTGTTGGTGCAAATGGCATAATTTCACTGTATGCTTTGAGGAAGGGATCTGAGTAGTCACTGAGCAGTGCCCGTGTTGATGGCTTGTTTCTCTCACACTTTGGCTCATTATTGCAGGAGCAGACAGTCCTGCATGTAAGGGACAAGGATGCATAGAAGGGAAAGAGCGGCAAGGAGTGCTTTCTCAGAGAGCCTTTCAAACCAGTTACCATTTTGGCAGATTATAATCTAACCAAGAATTATTTCCATAAGCGGTGGCTGTGAAAAAACCTTGTGGCCCCAGAAAATAATGTTTAACCAGCCATGTGGTTCATCTTATTAGCCTGAGGGGAAAATAACTCACCACCAAATTCTGCCATAGTGTAGATAGGATTGTTTGAAACCCAAATCAAAACATCTGCTGTTTTTCTACTGTGCGAACCTAATGCTTTGTCCTCTTAAAGCAGCAGCAGTCGTACAGCTGCTGTGCACTCTGTATCTCAGACCTTGACACCAGATAAGGGGGACATCTTCAGAGTTAATGAGCTATTAGGACAGTCTTTCCTGTCAATTAACTGGTAGAATAATGAGATCAAATGAGCACTGTCCTTAAAAACACCCAGACTTGTATTTTCTCAGAAGAGTGTCTTTCTCTGCTGTTTTAGTTACATGAATAGACAGTTTAACATGAAAATAAAAACTGCACCTACAGCAGACGGAAGAGAGGTATACAGACGGGGTCCTATTTACTCAGGGTTCACAGGTTTTCCTCCTGAGAGGATGTAATGATATCATAACAACTGCTTTCACCTTGATTGTCCTAAAGACTGGCAGACAAATATTTAGGGGGTGAGCATGCTTTCTCATGTGAATACATGTATCATATCTAAAGTTTGAGCCAATCAAGGTATCAATCCTAAATTTGAATTAGTGGGCTCCAGACCATGGACCATCTAAGGATTTTGATTTTCCCCTGAATGTGATGAGAGGTTAGGGAAGGGTGTGACCAAAGCAGAGAGGGGACCATGGGGAAAGACCCCGAGATCAGAGGGCGGCCCATTGTAGGTACTACAGTGGTTGTAGCAGCAATAGATTTTTCATTGTGCGGACCAGAGTGGCAAATGGGTGAGAATCAGGTTGTCAGAGACCCAATATGTTGTGTTTAAGGGTTTTGCACTTGACCTTGGATACAAGGGAAACCATTGAGACTCAAGTGCGGGGGTAGCAATAAGATGAAATCTGGGTTTTAAGCTCACTTTGCCATGTGTGGGTTACAGGAGAGAGATGGAGTTTGAGTTCCAGCACGCCAGGCACCATTATTTAGTGACATATGCTTGCATATATATGTGAGTGTGTGTGTACATGTGTGTTCACTCAGTCCAACAACTGCAAATGAAGTGTTACCATTTACCCATTTCAGAGAAGAGGAGACTAAGCTGAAGGGAGGCAAACTGAGGTCCCATAGCTACTAGGTCATAGAGCAGAGATTGGAGCCCAAGGAGTCTTGGTTCTAGAGTCTATTTACTTAATCATTACATTGTTTTGCCTTTCATATTGTATTGCTGGGGTCATCATCATATTATTTTACTTGATAATTAATATAATTAATAGTATTCTAAATGCTACTAGTATTTTACTGGCTTAATGAACTTTTTCTTGGTATTCATACTCATAGGAATGAAATTAAAAATTATAATGAGCTAGAGTTTTCTGTAAAATATTCATCAAAAACTTTCAGGCTTCCCTGGTGGCTTAGTGGTAAAGAGTTCACCTGCCAATGCAGGAGACACGGATTCAATCCATGATCCAGGAAGATCCCACATGCCACAGAGCACTAAGTTCATGTGCCATTAACTACTGAACCTGTGCTCTAAAGGCTGGGAACCAAGACTGCTGAGCCTGCGTGCCCTAGAGCCCATGCTGTGCAACAAGAGAAGCTACCACAATGAAATGCCTGCACGCTGCAGCTAGAGAAAAGCCCGAGCAGTGATGAAGACCCAGCAGCCAAAAATTAAAATAAATAAAAATTTAAAAAAATTATTAAAAAGTTTCAAATTAAGTTTTCCAAATAGAGGTTTTTAAATGTCTTCTTGGTCAATGTTAACTTTCCTATGGGAATTTCTACTACACATTTCATGGTTGAGTGTTTCCAGAACCTTCAATGGAGACGTGTGAAAGTGGAGGGAATATAAAATCCCCAGATATTTTCCAGCCCACAGCTAACACTCAGCCAACTATAGGCAGAATCTTCCACTTTAGTGGAAAGTTAGAAAAGACGATATTACATGGAGAACTTTATGAAAGGCACAGCTCACTGACATCAAGGAGAATTAAATGCATTTGTGACCACACTTGATTTCCGGAAAAAAGAGAATCACCATTGGTGTCCAGCAGGACTATGGGTCCATCTAAGGCCTATGAGACAAGGAAGGTCAAGTGTACTGTTACTGAGTAACTCGAGACGATGTTTCAGAGATTTTGGTGGTTTTCAATCCTGGCTGCCGGTCAGAATCATCTGAGGAGCTTTTAAAAATTATCGGTGCCTGGACCCCCAAATAAGCGGGAGTGCACAGCCAGTAGGGCAGGGGTGAGGGTGTGTACACCGAGACAGCCATGTGGGCGCAGGCACTAGGGTTGCGTTATGAGCATCCTGCGATGCGTGCAGGCCTTCACGTGGGGAGCTCCTTGAGGACAAAGGAGAGACGTTTCCATTTATCTCTATATCACTCTTTAGCTGTAGAAGACGACAGAGGGTACCTTTTTTTAAAAAAAAAATTTTTTTAATTGAAAGTACAAATAGTACCATCCATTTAGTAGTTACCTAGATTTCTAAATTCTATGTAATTTTTAGAATATATGGAAAACCCATATTGTGCCAGGAATGAGCAAGGTAGCCACACCCTCTTCCCCTAAAATGAAGATTAAAACCAAAGTTTCTGCCTGCAGGAAACTTAGTCAAGTGGAAGAGAGAGAGAGAGAAGGTTAGGAGGAGGGAACTAAGAAGGAATCAACAGAAACAGCCGTTGTCTGAGTTAACCTGTTGTTAATCAGAGAGAAGGGTGACTGATGGTCGGGAATATTTAGGAATGGGATGGATTGATGGAGAGAAGGAGAGCGAGCGAGTCGTAAATGGTTTCCTCTTAGGTTTACATGATGAGAAAGGAAATCATTAAGACCAACTTACATCACATACTAGTTCTTACTGGAAATCATACAATTAAGAAACTGTAGAAGAGCATGTTTGTTTTTCATTTATTCTGTTTTTTAGTCTTGCCTTTATTAATGAGGAATGTTGACATAAACATAAAGCAGCACATTTTAATGATTATTGCTCATAGTGTGTTTTCTTTTTAAATTATTTTGCCTTTTAACATGTTTCTTATTACAGAGGCATGAGATTCTTTTCCAGGCCTTTTAGTGATTAGGAAATTTGCAATTCACAAGAGCACCAATTAGAGACTATTATAACCTGACGGGCACGACTCTGCCATTTGAGGAGAGCTCAGCTGACACTTTCAGAAACCGCAAAAAAATGTTAGTCTAAGAGCTCTGTGGCAGCAGTTTGGCCTTATAAGAATTCCACAGAGTTCGTTTGTAATAATATAGTTAGTTATTCCTTGGATTATAGTAACTCTGTAAGAGCCTTAGCACTCACCACCTTGGTCCTAACCCCCTTGGCACAGTGCACCCTAGAAAGAGAGGGTATTGGCTGGAGCCACATGGCTTGACCATCCCTGAGCTCGCCCTGGAGTCTGCAGAATCATACTCCCTGTTCAGAGCTGTTTTTTACCGTATCCCCCCAAGTTCAGTTTTAAGCATAATATATGATCAGAAAAATGAACGGGATTATTCAGAGTAATAATACACATTCTCACCATTACAACTACAGGGTTGGCCAAAAAAATTGTTTGGGTTTTTCATAAGCTGTTATGGAAAAAACCCAAATGAACTTTTGGGCCAACCCAATACATAGCCCCCTCTACCTTAGAGGGTTGTCAGTAAGATCCTTTGGTGCCTGCCTTTGCTTTGAGACGTGTCTATTGATTGAGCAACTAGAGCAGATAGGCAAGGATCTATCCTTTAAAATAAATTTTAACAAGTTCCATCGACCAGCTCACATCAGCTTGCTTTCTAACATGACGTTGGGAACTCCGGTGGGTTTTCTCACATCTTGTATTTAACTGAGCTTTCTTGTGGATGGATCCAGAACATCCTCCAACTAGATTTTCTTCTTATGCATTGAGTGTCTTGATACTGTGAATTTTTGGCTAGATTAATCTTTAATTAATTGATTAAGTATCAAATGATTTTTAAGACAAAATTAGGAGTCAACTTATATTTTCTTAGTCTAATTTTATAACCTTTGTACACAATTGGATTTTCAGTTGAAATCAGCCCTAGTATTGACATTTTGCTAAATGCCAAACATTAGCTCTTTGAATTGAGGGGGGACTCCAGCAAATGCTTCTCATTCATTCCCTAAACACTCCCATCAGCATCCATGTGTTAGGCCATCATCACACAGTCAGAAATGTGCCTCTTTGGAAGGACCTTTCAAAACAGCATAAAGCGAGAATAATTCTCAGTTTTGAGCCCCCTTGCCCAAGTTGGTACTCAAGAGGATCAGAAAGTTGATTAACCCAACTTAATTTAAAATTGTCTTATGGTAGTTATTTTATGGTAGTTATCAGATACAGTTCAGCTAGACAGCCGAAGCTTTGTCTATCAAGAATTTGGTTTTTTCCTTTGAACTTTTTATTTTATATTGGGGTATAGCTGATTAACACTGCTCTGATAGTTTCAGGTGAACAATGAAGGGACTCAGCCATACATATACATGTATCCGTTCTCCCCCAAACCCTCCTCCCATCCAGGCTGCCACGTAACATGGAGCAGCGTTCCCTGTGCTATATGGTAGCTGCTTGTTGGTTATCCGTTTTAAATATAGCAATGTGTACACCTCCCTCCGTTTCCCCCAGGCAACCATAATGATGACTTTGTTTTAAAAAATATGTAAAGCAGGGAAACAGGGAAAAGATAGGAAGAGCGGAGAGTCTGTCTCCGCCTCAGTCTGTGAGGAAGCCCGTTGCAGCCTGCCTTTCACGCCTCCACACAGTGTGGGCTTCACAGCCAGTCAGGCCCCAGTTGGAGCCCCAGCTGTCTCTCCTTCACCAGCGAACAAGGTAATTAGGGGATTTATGGGGATTCTGTGGCTGGTTGTTAGACCCTCCTCTCGGGGCCGTGGTGACAGCCGCCTGAGTCCTGGGATGAGCACCCGCCCCCCTCCCCTGCCCAGAGAAGGCCCTGGGAGAGCGCCTCCTCTTTCACACGTGCTGTCTCCACTCATCTCAGGCCACTGGCTAACATTTATCTTTTGGCATTCATTTCAAGCCATCCTGGAGATATCTCCAAAGAAGATGATAATGGTAATGAATGCTGAAGCACTAATATTTAGCAAGCCCCCTTGTATGTACCAGGCCCAGCAAGGACATTACATGCATTTTTAAAAATTTACTTTGTACAAGAACTCATGAGGCAGGGCACAGTTGAGGCTTATATATTAAACGTATTAGGGCTTAGTTCTGATTCCAAAGCACTGCATCCTGTTCCAAGGATCTCTTCTCGGAGTGTGAAATTCTGTCTCTACTGCCATCCAAAGCCTCCCAGGTGGCTCAGTGGTAAAGAACCTGTCTGCCAGTGCAAGAATGAGGGTTCTATCCTTGGCTTGGGAAGATCCCCTGGAGAAGGAAATGGCAACCCACTCCAGTATTCTTGCCTGGAGAATCCCATGGACAGATGAGCCTGGTGGGCTGTAGTCCATGGGGTTGCAGGAGAGTCAGACACAACCTAGCAACTGAAACAACAGAACAACAATCAGCCAGCACATACCTTGAGCTGGGTGCCGCTCTAAGCTCTTTCTATGTATTAACTGAATTAAGGTTCACTGTAACTTTCTGGAAGTCCTATTGATGCTCCCATTTTTCAGGTGAGAAAACCAAGGCACAGAGGGGCTCAGTAACCTGTCCACTTACACAAGGTCACAGAGTGTAAACTGGGTCTCAAACTCTGGTTCCTAAAGCCCCCAGCTGTCCTTCCCCTTTCACTTAAGCAGTTCTTAACACTTGTTTTAGGGTATAGTCTCAGACTAATCAATGAAAAGACAGCAATTCTCCTCACCTTAACCATCCCAGCTATTCTTTCTGCTTTTCCAGTAAACTTGCAGAATTCTTTTCCTTATCCTTGCTACAGTCCTTCTGAAGTAGTGATATGTTGACTATTTCATCCAAAGGCTAAACCAAGACTAACGCCTAAGCAAGGAAGAACAAATAGTGAATTCATTAACTGGGAATCTATTTACAATCCCCAAGGCTCATTGTGCGGGCAGTGATTCTATATCATTTAGAGTTGCTAATAAATGAAAGTCTTTGCATCTTTCCAAGCGTCTTGATATTTACCAGTCTCATATTTTACCATAGGAAGCGGCTTCAACAAGCATATTCATGTGTTGACAGTTCTAATTAATACAAGTAATTAGTCCTGACAGTAGAACTGTGAAAAGAAGACCCATTCATAAATTTGCTAATTATGTCACTCTGCTCAGAATTTAATTGCAGTCTAGTCTTTAATCATTTCTGTATATGGGCAAAAGGCCAGCTGACTAAATTCTTCAGACTTTTACATTTACCACTCGTAAAGGAATTTTGTCAAAATTAATTTACCATTGGAACATAACGGTCTGGTGTGCAGAAATGGCGAAGAACAGAGCTCCTTCTGCAGAGAAACAAACAGAATGGGAAAAGCCAGGCAAGGAAGGAGGGAGGGAGAGAGGAAGTCATCAAGAGCATCCACATCCTTTCTTACGTATCTACATCTACAAGGTTTTGTGAACTCATATTTCAGTGTTTTTCTAAAAAGTAAGGTAGTTTTATTTAGGCTGTTCATATGCTCATGGTACAGAAAATTTGAAGACAACTTGTTACCTGGATCCAAAGTTGAGCCCTCCTCTCTCTGATGTAAATAGCCTACTTTTCAAACAAGGACGTCTGTTCTAAAACAGGGTTTTTATAACTGAGCTCTATTGACCTCTTCTGTGTGTGTGCGTGCGCATGTGTGTGCTCAGTCACGTCTGACTCTTTGTGACCCTGTGGACTGTAACCTCCCAGGCTCCTCTGTCCATGCCCATGGGATTTCCCAGGCAAGATTATTAGAATGGATTGCCATTTCCCCCTCCAGGGGATCTTCCTGACCCAGAGATCCAACTCGCATCTCCTGTGTCTCTTGCATTGGCAGGCGGGTTCTTTTCCACTGTACCACTTTGTGAAAGTGTAAGTTGCTCAGTCCTGGAGAAGGAAATGGCACCCCACTCCAGTACTCTTGCCTGGAAAATCCCTTGGATGGAGGAGCCTGGTAGGCTACAGTCCATGGGGTTGCAGAGTCGGACATGACTGAGCGACTTCACTTCTTTTCCACTGTACCACTTTGTGAAAGTGTAAGTCAGTCAATCATGTCTGACTCTTTGTGACCCCATGAACTATACAGTCCATGGAATTCTCCAGTCCAGGATACTGGAGTGGGTAGCCTTTCCCTTCTCCAGGGGATCTTCCCAGCCCAGCAATCGAACTTGCATCTCCTGTGTCTCCTGCTTTGGCAGGCGGGTTCTTTACCACTGCACCACCTTTGGGGCTGGATAATTCCTTGTTGCAGTGGGGGTGGGGCCATCCTGTGCACCATGGGGTGTTGAGTAGCATCTGACTTCTTACCCACTCCATGCTTGTGCATCCTTCCTCCCAGTTGTGATGGCCAAAAATATCTCCAGACACTGCCATTGTTCCCTAGGTGGGCTAAATTGGTTGAGAACCACTGCACCAGAGTGTAAGTTTAGATGAAAAAAGAATCAGGTAAACTTGTGTATAGGATGCTTACATAGAAGCAGTTGTAGCAAAATCAATAAAGCACATCACTTAAAAACAATTTGGTAATATAAAATTCAGATGGAATGATGTTCCTTGAATTTCAGTACCTTCTTCAGTATCAAGTTCCCTCTGGTTCTCTTGGATTGTAAGTACAGTAGTGTTTAGTATTAATAGTAGAGTAGTTGTATCTAAAATCCTTTGCTGCTTGTGTTAGATACACTGGGCTCTTAGCTTTCGTGAATTTTAACATTTAGAGTTCTGACCACTTTAAGATGACCTTAAAGTTAAGGATACTCAGCTGCAGGTGTTCTTTGTTTTCAAGTTTATGAATTGCTCCCTTCTTGTCTTGCCTCCATCCAGTGCTTAGATGTCCAGTCCTTTGTTACTCTCTTACAAATACATTAATGCCCTTGCTGCTCAGCCCTTCGTCCACCTATATGCAAAAATCCTCAGACTTCAATGAGCCCAGCCACGGGGCATCTGGGACCCAGCATCTGGCAGCTGAGCTCGACTGGAGAATGTGACCCAACAGAGCAGACTGAGCCTGTTATAAATGACATCAACATCTACCCTGTCCTCGACCTCCCAGAGAAAATAGAATCCACCTATAGGTAACACCTTCGGCATCCCATCATGAAAACTACAAACCTACCTGCATCCACTCCCACACTTGTTCCTCCTGACAGCTGGGCAGGGAGGGCTCTTTCCTATTCTCAAAAGCTAGTCGTTCACCTGTCTTCTCTGCTCAGGAAAATCTGTTGTTACTGATTAACCCTCTGTCCATTCTGCCTTCAGCTTTTGAGTCTACCAGATCCTTCCTATCAACATGTCAGCCTACTCAAGTCTCTTTCCTCCCTCATCCCAAAGAGGAGGAGACAGGTCAACAACTCGACTGACTTTTATTCACCACCTTTCCTTTCCATTTACAGTCTCCAAAGTCTTCACTTTCACTCTGGATCTTCCCTCCACTTCTTCAGTCGTGCTGCTGCCCGCCGCCCCCCCTTACTCTAATGAAAGTTCCCCAGTGATCTCAATGTTGCTGAGGCCTGGAGACACTTTTCTTCCTTAGATGTACTTAATGTTACCCATCCACTCCTTGAAACCCTGCCTTTTTCCTCCAGTTCTCCTGATGCCCACCCTCCCAGCTATCCCACTGCTACTCTGCTCTGAACCTTTTTCTTGGTCTACTTTGCAGGCTTCCCCCATACTCCCAACCCCTACCACCACCCCCTGCCACCTTGGAATATCAGTTTCCCTAATGACTTTATTCTAGGTTTTCTTGTCTTCTCTTAAGCTTTAGTTACTATTTGTACTTCAAATTTATCTCCTCCACCCAGATCTCTTTCTGAAATCATAGGTAAATGAGCTCAAGGACATCTCACGTGCATCATGTACAAACCTGAATTTATGGTAGCTTTTCTACCTCCCCAGCTTGCTCCCCGTCAGGTGTTACCTCCTGGGTATTGGTCAGTAACCAGGTGATCTTGATGCTAACTCAAAATATGTCTCAAATCCACATCCACTAGTCTGGGCCACTGTTATGACGGGACTGTAGGAGGTCAGGGCAAAGAGGTGTAAGAGCCAGATCCCATAGGGCCTTTCAGGCCATTGAAGGCCTTCAGTTTTTCTCTTGATGAGATGGGAGCCATTAGAGGGTTTTGAGCACAGGAGTATCATAATAATTTAACTTGATTTTGTAAAGGGTCACTGGGGCTATTGTGTTGAAAATAGTCTGTGGGGTGGCATAGTGGGTTGATTGGTGACCCCCCCCAAGAGATATATTCACCCACAGCCTCAGAATATGACTGTATTTAGAGTAAGCCTCTTTGCAGATGTAATAAAGTAACAAGGTGATATCATCCTGATTGGGTCCATTGGGACCTAAACCCAATGAACATGAGTTTGAGTAAACTCCGGGAGTTGACAATGGACTGGGAGGCCTGGCGTGCTGCAGTCCATGGGGTCTCGAAGAGTCGGACATGACTGAGGGACTGAACTGAACTGAAACCCAGTGACAGCTGTTCTGATGAGTTAGTCAAGAAGAAGATAGACACAGAGGAAGAGGCACAAGTGGAGACAGAGGCAGAGGGGAACAGCAGGAAGACCAGTTAGGGTCCTGCTGCAGTCATTCAGGCAAGGGAGGGCCACTGCCCCGATTCTGGTGGTAGCCGTGGAGGAGTGCAGAGTGGTCAGCTTCTGGATATGTTTTGAAGGCAGAGTGGAAGCATCTCTGACAGAGTGGTGGTGATTATGAGAGGAAGAGAAGTGAAGGGGGAATAACATTTTTGGCTGAAGGCATTGAAAAGTTGGCGTTCCCATTAACCTGAACACACAGAGAAGGTTTGCAGGGGTAAAAATAGAGCTCAGTCTTGGACCTGGAGAGAGTGACAGGCTTATGAGAGTTCCACGTGGGGGTGGAGTAGGTGGTTCAGTATGAGATTAGATGACAGGTATGGTCTGGAAGTATCAGCACGATGTAAATATTTAAATTCGTGAACATAGATGGAATCACCAGGGGAGTGAATATCAATGGAGAAGATCAAGGACTGAGCCTTGGGGGTCTCCAACATTAAGGGGTTGAAGAGAAAAGGAGGTACCAGCAAAGGAGAGTGAGAAGAAGGAACCAGTGAAGCAGGGTGAAAAAACAGAGAAAAAGAGAGCAGGTGGTCCTAGAGCTGCGGTCCCCAGCCTCTGGGATCTAATGCTTGATGATCTGAGGTGGAACTGATGGGAATAATAATAGAAATAAAGTGCACAGTAAATTTAACACTTTGTGTGTGCTATGTGCGTGCTTAGTCACTCAATTGTGTCTTACTCTGCGATGCCATGGATTGTAGCCCACCAGGCTCCTCTGTCCATGGGATTCTTCAGGCAAGAACACTGGAGTGGGTTGCCATGCCCTCCTCCAGAGAATCTTCCCAACCCAGGGATCAAACCCAGGTCAACCCACATTGCAGGCAGATTTTTTACCAACTGAGCCATCAGAATCATCCCCCCAAACCCCCTGCTTCCCTGGTCTGTGAAAAAATTGCCTTCCACGAAACTGGTCTCTGGTGCCAAAAAAGGTTGGGGACCACTATCCTCGAAGACAAGTTTTTCTAGGAGGAAAGAGCGTTTTTCTGTGCTAGGTGCCCTGGTGGTCCTGGGTAGACGAGGACTGAGAAATGACCCGTGGGTTTAGCAATGCCGAGGTTAGTGGTAGCCTTGACAGGAGCTGTTTCAGGATGTGAACAGTTCCTGGTGTGATACAAACCCTGCTATTGTCCCTTGTTCCACCAGAGTCGAAAGCCCTGAGCTTCTAAAAGCTTTGAGTTTCTTAATCATCCCCCACCCCTAACAAAGAGTAAAGAGAAGGACCCTGATGACTCACATAAGCTCCATTACTACTGTGGGATTCCTCAGCCTTAAGTAGTATTAAATATATAAATTCCTGATGCTACTCATCCTAAGCGACAGAGAATCAATCGCCCATGTGAGAAGTGGCCTAACCACAAAGTAACATTTGCCTTTGGTGTGGACCATCTCACCTTGTGCTTTTTCAGTGTAAGGCCAATAATGGAAATTCCTAATCTCCCCGCTGTAGTACATGACCGTATATAGAGGGGTTTCTCCTCAGGGTCCTGCTCAGTGGCTCTAGAGCAGCACCATCTTATAGAAGTTTCCACAGTGATGGACATGGCCTTTTATCTTCTGTGTCCAAAATGGTAGCTGCTAGCCACATGTGCTGAGTGCTTGGAATGTAGTTAGTACAACTAAGACACTGTATTTTTAAGTTTACTTAATTTTAATTCATTTAAATGTGAAAATAGCCATGTGTCTTGGGTGAGACCCAAGAGTCTGTAGTTCAACAGGCCCTGTAGGTGATTCTCTTACACACTGAACAGAATGGTTTCCCGTGTTTAGAGCTGGGCTCCACCTCTAAAATTCCTGACTTAACGGGTTTGGGGATGAGGTGTGAGAATTTGGGCTTCCCAAGTGGCTCAGTGATAAAGAATCCACCTGCCAATGCAGGAGACACAGGCTTAATCCTTGGGTCAGGAAGATCCCCTGGAGGAGGAATTGGCAACCCACTACAGTTTTCTTGCCTGAAAAATTCCTTGGACAGTGGAGTCTGGTGGGCTGCACTCCATGGGGTCGCACAGAGTCGGACATGACTGAGGCTGTCACACAGTAAGCCCTTGACTTGTTAAGAGATTCCCAGGTAATGCTCAGAAGCTGAACCAGAGATGACTTTGAGAACCTGATATACCAAATAGGCCTTCTCTTTGTGAGGTGACCCCAGATCCCCAAGAGTCAGTTCCATAAATGCCATGTAACAAATACTTTGCAGGATATCCCGAGTGTACCCTATGAACTTTATGAAAATCTTTTTAGCTATTTTCTCATGATCCAGTAATGAGCAGTGCCTGACTCATTGAGGAGCTCACAGTTCTGGGAACTGAACCAGCAAGTCTGCAGTCTGTAGGACAGGCCTTCAGGAAGGGTGGCTGAAGCTCCAGTTCTTCAGTGGAATTTCTTCTTTGTCCAGGAAACCTCAGCTTTGCTCTTCGCGGTTTTCGGCTAATTCAGTCAGGTCCGCCTGGATTTACTAGGATGGTCTCCCTTGAAGTCAACTGATTAGAGACATAATGACATAAAGGATCATAGCTTGAAAGATGTGGTATTTGTTCTGCTTCTTGAAGAATGGGAGAGTCTAGTCAGTGAGGACTAAGGGAATGGATATTCTAGAGAAAAATGAGCAATAAAAGGTGCCAGGGCAGGAAAGTACAATTGGTATTTGCAGAGTGGCCAGTTGTTGCTGTATGATCTTTCACTGAATCTCCCTTTCTTCATCTAAAAAAAATGGGTTAAATGCTTGTCATAACTGTCCCCCAAAATGGAACGAGGTTGTGTTTGAGGGTGCATTTTGGAAACCATAAACACTATTTGATCTCTAGTAAAGAAGGCAGAACGCCAAAGAATTGATGCCTTCGAACTGTGGTTCTGGAGAAGACTCCTGAAAGTCCCTTGGACAGCAAGAGCAAACCAATCAATCTTAAGGGAGATCAAACCAGTCAGTCTTAAGGGAGATCAACCCTGAATATTCACTGAAAAGACTGATGCTGAAGCTCCAGTATTTTGGTCATCTGATGTGAACAGACAACTATTTGGAAGAGTCCCTGATGCTGGGAAAGATCCAGGGCGGAAAGAGAAGAGGCCATCAGAGGATGAGAGGGCTGGATGGCATCACTGATGCAGTGAACATGAACTTGGGCAAACTCCAGGAGATGGTGAGGGACAGGGAGGCCCGGCGTGCTGCAGTCCATGGGGTCGCACAGAGTTAGACACGACTGGGAGACTGAACAACAACAGCAGCAGCAACGCACAATGAACACTCAGATACTGTATAGCAGTGTTAGTGGCAGTAGTGTTGGTGTATAAGTTTGTGTGGTGAAGAAAAAAAAGGTTTGGGCAGTAAAAAAGAGCCTGATTCTTGTGGGCTTTGTCAAAAATAATGCTTGTTTGGGGAGAAAAGAGTAAAGGTTGGACAAAAAGTTTGTTCATGGTTTTGCATTACAGCACACGGAAAAACCCAAATGAACTTTTTGGCCAACCCAATAGTTTCAATTGGATTAATAGGAAATAAAAATGTCCCTACATATGCAGTCCCACCTGATTGCCACAAAGGTGTGGTAGCCATTTGATCAGCACCTAAGATAACTCAACATTTTTTACACAAGTAGACCTTAGGCCTCTATTTTTGATGCTTGAGATATTAAAGGTAAGGGAGAGTCATTTATTATACAATTATTGAAGAGTTTGCCTAAATAGGGAGAGAGAGTTAAATCATTTCCAAGAAAGTTGTTCCCAGGCAATGGCCCTTGTAGCCAGTTGACCTGGTCATCCAAGAGAGCAGGTGGGGGTAGGGGGATACCAGAGTGACTGCCATTTGCAAACTTCTTTATTCTGTCCCCCACCCCCCAAGCTCTGCTCTACAAACCAAGCTAATTTTGCCAAGCCAATTTCCCCTTAATTTTTAAAGCCCTATGCATTTTGGATGAAATTTAATCCACATGTTCCTCCTGAGTCTCTTATGCCCAAGCCACAAAAACGTTATTTATAAAATGTGATTCCATGTTTGAAGCCACCGTAAAGTGTTTTTAGTAGATTTTCGTTCTTCGTCATGCAAATTTTTTCTCGTTTTGTTTTCTTGTTTTATTTAAACTCATTGTATATGATCCTAACACACATCCTGTGGTGAGACACAAAGGGAATCTTCAAGCCAGAAGGAGGGTCTATTCTAACACAGGTGAAGCAGCCAGGTTCTACTTGCACAAGTTTGTAACTATTATCCCTCTTCAGTTTGTTATGTTGTGTCCTGGACTCCTTTTCACCCGGGCACACCCTACCCCAGCCTTCTCCTACCCTGCTCCCTAAAAGGGTGCCCATGAAGACGAATAGGGAAAAGGGAAAATGAGAAGTAATAGAATCAAACTGCCTCCTAGGACACATTTCTGTGTTATACCATGTGATCCTTCCTTTCCAAAGCTGAGTTCATTTTCTGCTTTTACGTGTGTGCTAACATTGCCGCCCCTGGAAAGATTAAGTTAGTTCATGAAATGTCTACAAAAACAAGAAGTAAAGTCAAATTTAGGAGCACTCTGCAGCTTCTTATTCCTAGGGCAGAATAGATGGTGGTGTCTATTTAGGGCTGAGCTAATTGGAAAATGGCTTTATTTTTACCAAAGTAAGCAATTTTTGTTTGTTTGTTTTTAAACCTTTGTGTGTGTGTGTTTGTGCACACGCGTGCTTAGTTGCTAAGTTGTATCCGACTCTTTTTGACCCCATGGGCTGTATCCTGCCAGACTCCTCTATCCATGGATTTCCTAGGCAAGAATACTGGGGTGGGTTGCCATTTCCTTTTCCAGGGGATCTTCCCCACCCAGGGATTGAACCTGGGTCTCCTTCATTGCAGGAGGATTCTTTACCTGCCGAGCCTTTAAACCATTGTCTCTTTGGAATCTCATGATATGGACCCGGTTTTATCTTTACATGAAGCATCCTGGTTTATGTATGTCTGTCTCTCAGAGACATGTGTGGGCTGCAGAAGGGCACCAAAGCAGCCTTATTTTTAGGGTGCGGTGGAGATTTGTCTCTGTTCTGAGCACTGATTCCCGCATAGGCAGCAGGTATAGCACCCAACAGGGTAAGAGACATTTCCCACCAGGAGGAGCTAAGATGAGAGGGGTTAAATTCTGACTTTTCATGACTCTGAGCTTATGAAATACTTTCCTATCATTTAATAAAACATTGGTCCTCAATGTTTACTGCCCCTAAGGCTATGGTTTCTGGTTGGTTATTTTTTTCATGAAGAAAATAAGGCCCAGAGGGGTAACTTTCTTAGGCATTTCATAAGGTGATGGGGGTTGTTCGCGTGTGACTCTGCCTCCGCTGCACTGTATACTCCAGGAGGGCAGAGACGTCCTGTCCATCCTGTGGGGGCATTAGGGACTTCCATGGGCTTTAATTTTGGAAGCCCCACCCCCTACTCCATATCATCTCAAATGTGTTCACACGTGACATCCCAGCTATAGTATATTAATACATTTTTAAGTAAATGGCTGTAAATATATATATATATATATCATTTATGAGTTGAGATATTAAATGATCAATATGGTACATTTCATAGGCATTTAATAAAATATTTATTACTGTTCAGTTTTATAGGTTCCCCCCCCCACTTAGGGAGCCAATTAATTATTTTGAGATCTCAGACATTTTCACAGGCTTAGTCCCTGAGCACTGGTCCCACAGAGGATAAAGCCATCCCCCTGCTCTTATACTTTTCTGCTCTGGGAAGGTGCTTAATAAATATTTGTTGGATGATGACCACCTAGTGACAGAGTGAAGGAATGGACAAATGGGTGAATAGTAAATGGTAAAGTCTGATATTAAAGCCCACATAAGCCCTGGATGGCCTATTTCTTTTACACAGCCATCCTGGTGGACACTCCCAAACTGCATTGAAAACATAGATGTTGTCTTTCTCTCATTGTTCTTTTTCGAGCCGATTTTCTACCCTGTTACAGCTAAGGCACACAGAAGAATAGACTACAGGTTCTTTGCATTTTGGTAATTCTTATGAGGGCTTCCCTGGTGGTAAAGAATCTGCCTGCCAGTGAAGGAGACTCAGGTTTGATTCCTGAGTTGAGAAGATCCTCTGGAGGAAGAAAGGGCAACCCACTGCAATATTCTTGCCTGGAGAATTTCATGGACAGAGGAGGTTTTCAGGCTACGGTCCATGGATTCGCAAGAGTTGGACACAACTTAGTGACTACACATACACACAGAGTTCTTATGAAGGAGTAACCCCTTGCGGTGATCATCAGTTCTCTGTTTAATTGCCCTATTTATTTGCTTTGCCTTACAAGTGTGAGGTAAATAGTGGCTGTTATTAGTATTCAGATACTCATTTTTTTGACAAAACCAAAGAAGTGCTTTTGCCTGTCTTTTTTGTTTTGTTTAGAATTCTAAGTGTCAGCTCTCAAGTGTTTCTCATGTGATATCTGTGTTTTCAGGAGATGTGACTTTTTTTTAATCTAAAAGTGAATCTTTGTGGTTTCTCTTCAGAGCTCTTGGATTTGGATTTGGTAACTATTGAACATGATATAGAAAGCTAGAGAGTTCCCTTCTTAGGCAAGAAAGAAATACAAAGGGAGCCATGAGAGGGGAGGGAAAGATGAAGATTGTGTAAAGGACAGAGCCATGTTTTCCTTCCTCAGCTCTGAGTTCACCTCTACATGCTAGATTGCTTCAGTCGTGTCTGACTCTTTGCAACCCCATGGACTCTAGCCCACCAGACTCCTCTGTCCATGGGATTCTCCAGGCAAGAATACGGGCGTGGGTTGCTATGCCCTCCTCCAGGTGATCTTCCTGACCCAGGGATCAAACCCACATCTCTTAAGTCTCCTGCATTGGCAGGTGGGTTATTGACCACTAGCGCCACCTGGGAACCCCTGGTTCACCCTTAGAGAAGTGGATCCTCACTTTTCTTACATAAATGGATACCAGGATAGATTGCTCTTCTCAGATCATCCCAAGGTCTTTAGAGGCTGTGATGGATCTCGCTGGATGGCTCCAGGACAGACCAGGGCTAAAGTAAAGACCTGCAGTGCCCCTTGATTGGCTGAGTTTGTGGGCCAGAGGTGCAATGATGGAGCTTACTCTCCATCCAAGGAAAGTCTTTGGCATTGAGTCCTTTGACAAATACTCACTGGCCACCTGTATGGGGACCACCACCAGGACCAGACAGACTTCTCCCTGAAGTCCAGACCCTCGATCAAGCTCTTGCCTGAGGTATAACTTGAAATGACCCTGGTTTTTATATCTCATTTTTTGTTTGGATTTGGTTGTATGTGCACAAGTGTCCTTGTGTTTTCAAAAGGCTGAAACCTTCTGCTTATAAAGTTGGAGAGGGAAAGAAAGCCTGTAACATAGAAAATGGAAATGTAAAACTTCGGTTCCTCCACTGCTTTATTTTTTCTGATTTCTTTCAAAATCTCTTGATGGACTTGGACTTCAAAACAGAGGAATGCAGAGCCCTTTTGAGTTTGTGTTGTCCCCTGGCACTATCCTTCCTCACAGATTCCTGCCTGAACTTCTAAGCTAGGCACTCATGCATGTTCAGTATTTGCTTTTTCCAGGGTGTGTATGTTGTATATATACATATGTGTCCTACACATGGCCATGTATATACACACACATGTATGTATATATATGTATGCATATGTGAGTATATGATTATCCTTAAATGATTTGATTGTCCTTAAATGATCTTTCTCTAAACTCATCTAGAGCATTTAATTTGTGGCAGGAATCCCAAAGTATATTCTCCCCAGAGAAAGAACAAGATTTGCCTGGCATCAATTTAAGAAAATAATTACTTAAGAAAATTGTGCAAGATGTTTTCTTACACTGGAGATTCTGGTGACATGAAGTGGGTGCCTGCGTGGGGGGACCTCAGGCCTAATTTTGTCTAAAGAAGTTGGGAAGATAGTATTTTCTTTCTTTTTTTTTTTAATTGAAGTGTAGTTGATTTACAATGTTATGTTAATTACTGCTGTACAGCATAGTGATTTAGTTATATATATGTGTGTGTGTGTGTGTGTGTTTAATATTCTTTCCCACTATGGTTTATCATAGCATATTGAATGTAAGTTCTCTGTGCTAGACAGTAGGACCTTGTTGTTTATATATAAAGGCTTATATCTGCTAACCCCAGACTCCTTTCCGTCTCTCCCCCAGGCTCTTCCCCCTTGGCAACCAGTCTGTCCTCTGTTGTCCATGATTCTGTTTCACTGATAGGCTCATTTGTGTCATATTTTAGATTCCACATATAAGTGATATCATATGGTATTTGTCAGGAAGGTAGTGTTTTCATATTCCACTCAGCTTCCTCATGCTTTGCCATTTACCCAAAACTATCCCCTTTTGAAGATTGGTATTTTCTTTATTTAGAGCAAAGCTCCATTGCCTTGGGAGTATTTTCCAAAACAGTTCCTAGATATGACCTCTCACTCTCCCTGCCCTGTCCCCTTCACCAGGAACTTTTCCATTATTTTACATTTGAGTTGTTTTCTTTTTAGAAAGCAAGGTAAACTCGACTGAGAATAAGCAAGTGGGAAAGTCGTAGAGATGGCCATTCTTGGAAAGGCCAGGCCTCATATTATCACTGCTATTACTGTCTTTTAAGGAGTGATAACCAGGGGAGAAGAACCTTGACCTGATTCTTTTGTTGACAAAATCACAGCTGATTTTCTCTCCCTGGTAGCATGCCTGTGAGCCTTCACATACAGCTCTAGGGCCCAGAACTATGAGTACTCTGCCCTAGAGTTGTAATCCTGACTGTTTACCCTCCTAGCTGCCCACTGCTCTGTGTCCCCTTTTGCTCACATGAGCTAGTCAGTAGCAGAAGGCCCACCTACCCATGGTCAACTTGAGGCTCCGAAGAGAGGAGACCCACATGCCTCACAGCCTTTCCTCAATCTGGACAGATGGCGGCCATGTTTCTCATCCAGGACATCTTTTATGCAGCACTAGGTGTGAAATTTAAGGAAACAGAATTCTGACTCTCCTCTGCTAAACATTCAGAGTTCTAAGCATACTTAACCGTCAAATGTAAGTCTGAAATTTGGTTTGAAATTAACTGGGCCATTTGCCCGCTGTTGAACCAGGGGGAAGGAGAAAGTCAGTTGAGGGGCACAGAATTCTTTCGTGGGAGGTTAGCAGCCTGCCAGCTGCACACTGGATTGTCTGTGGCCCAACTTCAGAGACAAGCCGCAGCTGTAACACAGCCATGTTCTACCCTGCCTGAGCACGGCGGGCTGTGTCCTCTGGCCCGCTGAGCTGTCCGGGTGAGGACCCCTTGTGCTTGTAAGCTTGCTCTCTGGAGCACCTCTGGCTCCTCCATTTCTGAGAAGTGGAAGGAAACCCGTCTGCCTTGTACATCAGGTTGCTGTCCCGTTACAGGGAGAAGGAGCCTTAGGAGGGCACACCCTGGCGCCTGGGCACTGCTTCTAAGCCTGCAGCCGGTCCTGTGACCGGCCTGCTGCAGGCGTCTGGAGGGACCCCAGTACTGTTCTTGTGATTTTTTTTTTCTTTTAATTTTATTTTTGGCTCTGCTGGGTCTTCATTGCTGCACCGGCTTTTCTCTAGTTGCGGCGAATAGGGTCTACTCTCTGGTTGCGGTGCACAGGCTTCTCATGGCAGTGACCTCTCTTGTTGCAGAGCATGGGCTCCAAGGCACACAGGCGTCAGCGGTTGCGGCTCCTGGGCTCTAGAGCACAGGCTCAGTAGTTGTGGCTGTGCACATGCTTAGTTGCTCCTCAGCATGTGGGATCTTTCTGGATCAGGGATCGAATCCATGTCTCCTACATTGGCAGGTGGATTCTTTACCACTGAGCCACCAGGGAAGCCCCCGTCCTTGTGATTTTTATATATTTTTTTTTTGCTCTTGATGGTATTGCATATGTAAAACTTGTGCTTCATTTATTCTGCCCCTGTTGTTTAAAGAGACATCATCTTTTTCTAAGAGGCCCCACACCAATACGGCAAGAGGCCGTGTGTTTGGTACAAGATACAGGTTCCTGGCTGTGACAAGGCTGTGCCTGACAAATCAGACTGGGAAACCAAGTCACTGCCCTCCTGAGCTTCCTCTCTCCATGGAAAAGGGACCTCTGTGGTCATTTCATCCCATGCCTTTGTTTTCAAAATGAGGACCTTGAAGCCCAGCGAGGTGAAGGGCCAGGGCTAGACCTTGCCCCTCTGGTTTCCCAGTTTGGACTTCTGTCAGCCCTACAGCTCCTCCTCCGTTTTGTTTTGCATTCACTGTGGTCTTGCCTTCGTGACCGCCTCCTCTTTTTCTCTGTAAGCGTTAATATGAAATATATTTGCTTTGCTTTTCAGCCTTGCCTGCCACCACCACCACTGCCCACCCCCCCACCCGCCGTGTGTCCAAAATAGCCGCCAGAATCATGAGAATGTTAGGTCTTCAGATGTTTATAATCCGAAAGAATCCCTTCTGTTTTTTTAATAATAAAACTACTTGGATGTCGGTATTTTATGTTGGAAAGGCAAGCCAAGTTCACAATGCAGCAGTTACAATGCAATGCATTATGTATAATTTGTAGCGCTCCCCAGGAGCAATGGTAAACCGTGAAATGCCATCCCAGCCCCACAGCATAATTAGTAGGATCAAACGCTGCCCAGAGAGGAGCACAATGGTTGTTGTCCGAGGTCCACCAAAGTAAGGGAAAGTTCCGATAAAAGCAGTACACCCCAAATTATATAAAAAGCAGCCCCTATATCAGGCTGCAAATATGTCAAGAACCTTCACTGCTAATTGAGGAAACCTTTTGAGGTTTAACAGCTCATAAATTCGCTCTGGGAATGCCCCATTGTTCTGGGGTTATAAGTCTTGTCTTTGAAATTTAGCAGTTGTACTTTTATATTGCATTCCTCCAAGAGTCCCGTTGTAAACATGAAGGGTTTGCATTTTAACATAAATTTGAACAATGTGGTTTGAAAAGAGCTCACCACATCAAAGGGGAGGCTGTTTGGGCATGTTTCATAAATTCTTTTTTCTATAGTATTTAAAGCTGCAAATGACTCATGGAAGTATGTTCCATTTAGATCATTTAGATACTAGTGTAGCTTTTAACACCCTTGTTTTTCCTTGCCTAAGAGTGCCTGTGTCAGAAAACAAGTCTACAAGCCTTTGACAAAATCAGCTGGCCTTAACCTAGAATCTTCAGATCTATAGAGACAGCTCTGGAAATGTTGTTCCATTTGGTCTAAATAGCAATAAATTTTGTGCATTTCCATGGTGTTTTTTTCTTTTTAACTCAAAAATCTCCCCATTATGAACTCTCAATTTTTTATTTTATCCACATGACAATTACAGTCTGTAGTCCATGGGGTCACAAAGAGTCGGATATGACTGAGCAACAGGCTTCCCTGTTGGCTCAGATGGTAAAGAATCTGCCTGCAATGCAGAAGACCTGGGTTCGATCCCTGGGTTGGGAAGATCCCTTGTAGAAAGGAATGGCAACCCATTCCAGTATTCTTGCCTGAAAAATCCCATGGACAGAGGAGCCTGGCGGGCTACAGTCCATGGGGTCACAAAGAATCGGACATGACTGAATGACCAACACACACCCCTGTGTCTTCATAGTCCCCCACTTTTAAAAAGAACCCACAATTTATTTATTTATTTATTTTTTCTGAGCTACCAGCTAATGTGAAGAGAGATGTGGGTGGTGGTTTCTGAAGCAGCATGGTTGGGGGTAGTGTGGGGACCACTGCTCTTTGATCTGGCCTCTGGGGATCTCGACCTCGGGAAATCACACGCCATGCTCGAGCCTCAGTCTGGATGTAAAATGAGGACAGTGGTTAAACTCCTCCGCATCTTCCTCCCTCCTGTTCCTGGTTCCTTTATTTATTCATCCCGGAGGGGAGAATATGAACACAAAGCCTCAGTGCTCACCCCACAAAGCTCACCACCTTAGGAGGATGCGCTAGACTGAGACCACCAGAATCCTGTAATTTGCTAGAAACTACTAACCGTGGCATTGTGTGCTTTGGAGAAAGCGGACGTGATCCTGGGATAGCACAGAGCAAAGTGGGGCACGGCCACTTGCCTGAGAGCTGGGGGAGGCGGGGAACGATCCCTGGGAGACGGTGCTGAGGGAGGGCAGGCTTGCTGGACTGGCTACAGAGCTTGATCTTTGTTCTTGGATGAAAGGAAACTCCTAGAGGGGTTTAGGCCAAGGATAAAGTTGATGAGATGAATGTTTTAGGAAAGTGTTCCAGCACCCCTGTGGAGGATGGCTGGTTGGAAGACCAGAGCGCGGTCAGGACACCGTCTCAGGGCTCAGGCACCACCCAGGCTCCTGAAGCAGGTGGCTTAGACAGGGCTGGTGATGGGGCAGGTGCTGGGGAAGGGACGAGTCAGAGGAATGTTCAGGTGATGACGACAGGATTTGGTGATGGGCTGAAGGGGGCAGGTGAGGGAGGGGCAACTTCCAGGACAACTGGGGTCTGAGCATGTGTGACTAACTGAGTGGATGGCAGGAACATTCCTGGGGTGGGGCAGCTTGCAGAAAGTCGTCAGTGTAATAGCAGAAGACCCTGACCCTCCAACGCTTCGTGCCAGACCCTGGCATCCTTTACTCCCGTCCATATAGAGCACATCTCTAGGTAGGTTTCTGCATTACACAGACAAGAAAATTGAGGCGTGATGAGGAAAGTGACTTCTCCGAGGGTCCAGAGGAAGGGGCAGAGCCAGTATTCAAAGGCAGCTGTGTCTGGCACCAGCGCACATTCCCTTCCACCAAAGCCGGGTGCCGGAGGGCTCTCTTATAAACTCCGATGTCCACTCCAGACTTGAAAGGGAGGTTGGATTCTTCAGGATGAAATGGCCGAAAGAGAAAACAGTGAAGCCTGGTGACAGGACCAGAGCCCCGAGAAATGCAGCATCTGGTTCTTCCCCCCCTTAGTTGTGCAAAGCAGGAGACCCAGTCACCCTCTCTGGGCTTCAGTTTCCCGGCTCTGAAATGCAGACAGAATGCCGCTATCCCAGGTCCTCCTCAATCTCACTCTGAAAATCCATGATTTTAAGATGTGCTGGCTGCATCTCACATAGAATCTCCTTTCCACCCGTGACACAGTCTTTAAAGCTTCTTTGTTGAAACTATAGGTAGGCCTTTCAGTACTCGCCTTTTCTATGGTCACAGCACACACTTAGATATTCTCAAACATGCTCAAGAGAGCAACATTTTCCTCCCCACTTACCTAAAATCATGTTATCCGAAATAAGCTTCACTCTAGATTCCTAACTTGGAATTTAAAGTTCAAAAAATTTCGTACTGAGGTCTCCCTTTCTGTTCATAAGTTTGCTTTTACTAGAAATTGTTTGATAGATGTGTAAGAAGAAGGTAAGGAAATGGCACTCCTGTATTCTTGCCTGGAGAATCCCATGGACAGAAGAGCCTAATGAGCTACAGTCCATAGGGTCAAACAGAGTCGAACACGACTGAAGCAACTTGGCACGGCAAAAATTAGCTATTTTTGTTACTGAGTCTCCATAGCACAGGCCATTTTAGAATCGTTTCTGAACAATTCTAGGTTAGTTAGAGGCAGGCTATTTCAAAGGTGTGCCTACAGTCTGAGAAAGGCCCTGGCTCCTCCTCGGACTGGGAGGGCTTGTTTATTGGAGACATTTCAGTTACAAGGCATATCTGTTAACACACATACTTGTGCCCGCACACAAGCATGCACACACACATACACGCTCTTTCTTTAATGGATCAGAACTTGGTACGGGTGGGGCGAGTTAGTCAAACCTAACAGAACACAAAACCAGCAGCGCAGCTCAGGTTAAATACCGTCGAATACAGAAAACAAGCGAGCTTCTAAGATGGCAGTCCTGCCTCTGGGGCGGTTTATCGCGTCATGGAAGTTCACCACCGTCCCAGTTCGGGGCGAGCTCTGACCCAGAGGAAGCGTTTCTCAGCTCCTGGTGCAGAGAGCAAGGCTCACGCCTCTTCGTGTTTGTGCACAAGCCTGTCCCTGCCACTTGGTTCACAGAGCTTGTCCACTCTGAAGATTCACATGTGTCATCCTCACCTCCCTGGTTATCTAGGCCTTGGTCAAGGAGCCCACCCTGGTTTTCTAATCCACCAACCATTCAGAAATCACAGGGCTTGGACTGTTGACATGGATGTTGTTCCTCTTCCAGTTACTTTTCCTCTCGGTCCCTGCCCTTTTTTAACCCAGCAAGTGCATCTGCCATGGCCCTTGAGTTGCTGTTTCCTCATGGGCTTTGGCTGGTGAGTCTCTCGATGCCCATCCCACCCCACCCTGCCAGCCGGGCCCCTTTGAGACCAGCTGTGATGCACTCTTATTGCAGGCTCTTCCCCGAACAGCTTGTCTTCCTCTGTTTCCACCTGCAAGAGAAGCTGGCCAGCAGCTTCCAACTCTTGTGAGAGCTTTGAACCACAGTGTTCCCCTTGACTGCTCAGCATCTTGGGGACCATTTCCTAGGTCAGGGATCATTTCTGTAATTGCACATTGATACTGATGTCTCTTGACGTGTAGTTACGCACTTCAGTCAGTTCAGTTCAGTCACTCAGTTGTGTCCAACTCTTTGCGACCGCATGAATCGCAGCACGCCAGGCCTCCCTGTCCATCGCCACCTCCTGGAATTCACCCAAACTCATGTGCATCGAGTCGGTGATGCCATCCAGCCATCTCATCCTCTGTCATCCCCTTCTCCTCCTGCCCCCAATCCCTAACGTGTAGTTAAATCAGGTTTATTTGAAAGTGGAAATAATTTGACTTTTTACAGCCTTTGTGATAGCATTCATCATGGATATACCTATCACATCTCATATCTCAGCCTGCATCCAGGTACTGAAGGCCTCTAATGTAGTGGAACCCCGGAGCCCAGACAGCCTCCATGCATTGGTTAAGGGAAACAAATAGATGAATTGTTTTCCGAAGCCTCCTCTTGCCTTTTCTCACCCATTTATGTCTCAGGGTTTGGAAGCTGGTTGTTGGCAGAGGTGAGAAACCAAGATTCTTGGCCCTTGAAATTCCCTAGCTGCTACTATTTACCTGTATCTTTCAGGGTCCTCTAGCCCCAAGGGCCTGATCTGGCCTTCCGGTCCCCAGCCTCCTCTCTGCCCAGCCCTGCTGTCATGTTAGTTGTTGTTTTGGTTCATTCAGCAAACATTTATGATGCCCCCACAGTGTCCCAGGCACCTGGGATTCAGAGGTGAGTGGCTTTGTTCCTAGGACTGCCTGAGCGGCCAGTGTCAACCACTCTCGCATTATAATTAATAGACTCACCAGGGCAACACTGTGATCATATTTGGTATATTCTTCAGGAGAACAGCGGAGAAGGCAATGGCAACCCACTCCAGTACTCTTGCCTGGAAAATCCCATGGACAGAGGAGCCTGGTAGGCTGCAGTCCGTGGGGTCACTAGAAGTCGGAGACGACTGAGTGACTTCACTTTCACTTTTCACTTTCATGCATTGGAGAAGGAAATGGCAACCCACTCCAGTGTTCTTGCCTGGAGAATCCCAGGGACAGGAGCCTGGTGGGCTGCCGTCTCTGGGGTCACACAGAGTCAGACACGACTGAAGTGACTTAGCAGTAGCAGCAGTAGCAGTCAGGAGAACAGGGTTGCTTTGGTGTCTTCGTTCTCCTCCAGGACTAAGCACAGCACATCCTGGGAAACCACCAGAGCAGATTCTTTACCAACTGAGCTATCAGGGAAGCCCCAGGGAAGATATGAGAGAAGACAATGTGTACAATACCAAATGGCATCATGCCGGTGCTGATGGTCACAGCCAAACAAAACCCCAGAATATAGCACAGCATCCCTCTGACCCAAGTTTCTCAGTAGCATCAGACTCACTTGGGGTGCTTGTGAAAAGAGCAGATTCCTTGATCACGTTAAAACCTAGAACCTGCCTCTTGCCACACCCGCCCACGTGCAAGTTTGGAAGTGACTGTTCTAGACCCGGTATCTAATCTCTAGAGCTTTGACGTGCCATGTGCTCTGTAGGATGGTGACATAGAAGCAGTGGGTGGATGTAGGGCCTGTTACATGTTTCATCTTATTTGCTGCCAGTCAGTCTTGCCACCAAGCCTGGGGCCAGCTGTCCCAACAGCTGGGACAGGGAAGCTGTCCCTTCCCTCCCAGACCCAACACCCTCACTTCTCCTGACACATGGTGACCCGGCAGTAGTTGTCCAGTGTGATATGGACGTGACCCCTGATTGCTTGCTCTCAGCAGAAGTTCCTGATTAAAGTTTCTTTGCCCCTTTTCAAAGTTCTCCTGTTGACCTTCCATCTTTTTACTTTCTTTTATTCTTTGATTTCTTGGGATGATCTTTACTTATATTTTTTTATTTGTTGTTGTTCACTTGTTCAATCATGTCCAACTCTTTGTGACCCCATGAACTGCAGCATGCCAGGCTTCCCTGTCCTTCACCATCTCTGGAGTTTGCTTACACTCATGTCCATTGAGTCAGTGATGCCATCCAACCATCTCATCCTCTGTCGTCCCCTTCTCCTCCTGCCTTCAATCTTTCCCAGCATCAGGGTCTTTTCTAATGAGTCAGCTTTTCACATCAGGTGGCCAAAGTATTAGAGCTTCAGCATCAGTCCTTCCGATGAATATTCAGGACTGATTTCCTTTAGGATTGACTGGTTGTATCTCCTTGCAATCCAAGGGACTCTCAAGAGTCTTCTCCAACACCACAGTTCAAAAGCATCAGTTCTTTGGTACTCAGCTTTCTTTACTGATCACATGGGTCATAGCCTTGTCTAACTCAGTGAAACTATGAGCCGTGCCGTGTAGGACCACCCAAGACAGACGGGTCGTGGTGGAGAGTTCTGACAAAACGTGGTTCACTGGAGAAGTGAATGGCAAACCACTTCAGCATTCTTGCCTTGAGAACCCCATGAACAGTATTTTTTTATGCCCAAAGGTTAAAAGGTATTTTCAGAAGATTATTATTTGAGTCAGTTCTAGTGAGGTGGATGAACCCAGAGCCTGTTATACAGAGTGAAGTAAATCAGAAAGAGAAAAACAAATATAGTTTATTAATGTATGTATATGGAATAATGGTATTGATGAACATATTTGCAGGGAAGGAATGGAGACACAGATGTAGAAAACAACTTGTGAACGGAGTGAGGGAGGGAGTGAGTGGGACGAATGGAGAAAGTAGCACCAACATACGTACATATAGTGTCTAAAATAGATGGCTGGTGAGAAGTTGCTGTAAAATGCACGGAGCCCAGTCCGGTGCTCTGTGATGACCTAGGGAGGTGGGGTTGGGGAGGGGAGGGCGGCTTAAGACAGAGGGGATGGATAAATGTATAATTATGGCTGATTCGCATTGTTGTATGACAGAAACGAACACAACATTGTAAACAATTTTTTATAAGCATTGAGGTTTCTGAGGGAAAGATGGCTAACTCCAAGTGGTCTATGATTTTAAAAGTCAATGAAAACATTACCTTGGGCCTTTGCTTAAGAAGCTGGACATTGATTCCAAACTCAAGTTGAAGGAAATGAGAAAAAATTGAAGCAGGTCTAAATATCATCAGCAGTACTTCTGCTCTCTGCCTCTGCCTGCGAGTCTGGGCAAAGAGTAAGTGTACTGGGGATTTTGTTGTTTTCTGAGTGGAGGACCTGGCCCTGTGTGTGACAGAGAGGGTGCCGTCTACTGGGGTTTTATCCTTTTTGGGGAGGAGCCACTGTCCCAGGCAGTTGTGAGCCCACCACTTAAAGCAGGGCCTCACCCAGTAGGAAGCACATCCATGCATCCCTCAGATGGTTGAGGGTCTGCCCAGCAGCAGAGATAGTTCAGACCTGTTCTGACATACTGGTTACCAAGCTGCTGCCTTCCAAGACACCCTCAGGGCCTTTCTGAGCCCAGGCTGGCCAGGACAGCAGCAGCTGAGTGTCCAGGATCACAGGCTAAGGAATTAGTTAAGGCAAACATTCTCCAGGGAGGAACCTGGAGGTGCTAAAGGCCTTTGAAGCTTTCCAGGACTCACGAATATTCCGTTTGTAACACCCTAGTCCTACATGCTTTGAACCACTGCATCAGGCACGGTGAACATGGGCACTCCATGGCCCTCCTTGACCTTGCTTCCTCCCCGGGGTAGCAAGGACCCTGGGGTCGTCAGCGCAAGGAGAAGGGCAGGAGGATGGAGGGTCGGGGCACATGTAAGTGAGGTTCTGGGTAAATGTAAACCAGGAAGCAGAGCCACTTTGATTAGGCTTAATGTAAAGCATTTTTAGGACTGCTGCATCCAGGATTCGTTGTCTGATTATCATGGATTGTATCTATTTCTCTCTTCTCATTTGGAGTTACAATGATACCAGTCATTTCCAGGAAGAAGCATGCAGCCATGGAAGGCAGTATGCACCATAGCAAGGGTAAATTCTGAATTTAGAGCTGGTTAAAATATCCTCATCCACATCCATACCCATAACCACATCTGTATCTCTCCCAGGGCCTTGTCAGTCTCCTTTGCCCTGGAAGAAATCTGATATGACATAGAAACTGCTAGACGCTGGCCAATAATCCCTGGGGTTCAGACCATCCAGACAATAAACAACTCCATAATATTCAGTGCAGCAGCTTCTGTGAGAGCCCATCTGTTTCAAAATAACCCTAATTCTGCTTACTATGCGGAATGCTTTGTTGACTGGAATTTGTCCTGGTTTTCTGCAGCAGATTCCGAGGCATAGGCCTCTCACTCCACCTGCTGGCAAGTATGAATACTGGCCTGAAACCCCGGGTGGATATTTTCAGTTGGAAAAAAAAAAAAAATTCTGAGCTGTAGCTCAGGGATTCTCAAAAGCTCAGAGTCACCTGGGAGCTCATTAAAAATACAGTGGCCTGGGCTCTGTGCCAAGCCTACTGAATCGGAAACTCTCAAAGAGCTCTCCTGGTGATTCATACACTCACATCTCTGTTAGAGAATCTGGAATTCAGGGATCTGAGCCAGCGAAGGTCAGGGATGACCCCACCCTAACCTGCTCATCCTCGAACAGGGAAAGTGATGAAGCCAACTTTAGGTACCCACTTCTATATTAGTAACTCTTGGTGGTGAGAGTCAAGGCTTTATTCCTGGATTTCCCTGGTGGCCCAGTGGGTAACAGTGGATAGGAATCCGCCTGCCAGTGCAGGGGACACAGGTTCAATCCCTGGTCTGGGAGGATTCCACATGCCATGGAGCAACTAAAGCCTGTGCCCCACAACTTCTGAGCCTGCACTTTAGGGCTTGTGCTTTCAATAAGAGAAGCCACCGCAGTACAAGTCCATGCAGCACAAGGAAGAGTAGCTCCTGCTCGCCTCTACTAGACAAAGCTCGCACACAGCACAACCAAAAAGGGGGAAAAAAGGAAACTTTAAAAAAAAAAGGCTTTATTCCTTACCCAGGGTTCAAGGTGACATCACCAGTGATAAGTCATATGATTGTATGGAGTGATGGGAAAGGCACTTCTCCTTTCTGGGATTCTGCCCAAAACCCTAACCCCAGTCTAATGATGAGGAAAAGCATCAGTCAAACCAAGTGGAGGCACATTCTATAGGCTAGTACTCCTCAGAATTGTCAAGGTCACGGGAAATAAGAAAAGACTGAGAAAGTACCACCAGCAGGAAGAAACTAAGGAGACCTGACAACTAAATGGAGTGTTGGACCCTGGAACAGAGAAAGGCAATGAATGGAAAAACAAGTGAGATCCAAGGCAAGTCTGGAATTTAGTTAACAGTAACATGCTCATCCCTGTAAATGGTTGGTCTTGACAACTAGACCGTGGTAATATGTTTGGCTATATTACCTTGGAGACTTTTTTAAATCTAAAAACTATTCCCAAATAAAAAGTTTATTAAAAATTAAAATATCAGGGGGTGGGGAGGGACACTGAGTTCGATCAGATGAGTTGGAGGAAGTTTGCAAGGAGCACAGCCTGGCCAAATCTCAGTCCAGCTGTCAGAAGTCACGGCCAGGCTGGCTGACAGGCAGAGTAGCTGCCCAGACCACCGGCCATGGAGGAGGCGGTTTGCTGGCATGGCCCACTCTGCCTTCTTTGGCCAGCCAATCCTGATGCCTCATTGGGTGGGATCTTACATCTTTGTATGGAGGTCTAAAATGTCCAGTCCAGCTCCCTCATTGTGCAGACAGGAGCCTGAGACCCTGGAGAGAAGTGAATTGTCCAAAATTCTGGTGGAGCCAGATGCAAGCCCACCTGTAAAGACGTGTGTTCATTAAAATATAGCTTCCTGGGCCCCAACCACTTAATGCAAAGAATCTCTGCCTTTAGAATCTAGTAACTCTGCATTTTTAACAAGTTCTTCATTATTGTGCACACGAAACTTAAAGAATCTTTGCAGAAAACCAGACAACTGTCCCATTTATAGATTCTCCAAGACAGTCTAGCTTTGCCCAGACCTCTTGCATTTGACCTGCGGAAGGGCTCTGACTCCTGTCTCCATTGGCCAGCTGCTTGCTTTCTATGGAGACTGTGCTCATAGCACAGGGCTACTAAAAGGCCTGCGAGGGGAGAATTCAGTCACAGCTGAACTCTTTTATGATGATGCCCTGGCAGGTGGTGAGCTGCCCGACCAGAACCCTGTGTGTCTTGGGAGGAGGCTATTTAATATCTTTTTGAGCTCAATTGATCATAGTTTAAATAATCTGATACCCATTTCCCTCTCCTTTTAAAACATAATTAAATTATAAGTTGCTCAGGCCTTCCCTGATGGCTCAGCAGTAAAAGAATCTTCCTGCCAATGCAGGAGACATGGGTTTGATCCCTGATCCAGGCAGATCCCATGTGTCGTCGAGCAGCTAAGCCTGAGTGGCATAACTACTGAGCCCGGGAACCGCAACTACTGACGCCCGCGTGCCCTAGAGCCTGTCCTCTGCGACAGGAGAAGCCACCACATCTAGAGAGCAGCCCCTGCTTGCTGCCACAAGCAAAGAAAAGCCCACGCAGCAACGAAGATCCAACACAACCAAACATAAAAATTAAAAAGTTACTCAAAGGTAACCCCATGACCAATAAACAAAAGGAGGCGTGGGATCCAGGCTCCAAGGAGCCACCAGAAGTCCCATCCTGCTTGTCCTTTCCCCACCGTGCTCCGTCTTAACTTCGTCAGAAAGTCCAGGCAATGAAGACAGTGGAAGGTCTCCTCTGTCTGCGAGATAAAGATGAGAAGTCAGAGCTGACAGAGGAGAGGAGCCAGAGACTTTAATAGGTAACCATTTGGCCCTCAAGATTCCCTGCAGGCAATGAAGATGCAGGCCAGGCAGGAGGTGCAGGGCAGTGGCCCCCCACTTTGAGGTCCTGCTAGGGCCCTGTTTGCGGGCAGGTGTGGGATCTCCATCAAAACATCCAGAGAGGCTGCAGCCGCCCCTCCTGGGCAAGTCAGGCATGTTGGCCTTGGAGCTTCAGAGAAGAGTGTGGGATTTTATCTTTCTGAAAGGTCTTCATCTTTTATCTAGCATTGTCTGTACTCATGTATATGTATGTGTGCATGTGTGTGTGTGTGTGTGTGTATTTTTTTTTTATCAGAACTCTCTGCCCACAAAAAGACTTCCTTATTCTGCTTCCTTTTTTCTGTTGTGAAGTATGTTCTCCAATCTGTCCCTTCAGACAGAGCTCATGTCCAGTTTCTCTCTGCCGTCCCAGCCAGGCACATGGGACCTCGTTGTTACTAGGCAATGAGGATATGGGAGCAAAGGGAGGCCTGCATCTAGTTTTCCAAGAATTTTCTCATATCTGTCCAGTGGATATTCTTAGGTGATTTTGAATTTAAAAAAATAAATAAATAAAAGATGCAGTCCCAGAGTGTATGGAACTGGGAAAGATATTCTTGGAGACAGTTAACCTCAGTTTGCAGAATCAGCTGAAGTCACTGAGTAAACTCCATCTGAGGCACCTCCAGATTGGTGAGCATTCTGTTTTAGATCAAAGAGAATTGGAAACATCCTAAAATTTGAAACATTTACATATTAAATGTATATAAATCATTGTATAGAGTTTAATACTAAAGAGATTTTTACTAAAGGGATTTTATGTATAAATATATATAAAAGGGGCTTGAAGATCATTCCTAATTTCATTAAAATCCCTCGATAAAGTGTTAAGATGATGACAGAATTGTGAAAGGATTACAGACAGATTGATTTAAAAAATGGAAAATCCCTTTAGTATGAAAATCTACATCCATTTGTTTAAAGAAATACATACCTCATGTTACAGTGGTTCCTAATGGGAGACACTTTGCTCCTCAACCTCTCTCTCTCTCTCTCTTCTTTTTAAAATTTATTTGGCTGCCCTGGGTCTTGTGGCATGTAGGATCTGGTTCCCTGACCAGGGATTGAACCCAGGCCCAATGCATAGGGAGCAGAGTCTTAACCACTGGACCACCAGGGAAGTCTTCAGCCTGTCTCTTTGCTGCTCCTCCAGCCTATTGAGAATTATTTCATAAGAACTTAGAGGCTGTTCTCTGTTTAGAAAATACATGATGTAGTTAATTACCAAGGCTGACATACACAACTGGACCTCTTGCCTAAAACCTTGTCAAGGGAGATCCTAATTCTAGTTACTTTGTTATCCAGAAAATCTTGCTGTTTGCAATGAGGCTTATCTACAGCAGAAGGTAACATTTTCCCGCTGCATTCTAAACAGACCCTGCCTCCAAATCAAGTGTAAAAGCAATAGTATTGTTCAGGTTTACAGAGTCTGGTTTCAGAATTAAGACAACTGACACACTGCATGTCTGGAGCAGAGTAGAAATAAACATGAATTTGACTTTGGACTCAGTTCCTGACCAAACTGTGTGGCCATGGCAAGTTCCTTAAAATCTTTAAGCCTCAATTTTTCTATCTGTAAAACAGACGAACTTCTACTCAGAAGAATAACTAGAATAAAAACTACATAAAGCAATATGGTGAATCTCATAAACATAATGTAAAATGAAGCTACTCACAAAGGGTACTTATTGTATGAATCCACTTCTGGACAAAAATAGATAAAACAAATCTCTGCTGTGAGAAGTCCGTGGACCACTGCTGAGAGGGAGCACATGGAGGCTTGTGAGTGCTAGAAATACTCTTGTGTTTTGGTCTGGATGTTGCTTCCATATGTTCTGTTCATGAAAATTAATCAAGTTGTACACTTTTTCAAAGGCAGGGAGAGTAAGTAGGGAAAGCCTGTAGCAATTGCCCAGAAAACACTATCTCCCCCTGGATTTCCTCTCTCTCCCTTTTTTTTTTTTTTTCTGCTTCATGACATGTGGTGGCTCAGTGGTAAAGAATCTGCCTGCGATGCAGGAGCTACAAGAGATGAGAATTTGACCTCTGCATCAGAAAGATCCCCTGGAGAAGGGCATGGCAACCCATTCTAGTATTCTGGCCTGTAGAATTCCATGGAGAGAGGAGTCTGGAGGGCTGCAGTCGATGGGGTCGCAAAGAGTCAGACACTACTGAAGCGGCTTAGCACACATGTGGGATCTTAGTTCTCTGACCAGGGATTGAACCTGTACCCCCTGCATTGGAACCTGGAGTCTTAACCTCTGGACCACTAGGGAAGTCCTGGACTTTGTCTTTTTGTTTCAGAGCTCAGACATTGCATTGTCTATATTGCAAAAAACTCTAGATCTGACAGAGTAGACCCAGTATTTTGGATTACTCAAATTGCTGACTGAATTATATATAGCCTGTTGATTTGAAGTCAGTTGTGGCCAGTTAAGGTCCCCCAAATTAGCCAACTAGAACAGGCAGAGAAGTACAACAGGGAAAGTAGTAACTGAGTTGATTTCCATTCAAAGCTGCTCATTTTGGGATTCCAGGTACTGTCTCAGAACTAAGAAATTCCTACTCTGGTTACTTGATCGGTTTTTGTTGTTGTTCAGTCACTAAGTTATTTTTGATTCTTTGCAGCCCATGGACTGAGCACGCCAGTCTCCCCTGTTCTTCACTATTTCCTGGAATTTGTTCAAATCCATGCCTACTGAGTCAATGATACTATCTAATCCTCTTCATCCCCCTTCTCCTTCTGCCTTCAGTCTTTCCCAGCTTCAGAGTCTTTACTTTTTCAACTCATTGGTTGAGGAGTAGAAATGTAAATTTTTCTCTCTCAAGTCACACCTGTTAATACGTGTTACATTTACTATAAACCATAATGAAACTTCCATCTGTATGAAAATTGAGACTTTAAGTGATTTCAAACTCTTTTTAGAGATGGACAGATGGATGGATAGATAGGTCATTGTAATTAGTGACTCAAACAATAGAGTGGTCTTATTGTCCTTGGGCACCTCCCACTTTCAAAGAATATCTTGCTAATTGTTGCGCTTGGGATTTCTTCCAGGCCTTTTTGGTTGTAGTAAATGATTTAGCAACTGTGCTATCAGAAATCGTTTTGTAAGCTTTAGAATTCATGGAATTCTAATCAAGTAACATTTTTGAAAGAGAGACCTCATTTGACAAAGGAAAAGAACATTTAGAGGTTTCTTGATTTAAAAAAAAATTTTTAAGTGATTGCCTCCATGGGTCCCTGATTTAAGGGAAAGGTACGCCATCCTGCGACTTCACTTTAGTATAATTTCACTGAATGGCCTAGAGGGCTCATCAGATTATGGCAGCATCTATGAATACCAGCAAATTAAGCATCTCTGTTTACAGGGATGGTGAACAGGAGGGAAAAGGGCCATCAACTCACAGCATTCTTTTTAGCAATTCTTATGTGGATGGAATTGCTTCTCCTCCCTCAGATGTAAAACGCAGAGGTTACTGCATTATACATAACCGCAGAGAACTGAAAATTTTTCCATCAAGAACCACAAGTCAATAAATCTTATGATCTCACCATTAGTGCCATAATTGAGCTAAATCTTCTTAAACCAGGCACTGTTCCTGAGGTTCTTTGAAGCATGCTCACTCTTTCTTTCAGTAAAATTGAGGGCTGACCTCCATTTACAGGAACACAGAAGCAAGGCTCATAAATACTAATATTCTGTACCAAGTTCATCAGAGCGAGGCCACTTCACCCAAGTCTGTAAACGTTCAATGCATGGTTTTACTCAGCAGAGAAAAGAAGGTCGCCAGCTTTCCCGAAGCCTGTAAGGCTCCTTCTGGTTACAAAAGTGGGTCTCACAAATTACCCTTTTTGTATCTGTTTCTTGAAGGGCAAATATTTAATAAGTAGTGACCCCACACTTTGTACAAAACACTCCCAGTTGTTCCTCAAACAGAATTAGGCTCTATCTTTTAAAAAATTTTGTATTTATTTTTTTTTAATTTTATTTTATTTTTAAACTTTACATAATTGTATTAGTTTTGCCAAATATCAAAATGAATCCGCCACAGGGAACACATGTATTTATTTATTTTTGACTGCACTGGGTCTGCGCTACTGCACACAGGCTTTCTCTAGTCGTGGCTAGCAGGGGCTACTCTTCAGTTGCGGTGCATGTTTTCTCGTTGCAGTGCCTGCTGTTGTTGCGGAACGTAGGTTCTAGAGCACAGGCTCAGTAGTTGTGGCACGCAGGCTTGGTTGCTCCTGGCATGTGGGTCTTCCTGGACCAGGAATCAAACCTGTGTCCCCTGCATTGGCAGGTAGATTCTCAACCACTGGACCACCAGAGACGTCCTGGGCTCTTTTAAGAAGTCATTGGTAATTTTATTTTGTATCTGTCTTAGTCAATGACAGTTACAAGCAGACATTAACCCGTGATTCTCACTGATGTTACAGTTAAAAGTCCCAGCATCCATTGACGATCAGGCACTAACTGCATGCCTGGCACTCAGCATTTTATATGCATCATCTCTTCTTATCCTCTCAACAACCCAGCAGAGGAGGTAGTGTTACTATTCCCATTTTATAGATAAGAATACTGAGGCTGAGGGACGGTAACCTACTTACTCAAGGATATATAACCATACATGGAGGAGGCACAATTTAATTCCAATCATCAAACTCCAGAGTTGTAGCAAGGACCCTGGCAGTCACCTTGCTCCTCAGCCTCCCCTGACAAGTGACCCAACCAGAGCCTGATGCAATGAAGTTTTCCCTGGGGTGTCCCCCACGCTGTACGCAGAGCTGGAAACATCTCCCATTTCAAGTACACCCACAGGGACCTCTCTTCTTTTACCATCCAGTTGAGATCTTTTTCTGTGTGCTCAGGCTTTCCAGGTGGCCCTAATGGTAAAAAACCTGCCTGCAATGCCGGAGACATAATGAGACATGGCTTCAGTCCCTGGGTCGAGAAGATGCCCTGGAGGGGGGGCCTGGCAATCCACTCTAGTGTTCTTTCCTGGAGAATCCTGTGGACAGAAGAGCCTGATGGGCTACAGTCCATAGAGTCGCAGAGAGTCGTACACAGCTAAAGTGACTTAGTACATACGTAATCAATATAAGTAGATATTAAAAGCACATTTCTTAAGACTCTTTGAGAAATAGCTTCAGAGGATCCTGTAGTCTAAAAAGAGAAGTGATAGATCATATGACACAAGAGGAAAATACAGAAATGTGTTAAAAAACAAATGAAAAAGTGTAGGTTTGGAAAACAGAGCTCAGCTGAGACTGAGCGGAGCAGCTGAGAGGCACTGACCTAAAGTACAGATGTGATGAATAGGATGGGTGGGTTGCCGACTAATACCAAATACTCAATTGCCTTTAAAATATCACAGATTAATTTAGACTTGAAAACTTTCCAAGAAAATTAACCACCAGCATTAAGAATGGAGTTCAAAACCTGAAATGAAAGGATTATGTCATTCTTCAGACAATAGGGTGGCTTTGATAAATCAGAAACACTGCGTCTGAAGGACTTAAAATATCCATGAAAACATCCAAGTCAGGCATTGTCGTCATTGTTATTTTGTGGTTGCTATACCCAAGGCCTTCCCAGCGATCCTAAAAAAAACCCAACCACTCCAGCAGTCAGTAGAGTTTAAGGGGACCCAAAGTGGGAACTTTGTGGTGGCTCAGACAGTAAAGAATCTGCCTGCAATTCAGGAGACCTGGGTCGGGAAGATCCCCCGGAGAAGGGAATGGCTCCCACTCCACTATTCTTGCCAGGAGGATTCCATGCTTGGCATGCTACAGCCCATGGGGTTGCAAAGAGTCGGATACGACTGAGTGACTAACACTTTCCCTTCTGTGTGGGAACTTTGTGGCCGCATCTGTGATGACAGCAGAGTCCCATCAAGTTGAGGACTTGGGCTGGTTCTTCTTTTTCTCTTTTCAAACAGTGAGCTCCCCACATATCCATACAGGAAAGGGACTCGCTGGGTTTGGGCAGGAGGATAAGGTAGAAGGAAAAGATGAGATGCTTGACATATTTGGTGTGTTAGAAGGAACAGTGATACGGGATTGCGGGAAAGGGGAGGAGAACTCAAACTGCAGTCAGAACACCTGGCTTCAAGTTTTGCTTCCTCTCGTGCTAGCTTCGTGACCTTAGGTTTGTCCTTAACTCTCCCTGAGCCTCAGTCTCCTCCTCTGTAAGGCTGGCTTCATGAAATCAGGAATAAAAACTAATTGAAATAGGATACCTCACAAGGCTCTCGTGAAGGAGTGATTATTTGTTCCTCTCTTGATGTGAGTTTTCTACGTGGGCACGTGGCATTTCTGCCCTTGGCTCAGCCCTGGTTCTCCTCAAGTGCCCCAAGCGGGGGTCCAGAGAGCTTTTGTGCGGGCTGCCCACTTTGAGAGCTGGACCCCTGGAACCTTCACAATCTGTCCTCTCTAATTCCTCCCTTCGCGGAACAGCTTTTTTCTCTTGGACACTGTGAGTCCCTTTGGGCGTCTGAACATCTTTCAGCATCTGTGGGCTCGCGCTCTGTGGCCCAGAGTCAACATGCCACGTTGAGCTCTCTTCTGACTCTGCCCACAGCCCAGGCCTCCCAGTTCCCTGCCCAGCTGGAATGGGCTGTCACACACTGGCCCGCGCTCATGAGTGCAATTAAGGATGGACTTGTTAAAAACAACTGTCAGAGGAAAAGCAGGATTTGGATCTCATTGTATAAAGCAATTTGAAGCCATAAACTAATGGTAATTGGATTCATGAGTTTCTCTGTAATTTCAAAGCGTTTACCACTTTAAACAGAGAGAAAGCCCTCTACAAATGTATATGGAGAAAGCTGCATCCAGTAAAGCTTTTGCTGCTATAGGAGTCATAGAATCTTATGGTAAAAGTGTTCTGTGTCTTGAAGTGGAGTTTACCCAGTGGGACTGAGTGTCGGGCTTGGCCCACCCCATTCACTTTTGGGTGGACTAGTCAGAAAATGTTACAGGAGGTCTGGGAAGGGTGATTCCCTCGTGTCTCAAAAGGAAAGGGTGAGTCTTGGGGTCTCTATCGCAGTGTGGACCAAAAACTGCCTTCTTAGAATTTTCTGTCTGACCGCTGAAATTCTAGTTGTAGCTCAGCAAACTGACGGTTAGCTTCACACTGCTTTCTCTATCATCTTTTCATCATAGGTTTAACAGTGGCCACGTCGATATATTACCTGTCAACATCGACGTTCGGAGCGTGAGCAGGAGCGATCAGCTGTTCACTTGTTTTCCCTCGTGGCTCCAGCCCCGTTGCCCACCACCCGGCCTTCATGGCTCGGCCAGGACTTCCAGAGTCAGTTGTGTCAGAACCTCAGAGGGAAGTGTTGAGCGTGGTGGTCTGGCTGTAACATACAGAACTTTTGATGGATGTAGGTGAGGGGAGCAGGCCTTTCAAAGTGAGCTCACAGAGTTAACAGAGGCTCTGAAGGGAAAAAGTACAGTCTTTTTGATCCACTTGCTTAAAAGCGAATCTACTATTTGTATCCATCAGTGATGCCTGCGCGGTTGCCTCATGGTGGACGTTAAAGCTCTTTTATTAGAGTTAGGTTGCTGGTTCCTTGAGATCCAGGACTGTCTGTTGTTATTCCGTTATTACCCCCCCACCAACAATGCCTGGATCTTCCACTGTTTTTTGTTTTTAATGCAGTAAACTGAAGTGCTTCTATCATTGCAAATGATTTTCTTGGTCTGTTTGCAGCGCCAAGAAGCTCTTTTCAGTAATGACTTCCATGGTCCTTCATATGATCTTCGCAGATTATGCCTGTATTTTTGTCTGCCTGCCCCGATACTGGTCATTATGGTAACACAGCCTCTGCTCTGTGGGCCCTGATGCCCTGCGGGTGCTCGTGCGTCTCAGGCAGGTGTGATTCCCACTGGCTTATGAGGTTCAGGAGATAGCAGGTTAGAGGGAGGGAAAGGGAGACCCTCAGACTCATCGGGAGACACCTCCGACACCTCACCATCTGGCGAGGACGTTACAGATAGTGACAGAGTTATTTCTGGGCATTAAGAGAAGATAAACTAAGCCCTTGAGACATTAGGGAAATTAAATGATGCAAATTATGGAGCATGGTAGGGGGGGAAACAACCTAGAAATGGGAGGATTGTGAAGTTTCAAAATGAGTCAAATTAGCTTCATGGACTGGACCTCACTAAAAACGTGTACTTGATGTCGCAATGTCATATTGACAGCTGCAGCTGAAATATGTTTGTTCTGTCTCTGTTTCGTGCTAAAGATAACGCCCAAGCCATCTTCCCCCCCACCCTTGGAATCTGGGATGCAGAGCCCTGTGAGTGTCAGAACAAGGGCAGTGCTTGACTACCTTGTGCTCTCTCTTCAGGAAATCGCAGGAGCAGCCCCCCGGCCTATGGGTTCCGTCTCTCCCCAGAAGAAGAAATGAGGAGAAAGCGGCTGCACAGATTCGATAGCCAGCGAGGCGACCCAGCCTTGTAAACAAACACGGTCCAGTTGTGCAGTACTTACCCCCAGACCCTCCGTTTTGTACAAAAGCAGAGCGGGCACATCACCATCCCAGTTGCTCACACCTGCAGTGGCCTGTCATCCTACGGCCACCATGAGTCCAGTTGATGTCTTGAGCTGGTTGATGTCTTGAGACCAGGCTTGTTTTGACAGCCCCCAGCTCTCTGGGAATGGTACTTCCGACCTTGTTCTCTTGCAGACAGGAGCTTGGGCGTCTCCACTTGGGGACCAGTCTCCATACTCCCTTCTCTCACTGTTGACTCAGTGGAGGCCCTGCCTCGTTATGTCTTTGAAGACCTTGACCTTTGCCAGGAGGTTTGTGTTCACCAGCCCAAAAGATCAGGCCCCCCTCCTGCTCAGTGCCCAACGTGGCAGGAAGTGGGGAGCCACCCCTCATCCTCCTGGCTTGTTGCCATGGTGACTTTCCAGGCACCGGATGTAGCCGTCATTGCAGGATGTCGTCCCGGCCTCCCTTGCCCAGGCGCCTCGGTCCCTGGGGCCCCCACGTCTGAGTGGTGTCTGCAGTGAACCTGCTTTTCTCTGATGCCCCTCTGCCTTCCCAGGATGTGTCAGTGGAAAAGCTTAAGTGAGACCTTGGACAGGAAACCAGTTCCACACTCCACGACCCGGCAGGTGGCACCAACAATCCAGCTACAAGAGCCTCTCCAGGGATGATGTCACATCCTGGAGATGCGACTTGTATTGAACTAACCAGCAGAGCAGCAGCAGGTGCCACGTGCAGAAGAGTGACCAGCAGCTTGGTCACAGAGAAATCCTTCCTGAGGAAGTATTTTTTTTTCTCACAAAAGTGCCTTTTAATTGCCCACTGTAACAGCCACCCTCCAAGACACTCCCCAACACACAGACCGCAGGTCACTTAAGACGTCTTTCCTGGTGCTTGTGTTTCATGAATAAAAGGAAAAGGCCAAATATCACTGATGTCTTATGTCACTGAGATATTTATATTTAAAGAGAGTTAGAAGCAGAAAAGGATCTTCCTCTATGGCTTTATCTAGCATTTATGTAGTTTTCTGATTATGAAAGTAATATATATACCTTGTATATGCATAAAGCCAACATCTGGCAGGAAATGCACCCACATATTAACTGGTTATTTAGGAAGGTGGAGTGCATAGGAGTTTGCTTTCTGTTTTTCACAATTTTATATTGTTCTCTTTTTAAAATGTGTGTATATGTATATATGTGTACTACTTTTGCAGCAGGGAAACTGATTTCTATAATAATAAATGAAGAAATATATAATCAGGAAAATGGACTCAAGAATAAGTATTGTGTCTCTGTTGATAAAATTTACAATATAAACAGAAATACAAAAAAATACACGTGCAATTTAAAAATCACCTGTGTCTCCACCAGGGTCAAGATTTTAAGGATATTGCTTTCTCAGTCTTTGTTTCACAAATTTGGAGCATGCAAACTATGCAGTTTTGTGCCTGGTTCCTGACCTCAGCTGACCTGGGTGAGCCTTTGTCACTTGCATGTAAATGAGCTAACAAACCACTTGAGACCGGGAGCACTTTGACCTGCCAGCTGGAACAATGTTACCTGAGCTCCTCAGCTTAATTTATGACTGATACAAAGTGACATGCAGCACATTTATAGTGTGAATTGCATCTCTGAGTCTTGCAGCTTCAAACATTTTAAAATTGAAATGTTTAAGCCAAATGTCATTCCTCTTCTCCCAAACTCTTCGAACTTGTTTCCCATGACCTCTGCTGGCGATGCGTGCATGCTAAGTCGGTTCAGTCGTGTCCGACTCTTTGCAACCCCATGGACTATAGCCCACCAGGCTCCTCTGTCCCTGGGATTCTCCAGGCAACAATACTGGAGTGGGTTGCCATTTCCTCCTGCAGGGGATCTTCCCAACCCAGGGATCAAACCCCCGTCTCTTACGTCTCCTGTATTGGCAGGCGGGTTGTTTACCACTAGCGCTACCTGGAAAGCCCCCTACTGGGAATAACCTCATTCTTACACTCCATCTTCTGATAGCACATTGTAAAGGTAACTCTGACATTTATGTTTGGCTCTATGATTATTTGTATACAACTGTAGAAAGACATGCCTTCTACACAGGAGCACAGCTTGTGAATGGCTGTGGAATGAGGTCTTGTTAACGCCGCACTTTGCAGCTCTCTCACTGCATCACCCAAAGGCTGGCCGCTGCCTCCCAGTAGAGGCTTATTCAGTGTTGGTTTCTCACCAGAGTGTTTTTTCAATGCAGTAAAAGTCCAGCCACTGTATATGGAGGTATTTATATTTTTTATGGCTGTCAAGTCTAATAATAGTAGCTCCTTGCTCTGTTTCACTTGTCAGATGTAAAGACACCAGAATTGGATTTCAAATGGCGTAACTGTAATAGGCACACCTTATTTATGGAGTGGATTATCACTAAACTTTACAGATGTGGGAAAGGTCATTTCAGTTATAAATATAAACCAGTTATCTTAGCACAACTGTGGCGGATTCATTTTGATATTTGGCAAAACTAATACAATTTTGTAAAGTTTTAAAAATAAAATAAAATAAAAAAAAAATAAAGATGTTTTGGAAATTATTATAATTACTTTGCTCAGTTAATAGGCTTGCTTGTCACCAGTGCTTATTATTTTCAACAGCCATCTTATTTTTTCTTCCTACAGTAAGGAATCTCCAAAGTTACACCACAAAACTGAAACTGGGTTGAGAAAGACAAACAAAAACCAGTGTATTCAACTAATTATCTCTCAGGGAGTAAGCATTTAGAGCTGGTTTTAAATTTGATTTCTTTGCTTAATAGTAATTTCCTGGTTGTCTGTTAAACATTCCCACGCTTTGGTTGTGATCAGTCAACTTAGGAGACCTCTTAATTCAGACTCTTCCCTTGGTTTTCAAGATGAGGAACCAGTTAAAATTGCTTCCTCTTTATGACCTTGAATGTATTTAGTGCCTGTGATTCCAAAGTTGTACATGATTGTTCACAGTCCCTCTGCCCTTTTAAGCTGTCTGTTGTTGAGGCCTGGACAGTAAAAGGCTGGTTTTTGTAGAATTGGGGCCAGTATACATATCCGTCACATGTTCTGCTGCTTGGGAAGTAAGTTAAGAATCTGAGTAAGCAGAGTTGCTCAGTTGTGTGTGACTCTATACGACCCCATGAACTGTAACCCACCAGGTTCCTCTATCCAAGGAATTTTCCAGTCAAGAATCCTGGAGTGAGTTTCCATTTCCTACTCCAGGGGGGATCTTTCCCAACCCAGGGATAGAATCAGTGTCTCCTGCTTTGGCGGGCATATTCTTTACCACTGAGCCACCTGGGGGATTAAAAGACTGAGACCCATCACCAGAAAAGGACAGTAAAACCCAGAGGGTGTGGCAGACCTGGCCGCCTCCTTCCTCATCCTAGTTTCTCTTGAAAGAGTCAGCAAAGAATTGTATTTAATCAATAACTGATGCAAAGAGCTTACTCATTGGAAAAGACCCTGATGCTGGGAAAGATTGAGGACAGAAGGAGAAAGGGGCAACAGAGAATGAGATGGTTGGATGGCATCACCAACTCAATGGACATGAGCTTGAGCAAACTCCAGGAGATGGTGAAGGACAGGGAAGCTTGGCGGGCTGCAGTCCATGGGGTCGCGGAGTCAGACACCAGTGACTAAACAACAAGTCATTAAAAAACAAAATCCTATCATCTCTTCCCTTCCCTTCATATGGATTACTGCAATCATTTTCTTTCTGCTTTTGCCCCAGTCTTTTATTTTAGAGTCACAGACTCCCTGCTTAAAATCTGTTCATTGCCCCACTCAATACTTAAAATTTGTCTTCACTCAGTTCTACATAGCACTGCCCATTAATCTTCCAAAATCTATTTTTGTGATGCCACTCACCATCTCAGTACTTTTTTCTCATTTCTCTGTTGCCAAAGGATAAAGGTCAAACGCATTCGCCTCAACCATGGGGCTCCAGCCAGCCTTTCAGCCTCACCCTCACTTACCCCTAAGGGAGTCTGTGCTACTGCTAACAGGTCTCATCGTTGTCCAGGCCACGAGCATTCCTGACCCTGTGGCTTCCATGCAGTAGCCTATTCCTCTCTCAGCACATCCAGATCCTCTCCGTTCTGCCCCCAGAATGATCTGCCCTTGGAGGGTGTTCATCACAGTTTCCACAAGCCGCTTAGAATTGCTAGTTATCCGGAAGTGAGAGAAGGTCTCTGGATTGTAAGCTTCACAAGGGCAGGACTTTGACTGTGTTTCTGTGCATCTCTTCATAGTACCCACTACAATGTCTGAAATGTTAAAACTGATAAAGTTTTTGTGGAGTAAAACAAGCTCATTTATAACATCACCAGTGGCACACGTTAAAAGAGGTGCCTGTTGCTGCTTGATACTGTTGACTGTGTGTCTGTTTTCTTGAGTCACAGGAAAGAATCACTTGAAAGAAAGCTTTTGTCCATGTTGTTGTTCAGTCGCTCGGTCTTGTTCGACTCTTTGCGACCCCATAGACTGCAGCACGCCAGGCTTCCCTGTCCACTGTCTCCCAGAGTTTGCTCAAACTCATGTCCATTGAGTCGGTGATGCCATCCAACCATCTCATCCTCTGTCGCCCCCTTCTCCTGCCCTCAATCTTTCCCAGCATCAGGGTCTTTTGCCCATAGAAGCAGAAACATCCAGGCCTTTCCCAAGGTTTACCAGATGGTGGGGAGAGGTCTCCATCCTCCTGTGCCCCAAGCTGGTTCCATGTCACGAATGCCGCAGCATAGTGCACAAAACTCAAGATTCCAGGACCTTCAAAGGGTGTCACCAAGGAGCCCCTGTGGATACCACCAAATCTGGCCACTGTTCCTTTGCAGGTGTGTTTGTGTGTCTGTGCACACTGCTTTTCCCCCCATGGCATTTTTGACATCTTATTCAAGATCTTCAGATGAACTGGCAGTTTGGAACATACAATTTAGACTTTATCAAGGAAAACCAGAACGTGACTAGCAGAAATCACTGAATTTGTTTGTAATACATATTGCTGCTTGGGTAGAGAATTGTGTGATAAAGCCAGTAGTATGGGAGGCCATGGTGTAGTGGGTAAAGCACAATCTTAAGCAATTGATGGACCAGGGTTCAAGTTCTCCTGGTGTTGACTGTGTGACCCCGAGCAAGTCATTTATCCTCTCTAAACCTCAGCTTCCTCATCTGTAAGATAGGATAGTTGAGAGGTTGAGGGGAGCTCATACCACAGGGTTCATACTGTACCTGTCATGTAGTAGGTGTTGAAGAAATGTTCATTTGCTAGCATTATTGCTCCATTAGTGAGTACACAACTGTGCGTACTCTGTTGCTAAGTCATGTCCAACTCTTTGCAACCTCATGAACTGTATCCTGCCGGGCTCCTCTGTCCATGGATTGCCCAGGCAAGACTACTGGAGTGGGTTGTCATTTCCTCCTCCGGAGGATCTTCCAACCAAGGGACCAAAACTGTGTCTCCTGCATTTGTAGGCAGATTTTTTTACCACTGAGTCACCTGAAGCCCAGTTGGACCAAATAACCACTGACGTTCCCTCCTAATTAAAAAAAGTTGCTCCATAAAACAGCTATTGAATATCTGCACTGCACCCACCCCTGTGCTATGAGACTAAAAATACCTCCTAACCCCTAACTTCCAGTTGCTCTGGTTGTCAGTAACAGTACCTTACATTTTATATCTCTTTGTAGTTATATCTCTTAATTTTTCTCTTAAGATTTTTTTTGAACTTTTAAAAAGTCTTTATTGAATTTGTTACAATATTGCTTCTGCTTTATGTTTTGGCTTTTTGGTGTGAGGCATGTGGGATATAAGCTCCCTGAACAGGGATCAAACCCACACCTCCTGCCCTGGAAGGCAAAATCCTAACCCCTGGACTGCTAGGGAAGTCCCCTATAGCTCTTACTTTTAACCCTTAGAGCAACCCTGTGAGGCAAGTGGTCTCATTCTTCAACTGGTGGGACAACTGAGACCCACGAGAGCAGAGCCCCGTGCTGGCAGGTGAATGCAAATCAACAGAGGTTTGGTTTCAAGTCCACCCCAGCGCACCACCGCATGGAGGACAGTGCTCCCTGGAGCCTCAGAATCACGCTTTCCCAAGCCCGGGGGCGGCGGGGCGGGGTCGGGGGTCACTGTCTATGCTCCGCTCATGTTCCTCCCATCTGCAGATCACACGTCTACCATGTAACCTTTCCTGTTCCCCCCACCCACCCCCGAGCCAAACCTAAGGCAGGCCATGGTAGGTTAAGTAGTAAACTCACTTTGGCTTGAAAGAAAATGAATGCACCAGAAAAAAACACAGTTGTTTTTGGAGGTCATCAGAGAATTTTATATATAATAAGTGATAGTATAAATTGCAATACAACATTTCAATGTCGATAGCAAACCAGGCACCTTGCAATTGTTACATGTTGAAAAGTCTTTAACTTTACAACTGTAGGTTAGATAAAGGGATGCAATTTATCAGACACGTTTCACATTTTTTTCCTATGAATCATTAAATATTTAAGCACCATAAAATTCAAGCATTTCACATGGATGTGGCAGCCAACCTTGGTGGTTGAAAATGCATTATGCAGAATCTCTGGCAGATAATAACAGTGGCAATTGCAGAGTACTGATTTTTAATGTCAATTGTTTTGTTCCCTGAAGAACTTCCTGATAATGATCCTGCAGGAAATGGTGACTTTTTTCACATGTGGTACAGTAACCGAGAATTGGAATAAAATAGCTTTCCCAAAGACATTAAGAGTTGACCAGGTATAAATAATTCTAATCAGTAATTTATATGCCCTGTGAGAATCATGTTCTACTATATAAAGAATTCCAAGAAATATGTTTTTCATATGAAAAGGCTTGTTTTAATTTGGAGATGTGGCCACAATAAATGTACAAGGTCAGCTACATGCCGGACATATAATCTTAATTTTCAATTCAAGAGTACACATTAAGCCCCATTTTGGAAATGTGGGAAATGGGGGTCAGGGAGTTGGTGTATCACCCAGGGTGCTGCCGCTGGAAAGGGACAGCTGAATTGAAACCTAGGTTCAACCAACTTTAAGGCCACATCTTTCCACTGTTCTTGCAGCCACACCAAATAAAAGTAACAATGATAAAATTAGGCTGCTGAGCTGACAGAAGAACAAATCCATGTAATTTCCTGAAACACAGAGAATGATTTGTTCTATTATAATCTCTAAGAGGCTCAAAATAAAACCCTTGATAAATCCAGTTTTAGTAAACCATTCTGTTACTCTCTTCCTCAGCACCAATAACATGTACAGATTTTGTAGAGGGGATTTTATGCTAGGACACTCAAGATCACGAGGGAACACAGCCTACAGCATGAGTTACGACATATCACATTTCCACAAAGAGTCTTCTCTCATTGTCAAATCTCTCAAATGTTATTTCTAAAATTTCAGTTTATGGAAAAGTATGCTACGTTTCAGGGGAGCCCTGGTGACGCTGGGGTAAAGAATCTGCCTGCCAGTGCAAGAGACATGGGTTTGATTCCTGGGTCAGGAGGATCCCCTGGAGAAGGAATTGGCAACCCACTCCAGTATTCTCGCCTGGGAAATTCCATGGACAGAGGAGCCTGGCGGGCTCAGTCCACGGGGTCACAAAGGAGTTGGCCATGATTTAGCAACTAAACATAAATAAGCTACATTTCAGGAGTGGGTGATGGTTAAAGTTTATCAGTCTGCTTTCTGTGAACAATTGTAAGATGAGATTGTGCGTGTGCAGATAGGTTGTCACATTAAAATTATGTGAAGTAAGAAATGGTTTGTACTTGTAACCATTTTGTCAATGAGAACCAATACCCAAAGCTGAACATCTAATGTCTAATGATACTGATTTGAATTGTCAGTGAAGAAAGAATTAAAAGTCAATAACATGCTCAGCTCTATGTGAGCCCTGAGCATACAGCAATGAATGAAGCATGGCCCCTGCCCTCTGGGCTTACATTCTAGCAAGAGAATGAAGGCAGAGGGATGAGACGTTACAGGAGCTGTGGGGAAAGCATGAGAGAGTGAGCAAATCCCTGACTTGTATTGGGAGCAGCAGAACGGAGGCCAGGTCATCGTGGAGAAATGCACACAGTCCTCCCTACCAGCTAATTCAGTTTAAAGATAAGCTGTTGTCTGCCAGGTAAACTTAGGGGGTGGGACAGGGACATCGCTGGTGGAAAGAGCAGGAGCAAAGTCACAGAGGAACGTGCCTCTGTGATGAGCACAGAGTTCCCACAGGCCTTTACCCCCTGTGGGAAGCCATCTAGACTTCGTGGGCAGTGGGGTCATTTATCACTGCGGACAGTGACTGCAGCCATGAAATTAACAGACACTTGTTCCTTGGAAGAAAAGCTATGACAAATCTAGACAGTGTATTAAAAAGCAGAGACATCGCTTTGGTGACAAAGGTCCATATAGTCAAAGCTATGGTTTTTCCAGTAGTCATGTATGGATGTGAGTTGGACCATAAAGATGGAACGCCAAAGAACTGATGCTTTTGAACTGTGGTATTGCAGAAGACTCTTGAAAGTCCCTTGGACTGCAAGGAGATCCAACCAGTTAATCCTAAAGGAACTCAGCCCTGACTATTCATTGGAAGGACTGATACTAAAGCTGAAGCTCCAATACTTTGGTCACCTGATGCAAAGAGCTGACTTGTTGGAAAAGACCCTGATGCTGGGAAAGACTGAAGACAGGAGAAGAAGGTGGTGAGATGGTTGAATGGCATCACTGACTCAATGGACATGAGTTTGAGCAAGCTTCAGGAGATAGTGAAGGACAGGGGAGCCTGGTGTGCTGCAATCCATGGGGTCGCAAAGAGTTGGGCACGACCGAGCAACTGAACAACAAAAGCCAAAGACTAACAAAATCAAGTTTGCATCTTAGAGAAATGATGAGAATTTGAAACTGGAGGCAGCAGCTGGGAGATGTCTACTACACAAGCAGAGGTGAAGGACAAAGTTAAGACAGGTGCAGTGAGGTCAGAGACGAAGGTAGCAATCCACAGGAAGTGACAACTGAAATTGAGGTCTGGGGGAATCTCAGAGTGGAGGGATTATGGTGGCTAAGCCTCCCTCTGCTGGCAGCATGGATGGGCTCCACTCATTGAGAATAAGAACCTGAAAGGAAACACCCTGACCCCCAGCTCATAGCAACTGTCTTTGGGCAGTCCAGAAGCATTTCAACTAACTCGCTGGGGGAGAGGGTTTGGGAGGAGCTTTTGATAAGGATAATCACCAGTAAGGGATTAGGAGAAGAACTTTAAAGCTTTGTTCATCCTTCAGAGAGAAAGGAGAGAACACTGATGGGTAACCAGATAAAGAAACTAATGGCCTAAAAAATAATGTGGTTTTCTAATGCCAGATAGTATTTTTTCCATAGTCTTGCTTTTTCAAGCATTGAAAATAATTTTTCAAAATCAGCAGGCAGCATTTGTACTGCATTTAGAGTGGGCCCTTGCGATACTAGCATTTTGAAATCAGCCTTGTACACTACCTTGGACTCACTGTGGAGGAACTTGTCCACTTAATTCAGGATGTTTTTTTTAAATTTATTTGGCCAGTTTGTTAAGATAATATTCTGATACTAAAATGAAGGTGTTTAAAATAGCAAACAAGATATGTTTTCTTATGATCCATCAATCACCCTTCCGTCTTCCCAGAAAATGTTCTCAGAACAATTTCATGAATGAACAAGATGAATTTTTGGAAGGCCTGAATTTAGGTAATATATGAGAAAACTTTTGGAATCAGAAAATTGTAATTATAAATAAGGTTGAAATTGGCTTAAATTTCAGGTGTATGCAAATATTTAACATGCCATAGCAGAGTTTAAAAAAATTAATAAAGGATCAAATGAACTAGGAAATATTCTGGTACATCAAGATAATATTTTCTCTTAAAATGTACATTTTTTTTCTCTTTTTACCAGGAAGCAGCCTTAAAATAAATTGCCATCCTGAGGGCAGCCCAGAGCAAGATTCATTTGAAATATATATTCTGCATATAAGAGCACACTCCCAATCAATATTTGGCAAGAAAAGCATTTCTTATAAACAAAGTTTTAATTATTATTAAGTGCATTGAAACTAACCACTAAAATGAATGTTACTTTCTCATGGGAAATTTCTTTAGTTTTCTCTAAAATACCATTTTTTTAACATGAGAAAAGGGAATTTAATAAAAGTCTTTTCCAATAAGCCTTTTGATTTTCAGGATTAGATCACAGAATTCTAGCAAAATAGAAGACGTATCCTTTTGCTAGACAGAAAACTACTCACTATAAAATGACATGACCTCTAAGCTTTTATTAAAAAAAAAAAAAAGCCAAATATCAAACTGCTGCCTTGGTCTAATACTGATATAGAATACAAGAATGTTTTTAGGATAGGAAAAACAGGATGCTCCTGTAAAAACCAATAACATAACATAAGATTCAAGCTGTAAGTTGTCTTTGTTTCATTTAAAAGTGCCAGGTCTTTGGCGGGGGCCGGGGGTGACGATGACTTAAATGAATCTTCTTACCTTAGTTTAATTAAGTCGGCCCTTCATTTTCTCCCAAGCGCATAATGATAGCTCTGTCACTTCCCTGCATGAGATGCCATTATGTGGATGGAGGGAAAGTGTCCTTTGTGGGGCTGTGGGGCGGCTCTGTAGGCGTACCCAGGGGAGGGAAAGGGTCTGCTTTGTGTGAACGTGGCCCCATGTGGCTCCAGGCCCATTAACACACACACACGCGCGGAAGACAAGTTGGACCCCAACTGGGCCAAAGCAGTCTGTTTGGAAGTTCACTGCAGTGGGGAATCAATTTTTGTGAATCACTGCCTTAATATTCATTAATAGCTTTTAGGCTCTTAATCCCTTATTGAACATATTTTTGCCCCATAATTGCCACTTTTCCAAAGGGTTGCCAAAGTAGGCATTTCTATTCTCTGAAAAATGCAGAAGGGAACATAATGTTTTATGTTCATCTGCCATGTGTTTTATGCTAATGTTTCATCTCTGGAATATAGCAACCATGGTCCTTCATGGCATAATGATTCATTCTGCTTTGAAATGAACTGTTAAGGCTGGCTGTGTGGGTTTTTTTTTTTTTTAATCTCCTTGGGTCATGGTTTTACAATTATTTAAAGTGCATGGAAAAATAGATTACAGAGGAAATCATTTTGAAACGTAGGAAATCTCTACTTCCTAGTTCATTTGCTGGCCTATTTTTTTTTTTTTTCTGTAACATCCATCCAGAAGCCCACTGTATTATAGAGTAATTGACTTCAATTGTTTGAGTTGCTATTAACCAATGAATGAAGTTTCCAGTAATGTCATTTGTAATCTGGCTTTTATCATCTATTTGCCTTCCCCTGAATTAGCATACTTTTAAATAAAGCCAGCTTTTCCCACTATCCTCAATGAAAGAAGAATATCTGGGTTTCATCTAGATTGGTAGGTCCAAACAAATCCATATGTGTAGCACTTGCTTAATCTGTCCAGAACAGAGGAAGGAATTATATAGTCCTCTGGGAATAACCACATCGAAACAGAAAGAACAGCTAAACCAGGAGTCTAAGATGAGCACCACTGAATCTCTTAGCACATCCTAGGATGTCTCAGCCTCCTGGCAAGTTTCTCTTGGCGACCTGATTGTGAAAGGTGGGATCTTAGCTATGCTTCACGCAGACCTGGCACCTGCTGATTTTCTGGCGTTGAGCATGGCTTTCTTTCAAGGTGTCCGGTAACGGTGCAGAGGAAAACTGCAAGTCAGGTCTCACTGTTGTCAGCCAGAAACTATACTTGTTGGCAAAAAAGTGGCAAGTTCCCTGCCGGCCTTGGCATTCCAGGAATGGTGCAGCTCTGAAATCCTCTAGGCAGCTGCCTGGGGACATGAGGGCCTGCCCGCCTCCTTGGTCCCCAGCGCCTGTGTGCTACCCAGACAACAGGAGAGAATTAGGGCTCAGACATGCACAGACAACCCCAGACAAAACCAGTGACACACCCAGGTCTGAGCCTGACTTTACATTTTCCCTAAAAATCATCCCAGAAAGAAGAGACTATGATCTGCTAAGGGAAGGTGGCTCAGTGGTAAAGAATCTGCCTGCAATGCCAGAGACGCGGGAGACATGGGTTCAATTCCTGGGTCGAGAAGATCCCCTGGAAGAGGAAATGGCAACGCACTCCAGTATTCTTGCCTAGAAAATCCCATGGAGCAGGGTAGCCTGGCAGGCTACAGTCCATGGGGTCGCAAAGAGTCAGACAGGACTGAGCAAGCAGGAAAGGATGGGCTTCCCCGGTGGCTCAGTGGTAAAGAACCTGCCTGCCACTGCAGGAGATCCTTGGGTCAGCAAGATCCCCTGGAGAAATGAATGGCAGCCCGCTCCAGTATTCTTGCCTGGGGAATCCCACGGACAGAGGAGCCTGGCGGGCTGCAGTCTATGGGGGTCACAAAGAGTCGGACAGGACACAGCGACTCCATAAGGACAACAAAAGAAAGGGTACATGGGAAAGGAGATGGGTGCACACACAAAAAGAAACCCCAAGTGAAAGTGAAAGTGAAGTCGCTCAGCCGTGTCCGACTCTTTGCGACCCCATGGACTGTAGCCTACCAGGCTCCTCGGTCCATGGGATTTTCCAGGCAAGAGTACTGAAGTAGTGTGCCATTTCCTTCTCCAGGGGATCTTCCCGACCCAGGGATCGAAGCCGGGTCTCCCGCACTGTAAGCAGACGCTTTACTGTCTGAGCTACCAGGGAAGCCCCTTTCACTGCGGGCTGATGCAAATCCATCCTCTAAATTCTACCCAAATAATACAAAAATGCATCCACAATAAGCAGAAAAGAGTGGCCTTGTGTCTCAGCAGGCTATAGTTTCGGGTGGCCTTCATGACCCTCATGCCAAACTGTTGCCCATCGGCCCTGGATTCTCAAGTTACTGTCCAGTCCAGATGGAAGGGGCGCAGAGTGGGTCTTAGGGACGGCGGAGGTGCAGGGGCTCACCATGAGGAAGGAGTACCCGATCCAGAGGCTCCTCCAGGTCCGCGGACACGGGGGGATGGACTGGTCTTGGCTGTGCACCACCACGGCCTGGGCGGGGGCCTCGCACACTGCGCAGCGGCTGATGTACGGGCGGATCTCATCCTCCGAGAGTGGAGTCATGGGCAGAGGCGCTGTGCTCGCCAGCCAGTAGGACCTGTCGTTCCTCCGGGCATAGTGGCACACCTGGTGGATGTTGCAGTAGGCGAAGGGCAGCGTGCTAAAGATGGGCAGGCAGGAGCCCGCCAGACCTGGGCAGGGGAGACCACATGGAGGCTGAGTGCTCTGCTCTGGGATGAGCTTCCCTACCCGGGCCCTCTGCAGACACTCGTCTGGCATTGGCAGGGGGTGGGGGATGGGGTCGTGGCGGGGTGGGGGGCCCTGACCAAAGCCTGCTTCTGTGGGCACCTGACGACTTTGGCGGCCTGTCGGGTCTCACGGGTCAGGCTGCTTTTTTTTCCTGGATTGCTCTCCTGAGTCAAGCAACAGGCCAGGATGCTTGAGAGAGAGACGTGAGCACACCTCTTCTCCAAGAGCTTCAGGAATTTTCAGGAAGCTGCTAGCCCGGCTTGGTGGGGGTGGGGAGCTGGAGGAGCCAAGGGGGCATGGGAATACAGCAAGACAAGCCTTGAGAAGTGGGAGCTCCCGGGCACCCAAACCGGATGGCTGCAAGAAGTGAGTAGAAGCCAGAACCTGAATTCCGAACAAGGTTTGGCCAGGTTTGGAGATGGTGGTGATGGTTCAAAGGAAAGGCCTGTTTATACAGCAGTAAAGAGGGTCAGAGGTAATTAGGGAGCACGATCTCAAAGGACTCAGAGTTCAGCCCTGGGGACGGCTGGGAGACCAGGTCTGGGTCTATCTCTAGCATTGCTGGAGTATTGAGTTGGCCAAAAAGTTCCTTCTGGTTTTTCCGTAGGATTACACATTTTCAGCCAACCCAATAAAGCAGACCAGAGGATGCAGGCTTTGTCCATCTCATTAAGGAGTTTGGATTTTATTCCAAGAGCTCTGCAGAGTGCGGCCACAGTGGGGTGGCTGTGGCTAGAGCAGGGCAAGGGAGGGGACACTGGTGGTACACGAGAGGGCAGGTGCCCCCACAGGCCTGCATGCTTTTATCACCCCCACCGATAGTGGGGGTCACGCCCAGTGACAGGACACACCTCACCACCAGCTGAGCCTGTGGGCACAGCCCTCCTGCACCCACCACTGCAACCACCACTGTCTTAGGGGGATCCTAAGTGTCAGCACCTAGGGACTCCACCCTCAACTTAGAAGTCAGTTCTTGAGGCTTAGGAATCCACTATTGGAAATTGACAAACAGTGCTAAGGAATGATGCTCAAAGTAAAGTTCTGAGTAAGTAAAGTAAAGTAAGCTTTACTTTTCTCAAAGTAAAGTTGTTAAAGGGTATAAATTTGCAACTAGTAGATACATAAGTCCTAGTGATCCAATGCCTAGTGGAATGAATATAGACAACAATATTGTAACATAATCATCAAATTTATGAAGAGATTAGATCATAATTATCCCCACCACAAAAAAGAAATGATAACTATGTGATATGATGGAGGTGCCAACAATCGATACAATGAAGTCATTACGATATATATATATGCATCAGATCAACCCTTGTACACCTTAAACTTACATCATGTTATGTGTCAAATGTATTTCATTTGACAATGAATTACAAAAGAATACTGGAGTGGGTTGCCATTTCCTTCTCCAGGGGATCTTATCGACTCAGGGATTGAGGCAGCATCTCCAGGAACCAACCATATCCTGATTAAATCATTTACATTGGGAAATAAAAATTGTATTTTATATCAGAGTTATACTTACTGAGGATGAATTATTTTTAAACTAATAATATGTAGTCAGATTATAATAATTATTAAAAATTATAAATAGCCTAAATTATAAAATAATTATTTTAAAATTTTATTTTATAATAATTATAATTTAAAATTTTATAAAAATTAATAATATTAATCACTTTAAATTTTATAATAATTAGTATTTAAAATTAGAAATAAAAATATAATAATGATATAGCTAGAATGAGCTTTCTTGGCACCTCACAGGGTCATAGGTGTAATAGAATTAGTTGAGAATTAGCATGGTAGTTGAAAAAGAAAAAAAAAATCTCATAGAAGATGAGTGATCATTTAAGATGTTGATGAATCCATGAAACTAACCCAAAAGTTTTGCTCATAAGCAATGAACCTGGGTGGCCACATGCCGTCTACGTACCTAGGTCTTGATTGTGAGCTCTCTCCTGTCCTTCCAGGTATAGCAAACTATACCCAGTCCAGAGCCTGGGCATGCCCATGGGGCAGGTGGGTTCTCCATCCGTCTGACTGTGGAGAACCAGGAGGAAGCCACTGAGGTATCCCGGGCCAAACCCTATGGGCCCAGGATCCCCCATGGGCCCAGGAGGGCCTGGAAGAATAAAAAACATAAAGGAAGGTGGTTTAGGGAGTTACGTTTAACAGATATTTCCGAGTACCTCTGTCTGGTGCTATGCTAAGTACCCAGAGAACAGAGAGGAATGTCCCCCTCACACAACTGCAATGCACCCCAACAATTCAACAAGGACATGGTTTAGCAGCTTCTAGCTGCTTGGGTTACATCAGCATAGAAACAGCTGAAAATACCTGCCCTCCTACGCTTACATTCTATTTGAAGAGGAGAAATGACAAAGCAATAAGCATAATGACAAGGTAAACTATGAAATACTTAATAAAGGATAAGTGCTGAGAAGAACAATGGGGTAATGACAGCCAGTGTGGGATCTCCCAGACTTCTCCAACTAGATCAGGAGTCTGCTATCTGAAAAGGTGAATCTCAAAAGTTGGTCTGTCTTATACCTCCTAGATGCGTTCCATGGTTCTCCCATACTGTCAGTTCCATTCTAAGAAGGACAAGGGTTTAGAATCCATTGTGTCTGTTGTTTAGTCGCCAAGTCATGTCTGACTCTTTGCAACCCAGGGACTGTATAGCCCGTCAGGCTCCTCTGTCCATGGGATTTCCTAAACAAGAATGCTGGAGTGGTTTACCATTTGCTACTCCAAGGGATCTTTCCAACCCAGGGATTGAATCCAGGTCTCCTGCATTGCCAGGTGGGTTCTTTACTGCTGAACCAGCAGGGAGGCCCATATGTTTTGCTTTGTATCTTTTCTTTTATAAGAAAGGGAGGTGGAAGAAGCCCAAATTCTAGATCTCTAACTGGCTGGTGGGAAATGAACAGCTGTACAGAATATGAGCAGGGACATCTCCTTTGGCCTCTCTAAGGGGGTGACCTACTGAAGAAGGTCAGTGGCTACTTCTAATTGCCAAAAGCAGAGGGTGGAATTAGACTTTGACACCTTTAAAAAAGGTGTTTGTTAAAAGTTTTTGTTTCTGGAAGACTGGCTGCTCTTCTCATCTATGCTGTAATCCAGAGGCTACAACCTGGTAGCTTGTGGGCTGCATCAGGCCTGCTCATGTGTTTTGTTTGACTTACCAAGATTTGATGAGTTAAGATTTCAGATTAGAAAAGCAGAGTATACGGAACAGTGGGCCCACACTTCTACATGGCCACAATTTCCATATAACAGAAGCCAATCTCTGCTTTCAGACTGCAGCCCCCATTTTCCTGAGGCCCCTTCCTCAGCATCCCAGCTCCCCCACACCCCTTCACCTGCTTCTCATTACTAACCTGGTACTGCCAGATACTCTCCACAGAGGAGACTGTATCTGGGAGTCTTCAGGCCCTAACATATTGCTTGATGAGTTATATTTCAGATTTATATTCTAAAGGGTCTTATCTGCCTTCACCGAAGGCCCACTCTCAAGTATTTTTAAAGAAAAGCCTTGTATTCTTTTTAAGTGGCATCATCAATTCAATGGACATGAGTTTGAGCAAATTCCAGGAGACAGTGAAGGACAGGGAAGTCTGGTATGCTGTAGTCCATGGGGTCGACAAAGAGTTGGACACAACTGAGCAACTGAACAACAAAATGTATTGATGGCTGTATGATAAGAGGAATGAACTCAGAAAACCAGAGACCAAGTGATTCAGCCAGTTATAGACGTGAGACCACACCTGCCGACCCTAAGATCTTCAGTACAGCCTCTCAATGGTACAGCCATGCCAGGCTCACAATGGGAAAGTGAACAGCAGAAATGGCTGAGCCTTTTACGATAATGAACAGTGCTTTGGAAGAGTAATGGATACAAGGCCTTGACCCGTTTTTATGATAGCCGAGTATCAGTTAGAATGTGGGGGGTCCATTCGTTTCTGTTCCTGTTGCTTTGTCTCCCTAAAGCCTGGTGAGCTGGTATCTAAGGCAAATGCTTGCGAGGCCAGGGACCTTGTACACAGTTCTCAGATTCACTGGGCCAGAGAAAAGAGAAATGGAAACCCTTTACCTGGTGCTCCTGGGCAGCCTGCTTCTCCCATGTCACCTTTATGTCCCGGAGGCCCAGGGGACCCTGGGAGGCCATCCTCACCCCTCCTGCCATCCAGCCCAGGCTCTCCTTTGCACCCTGCAGGAAAGTTCACAACAGCAACGGTGACAATGACGTGACACCTGCTAGGCTAGCATTTACTTCCTGAATCCCACTTGGCAGCCTGGGCCTCCCATCTGGACACACCTGCATTAGCTCATTCATTTTGCAGGTATGTGAAGTTGGGATTATACCACCTCTTGTTGGCTGCTGCTGCTAAGTCGCTTCAGTCATGTCCGACTCTGTGTGACCCCAGAGATGGCAGCCCACCAGGCTCCGCCATCCCCAGGATTCTCCAGGCAAGAACACTGGAGTGGGTTGCCATTTCCTTCTCCAATGCATGAAAGTGAAAAGTGAAAGTGAAGCCACTCAGTCGTGTCCGACTCTTCACGACTCCATGGACTGCAGCCTACCGGACTCCTCCATCCATGGGATTTTCCAGGCAAGACTACTGGAGTGGGTTGCCATTGCCTTCTCCGCCTCTACTTGGCAGTTGGGGTAATTAAGACTCCAAGAGGTCAAGAAACTTGACCAATTAAGGCCAATGAGCCAGGAATGGGCAGAGCCAGGGTCTGAAGCCAGACCAGCAAGGTGTTGAGTGAAGCATTTTCATATTTTCTTCATAGTCTTGTATTTGGACCTGGTTGGGTTTTTTTTTGTTTTTTTTTTTTACACTGAACATCTATGGCTTTTGTCTTTGAATATTTTCCTTAATAATGATGCTTTAGAAGCCTGAGTAGAGGAATGAATACAACTGAACAGCATTCATTTGAGAGAAAGTCAGGTTAAATTTAAAGCAAGAGAAGCAACTTTTAAAGACCAGCTATTTGTTGAGGGTTCAAGGCACTAGGAAGCAGGGTAATCTTTTTATGTGAAATTATCTGATTCAGTCTATACAGCAGCCACATGACTAGGTGCTACCACTTGGGGAGATGGAGGTTCAGAGAGGTCACAGTGAGGGTCACGTGTGCAGAGGACATGGACCCAGCAGGCCAAGTGCACAGGCTGTGCCGGGTATCACCAGTCCCACGCTCGGGACAAGCCATAGGGCTCAGGAGTGCTCCCTGGGGCCCCGTGAGCTAGCTGTCACCCTGAGACTTGAGCAGTTCTTTCTTTAAGCATTTGGTTTATTTTGGCCAAGGCATTAATTCATCAGCAGTGATCTGTTTTGGTCTGGGAAGCAGATTTGGTCCCTGCCTGTGGAAGAGCTTGCAGCCCTTACCGTAATTATATGAATTACTAGCCCCTCGAGGTTCCCAGTGTCTAATCTCTCTCCCTTCCTCAACCATTGTCCTTCTCTAGGCAATCTCTCTCTCTTTCTGCCATAAATCAGCCTAAAACCAATCATTATGTCAAAGAGGCTTCACTCCAGGAACTGCCCCACTTTTCCGCGTGGGGCTGTGTTCTTTGAGGCAGCGGGAGCCCCCTGAGGGAATGGAGGAGGGGCTGCCACACTCAGGGGACCAGATCTCTCACTCACCTCCCCTCTCACACAGGCCCCCCTTAAAGCCATCTGAAATGCATGCCCCCCCAAACCTTTACATTTTGTATCCCCTGCCTGAGTGGCCCCCACAAACCTCCTCTTTTAGTCCCACAACCAGCAGCCCCCATACCTGATGTTGGTTGCAGTACATTCGTGCTGGCTTTTGAGGTGCTGTCATGTCACTTCCTTACCTCTTGGATCATAAATTCTCGTGGAACGCGCTGCACGCCTGGACTGTGTTCTTACATGGTCATCACTCAGTAAGTGAGAAAGGAACCCCTCTCCTCCTCCCTAGTGAGGGGAGGGGTGCCCCTCCCTGTCTAACCAGGCAGACGCCTCTTCCTAGATGGCGCTGCTCTCTTTCCACCAGCTTCAAAGAGAGTATCTGTTAGTTTGGAAGGAACCTAGGGCCCCATGCTGAGCTCAGAACATTCTTCTCTTTCCCATCCAAAGACATGATTCCAACACATGGCCACAGGGTGATTCAGGAAAGGGCTACCCAAGGTTAACGAGCCAGCAAACAAACAGGTATATCGCAGAGAAGGAAGGAGCCGTTTCTTCCTAAGTCCCCACATGCAGCAAGCCCACTGGCCATCTGGAAGAGTCCCCCAACCAGATGTTACGATATGGGCTTTGCTCCCTTTCGAGGAAGACAAACGGAAATTGTAAGCGGATGATGTTTTCTGAGCCCCAGGAAGGAAAGCTTTTGTTAACTTGACATGTAGGCCCAGAGCTTTTCATCTGGAACTTATTTGCAGGAACAGAAAAACAAACGTGTGCTCAGGGGAGTCTGACTCTGCAACCTCATGGACTGTAGCCCACCAGGCTCCTCTGTCTATGGGGTTTCCCAGGCAAGAATACTGGAGTGGGTTGCCATTTCCTTCTCCAGGGGATCTTCCTGACCCAGGGATCGAACCTGCGTCTCCTGCATCGGCAGGCAGATTCTTTACCATTGCGCCAGGAACAGACCTACATCTGAAAGCCCAGCACTGTCAGATGGAGTCCCTCCTCTGAGAGGGTCAGGTGTTGAAGATAAACGCTCCCAAACAGGATGTAGGGATTGTCAATGAGACAGTAACAGTTCAACCCAGAACGGAAACCACTTTTGAGTTCATCACAGGAAGCCTCAGCCTTTGAGGGCCACTCGGGAAGGATAATTGTAGAGATGAATGAGACTCATGAGGAGAAAAGCATCAGACCTTCTGTTATCCAGGGTTCTTAACAGATACAAGTTTTACTTGGTGTGGCCATTACCCACTCAGATCGGGCAGGAAGGAGCCAGAAGTTCATTTTTTTCTCTGTAGATCTCAGCTGCAGCACTTGGCTACAAGATCAGCTCATAAATGAAAGAGGTCTTGATGGAAAACAGGAAGAAAACCATATTATTTTAAGCAGAGGTAGTACTTCTGTGGGGCAGTTGATCCTTCACAACCAAACTCAGGGTAGTCCTTAATGCCCTGCTCACCCTGCTGAAAGAATCTCCTTCAGAAAAGGAAAGATGACCCAAACCAATAAGGGTTCCCAATTTCCAAATTTGCTGGCATATAGGATGCAGCACTTTAACAGCATCATCTTTTAGGATTTGAAATAGCTTAGCTGGAATTCCGTCTCCTCCATCAGCTTTGTTCATAGTAATGCTTCCTAGGGCCCACTTGACTTCACAGTCCAGGATGTCTGGCTCTAGGTGAGTGATCACACCATCGTCATTATCTGGGTCATTAAGATCTTTCTTGTACAGTTCTTCTGTGTATTCTTGCCAGCTCTTCTTAATATCGTCTGCTTGAGTTAGGTCCATACCATTTCTGTCTTTTATTGTGCCCATCTTTCTGTGAAATGTTCCCTTGGCATCTCCAATTTTCTTGAAGAGATCCTTAGTCTTTCCCGTTCTATTGTTTTCCTTTATTTCTTTGCTTTGTTCACTTAAGAAGGCCTTCTTATTTCTCCTTGCTAGGCTCTGGAACTCTGCATTCAGTTGGGTGTATTTTTTCTTTTATCCTTTGCCTTTCTACTTCTCTTCTTTTCTCAGCTATTTGTGAGGCTTCCTCTGACAACCACTTTGCCTTCTTGCATTTCTTTTTCATGGGATGGTTTTGGTCACCACCTCCCGCACAGTGTTACAAACCGAATGGTTTCGTTTAAATACTTAAGAATCCTGCCGTCCTGACAATGACTGAGCAATGCCCAAGTCCATTAGGTGAATAAGGCCATTTTTGCCAGAATTTAGAGTGACCCTCCCCCTCTTTCCTCTTCCTTTTCCAAGAAATACACCTCCTCCTCCCTTCTTATAGGCTATTTCTGCTCCACTGAGCCCCGATTCAATAGTTTTTAATTCAAGGTCAAATCAACACCTAATAATGACTACCTGTAGAGCATTTATTCAGTGATGCTAAGAGATTTCAAAGCTTCATGTCCAGGGACTTCCGTGGTGGTCCCGTGGTTAAGAATTCATCTTGCAATGCAGGGGACATGGGTTTAGTCCCTGGTTGGGGAACTAATATCCCACATGCTATAGAGCAACTAGGCCTGAATGCCACAACTAAGACCTGAGACAGCCAAATAAATAAATAATTTAGGAAGATAATTATTTCTTGTGGGGAAAAAAAACCCTTATGTCCAAAAGCCGCCCAAGGATAAAAGTTAAAATAGGTGTTCCCGTAAAAATAGAAGGGATATTGTAGATCCCATTGCATGCATGCATGCTAAGTCACTGCAGTCCTGTCTGACTCTTTGTGACCCTATGGACTGTAGCCCACCAGGCTCCTCTGTCCATGGAATTCTCAGCCAAGAATAGTGGAATGGGTTTCCATGCCCTCCTCCAGGGGCTCTTTCTGACCCAGGGATTGAACCCTGGTTTCTTGTGTCTCCTGCATTGGCAGGTGGGTTCTTTACCACTAGGTCCACCTGGGAAGCCCATAGATCCCCCTGCTGTTGCTACTGCTGCTGCTAAGTTGCATCAGTTGTGTCTGACTCTGTGCGACCCCATAGACTGCAGCCCACCAGGCTCCTCTGTCCCTGGGATTCTCCAGGCAAGAACAGTGGAGTGGTTTGCCATTTCCTTCTCCAATGCATGAAAGTAAAAAGTGAAAAATGAAAGTGAAGTCGTTCAGTCGTGTCCAACTCTTAGCGACCCCATGGACTATAGCCTACCAGGCTCCTCCATCCATGGGATTTCCCAGGCAAGAGTACTGGAGTGGGGATAGATCCCCCTACTACATGATTAAACCTTTGGATAAATGTAGAAAAAATGTTAAAGGGGAAGGAGATTTTCATGCTTGATTCCCAAGAGTTGTTAGGCTCCGTACAAAAACCTACATAGCAAACACTCAGATTTTTATTTCAGCAATCTTCAATGCCAGAAATCAGAGTGAGGTTCATACCTGGTCCCGGCGGGCCTCTCATGCCAGGAAGCCCCATGGTTCCTTCCGGTCCTCTCGGGCCTGGTACCCCAGGAAGCCCTGGGATTCGGGGGCATGCATCCAAGTCTGCTGGGGGCCCAGGCTCACCTGAAATTGGAATCACCACCTGTATAAAGGGTTCAAATGCTTATGAACCAGTGCCTTCTATAATTTGGATGGGCTTCTGACACCACGCTGGAATGTTATCAAGAATGTTCAGCCATCCAGTGTCAGCTCTGTGAGGGCAGGACTTTGTCTTGTTCACTATGTGGGGCAGGCAAACTTCTCCAAAACTTTTCGTTGAGTGACTGAATGAATGAGTGAATGGGATTTCAGAGGAAGCAAAAGAAGTAGAAAATAGTGAAATCTGGCTGAGACAGTGACCGTTTGGTGAACTTCACAGGATTTGCCATCTTTGGGTTATTTCTTACTAGGTGCTGGCCACAGGTGGCATGGGGAGAGGTCCTGGTGGGTTCCTCATGCTCAGCTTAACATTGCTTTAATTCAGCCGTCTACACTGCAGCCAGCTGCGTTTCCAGAGTGTCTGCTACTCAAGGAGACATGATTTCAGGACGGCTAGTGGCACTGAGGCAGCAGCGATTTTCAACCTGGAGTGCACATTGAAATTATCCAGGAGAGTTATAAACATTCAGATACCTGGGCCCATCCCAGAAATATTTTAATTGGTACAGGATGTGGCCTGGGCAGTGACCTCAAGCTTGACTGTACAATAAATCCATCTGCAGAGCTTTTCAAAAATACTGCTGTGGAATCTAGAAACATGGTACAGATGAACCTATTTGCAGGCAAGGAACAGGAATGCAGACATAGAGAAGGGAAATGTGAGCACGGGGCAGAGAGGGAATGAATTGGGACATTGGGACTGACGTATTAACGTATATATACTGCCAAGTGTAAAACAGATAGCTAGTGGGAACTTGCTATATAGCTCAAGGAGCTCAGCTCGGTGCCCTGTGATGACCTAGGTGGGTGGGATGGGCGATGGGGTGAGAGGTCCAAGAGGCAGGGGATATATGTATACATATAGCTGATTCACTTTGTTGTAAAGGAACTGTAGTCCAATTTTTTTTTAAAGTACTACTCCCAGCACCCCATCTAGATTATTAAAAAGGAATTTGTGTGAGTGAAACCCAAGCATCACTAATGTTTTAAACTCTCCAGATGATTCCAATATTCGCCCATGCTAAGAAGCACCACTGGAAAGCTGCAGCTGTGAGCTGAATACATCATGACTGTCTCTCAGGCTTGTTAGAGCCCTGAGTCTCTGAGTCAGTAGGGGCAGCAATTTGCATATTCTAATAAGTGCCCAGATGAGCTCAATGGTACTGATGTGGGAATCTCACTTTGAGAATTGCATCCCTAAATGTTGAAAGTTTTTAATTCTTGGTTACATTCACATCTCTTAAGACAGTCCCCCCCACCCCAAATCTTCACTCAGTCTCCCTGCAATCATTTCACAAAGGACAAGAAATAATAGCTCTAAGCAACCAGTCCATTCTAAAGGAAATCAGTCCTGGGTGTTCATTGGAAGGACTGATGCTAAAGCTGAAACTCCAATACTTTGGCCACCTCAAGCGAAGAGTTGACTCATTGGAAAAGACTCTGATGCTGGGAGGGATTGTGGGCAGGAGGAGAAGGGAACGACAGAGGATGAGATGGCTGGATGGCATCACCGACTCGATGGACATGAGTTTGAGTAAACTCCGGGAGGTGGTGATGGACAGAGAGGCTTGGCGTGCTGCAATTCATGGGGTCACAAAGAGTTGGACATGACTGAGCAACTGAACTGAACTGAAGTGAAGCAAAAATGATGACTGATAACACCTAGTGGACGCTTTATCATGCATGAGAAGTGAAAGTGTTAGTCACTCAGTTGTGTCTGACTCTGGGACCCCATGGACTGCAGCCTGCCAGGCTCGTCTGTATTCTCCAGGCAAGAATACTGGAGTGGATAGCCAGTCCCTTCTCTAGGGCATCTTCCCAATCCAGACCTAGGGATCAAACCCAGGTCTCCTGCCTTGCAGGTGGGCTGTTTACCATCTGAGCCACCAGCGAAGCTCAACATGCATCAGATCTCACGCTAAATGCTTTATGCCTGAGTGTTCCCACCCAGGCTGCGTGTATGTGCTGCTGTCATTAGAACGTTACAGGGAAGAAAACTCAGGCCCAGGGAAACAAACGACATTTATTTATTGACAAATAAATGTCATGCAGCCAGTTTGTGGCATAGTCTAGATTAGAATCCAAGACACCTTGTCTCCAAAACTGTGCCCTTCACCCCTACCCCATACCGCCCTCCTTACGTGCTGAATGCTAAGAAGTGCAACATATTGTGAAGCACACCCTTTATTAGTTATCGTTTCCTTAATATTCATACAAATGTACCAAATAATTTAAAAGACAATGATAAAGCAGTGAGAAAATCCTAGAAAGCCTGGCCATAATGGCAACGGAGTCTACATGATAGTAACTGTGCCTGTGGAAAATGGACTTGAATGCTATAAGCAGTTTGGAATTAAACCTCCTGGAAAATATTGTATGAAACCACAAATAACACCAAGTTAGAGGTCTTTTTACAGTATGAATAGTTTAATGTAAAACTTGGCTTTTTTACTCTGGGTGAGTTGAGAGAGCTATAGTTCTTATTTTTCCTAGATAATCTGGTGTGTTACGGTGGAAATTCACCAGTAGGGGGTGGAGTGAAAGCAGGTGAGTAAAAGCAGGGCTGGGTATTTGGCTGGTACTTTATATTTAGGATGTTGATGTTATCATCTAGTAAGTCACAGTATATACTGTGACTATATATATAGTCACAGACATTAAAAAGACTGAAGTGAAAACATTAAATATACAGCAATAATTTTAAAATATAAACATTAAAAGCAGCAAGATTTCTTAAAATTCTGATTTTGCTTTTTCTTTACTTTTTCACAAACCAGAAGCTGAAAGAAAGGGGCTGAGGCATCTCCTCTAAGGGCCCTAAAAATAATATATGGCGTCTGTATTCAGGGCAACATTCCTTGGGGTTAATAACAGTTGCCTGGAAAGAACAAATGCCCACATTCAGGGTTTTTCTTTCCTTCTTTTGAGAAACTCTTTTTATTCTCTTTGAAAACGCCAAACACAAAATCATATGTTGCTTTTGCATTATAGAGGATTCAGTGCACACTTAGTTGAAAAGAATGGCATTTTCATTTTAATACACAAAGGAACTTGCTTGTTGAAAATGGGCCTTGGGTGTGATGGGAAAGGCTTGTCACAGTCCCTACTGGGTGGTCAGGACCCATCTTTTCATGTTGTTGATATCGTTTATTTTAGGGATGTTCTCTGTATTCATGGCAGAATTTAGAAAGGAAACTTACACTGGTATGTACTGTAGCATCTCACAGAGAAAGCTCATACCCTGTGCCTGAACTGAATTATATGAGCCGAGTCTCTACACTGCCTTGACAACCTCTAAGGAGGTTCAGCACTAGGACACTCTAATATAGGGTTACTATATCTGTAATGAGGAAGCAGAGGCATTAAAACCTAATATAATTACAGCACCCCATCTAAAAAATTGAACAAAGTTGCCGTCACAAATACAGTGAAAAAAAAAGCAAGTGTGAAAATGACTGGAAACAAGATGTAAAGGAAATTATTAATCTTATAGCAATGCTTACCTCTGGAACCTGGAGAGATCCAAAGCCAGAAATGTGAGGCCACACAACGATTTTCATAAGGTGGAAAGAGATTATAAATGTGTAAGTTAGGACAAAAGTGAAATAGATTGAGAACGCAAATAATAATTTGAGGACAGCATAGACGACAAGCAGAATGACGGCATCTTATTTACATAAAAAGTCCACATTCCTGTTACTGACAAGAATGGCTATGATGAATGAAGTTTTCATATCTTGAAAGACCTGAAATGAAACCCTCTTGCTCAATATAAGATTCGAGTTGGTTTCTTATGGCAAATATGCTCTAATTTAACGTATGGAAAAATTCTGTCCTTTTAATGGCTTCTGGAAATTCCATATTAATTTGCCAAGTTCTGTAGATTATTCACAGAAAGGAAACACAAGATGAATCATAGTAGTTCTCCATCGTGTTGTTCTGTGGTCCATCAAAAAGCAGTACAATTTTCTTACTCTTTGGACTAGAGTGCTAATTTAAGAGATTGCAAAATATTCAGAACTGATACCACACTGCTGTCGTATTGACTTAGGATCCTGAAAGATATGACTTCTGCCCATCTCAGATACACATGTGTGCCCTTCCAACTCTTCCTTGGCTTCTTTTGACTTTCTGATGAAAACCTGTTGTCTATAGAGCTGAAAAATCAAATAGCCTTTCATCTTCATAGAAACTAATGTACTTGACAAGAAACATTAAAATAAAACAGCTAGAAAAATTAATGGTAGGGAATTCGGAAACAAGAATTAAATATACAATGTTCACATACAACAATCAAGTCTGTCTTTGGATCTTTTGTGAAGGAACAAGGGTTTATTTATCTTAGAAATAGTATATGTAAAACCAACTCCTAACTTTCAAACTCACTTGTTCTAATTATAGGTAAGCTTTCCAAACCTGAGACTCTGTCATGCAGCTTGAGATAAACATAATCTTTATAAAAAAGGGCTTGAAAGTGAAAGTGAAGTCACTCAGTCGTGTCCGACTCCTAGCAACCCCATGGACTGCAGCCTACCAGGCCCCTCCGTCCATGGGATTTTCCAGGCAAGAGTGCTGGAGTGCATTGCCATTGGCTTAACTTACTAGAATTTGCTCATAATTTCAGAATAATTACTTTCTGAAAGATGACCCTCATAGTAAATTTTTTTTTTTTTTACTTTACAATATTGTATTGGTTTTGCCATATATCAACATGCATCCGCCGCGGGTATACATGTATAAATATTTTTTAAAAAACACTCCGTGCAGGTTAGGTGGAGATGATTAGGCATTGGAAGCTTACCCGGAGGACCCAAAGGCCCTCGTCTGCCTGGAGGTCCAGGTAAACCTTTGTCTCCAGGTGGCCCAGGACTTCCAGGTGGCCCCTGCGGCCCCGGGAATCCCATTGGTCCTAAAAGGAACATGAAAAGGAGGGCGCTAGAATGAAGCATTATAAAGACAACAACAGCTTGATGGACTGAATTCAGAGGTTCACGCCAGCAAAATGCAGGGCAAAGTCAGCCTCAGATTGGAGAATAGCTCCCTCTTTCCTCTGGAAGGCTGAGAAGAGTTGCCTCTGTCTAAAGGAAACACAACAATCCATCAACAAGACAAAGGAAAATCATTCCATGACCAAAACAGATGAAAACCCAGTAACCCTGAACTTTCTCTGGAGACAGTCAAAGGACTGCCACGGAAAGTGAAACTTAGGAAAGATGCTCCGCTATCTGGGAACACCCACCCTTCTCTTCCCCACTCTCTCAAGTTCAGCCAGACCAGCCACTCAATGCCTCCTACACACTGTTCCTTCTCTCCTCCTCATCCAGGAAGTCCTCCACATTCTGTGGGTGCGGATCACATCAAGGAGGCCCTCCCTGGAATCCCAACCCAAGTCCAGTTGCTTTGCATAAGCACTCAGAGAAGTGTGCCTCGCCACCCAAAGCATGTCTCTCATTGAGTACTGTTCTTGTTGTTCAGTTGCTTGGTCGTGTCAGACTCTGTGACCCCATGGACTGCAGCACGCCAGGCTTCCTTGTCCATCACCATCTCCCAGAGCTTGCTCAAACTCATGTCCATTGAGTCAGTGATGCCATCCAACCATCTTGTCTTCTGTCGTCCCCTTCTCCTCCTGCCTTCAATCCTTCCCAGCATCAGGGTCTTTTCCAGTGAGTCAATTCTTTGCATCAAGTGGCTGAAGTACTGGAACTTCAGCTTCAGCATCAGCCCTTCCAATAAATAGTCAGGGCTGATTTCCTTTAGGATTGACTGGTTTGATCTCCCTGCAGTCCAGGGGACTCTAAAGAGTCTTCTCTAGCATCAAAATTCTAAACAATCAATTCTTCAGTGCTCAGCCTCTTTTTGGAGTAGGAAATGGCAACCCACTCCTGTATTTCTTAAATGCCTGGAAAATTCCATGGATAGAGGAGTCTGGAGGGCCATAGTCCATGGGGTCACAAAGAGTCAGACACGACTGAGTGACTAACACTTCAGCCTTCTTTATGGTCCAACTCAGTTAATATAGATGGATACTTTAATGTATCTTCCCTTATGAAACCATATATTTAACTTAATTAGTGGGTACTCCTTTTGAATTTGTTCACTACTATATTTCTGTGGATTCCTAATAATAATTTATGGAACAGATCAAATATTTCCCACTGGGTAAGTCTAAAAAAGGTAAGCTGAAGACATTCCCTCATCCTTTTAACAGTTAAACACTCTTTGGCCCTAGGCTCACTGGAATGGGAATTAAGAAGCATGATTAGAGGTTCTACCAATATTTCCAGCTCTTGGTATATCCTTTTGTAGCTTGCTATTATTTATATGTCTTGCTATTTCCCTAATCCTTCCAGTATATTTCCAGGTGAAAGCTAATTCTCTAGGGAAGCCACTGGGGAGGAGGAGTGACTTATTAGGCAGAGGAACAAGGCTGTATAGCTAGTCCCTTCCTCCTCTCTCTTGGTGACTTGAATGCTAGGTGTATCTGTCCAATCCGGGAGTTTAATAATTAGAAGCCAAAATGCCTGCAGATATAAGCCACAATTTCTAAAATTGAGTTTACCGCTAATAAAGGTGAATAGGACTGCTGAGTACTGTTGTACAGGTTATGCATGGCACAATTTCAGAGATGCAATTTCTGTTCTAGTCATAGCAGCCTCATGGTGATTCTGACCTTCCCTCTGCTCTAATCGTTTACTTATTTCACATTTGTTTCAGAAATCAGACAGAGTGCTAGCTACTGGGCTCCTGCAAAGTTCAATATTTGCATCTTGGTATCAAGTTTCCTTATTTATGACATAAGGGAGGTAAAATGGACAATCATTATTGGTCTTTTCTCAACAAAATGTCCTATGAACCTTATAATTGTCTAAAATTGTTACAGCCAAAAACTAAGGTCCCCAGATATTCAGTTCAGTTGCTCAGTCGTGTCCAACTCTTTGCTACCCCATGGATTGTAGCATGCCAGGCCTCCCTGTCTATCACCAACTCCTGAAGTTTGCTCAAACTCATGTCCTCCAATTGGATGCCATCCAACCATCTCATCCTCTGTCATCCCCTTTTCCTCCTGCCCTCAATCTTTCCCAGCATCAGGGTCTTTTCTAATGAGTCAGTTCTTCGCATCAGGTGGCCAAAGTATTGCAGTTTCAGCTTCAACACCAGTCCTTCCAATGAATATTCAGGACTGATTTCCTTCAGGATTGAATGGTTTGATCTCTTGCAGTCCAAATGACTCTCAAGAGTCTTCTCCAACAGCACAGTTCAAAAGCATCAATTCTTTGGCGGTCAACTTTCTTTATGGTCCAACTCTCACATCCATACATGACTACTGGAAAAACAATAGCTTTGACTAGATGGACCTTTGTTGGCAAAGTAATGTTTCTGCTTTTTAATATGCTATCTAGAGTGGTCATAGCTTTTCTCCCAAGGAGCAAGCGTCTTAATTCCATGGCTGCAGTCACCATCTGCAGTGATTTTGGAGCCCAGAAAAATAAAGTCTCTCACTGTTTTCATTGTTGCCCCATCTATCTGCCATGAAGTGATGGGACCAGATGCCATGATCTTAGTTTTCTGAATGTTGAGCTTTAAGCCAACTTTTTCACTCTCCTCTTTCACTTTCATCAAGAGGCTTTTAGTTCTTCTTCACTTTCTGCCATAAGGGTGGTGTCATCTGCATATCTGAGGTTATTGATATTTCTTCTGGCAATCTTGATTCTAGCTTGTGCTTCATCCAGCCCAGCATTTTGCATGATGTACTCTGTATATAAGTTAAATAAGCAGGGTGACAATATTCAGCCTTGACATATTCCTTTCCCTATCTGGAACCAGTCTGTTGTTCCATGTCCAGTTCTAACTGTTGCTTCTTGACCTATATACAGGTTTCTCAGGAGGCAGGTAAGAATTTAAGAATTTTCCACAGTTTGTTGTGATCCACACATCAAAGGCTTTGGTGTGGTTGATAAAGCAGAAGTAGATGTTTTTCTGGAACTCTTGCTTTCTTGATGATCCAATGGATGTTGGCAATTTGATCTCTGGTTCCTCTGCCTTTTCTAAATCCAGCTTGAACATCTGGAAGTTCACAGTTCATGTACTGTTGAAGCCTGGCTTGGAGAATTTTGAGCATTACTTTGCTAGCGTGTGCGATGAGTGCAATTGTGTGGTAGTTTGAACATTCTTTGGCATTGCCTTTCTTTGGGATTGGAATGAAAACCGACCTTTTCCAGTCCTGTGGCCACTGCTGAGTTTTCCAAATGTGCTGGCATATTGAGTGCAGCACTTTCACAGCATCATCTTTTAGTATTTGAAATAGCTCAACTGGGATCTCATCACTTCCACTAGCTTTGTTCACAGTGATGCTTCCTAAGGCCCACTTGACTTCGCATTCTCCAAATATTAGCAGTTAAGTAAAACTTAATTAAAATAAATATTTTAGTCTTAAATAGTGGGAGAATTCAGTAGTGGAGACACTTTTGTGAATATAAAAAGGCAAAGTCAGCAGTCTAAAACTGAACTGTCCAATACAGAAGCCACTAACGTGGCTATTAAACAGTTGAAATTGGCAAGGCCAAACTGCGTTATGCTGTAAGTTTAAAATACACACCATATTTCACCATCAAAGAGGAGCATCTTATTTAGGAAAGAAACTAGGTTTGTACAACCAGCCCTAATTATCCCTTTGATAAATTATATTTGTTTTATGTTAAAATGTAATAATATCTGAGTATATTATGTCAAAGCAGGAAAATCTGTTTCTTTTTACTTTCTAAAATGTGGCTATTACATCTTTTAATTACATATGTAGCTTGCATTAAATTTCTATTGTATAGTTCTTGTCTAGAAGATTATCAAGCATGTCATTAGGGACTAAAGATGAACTTGTGTTTCTTCTTCTTACTTTTCCAACTGTCACCCTCATTTTAGGATTCTGGGCAAGTCAGGACCTTTCGGAAATGTAGTCATTATTGCCATAGGAAATGAGAATGACCTCACAGTGGTGCACACCCCAGACCTGCAAGCCAGATAGGGAAAGTCATCTAGTACTACTTAAAAGAACTATTTGCATTCATACCTTTCTGGCCATGTTTTCCATCACATCCTGGGAAGCCCTTGTGTCCTGGAGGGCCTGGTGGGCCTGGGAGACCTGGAGGCCCCGGCAGACCACAGTCTCCTGGTTCTCCTTTCAGAAGGTCGACACTCCCAGGTGGTCCTGGAGGCCCGGGTACTCCTGACCACATGAGTAGGCAAAAAGATTCTTTCAGTCAAAAACAAATGTGCATGCTGGCTGCCTAAGAGCTTCTTAAGGAAAGGAATTTAATCATTTACAAGCAACGGATGCAAGGAATTCGAATAAGAAGGTCAATAGTATCAGAGGTGAAGCAGTATGTCTCTTGAAGCCCAAGTTGAGAAATGTAAATAGTCTGTTAGTAACTATTAGGACAAAATGAGCTATGCAAAACCTTCCTTCCCTTCAGAGCCATTCCTTTTGGAAGCATCAGTTTGTGACTTTTCTTTGCATTGCCTTCCCGTTGCTTTCATGTGATAGATGGATGGATGGATAGATAAATAATAGATGGATGGGTAAATGGATGGATGGATGAATGAATGGGTGGATGGATAGATGGATACATGGATGGATAGATGAATGGATGGGTGGGTAAATGGATGGATGGATGGGTAGATGGACGAATGGGTGGATAGATAGATGGATACATCGATGGATGGATAGATGAATAGTTGGGTGGATGGGTAAATGGATGAATGGATAGATGGATGGGTGGGTGGACAGAGAGACAATAGATTTTTAAGAAAGTCTGACTAGGCTCCTTGGTGGTCCAATGGTTAAGAATCTACCTGTCAGTGCAGGGGACATGAGTTTGATCCCTGGTGAGGGAAGATCCCACATGTCTGTATACCACAACCAAGCCCATGTGTCACAACTACTGAAGCCCACACACCCTAGAACCATGCTCTGCAACAAGAGTAGCCCCTGCTCACCGCTACTAGAGAAAGCTCATGCAGCAGCAAAGACGCAGTGCAACCAAGAATAAATAAGCCAAAAACACACAGAGAGAGAAAATCTGGCTGATGAAAAAGGAATACCCACTCAATTAAATTTAAAATCCTACCTGAAAACCATTGTCTACACATGGTATTTGAGCCCAAGTTCTATTCCTACTTCTAACCTTCTTAGCATATTTTGGGGCATTTCAGTTTTTCATAGTGTAAAGCAAAATTACACATTTTTTATCCCACTCTCACTAAAACCTAAAGATTTAAAGGTTTCTGTCTCTCCAGAAGAGTTCTATGAGCTTGTAGGAATATGATTGCCTGCATTTGGCAGAAGGCTGCACTGAGCCACACTCTTGTTCCAACTCCCCAGTCAGCTCTGGTTCAATCTTACTTTGTTAAATATTGACTAGCTACAGTTCATCCCAGTGAAGTGATAACAGGAACAAAACGTACTGTGAGCAGCACATGAAGAGACTCTGTGTGTGGGTGTGTGTGTGTGTGTGTGTGAGTGAGAGAGAGAGAGAGAGAGGCAGGGGTCCTGTTATCTCTGGGCTGAAAGAAGTGCTTTATGTGCTGATACTGAGACCAACAGGGATGACGAGACTGCCTCCTGCTGTTCCCTTCTGCACCCTCAAGCTCAGCATCAAGCCAGCGATGGTTAAGACTTGCTCTGTGTCAGAGGTGGTCTGATGGAGTTGAAATAGAAGAGTGAGGGGTCTAAGCGCTGGTCCTGGGTACGCTCCCCACTGCCCACCCTCCCCCTTTTCCATCTGCCAAGTTGCTGGGGCTGCTAACATGCTTCTACTTGACCATTCTCTCTGCTCCTCCATCCCAACAGAGCTGGCAAGTGTCTAAGGAAAGCAGCACCATCACCCTTTGCCGTGACTGTCCCATACCTCTTGGACCATCGGGGCCAGGAGGCCCCTGATCTCCAGGCAGACCCGTGTCCGGAATGTCACCCTTAAGAGCTTTTCCTGGGGCACCTGGAGGACCAGGCAGTCCAGCTCGCCCTGAAAAGGAACATGTTCAGCTGTTAGTCTCACGACATTTGGGAGGTTTGGATTCAGTTATCGAGCGAAGGGCAAAGCATGCTGCTTTCTTACCTGGGGGTCCTGGGGGACCCGGGGCACCTCTTTCTCCAAAAAGTCCTGGAGGAGAAATTCCTGGGTTCCCGGGGTCTCCTGTCTCCCCTTTAGGGCCAGGCATTCCCACTGGACCTGGGGGGCCCATTTCATGCGAACCTTAATGAGGAAAACAGCATTAGCACTGCATCTTCTCCTGGTGTGTCCCTGGCATGGGGGCTGGAAAGGAACTGCTTCCCAATGGGCACAGGACAGGAAAGGAGTGCATTCTGCTGAGACCAACATTGTCCACAAGAGCAATCCGAATGGCTGCAGTCTTCCAGGGGTCACTGTCCCCTCTCTTACGACCCATCACACCTGTCCAGCGTAGCTCTGATTTATTTTTATAACTGTTTCCCAGATTTAAAAACACAACCGCTTAGTGACAATACCAACCCTTCAACCTCTACAGTCGTTAAGAGTGAAACGAATGAGATGGAACAGTAAGTGATTGTGAATAAACTGGCTTGACATTTAAGATGGACACTGGAAAATAAACAGAACCATCGTGCAGTTTCACGTTGAAAAGGCAGAACCGCACTGGTTTCTTGGAGAGGACACACATTTTACCAGATGATTTGGAAGAGCCAATAACAATCCTAAGTGACCTAAATGACGTCTTGATCTTCCAAACCGTATAAACATATAAACCATATAAACCCTCCCCAACCACAGGTCCAAACCCAGCAGCACAACAATTCGGTCCTTTTCTCCCTGTCTCACACATATGCAAGTCTCCTTCCAGCTACCTCGTCTGATTGCAAGCTCTTTTTCTGAGAAACGAATGCAACCAACGTGAATTCTATTCAAATAACAGAACAAGCTAAGATGTTGATGATTAGCCTATTTGTGGCATCAAAAATAACAGCAATTTGTTCAGGTAATTTGTGTTCACAGCAGGCCACTGAAGGATGCTGAAGTACTAATTAGACCCACGTGGTTGTACTTGGCATGACAACACATAAAACAATACTCCAGTATCCTGACTATTTATTTGTTATTCATAACATTTTGAAACCTAGCTCCACCTAAGTGATTATGCAGAATATTTTTAATAGGTAGTCACAAGCAGTATCAACAATAGGCACCGTTAACCCACCATTCCTGCTTAAATTGGGTTTTCTCAAGTGCCTGTTTGATAAGTCATCATCAAAACTAGAGACAGTTCCAACACAGTGAATCGAAGCTAAACCAGTGTCTCAGTTTCGCACCCGTATCTTGTGAAGGGAGGAAACATGAGTGGACTCTCATGGTTCATTAATGGCTGTTCCGCCTCTTGCAAAGGTTCTCTCTTACCTGAAGCGCCTTTGCTGCCTTTCTGACCCTTCAAACCATGCAGGCCGTTCAGGCCGGGCGACCCAGAGGGACCTGAAACACATCACACATCTGTGACCCACAGGGGAAGACCCTCCATTCACATTCTCTGACTGTACCTCGCACGCACGGTCCAGGGGAAGGTTAACTGATGGGGACCCACAAATTCTCTAGGTGGGAACCATGAGACCTCACCATCTAAACATCACTAGGAAGGCAGAATCCACGCCAGTGGTCATCGCTAAACACAGTCATGTGATGGATGTCTTCTGTTAACATAGACTGCTTAATATATACCTTTATATATTATATATTTAAATATTCTTTCCCATTATGGCGGACTTCTCTGGTGGCTCAGACGATAAAGTGTCTGTCTACAATGTGGGAGACCTGGGTTCGATCCCTGAGTCGGGAAGTTCCCTGGAGAAGGAAATGGCAACCCACTCCAGTACTCTTGCCTAGAAAATTCCATGGACCATGGACAGAGGAGCCTGGTGTCCATGGGGTCGCAAAGAGTTGGACACGACTGAGTGACTTCACTTTCTTTCTTTCCCAACATGGTTTATCATAGTGAAAGTGAAGGTGTTAGTGGCTCATTCATGTCCGACTCTTTGCGACCCCATGGACTCTAGAGCCTGCCAGACTCCCCTGTCCATGGAATTCTACAGGCAAGAATACTGGAGTGCGCAGCCTTTCCCTTCTCCAGGGGATCTTCCTGACCCAGGGATCCAACCACGGTCTCTTGCACTGCAGGCAGATTCGTTACCAATAGAGCCATCAGGGAAGTATATATATATATATAGTAAATTTTTTCCCACTATTCTTTATCATAGGATATTTAGTATAGTTCCCTGTGCTATAGAGTAGGACCTTGTTGTTTATCCATTCTATATATAACATCTTGCATCTAGCTAACCCAACCTCCCACTCCATCCGTAACTCCGCATATATCCTAACACATAACTTTATTTTTTCATAATGTGTTTTTTTTTAATGTGGACCATTTTTAAAGTCTTTATTGAATTTGTTACAATATTTCTTGTGTTTTATGTTTTTGGCTGTGAGGGATGTGGGATCTTAGCTCTCCGAATGGGGCCTGAACCTGCACCCACTGCAATGGATGGTGAAGTTTTAACCACTGGACCGCCAGGGAACAAACTCTCCCTTTCTTGGGTTTTAGCACAGTTCTGTTAGTTTCTGACCATATCATGAATCTCTTTCTCTCTTTCTAGACAGATACAGTCTAGAATTACTGAATCTTGGCATAGGAAATGACATCCAACTTTACAACAAAAAAGTCATTCTAGATAAGGAAGAAATTGGGTGGGAGTAAACCCCTGCTTCCCTCCTCCCATGCCCACAATCTTCCCTCTCCACCACAGTCTGCAGATTTTAATTTCATCACAATCTACCTGGATAAATGTAGTAAGACAGCAAGGACAGGCGGGTCTGTGGCACGCTGAGGAATGCATGTCCTGCTGATGTTTATGAGCACCGTGCCATTCAGAGAGAAGAGGCCTGCAGCTCAAACGTGGCTACAGCCATTTCTCTGCCACCAATTCTGTCAAAGAGAACCTCTCTGCTGCCTCTTTACAGAAACCAAATTTATTTCATGATGACCACTGAGAACTCCATTCTCTGTAACTGGATAGATCTCACTGATGCCTGCATTTCCTTCTAGAACTTTCTGTCAGATGTCACTAAGGAGCCATCTACTAATCTGATGCGTGTACTCGGTCGCTCAGTCATGTCTAACTCTTTGCAAACCTGTGAACTGGAGCCTGACAGGCTCCTCTGCCCATGGAATTTTCAGGCAAGAATACTGGAGCGGGTTCCCATTTCTACTCCAGGGGATCGTCTCAACCCAGGGATCGAGCCTGGGTCTCTTGTGTCTCCTGCATTGGCAGGTGGATTCCTTACCACTAGCACCACTTCAGTTCAGTTCAGTTCAGTCGCTCAGTTGTGTCTGACTCTTTGCGACCCCATGAATCACAGCACGCCAGGCCTCCCTGTCCACCACCAACTCCCGGAGTTCACCCAGACTCACGTCCATCGAGTCAGTGATGCCATCCAGCCATCTCATCCTCTGTTGTCCCCTTCTCCTCCTGCCCCCAATCCCTCCCAGCATCAGTCTTTTCCAATGAGTCAACTCTTCACATGAGGTGGCCAAAGTACTGGAGTTTCAGCTTTAGCATCATTCTTTCCAAAGAAATCCCAGGGCTGATCTCCTTCAGAATGGACTGGTTGGATCTCCTTGAAGTCCAAGGGACTCTCAAGAGTCTTCTCCAACACCACGGTTTAAAAGCATCAATTCTTCGGCACTCAGCCTTCTTCACAGTCCAACTCTCACATCCATACATGACCACAGGAAAAACCATAGCCTTGACTAGACAGACCTTTGTTGGCAAAGTAATGTCTCTGCTTTTGAATATGCTATCTAGGTTGGTCATAACTTTCCTTTCAAGGAGTAAGCGTCTTTTAATTTCATGGCTGCAGTCACCATCTGCAGTGATTTTGGAGCCCAGAAAAATAAAGTCTGACACTGTTTCCACTGTTTCCCCATCTATTTCCCGTGAAGTGATGGGACCGGATGCCATGATCTTCATTTTCTGAATGTTAGGAAGCCCAAAACAAACCATAAACTGTCACTGAGTGATACTATGGAAAAATCCGAATGAACTCTTTTGTCAACCCAATATGTATTATATTAGGTTGGCCAAGAGGTTCATTCTTATTTTTCTGTGTAAGATGTTATGGAAAACCCTGAACAAACTGCTTGGCCAATCCAATATAATATGTGCTATATGACATAAATATATAGATTTGTAGGGAGGAAATAAAGGGAAGCAGGGAGAGAGGGAGGGAACAGACAGGTTAGTAATCTGTACAGAACATCCCTGGCTGCTGAGTCTTCTGCCAAGAGCTCCACACACGTCCCACTGATGGATGTGGGAGAAGAATCTTCTCAGCCCCTGGCCAAGCCTGGTAACCTTCCCGCTGCATTAGTGGATTTCCCATCCAGAAACTGTTCTTTCTCACTTAAGGCTAAAAGCCCCTCAGAGCACAGTCAGGCATTCATTCAGTTTAGGTCATAGCCCTTAAAATTGTGATAATCACACCTTTGCTTATGACCTACACAGAGAAGTGCCCTCACCAACTCCCATGACACTTACAGAGCGCCCTCTAGGCCCTTCGGCCCAACCTATCCCACTCTGTATAGCAGTCCTGTCTGTGGTGACTGGTTGGCTTTGGGTAAATTAATTGAGTGCAAGATCAGATCTTATTACTCCTTCTATTCCTGCACTTAGCATATATCCTGACACACAGTAGGTGCTCAATAAATGTTTGTTGAGTGAGTGAGTGAATGAATGAGGAAATGACCAAGTCTAGAACAAGGAGGGTGAGGGACTGAACAGGGGGAATTGTTGTTTATTGCTAAGTCATGTCCAACTCTTTGTGACCCTATGGACTGCAGCATGCCAGGCTTCCCCATCCTTGACTATCTCCCAGAGTTTGCTCTAACTGATGCCCATTAGGTTGATGATACAATCCAACCATCTCATCCTTTGCTGTCCCCATTCTCCTCCTGCCCTCAATCTTTCCCAGCATCAGGATCTTTTCCAGTAAGTCAACTCTTCCCATCAGATGGCCAAAGTATTGGAGCTTCGTCTTCAACATCAGTCCTTCTAATGAATATTCAGGGTTGATTTCCTTTAGGATTGACTGGTTTGACCTCCTTGCAGTCCAAGAGACTCTCAAGAGTCTTCTCCAGCACCGCAATTCAAAAGGATCAGTTCTTTGGCACTTAGCCTTTTTCATAGTCCAACTCTCACATCCATACATGACTACTGAAAAAACCACAGCTTTGACTATTTGGACCTTTGTTAGAAAAGTGATGTCTCTGCTTTTTAATATGCTGTCTAGGTTTGTCAGAGTTTTTCTTCCAAGGAGCAAGTGTCTTTTAATTTCACGGCTGCAGTCACCGTCCACAGTAATTTTGGAGCCCACAAATCTATCACTGTTTCCACTTTTTCCCCTTCTATTCGCCATGAAGTGATGGGACTGGATGTCATGATCTTAGTTTTTTGAATGTTGAGTTTTAAGACAGCTTTTTCATTCTCTTCTTTCACCTTCATCAAGAGGCTCTTTAGTTCCTCTTTGCTTTCTGTCATTAAAGTAGTATCATCTGCATATCTAAGGTTGTTGATATTTCTCCTAGCGAACTTGATTCCAGCCCAGCATTTCACATGATGTGCTCTGCATATAAGTGAAATAATCAATATACAGCGTTGACATATTCCTTTCCCAATTTGGAACCAGTCCATTGTTCCATGTCTTGACCTGCATACAGTTTTCTCAGGAGACAGGTGAGGTGGTCTGGTATTCCCATCCCTTTAAGAATTTTCCAGTTTGTTGTGATCCACACAGTCAAAGGCTTTAATGTAGACAATGAAACAGAAGCAGATGTTTTTCTGGAATTCCCTTGTTTTCTCTATGATCTAGCAAATGTTGTCCCTTTGATCTCTGGTTCCTCTGCCCTTTCTAAGTCGAGCCTGTACATCTGGAATTTCTCAGATCACATGACTGAAGCCTAGCTTGAAGGATTTTGAGCATTACCTTACTAGTATGCAAAATGAGTGCAATTGTACAGTAGTTGGAACATTGTTTGGCACTGCACACAATTTGGCATTCCAGATTTCTTTGGAATTGGAATGAAAACTAACCTTTTCCAGTGTTGTGGACACTGCTGAGTTTTCTAAATTTGCTGACATATTGAGTACAGCACTTTGACAGCATCATCTTTTAGGATTGTAATCAAGGAGGGTGAGGGATTGAACGGGGTGAGAGAAAGCTATAAAAAAGAGTGAACTCCAATCTCTGTTTGCATGTAACATCCTTCATTGATAGATTTATAGGATGAGTCAGATTGGGGGAAGTTAATGTTATCCACTTGTATATAAATAATTCAAGCACTCATTATTTCTTCATTAAGGTAAGTCCTCTGTAGACTTCTTATTGGAAGATGGAACAGTTCGTTGGTTCCACTTTATTTTTTATCAATACTGCAAACAGTTATTCTATTTTAAAATCTAAACATTACATTGGTACAAATGAGCCATATTCTCTCAGAACCAAAAAGGGGGGAAATGCACCCCCATTTTCCCCAAAGCTCTTATTTCCTAACCACTTTTATCAGGTCTAGCTGAGCTTATTTTTCAATTCTCTTTTCTACTTATGAGCAAATGTTTCAAGTTTGCACCAAAAGAACACACAGACCTTCTTCATCTGCCAAATCTGGATATTTATTGCCATCTATCTGAAACGATAATACATTTTTTGAGACTACTCTGCTATTTCAATGTGTTTTGATCTCCAGCTTAAGCCACTGAGATTGATGGCTTGGGGACTTGGCTGGGGGTGGAATGTCTCAACTCCTGCCAACTCTCCATTGTCACATCAACACATCCAAATCCTGCTCTGTCACAATTTCAGCCTCTCGCCATTGTTGAACTGGCCGACCCTTATCTGACCCAATGTTATCTTTCTAAATTGAATGCAGCTACATCTGGGTAGGGTTTTAAGGGCAATTTTTCCTTTTTTTACTGAAAGCTTTTTATCCATCCCATCTCTAAATCAGAAAGTTGTTCATGCATAAAATACATACAGGGCAGATGAGAGGCAATTAGGCTCACAAAACAGAGTCCTCGGTAATGAGGCTTTTTTTAATTCACCTCTCTGGTCATCCTCCGGCTTAACAACCATCATTTAAGGCTGCATATCACTACACACACAGGCGAGGGCGTTCTCTGGTTGGAGAATCTGATCTCATCTCCAAACTGTAAGCACAATTAAAGCTTCCATCTCTGTGAGCCAGCAGACTCGTGACTGGATGCCCACTCTGAGGTTTTCTTCTGTTGTCAAACTGAAAATGCTTCCCTATCCCCAGGAACCTTTCACAGTTTATGCCATTAATAGGGTGACCAACTTGTCCCTGTCTGCTGGTGCCTTGCCTAGATCTAGCACTGTGAATCCTGTGTTCTGAGCACCTGCCCTGGCCAAGGCAAAGCCGGACAGCTGGTTACCCTAACTTGAAAGCTGCTGGGAAAGAGACCTTTCTTTGAGCCTCTAGGTAATAGATGAACAAAGTGGAAAACTTAGCAAAACAGATTCTGAATTCTCCTTTAATTAAGAAAATACATGAGTGCCTACTAAGGGAATGCACAAGAGCCTAAGATAGGGCCCCCTAACCTTGGAGCTTCAGACCCCAAATGTGCTTGGTGTCAGGCACTGAGGAGACACGGGACTGAGAGAGAAACCATCCCTGACTCGACAGAACTCAATCAGGCAATTGCCTCAAGAGTGGTAAATGCTGTGGGGCAGGGTCAAGGAGGGGGCACTAGTTGTAAAAAGGGAGGATGTTTCTGATTTTCACAACTGTGAGGTGCCAGCCTGTCTGTGCTGATAAAAGACATCTCTAGGTGCTTTGTTCTTATGAAACAGTTTACTTGCCATCAACCAAAATAACCCAGCCCACATTCTTTACATGCTCTCAGGCCAAAGCTTATTATTTTAGGCTTCTATTATTACAGTCTCCTATGGGGCTTCCCAGGTGGCTCAGTGGTAAAGAATCTGCCTACAATGCCGCAGATGCAGGCTGGATCCCTAGGTCAGGAAGATCCCCTAGAGAAGGAAATGGCAACACATTCCAATATTCTTGCCTGGGAAATCCCATGGACAGAGGAGCCTGGTGGGCTACAGACCATGGGATGGCAAAGAGTTGGACACAACTTAACAACTAAACAACAGCAATGATGAATGCCTATCTAGGAACTGAGCATATATAGGTACTGGAAGTCTGAGCACCAAGCTATTTTTACCTATGTTGAAGTGAAAGTTTAAATCTGATGGAATATAAGCAGGACTCAGAATCCATATGGCCTGTTCTAGTAGAGCAAACAACTTGGAGTTAGCAGCTGGTTTGTTCAAACAAGATAATCAGTCCCCTTGACTTATTTAGAACATACTTCAAATATTTAGTTTCTCAGTTCAAAGCATTTCTGCCAGAGTGTGTTTCATTTTTCTATCAGCATGATAAATGACAGCAATGGATTTATATTGTAGACGTTTTCATTCCTAAGAATGTATTTCACTGTTTTGTGGATTAAAAAAAAAAAAGACTGGTTGTTCACTGGGCTGTTTGCAGGGAAACAGTGTCCCCGCGTGGCCAGGAAACATCACTGCAGCATCCATCTGTACACTGCGGTGTACATTTGGCTCAATTCACTCATTTCCTCACTCCTCCTCTTAGCAAACTTGTTTCATAGCACCGAATTATGATGTCATTGGAGATAATTTTGTTATTTGATCAAACTCACTAGCTATCGGTTTTTGAATAACCTATCATACTGAAATGGACTGGAATGGGTGAATTTAACTCAGATGACCATTATATCTACTACTGCAGGCAGGAATACCTTAGAAGAAATGGAGTAGCCATCATGGTCAACAAAAGAGCCCGAAATGCAGTACTTGGATGCAATCTCAAAAACAACAGAATGATCTCTATTCGTTTCCAAGGCAAACCATTCAATATCACAGTAATCCAAGTCTATGCCCCAACCAGTAACACTGAAGAAGTTGAATGGTTCTATGAAGACCTACAAGACCTTTTAGAACTAACACCCCCCAAAAAAGTCCGTTTCATTATAGGGGACTGGAATGCAAAAGTAGGAAGTCAAGAAACACCTGGAGTAACAGGCAAATTTGGCCTTGGAATATGGAATGAAGCAGGGCAAAGACTAATAGAGTTTTGCCAAGAAAATGCACTGGTCATAACAAACACCCTCTTCCAACAACACAAGAGAAGACTCTACACATGGACATCACCAGATGGTCAACACTGAAATCAGACTGATTATATTCTTTACAGCCAAAGATGGAGAAGCTCTATACAGTCAGCAAAAAAAAGACCAGGAGCTGACTGTGGCTCAGATCATGAACTCCTTATTGCCAAATTCAGACTTAAATTGAAGAAAGTAGGGAAAACCATTCAGGTATGACCTAAATCAAATCCCTTATGATTATACAGTGGAAGTGAGAAATAGATTTAAGGGACTAGATCTGATAGATAGAGTGCCTGATGAACTATGGACTGAGGTTCATGACATTGTACAGGAGACAGGGATCAAGACCATCCCCATGGAAAAGAAATGCAAAAAAGCAAAATGGCTGTCTGAGGAGGCCTTACAAATAGCTGTGAAAAGAAGAGAAGTGAAAAACAAAGGAGAAAAGGAAAGATATAAGCATCTGAATGCAGAGTTCCAAAGAATAGCAAGAAGAGATAAGAAAGCTTTCCTCAGCGATCAGTGCAAAGAAATAGAGGAAAACAACAGAATGGGAAAGACTAGAAATATTTTCAAGAAAATTAGAGATATCAAGGGAACATTTCATACGAAGATGAGCTCAATAAAGGAAAGAAATGGTATGGACCTAACAGAAGCAGAAGATATTAAGAAGAGGTGGCAAGAATACACAGAAGAACTATACAAAAAAGATCTTCATGACCAAGATAATCATGATGGTGTGATCACTCACCTAGAGCCAGACATTCTGGAACGTGAAGTCAAGTGGGCCTTAGAAAGCATCACTACGAACAAAGCTAGTGAAGGTGATGGAATTCCAGTTGAGCTATTTCAATCCTGAAAGATGATGCTGTGAAAGTGCTGCACTCAATATGCCAGCACATTTGGAAAACTCAGCAGTGGCCACAGGACTGGAAAAGGTCAGTTTTCATTCCAATCCCAAAGAAAGGCAATGCCAAAGAATGCTCAAACTACTGCACAATTGCACTCATCTCACACACTAGTAAAGTAATGCTCAAAATTCTCCAAGCCAGGCTTCAGCAATATGTGAACCGTGAACTTCCTGATGTTCAAGCTGGTTTTAGAAAAGGCAGAGGAACCAGAGATCAAATTGCCAACATTCGCGGGATCATCGAAAAAGCAAGAGAGTTCCAGAAAAACATCTATTTCTGCTTTATTGACTATGCCAAAGCCTTTGACTGTGTGGATCACACGGATCACAATAAACTGTGGAAAATTCTGAAAGAGATGGGAATACCAGACCACCTGACCTTCTTCTTGAGAAATCTATATGCAGGTCAGGAAGCAACAGTTACAACTGGACATGGAACAACAGACTGGTTCCAAATAGGAAAAGGAGTACGTCAAGGCTGTATATTGTCACCCTGCTTATTCAACTTCTATGCAGAGTACATCATGAGAAACGCTGGGCTGGAAGAAGCACAAGCTGGAATCAAGATTGCCAGAAGAAATATCAATAACCTCAGATATGCAGATGATACCACCCTTATGGCAGAAAGTGAAGAAGAACTAAAAAGCCTCTTGAAAGTAAAAGTGGAGAGTGAAAAAGTTGGCTTAAAGCTCAACATTCAGAAAACGAAGATCATGGCATCTGGTCCCATCACTTCATGGGAAACAGATGGGAAACAGTGGAAATAGTGTCAGACTTTATTTCTTGGGGCTCCAAAATCACTGCAGATGGTAACTGTAGCCATGAAATTAAAAGACACTTACTCCTTGGAAGGAAAGTTATGACCAATCTAGACAGCATATTCAAAAGCAGAGACATTACTTTGCCAACAAAGGTCCGTCTAGTCAAGGCTATGGTTTTTCCAGTGGTCATGTATGGATATGAGAGTTGGACTGTGAAGAAAACTGAGCGCCGAAGAATTGATGCTTTTGAACTGTGGTGTGGGAGAAGACTCTTGAGAGTCCCTTGGACTGCAAGGAGATCCAACCAGTCCATTCTGAAGGAGATCAGCCCTGGGATTTCTTTGGAAGGAATGATGCTAAAGCTGAAACTCCAGTACTTTGGCCACCTCATGCGAAGAGTTGACTCATTGGAAAAGACTCTGATGCTGGGAGGGATCAGGGGCAGGAGGAGAAGGGGACAACAGAGGATGAGATGGCTGGATGGCATCACTGACTCGATGGACGTGAGTCTGAGTGAATTCCAGGAGTTGGTGATAGACAGGGAGGCCTGGCATGCTGCGATTTATGGGGTCACAAAGAGTCAGACACAACTGAGTGACTGAACTGAACTGAACTGAATCATACTGAAGCTATGTGGTAAGTGCAAATGAATTCAAGGAAAGGAAGAATCAACAATCACAACATGAGCCTTGTCATTTTAGTCAAGCTGAGTGTATAAAATGGCACCAGGGCTTCCCTGGTGGCTCAGATGGTAAAGAATCTGCCTGCAATGCAGTCTACCTGGGTTTGATCCCTGGGTCGGGAAGATCTCCTGGAGAAGGGAATGACAACCTACTCCAGTATTCTGGCCTGGAGAAATTCGTGGGCAGAGGAGCCTGGTGAGCTACAGTCTATAGAGTTGCAAAGAGTCAGACACTACTTAGCGACTAACATTTTCGATTTTCAGGACACTTGAAAATCCTTGCCATTTTACTATAGTAGGAGGGTAGGAAGAAGTGGGGATTCCATAGAAGTAAAACAATGGAAACATTTTCTTCTGGTTCTTTACCAATTTAGTCTCTTAAACACTCAAAAAGGCATCAGAGAATACCCCAACAGAGTTGTAGGGTTTGTCAGTGACAGGAAACAGCCACAGTAATCAGAGAAACTCTTAAAATTACAAAATTATTTTGCTTGGAATCCTAAATTTACCACCAATCACTGCACTTCACAGTACTAAAAAGGCCAGTGAAGAGGAAGAAGAACAGTGCAAAGATATCTTATCTCTGTACTGGTGATGTGAGCTTGCCCTGGTCTAGTTATTTGGCTGCATAGAAATACATAAGTGTATACCAGATCTTCAAAATAAACAACTTCCCTCTATCTATCTGACAAATGAAGAGGTGAGAGTGTAGAAAAATGTTACTTAGATTTTCAAAACAATAAACTCAGTGAGCCCAAAAGAAGGGATTTCCAGTTCTTCCAGGAGGAAGTACTCTTTATTTTACCAAAATTTACTGTACTTATGAGACAACTAAGGACTTCTCAGGTAGTGTTACTGGTAAAGAGCCTGCCTACCAAAGCAGGAGACACAAGTTCCATCCCTGGGTCAGGAGATCGCCTGGAAGAGGGTAGGGAAACCCACTCCAGTGTTCTTGCCTGGAGAGTCCCATGGACAGAGTAGCCTGGTGGGCTGCAGTCCATGGGGTCGCAAAGAGACATAACTGAAGTGCCTAAGCACACACGCACACACATGAGCCAACAAACAGAAGTGGAAAGAAAAGGGAGGAAGGAGATAGAGGGGTCTTGGTTACAGAGATCTACCAAGTAAGGCTTGACCCTTCAACTGTTGACTGAGGTGAAGACAGACTCTCAACTTCATAGCTACTCATTCAATTGTTCATTCTTCCATTTCTCCATTAATTAAATAATTAATTGTATTTATTCACAAAAATAAATTTATAAATTGTAATTTTAATTTATAAATATATTTACATTTTATTTATTTTTATAAATAAACACAATAAACCAACCAACAGACTTACTAGGAATCTGCTTATACCAAGGATATAAAAAATAGTTCTTAAAATTAAAAAACTACTATATGATTCTGCAATCCCACTCCTGAGCATATATCTGGAGAAAACCATAATTTGAAAAGGTACATGCATCCCAGTGTTCACTGAAGCACTATTTACAATAGCCAAGACATGGAAGCAGCCAAATGTCCAGCAACAGATAAATGGATAAAGAAGATGTGCTATACATATATACAGTGAAATATTACTCAGCCATTAAAAAAGAATGAAATAATGCCATTGGCAGCAACATGGATCGACCTAGAGAATATCATATTAAATGAAGTAAGCCAGACAGTGAAAGACAAATATTATATGATAATGCTTATATGTAGTAATAAAAAAATGATACAAATGAACTCATATACAAAACAGAAATAGAGGAGGGGACATAGGTACACCTATGGCTGACTCATGTTGATGTATGGAAGAAACCAACACAACATTGGAAAGCAATTGTCCTCCAATTAAAAATAAACAAATTATATATTTTAAAAACAGAAATAGAATATAGAAAACAAACTTATGATTATAGAAAACATACTTAATGGTTTCCAAAGGAGAAATGGGGGGAGGGATAAATTAGGAGTTTGGGATTAACATATACACAATACTATATATAATATAATCAACAAGGACCTATGTATAGCACAGGAAGCTAATATCAATATTTTGTAATAACCTATATGGGAAAAGAATCTGAAAAAATAGATATACATGTATATATGATTGAATCACCTAAAACTAAGACAACACTGTAAATGAACTATAGTTCAATTCTTAAAAATGATTCTTGGTTTTTAAAAAAACTTATATTCTGGGATTTCCCTGGCAGTACAGTGGTTAGGACTCCATGCGTCCAGTGCAAGGGGCAGGAGATTGATCCCTGGTTGGGGAACTAGGACTCCACATGCCTCGTGGTGTGGGCAAAAAATTTTAAAACTCTTTAAAATAAAAAAAAACTAAACATTACATTCTGCTTGGTGAGAAAGACCTCTAAACAAAAACAAATGTGGTACAATGTAAGGATTTTGCTAGAGGTATACAAAAAGTACCACGGAAAAAAATATTTTTTCTACAATGAAAGAAAAGGACTGAAAAGGAATTAGTGCCATGGATGAATGGAGGGATATGAGACTTGTTTATATATATTCTATTCTACTCGATTCCACAAGACCTATATTATAACCAATCTACTACACTTTAAAAGGGATAAAAACTTAACCAGGACAAAAACATTTCTTCATCAAACAAAGATAATGAACATGGGTTCCTCCTTCACCATAGCATCTTATTCTTTTCTCTTCCTTCTACTTTGCACAATTAGCAAATACACATTTAATACCTGTCTCCCCTTCTAAACTGTGAACTCCATGAAAGCAGGAACTATGTCCGTCTTCTTCAACGTTATGTGCCTAGTGTCCAGAGAAATCTAGGACACAAGAGCTTGACTCTCTGGGGTGAGAATAAATGCAAAGGCTCAAAAAATTATGGAAAACAATGGGAGAAATGTCCTAAAAAATGAGCATCATTTTGGTAGAGCCGGTCAGGAGACCAGGCCAGTGCTGCCTGAGTAAGAAAGAAAAGGAGGTATTCACAGGCATCCTTGGAAAAAGGGGAACCCCAGAGCATGTTCCTGGGGTGCAAGAGAGGCACTCTGAGATTGTGGGAGCATCACTGGCTAGAACTTTCTGAGGGGTCAGGGTTCCTTCTGACTTACCTTTTATTCCTGGAAGACCTGGTGCCCCTGGGTCCCCCAGGACGCCTCTTGGTCCAGGATCCCCCACTTCTCCTGGGGGTCCCTGCAGCCCAGGCCCCCCTGGACTACCTGAGGACAACAGAGAGGTTTTGCAGACATCCAGGTGATATACAAGCTTCATTAACTTGGGAGACCATCTATATTTTTAATATATGGGTCCCTGGGATATTGTTTTATTACTTTTTCTTCCTTAACCTCCTAGTTTTAATCTCAAGAGGAGAAAATACATTTCAGATTAAAGTTGCCAATTTTGATTTGAAATTTTCACTTGGTTCTGAATTGGCAGGAGGAGGAGCCGTTGAAATATGGTGTTGAATGGGTGAGGTTTGTCTGAAGGCTAAAGAAGAGGAAACCAGCGTCATGAATGGAAGAGGCCTCAGGGAAGGCTGGAGAGGAGCTTTTCTCTGTCAGCCCATCACTTTGCGCCTGGCATCCTCCTTGGATGGAGACAGGAATGTCTTCATCTGTTCCCAGACCAACCCAGGGAGATCAGTCTATCTCCAACTTAGGGGTCAGGGACAGGTATGTTTAAGTGACTTGTCCAGAGTCACAGGTCTGGGAAATGGCAGAGCCAGCTCTGGACCAGTCTAAAAGACAAGAGCTAGATGAGTGCCCGGGAAGTCTCCAGGCGCCTTTCAAGTTACCTGGACATCCTGTTGGTCCAAACAAGCCAGGAGGTCCTGGCCTTCCGGGTGGTCCTCCAGGACCTTGAGCACCGGGCAAGCCCTGCTCTCCAGATGCTCCCAAACGTCCTAAAGAAAGAAGGATCGAACATCTGAGTAGTTGCAGTTGCTCTCCAAAGCAGTGAATCTATGAAACCTCCAGTTTCAGCTCTTTCTTTTCTACTCTTACTTTTACATACACACAATTTTTCTATTGAAAAGATAACATATAGGAAAAATTGAAAACAAAACACCTATAATCCCACCAACTTAACACAGTATTTCCTGTGTATAACATTGTACAAATAAGGCCTCAAATTTTATATTCTGATTTTTAATTAGCATTGTATCATAAGTAATCTTCCAAGCTTCATATCATTTTCCTAATTATTGTTTTGAAACAACAGGCTGATAGCTTATTGAGTTAACCTTAATTAAATTAATTAATTTTCTCTACTATTGGCCATCTGAGTTATTTCTAACTCTTACTGTTATGCATAATGATCTTTATATATTTTCAATCAGTTTTTTTCTCCTATTAAATTGTTTCCTTAGGAAAAATTCCTCGGAGTAGAATTTTTAGGTAAGAGAGTCTGATATTTTGGTTGTTTTTAATGCATTTTTAAGAGCTGAAGTATTTTAAAGTAAATCACAGACATCATGGAATTTCATCCCTAAATATCTCAGGAGGTATGTCTGAAAACATAAGAACATTTTCCTATGTGGCCAAAATAACATCATCACAGCCAAGAAAATTAATCATGTTCAATACTCATTCCATGCTTGAGTTGCCTCAATTGTCCTCTTAATGTCCTTCACAGCTGCTTTGTCCTCACTGGGTCCCCTTCCAGAACCACATATTACATCTGGTGGATACATCTACTAGGTTAAAAAAAAAAAATCGACCATGGTCCCCTTCTCAGGACAGTGACATGCTGAAGAGAAAGGCTCAGCTGCTTTTAATGTTCAAGAACAGACCATTCAGCATTTGGTTCTTGAAAGAGGTTGCCTAGTGGTTTTGGATAAAGTCTCCATCAACTCACATCACCACACGTAACCCACCCACAGCCCGACGACTCGGAGAGCATAGCATGTGCTCACTGAAGACTTTTCAGTTTTTGGATTTGTTTTCTTGCTAATCTAGTAAGAATGAAATGATACTTCAGACTCTAAGTCATATTTGATTACTAAAGAAGTTGACTTTGCCATGTATTTATTCATTATCTATGCCTGTAATACAATTTATATTTATAGGATAAACCAATAGTCTGTGCCAAAATTCATCAGTTGAATCTGCAAATAAATTACATGGTATTGTATTTACAAACCCACGGAGGTCATAGTCACTATTCTAAAACACAAGAAACAAACCTGTGTTAGTCCATACTTGTTCCTGATCAAAGTTAAGATCTATGAGCTTCACTGTGTGTTGCTTTATTTATCCTGAAAATATCCCTGCAGTAAAGGTGTTCATTGTATTAGTCGCTCAGTCGTGTCCAACTCTCTGCGACTGTAGCCTGCCCAGGCTTCTCTCATGGAATTCTCCAGGCAAGAATATTGGAGTGGGTTGCTATTTCCTTCTCCAGAGGATCTTTCTGACCCAGGTATCAAACCCAGGTCTTCTGCATTGTGGGGAGATTCTTTACCATCTGAGGGCAGCGTTTTCCAATTTGCAAATGAAAGTTGTTTAGTCACTGAGTCATGTCCGACTCTTTTGCGACCCCATGAACTGTAGCCTGCCAGGGTTCCTCTGTCCATGGGATTTCCCAGTCAAGAACACTGGAGTGGGTTACCATTTCCTTCTCCAGGGGAATATTCCCTACCCAGGGATCGAACCCAGGTCTCCTGCACTGGCGAGCAGATTCTTTACCACTGAGCCACCAGGGAAGCCCTTTTGCAAATGAAAAAACTGAACTATTAAAGGCTTGCCTCTCCAATCACAGTTGTATTAAGAACAGAACTTCTGAGTTAATCTCTACTGTATTTGCTCTCTGAAACAAAGGAAGGGGAAGTAGAACAGAACCCAATACAATCATATAGAGTCCCCTGAGACAGGCTGCAGGTCCATGCCTTCCTGTTAGGCTTGTTCAAATTCAATCCAGCTTTTTTCCAGTCAATGAAAATTGCATGTTTAGGTAAACTCTGTGCTGGTACATAAAGTAGGATGTAACTTTAAAAATTTAAGCAAAAGTTATGGCATTTGGGAAAGGGAATGATTTAAATGGTGATAACCACAGGAGACCAGGGAAATAACACCAAGGCAAATTTTCTTGAAAAAGTGAGCTTATACATAAAATAACTCAGCTTTATGATTTTTAACTTAAAATATTAGGTAATATAAAAGGTCTCCATTTTGGACTATTTTCAGCTCATGAAATCTTACTCTCTTAAAGGTTTTACATAAAAATAGCAGTAAGTGTGGAAAGATTTCTTCATGTTTTGCTGACGATGACAATGATGAATTACATATTACATTTGTGTAGCACGTTTCGGTTTACAAATTGCTTTCAAGGAATCTCATTTGATCTTCAGAACAACCGGTAATCTGCTGAAGGCCAGTTTACAGATGAGCAAACAGCTCAGAGATGATAAGCAACTGGCCCAGGAACACATGCTCAGTGGTAATGGAAGCTGACTTTGAACCAGTAATTTTCCTTTCTGAGACCTCATTCTGGTACTTCTTATGAACCCCTACAACGCTAACCTCAAAGCTATTTTCCCCTCCAAATGCACACACATAAGCTATACATCTCAGTTAAAATTATATTATCTAAATCTATTTGACATGCCAGAGGTAAAAGACCCAAAGGGAAGGGAATGGAAAAGGAAGTTTTTGCCAGGGTAATGGCTTGTTCTTTTGTTAGATTTCCATTTTAGCAATTTATGGTATAAAAACAAAATTTAATTCATTGTTATTGTAAATATGGCTTCCCTGTGCCTATAATTTATTGAATTGTGGAGATGGACTGAGGAGCCTGGTGGGCTGCTGTCCACAGGGTCACACAGAGTTGGACACGACTGAAGCGACTTAGCATGCATGCATGCATGCATTTGAGAAGGAAACGGCAACCCACTCCAGTTTTCTTGCCTGGAGAATCCCAGGGACAGGGGAGCCTGGTGGGCTGCCGTCTATGGGGTCACACAGAGTCGGACATGACTGAAGCAACTTAGCAGCAGCAGCAGCAGCATAGAGTGTAAATGGCTTCCCGTGTGGCTCAGATGGTAAAGAATCTATCTGCAATGCAGGAGATGTGGGTTTGATCCTTGGGTCAGAAAGACACCCTGGAGAAGGGAATGGCTACCCAGTCCAGTGTTCTTGCCTGGAAAAACTCCATGGATAAAGGAGTCTGGTGGGCTGTATAAGTACATGAGGTCAGAAAGGGTCAGACACGATTGAGCGACTAACACACACACATAGCGTGTAAAGATGACTGAAATTCTATAAAATGTCAAGTTAAAAAAAACAAATTTTTATTTATTCTTTAAAATAAATAAATACATAAACAAGTAAAATAAAAATTCCCATAATAGGTCTGCTCAGATAGTCTGTCATATGGAATGAAACATGACCATCACCAAAGAGAATTTGAAGATAAAGCATGAAACCATTAATACGAGATATTTAATTTACAAGTGCATGCTCAGTCACGTCTGACTCTTTGTGACCACACGGACTGTAGGCCACAAGGCTCCTCTGTCCACAGGATTCTCCAGGCAAGAATACTGGAGTGGGCTGCTATTTCCTCTTCCAGGGGATCTTTCCAACCCAGGGATTGAACCAGTGTTTCCTGTGTCTCCTGCATTTGCAGGCGAATTCTTTACCATCGAGCCACCTGGGAAGCCCTTAATTTACAAGGTGTTCATCTAAATGTAAACCTGGTCTCTAACCTGTCCACTGTCAGCTTAACAGCACTGGGCATCACTGATTGAACCAATTACCTGTGGAGAAACAAATATTCTTTCCTGGCAGTGGATATCCCTGTGCACACACCTTTGTACAGCTGTCTGATTATTGACTTCAGGTGTATTCCAACAGGCAGAATTAGTAAAAGGCTATGTGTATTTTGTCAGCTGTGGGTCATCAACTTAGGCAACCACAGCCTCTATGGAGAGCAAGCACTCACTGGAACACCGTCATCTGTTCTGAGGGGATTACACATCAACTGTTGCTGATAAACAGAGTACTGTTTCCAAAGACTTGTGGATGATGGAGCTTTACCTTTTTTTTTTTTTTTTGGTTTGCTAAGTCACTTCAGTCGTGTCCGACTCTGTGCGACCCCATAGACGGCAGCTCACCAGGCTCCCCCGTCCCTGGGATTCTCCAGGCAAGAACACTGGAGTGGGTTGCCATTTCCTTCTCCAATGCGTGAAAGTGACAAGTGAAAGGGAAGTCGCTCAGTCGTGTCCAACTCCTAGTGACCCCATGGACTGCAGCCTACCAGGCTCCTGCATCCATTGGATTTTCCAGGCAAGAGTACTGGAGTGGGGTGCCATTGCCTTCTCCTTTTTTGGTTTGGTTTTTAGTAAATTAGATCCACAGGAAATGCAGTATTCTATAATATTATATCTCAGCAACAGCAGCCCTCAGGGCATTCACCTATGCTTTTCTGAGTAGAAAAGAAAGGGTTGGAATGAAAACCTGCCACTGTAGTCAGCTGAGTGGTTCTTGCTTAATTATCATTTTTAATTACAGAGATTGCAAAAGGGTCCAAATTTTCATTTTTGACCCTGGGAAGTGTGTTGTTAACATCCCAGGTCATGGGACCCATGATGGCAAGAAGATGGAGAGTCTCTGGTATTCTCCTAGACCAGTGGTTATACACAAGTTTTCTGTTTCTTTATTTTTTTTTAAGTTTTATTTATTTATTTGGCTATGTCAGGCCTTTGTTGTAGTGTACAGGCGTCTCTAGTTGTGGCACGTGGATATACTCGCCCCATGGCACCTGTGATCTTAGTTCCCAGACCAGGGATTGAACCCTTAAAAGGCAGATTCCTAACCACTGGACCACCAGGGAAGTCCCTATACATAGTCCTTCTGATATATATCTTAATGAGTAAAGGGGGGATAAAATACTGATATAATCATTCCCAGCTAGGAGGATGAAGTAATTGTTCTATTTTTCAAAACACATTTACTCTTTTTTGTTTGAATAAGAAAACGATGGGTCTGTACCTGGATATCCGGGGCCACCTGGCTCACCCTTTGGACCAGGTAGGCCAAACTGACTTGCAGATTCCCCTTTGTATCCTGTAAGTGATAAAATACACACATTATTTAAGAGACTTTATATTTTTTTCTTCCAAGTGACGTAATAACGTTCACTCATTTGTGTCTTTATGCTGCTGCTACTGCTAAGTCACTTCAGTCGTGTCCGACTCTGTGTGACCCCATAGACGGCAGCCCACCAGGCTCCCTTGTCCCTGGGATTCTCCAGGCAAAAACACTGGAGTGGGTTGCCATTTCCTTCTCTAATGCATGAAAGTGAAAAGTGAAAGTGAAGTCGCTCAGTCATGTCCGACTTTTAGCGACCCCATGGACTGCAGCCTACCAGGCTCCTCTGTCCATGGGGTTTTCCAGGCAAGAGTACTGGAATGGGGTGCCATTGCCTTCTCCATTGTGTCTTTATAGTCTATCTTTAATGTTCCAGGAAAGGATTTTTTTGAAAACTGCTTTTCTCCCCCCTACATAAGAACATAGGGGATCCAAGGTGAGATTTGAGAACACATGTAAGAACACAGATGCAAAGTGAGTGTGATTTAAACACACGCACACACACGTTTATAGTTCATGACAGTCATAAGAAATAAGATTGTTTATTCTTAAGCTTATTCTTAATAAGCTTAAAATTTTAATTTTCTAAAGGAGTTTCAAATTTAGATGTCTATTTAAGAAATTACTTGGCATTGAGTAACTATATCCTCATACTATTTTTCAGGAAAAGAAAGCAGAAATTGTTACTGTTTCGGCTACTGCAATCACATTTCAAGCTCTCTGCAAGGAAGCTCAACTCAGTGTCCTTGTAAAAAAAAAATCACAAAAAGTCATCTTATTGATGACTTCACAAGGCACATTCAAAGGCCATTGTAGGCAGTAATTCCCATAGTCCCACAGAGCTGTTCCATACTGCTGCTGTGTCCTTTCAGACACAAAGACTCATTAATACATTATAGCTGAGAGTCAATTAAAAGACGCTTACTCCTTGGAAGGAAAGTTATGACCAACCTAGATAGCATATTAAAAAGCAGAGACATTCATTTGTCAACAAAGGTCCATCTAGTCAAGGCTATGGTTTTTCCAGTAGTCATATATGGATATGAGAGTTGAATTATAAAGAAAGTTCAGTGCAGAAGAATTGATGCTTTTGAACTGTGGTGTTGGAGAAGACTTTTGAGAGTCCCTTGGACTGCAAGGAGTTCCAACCAGTCCATCCTAAAGGAGATCAGTCCTGGGTGTTCATTGCAAGGACTGATGCTGAAGCTGAAACTCCAATACTTTGACCACCTGATGCGAAGAGCTGACTCATTTGAAAACACCCTGATGCTGGGAAAGATTGAGGGCAGGAGGAGAAGGGGATGACAGAAGATGAGATGGTTGGATGGCATCACCAACTCAATGGACATGAGTTTGAGTAAATTCCAGGAGTTGGTGATGGACAGGGAGGCCTGGCATGCTGTGGTTCATGGGGTCACAAAGAGTCGGACACGACTGAGTGACTGAACTGAACTGAGAGCCAATTATAAACGGAGGATTCAAAATGGTGTAGTAGGGAAGGGCAAAATAATTGATGTGGTTGTAAGAGAAGAAGAGAGCTAATTAGGCATATGTTGTAGCACCTGCCCACCAACACCCCTTTAAAGGGGTCCCACCCACACCTTAGAGAAGGTTCTCTTCCACCTGACCCTACTCATAATTGGGGTTAGTCATTTGAAGGGTGCAAATCTGATCCATCCCAGGTCAGCCAGTCTTTGAGAAATTATAATAAAAAGTAAAAATTTGAGGTCCTTGTCTACTGAGGCAGAAATCAAAAGCATTTTCATGATGGAGATTGGTTATCACAATGTCCTGATACAGATCATGTTCAAGTGCATTCCAAACATATCCAGAGAGATCCAGAAAGGACACTGAATAGAGTGATAAAGCCAGTTGTAGGCAGATAAGTGAAAATCAGACCATGGAGACAAGTCTCAAGAGAAAACTATGGATTTCCCAAGGGGTAGGTTCCATCAGACTGTGGTCCAGCAGAACTATAACTCTTATTTGTGGGCTCCATGAGACAGCTTTTACTTCAGTACCTTCATTGTACTTCATTTTCTGGAAAAGATGGCCAAATGCAAGGAGGAGGGAAATGAGAAGAAATAGGTTTGTTCTTTGAGAGAGGCGAAACATCTATAATAAATGCATAGATGAGTAGAAGAGACAAGGAGTGTGTTCTGAGCACTGAAACTATACAATGTCAAAATCAAACATGAAAACTTTCCTATTTGTAAGTATTTCTGAAGAGGAGATCTAAATTATTCTTTCTGAATAAGTAAGGGTGCATAGTTCATTTTTTTCATATAACAATTATTCCATTATTTATGGAGTGTCTCTCAAAGTAAAAAGCATGCTTCACTGGTAAAAGAGAGAAGATTTTTAGGCAGCTCACTAATTACTGTTTCATATTTTAGAGTTATTTATTTTAACCTATATTAAAATAAAACATAACTGTACATCTGGCCTATAAATTCACAGATAGTGAGGGTAAGGCTAAGGTTTAAAAGGTGAATCATTTTAAAGTAGATTTAAAGAAAAATATTAACCCAGTGGTACACAAAAATAGGAAAAATATTAAAGCTTGTGTGTAAACATTGCAATTTAAGATAGCCTGATTTTTGTTTGTTTAATCTGCATAAGTAGTTAATGAAACCTCTTTTTCTAGGACATTTTTAACCTGGGGTTAACTTTTTATTCCTATTTTCCTAGAAACCTGATAAAGGTAGAATGTACGTTGACATGATAAAGGTAGAATGACAAGGCAACATTGCCCCTGGCATAAATTAAACTAAGGCCTGTGAGGCCAAATGCAGCCTGTAGACTTTTGTAAATAAAGTTTTATTGGAACACAGATATACCCCTTTGTTTTCATGCTGCTTTCATGCTTGCTGTGTTTTCACGTACTGTTGTTGCAGCAGAGCTCACACAGCTAAAGATATTTATGATCCAGCCCTCTGTAAAAAATACATTTACTGACCTTTAGCTTATGGCAAAAAATCCCAATTGTAAATAACACTTGGCCCAGGAATTCTTAGTGTACTATTAACACTTGGTGAGAAGCCATGGCTTTGGCTTTCTCTATCTACCATGACTCTTGTAACCGAGCCCCTAAAAGCTGTACCTATGCAGTTTTTAGAAGAGATACTGGTTCCTCTGGGGCATGGGACACGGGCCACCAATGTGGCCCTGTCTCCTTGCACCTGAGCTGTCCCTTACAGAGCTGCAGTCACTAGAACGGGTGTGAGGACTCCTACCAAGCACGCAGACATGTTTTCTACACAGTACCATTGGACCTGAATGACATATACAGATGATTTAGGTCTTATCTGACTAGCTAGTAGAGTCTGTGAAGAACTCTTTAAATGCAGCTTGATATACTTTGTTTTTCATGCCAAAGGTATCTGCTCACAATGTTATAAACATCCAGGACTATGAGCTTGGTGGATGGCTACTGTATTTCCAAGCCATACCTTTAGGTCCTCTGGTACCATCCATTCCTGAAGGTCCCGGGCACCCTGGAGAACCTGGCTCACCCTGATAGTTTAATGAAACAGAAGACTTTAACTGAATTTCAAATACAAATGACACACTCTTGACATGACCCAGTTATCATTTTCTATAACAAAGTTGGCTTTTATAATTTGTGTTGTAAAGAAAATTGGAAATGGATTGCAAGCATATCACTGCATACATCTAGTTTGTAAAAAGTTGGCAAAATGCTTCCAGAAGTAGTGATACCAACAGGAGGTATCCAATTCTCTATATTTGATTGTAAAACAGTAATTGCATCACATCATTTGAACTTTAAGTTTTGAATGAATGAACTGATACCAAATAAAATATTATTATAAAGCTTTAAAAATCTATTTTACTCCAAAAAATGAGTATCAAAGTATGCTATACATTTTCCAGAAGTTGTAAGTTAGGCTCCTACAGTTGTACTTCCTGGGGTATTCAGCTCATGATTGTAAAGATAAAAAATATTTACAACAAAAGCTATGATATCTGCCATTGGATAGGAAGGCTTTGAAAGCAGAATTTGGGTCATTTTTTCACATGACTCTTTAATCTGGTGAACCAGCAGTCCTGAGGCAAGTCTTTCTGAAGCTGTTTAAACAAAGGAGGGGTAGTATGCGGAGTAAGTGATTTGATCATCTATGTCACTGGAACCAGGCGTGAGCACTGGCCAGAAATTAGTTACATCATGGCCTTCCAGAGTCTCCATTCTTCTCTTGACCAACTTCTTATATTCTAAAAGCTGTTGAAAGGACCCTGACATACACTGGCAAAGTAAGATGCCTAACGGGCATCCCCAGGGCAGAAAGGTTTTATTATTTCTTTCCTTCCAAAACAGCAGCTGCTTACCTGGTCACCCGGAAATCCTGGAAAACCAATGTTGCCTCTCAGCCCAGGTGAGCCTGGAGGGCCTGGGGGTCCAGGAAGCCCTGGCTGTCCATTTCTTCCAGGCTCCCCAGGGTGAAATCCAGGTGGTCCATGGCTTCCTGGCTCTCCTCTCCTTCCTTGCATCCCAGGATGACCTTTATCACCTGATGGAGTTGGAAGAGTTACAGACCTCTTAGAGGAAATTTGGGGCGGGGCGATAGTTAGGCTATAGGTCTTTGGTCCTACTTATAGGAGATGAGAGCTTCCCTGGTGGCTTATATGGTAAAGAATCTGGCTGCAGTGTGGGAGACTGGGGTTCAATCCCTGTGTTAGGAAGATCCCCTGGAGGAGGGCATGGCAACCCACTCCAGTATTCTTGCCTGGAGAATCCCCATGGATAGAGGAGCCTGGCAGGGTGCAGTCCACGAGGTGGCAAAGAGTCAGACACAATTGACTGACTAAGCATATAGGAGATGAAGCCATGTCCTAGGAGTTAAGAATACTAATTCCTGCCCTAAACCACATCACAAAGATTTCTGGCTTCTGTGATCTCACTGTAAAAAGGATTCCTCCATAAACAGACCCAGGGCTATCCAAGAGAAGGATGCTTTATTTATTCCAGCATCACTTACTTTATTATAACACGCTTATTTTACAGATGAGGAAGGACTCACCCAGAGAAGTTAAAACATTCATCCTCTAAAACTAGTTAAAGAAAGAACCCAGATCTCATGCAGATCAGGTCTAAACCAGGGAAGGGGAACACAAACTCGCTATCAAAACCCTTGTTATGCAGTGTATCTGAAGGCCAACAGCACAGATATCGAGGAACACGTTAGAAATCCAGACCTGTTGATTCAGTAACTGCATTTTAACAAGGGCTGCCAGGGATGCCCACTGAAGGCTGAGTAACACCTTTTGTACTTGAAATTCTGGATAGTCACTGTGCTACTCGTTTTAATGAAAGTGTTAGTCACTCAGTTCTGTCTGCCTCTTTGCAACCCCATGGAGTGTAGCCCACCAGGTTCCTCTGTCCATGGGATTCTCCATGCAAGAATACTGGAATGGGTTGCCATTCCCTTCTCCAGGGTTTCTTCCTGACCCAGGGATTGAATCTGGGTCTCCTGCATTGCAGGCAGATTCTTTACTGTCTGAGCCACCAGGGAAGCCCAAACCCAGGAATACTGTAAACCTGGAACCAGTATTTCAAGTATCTGTCTGGATTGATTCTAGTCGGGAATATCTGAATCTATTTCTTTTTTCACAGTACATGGGATCTTCCCGGATCAGGGATTGAACCCGTGTCTCCTGCACCAGCAGGCAGATTCTTAATCATTGAGCCACCAGGGAAGCCCCTAAACACATATGAACTACAGCTAAGTTCTAACATGGAAAAAAAAGTACCATGAGGGAGATTCCTAAGCATGTATTTTTATTTTTATCTAAAGAATGACCTTTCCTAAACTCTGTATTACAGTTTCCTTGCCAAAGTTGTCTAATATACATGCTTGTTTGAATGACCTATAAAGAAGTTAATTTACTTAGTATGGTTAAAAAACATAGGCATTTACCATTTTCTCCTGGGAATCCACCATCCCCAGAAGCTCCAGGTTCTCCAGTTTCCCCCTTCTTGGAAATAATATCCATTTCTCCTTCATATCCCGGGGGTCCTCTTGCTCCTTTAGATATTAATTATATAAGAGCAAAACAAATTATGACTGTATAAGAAGCATCAGACATGTGATTATTCCTTTGTGGCTCTTCACATTCAGTTTGCAAATTCTCATTCAACCTAAACTGTATTTATGTTCATAGACTGCACGGTATCAACATTGTTGATTGACTTCATAAAGGAAGGTCCATGCCTTTTACACTCCTTTCCCACCCTGTCCAGCAACGGTGTCTGATATATAGTAAGTCCCTACCTATGAACGGGTTATGTTCCTAGAGTGCGTCTGTAAATCCAATTTGTTTATAAGTCCAACAAAGTTAGCCTAGGTTCCCAACTAACACAGTTGGCTTATATAGTACTATACTGTAATAGGTTTATAATATTTTTTACACAAATAATATATAAAAGCAAATACATACACACACACGAATTTTAATCTTAGAAGATCTTGAAAAATAAGAAAGTGAAAGTGAAGTCGCTCAGTCGTGTCTGACTCTTTGCGACCCTGTGGAGCCTACCAGGCTCCTCTGTCCATGGGATTTTCCAGGCAATAGTACTGGAGTGGATTGCCATTTCCTTCTCCAGCGGATCTTCCAGACCAGGCTCCTCTGTCCATGGGATTTTCCAGGTAATAGTACTGGAGTGGATTGCCATTTCCTTCTCCAGCAGAACTTCCCGACCCAGGGATCAAACCCAGGTCTCCCGCATTGTAGACAGACGCTTTACCGTCTGAGCCAATAGCTGCATAGAGGGGCTGGCATCGAGTGAACAAGCAAGAAGAGTTACTGACTGGAGGAGGGACAGGAGGTGGGAGATGGCAAAGCTGAAGGATCGTCAGCAATAGGAGACAGAGGGCAAAAGGCAGTTTCACTCATGCCTGACATTGATGGAATGCACGTTTGCATCTTTGGAAGTTCACAACTTGAAGATTCATGTGTGGGGGACTTACTGTACACTGAGTGCTCAGGGAATGTTTGCTAAATTCAAGCAAACTGGTCTCAGTGAAAAAAGGCTTGAAAAGTTCCAGGTCTAAAATACATCTCTTTATCCTGTAAATTTTAAATTGTCCATCTCATATTTTCCAGTTCCTCATTTTTCCCCTTGCTAACTACCCACCAATTGTCTCTTACATTAAAAGAACGGACAATTAATTTGGTTTTCCACATACAGAATTCTAAAAGGTAGGAGGGGTGGACAATATTTCTTCTTGTTTGGGCAAGCACTTTCCAGTGGTAGATGTGGGATGGAGTGGGCTCATCCCAGCTTGGCGAGAGCCACTTACTAACAAGTCAAGAATTTTGTAAACTAGTTGCTAAATCACTGGTTGTTTTAAATCAGTCATGGTGTGAGTATTTGCAAACACTACAGATCTGGGCATTTTTTAAAAAATTTATTTGAGAGCCAGCCTACCGGCACATCACTGACACTAACCCAATTTTAAATATTTTTAGTGAGATAATTATATAGTAGCATAATAGCACAGCAAACATCACTTATCTAAGCTAGCAGAGAATGACTCTTTCATTCCTTGATTCTACATAAATAATTTGCAGGCTAGTAAAACAAAAAATAATAGTACAATCAATCAACTAAAAGAAATTTGAATAAAGTATGAGGCTATTTGCCCAAAGGGTTTTAAAGATAAAAACTTTTGTTTTTAGAAATTGTCAAGCCTTCATTCTTAACAGTGGAAATGAATTTGTACCTTCAGTCTCTGCACCCTCTTTGGCCAAGAGATTAAAGTAAATATTTAACAAGAATGGGCACAGAACACTGACACCAGTGGTCTTGAAACTTTTTTTTAATGAAAACTCTTTTTTTAAATGAAGCCTGGGAGAGATGCAACTTACAGCCCAGATGAAAGCATACTCAAACAAGTGAGTGGTCGGCAGGCTACTGTCCAAGGGCCAACTCCTGCTTGCTGTCAGTTTTTACAGAATCTGTGAGCTCTGAATGATTTCACAATGTTAATCACTGGCGGAGGGGACTCAAGAAGAATAGAATGACACGTGAAATTAAATGAAGCTCCAATTTCAGTGTCCATAAATAAATTTTACTGGAACATGGCTATGTTTTTTTGTTTATTTATTTCAGGCTGCTTTTGCGCTCTAAATGCCGAGTTGTGTAATTTCGACAGAGACCGTAGGGTCTGCAAAGGCTGAAATATTTATATCTGGCTTTAAACAAAAAACTGGTTTGTTTGTTTGTTTTTTCATTAAAAATGTTGAAGCAGGATTTGGGGGTCAGGAGCCCTGCTTGGACCCCATTCGCAAAAGATGAGAACGTTTTCTGAAACCCAAAAGCTACCCATCAAGGCCCTTGTTATTTTTTTCTGTTAATAGAACAGTTCCATCACCACAGTCATATATGATTAGACTGAGAGGTAAGGAAAACAAATTTTTGTTTAAAATCCTAAAACAAACACCACAGATTCAGAAGGAGCAGAAGGATCCATTTTATTTTTCAGGGATTGTACTTACAGTTTCTGGCCAAAGACTAAAAACAAGCTGTGTTGCATCACGGTGCTGTCAGCTGCATTTACCTTTGACACCTTTCAATCCTCGGTCTCCCAGGAAGCCAGGCCAACCCTTCTCTCCGTGTTCTCCCTTTCTGCCAGGGTGTCCATCCTGACCAGGTTTTCCTCTCTCTCCTGGAAAACCCAGGAAGCCAGGCAGCCCCTGGGGTCCTGATGAATGAGAATATGAAAATTTAGGGAAAGTTTTATAGGCTAGTATGGTTCCTGGATCTGTGTTTCTTTCTTTCTTTCTTTCTTTTTTTTTTAAGATTTTTGATGAGCATTTTTTGTTATTTATTTATTTCGGCTGTGATGGTCTTCACTGCAGCATGGGCTTTTCTCTAGTTGCGAAGAACGGGGGCTACTCTTTGTTGTGGAGCTCGGGCTTCTCATTGCGAAGCGCGGGCTCTAGGGTGCTGGGGCTTCTGTAGTTGCGGCACATGAGTTCAGTAGTTGTGGCTCCCAGACTCTAGAGCGCATGCTCAGTTAGTTGCAGGGCACAGGCTTAGCTGCTCCACGGCATGTGGGATCTTCTCCAATCAGAGATCAAACCTGTGTCTCCTGCATTGGCAGGTGGATTCACCACTGAGCCACCAAGGAAGCCGGATGGGGACCATTTCTAAAGTCTTTATTGAATTTGTTACAACGTTGCTTCTGTTTTATGTCTTTTTTTTTTTTTTTTGGCCACAAGGCATGTGAGATCCTAGCTTCCCCACCAGGGATCAGATCTCCACTCCTGCATTGTAAAGCGAAGTGCGAACCACTGGACCCCCAGGGAAGTCCCTATCTGTGATTCTTGCCATCCACGTAGAGATGCAGACTTGCCCCAGCTCTGAGCTTGTGCTCAAGCGCTATCAACCTCACACCTGTAATAGCCAGGCTGTCCCACTCAAGCTTCAGTTTTCCACCCTACAGATTTCAGCTGCAGGCCCTTATGCTTCTGAGTCCCAACTCCATAAACTTCAAGAGAACTGGGCCTAGGGGAGGTGGGGTGAAGTGTGGGGGCCCATCCAGGGTGGAAGCACACCTGCCCTGACCCCACTCTCTATCAGGACCCCCAGTCCTTTGGGCAGAAGTGTTTATGGGTTCTGTATACCTAACTCCACCACACCCCTTCTTTCCCATTAACTTAAACCAAAACATTCTGCCCCCGAAAATCATAATACAGAGGACACGAAGAAGGGAGTCCCATAGGAAATGATAAAGTCAGGCTAATAGACCAGTCAGGCTAATTCCTGGGCTGGAAGATCCACTGGAGAAGGAATAGGCTACCCACTCCAGTACTCTTGGGCTTCCCTGGTGGCTCAGCTGGTAAAGCATCTACCTGCAATGCAGGAGACCTGGGTTCAATCCCTGGGTTGGGAAGATCCCCTGGAGAAGGGAAAGGCTGCCCACTCCAGTATTCTGGCCTGGATAATTCATTCCATGGACTGTATAGTCCATGGGGTCACAAAGAGTCCAACATGACTGAGTGACTTGCTCTTTCAGTTTCAATAGACCAGGTAAATCCTACAGTAAGGTCACATGTACAAGAGTAAGTTTTCACCTGGCAGTTGATTTTAAGTTTATAAACTGAGGGACATATTAGAAAAGCGATACACACCCTTTGGGCCTGGAAGACCAGGTAGCCCATCGTCTCCAGTGGGGCCTGGGACCCCTGGAAGACCTGGGGTTCCATCTGCCCCCGGCCATCCCGGGACTCCAGGAAGGCCCTTCATTCCAGCAGGTCCCAGAGGTCCCATGTCCCCTCGCTGTCCTTTCCAACCTGGGGCACCTGTGATGTGACAAACAGCAGTGACAACAAGGCATGAAGACTGAGAACTGGCTTCACACATGAGCAGGAAAAAAAATCCATAGTAGCTTCAACTGTGTATCTATGGCCAAGTAAACAATATTTATCAGCTAAAACAACAGTAGCAACTTTCCATCAGTTTAAGGTTATATTTTTCTGGCTGCTATAAAAAGAAAGGCAGATTATTTAAGTAAATATTTCCCTGTTGAGATGCATTATAAAGAGTCTTTTAAAATGGAAAATGGATAATGGTAAAGAATTTGTATTTACTCTAGGGTGAGGAGAGGGTGGGAACTAACAGAAGAAAACATTCCAGGTGCTTTTTGAAGCTACCGCCAAGTGAATTTTGGTCAAGCTGTTTACTGCAATGAGAGAACCACAGGAAACAGCAGCGTCATCTAGCATTACGGTGGTAAAAGTAAAGCTCTCGTGGCCCAGTTTGCTCTCATCTCATTCGGCTCCTTCAAGAAGGCATATTCCTGGATTTGGATAAATGCCTTTAGGATCTAAACAATAGATGACAATCTGAATGATGAAATAAAGATCCCATTGGAAATAGCCCCCTGGCACCCTGAGTTGAGAGACAGTTTTTCATGGGTCTCTTTGAGCTCCTGTGATGTCTTGCTGGGTGTGCCAAGAACACAGAGTCCTGACCCACCCTTATCTGGAATATTCTCAAGGTTGCATTGGCAGTGAGCAGCCTTGACATGATTTAGTACCTCCCCTGAGAAGAAAACTGGGGCTTCCTTGGTGGCTCAGTGGCAATCAAACTGCCTGCAATGCAGGAGACACAGATGTGGGTTTGATTCCTGAGTCAGGTAGATCCCCAAAGGAAGCCATGGCAACCCACTCCAGTGTTCTTGTCAGGAAAACCCCATGGACACAGGAGCCTGGCGGGCTCCAGTCCATGGGGTCGCAAAGAGTCAAACACAACTGAGCCACTAACACTTTAATACTTTCACTTTCTTTCTGGTAAGAAAAGCAGGCTGTCATGCTTTTATGACAATAATGAGGTTACCTCATTATTGACCAGAGGATTTTTGCAGAAACTAATGCCTGTGGCCAGTGATTTTTATCTTGGCTGGCCAAAAATTAATTCTGTTATTTCACTAACACTTTGCTGGCTATTTCATTAGTATGTACTTAGTTATTCAGTCGTGTCCAACTCTTCGACCCTATGGACTGTAGCCCACCAGGCTCCTCTGTCCATGGGATTTCCTAGGCAAGAAAGCTGGACTGGGTTGCCATGTCCTCCTCCGGGGAGACCCAGGAATCAAACCCGCGTGTCTCCTGTGTCTCCTACGTTGCAGGTGGATTCTTTACCCGCTGAACCACTGGAGAAGCCCCAGTTACATCTGACACACCTGTAATACCCTGTACCATGCATTGGTACCATGAGTTTTAGTTTCACTTGCCATGTCAGAGTCAATCACTACGGTTTTTTGTCTTTTTGTTGGCCTAATATTCGTATTGTCTGAATCAGAACTATATTCTGAACAACTATCATCTCCTGAGAAAATACTATATATTTAACATGGACAATCAGAGAAAGTATGTGTATAAAATTCACCAAAAAATTCTTCTTCAGTTACAATTTTTGCAATGCATTAATTTTTAAAATTTTATGGTAATAAACTTGGGTTCATAATATACACTAGGTTAGAACAAAAACCTAACACAGGATAATGTGAATGATAATGACAATAAGTTGTATAATGAAATCTTGATCAATTTTAAGCTCTAGCAACTTCACATGGTGATGTTAATTGTAATCACTCTCTAAAAATGTATTAATACATCTCCGATCAATAATGTATTACTATACAGCTATGGTAGCCCAGGCTCTTACATCACACCAGAGAGACTTGGGTGACATGGGGGAATGTCACCAACAAGAAGCTCATGCTACTTGCTGTGCTGTGAATAACAATGTCCTTGACCCAAGAGTCTTGCTCCTGTCAGCACCCACAAAAGAACAAGAGAGATTATTCCTTTGTAAGTAGATACATCCCATACCTGTCGCAGTTCTTGACACCTGCCAATGCTTACCTGGACTGCCTGGAGCCCCGGGGAGCCCCGGTTGCCCTGGTATCCCTGGAGCACCTCTTTCACAGGAGTGACCAGGTAGGCCTGGGATCCCTGGAAACCCAGCATTTCCCTCTCGGCCCTTGGGACCTTGGAGACCTGGAAATCCGGGCATGCCAGCTGGCCCTGAAATGACACAGTTCATTGTGACACTCAGGGCATAAACTATACAGATGGCCTACCATGGTGTTCGTGTGGATCAGTACTGGAGGTAAAAAATTTGATCCTGGCTCAGGGTTCCAATGAGTTACGCCTCTGAATGGATTTTCTTGTCATAGATTGTAGGTAGCTCCGAGTGCACCCAAAAACCATGCTTGTCTATGAGAATTACTTGGTAAGGTTATGCAGACAATACAGATGTTGCTTATGCAAATAAAAAAAAAAGTAGCTCTTCCTGATTTTAATTAACCTCTAAAATTGCAGCAGTCCTTCCAACAAATATCCACACTGCTTACACACCCTGTGTGCATTGTCTGAATTTGCATTTTGTAAGTGATTTCATCCCTGGAACTCCCAAATTTTTATATATTGAGAAGACAATACCATACTTTTCAGGAGGGGGAAAAAGCCTTCTATAATTCTGTATTCTAACCTAAAAATCTATTTTACTGTTTCATGTTTTCATTGTATTTTGGTTCATGTGTTTGCCTTTTTTAAATAGCAATCACAGAGCATTTTCAGTTGTTGGATTATTTTACATTGCAAGTTAATATGCAAATATTTTCCATTTGATTGTAATCTTTACAGATATAATTTTAATTGTTAATGCTGTTCAGTTGCTAAGTCGTGTCCAACTCTTTTGCAACCACACAGACTGTAGCCTTGCAAGGTCCCTCTGTCTCTGGGATTCTCCAGGCAAGAACACTGGAATGGGTTGTCATTTCCTTCTCCAAGGGATCTTCCCAACTCAGGAATCGAACCCATGTCTCCTGCATCTCCTGCTTGGCAGGCAGATGCTTTATTACTGAGCCACCCGGGAAACATTAATTGTTGTAGCTGAATAGTATACCTTTGAGCGTGGTATGTGAGCATGTGTGCATGTATATATATTACTTTACTGTTTTCAATTGTTCCCCTACTGTGGATAATACTACAACAGTATTTTCATATTAACTTTCACATTCTATTGAACACTTGCCTTAAATACATCTCATAAGTGAGATAGTGGGATTACTGGGTCAAAATTATTTTCATTGACTCACATAATGTATTATCTTGTTCTGTTCCAATTAAATGGGTTTCTGTTCATGAATGTTTCTGGTTTATATACAAACTATTGAATAAGCTCCCCAAGGACAAAAAATGTGACTTACTCCCTGGCCCTCCATCTTCCCTGTACTATTGTATAGTTCTGTCCTGCTGCTGCTGCTGCTAAGTCGCTTCAGTCGTGTCCGACTCTGTGCAACCCCATAGACGGCAGCCCACCAGGCTCCTCTGTCCCTGGGATTCTCCAGGCAAGAACACTGGAGTGGGTTGCCATTGCCTTCTCCAATGCATGAAAGTGAAAAGTGAAAGTGAAGTCGCTCAGCTGTGTCCGACTCTTAATGACCATGGACTGTCCTGGGTACCTATTAAATACAGGCCCGTCCATTGTTAGAAAAGAACTAGAAGAGTGTTTGTGAAAGTCTGGTCTGGGGTCCACTTTTGGTCATCAGCCTTCAGGGGCTAAAGTTCAGACTGGAGTGCTGGGTTCCAAGCAATTCTGATGCAATAAATCACTATTTCTGAGACTGGGGCCCAGAAGACAATGATGTTAATGACCCCTACCCCCACCTTATTTTTAAGTACATTAAAATCTGAAAGCCTCTTCTGGGGATCCTGAAGAATCCAAAGTGATTTCAGAAAAGAATGTGAATCAGTGCCAGGGGCCATCTCCCTGTCTTCAGTTTCTCTGCCCTGCCTGGTAGCCCTGCTGGAATGAAAGTCCCTCTAGCCTGTCACCTGTCCACCTAATACAGCATCTGCTGGCATTCTGTCCTGCCCTCTCTCAGCCTGGCAAGGGCAGTGGGAGGGTCACAGGGTCCCTACTCCTCAGCACGCACGTACTGTCTTGAGTCCAAAGCAGGAGGACATCTGGTAGCCACTGGATCAGACTGAACTGACTGAGCCACAGTAAGATGGGCTCAAAAACAACCAATAAAATGCAGAGGCGACCCTGGGGATGCAGGTTATTAGAAATGAGCCACTGCCCATAGATGAGGGAAGATGCTCGAGTGAGCATTTTACATGCTAGATTTTTAAGGCGAAACATCCCTGAGACATTCTTCAGGGACCTGTTCAGGGACTTGGCTTTATAGACCGAGGGGACAGTGCAGCCCTCATACCTGTGGTCCCTGGACGCCCGGCATCGCCTCTGAGTCCTTTGGACCCTGGTGCTCCTGGAAGTCCGCTCTTTCCCGGAAGTCCTGGGTAGCCGATAGCAGGATCTCCTGGGTGTCCTTTCTGACCATTCACTCCAGGTGAACCTGGAGCTCCTGGGGGCCCAACAGGGGAGGACCCCTTTTCACCTCCCAAACCTGGTTCTCCTATATCACCACGGAAACCTATCCAACATAAAAGTGTTTAAATTTTTACACGTACAAATATAAAATCAACACACGTGTAAGAATACTACTTTAATTAAAAACACATTATTTTAAAATACAGGGGTACTTACTAAAATTAAAGGGTAACTTAATAGGCAATACTGGGTTTTTTTGTTGTTGAAAAATAAATCATAACTGTGTTTCCTATAAGCCAATGATGTTTCCATATTGCTTTCGCTTAGTGGCAAACTGTCTAGACTGAGCAGTTTCTAACAACATAGACCAATAACAGCCTGTAACTCATGCTCCAGGCCTGAGGAGCCCTGAAAAGTCACAGAAGTATCATAACCCAGAAGTTATTAAAACATAGCTAAGTGCTTAATGTATCAAAAAAAAAAACCCCATTCCCCACTCACATAGGGATCCCTGGGCCATTTGCTGACTGTGATCATCCAGTTTAGAGGTATCCAGACATTTCTAAATGAAAAGCTCTTATTTACCAGGTGGACCAGGTCTTTCTGAGATTCCTGGTTTGCCACGTTGACCCTTTTGTCCATCCAAACACCTCAGCCCAGGAGCACCCCGATGACCTGGAAGGCCCTTTGGACCTAAACAATAACAACAAACACAGACTCAGTAAAACACAAAGCAAATGAGAACAAAATAAGATGACTTAAAAAAAAACACCCAAAACTATGTTAAATCTTTCTTAGGATATTTTTACTTTATGGAAGTAAAAGTGTTGCCTGCATGTGCCTGATCAGTTGCTCAGTTGAGTCTGACTCTGTGACCCTGTGGACTGTAGCCCCCAGGCTCCTCTTATCCATGGGATTTTCCCAGCAAGAACACTGGAGTGGGTTACCATGCCCTCCCCCAGGGGATCTTCTCGACCCAGGATTCGAACCCACATCTCCTGCGTCTCCTGCACTGCAGGCAGGCTGATTACCACTGAGCCACCAGGGAAGCCTTAGCCACATTTATACAATCATTTTATGTCATGTGCTCCAAACCGTATTTCACAGAGATGTATATTCAGTTACTTTCTCAGAAGCCATACAGTAAAGAATTTACACCACCATTCAGATGAACCCTTTGGTACCGTCCTGCGCTGAGTCTCAAACACAAATACATGAGTATAACCTTCCTTCTAAGAGGATAGATGTAGTGGCCAGTGGGTAGCTTGATGAGAAAACACCAGAATAAAGACCCAATCTATTTCCCTGCATTTACTACATTTGCCCTTATATGAAGTACAGGCAAAAAGTACCTGCAAAAAGAATTGAGTTTTTTTAAACTTTCTGTGATTTCTTACTAGGAGCTATCTCAGCTAAAATAACTTATAAATTATGGATTTCAAAGGAGTTAACAACTGCTAACTGAAACTCTGAGTGTTCACTTCCCTTGAGGCTGAAGCTGCTGAAAGTAATCATAAGCATTTTTTTTATCCATCCTTAGGGGCTTCCCAGGTAGCTCAGAAGGTAAAGAATCTGCCTGCAATGTGGGAGACCCAGGTTCGATCCCCAGGTCAGGATGATCCCCTGGAGAAAGAATGGCTACCCACTCCAGTATTCTTGCCCTGGAGTATCCCATGGACAGAGGAGCCTGGCAGGCTACAGTTCATTGGATCACAAAGAGTTGGATACAACTGAGTGATATATCGGATATATCGGATAGTCAGATATATCTGACTGACAGATATATCTATCCATGACAGTATCCATGACAATGCTCAATGTGAAAATGAGCATTCAGTGAATCAACCAACAATTCCTCACTGCATAGATTCAAAATTACACCTCCACAAGCTACCGTCTCGTGGTGGGTGGCCTGTATGTCCTACACTTTGATCTGGGGCTTGGTCATGTGACTTGCTTTGGCCAAAAGGATCCTAACACACACCATGAAGCAATGAGAGGTATGAGGTATGCCAGTGAAGCTGGACCCCACCCTCTTGCATTTCTGCAGCCACAGGAGCAGGGCACACCCTGGCACCACAGAGAGGTGCATGTTGCAGACCTGACCTGACCTGGAGCCAGGGACCAAGTCACTAGAGATCATCTGAGGTCAGCTGAACCCAAACCAACTACAGACCCATATGAGAGAAAATAATGTTACACAACATTATTGGTATGCAAGCTAGTGGTTATAGAGGGCAATAACACGTCATTCATCATTCAACCTTTAAATAATTTCTGTAGTGACGTAGAACAAAAAGGTGACCTCTAGTGGCCATGCTAGTACTTAATGGATCAATTTAAGTGAACTCTGAATAAATATTGTGTTGGCCGAAAAGTTTGTTCAGGTTTTTCTATAAGATGTTATGAGCTTTTGGGCCCACTCAGTATAAAAGAATTAGGAAAAAAAATCCCTTATATAAATTTTGGGTTAAATTCAGCTATAAATAAGTGATTGAGTCAAGTGACATGATTGTATAAAAGTGTAGTCGGGGTGTAGATGTGTGGGCATTTTTCAGAATGTCTCTATTCAGAAATCTGGGTCTTTTGGACAGCAGATAGAGTAAAATTTAAAATTAGTAAGCAATTTTTTCACTCTCTGGGCAGAGGTAAAGAAAAGATTCAGTTTTAAAATGTTTAGTTTTTGTGTTAAAAGGGCAGTCAGTTTTGCTGATATGTGATCAAATCAAGGTAAATTTTGCTGCACAGAAATATTATTCAGAGTGTGTTCGGTAGACTTGGGACTTAGGGGTAATGCCTACAAATCCTGTTTCTCCAGAGTCCCTCAAAACTTTATAATCAGGGTAGAAATAGCCTGAAGAACTCCCTGAGGATTTGCCATTGGTTTATCTGTCTTGCAGGTTCTTTTACTTTGAGAATGTGTATGACAGGAACTTCTCCTTGATAGTACCTGGAGGACCATCAAAACCTGGAGGGCCTGGCCTCCCAGGGTATGTTACGTTACAAGGAATTGTATCACCTGGAATGAAAAAAGAAAAAAGTGACATTCATACAATTGATAGATCAATGCAAGTCTCAATAACAGCTTGATTAAAATGCTTTTTCATATAGAAAATATGAAATTCAAAAGAAAAAAAGACTCCTGGCCATCATTAGGTCACTTGAATTACTTTTATTTTGAATTTCCAGCAGATCTATCCTGAAATCTGAACTTCAGCTGTCAGAACAATAATAAACAGAAGGGGAATAAGGAAAATGTTGATTCTAAGAAACAATTTAATTAGTAGTCTATAGAAAACAATAAATTTATAGGTCCATGGATACCTAATACAGTGGAGTCAGAAGCTCTGATAAATCATGAAACAGTAGTAAGCATCCAGCACTGAGATTCTAAGATTTGGCTCTGGATATGGAGGAATTGTGCCCAAAGAAAAAGAGAGTGGGAGAGAGAGTAATTTAAAAATGCCATTTATTGAAGGCCTGCAACGTTTCAAATATATTCTCTCTCTCTTGTTTTCCTAATGTCTCTGCAATGTGGTTTTTGTCATCCCTCATTTTATTTAGTGAAAAAAAAAACTTCAAAGTTGTGCCTCTGAATTCTCTTCTCCTTTAAAACTCAATGTTCCCCTTTTAATAGAAATTATATCTCCTAATGTGTTAGACTAAATGCTGTCAAATAAAAAATGAACCACATGAATAAAAATCATGCTAGAAGATTTTGATGGTCACAGATCATAATCTTAATCCATATCAAATTTTGCGGTATTTGTCTTTCTGTTGTCAAAACAAGAACCAAAGATATTATTATATTATAAAATTCCACAATTAACTATGTAACCCAAGATACATGGACATATTACAAAAGAGAAAATCTTAAATAAATCTGTTTCCAAGTTTTTGAAAGTTTTCAGCTATAAAACTACAAATCATTTTCTTGTTTGGAATTCAAATAACTGTCAAATATATTTAAAAGACCATTTTTTTTCTCCCTAGAGTGCTTACAAATGGGTTTTCATGGGCAATGTTGTATTTTAAAATGAAATGTTGGTGGTTTTTTATTAAAATACTACAAATTATCTCAAAAGACTGTAAAAAAGAGATTTTGAATATATACACGTATGTAATTTTAACACAGTCAGATTGTCCACAGTGATATGGAGAAATAAATGAAAGGCAAGTTGCCAAACCAGTAAAACAGCAAAGACAGCTTAGCATTTTAAAGCCTTGTTTTAAATATTGATTGTGCTGTAACGTCTTTATTTGTTTGACAACGTTCAAGGTTTGAACAGCAACTTGTAGGAATTTTATTTTAGAGGTTCTGCCACAGCTATAATATCTCTGCTCAGAAGAGAGGCTCACTTTAGTTTCCATAATTGCACCTGACATTCTGCCACAAGAACATTCAAAGTTACCTTTCCGACCCTTCCGACCATCAGGACCCCTGTTGCCTGGGCAGCCTGGAGCTCCTGGTTGCCCTCTGTCTCCTGGAGGGCCAGGAAATCCCAGGCCTGGGGGCCCCCTAGGTCCCGCTCTGCCAGGGGGCCCTGGCGGTCCAGGAGGCCCTTTATCACCTGGGGCTGCATCCTCGTGATCACCCTAGGAACATTTGCATCACAAGTCAATCATCAGTCTTTGAAAGGCCATGAACACAAAGCTCTCATTGTCATCGTAGGCTACAGAAACGCATGCAGAAAGCCAGAGATTCCAGAAGTTACTTAATAGCACGTGTAATTTAAAATGTTTAACCGAGATTTTTTACAGACATATACAGCATACGTTCTTCAGGTGTGTGTGTTATGCCTCAAATACAGAAAGTTATGTGTGTTACATCTTTTATTTTTAAAGATTTTATTGATGTGGGCCATTTTTAACGTCTTTATTGAATTTGTTACAACATTGCTTCTGTTTTCTGTTTTGGTTTTTTGGCCCCGAGGCATGTGGGATCTTAGTTCCCTGACAAGGGATCGAACCATATCCCCTACATTATGTCTCATAGTCTTTTCTTATGAATTTCATTAGCTACATGTAATCTCCATCCAAAACATGTTTGAAAAATGCAGAAATGTCATTTACTCGTGGGACCCTGCATCAGCCAATATGTCTATCCAGTAGATCTGCACTAGTTCCTCCCTTCTTGTTTACTGCTTTGCCTCACGTGCTTCTCCATCAGGGAACAGAACTGAAGGCAATTCTCAGGACCTGTGTGTACCCTCCACCCTACAGAGTCAACTGAACAGACCTGAAACCAGTGGGGGCTTCACAGAGACAAGCGTCCCAGAAGGAAATAAACACCATGAAAATAATACAAAGACTAGAGACAGAACGTCTTGCCGTGATGAACCACCACTCAGGATTTTAGACTATCTGCAATATGCCATATCTTTATAGCAACCAACTTCTTGTGGCAGTAAATCAAAGGTGACTCTGATTTGCAGCATGTTGACGCTTTACTGAGTTTAGCTTTTTAAACCGGGATGTTCTGTGACCGTATGAGTGAAACTCTACAGCAGGAGAATTATACATACAGGCGGCCCCGTGTCCCCCTTTTCTCCAGCATATCCATCTCGGCCATGTTGTCCCTGCTGCCCTGGAAGTCCAGGGGGCCCATCAGGCCCTCTTTCTCCTTTGTGTCCTGGGAACAAAGGCCAAAAGATTTAAGTCCTTCTCAGCAGTGAGCAAAGGTGAAAGGAAACAGAAGACTAAAAATAAAGGCAATGACCTTGACTCTGCATGAGCAGGTAGAGATTCCTCTGAGTGTCTCAGCTGACTAAAGTCACACAAAGACAATCACGCAAAAATCAGAGGGGAGATTGACAGTGGCCAAACCCGCTGATTCTCTTATTTGAGAAGCGTTTCTTTTCTCATTCTGACAAAAGAGATTGTGTGTGGAGGTGCCAGTCTCTACAGCATCTTCCTCAGCTTGCATGATGCCAAACTTGGTACCCAGCCCTTGGCCATAGTGAATGGGGAAGTGGTCCATGGTTGGGCATGTGCCCCAGGCTAATCCAATCCTTCCTGGAGTTTTTTCCCTAACTGGAGCAAAAAGAAGTAGAGCTCTCTTTCACCTCTGGTTGTGAACTTGGAGCTGCCTGCAGGCACATATCCATAGCCCAGAGAAAACCAGATGGGGAGAAAATGCAGACGGCACAATGAAAGATACAAGAAGCCAAGACAGCTTCCTGATGCAGGCATCCCAGTGCAAATCATACATCTAACCTTTCAAATTTTTCTTAGGTAAGTCAATAAATTACTTCTTTAAAAACACTACTTCAAGCTGGGTTTCTGTCACTTACAACCAAAATACTCTTTTTAAAAAAATATTTATTTGAGTTTGTTGGGTCATGTTTATTGCAGCGTTCAGGCTCAGTTGCCCTGAAGTATGTGGGATCTTAGTTCCCCAACCAGGGATCAAACTGGCATCCCCTGCATTGGGAGGTGAAGTCTTAACCCCTGGACTACCATGGAAGTCCCCCCAAACTTTCTTGATTAATACAAGATATACAATGCAGTGAATAACCACTGGACAAGTCAAGCGAGGTCTTGTTTCAATCAAACCCAGTTCACAACAAAGAGGATTTGAGTATGTGACTAAAGGAGTATTTGTGTTTTCAGATAAGATACAGAGGATTTAGGCTCAACAGTCACAAGACTCTAAAGGGCAGGGAATATGTTTAAGCAATCTCAACAATCTCAAATCGAATTACAGAACTGATCTTAGGTCACAGGGAAAATTAATGCAAAAGAATGGTTCATACATCATTCATAAAATGGCAGGGAGCAAAGTGATTGATTATGCTCACCTTTCACTCTTGATACAACCATGTCACCTTTGTCTCCTTTGCTGCCAGGTAGTCCTGAGGCACCAGGTTTTCCCTTGGTGAAAAGAACAAGTCAGTTTAATTGTTGAATACCTCCAACCTCTCTCCTCTTTCCTTCTAAATCACCTGTTCCAGATTCTAGTTTGGCACAATTGGTATCATTCTCTTTCCTCCCTGCCTTACAAAATTGAGGTTCTTGAACTGCATGTAAAACTGGTGGAGTCTGAATAAAGTCTGCACTGGGTTCAATAGAAATCATTGTTAGTTTCTTGGTTTTGGCAATATACTCTGTTTAAATAAGATATCACTGGGGGCTTCTCTGGCGGCTCAGTGGTAAAGAATCTGCCTGCCAATGCAAGAGACAGAGGTTCGATCCTTGGGTCAAGAAGATTCCCTGGAGGAGGAAATGGCAACCCACTCTAGTAGTCTCGCCTGTGAAATACTGTAGACAGGAGCCCAAGCTGCAGTCCATGGGGTCACAAAAGAGTCAGACACTACTTAGAGACTAAACAACAACAAGATATCATTGGGGGAAGCTGGGTGAAGGATTCACGGGACCTCTCTGGATGATTGTGCAACTTTTTGGGAGCCATAAAATAAAAGCATCTCAAAATAATTTATAATAAAAAAATTTTACTATTTTGGGTGTTGTAATGGCACCCCACTCCAGTACTCTTGCCTGGAAAATCCCATGGATGGAGGAGCCTGGTGGGCTGCAGTCCATGGCATCGCTAAGAGTTGGACACGACTGAGTGACTTCACTTTCACTTTTCACTTTCATGCATTGGGGAAGGAAATGGCAACCCACTCCAGTATTCTTGCCTGGAGAATCCCAGGGCCGGGGGAGCCTGGTGGGCTGTCATCTATGGGGTCGCACAGAGTCGGACACGACTGAAGCGACGCAGCAGCAGCAGCAGTGTAAAATTGGGAGGAAAAGGAGGGGAGATAACCACAAAAGCTGCCACCAGAGGGACCTCCCTGGTGAAAGTGCAAGTATTAGTCACTCAGTGGTGTCCAACCAACCCAAGGACCACACCCAGGTCTTCTGCATTGCAGGCAAATTCCTTACCATCTGCACCACTAGGGACATCCCTGGTGGTCCAGTGGTTAAGAATCTGTGCTTCCAATACAGAGGGTTCGATTCCTGGTTGGAGAACTAAGATTCCACACGCTGCAAGGTACAGCCAAAAAATTTAACAATTAAAAAAAAGAGCTGCCACTAGAGTTGAATGCAGACATGAGGGATGAAAGTTCCTAGGGAGGAAAACAACTGTGATACTGATGAACACTGATGAACACGAGAAAGCAAAATAAAAACACTTTCTGTAATCAATGTATTTCCACTTTATGACAAGTAAACAACCAATTTTGGCCAATGGGTTTATCATCTTTTGATCTCAACACTGCTCTGAGACTGGACTATTTGGGTCATGGTTTTGTAAGCTTTACATATTATCAAATATTAAGCTATCTCAAAAGTCTTTTATCCTACTTTTGGTATATTAGAGCGACCAAGCATTACAGTAAATACAATTATAGAAACACACTGTACATAGCTTAAGGTCACTTATCTAGTGACTTCAATAATCAAGAAACATAGATAAGAATCTGGAAGGAAGTAAAAATGACTTAGTGGAATATTTGCTTTGCTTATACAGATGCTACTTTGTCTTATCTTCATACAATCTAACAACATGTTCTAGCAGAATTCATTATCTTTTTGCCTGATTTCTATTAGTTTGTGAGCAATAAACTATGAAGGGGAGTAGAGCTACCAGTGGGAATAAGCACAATGGCAGCATCAGTGAGAGAAGAAACAGCCTAAAATGTACACAACAGGTATCAAAATTAAAGTGGACCAAACAGTTGGGAGCCAATATCGCTTTGCACACACCACTCAATACTCCCCAAAATATCATTCTAGGATACCATCCTGTGTGTAATGATGTCCAGAAGGGAGAGTTGAAAAAATTTCTTTGTAGAAACAGCCAAATGAGACAAGAGAAGAGCTTTAGAAATCATAAAGTGGGAATATAGGTGAAGTGTTCATTGTCTTAATTCTTACTTTTACTGTCTATGCTAAGTCTTGAGTTAACAATGAGACTGGCCAAAGTGTATGCCAGACAGCATCCAATCCAAGAGTTGGTTAATGAAAATGTCCTTCTAGTACCTGAACTATCAAGACAGAAAGCTATTCCCAGAGCACATGAACCAGTTTCTCTCCAGAAAGAGATTGACAGTGACATGCTTAAATAAATAAGACCGGGGTATCCTAAAGATCAAACTCACCCTGGGAGTCTGAACAGTTTACTTTTGTGACCCCATGGACTCTTTGCAACCCCATGGACTGTAGACCATCAGGCTCCTCTGTCCATGGGATTCTCCAGGCAAGAATATTGGAGTGGGTTGCCATTTCCTTCTCCAGGAAATCTTCCTGACCCAGGAATTGAATCCAGGTCTCCTGCATTGCAGGCAGATTCTTTACTGTCTGAGCCACGAGGGAAGCCCTGCACTTTCACCCTGAAGATCAAATTCACCCTGGAATCTGAGAAGTTTATTGGCCAGCACACTGGAGACTTAGGACAAACAGTTCTAATGCTCTGCAGGTGTAGAATTTTAAGTATTAGAGTTAGATTATAGACTTAGTTGAGCTAGTAAGGGGGAAAAAAACATTACCAGGGCTGTGTTTGGATTTTGATAAAGAGATTTACTGAGAACCTACAAGTTGCCAGGCATTATTCTGGGTACAGAAGACACTATAGTTAACAAAACCATCTTGCCTTCACGGCCTTGGATTCCAGTGAAGCAAATGTGGAACCTAAAAAACTTCCAGGGCAAAGGTTAACACAACAACAAAATCTCAGCAGCAACAAAAAAGACCTCTCCGCCAGGCATGTACCAGTTATTTTATATGAAGCCAAAGCAGGGACTTCAGCCATAGATGCCCATCAGGGGGCTGTGCTCTTCTGAGAAGCAGGCAAAAGGGCATAGTGGAGACTAGAGCACCCCAACCTCCTCTCGTAGGCATGACCACCTCTCAGCTTGTGGCAGCAGTGGGAACACATTGGCCTGTGTTAATGAACTTCCAGTTTCTCAAAGGCAGCCACAGATCTCATATGAAGAATACAAAAAGAAAGACTGTGAGGACAAAACCAAAACTGCCAGAGGTTTAGCCCTTGTCAGTCTGTGACCTTTGGTTTGCCCTGCAGCTCCTCAGGGCCAGTGACCCTGGCCATCTGGTCCACTGCTGTGTGACAGCTCTCAATGCACGGCTGAACTGAATTCCTACTAACCCTGGAGGACAGGTGATGTGATACAGATTTTCCAGGAAGGCCGCGGAGATCACCAGTGTCAGGGTTGGGGTGTGAAGCTTGGTCCATGTGCTCCTAAGCCCTATGCCTTGCACTAGAGCATCCTGGTGGGAAACTCCCATCCTAGGAAGTGCTCTCAGGCTAAGGCAATGAATATAAAGCTTTGGTCAATCACAGAAAAAAATGGCAGAGAACATAAACCTACTTTTATGTTTGGTACTTTGCCACCAACCTGTGGCTGCTGGGGCCAGAGATCAGCAGAAGAGAGATGTACAGAGGAGCGAGAGCACCCTGTCTGTGGGTCCTTTTGTTCATCCCTCGCTCCCTCCTTTCCTTTCCTGTGCCCCATGGTGTGAACCTGGTCCCTAACTGTGATCCCAATTTGATGAATTTAATACAGAGAAGTCATATGGACAGAAGCATATACAGAACAAAGACATCAGAAATACGGCCAGTTTAATACAACATTGTAAATGAACTTCAATATAAATTTATATTTATATAAATTTATACTTCAATTTAAATTAAACATTTAAAAACACTAATGAGGTAAGCCCTGGAGCAACTGAATTACATAAACTTTTGCCAGGATAACCCTGGATGAATCTGTAACTCACAATCCAAGATGCTAGCTCTGAGAAGCAACTCAGTGTGAAGGCAGGAAAAAGTTTAGAGTCAATAAAACCTTCACTAAGAAGAGTAAGTAACGACACAGAAAAATACTATGAAAAAATGTTGAATTAAAAAAATCAGACTATAAAATGCAACATACTTAGTAATTACAACCACGTTCATTCAACTTATGTGTATGAAGGATGTAGCTTCTCCTTGAGTTGACTTTGCTAATGTGACAAGTGGGGTGAGGAAGAGTGAAACAAAAACCTTCACTTAAGGCTCTGAAACTGGGATCTTATTTTCCCAAGATTTCCTGAGGGAAATGGAAAAGAGTGCACTGGGGCTGATGGTTGGGCCCCAGGCCACCCCAGGATTAAGCCTCTGTAACAAAGGCTGTCTCCAGCCTCCAGAGGAGTGTGCCCTGGAGGGCACTGATCTTATTCAGAGGGACAGCCTCAGCCCAGGGCACTTGTAATGGTTCCTTGGAACGGTCAGCAAATGAGAGTCACAGCAAGATCTCACCCACCCTCTGGCACAAAACATCATGTCAACTCTGACGGAGCCAATATTTATAGCTCCAGGCCAATCACTCATCTGGATCCTTAACTTGAATCATCTATGCTTCTACTCAGCACTTCCACTTGTTTGTCTAACTGGTGCCTCAAACTTAAAATGTGCCCAATGGCTCTGCATCCTTTCTTACCCCATGCTTACTCTTCACGTTGCCCCCCCATCTTGGTTCCATCCTTTACTTCTCTGCTTTTCATATCTCATGTCTGATCTCACAGCCAGTCTGTTGGCTCTGTGGTCAAAATATATCTAGAATCCAACCACCTCCCGCCACACCCAACATTAATATGGAAACCTGTCCACCTTCATATTTCACCAGGATTACTGGAGCAATCGCTCAGCTAAATCTTCCTACTTCCTCCCTTATCCTCTCTGGTCTGTCCTTAACAAAGCTACCAGTGTGATACTGTTAAAACCAATGTCAGATTTATCCCTCCTTAAGATTCTCCACCAGCTGCTCCATGACATTCAGAGCACAAGTTCTAAGCCAGCCCTTCTACAAAACCCTATGCTCTCCAACCCCTCCTAACCTCCAGCCATTTCTATGACTTCATCTGCTACTCTGCCCCTCATTCTCTCCACTCAAACCACACTAAATGGCAATGGACTTTATTGCCATCTGCCATACTGCACATTCACTTGTCTATCTGTCATGATGTGTGTATTCTCCCCACAGAGAAGGGGCCCCAGGAGGGCAGAGATTGTGCTCTGGTCCCTGCTGTATCTGGAATAGCACCTGGAACATAGTAAGTGCTCAATAAACAATTGACTGAACAAATGAATGATGAATGGATGAATAAAAGGACAGAGACAATTTTTTGCCATTAATATACTTATATATTCAAAACATATAATATATTGTAATTCAACTATACATCAATAAAAATAAATTTTAAAACTTAAAAACCTATATATCACATTATATATATTACAATATATACAATACATATATTAAAAACATATATATAGCACTATAAATTACAGAGGGGTACAACTGAATTATAACTCTGTTAAAAGATAAAAAAAACTGGCAAGTTACTCACCGGTGGCCCTGGAGATCCTTTGGCACCAGGAGGGCCTGGGGAACCTTTTTCTCCAAGCCACCCAGGGAGCCCCAAGTCTCCCTTACTCCCTTGCCTCCCAGGAGGCCCTGGAGGGCCTGATGGGCCCATGGGACCAGGCTGGCAGGCACAGAGCCCTGAGCTCCCTAGACAGAGGATAAAAGGCAGCTTTGTTATATTTCCTGAATGAAATCCCAATAAAGTCCTTACTATACAAAACCAATAGTGTGAATAAGAACAAAAAGGGTCTGATGCACACAATTCTTATCGCAGACAACTGACAACATGTGATGGGGGAGGGGTACAGAGCATGATGTGGAGGTAGCTATGGTCTATGTGGGTGGACATATTGTTTCTAGACAATGGGGTGTTCTGTGTCTTAAAAAATTCACCCTGGTAAAATCAAAGGGAAAAGCTAATGCTGAACTCTATTGCAGAAACTTTGAAAGTAAGAAAATTTCTTATTTTTAAAAGTTTAGATAGCTCTTATTTGGATCCTACTTAGAAAAAAAACCTCTTAATTTGGTTCCTGCTGAAAAAACAACAATTAAAATTGGTTAGAGTATAAACTTTGAACATTTAAAGAATCCAAATAAAATATGTAAAGAGGATTATTGAACGCATATCACAGTTGATAATTCACTAAATGCATTTTCTACTCATCAGGATTTTTAGTCTAAAAAATACCATTAGGATAATCAAATTGCTCAGCTCTCATACCTGCCTGACTCTGTTAGCCAAAAACACACCAAACAATTTAGAGTGTAGAAACAGAGAGCTAGAGGCATTTGGTGAATCTAGGAAAGATGGGACCCACAGAGAGAAATTGAAATTGAAGATCAAAACTGTCCTATCTCTGCTTTTTTCAAGGAATTGAGAGGATCTCATGGAAAAGAGTCACCACTTTGAGACAAATCTCATGGCAGATAAATGTCTCCTTTATACTCTAAAATATGGATTTGACTTTTTGGCAAGGTCTAATCACGTCACAAGCACACAATGAGTTAGGTAGTCACAGGGTAACTAAAGGGAGTAAAAAACCTAAATGAAAGGCCACACTGTACATATCATATAATGCCTCCCAACCCTCCACTGCTGTTTTTTTTCTAGAAATTCTACTTGGAGGAATACTTGCCTTTTTCTCCTTTGGAGCCTCGTCTTCCTGGAGGACCCACTTTGCCTTTTATTCCTTGTGGTCCGGGTTGCCCAACAGTACAATATACAACTTCACAGTGGGATAGGGGAGTGCAGAGAGAATCACACAATTTTTGTGAATACCTACTAGCAAACAAGTAGAAGTGTCTCTCATACTTCAATCATCCCCTTACCCCTATTCTTTCTTCCACTCCTTTCTTAAAATTCTTTCTCTCTGATATAAGAATATGTACACAAATAGACCATACAGTTGTCTTAGCAAGCTTCTGGTACCATAACCATTGATTAAAACCATCCCTAATCTCAGCCCTAATTTAGTGGATTGTAGGGTAAGGTAGGGAATAAAAAAACAAACAAATATACCAAAACAAAACAAATAAAGTAAGAATCAGTGTATGGCACAGATCATTTTCCCCCATTCAATTATCAATAATTACCTAATAAAGAAAGCATAAAGCAGAGTTTGTAAAAGCAAAAATTCAGAGATATCTGATCAAAGATGACAGATAAAGTACAAACAGTAAGTTCCTTGTTCTCTCCAAACAGACAGTAAAAGAATATTATAAAAAGACAGAATTCTTTAAGACAAAGAAACAACAAGAGAAAGGAAACAACAGCAAAAAAAAAAAAAAAAAAGTAAAAAGATTTAGCAGATTTTAAAAAGCTGAACTCCAAGCAGGCTGTAGGGGAAGCAGAAAAAGAGCATAGCCGACTGAAAAATCTCTCCTAAAGTTCAGGCATTGGTACCTCCGAAGCAGAATGACAGTGAGGACCCACATAGGCTGACTGGTCAAAGAAACAGCTAAATAGTTAAGAACTCTTTCTTAAAAATTGCAGCAGGAAAAAATAAACTCCCTCAAATAAGAGAAAACAGACAATACAATAAGAAGAAATCTTTAAAAAATAAACTATATAGTTTAAAAAGCAGACAAAGGAAGGCATTTCATCCCTGAGACATGAACAAGCTGCTGCAAAAAGACACATTAAGAGAGAACAACACCAACAACAAAATTCTCAGAAATTAAAAAAAAAGGTTATTAAAGCAGAAATTTCAAAATTCAGAAGCAGAGTTGGAATATGGAGTTGAGGAAGTCTATCAGAAAGTGTAAGGAAAAATAAAAAGATGAAGATAATAGGTGAAGATTTGAAAAAGAGAGGTATAGGATTGATTCTGAAACAGACAAATATATTGTGTCCAGAAATAGAAAGCAGAGGGAAAAATCACAGAATATTTTGAAAAAAATTACTTCAAGACATTTTTCCAGAAATGAGGGATTTGTGTTCAATTGAAACTGCTCTGAGTGCCTGCAAATTTACCCACACTGAGGTAAATCACTGTGAAATTTATGGACATTGAATACAAAGAAAAATTCCTAGAAGCTTTCAGAGAAAAAAGAGACTTTAAACAAAGGATCAACTATCTAAAGATTATTGAACTTCTTAGTAAAAACACTAAAAAAAAAAAAAGAAAGATAGAAAGGAAAATGCCTTCAAAAACCTGAAGGAAAAAATGATTGCAACCTACAATTTTATATTCAACCAAACTATCAATCAAATTTCACAGTAGAATAAAGATATTTCAAATATCCCAAATTTATACACTTTCTCACAAAGCATAATGAAAGAGTAAACCAACAGACGAGGCTGAAGAAAGAAGGTAAAACCACTAGACCATTCAAGTATGACCTAAATCAAATCCCTTACAATTATACAGTGGAAGTGACAAATAGATTCAAGGGATTAGATCTGATAGAGTGCCTGAAGAACTATGGATGGAGGTTTGTAATGTTGTACAGGAGGCTATGATCAAAACCATCCCCAAGAAAAAGAAATTCAAAAAGGCAAAATGGTTGTCTGAGCAGGCCTTACAAATAGCTGAGAAAAGAAGAGAAGTGAAAGGCAAAGGAGAAAAGAAAAGATATATCCAATTGAATAGTTCTAAAGAATAGCAAGGGGAGATTAAAAAAAAGCCTTCCTCAGTGATCAATCCAAAGAAATAGAGGAAAACAAAAGAATGGGAAATACTAGAGATCTTTTCAAAAAAATCAGAGATACAAGGGAAACTTTTATGCAAAGATGGGCACCGTAAAGGACAGAAATGGTATGGACCTAACAGAAGCAGAAGATATTAAGAAGAGGTAGCAAAAATACACAGAAGAACTATACAAAAAAGATCTTAATGACCTAAAAAACCAAGATGGTGTGGTCACTCACCTAGAGCCAGACAACCTAGAATGCAAAGTCAAGTGGGCCTTAGGAAGCATCACTATGAACAAAGTTATTGGAGGTGATGGAATTCCAGTTGAGCTATTTCAAATCTTAAAAGACGACGCTGTGAAAGTGCTGCACTCAATATGCCAGAAAATTTGGAAAACTCAGCAGTGGCCACAGGACTGGAAAAGGTCAGTTTTCATTCCAATCCCAAAGAAAGTAAATGCCAAAGAATGCTCAAACTACCACACAATTGCATTCATCTCACATGCTAGCAAAGTAATGATCAAAATTCTCTAAGCGAGGCTTCAACAATACATGAACTGAGAACTTCCAGATGTTCAAGCTGGTTTTAGAAAAGGCAGAATAACCAGAGATCAAATTGCCACTATCTGTTGGATTATCAAAAAAGCAAGAGAGTTCCAGAGAAACATCTACTTCTGCTTTATTGACCACGCCAATGCCTTTGTCTGTGTGGATAACAGCAAACTGTGAAAATTCTTCAAGAGATGGGAATACCAGACCACCTGACCTGCCTCCTGAGAAACCTGTATGCAGGTCAGGAAGCAACAGTTAGAACTGGACATGGAACAATGGACTGGTTCCAAATTGGGAAAGGAGTATGTCAAGGCTGTATACTGTCACCCTGCTTTTTTAACTTATATGCAGAGTACATCATGAGAAATGTGAGACTGGATGAAGCACAAGCTGGAATCAAGATTGCTGAGAGAAATATCAATAACCTCATATATGCAAATGATATCACCCTTCTGCTTGAAAGCAAAAAGGAACAAGAGCCTCTTGATGAAGGTGAAAGAGGAGAGTGAAAATACTGGCTTAAAATTCAGCACTCAGAAAATGAAGATCATGGCATCCAGCCCCATCACTTCATGGTAAATAGATGGGGAGACAGTGGAAACAGTGACATACTTTATTTTCCTGGGCTCCAAAATCACTACAGATGGTGACTGCAGGCATTAAATTAAAAGATGCTTACTCCTTGGAAGAAAATCTATGACCAACCTAGACAGTGTATAAAAAAGCAGAGACATTACTTTGCCCACAAAAATCCATCTAGTCAAAGCTATGGTTTTTCCAGTGGTCATGTACGGATGTGAGAGTTGGACTATAAAGAAAGCTGAGTGCTGAAGAATTGATGCTTTTGAACTGTGGTGTTAGAGAAGACACTTGAGAGTCCCTTGGACTGTAAAGAATCAAACCAGTCAATCGTAAAGGAAATCAGTCCTAAATATTCATTAGAAGGATTGATGCTGAACCTGAAGCTCCAATACTTTGGCCACCTGATGTGAAGAACTGACTCATTGGAGAAGACCCTGATGTTGGAAAAGATTGAAGGCAGGAGGACAAAGGATGAGATGGTTGGATGGCATCACCGACTCAATGAACATGAGTTTGAGCAAGCTCTGGGAGCTGGTGATGGACAGGGAAGCCTGGTGTGCTGCAGTCCATGGGGTCACAAAGAGTCAAATATGACTGAGCAACTGAACTGAACTGAAAGCGACCAAAGAAATATATGAGTTGTGGGGAAAAAGGAACCCAAAGAAAGAGAGGCAGAGACAGACAGACAGGTAGAGACACAATATGTAGGATAACGATGAAGGAAGATCTCAAGGCAGGGTCTTAGCATCAGCTTTTGAAATTGTAACCTGACCTAACTTGAACAGTCATAAAGCTCCAGAAGAGACTTATTCAAAGAGATAATACTGGTAATGAGTTAGAATGCATGATTAAGAGATTTATACAATTTTCGATAATTTGAGGTTGAATTAGCAATAAGTATATTGAAAACCAAGCAAACACACAAAAAAGAATGTTAAGACAATTATTAACTAAATGCCATGCTGGGAAAGTACAAGAGTAATATATATTATTATATGAATAAACCAATGAATAACATTTATATAATCTTTCAGTATAGATACTGAATATTTAACTAAAATAATGATGATAACTGTATTGATAGGTTGTAGAAATAGAAAACGTGCATGTGTGGCAAGGAAAGAGGGACATTCATCTGTGGACAGGAAAGTCAAACAATATTGCTCAAACTGAAAAATCAAGAAATAGCGACACATGTTTGCTAAATGGTCATAAAAGACAAATAACAGAAGATTCAGCTAACTGTGTGGAAATAATTGCCCCTGGGATGGACAGAATAGGAGACTCTGGGATGGTTATGTTTCACAAAAGGCTTTATAGAGCTGTTTGACTCTTAAGTCTGGTCTGCATATGACTCATAAAAATAAAAACTATATTAAAAAAATAAAAACTGTGTTCATTTACAAAATTCTATCATCACACTTAAATTCTCAACCAAACATTTTCACATTCTTTAATTGATGTGGTAGGTCAATATCAGTTGACGTTTTTGAATTGTTAATAACACTAACTTGGCTTATGAAATATTAGACAACCTTTAAAAAATTTGGAAAGTCACATTTTCTGTATGATACTGCAAATATCAAATGCAACATAAATGTTATGAAATGTGAATGCAGAGCACTTTACCATCTGATCCCGGAGGTCCCGGCAGTCCCGGCACTCCAGGCAGCCCAGTTGGTCCCTGGTTGCCTGGTTTTCCTGGAGCAGAATCAGCTCTTCCAGGAACCCCAGCTGCCCCTGGAAATCCTGGATGACCAGGAAACCCTCGTGGCCCAGGAGGTCCCGTCATGCCTCCAAGAGAAATCAAGAATGAAAACCACATATACTCAGATAATCTCACATTAATACTCTCAAAATATTTTTCTGTGTAAGAAATAAAAATCAGTGCATCTTTCTTAGGCTGTGGAATTTTTTTAAGGAAAAAAAATTGTAGTTTAAAAATAACCGAGTATCCCAGCCATCAAAATGCCTCAACTCCTTTGAAACAAGAACACAAGTGGTAATAAGAAAGATTTGGGGAATCAAATTTTCTTTTTGTCCATTCTTTGGAATTATTGGGAAAGTAGTATATATTATTTAATTAAATTTACTTTTAAAATCTTTCCACCTTGATATTTTGATAGAACATACCTGAACAAACATATCAACACATTCAGTGAATTAAAACATGAGCTCACAGAAAAACAAATACTATATGATATCAGTTATACATGGGATCTAAAAAATACAGCGAACTACTGAATATAAAAAAAGGGAAGCAGATTCAAAGACATAAAGAACAAATTAGTAGTTACTGGTGGGGAGAGGAGAGGGGGAATACTGGGGTAGGGAGCAACAGACTATTATGTATAAAATAAGCTACAAAGATACATTGTACAAAATGGAGAATATAGCCAATATTTTATAATAACTATAACTGGAGCATAATCCTTAAAATTGTGAAGCACTATACTTGCCCCTTGGAAGAAAAGTTATGACCAACCTAGACAGCATGTTAAAAAGCAGAGACATTACTTTGCCCACAAAGGTCCGTCTAATCAAAGCTATGGTTTTTCCAGTGGTCATGTATGGATGTGAGAGTTGAACTATAAAGAAAGCTGAGCACTGAAGAGTTGATGCTTTTGGACTGTGGTGTTGGAGAAGACTCTTAAGAGTCCCTTGGACTGCAAGGACATCCAACCAGTCCACCCTAAAGGAAATCAGTCCTGAATACTCATTGGAAGGATTGATGCTGAAACTGAAACTCCAATACTTTGGCCACCTGGTGCAAAGAACTAACTCATTTGAAAAGACCTTGATGCTGGGAAAGATTGAAGGCGGGAGGAGAAGGGGATGACAGAGGATGAGATGGCTGGATGGCATCACCAACTCAATGGACACGAGTTTGAGTAAACTCCAGGAGTTGCTGATGGAGAGGGAGGCCTGGCGTGCTGCAGTCCATGGGGTTGCAAATAGTCGGACACGACTGAGCTGACTGACTGACTGATACTGTACACCTATAACTTATAATATTGTACAGCAACTATACTTCAATAAAATTTTTAAATAAGGAGAAAATAAAGAGGTAATGCATTAAATCATACAGATAGGCGTCTATGTGTGTGTGTTAGTCACTCAGTCATGTCTGACACTTTGTGACCCCACGGACTATAGTCTGCCAGCTTCCTCTGTCCATGGGATTCTCCAGGCAAGAATACTGAAGTAGGTTGCCATTTCCTTCTCCAGGGGATCTTCCTGACCCAGGGATCGAACCCAGTTATCTTGCATTGTAAGTGGATGCTCTACCATCTGAACTCTTAGGGTAGCCCTTAGATAGGTATCTAGTATATAATTTTAAAGTGAAAGTGGAGAGTGTAAAAGTTGGCTTAAAGCTCAACATTCAGAAAACGATCATGGCATCCGGTCCCATCACTTCATGGGAAATAAATGGGGAAACAGTGGAAACAGTGTCAGACTTTATTTTTTGGGGCTCCAAAATCACTGCAGATGGTGACTGCAGCCATGAAATTAAAAGATGCTTACTCCTTGGAAGGAAAGTTATGACCAACCTAGATAGCATATTCAAAAGCAGAGACATTACTTTGCCAACAAAGGTCCATCTAGTCAAGGCTATGGTTTTTCCTGTGGTCATGTATGGATGTGAGAGTTGGACTGTGAAGAAGGCTGAGCACCAAAGAATTGATGCTTTTGAAGTGTGGTGTTGGAGAAGACTCTTGAGAGTCCATTGGACTGCAAGGAGATCTAACCAGTCCATTCTGAAGGAGATCAGCCCTGGGATTTCTTTGGAAGGAATGATGCTAAAGCTGAAACTCCAGTACTTTGGCCACCTCATGCGAAGAGTTGACTCATTGGAAAAGACTCTGATGCTGGGAGGGATTGGGGTCAGGAGGAGAAGGGGACGACAGAGGATGAGATGGCTGGATGGCATCACTGACTCGATGGACGTGAGTCTGAGTGAACTCCAGGAGTTGGTGATGGACAGGGAGGCCTGGCGTGCTGCGATTCATGGGGTCACAAAGAGTCGGACACGACTGAGCGACTGATCTGATCTGACGAGAAGGCAATGGCAACGCACTCCAGTCCTCTTGCCTGGAAAATCCCATGGACAGAGGAGCCTGGTAGGCTGCAGTCCATGAGGTCGCTAAGAGTTGGACACGACTGAGCGACTTCACTTTCACTTTTCACTTTCATGCATTGGAGAAGGAAATGGCAACCCACTCCAGTGTTCTTGCCTGGAGAATCCCAGGGACGGGGGAGCCTGGTGGGCTGCCGTCTATGGGGTCGCAGTGTCGGACACGACTCAAGCGACTTAGCAGCAGCAGCAGCAGGAGAATTTAATGAGAAAATTAGTGTTGCCTTTTAGATACTAAAATGTGATATTTGGGCATGCTTGTAATATGCATCACAGAAAGCAATGGCACCCCACTCCAGTACTCTTGCCTGGAAAATCCCATGGACAGAGGAGCCTGGTAGGCTGCAGTCCATGGGGTCGCTAGAGTCAGACACGACTGAGCGACTTCACTTTCACTTTTCACTTTCACGCATTGGAGAAGGAAATGGCAACCCAGTGTTCTTGCCTGGAGAATCCCAGGGACAGGGGAGCCTGATGGGCTTCCATCTATGGGGTCGCATAGAGTCAGACATGACTGAAGCGACTTAGCAGCAGCAGCAGCGGCAATAATATGCTTATATGGAGATAGCCTTCTAATCTTTTATGCTCAAATTAAATGGGGAGCATACTTTCTTAACACAGCCAAAAAATTGGACTCATATAATTATCTATATAGAGGTAATATACTATAACCATGTAGGTTTGTGGAAAGCATAGAGATGCTAGATTTGAACCTGGCCTCTGTCTCTCTAGCCACAGGAACCAAAGTAGGTTATGTAACTTATTTAATTCTCTACATCTTCCTCAGAGGCTTCTAATAAGGATGAAACAACATAATCCACATAAGGACCTTAATGTATAGGGACTGGCTATAGGAAGTTCTCAGCAAAGGATTGGAAGTTCAGGGGAGGTCAAAGTAATGCAGGAGCAGCTGAATCCTGCCCCTCCTCCTTGATACCCTACTCACCCACCCCATACTGACAGCTTTGGCTTCAAAACAGCCAGAAGCCCTCATATGATAGCAACCACTTCTATCTGCTTCATCCTAAGCACAGCTAGTACCAGAATCTCTCAGATGGAAGATGGTCATTATTAAAGATGGCGTCCTGGTAGCTCTCACTTCTCATGCTCTTGCAGAACCCTGACAGCCTCCTAGAAAGAAGTGGAGGTCCCTCTTCCCTGCAATGTGGCAGCCTTTGGTGACTGAACTAATCAAGTATGGCGGGAGTGACGCTGTATGGCTTCCCAGGCCAGATTATTAAAGAAGATTCAGGTTCTGCCTTGTGAGCTGAAATGCTTGGGACTGGAGTCCTGAACCACCATGGAAGCAATATTATCACCCAGTAGCCACCATGCTGTAAGGAAGTCTAAGTTAAGTGCAGAGCCACATAGCAAGGTTTGAGACTATATGAGAGACGAATGAGAGAGATGTCTGGCCAGTCCTCATGTTTCTGTTCCAGCTAGTCTACAGCTATGAGTGAGTGAGTGAAGTTGCTCAGTCATGTCCAACTCTTTGTGACCCCATGGACTGTAGCCTACAAGGCTCCTCTGTCCATGGAATTTTCCAGGCAAGAGGACTGGAGTGGGTTGCCATTTCCTTCTCCAGGGGCCTTCCCAACCCAGGGATCAAACCCGGGTTTCCTGTATTGCGGGCAGATGCTTTACAGTCTGAGGCATCAGGGAAGTCCCTAGTCTACAGCTATAACTAGATGAAAATCTTTGCTCTGGAATCACTTGGGTTAATGCCTCCTGAATTCCTGAACCATGGAAAGAGTGAAGGGTATATACTGAATGTTGGGGTTACTTGTTTAGCAACAGACAATTGGAACCCCGTTTGTCATCAGTAATGTAGCACCCAAAGTAAATAGATGGCTTTCATTCTTGTGTGCATATGTGCTGAGGCTTTACATATATTTTCAGACATTAGCTTTACTCCTCAGTTCAGTTCAGTTCAGTTCAGTTGCTCAGTCGTGTCCGACTCTTTGTGACCCCATGAATCGCAGCACGCCAGGCCTCCCTGTCCATCACCAACTCCTGGAGTTTACTCAAACTCATGTCCATAGAGTGGTGATGGCATCCAGCCATCTCATCCTCTGTTGCCCCTTCTCCTCCTGCCCCCTATCCCTCCCAGCATCAGAGTCTTTTCCAATGAGTCAACTCTTCGCATGAGGTGGCCAAAGTACTGGAGTTTCAGCTTTAGCATCATTCTTTCCAAAGAACACCCAGGACTGATCTCCTTTAGAATGGACTGGTTAGATCTCCTTGCAGTCCAAGGGACTCTCAAGAGTCTTCTCCAACACCACAGTTCAAAAGCATCAATTCTTCGGTGCTCAACTTTCTTCACAGTCCAACTCTCACATGCATACATGACTACTGGAAAAACCATAGCCTTGACTAGCCGGACCTTTGTTGTCAAAGTAATGTCTCTGCTTTTGAATATGCTATCTAGGTTGGTCATAACTTTCCTTCCAAGGAGTAAGTGTCTTTAAATTTCATGGCTGCAGTCACCATCTGCAGTGATTTTGGAGCCTAAAAAAATAAAGTCTGACACTGTTTCCACTGTTTCCCCATCTATTTCCCGTGAAGTGATGGGACCGGATGCCATGATCTTCGTTTTCTGAATGTTGAGCTTTAAGCCAACTTTTTCACTCTCCTCTTTCACTTTCATCAAGAGGCTTTTGAGTTCCTCTTCACTTTCTGCCATAAGGGTGGTGTCATCTGCATATCTGAGGTTATTGATATTTCTCCTGGCAATCTTGATTCCAGCTTGTGCTTCTTCCAGCCCAGCATTTCTCAACAACTTGTAAAGGTTGAACCTTATAGATAAGGCACAGTAAATTTAGGCCCAGTATAAGAAATGCTAATAATAGCTAACATAGTGAGTCTGTATGCCAAGTTGTATTCTAAAAACTATACATATTACTTCTTTCAACTGTAACAAGAACTCAGTTTTCTAGATGGGAAAACTGAGGAACAGAGAGGTTTAATAAGTGCCTAAGATTACACAGCTTGTAAGCACTAGAACATGAAACATTGTTCAGTTCAGTTCAGTTCAGTTGCTCAGTCATGTCCGACTCTTTGCAACCCCATGAACCGCAGCACACCAGGCCTCCCTGTCCATCACTATCTCCTGGAGTCCACCCAAACCCATGTCCATTGAGTCAGTGATGCCATCCAACCATCTCATCCTCTGTTGTCCCCTTCTCCTCCTACCCGCAATCTTTCCCAGCATCAGAGTCTTTTCAAATGAGTCAGCTCTTCGCATCAGTTGGCCAAAGAAATGTTGTTAGTTCACTGTATAAACATGTAACTTTTCCACCGCACTACATTGATTGTGAACGTTGGGATTCAATCATAGGTGTTTGATTCCAAAACTTCATGGTAAATACTATAGATGATTATAAAACTGAATAGGTATAATAAAGGCTACATACATGGGTGTCCTTAAAACAAAATGAACATGTACTCCTATGGACTTGGTTGCCATCTTGTCTTTATAACGTTCCTTAGACCTGACTTAGAATGAACCTGAATGCTACCTGCTTGCTGTCTCACCCTAGGGCTAGGGAAAAAGCTCAACCAGCTTCCAACAGGGAGAATGGGTTACAGTGTACTGCACACTGCAGCCTCAATCACCCACCGACAGGACACAATATCAGTGAAGCTGTGGCCAGCATTAAGACCTTTTTTTTTTTTTTTTTTCAAAAGAAAAGAATGGAATAGAAACAGGAGTGTCTCATATACTCCACAGATATTATTTTGTGAGATTTGTGTTTCAACCATATGTATTTATGGATACATATATGTGCATGATGTAATGTAAATACTATACCATATAAAATTACAGCTTACTATGGGTTGAAGTCCAAATATGGGTTAATTCTTTTTTTAAAGATTTTTGGGATAAAGAGGCTTCTTGTTATACTTGGTTTGAAATTCCCTAGAGACATGTGTTACTTACTCCCACTGGGTTTTTATTTCAATCTGCTGGAAGCACTATTTTATTATAAACAAGCCTGAAAGGAGAAATGTAAGATGAGAGCCTAGTACCTCCTGACTGAGAGAGTAGTCTATATGATTTATACAGTCCTGGGTCAATTAAACCACGGCTACAATGTCTAAAGAGTAAATGAACTAAACAAAGCTTTATTTACTGACTTTGCGGTCATCAGACTCTCCCAAGTGAAAGCCAGCTTCGTGGAAGATTAAACAAGAACTCTGTAGTTCACGGTTGAATATCTCAGAAAATTTTTTACTCCTCAGGAAATGTAACTTGAGACAGATTGAATAAAATTACATTTATTCCAGACTTTTCTCCTCACATGTTTAATCAATTCTCCTGGGTTCACAGAATGAAAATACCCTGTAAACTTCTTTTCCTAATATCACTGAGACTATTAACTAAGATAGCACTTGAAGGAGTTGAAAGTCCTTGTGTCAATAGGATTGTTTCTCAGGCTTTTCACCAAATATGACCATGAGCCATAGGGTTTTTCTGTGGGGGATGAGACTGTTGTTTTTTGGTGTGGAGGGAAGGGAGGAGAAAACTGTGGCTTTTTGTTATTATTATTCACTAAGTGTGAATCAAAATCCTACTTTTTAATTCACAATTTGTATTTCCACATTTCATACAGAATATTTAAGTTGGGGACTAGGTGGATAAAACTAAATTTTAACAACTATATATCCATAGGGAAAGCCTTCCAAGAAGGTGGTAAAAACATGAAGACACACGCTAATCCTAGCAGTAGTTTCGAAATCTTATCTGCATGTAGTAATCTTGTGGGAGGGCTTCCCCAGTAGCCCTCGTGGTAAAAAACTCTTGTGCCAATGCAGGAGACGTAAGAGATGTGTGTTCAATCTGTGGGTCAGGAAGATCCCCTGGAGAAGGAAATGGCAACCCACTCCAGTATTCTTGCCTGGAGAATCCCAAGGACAGAGGAACTTGTGGATTACTGTCCAAAGGGTCGCAATGAGTTGGACACCACTGAAGCTACTTAGCATGCATGCAATCTTGTGGGAAGCCCATTACACATAGATGCTTCTTATCACACCCCTGAGATAGTGACTGAATATTTCTGAGCAGCAGTCTAGGAACCTGGATTTTCTCCAATTAATGAGTCAATTGGTTTGAGTTCTATGCTTCTTAATCCTAGCTGTGCATTAGAAGTAGGGTGACGATTTTATAACAGTAGATGCCTGGGTGCATCCATCCCCCCAAAAGAGTCTGACATTCCTAGTCTGGGTAGGCTCAGCCATCAGTATTTTTGAAACAATCCTAAGATGAGTTGGGCTTTGCCAGTGGCACAGAAGTAAAAGAGTTTGCGTGCAATGCAGGAGATGCAATAGGAGCCACAGGTTCAATCCCTGGGTTGGGAAGATCCCCTGGAGAAGGAGATGGCAACCCACTCCAGTATTCTTCCCTGGAGAATCCCATGGACAGAGGAGCCAAGGAGGCTACAGTCCATGGGGTCACAAAGAGTCAGATGCAGCTTCATGACTAAACAACAAGATGATTTTAGTATCAGCTAGAATGGAGAACCCCTGGTGTGGAGGAGGATGTAGCAAACCTGAGCTGTAAAAGCCAGGGGATTCATACCTGGACAGGCTTCCCCTGGTCGACCTGGGGCACCAGGAGGACCACGTGGTCCAACAGCCCCTGTTTCTCCATAGCGGCCGGGGTGCCCTGGATCCCCTGGAGGGCCTGCCAAAAATAATGACATCATGTATACAGCAAACATATGTATACATTAGAAAATTCATGCACAATTACTTTTTGGGAGGCTTGCTCAAGTACAACTGGGAGATGGTTTTGCAGTTTCTCATCACATTTAAAACGCAGTATTTTAGACCCTCCCTGACAGACACGTGAAGTTGAAGTAGTGCTGAATTTGTCATTGGTTGAGGCTGCCTTCTTCCTGGAGGCAGCATTGTGGCAGGTCTTAGTCAAATGGTTTTAAATGTGTTTAGCAATTAAAATACCTACTTTCTGAAAGGTAACATAATAAAAATCCCAGCAGGCAGTTTACACACTAACATAAAATTTGATGTCTTATGCTGATAGAGATGATCAAGATGTACATCTCTATTAGCACTTGTATAATTTATACATTATGAAGCCAATACTTTGGCCACCTGATGCGAAGAGCTGACTCATTTGAAAAGACTCTGATGCTGGGAAAGACTGAAGGCAGGAGAAGGGGACGGCAGAGGATGAGATGCTCCATAGCATCACTGACTCAATGGACATGGACTTGGGCAAACTCCAGGAGATGCTGAGGGGCAGGAAGGCCTGGTGTGCTGCAGTCCATGGGATTGCAAAGTGTCAGACACAACTTAGCGACTGAACAACAACAACAATTACGCATACATGGTAAAGTTCATAGATTTAGCCCACCTAGTATATAAAGTACAGAAAGAGTGGACCAAACTCTTCTTTCAGGACAACTTAAATCCCATTTCAGCATAATTGATAGAGAAGTCAAATGGAACACAAACCTTTGAGTGGAAGAGATGGAGTTACCAAAACCCCTGGTGGTCCTGGGTGCCCTCGGTCTCCAGGATCTCCCTGAAATCATTCATTCATTCACTTTTCTTAGAAATATTAAAATTCTTCTCCTGTTTCCTGGCACTAAGTAAATATTAGAAGGGCCAAGAGTACATTTGTATAAGAAATAAAGCCTGTAGGCTGACCAGAGAAATAAATAACTCATGATGTTCTAAGAGGAACAAATATAAGTAACCTCCTACCTATAAGCAGAAGTAAACAACCAGCTAACAAAGTTCTCCCTAAAGAAAAATATATCCAAATTCCAAAAATGATTCCATGCCCATTGACTAGATACCTCTGAAGCCATGGAATTTCTTCTATCTATAATAAGCATTAATGTCTAATTTGGCACTCTAGGACAAATGGTTTCTTTGCCTATAGCATCTGAACCTACACTTTTTTTTTGCAGCAAATTTTGTCCCTCCTTAATTGTGTCATCTCAATGCCACCATGGCTTGTCCCACACAAGTGTTGAAGGTGAGGTCAGAGGTTACAAAGGAAAGAATAACTTTAGTGGTGGTCAAAGCAGAGTTCTCCACAGGTCCCTCTGTTTTGAGTCATGATACTATATGATCCCTAAGGAATTTTTGAAACTTTCAGTACTTTTCATCTGCTTCAAAAAGATCAATTCACAAATGTAAAATATAATAATTACAACATGCATTAAAATAATATATGCAAAATTGACATTTAAAAAATGATATTTTGAAATACTTTAAAAATAAATTAGATAGCATAAGGGGTATAAGCTGTTATTAGATTGTACTCAAATAGGCTCACTTTTTTACCTTTGGGCCAAGAAATCCAAATGACCCAGGATCTCCAAACAGTCCTGGTTCCCCCTACAAGTAACAAAAAGCATGCCTTTTTTTAAAAAAAAATGTGATTTTGACATTTTATCTCATTGACAAATTATCTCATTCTCATTTTATCTGAATGACACATGCTCCCTGAGATTCTATATAAAATCTTAACACTGTTTTAGGTTGCATCAGAGAGTTTTGTGCTCTAGTTTTTGCACCCACAGCAAAATTATATAATTTATAAAATAAATGTGTTTCCTCTACTGTGTATGAGTCTGTATGTCCTGGTACAACTTTTGAATGATACTGAATTGCATCTACTAATGAAAATGTATTTATCATCTCTGTAATGGTATACATTTACCTTTAATCCTGGAAAACCTGGAGATCCATAGGAACCAGGGTCCCCCTAATAAATTCACAAAAATCAACACAAGCAAAGTTAAATAAAAATACATAAACCAATTCAGTGAATCATTTTTCACCTTATGAGATTGCTTTTGGGATTTTTAATCATGCCTACAAAGATAACTGAATAAAGGAAATAAACATAAAAGAGATTCCATTTCTTTACAACATTTGCTATTTTAATTACTCTTTAATACTATTTAAAAAAATCATGTCCTCTCCAGTGATATAAATTAAGAATATAGTTTTGTTGTTTTTATTGCTCTTCCACTTTAATTTATTTAATGTAATGCTTTCACTGAGCTAAATATCTTTGAATATTGCAATATAATTTGTCTGGAGATTAATAGTTGCTCTATGCATTATCAGCAATAAAAATTACTATGGAAGTCAATATTGCCTCATTAAGTACTAAATCTGGAGTCAAATAAACTCAGTGTCCATGCCTGTTGGGGTCTGGCCCTCATCATGACTCTGTGAATGGGGATCCCATTAGCAACAGATATGGAGATGTTGAGGCCTGATGCTGTACTTTTTTTTTTTTTCTAGCTACTATCCATAGATCAGTACTTTCTTTTGTCAAATAGGCTTAACTGAACAATTCCAAGCTACAATCACACTGACACTGAGCCAGTGAGAAAATGTCATGATCCCATTTTTGTTATTGTTTAGCTCTAAGTTGTGTACAACTCTTTGCAACCCCATGGACTGCAGCACACCAGGCTTCCCTGTCCTTCACTACCTCCCGGAGTTTGCTCAAACTCATGTCCATTGAGTCAAGGATGCCATCCAACCATCTCATCCTCTGTCACTCCCTTCACCTTTGCCCTCAATTTTTCCCAGAATCAGGGTCTTTTCCAATGAGTTAACTCTTCACATCAGGTGGTCAAAGTATTGGAGCTTCAGCTTCGGTATCAGGCCTTCCAATGAATATTCAGAGTTGATTTTCTTTAGGATTGACTGATTTTCTTTAGTATTGACTACTATTGATCTCCCTGTAGTCTAAGGGACTCTCAAGAGTCTTCTCCAACACCACAGTTCAAAAGCATCAATTCTTCAGTGCTCAGTCTTCTTTATGGTCCATCACTCACATCTGCATATGATTACTGGAAAAATCATAGCTTTGACCATGATCCCATTACTTCCTGCCAATTCTCCCATCTTTTGCTTGCCTGTTTTATCCAAATGATGTGCACAGAAGGGATGCTCTTGGGCTCTTAGCTATCACACAATTCTTGCTGAGCAAAAACATAGTACTCCTCTTTGAGAAAATCTCCACTTTTGAGCTCTCAGAATTATTGATTGAATCTTATAAAAATGTGAAAGAGAAATGCCTCCAAACTCACTGAAGTTAAACAAAGCATGAAAGAGCCTTACCCGAGGTCCTGGAAACCCAGGAATCCCTTTCTCTCCTTTTCTTCCAATACCAGGCTCTCCCTTAAAGACATAACAACATTTAGAGGGGTTTAAGCAACCATATTTCAGCAATACGGAATGCAAAAACAAAATAAGAAATAAAAATTACTGCCATAAGCTTAAAGAAAATGAATATTTTGGAATAGTATTCCTACATGATTATGATAAAATAGTGAAAAATTCTAGTAACAGATCAGCATTTAAAGCAAGGATAATAACCAAGTAAAATTTTTAAAAATGAAGATAGTACATCATACAAATTTTTTTAACATTATTTGAATAAATTACCCTGGGTCCCGGTGGTCCAGGAGGTCCAGTCATTCCAGGCATTCCTTTAATACCCTAAAATTTACAAAGAATATAATCTGCTTACTCTTATTTAACATACTGAATTACACCTGTTTCAGAAATTACCTCTTTCAACAATTGTTCTCCTAACTTTTTAATAAAGGATTACCCTTCAACTGTTGCTAATTAACAACTAAGATCCAAGGGCACCTTTAAACCTGACACTCTTCAGGCCAGTTCTCAGTGAGAGTGTAGCCTCATGGGGCATGGAGGAGGGGCGGTGGGGAGGGAGCCACCATGGGACCAGGGCAGGAGATGTAAGCTGGAAATGCAGGTCTTGAGAGGAGAGGCTCATTTTGAACAATGTAGTGAAATTGAATCCAGTAACTGAAAACTGATAGGAGAATTTGCACGTGGCATCAGTAACATCAGTGCTGGAGGCTGACAAAGGAAATAACATTTGCCAAGAGCCTATTATGTGCCCAGCTGTATGCAGCCATCACCTTTTCAATTACCCAAGCATCAGATCCATATGTAACCTCTAAAGGACAACTGGATTTCCAGTGGTCTTTTCAGCCACCATATCAAAGACACGAACGGGGAACTAGATCCTGGAGGACATGTCACCATTTGCAGCCCAAGCTAGGTCTGCAACTCAACAGCTGGGTATACTTGAGAACACTGGTAAACCTTCCCAAGCCTCCTTTTTTCAGCTCTGTATAGTGGAGCTAATAATAGTACCAATCGGTGAAGGCTTGGGATGGAGGCAGTGTGGCACGTAGGTACTCAGCTCTTTGCTGGCATGGGAACGTGTTCAGAAAATGTCAGCTATCAAAGTATCATATGAGTTAAGAATTACCTTTTCTCCTTTATAGAGACCAGAATCAGGTGGTTGCACCAACAGAGTGGGTCCCGGAGAACCTTGTTGGCCAACCTCACCCTTTAAAAAAAAAAAATCAAGATAATAAGAATGCCATTTTTAACTTTATTTTGAAATGAAATTTGAAACAAAGAAGCTTTTCATAACTGTGATATAATGCTTATAATCCTGTGTAACATGTATCACGGATTTAAAATAAAAAACTTGGCAAATACGTCACTTAATTTTAAATGTTTATTGTTTTTCATAAATAATACATACTTATTGTTAAAAATGAATTAAAAAAATAAAAGTGATCCATAATCCTACTATCCAGAGACAATATTTATTAAAACTTTGGTACAGTTCTTTTGGTGTGCGTGTGCTTGTATATGTTCATGTATATACACATGTATACATATACATATATGTGCACAATACGCATGTGCACACACATGTATATGTGACTAAATGGTGTGTTAAACATATTAAAATATATTATAAAACTAGTAAAACTATATAATGTCATTTAAATATAGAATAGTTTATATTTTATATTTTATTAAAATTTTAAGTCATTTAATATATTTTACAACAATATTTTTTGCACATTTTCCTATTATACTAGAAATTCTTTAAAAAAAACCTGATTTTCAACACCTATGCAATAATCTGTCATAATAATATATTATCACTTACTGAGTTATTCCACTTTGGTTTGACTTAGGTTATATCTAGTTCATTAATATTTTACATCTCTTTGTAGGAAATCATGAGTCAAAAGTTTTCATTTGGGTCATTAGAGATGTTCTCTACAAGAAAAAAATGTTCCTTGGATTGGTTTTGCCACAATACAACCAAAACACACCCTTAATTAGAAGATAATTATTTCATACTTTTCTAAATATTTCTAATATTTTGCACCTGGAATTATCTTCCCTCTTGTGTTAAAAACAGGTGATAGGTCATGTTGTCACCTGTGTGTAGAAACTAGGCCCTTACTAGACTGGGATCCTTTAGGCAAGTTTCTTAAAATCTCCTTATCCTTAACTCCTTAAAATCTTTCTCTGTGAAATGGGGAATATAATACTGCCTGCCTCAAAGTATTCTTTTATTGAATAGATAATGCACATAAAATGCTTATTACTTTCTGCAAAGTAAATGAAAAAATATAACCAATAATTCAATTCCCACCCACACCTGGGAATCTACAGAGAACCAGGAGGTTAGGGATGTGGGTTCGGTTTGTTTCTCGTGATGTGGCCTAGTGCCTAACACAGTGAGGGTGTAGCAGCCATCCTAGTGGCGTCTGCTGCATGAATAAGTAATTGAACAAATGCATAAACACTGTGTATTTGCTTACTTAATAAATACATAATATGGATTGGTAAGATAACGATACTTATTCCTATAACTGGAATAAAACTATACGAAACCTATATAGGCTGGCAAGCAAGGAGTCTCTTCCAAATGTCAGTCATGCTACTGGGTTTTTTTTAATATTGTGACAGTACTGTATATTCATTTCAGTCAAAAGTACAAAAAGATAAATTATGAAGAACAAAATGTAAATGATCCATAATCATATCCCCTAGGAAAACATGAGTAACAACCATTTAGGACAGTCTGCTCTAAAAATGGAGTGGGCAACATGGTCTTGGGCATTGTGAGAGCTTTGCACCAACATTTCAAAATTATGCCTTTATTTACCTAACAATCCAAAAGAAATTTTTAAAAGCATATTTTGGATAATTTGAACAGCCACCTCATAGTCAAATATTTCCACGTTACTATAGGAATAACGGCCTGAGTTTGCAAACACGTTGAACTGTGTTGGTGCCGAGTTCTCTAACTTGGCAATGCTTCCTCACTGTGTGAGGTTTCTCAAAATGGGGTGCACAGGTTTAGGGGTTCTGACAAACATATTCCAAGTTTGGAAAACATTGTTTTCATCTATTTTTCCCCCAGTCATTTCTCTAAGTTAGTGGTTCTCAAGATTGGGAGTGGGGGGCATGGAGAGGGAGGGAGAGTTTGGATGTGTCTCCCTTCAGGAACATTTGGCAAGATCGTTTGACATATTTGGTTGTCACAATGTTGGAAGGAATCTTACCAACATCTAGTAGGTAGAGGCCAGGGATGCTGCTAAACATCCTACATTGCACAGGACAGCCCCACGATAATACATTAGTATTGTGAAGGTTGAGAAATCCTACTCTACATGTAGATTTTAATAATTTTTGTTGTTGTTCTGGTTTTACAAAGTTGAGCTTAGCCCTTTGTCACCTGCACTTTCTGCTTAGCATTGCTCTTCCCCACATCATGATGTCTTCCAACATATTTTTGGCAAGTGTGTCCTTCTGTTAAATGGATGTACAGTAACTTACCCAACCATGCTGGGACCCCATGAGAGGGGGAATCAGATCTGTCTCACTAAAGCCCCACCCCCAGCACCAAACCTAGCCTGGCACACGGTGGATGCTCAGTGTCTTTTTACCCAGAGTTGTTGAAAGAGCCGCTCACCAGAGACTATCCTGATGGTCCAGTGGTTAAGAATCTACTTTACAAGCCAGGGGATACAGGTTCGATCCCTGGTTGGGGAACTAGCATCCCGCATGCTGGAAGCAACTAAGCCTGCAATCTGCGACTACTGAGCCCACGAGCTGCAATGAAAGATCCCGCAAGACAAAACCACAATCCCACGTGCTGCAACTAAGACCCAACACAGCCAAATGAATAAATATTTTTTTAAAAGAGTCCCTCACCAATGCTTAAACACTGCAGGTTGCTTCTAGATGAACAGCCACCATAAAGCACTTTGCTGAAGCTTGTCCTTATTTAGTGTCCTACTTCAGCAGAAAGGACTATAAATGTGAGGGGTGGAGGCAGTGGAAGAATGTGTGGCTAAATGCCTTGGATTGCAGCTGTTTATGTTTTTACTTATGTGTGAAGTTTCGGATTCTGATGAAATTTGTAAAATTAAGTCAAACAAATCTGTAATTAAACATAATTGTTACTCTGGATGTATTCCCAGAATCATTCCATCTCTTTGGCCTAGGAGGAAGTGTGTCATATAAATTAATTTGAATTTACTATTAGATTTTGTCAGAACTGTCACTCTACAGCCAAGGGTAAGGGTAACTTAATAAGTCAGTGAAGACAAATCCTTGGCCACAAAAGTGGGCAGTGATGAGAGGATGAACACAAGTTAAGTGATAATCAGAACAGCCTCCTAGACATGGGCAGTTCATGCATTTTAACACTTGCTCCTCCATGCAAAATGGTATTCTTACCGGGTCTCCCATTTGCCCCTTTACTCCCACGCCAGGATTACCCTGGAAAAGAAAACAAAACAGAAACTCATTGCTTTTGAATATTAAAGAATAACTACAACCAAGTAAGACTTCTGGTTAGGTAATTTGTTGAAGTGTATTAAATAGGGCTTCCCCGGTGGCTTAGTGGTAAAGAACCTGCCTGCAATGCAGGAGACCTGGGTTCGATCCTTGACTTGGGAAGATCCCCTAGAGAAGGAAATCACAACCCACTCCAACTCCAGTATTCTTGCCTGGGAAATCCCATGGACAGAGGAGCCTGGGGGGCTGCAGTCCATGGTGTCGCAAAAGAGTCAGATGCGACTGACTAAACAACGATTTATTAAATACTTGGGAATTTTAAAAAGAGGGAAGACATGATTCTGACAAACATCAGTGGCCACTTGTCTTGTTTGACATGGACATTACTTGTGTATGTTACTCATGGCTGCCTACCTTTAAACCTGGACTGCCAGGGGGGCCTGGAGGTCCCTAAATCAACAGCAAAAACACACAAATCACTCATCAGTCACAGAAATCTGAATGTGTCCTTGTTGGATATCCCAAGCTCTTCTTCAGGAAACCCTTAATTTTGAAACATGCACAATGGACTTCTTACCACAGCTGGGCTGCTTGTCCCCCCACCACCAATGCCACCCCCAGGGGGGATCTGTGCTTCAGAATGGACTCGCACTCATAATGATGGGTGTGCGCTGATTCATCAGGTCTCACAAAGGACCCACCCTTCTGCCTGACCCAAGACTGCAATTCTGCTTTCTTCTGCTTTATTTAAACGTCAAGTCGGGGCTTCTAGAGGAACAGCATCAGCAATGCGGTACTTACTGCTAACCCGGGCTCTCCCGGGTACCCCGCTGGGCCTGCTGGGCCTCTCACTCCCCTTGATCCCTAAACAGGACAAAAATCAGTGCCTTTGTTACTAAAAACTATAAGCATTGTTCTTGCAAGAGCTGCATGTAATCCCAGGTAGATAAAGACCTAGGAGAAGTCAGTTCCAGACACACCTGCCCTCCTGCGTGGTCCTGGACAGCAGCCCTGACACAGCTGGGAAAAAGGCACAGAGCAGGCAGGGAGCAGTGCTCAGGTGGGGTGCCTAAGACTAAATTAAGACCCAGAGATCAAAGAAAACTTGTTCCACATATAACTTTAATAGACATCAAGATGCTTTTAACTGCCAGGAGAAATATCAATAAACTCAGATATGCAGATGACACCACACTTATGGCAGAAAGTGAAGAAGAACTAAAGAGCCTCTTGATGAAAGTGAAAGAGGAGAGTGAAAAAGTTGACTTAAAACTCAACATTCAGAAAATGAAGATCATGGTATCCAGTCCCATCACTTCATGGCAAATAGATGGGGAAACAGTGAGAGACTTTATTTTGGGGGGCTCCAAAATCACTGCAGATGGTGACTGCAGCCATGAAGTTAAAAGACGCTTACTCCTTGGAAGAAAAATTATGACCAACCTAGACAGCATATTAAAAAGCAGAGACATTACCTTGCCAACAAAGGTCCATCTACTCAAAGCTATGTTTTTTCCAGTAGCCATGTATGGGTGTGAGAGTTGGACTATAAAGAAAGATAAGCGCCGAAGAATTGATGGTTCTGAACTGTGGTGTTGGAGAAGACTTGAGAGTCCCTTGGACTGCAAGGAGATACAACCAGCGCATCCTAAAGGAAATCGGTCCTGAATATTCATTGGAAAGACTGATGCTGAAGCTGAAACTCCAATCCTTTGGCCACCTGATGCGAAGAACTGACTCATTGGAAAAGACCCTGATGCTGGGAAAGATTGAAGATGGGAGGAGAAGGGGACGACAAAAGATGAAATGGTTGGATGGCATCACCAACTCAATGGACATGAGCTTGAGTAAACTCCAAGAGTTGGTGATGGACAGGGAAGCCTAGCGTGCTGCAGTCCATGGGGTCACAAAGAGTCGGACACGACTGAGCGACTGAACTGAACATTCAATTAAAATATTAATGTAGTTATACTCTATTCTTTCATGCCTAAAGGATAAACGTGAATAGGAATGTCCCCAATTCAAGATTAAGGCAATTCAGCCTTAAACAATTTTCTGGAACATGTTAAGTTGTGGCATGATACACAAATTCATAAGGAAAGTTCTAGAAGTATGAACAGAGGCACTCTGTTCTCCAGCTCACCGTGCCCACATCTGATGATTTGTGAGCATGCAGTGGCATTCCTCTCTCCTAGAGGATGAACTGCTACTTATTTTAACATAGACACTGAGATATCTTATTGAAAACATAGCAATGAGCTTCCAGAGTAGGAAGAGAACCAACCTGGGAAATAATCCCATCAACAGCCAGAAGTCACCAAATGAAATTACAGTGAACCATTAGGAGGCAAAATTGCTTTCAGTTTTAATCTTGTGAACACTGATGAATTGGAACAAGTCTAATCACTGAATTACAAATTCCAGGAACAAGAGGATGGTACAAAATATTAAACACAATATACAATTACTGATTCAGCAGGCAAAAATCACTTTCACTGGACATATATGATTTAGGTAGTTTCAAAGAGGTACATTTTCCTAAATATTAAGTGACTGTGGCTACTTGAGCAATACCAAATGATCACTGCAAGACAGAAGAGGCAGAGAAGCAGGAGCCAGCTGAGATTCAAGGATGGCCCCTTGAGCCTGTGATCAGTGCAGTCAACAAAGGGCCTTGTGTTTGATTTAAAGCTCTGCAGTCATCATCTTGAAATTTGTAATAATTTTTGAACAAGAGACCTACATTTTCATTTTGCACCGAGCGGGCCCTGCAAATTTAGGTAACGTGTCTTGCTAGTGGGGTTAGGTTAGTGGGGACCTACTAACCTACTAGTGGGGACCATAGGTTATTTGAGGAGCAAACAGAAGCTCAGGGCCTGCCCCAAGGACTTACTGGTGAGCCGGGAGGTCCTGGGTCCCCTCTGTCGCCCTGCAACAGTAGTGGTACATTGCATTAGAAGAGCAACACTGTTCCCCTCAAACACACAGGACGTAAAAGAAGAAACACACACACGCAGGAATTATCTGGACAGTCTGTGCAGTTTCTTCAGTTTGTCAGCACAGAACAGACAGCTGTGGATAGAGCTCTGTGGACGCGCTTTCCTGGTTTTATTCTTAAGCCCCCAACTGCACTTCTACTCATTCGAAACCAACCAACACCAGGGAAAGGTGTGAGGACGTGGAACCATTTGCAGGGCGGGAATAGAGACGACAGCGTACAGAACGGACACGTACAGAATGGAGGGGAGGGTGGCACTAACTGGGAGATCAGGACTGAGATATATTCACTACCAGGCGTAAAAGAGATAGCTAGGGGGAAGCTGCCTTAAGCACAGAGGCTCGGCTTGGTGCTCTGTGATGACCTGGAGGGCGGGATGGGAAGGTGGGGTGTGAGGGGAGGCTCCCGAGGGAGGGAATATGTGTACATAAGGCTGATTCCCTTTGTTGTACAGTGGAGGCTAACACAACATTGTAAAGCAACTACACTCCAATAAAAATAAATTACGAATTTTTTTAAAGGGGATTTCATCTTTCATTTCTAAATCTTCACTTGAATGGTTCCATTTCATCAGCGTTTAACCATCTCTCTTCTGATTGGCAGAGCTTGGCTGCCTTAACGGACGCTTTGTTATCACCCCAGAGCAGGTGTAAAGGGAATTTGTGTTGCAATTCTCTCACACCTGCCTTTGTGCTCATCTACCGTTTCGTGACTGTCCTGAGACTTTACCTACTTTAAAAAAATCAAGGAGTGTATATTCTCTTGAATATGGGCTTTTCTCCCCCCAAAATGTAAAATACATTGTAAAACATACATACGGTAAAATTTAATATTTCAATCATTTTTAAGTGCATAGTTCTGTGGCATTAAATACATTCATCATGTTATATAACCATCACCAGCTTCCATTGTCAAAACTTTTCATTTCCTCAGTGGAAACTCTGTACCAACTAAATATGAGCTGCCTAGTCCTTCTCCCTCCAGTCCCTGACAAGCACCATTCTGCTCCCCAACTTTATGAATCCAACTACTGTAAGAACCTCCTCTAAGTGGAAATCACCCCTTTTGTGTCCTTTTTTGACCGGTTTATTCCACTCAGCATAATGATCACAGGTTCATCCATGTTGTAGCATTCCAAAGGAAATCTCAGGCCATGTGTTTTCTGCATGGGTTTACCTGTATGGAAAAAAATTCATTTGAAATCCACCCTGATCCACTTACCTGCATACCTTTAGTGGCACCTAAAATGAACACTGAATTTCCTTTTTCTCCTTTTTCTCCAGGAAGGCCCTGAAAACAAAATATTCACTTGAGAGAGGAAAAGAGCATATTACTATTTCTGTATTTTCTTTAGCAACTGAAATATTACCAATAAAATTACTGTTATAATCATATTTCACTAGTGGAGATTATTTTATTCTCATTATTATTATCATCCTCAGTTACTCTTATATACTTATTTAATATTTGCTTAAGATTAAGGAATCTCCTAAGATGGAATATCTACTAATATATTCATAAACATATTACAAATATTTATTATACATTATAAATATATATTTATATAGGTTATACATAATGCTAATATATTTATAGCTATTTGCTTATTATTCAGCAGAAAAATTGCATTTTTCCTTACAACATAATGTATATAGTACTTGGATTATTCTTATAAGTAAATAACATTGAAGTTGTCAGTTAATAATTTATGTCCCAGAAATAGCAAAAAATTTATTTTATCCATTTAACTATTTGTATTCAAAACAGAGCTTAGGTACCCTTTAGATTAGCTTTTTTTAAAAATAACCTGTTTCTTTTAGAAGGTTTTTGCATGTAGCTGCAAGTTTGTTTACTTAGAGTAATTTTTAAAAGTGATCAAAACACTTTAATGTACTTTCACCCCAAAGTTTCCCTATTTAATATCTTAATGTCCTACTTAATATCTTAATACATCTTAAGTTGGTTGCTCAGTCACTCAGTCGTGTCTGACTCTTTGTGACCCCTTGGGCTATAGCCAGAGAAGGCAATGGCACCCCATTCCAGTACTCTTGCCTGGCAAATCCCATGGACAGAGGAGCCTGGTAGGCTGCAGTTCATGGGGTCCCTAAGAATCAGACACAACTGAGTGACTTCACTTTCACTTTCCACTTTCATGCATTGGAGAAGGAAATGGCAACCCACTCCAGTGTTCTTGCCTGGAGAATCCCATGGACAGAGAAGCCTGGTAGGCTGCAGTCCGTGGGGTCGCACAGAGTCGGACACGACTGAAGTGACTTGGCGGCGGCAGCGGCGGGGCTATAGCCTGCCAGGCTCCTCTGTCTATAGAATTTTCCAGGCAAGAATATTGGAGTGAGGTGCCGTTATATCAAATTTCTATGAAGCACATACAGGTTTGAAAGTTAATCCCTGTTAGGAGAGTGTTTGACTTTGCTTCCAAAAGCAGATAACTAGAGTTTTATGGTAAATTACACCATCAGTTTCCTTGAGAAATCAGATTTGCTTATACAGACAAGTGTTGCTTCTTACAGTTCCAATATGTGTGTTTCAGTTCCACAAGTAAGTTATATCACACCAGTCCTCCAGCCAGTGGCTTCAAATTTCAGTTACTATTGTGTATTAACTGAGTCAACGCATAAAACACAAACATCACTGCTAGCTCAATGGTCCACAGATCGCTATATAAGTAACCGGTGAATCAAGATCACCAGCTGATCGTATCACTCCTCTCAAAGTCTACCAGTGCCCAGTCACTAACATCTGTCAGCTCACACAGAGACAGCGAAGTGTGTAGCTGTGTTGCCCCTTGCTTCCCTCCCAGTGACACACCCAAGTGACATTTCATGAAAATAAGTCATTGACAGAGAGGACTGGCCAACAAAGATGAAAAGGGAGTGAAAAATGCTAATACTGGAGGCGAAATTCAAATAGAATGTAAGTGGAGTTATGGGAAAAAGAGCCATTGTGAGGGTTCTCACTACTGTCCTTCAAGCCAGAGGAATTCAGCGAAGATAAACACATCCACGTAAAAGAAGGAAGCGGTTGTGATCAAAAGAATGAAGACGTACCGGAGGAAGTGACACAGACAGAAGAACCTCATGTTACAGAAACTCTTAGAGATATTTCACCACACTGGAAGCTGGTCCAAACTTAGAAAAGAGGGTGATATTCACCAAAGCACAGAAAACCCCTCCACTTCATGTCCTAAGTTACAGGACCAGGAGAAGGCAAGCCCAATTCAAACTGTCTTTGACAAGTTTTTACACAGAAAGAAAACCCTTTAATTCTCAATGTTTCTAATGTTTTAGATTATAATGTGATAAATAAATATTAGTTTTTAAAATTACCACTATATATTTATGATGTCTTAATGAGATATCTTAAAGGTCATGGAATAACAGTAATTTTCCCATTGGATGTTAACGTTGCTTTGTGTGCCTTTGGATTGCATGCCATTATTAAGTCTCAACTCCTGTGCGAAGTGAGAACTGCCCATGTATAAAATGGGTCAAGGGAAAAAAAATCACTTTACAAAGAGATCATTATGACAAACTTCAGTACTGTGATCAGAAGAACCTGCTGTGTTAAAGCTAAAATTGAGAATCCTGCTCTCTCGGATGTTCATGGACGCTCAGTAGAATGTGCTGTGATCCAATTTGAAGATCTTAAGAAATGTGCATTCACCAGACTGCACTTACATGTTCAAGGGGCTGAGTTTGAAAACAAATGGTGGTTGAGAAGCTTAACCATGGAAGGTGGTTGTGTTACTTGATACCACAAGAAAAAAGTGACTATGGAAATCCTTTTTTGAATTCTATGTTCAGACCATTTCCACTAGGATCTGGAGCAAAAGGAAAATGCATAGAATAAAGTAAGATGAATGTGGTGGTGATGAAAAAACCTTTTAGAAGGAATCATGGGTGGTGATATTTAATTAGGGAAGCAGAAAGGCTGAAAAACAGGCACAGAAAATCAGTTCTGAAAGGCCAAATCATCTCCAGTCTTTATTTAAGTGAGAAAAGAGAGAAATGGGATGTAAGTGGTAGAAGAAAGAGTCATTCTTACTAAAGTTATATTTAAATAAAAGTGCAAACTTTTGAAGGAAATAAAAACCACTAAGAGCAGTAAAGGCCTCTTAAGTGCTGAATACTGTCAACTATTTCTGAACCTCCACTCCAAACTCCTGTCATTTATTAATTTCTTTTGCATTATAGGGGCTAGAAAGCTAAACACTACATTTCCCAGACTGCTTTGCAGCTGGCTATGAAGTAGGGTCCACCTGGGAGATGTACTTCTGAGATTTGGGAGGCAGAAATGAGCAAAACATCCTCTTCTGGTACTGTTGATGCTGCCAAGTAGGAAGGTAGAAACCTAAGTGTTTGCTGGTGTCTTGAAGTGGGGATAAGAGGTAGTGGTTGAGGTGCAGGAGCAGCTTCTAACTTCTGGATCTCAGCTATATGTGAGCCCCTGAAATCTTGCAGTGGCCCCAGAGTTTTAATCCTCCAACTGTTATATTAAGTGCCAAATTCCCTGTATTAAATTCCTTTCTGTTTGAAATACCTAGAAGGATTTAAGTGGCTGCAGTGAACCCTGAAGGATAAACAACCTCAGTTTTGCTAACTGGCCTCCCTTCCCCTACTATCCATTCTCTATCCAGCAACCAGAAGCATCTTGGTAGAACATCAGTCAGATCATATCACTTCCTTCCTTCCTTAAAACCATCCAGTGTCTTCCCATGTCATGGAAAAGAAAACCCAGCCTCCTCCCACAGTCTACAAGGCCCCATGTCAGCTACTGAGAGAGCTGTCATGTCAACTCTCTGTTCTCATCCTCCAGTCACACCCATCTGTTCACCAGGCTCCCGGGATACTTGTAATAACTCTGTTTCTTGAACACATCAAGTCTGTTCCCACTGGAGGCTCTTTTCACTTGATTCCCACTAAAATGAACTGTGGCTCTCTTACTGGGGGGCCTCGTGGGCCAAGAGCTCCTCTTTCTCCTGGAATCCCTGGATCACCTCTTGAGCCATTGTGGCCATCTATGCCAGGTCTGCCTCTGGATCCAGGAGGCCCTGGGTGCCCCTACAGAAAACAAAATTATAGGTGAGTATTTTTGCAAGAATATAAAGATTGAAGGCAGGAGGAGAAGGGGACGACAGAGGATGAGATGGCTGGATGGCATCACCAACTCGATGGAAGTGAGTCTGAGTGAACTCTGGGATTTGGTGATGGACAGGGAGGCCTGGCGTGCTGTGATTCATGGGGTCGCAAAGAGTTGGACATGACTGAGCGACTGAACTGAACTGAACTGATTGTAACAAAACGGTTATGCAATATGGATACCCAGATTATGGCCTTTATGACTCACATGTTGTTCAGTTTTGTGAATCTTCCTTTTCCACCCACAAATACTATGTAGTACAGTGCATATGTGCATGCTAAGTCACATCAGTCGTGTCCGACTCTTGGGACTCCTTGCGACCCCATGGACTGAACCCTGCCAGGCTCCTCTGTCCATTGGATTCTCCAGGCAAGAACACTGGAGTGGATTGCCATGCCTTCCTCCAGGACATCTTCCTGACCCAGGGATCAAACCCATGTCTCTTATGTGTCCTGCACTGGCAGATGGGTTCTTTACCACTAGCACCACCTGGGAAGACATAAATTTATTTTCATACACTCCAATTTAAATTCATTTAGTTTGGAGTATTTTCAGAGATTTGGGAGGAAATCTTCCTTGAAATCCTTAGGAACACTCTAATGAATTATAACCATCCCCAAATACCTTTTTCTTCTTTCCTTTGATTTTCACATTAGAAATGAGAGCTTTAAGCCCACTCCCACCATTAGGACTCACAGCTAATACAAAATTTCATAATGAGAATAAATTTATTTCCAGAAAATTATACTTGAGCTGACAGGTATATCTAGCTCATGTTCTAAAATGTTTTTCTCCAATCTGCTTGAAAACCTTGTTCTTCAAGTTTTGGTCTCAGAGCTATTACACAAAATTGAAATGCACATACCCTGCCATTTATGAAAATAAGAAAATAAAGTTCGCCATTTGCTGTTGCTTTTGTTCAGTTACTATATATCATATAAATACATTAGATCATGTGACTTTAAGGCTTTGATGAGTCTCTTCCCCCCAAAAATGGAGAAAACGTAAGGATACTTACAGGTATCCCATCCAGACCTGGAAATCCAGGAACTCCGGTTGGACCCTAAAATCCCAGAAAATAAAACAAAGATATAAAAGTTACTAAATTATTAGATTAACCAGTTGATTTACTTAAAAGCATTAGTAATTAATGGCTTGTTTTAAAAAAAAAACAACCCTTAATGGGCACTGTCATCTACTTTTACATGAAGGAGCTCAAATGCCAACATTTAGAAAGCAGCGTTGTGTTTCCTTCTTTTTGTACTTGGGAAGCCAACATGGCAGTATCAGTTCAAAGCATACAATACTGGATACTTAGAAATCCAACTTCCCGGAATCTCTTTATCCCAGAGAAAGGAAACCTTAAATGTAAACATGGGTAATTGACAGGACTGTTTTTGCACCGTTGCACTACAGTAAGATCTCAAATTCTCAGCAGAGAAGAAAGAATAGTTTTATCTCCACATTATAGCATATTACACAAAGTTTCTAAAGGAATAAGTTCAATCTACATCAATTGATATGGAGTGATTTCCAAGCCATGTGATTGAGTGGAAAAAGAAAAGACTCAGCACGATACACATAATATCATTTAGGTTTTTAAAAAGTCATAAAGAAAACCACTCCTCACTGGATACATTCATGCTTTTTCATTCATTTTATTTATTTGTTTTATTTGGGGTTGTGCTGGGTCTTTGCGCTGCACAGCCTCTTCTCCAGCTGTGGCGAGTGGGGATGACTTTCTAGTTGTCATGCTCGGGCTTCTCATTGTGGTGGTTTCTCTTGTTGTGGAGCATGGACTCCCCGGATTGTGGTCTTCAGTAGATGTGGCTCCTGGACTCTAGGGCACAGGCTCAGTAGTTGTGGTGCACGGGCTTAGTTGCTCTGTGGCATGTGGGATCTTCCCAGATCAGGGATCAAACCCATGTCTCCTGCATTGGCAGGTGGATTCTTCACCACTGAGCCACCAGGGAAGCCTGACATGCACTTCTTTTTAAGTATCTAGAAAACAGCCAGAGAGGCATGCTCCTCTGGAAAGGGGGCTAGAAATAAGGGCTGATTATACAAGAGGAGTTCAGGCTTAATTTTTATAAGGTGCAAATAGGTACTACTTGTGATTATACCAAAAAAAAAAAAATCTGGTATCGCAACGCTGGTGAGTGGTTAAATGAGTCTTTCACTTAAGAAGAGGCTTACCTTGTCACCTTTGTCACCTGCTGCTCCAGGACGGCCACTGTCACCTTTCATCCCTTTCTCTCCTGGGATCCCAATGGGTCCCGGTGGTCCCAGGGGTCCAATAGGACCCTGTGGCCCTGGTGGTCCCGGTTGACCCTAAGAAGAAAGATTAAAAAGGTAAGTGGTGGGTGAGCCTTAAGTAGAGTTTCCTAACACAAATATATGGTGACTTGGGTTTACAGAAGACTGGAAAATTAAAGATGGAGCAAATTTTAATAACAGAAGGACAAATGATGAATTAATTGCCAAAAAAAGAAAGAAAATGTTGCCTTTTTCAATCTGAATCAAAGCTTTACAGTAAATTTGAATCACTGCGTGTGCACATACACACATCTATATACTGATTATAGTCCTCTTATTCTTTTCATTGTCATTGAAAATTAAAAATTTATTTGGCTACATCGTGTTTTAGTTGCCGCGCATGGACTCTCCAGTCGTGGCACACAAGCTCAGTAGTTGTGGTGTGTGGGATCCTAGTTCCCCGACCAGGGATCGAACCCACGTCCCCGGCATCACAAGGAGACCACCAGGGAAGTCCCCTGAAGTAAGTAATTTTTAAATGAAGTCTCATTAACATTATGTTAGTGACACAAGAGTGAGGAAAAACTGCCACATCTTTCATTTCCTTCAAATGGCTAATGATTTGTCTGCCTTTTTAGAGAGAAACATTTCTTTTTTAGCTGATTTTATCTGCTCTCTTATCCCTAATTTGGAAGCTGGCTCTCCTCGTCACATTATTTTTATGCAATCTAACTTCCTTTCCATGAATGAAAATATCACCTTTTATTTTAGGCAAAGAAATTTCAGGAACTCAGCTCTACCCCTGAACACACAGTGGGAATATCTCTGGGACAAAGATGAGGAAAGCTCTGCTCTCTTTAAGCCTGTTCCCCTTTGCATTTAGATGCACTGATGCCATGGATGCATGTTCAGCTACCGCAGCGAATCTCACAACTCTTTCTATTCTGAAGTAGGCAGGCTGATGTATCTCAGCGTTAGTTTTCTGATCAGTTTCCAGATGATCATATCTAGCTTCCTCCTTGACATCTCCTTGAATTCAATGGTTGTTGTTGCTGGTCGTTCAGTTGTGTCTTTCCGGCCCCACGGACTGTAACCCTCCAGGCTCCTCTGTCCATGGAATTCTCCAGGCAAGAATCCTGGAGTGGGTAGTCATTCCCTTCTTCAGGGGGATCTTCCTGACCCAGAGATCAAACCCAGGTATCCTGCATTGCAGGCAGATTCTTTACCATCTGAACCACCAGAGAAGCCCCGAATACAATGATACCTCCAGCTTAAAAAAAATGCAAAATAGAACTTCTAATTTTTCTCCCCAGATCTGATCTTCCATTTACCTTCTCCAGCTCCAGAAAATTAGGGATCACCCTTGCTATTCCTCTTTCTCCCACACTACATTTAACCCCTGCTCAATTCCTAGCCATTTCACTTCTAAAAGAGATCTGAAGCCTCCCTGCCTCACTGTCGGCTGCCTTGCTGCCACACTGGTGCAGCCAGCCTCAGTGAGACCTGCACTCTAGGCTCCCAAATGGTTCTCCAGCTTCCTTTTACCCACTCCTGGCCTTTCTCCAAGTGGCATTAAAGCAGAAATCAGATCATGGCATGGCCCTGCTTTTAAAGTTCTCCTTGCCTTCCCACTGCAAGCAAAATAAACCCCGTGCTCCTCACCTTCCAGGCCTCACAGAGTGTGGCCTCAGATTCCCTTGCGCCCTGTGCTGTGCCCGCCCCACACTCACTGCGTCCAGCACACTGCTCTTATCTGTTCCAGGGCCTCGGTGCAAGCACTTCCTCGAAGGCTCTTTCCCTAGATCTGCACATGACATGAGTCTCTCCTGAACCACCACCAGTGAAGGAGGATTCTCAGTTCATCCACATCCCCATTAGTCTCCAGCAGGGCACTCGGTATACTTCCTTCTTAAGATCTTAGCATTTCACATTTTTTTTAACTTTTGGCCCTTCCTCACAGCCTGTGGGATCTTAGTTCCCCAACCAGGGATCGAACTTGCCCCCCCTGCATTACAGTCTTAACCACTGGACTACCAGGGAAGTCCCTCACAGTTTTACAATTATGTATTTGCTCATCAGTTCATTGTCTGCTCTCCAATGAGATACTAGCACCATGAGGGTGGGGACATCTGCTCACCATATAAGTCTTCTATCTACCACCTGCCATGGCCTTTGGCTCAGGAATGAATGAATGAAGGTTCGTGTGGCAGTAACTATGCTCTCAGGCTTGGTGGTCCAGCCTGACCATCCATCCACTCCAGAAACACCCTACCTCGACCCTGGAAAGTGATTTTTGAACTTTGCAAAAAGGAATGCTATCAAATGCAATGTTTATGACATATTCCTTGATTTTATACTTCAAATTTATTTTTATAAAATAACCCATGTATGGGAATTATGAGGCTCTTTGAATGAACTTTAGAATCTAAAGTCAGGGTTTCTAAATGATACTTCCAGCCTCCGCATTCAATCTCTGCCTATAATTTGATGTGAGCAGAGAGTATCTTAGATTCAAATGTTTTTTAAAATAACTCACTTTGCAGTATTAAGATAACACCTCTAGATGAGGTAAAGAGAAGCTTTTACATGAGAAGTTTATAACAGTGAATTCGCCAGTGCAGGGTGATCTGGCCACATGCCACCGTGTACTGTGCACACACATGTCCAGCTGTGTTGTCTAACTCAGATTCAATCCCTGGATTGGGAAGATCCCCTGGAGAAGGGAAGAACACCTGTTCCAGTATTCTTGCCTAGAATCCCACACAGAGGAGCCTGGGGGGCTACAGTCTATGGGGTCGCAAAGAGTCAGACATGACTTAGTGACTGAATAACAAAAACCACCAGTGTGCACAGGACCCTGCCCAAGAAGGTAGAGCCAGCCTTTGAGTGTGTGGGGCCCAGGGGAAAAAGATTTTTTGAAGAGTCCCATCTACATAAAAATTTGAATCATCTGAAATCAGTATGTAAGCACCATTCTGGTGACCCAATCTCAGGAATCCTATGAATGAAATCCCACAAGGGGGCGAGTAAGACTGTTCTGTTAGGCGGCCACCCTCTTGACACCAGGGCCAGTCATGGGCCCCAGCCCTGAGCATGAGCCCCAGAGCTCCTCATGTGCTCAAACCCCATAGGATAAACAGAGTGCATCCTGTTGAAACTACTTAAAGCCCAAGCTGGAGCTGCCACTGCCTGGGTACCACCTGAGCAAACTTCCATAACTTTTTTGTCCCTGTGAATGATCCCCAGGACTGAAAATGGGGTCTGTTCACTCAGCCAATCCCCTAACACCAAGCTGACCCTGGACTCAATGCTTTCTTCCTCATTCCTTTTTTCATTATTGACAACCTTTAACATCTGCCTACATTTTGTAAGTGAAAATCATACTTTATTCGTACTTTCCCTTCTCTTCATGCGTTTTCATTATCATTAGAATAGCTGCTATTCCTTGAGCACCCATAAAAATACTATAAGCTTAGAATTTTCAAGGAAGCTTAAATGTGTACATAAGTGTTACAGAAAAGACAACAATAAAATATAAAATCTAATCATATGGGCCCCATCCATTTAGGGGCACTTTGAGGGCGTATCTATTTACTCTAGATATTATACAGTTTCTAAACTACAATCTAAATGTCAGCATAAATAATGACTTCAGCTGACCTTTTCTACATATTAATTAATCTCAGTTGGTTTTGATTAATTACCATAAGGCTCAGGAAATAACTGCTTTTTCATTAAGTTTGGAAATTATCTGTCTTACATATCATTTATACAAAAAGTTCTAAATTATCTATTGTGGACACTGTACTTTACAATAACCTATGATCTAAAAACAACAAAATGCATGTCTGGACAGAAAAGGGGAACAGAAAGGACAGCCAGCTCACTGGCTATAATTCTCTTTAATGTATTTCGCTTTAGACACGCGATGCGGAGTCCAAGCCACTAATGGAACTTTGGAGAGAAAAAGAAAAGGGGTGGAAATATTGAGCACAGTGGCAAGAATGATAAAACTGCCTTCAATATAGAAATGTGTCCTGATTGAGAACATGCCAGCTAAAACACCCTTAAACAGAAATACATTGAGCAATGGTAATTTGTATTATTAAATTCTCCATCCCTCCCTTTTGCCACCTCCCCAGCCTTGATCGGTCACACTGACACCCCTGAACAAGGGATGTCAAGCTCCGTTCTTTCACAGACTTCTGTGTCCTGTCCCTGAAGTGCCCCTGCCATGCCCCCCAAGTCATCTCTCACTCCACCCCTGGAAAAACCCTGCTGTCCGCTACCCTCACCCCACACCCTTCAGAATGAGATGCTTGTCCAAGATGCCTGCGTAATGACACTTGCCATCCACTCCTGTGATCACCTCTTTGTCTCTGTGTCCCCAGCCCCACACCCACCAGACCAGAGGTCCTGGCAGACAGAGTCTAGGTGCCCGAGGCCATGATGCAAGAAAGGCAGAGAACAACATTTAACAAAATCACGTGGTCAGATCGCCCACCCAACCCAAGGGAAGACTGTCCAGGATCTGCTTTCTCCTGGCTCTGAACTGCTGTCCCCGGAAGTGGCTGAGAGTAGGGATGGGGACCTGAGATGACTCCACCCGGACTGAGCAGAGCAGTGGCCCTGAACGCTGCCCTGTTGGTGTCTGTGGTTGCTGAGATCTGACATAGGGGTCTTCCTTCAACCACACTAAACTGCACATACAACCCCTACTGTGTAAGTGAAAAATCTAACAGAGAGCATTAAAGGCCTCCCTTCTACGGGATAGACTTTGCATTTTGTTCTACATGCAGTGCTTTTTTTTCCTCTTAATCGTTATCTTATTACAGAATACATCTTAAAAAATACTCTAAAACCTTGTATACCAGTATTAAATATGCCAGAAAGCTGTTCACAAAAACTTCCCGAGCACCAATATTTGAAATAGTCATTGTGAGTTTATCTAATCTGAGTAAATCATTTATCCACAGTGATGGAATGATTCCACTTTCATTAAATCACTTCATATAAAAGAAGGGATCACTAAAAGAAAACATGTTTACAAGAGTTGAGCTTACTAATTTATCAGGCAACACTAAAAGTAACTTCACGATGAATAGACATAAATAAGGGGATGACAGAGGATGAGATGGTTAGACAGCATCACTGACTCAGTGGACGTGAATTTGAGCAAACTCTAGGAGATAGTGAAGAATACTGCTGCCGTCCATGGGGTTGCAAAGAGTCAGAGGCAACTTAGCAACTGAACAAGACAAGACACTTCTGTAACTACAGAATCATTAAATAATCACAAGAATTTTGCATCTTTAAAAAAAGGTGTTTTTTGTTTTGTTTTGTTTTGTTTTTAAGATCTATTCCACTCCTACCCTTGCACTTTTCACCCATGCTAGGCAATTTGCTAGTCACTAGCAAAAAGAAAAAAATGCCCAAGGGAATGAATGGCTGGCTGTCAGAGGTAGGGTCTCTGAATTTTTTCTTTTTTTTTCTTTCTTTTTTTGCTACTGTGGGTCTTGAATTGCCTCTGTGGTTTATGACCTTCAGTGAGAGACAGTGAAGTCAGAAAAAGGATTTACTGAATCCAGAAAGGACAATCGGCCTGACAGCCGAGGAAGCTCTGGCATGCCATGGGAAGCCGCCAGGCCATGGCTTTCTACCCAAAGGCCAGCCGGACGCCGAGTCATCAGACCCATTCACGCGCCTCCCCACTGTGGCTGCAGCCGCATCGGGCTCTCGGGCCAGCTGAACAAATAAAGGCTGAAGGCGATCGGAGTGGACACTGGCTCCCACGCCTGCCTGGCTCTCAGAGGCCAGAGCATTCCTTTAGGATTCCCCCTCATTAACCGTCCGTGTCAGATGCGTCTCTTGAGCTAGGCTAGGAACAAACTATCTTTTTTTCACAACATTTAGTAGACGAGACCAACAGAGAAGACGATATGTACATTTTTAACACCTAAATATTCAAATCAGCCTTTTGGGCTGCCACTGGTCTGCTTGCTTCCAGGAAGCAAACCCTAAGAGGAACGGAGGGACATATGTGCACCCGTGGCTGATTCATGTTGATGTATGGCAAAAACCACCACAATATTGGAAAGTCATTTTACTTAAAATAAATAAATTAAAAAAAAAGAAAAATCCTTCGTCTATTGAGCAGTGTGAGGACTGGGAGAAATAGCTACAGAAAGACAATGGCAGATGCACATACAATCACACTTTTTCTGCCACTACTTCTTGCTCTTTTAGAATCGGAGAATCAGTGCAAGAAGTCTGAGTGAATGAAACGAATGAACAAACAAGAAAGATGCCTTTATTATTGTTGTTTAGTCACTAAAGTGAAAGTTAAGTCACTCAGTCGTGTCCGACTCTTGCAACCCCATGGACTGTAGCCCACCAGGCTCCTCTGTCCATGGGATTTTCCAGGCGAGAATATGGGAGTGGGTTGCCATTTCCTTCTCCAGGAGATCTACCCAACCCAGGGATTGAACCCAGGTGTCCCATATTGTAGGCAGACACTTTACCGTCTGAGCCAGAAAGTAAAAATGAAAGTGAAGTCACTAAGCCATGTCCAACTCTTTTGCAACCCCATGGACTGTAGCCTGCCAGGCTCCCCAGTTTTTGCTTGGAATTTTCCAGGCAAGAATACTGAAGCGGATTGTCAATTTCTTCTCCAGGGGATCATCTGGACTCAGGGATTGAACCCACATCTGCTGCATCTCCTGCATTGGCAGGTAGATTCTTTACCACTGAGCCATCTGGAAAGCCTTTTATCACACTGTTTACACATAAATTTCTAAATCACTCTTGGCCAATAAGACCATGACATTGATTGTCAAAAGTGTCACAGGAAGGGAAAGGTATTTATTTATTAAGCTGGGTTATACACCTGCGGTGTCCATATATTACTTCATTTAATCCAACCAGCAGCCCTGAGGACTGTGGATTATTATCCCCGTATAAATAAGGAAAGTCCACATACAACAGTGTTCACCAAATTAGTTAAAGACCTCTATTTTTGTTCTCAAATCTAATGTCCTAGTCCCATCCTGTATCTCTGACCGTTCTCTAGAAACTTCCTTGAATCTTCTTCCCTGTACATTCACATTCATCATGTCAGAAGCTGAGCTCACCACGCCCAGACTGGTTTTCCTGCCTTTTCCCTCCCTGACTCAGCAGACGGCAACTTGGGTTTCTTCCACCAGCTAAGCTCACCACCCAGCTGTCAGCTTTGCCGACCTTCTATCCCTCCTTCTCCCAAGACCAAGTCTATCACTTCTTTCTCTGAATTAATTCTCAGATGTCTGTTCCTCTGTCACCCCACTGTGGAGGCCCTGGGTCATGGTCTGGTCATCCCCGTGGGCGACCCATGCACCAGCCTCCCCCGCTTCCCTAAGTCCAGTCTCCCCCTCACTTGCACATACCAATGTCAACTAACCCTCAGTCTTCCCTTTGCTGTGTCCATGCTTCCATCAACCCTGCAGTGAGCACAGCCCATCCTCCTCCACCCCAGCAAACCGTGGTCCCTAAGCGTCTGCACCCACACCCTCTCCTCCAGTCACATTTGTATATTCTCTTTGCCTGAAGGAATAGCAGCCTTGGCCCATCTGTAGCTCAGATTCAACCTTCCCCCAACCCTAATTATGATGACAATTATGATGACGATGCTAGGAGATCCTTCACTGAGCACTCACTCCATTCTGGTCCCTGGAAAAGCACTGTGCCTTCCTCGCATGGAATCCTCACATCCTTAGAGCACAAAGGCGTCCTCTGTCTACTTGTCCCAAACCACGAAGCCTAGGCTCAGAGAGATGAAGGCCACTTGGCCACCACCTAGAGAAGCAGAGCCACACCCGACTTCAAAGCTGCTGCTTCCCTTTTCACTACAGTCCTTATCAACCTCACTCTTGTATAAACTCTCCTATCCACCGTCAAACAATTAATACCCACATAAGCTTAGCACTTATTTCTCATTATTGTTTTATGCATGTTACTTTAATATCTACTTGGGGTGATGTTGTCCAGTAAGATTATTGGGACCAGGAATCTGTGTAATAAAACCACCCCCAGCCCACCTTGGCCACTGCCTTCCACAGTATAGTTAAATATACACTCAAGCACTTATTTATAATCGAAATTAACAAAGAAGTGTTTGCCCCCAACCCTCTTTTTAATTTATTGTAATTCAACAATTACGCCACTAGGTGGCACTATAACATCACCTAAAGCTCAGTTCAGTCGCTCAGTCGTGTCCGACTCTTTGCGACCACATGAATCGCAGCACGCCACCTCCCTGTCCATCACCATCTCCTGGAGTTCACTCAAATTCACGTCCATCGAGTCGGTGATGCCATCCAGCCATCTCATCTCAAGGCAAGAATACTGAAGTGGTTTGCCATTCCCTTCTCCAGTGGACCACAGTCTGTCAGACCTCTCCACCATGACCCGCTCGTCTTGGGTGGCCCCACAGGGCATGGCTTAGTTTCATTGAGTTAGACAAGGCTGTGGTCCTAGTGTGATTAGATTGCACTTAAGCTCAACTAGGCCTTAATGTGCAGCCTGAACCCTTTAGGGGTGCCTCCAAAGTCCTCCTCTATTGCAGAAACAACTGCTGGAGATACAGGAGGATCATAAAATAATTAACATAAAAGGTGTTACTCAAAGAGTAGACAGTCCAAGGAGCCCAGACTGCAACGGCAAAGTGTTTTCTTGTGCCTTAAGTTCACCTCACTCAATGAAGGAACAAATTGGTCAGTTAAGTCTGTAACATCACTGATTCAGGATTTTCAGCTGTGTTTTAAAAAAATTTTTATCGGAGATAAAATGAATATTATTTTTTTTTTCATTAATATAAGCAGGACAATAATGTGTTCTTCCAAATCATGTAAAATTCATTTATTAATGTCTTTTAATTTGATAAATAGGCTGTATTTTTGTATCATTTTTTTCCAGTTTTTTTTTGGAGGGCCACACCTCAAAGTTTGTGGGATTTTAGTTCCCTTGGGCCCATGGCAGCGAAAGTGCAAAGCCCTAACCAGCGGACAGACAGGTTAATTCCCCATGGGATACATCTTAAACTTAACACAGTGCTGTATCAAGTGTATCATTAAAACTGGAAGAAAGGGAATTACCAGGATCCCAGTTCCATTCCTGGTCAGGGAATTAAGATCCTGCATGCAGAGTGGCAGAGCCAAATTAAAAAAAAAAAAAGATGTACAGCATAATGATTTGACTCACATACATTATGAAATCACAATAAGGTTAGTGAACATTCCTCACCTCATATAATATAGATCAAAAATAAAAGAAAAAAGTTGTTTATTTAAGAGGAAGCTTGATGCAATGGGGGGAAATGCTGTACTGAGAAGTAGAAGACATGGCTTTGCTACTAAAGGATAAATAAGGTCACCCACCTACTATACAGCATGGGAAACTATCTTCAATAGCCTGTTTGGAAAAGAATCTGAAAAAGAATGTGTGTATGTGTGTGTGTGTGTGTGTGTGTGTAACTGAATCACTTTGCTATACACCTTAACACTGTAAATCAACTATAGTTCAATTAAAAAAAAATAATAAGGTCACCCCTTGATCCAGGTCATGGAACACTGGTTTTCCCATCTTCAGAAATGGTGTAACATCTGCCCACCCTCGTACCCCTCCAGGTACAATGGTCTCCAGCCCAGACCTCCCACTAGGGTGACAATAGCCTCCTGATAGGTTTTCCCTAATAATTCTCCCTGCCCCTCATCGCCTTCACTATATTCTTCAAAGAGCAGCCAGCATGTTTTTATAACATAAATCCAACCTGTGTCTACTCCTCCAAACATTTTTCAAAGCCTTTCCTATTCTTTGGGATAACCCATATCTGGCTTTTCAGTTGCTATGGGAATGCAACAGGCAGCGCCGAGAGCTCCTGGAATGCCACTCGAGGAGCTAGAATTCAGGCGTCTCTCTTTCCGTCCTCTGCTCTCCTGGGGTCCCTGCCCCTGGCCATTCCCATCCTTCTCCCCGTCCTGAGTCTCCAGTGCTGGCCCCCCTTCCTCCTTCTGCAGCTCCGCTGGGCTGCCCTGACCTCTTGCCACTTTCTCTTGGGCAGACTTGCCCATCTCCCTGGAGTCAGGCACCTCCAGCTCTGAGTATCCTCTGTTTCCCTCCCTAGCCCAGACTCTCTTCTGGGCCCTGGCCACATATCAGTATGCAAAGTGGACTCATGATCATTCCCTTATATGCTCCTCGGCCACCCGCCTCCATTCACACAGCTGTTCATATCACCCCAGGGCGTCCCGTGGGCTCCCCGCCCCACCTGGAGTCTCCTCCTTCCTACCCATCTGCCTCCCGAATATTCTCAACACCCACGCTCTTCCCCTCCACTCTCGCCCCTTTGCTGAGCCACCATGACCTCCCACCAGGGCGACTACAGTAGCCTCCTGACAGGTTTTCCCTAAAATTCTCCTCACCCCTCATCACCTTCACTATATTCTCTGAAGAGCAGCCAGCATGTTCTTATAAATCCAACCTGTGTCTACTCCTCCGAACATCTTTCAAAGCGTTTCCTATCCTTCAGGATAACCCGTATCTGGTTTCTCAACTGCATCCCTTACCACTTGCTCCCTCACCTACATGATCAAACCTTGCTGGCCACCTCATGGCCCACCCAACACACCTGCCCATCTCCTTCTCACTTCAGGGCCTAAGTAGGGGCTGTTGTCTCTGCCCAAACACTTACAGTGGTTTGAAGTGTGGCCACAAAAAGATATGTTTATGCCCTAAGCCTGGAACCTGTGGATATTGCCTTGGGTGGCAAAAGATGTAATAAACCTAAGGATTTTGAGAGGATGATTTTTGTTGTGTGTTATCCAGGTATTTCTCCTTCCACATGCCACTTTTTATAAGTTGCTAAGAAATCCACAGGGAAACAGCTGTGTCTTCAAGTGCTGTTTTTTTTTTTTTCCCACTCCTCTGTCACACATGTGTGAATTTGCAAATCACTCAGTTATTAGCCATTCATTCCTTCTATGCCATAAAGAAGGCTGAGCACTGTAGAATTGTGGTGCTGGAGAAGACCCTTGAGAGTCCCTTGGACTGCAAGGAGATCAAACCAGTCAATCCTAAAGGAAATCAACACTGAATATTCACTGGAAGGACTGATGCTGAAGCTAGAGGCCATTACATGTATCCTTATAAGACGGACATGGACGAAGATTTGGTCCAGACATGCAGGGGAGAAGGTGATGGGATGATGGAGGCAGAGACTGAAGCGATGTAGCCACAAGCCAGGGCTGGAAGAGGCAGAGAATGGGTCTCCATCTTGCCTATGGGGAGAACACACCATGCTTCCCCTAGGCCATCGCTGGGTGACCTCTGTTTCCACCAGGTCCAAGATATCCTGACACCGTCCACCATGCACACATAGGCTTCTGTGCAAAATCAAGTTAGGGCACTAGATTATCCACCCTGGGAGGAAGAAAGGGTCTTTTTCTATTCTTTTCCCTGATGCATCTGAAACACCCAGACCACTCCACATCTGGCACTCATCAGGCACCCAGGAGGAACGGCTGGAAGGTGAGTCTGTCTTGCTAGATGGACTCCCAGCTCCAGGCCACAGGGACCCACCTCTTTACCCCCAAGGCCTCACAGCCTCCTCAGACACCTGGCACATGGTGAATGCTCAATGGCTGTTTGCTGAATGAATGGAAGAAATCATTGTTGCTGTTGTTCAGTCACTCAGTCGTGTCTGACTCTTTGAAACTCCATGGACTGCAGTATGCCAGGCTTCCATGTCCTTCCCTGGTTTGCTCAAACTCATGTCCACTGAGTCAGTGATGCCATCCAATCATCTCATCCTCTGTTGCCCCCTTCTCCTCCTGCCTTTAATCTTTCCCAGGATCAGGGTCTTTTCCAGTCAGTCAGCTCTTTGAATCAGGATTCAAAGGCCAAAGGATTGGAGCTTCAGCATCAGTCCTTCCAGTGAATATTCAGTGTTGATTTCCTTTAGGATTGACTGGTTTGATCTCCTTGCAGTCCAAGGGACTCTCAAGGGTCTTCTCCAGCACCACAATTCTAAAGCATCAATTCTTCAGTGCTCAGCCTTCTTTATGGCATAGAAGGAATGAATGGCTAATAACTGAGTGATTTGCAAATTCACACATGTGTGACAGAGGAGTGGGAAAAAAAAAAAAAACAGCACTTGAAGACACAGCTGTTTCCCTGTGGATTTCTTAGCAACTTATAAAAAGTGGCATGTGGAAGGAGAAATACAATTTTTTCTCCTAAAACCTCTATAATTCAGTTTAACTAATTTAGTCACATGCTACCTTAACGCAGAACAGCTGTTCTCGTAGTCACAAACTCTGCTCCCATGTTGCTGTGTGGAAGATGCCCTGCGTGGAAACGCACCTTATTTCTTACCACCACCACCAAGGCTGACTCCACTTTGGTAATGACCTTGATCCTCTCAAGTTCAGCCTAGTCCCACATTTGCTGAGCTCTGCGCCCGCCTGGCCACGGTTCACTCTGGGTCGCAGAGCTCAGCAATCATCGTTGCTATGGGACTGAGCTGAGCGTGTGCGCGAACACACACACACACACACACACACACAGGATTGAACTCCACCCAGGAGACCAAGGGCACAGCTATAAAATACCGCCCATTTAATGAGGTGACTGACTGGGGCAGACCTACCAAAATCTACCTTCAGACCCAACCTGTCACTGGGGTTTCTTGATGAGGTTTCATGCAGTTATTCCGTTTGGTAAATAATAGAGGCAAATTATTTAATAAAAGTAGCTGGAAAATATAGGCTTGCTTTCCTTTTTCAAGCACAAACGTTGGGTTTAAAGAGCAAGATCGTCAGCATACTGAAAGCCATGCTAATTAGCTGGAGTTATTCCTCTGGATTGTTTAGTTGCTAAGTTGTGTCTGACTCTTTGCAACCCTGTGGACTGTAGCCCACCAGGGTCCTCTCTCCATGGGATTCTCCAGGCAAGAACACAAGAAAGGGATGCCATGTCCTTCTCCAATTCCTCTATATACACGAGTGCTAAGTCACTTCCTGTCTGACTCTTTGCAACTCTATGGACTTTAGACTGCCAGACTACTCTGTCCATGGGATTCTCCAGGCAAGAATACTCGAGTAGGTTGTCAAACCCTCCTCCAGGGGATCTTCCCAGCCCAGGGATCGAACCCATATCTCTTATGTCTCCTCCATTGCCATGTGGGTTCTTTGGAATAACCTGGGAAGCCCCATTCCTCTATATAGATATTGGCTATTAATGATATTATTAATAAGCTGAATGATATAAAATGGTATCTACCCTCTACCCCCAGGTCTCCCATGCCCTGTTCAGAAATATTCTCGTGCACTGACATATAGGATTCAGTCTTTTAACTTCTGTATGTTTTCCATTCTTCAAAATTTAAGGTTAATATTTATGACAAGGGGAACTACTTTAACCAGCTAAACCAGTTACAAGCTGGCAGGTGGCAGGCTGAATTCTACCAGGAAATCTGTTTAATTATTAGGCACTATGTTTGTTTTTTTTTTAATGCTGATCCATTTACATGACAAAAGGACCACTCAGCCCCACACAGTCCCCAAGGCTGAGGTCCCTTCCTGGGACCCCTCACTCAGGTCACCGGCTGTCACCTCAAGGCACCTGCATGTGTCAGCTCAGATAAGGCTTCATGTATCAGACGATTCTCCGGCAGAGACACAATGAGCTAGGGAGTCGGTCCTCGGAGAAGAAAGATGCAGCAAGAAAAAGAAGACATCAGAACCAAATCACGAAGGGGTAGTGACAGACTAAATTTGCCAACTTCTCTGTTGTCACTGGAATTTGCTTCTATCAAAATGTAACATAATTGACTTACGCAAGCTTTGAGAACATGAAAATAATTGCTCTGAACCATTTATCGGACTACAGTTATAGAGAGTACTAGAACACAGTTGTGTGAGTGATAAAGAGGTTGAATTCTAGAACTTTGTGTGCAAATCATTTAATGATAGCGAAAAATGCTAACAACAGTTAAAATTTCCCAAGGAAATTTTAAGAGACTGCAAGCTCTTAGGAGTGGAAGGGACAGTGAATGAGATTGCAGGAAAAAATACCTGTATGTATTTTGGTGATTTAAAATTCCCAAAAGAAAGACTGGTTTTATAATGGGTGATTTTGGTTTCCAAACCAAAAATAAACTAAGTCAGATCATGAGTTTTAAGCCATTTGAACTTCTAATGTGTAAAACAACAAACTATAAAGTTCTATTGACTTAACAGTTACAAGACTCCCTTGAATGGAAAACAATATTTTTTTTTCTGGAATAAAACATAGAAGGTGTCTTTATTATCAAGTGAGTTACTAAAGCAACCTTATAAAAGGTTCCATCCTGGTCTGTGATGACATGTATGTAATTTTCCCTACAAGAAGACGTCCATCAAAAACAGCGATTTCTCCTTTGAAACTGTTGTGCTGCGCTCAGTCATGTCCAACTCTTTATGACCCCATGGACTGCAGCCCGCCAGGCTCCTCTCTCTGGGGGATCCTCCAGGCAAGAATACTAGAGTAGGTTTCTATTCATTCCTTCCTCCAGAAGATCTTCCATTGAAACTGATAAAGAATAATTTGATATCCTTCCCAATGCTATGTCATTAATATCCCTAAAGAGGGACTATAATGGGGTTTGAGGAAATGTTATGCAGAGTCACAAAATATTTTAGAAGCCAATTAAGTTACTGTCATATGTGAAAAGTCATGCCCACATCACAGAACCATAGGCTGTTAGGAGGACAGAACCAGTCCTTTAGTACAAACTCTTATTTCCCAAGTGAGGGCTCTGAACTCCCCCCAAAACCAAAGGTGTAATTTCCAGTGTCCTACCCTCAGACTCGAGGTCTTTCCAGGATGCTACTAAACCTTCCAAAGATCTAAATACAGCAATGGCCATGTTCCCTTCTGTGGCTCAAAGTGCTTATTTCTGTTTCTCCCTGATATTCACAAAAAACTCTAAACTCAGTGAGATGCTCACTTACTAACAGGTTTACATGTTGCGTGTAAAAAGACTCGGAGGAGAGACTTCCTGCTAATTCTATTCCCATTTCCCTTGGACGTGGCAGGTCTTCCCACATACATGCTGCTTGTGCCCTGGCTACCCACTCAGACTCCCAAATCCTGTCCAGGCTTAAATCTGAATTTTAAGCTACTGATTTAAGTGTGTTAACTACCTATTAGGTGCCATCTACTGCGATCATCTCAAAGAAATACCTCCAAAAATGACTCTCAGCTCTCAAAGAGGAGAAACTAATGTAGGCAGCTTATTTCTAGAGCATCCACTACGAGCCAGGAACCAGCATAAACATTTTGCATGTGTCCTTTACAACCACTTCTAAGGAGAACATGCTTACAATCTAATCAAGAAGGTCAGACACAACCACAGTCGAACCCAGAGCTATAGGTCAGAGCGCAAAAAGCATCACAGAGGGAACCAAGTTGCCATTAGGGGGCCATCCGCACTGTCTGGGGCCAGGCAGGAGACGCTGTGAGGGGTGGAGTCTCTCCTGAGTTCCTCTGGGGAGGGCGGAAAAGATGGAGAGTGAGCCGAAGTGGGGAGGTATCCCAGAAAAGGGGAGAGGGCATGTGTCATAAAATCAATAAATGCTAAGTGATTGCTTTCTGGTTGTGAATCCCTGGATGCTTTATTATGCTGCTTCTACAGCCAACTTATTGGAAAAGACCCTGGTGCTGGGAAAGATTGAAGGCAGGAGGAGAAGGGGGTGACAGAGGATGAGATGGCTGGATGGCACCACCAACTTGATGGACATGAGTTTGAGCAAGCTCTGGGAGTTAGTGATGGACAGGGAAGCCTGGCATGCTGCAGTCCATAGGGTAGCAAAGAGTTGGACACGAGTGAGTAATTGAACAACAAACAAAAAGTTTTTCAGTATTATCTAAACGGTCCATAATAATTGTATATGAATATTACAATAAAAACCACTATAATCATTAAAAAAAATAAGGTAGAGGAGCGGGAATATTTAGATTGTGTTTGAGGGACAGTGAGCGACCCAGCTGATGCAGTGGGAGACAGTCCAAGGGGAGGTGATGGTGATTACTGATGAGAACACATGTGGGAGCTGGACTGTGAGCCTCCAGCAATGCAGGGGTGAGACTGAAGGAGCCCTCTTTGTTCCTGCCCTTAGATTCCTCCCAGTTCAGTTCAATTCAGTGGCTCAGTTGTGTCCGACTCTTCCAGACCCCATGGACTGCAGCACGCCAGGCCTCCCTGTCCATCACCAATTCACAGAGTTTACTCAAACTCATCTTCATTGAGTCAGTGATGCCATCCAACCATCTCATCCTCTGTTGTCCCCCTCTCCTCCTGCCCTCACTCTTTCCCAGCATCAGGGTCTTTTCCAATGAGTCAGTTCTTCACATCAGGTGGCCAAAGTATTGGAGTTTCAGCTTCAATATCAGTCCTTACAATGAACACTCAGGACTGATCTCCTTTAGGAAGGACTGACAAAATGTGGTCTATTGGAGAAGGGAGATGCATCCCAACTCCACCTCAAACCCCAGCTTCTGTCTCCACTGAAACCCTATCCCAGCCTGGCTCCCCAACCCTTACTATAGACACAGCAGCTTTGATCTGGGGCTGGACAAACCACTCAGTCAGCCATTCAACCAGAAGAGGCATCACTTCCCTCTTAGGAAGGCCCTGCTGTTCCACTCAGGGGCTGTGCCACGTTGGAAAGCGCTTCAACCCTCGTAATTCAGCTTATTCCTGTTTCTATCGCCCACCTTGAGCTGTCACTGCGGTGACTGGAGAGAGTGGCTGGCCGCCTCCCAAACCTCTTCGCGGTTACGCACAAGCCACGCTCCCAAATTCCTAGCTAGAGAACATCGCCAGCACCTCGCAGCCATCATCAGGGATCCATCTGTGCCAGGAAGGGCAGAGGTTGACCGGTGTTCCACACACAGCTCTTCTCGACCACCCAGAAACTGGGACAAAGACAGCAGTTCACGAAGACAGAGGCCCACCCCCGTGAGCCCTCCTGACCCACCTCACTGAAGGTCCGGTGATCAGAGACAACACATCCCCTATGGACGCAAATGCCTCTGATGGCTCCACAGCCCAAGAACACGGAAGACAAAGCACCAAGGGAGCAAATATAAGGGAACCCAGGCTTGGGCAGATTCAAGCGGCCATGGGGGCTCCCGAATATTAGGATGAGAACTGGTGTTTGAACCCACATGCCATTCTCTTCTCCTGGACCACGGGGCAGATGCTGGGACTGAGACCAGACATCTGGAAGTAGTCCCTGCTCCTTCCACGTGAAAGTAAAAGTGTTAGTTGCTCAGTCGTGTGTGACTCTTTGTGACCCCATGGAGGTCCCTGCAGCCCGCCAGGCTCCTCTGTCCATGGGATTCTCCAGGCAAGAATACAGGAGTGGGTTACCATTTCCTTCTCCAAGGGATTTTTCTGACCCAGGGATCGAACACAGGTCTCTTGTATCGCAGGCAGACCCTTTACTGTTTGAGCCACCAGGGACACCCACCCCTTCCACATTTAACCAAGTTATTTAAAACCCTTGGAAATCCAGGGTTCCCCGCATTGACCGATGGACATAATAATCTTTCTGGCCTCAGAACTGCTGTGGACTGAGAGCAGGATTTCTCAACCTCGGCGCTACCGGCATTTGAGGATGGATCCTTCTTTGATGGGGGCTGTCCTACGCACTGTAGATATCAAGCGGTCACGGCCTATGAACCACTGGAGCCAGGAGCACCACCACTCATCCATGCAGGTGTGTCAGTAAAAAAAGAAAATGTTTCCAAACATCATTAAGTCACAGGACCACACCTACCTGGTTTTACCTTTGTTCTGTGGTGTTCCCATCCCATTCCTGCCATGGAGCTGATCCCTCCATTTCTCTTGGACCTCAAGCTCCAAGGGTCTTAAAATCTTGGCTTGCAATCTTGGCACGTTTACATGGACAACCTCATAAAAACATGAGGCTTTTTTTCTGACTATTGGGTCCACCGACATGAAAAAAGCTAAAGCATTTCTTAGGCTGCTCATTTTTAGGGTCCTAACTTTGCTTTCTGGCAAATGTGGTTTTCAAATTTTATCGTGGGGACTTCCCTAGTGGTCCTGTGCTTAAGACTTCACCCTACAATGCAGGGGGTGCGGGTTCAATCCCTGGATGGGGGAGCTAGGATCCCATGTGCCTCATGGCCATAAAAACATTAAACAGAAGCAATACTACAATAAATTCAATGAAGACTTTAAAAAATAAATAAATCATAAAAGTGGCTGGGGAAAAAGCTCAAGATAGATTCTGATCACCAAAAGTTGTGATGTATTGGAGAAGAAACAAACCAGTTCAAGCAGAAAGGGATTTTCCATAACTTAAGCTCAACAAGGAAGCTGGTTACAGCAAAGGACTTGACAAAGGAACCACACACATATTGTATGACTACTGTGTGAAGATAAAGGAATACTGTGGGGGAAATATACAGTCCTTTCTCTCAGAAAGGTAATATTTTGGATCCTTGTAGACTGATCTTTATGGAATTGTGTTTTTTGAGTATCACACACAGCCTTATTGGATCCATCTGGACACATTTCAAAAATCACTGATCTGACTCAAAATTGTCTAAAACTTCTGAAATATTCTTTTCTTGTAATACGGTGGGAGTGTTTTAAGCCAATGGGATGGTTTGATCTAATAGTCCCAGCACAGGTGAATTGGTGCCTGCCAACTGCTGCTGTCAGGATATGTGAGAGAGGTTTATAAATAAATGTTCAGGAGACCCCATATACTGTAACCAAGAGGGTTATTATTGTGCATCTCAGGACAGAGAATCAAGTGTGGTCATCAAAAGCACTGTGGACTTGAGCAGGGTGCTCAATTGTTCAGTGCTGATGTCTTCAGCTCTGCAAAGATGGCACCATAAGATGGGAAGAGAGTTACTGTGAGGGATCAGTGAGCTAAAGCATTTTGAGTACGTCAGACCAGTGCCTGGCACATAAGGAGTGTGTGATAATTGCGACTATCACTTTGATTACAGAACACTATTCCACAAGGTTATAAAGACGTCCAAGAGCCATGCAGTCAAATGTCTAGAAACGCTTCTTTAAACAAAGTTAAGTGGGTTTTTTCTTAACTCACTGCAGTATTAATACTTCGCAACTAGTGCTTTTAAAACATGAATATCAATATGGTGACCCAGCGTGGGCTGTGTACACCAGGACCCTTTCTGTACAAAGTGATTCAACAATAACGTATTGATGACAGTGGATAAAATGCTGGGTGGAAGATCTCTAGAGCTTATTCATCTTGCATAATAGAAGCTTTACGCCCTTTGATTAGTAATTTCCCATTTTCCCCTCCCACCACCCATGCTGAATTTTACATGACTCACCCGAGATCCCTTTTCAGGAAAGCACTGGCAAAGAGAGCAATCTCTTCCTCCACAGAGACCAATAAACTTCTTTCCACCCTAGAAAGTGAAGCATTGATTTAGTTGACCGGTATTCATCACCTAGCTGGGTACACGATATATACATTAAAACAAGTACTCTTGGTTTTTCTAACTCATGAGAAGTTCACAGTACAGTTTTATCTCTGAGTCTCTGGAAAGACTAATACTGATATACAAAAAGGCAAAGAACTTACACTGTGGCTTGATAATCACATGTTGATGAATTGGTAGTTTGGGATTGACATATATATGCTACTGATACTATGTATAAAATAGATAACTAGTGAAAACCTACTTTATAACTTAGGAAACTACTCAGTGCTCTGTGGTGACCTAAATGGGAAGGAAATCCGAAAAAGAAGGGATACATGTATACATATAGCTGATTCACTTTGCTGTACAGCAGAAACTAATAAAACATTGCAAAGCAACTATACTCAAAAATAATTAATTAAAAATTTTTTGTAAAGAGTTGATTATGTGAGCAGAATAAAAGTTTACATGAACTAGGATTTTTTTTTTAAAAGACCTCCTTTGAAGTCATTTATGTTTAACCAGAAACTTCTATGATTTGTCTCTCTCGGTAAGAGTTTGTTTACCAAGTTGTGAACAATTTCAGAATGTTAACTATGTAGCTGGGAAAACCGCACGTACACCACGGTGTCTAATTTAAATTATAAGAGTGACTTTTCTTCCAAGACTCTCTTCCTGCACCTCCGGGATCAGCTAGGGCGTGCGTCCCCCAGGGAGGCCCTCGTGGGTCAGCACTGCTCTCATAGTCTTGCACTTGAATTACGACTCTTCCTCCTACAGCTTGCTGACACCCCAAGACGGCTCCTCTGACATGTCTCTCAAACCGAAAGCTTCTGAACTTGAGTAATTTGCTCCTTTTCCCCACTTCTAGCTAGCTTTTCTACCACGCTCTTTAGAAAGTTAAATTACAACATGATCACATATTTTCTTAACTCTAACCCATCCTACACACACACACACACACACACACACACCTATAGGAAGAATCACAAACCCTCATTATGTACATGGTGTGTCTTCAGTCACTTACAACCCAGAGGGATGGAATGGGGAGGGAGGAGGGAGGAGGGTTCAGGATGGGGAACACATGTATACCTGTGGCGGATTCATTTTGATATTTGGCAAAACTAATACAATTATGTAAAGTTTAAAAAATAAATAAATAAATAAATAAAAAGTAGAGTCATAGGAATGGTGTCCATAGGAGATCCTTAATGACAGCCAGAATGGCATTCCTGCAGTGAAAACACACTGAGCATTGATTCGTTCATGGTGGTCAGGGCTGCATGTTGAGAGGGAAGAGGTGGTTCATCAGCTCTCGGTGCTGGGAACTGAGGGTACGGACAGGACCACGTGCATCCTGATAAGTCGCTTCAGTTGTGTCCAACTCTTTGATGGGCTGTAGCCCACCAGGCTCCTCTGTCCATGGGAAGAATACTGGAATGGGTTGCCATGCCCTCCTCCAGGGGATCTTCCTGACCCAGGGACTGAACCTGTGTCTCTTGCATCTCCTGCATTGGCAGGTGGGTTCTTTATCACTCGTGCCATCTGGGAAGCCCCAGATAGGGCCACACACTTCTATAATTAACAGATCTTTTAAAACTAACAACAGTGTAAACTTTAGCCTTTAGACCAACACATAATGAGGAAACACCACACAACTGAACCAGTACGTACTGTTCTCTTTTTTAAAATTGGGGTATATTTGCTTTACAATGATGTTGTGTTAGTTTCTGCTGTATGACAAAGTGAATCAGCTATAAGTCAGTTCAGTAGCTCAGTAATGTCCGACTCTTTGCGACCCCATGGACTGCAGCACACCAGGATTCCCTGTCCATCTGCAACTCCCGGAGCTTGCTCAAACTCATGCTCACTCCACTGAGTCAGTGATGCCCTCCAACCATCTCATCCTCTGTAGTCCCCTTCTCCTCCTGGCCTCAATCTTTCCCAGTCTTTTCCAATGAGTCAGTTCTTCGCATCAGGTAGCCAAAGTACTGGAGCTTCAGCTTCGGCATCAGTCCTTGCAATGAATCAGCTATATGTATACATACATCCCCTTCCTGTGGCTTTCCCACGGCCTCTTCCCATTCCCGCCCCCTCCAGGTCACCACAGAGCACCCAGCTGAGCTCCTTGTGCTATGTAGCAGGTTCCCACTAGCTATCTGTTTTATATATGACAGTGCACATTTGTCAATCTCAATCTCCAATTTATCCCCTCCCCTGTGTCTATGTGTCTCTTCTCTATGTCTGCATCTCTATTCCTGCCCTGGAACTAGGTTTATCTGTACCACTTCTCTAGATTCCACATATATGCATTAATATACAAAACTTGTTTTTCTCTTGGGGACCTAATTAAGCTTAAAAGATTCTGCACAGCAATATGCACAGTTCAGATAGAAGATATGTATATACATAAATATACTATACATAAATATACAAACACACTTATGTAAAACATACATGAGTATACAGGTATATGTATGAAATGCACAAATGTATACATATCCCCTTCATTACATATACATGTACAAAAGTATACAGTCCCATATACATACACAAGTGTATATGTATATGTGATGTGAGGGCAAGGAGTCTAAGTGGCATATTTTTCTTTTCAATCATACGATTAAGACCTCTTTTTTCTTGAAAAATATGCTCAGAAACAATAAAATATTTTGATTAATCATTAATTAAAATATATTTTTATAAACATAACTCTTATGGGTCATTGAAAAATACATAAAAATTTGAATCTTGACAAGAGCTAAGGAATTAGATAATTTAAGTTAAAAAATGTAATTGAAGTTTCAGAAACATATACCTCTTGAGCTTTGGGTAACACTGTTATCTATGAATGCAGAAATGTTAAGTTCAAAACCCTGATAAGGTAAAAAAAAATAATCAAATGCTCAGGGCCGGGTCAGGACAGCATGAAAGCACTTAAAATAACTATTCTGAACATTTGGGTTCATTTAAGGTTGGGATGTGTTCGGTGAAATACCAAAACAACCAGAGAAAAAAGAAGGTCAGTTGATTAGATGGTTTGATAATAGAGGCAAGTTTGTTATTTTTTAAACTTTATTACGCTAATATTACGGAGATGTTTGTAGCAAAATTACATTTCAGAGAAGAATCAGTTTAAAGTAGATTAGTAGAATTCTAATAAAGAAACACATATAAAACTTCAACTTGGACCAATAAAAGAAAAAAGCAAGAGGCAATTTTAGTCCCTACAAAGTTCTTCTACATCAGACATATCCCAACAAACATCACTTTAAAGGAGGGAGGCATCTATAAAGGAAGAAACTGTACCTCAGAACCAGATTGTATAACCCCATTAAAAAGAGATAAAGACAGTATCTCAGACAAGTCAACATTCAAAATACAAACCACATTCTCTGGGAATATACTAGCATTCTCAAAAACCAACATTGCTCTTCAAAGAGAAAAAATAAAACTCACTATCTGTTTTATCCCAGATATTTTAAACAAATATTTGTTGCATAGAAAGTTCAAAAAAACATTTTACTAATTTCTAGATTAATGATCTGTCCTGCATTTGTGCTTTTATGGGTTTTTTTTTTTTAAACAAATAACATATGTACATGATAATTCAATCAGTTCAAAACAGTGTAATGGAAAAAGAAATTTTCTCTTCTAACTCTGGTCCCCAGTTCCTTCTCCTAAAGATAACTGCTCACCTCAACTCCATGTCTGGGAATTTATGAGCATATTAATACACAATGACCAAACACACACACACACACACTTTTGGTGATTTTGTCCTTGTTTTGCTTTTATGCAAAAGGTATATTTCTTTCTACCTTGCTTTTCTCACTTATGTCTTCAAAGTCATTCCGAATTACTGCATATGGCTACCCATTAAACAAAGTATTGGGTTGGCCAAAAAGTTCACTTGGGTTTCTCTATAACATCTTACAGAAAAACCCAAATGGACTTTTTGGCCAACTCAATATTATAACTTATTTAGCTAGTCCTTATTAAAGGACGTTTAATTATCTCCCCTCTGGCTTCTGAATGCTACCTTTAAACTAATATTCTTGTGCATATATATTCATCCACGTCAGAATAAATATATACGATAAATTTCAAATAGGGAAATTGCTATGTCAATAGGCACATGCATTTAAAATCCTGATAGATGATGCCAAATTGACTTCCCACGGAGATTTTATCAATTTATATCTCTATCTTTAAAATCCATCTACAGTACAGTCTCGCTCTGGGGAAATCTCTAGAATCTCTGCACACCAGAAGCTGGCAGGAAGAGCCAAGATAGAATAATCTTTGTTCGGGTGTTATATGCACTCATACGAAACATAAAGAAGTGAAGGACGTACAATTTAGCACTCTATAGACTTTTATAATAGAAAAAAAGAACATAATACAAAAGAAACTTTAAAAAGTCAGGTAAGAGGACAAATAATCCACAAACATATATTTCAGTGTGTTTCGGTTCATTATTTGAGGTGATGCTCTGAAATGCCTGTGAACTAAGCTGGGCAGGTTTTATCAAGTCCACTTCCCATAGGAGAAAACTGAGTCTTGAATAGGTTATGAGATGAATCACTGGCAGAGGAACCCAGGGCATCCTATTCTTTAATGCATGTGCTTTCTGGTCCTGACTAAAAGAGAAAGGAGAATGAATGGCAACTCTCTATTTTGATTCACTTTGAAAAGACCTATGATAACTTGAATCACAGAAGCTGGACTGGATAGGTCCAAGCTACAGGATGGATAGACAGAGATGTATTTATTAGCGTGATTTAAACCAGTCTGACTGTCTCAAGATCAACCTGAATACAGATTGCCTCCAAAAGGATTTCCTAGAAGTGTCTGAAGTTGGGTATAATCACTTAGATTCTCTAGAGAGGAACAGAACAGAATGTTCGAGGCTTATCCTTCTCCTGAGTTAAAATGTTCAAATTTAATTTTATACTTCTTGATTTAATCTTGTAATGGCCCAGCTGCTTCCTTCTGCCCTCTGAAAAAAGTTTTTAAAATAGTTCTGTTATAAAACAAAGAAATGTCTAATACCTAGGCAATTTTATACGTCTTGATGGTAGGATATAAAAGAAATCTCACAGCCCACTTAATCCAACACTTCCATTTTACAAATGAGAAAAAAATCCCCAGAGAGTGACTTGTTTAAAAGTATAATAAAGAAAGAACAACAAACAAAACCCAAAGGTAGCTGAAGGAAAGAAACGTAAAGATCAAAACTGAAATAAATGAAATAGAGACAAGAAAACAATAGAAAAGATCAATGAAACTGAAAACTGGTTCTTTGAAAATGTAAACAAAATTGAGAAACCTTTAGCCAGACTCATCGAGAAAAAAAGGAGAGGGCTCAAATCAGTAAAATTAAAAATGAAAAAGAAGTCACAACTGACACACGAACAAAGGATCATAAAAGTCTACTACAGGCCAATAAATTGGGCAACTTGGAAGAAATGGATAAATTCTTAGAAAGGTACAATCTCCCAAGACTGAACCAGGAAGAAATAGAAAATATGAAAGATCAATTACATGTACTAAAATTGAATCTGTGACTAAAATAATCTCAACAAACAAAAAGTCCACAACCAGATGGCTTCACAGGGAAATTCTACCAAACATTCAGAGAAGAGATGACACCTATCCTTCTGAAACTATCCCAAAACATTACAGAGGAGGAAACACTTCTGAACTCATTCTATAAGGCCACCATCACCCTGATATCTAAACCAGATGAAGATATCACAAAAAATTAAATTATAGGCCAATATCTCTAATGAACATAGATGCAAAATTCTCAACAAAATACCAGCAAACCAACTCCAACAATATATTAAAAGGCTTACACATCATGATCAAGTGGGATTTATTTATCCAAGGAATGCAAAGATTTTTTCAAAATCTGCCTGCAAATCAACCAACGTGATAAACCCCATTTACATATTGAAGAATAAAAATCATATGATTATCTCAATAGATGTAGAAAAAGCTTTTGATAAAATTCATCATCCACTTATGAGCTAAAAAAAAAAAAAAACTCTCCAAAAAGTGGGCATAAAGGGAACATACTTCATAAAAGGGGCTATACTGGTGAGGAGATACAACTGAATATGTCCCTCTCTCCCTTCCTTCCCTCGTTGGGCTGCCTTGGAATGAAAATGTAAATAATTCAATGAAAGGCAGGCGATTGTAGCCCAAAGGCAATGGCAACCCACTCCAGTACTCTTGCCTGGAAAATCCCATGGACGGAGGAGCGTGGTAGGCTACAGTCCATGGGGTTGCAAAGAGTCGGACATGACTGAGTGACTTCACTTCATGACAAACCCAAAGCTAACATCATACTCAATGGTGAAAACCTGAAAATATTTCCTCTAATATCAGGAACAAGACAAGCATGCCCATGCTTGCCACTTACACCTAATACAGTTTTGAAAGTCCTGTCACAGGAATCAGAAAAGAAAAAGAAATAAAAAGAATCCAAATTGGAAAAGAAGAAATAAAACTGTCACTGTTTGCATATGACATGATACTATGCATAGAAAATCCTAAAGATGTCACCAAAAAACTATGAATTTAGTAAAGTTATAGGATAAAAATCAACACAGAGAAAAATCTCTTGCATCTCCATACATTAACAACAAAATATCAGAAAGATAAATTAAGGAAATAATCCCACTTACCATCGTATCAAAAAGAATAAAGTGCCCAGGAATAAACCTACCTGAAAAGGCAAAAAACCTGTACTCTGAAAACTATAAGACACTGATGAAAGAAATCAAAGACAACACAAATAGATGGAAAGATATATTATGTTCTTGGATTGCAAGCATCAATACTGTTAAAAGAACCACACTAATCAAGGCAATCTACAGATTCAGTGCAATCCCTATCAAATTATCAACGGTATTTTTTCACAGAACTAGAACAAACATTTTTTTTTAATTTGTATGGAAACACATAAAACCCCGAATAGCCAAAACAGTCTTGAGAAGAACAGACTGGAGGAATCATTCTCCCTGAATTCAGGTTATACTACAAAGTGACAATAATCAAAACAGTATGGCACTGGCACAAAAGCAGACATATACATCAAAGGAACAGGATAGAAAGTTCAGAAATACAATCATGAACTTATGGTCAATTAATCTACAACGAGAATACACAATATAGAAAAGAGAATCTCTTCAATAAGTGTTACTGGGAAAACTGGACAGCTACATGTAAAAGAATGAATTGAGAACATTCCCTAATACCATGTACAAAAATAAACTCAAAACAGATTATTGACCTAAAAGACAGGATAGTATAAAACTCCTGGACGAAAATATAGGCAGAACTCTCTTTGACATGAGTTGCAGCAAAATTTTCTTGGATCCGTATCCTAGAGTAATGGAAATAAAAACCAAAATAAACAAATGGGACCTATTTAAACTTAAAATATTTTACACATCAAAGGAAACCATAAACAAATTGAAAAAAACAACCTACTGGCTGGGAGAAAATATTTACAAATGATGCTACCAATAAGGGATTAATTTCCAAAATAGACAAAGAGCTCATACAGCTTAATACAAAAAAAAAAAAAAAGCAAAAACCAAAAACAAATGCTAACAACCAAATAAAAAATGGGTAGAAGACCTAAACAGACATTTCTACAAAGAAGATACACAAGTGGCCAACATGCATATGAAAAGATGCTCAATATCACTAATCATTAGAGAAATGCAAATCAAAACTACAATAAGGTATCACCTCACACCAGTCAGAATGGCCATCATCAAAAACTCTACAAATAATAGATGCTGGAGAGTGTGTGGAGAAATGGGAATCTTCCTATATTGCTGTTGGGAATGCAAATTGGTGTAGGCAGTATGAATAACAATATAGAAGTCCCTAAAAAGCTGAAAATAGAGTTACTGTGTGATCCTGCAACCCCAATCCTGGGCATATATCCAAAGAAAACTCTAATTCAAAAAGGCAAATGCAACAAAATATTCACAGCAGCTCTGTTTATGATAGCCAAGACATGGAATCAACCTAAATGTCCATCAGCAGATGAATGGATAAAGAAGATGTGATATTATATGCATATATATATATACACATATATACAATGAAATGTGTGTATATATACATATACATAATGGAATACTACTCAGCCATATAAAAGAATGAAATAATGCCATTTGCAGCAACATGGATAGAGATTATCGATGAAGTAAGTGAAGCTAAGTAAGTCAGACAGAGAAAGATACCATATGATCTCAGTCACATGTGGAATCTAAAAAAATGATACTAATGAACGTATTTACAAAACAGAAATAGACTCAGAGACATAGAAAGCAAACTTATGGTTACCAAAGGTGTGGGGGAGATAAATTAGAAGTTTGGGATTAACATAAACACATCATTATACCTAATATAAACAATAAGATTTTACTGTATACCACAGGGAACTATATTCAATATCTTGTGATAACCTATAATAGAGAAGAATCAAGAGGCAGATAGATAGAGATATATAACTGAATCATTTTTCTTTTAGTTCTGAAACTAACACAACATTGTAAATTAACTATACTTCAATTTAAAAAAATGGTTTAAGACAGTATAATAAAAGTAATGCATTCAGTAAAGTAAATTTTCAACATGGAATCAGAGCTCATTAATGGACTTACCCCATATGCATATTGTACAGAAAACAGAATAAGTATGAGTGACCTATAAGAAAACAAAAATGCAGATTAATTTAAACTGTCAGGTTTTGTGCAAAACAAACTAAAAAGCAAAAGGACATAGGAATTAACTCCAGAAAGGTTTTTTTTAAAGTTTCTAATAGGCTACTATCACCAACTGATGGTCATCAGTGACCAGATAAATGTTACCCTCTCTCCAGATAGCATCACCATATTTCCTCTTTTTAATCAATCAAGAAGTATGCACACCCTTTAATATGGCCCTCACTGTGCTGGGTACCATAGGGACACTGGGAAAGTGAGACCTGGATGGATGGATACGTGAAGGGAGATGACTCTCAGAATAAAAACTAGAGGAGAGCAGGAAGCAAGCAGCTTTGCCCAGGAACTACTGCAAAGATTAAGGTATTCTGGATGCTGTTAAGTGGGAACAACCAGAAGGAGAGAGAATGGAAGAAACCTAACTGGGCTGAGGAGATGATTTGGGAAACAGTATGGAAAAAGCCTCCTTCCCATCACCCTCTCTTCCTTCATTGCCCATCAATACATGTTCATCAGCTTCAAAATTTTCCATATTTTTCACTATTTAACATTTCCCTGTCATAACTCCCAATATTTTTGTAGTCACTTTGAACAATCTCATTCTATTAATAGTTTGCTGCTGCTGCTGTAGCACATGACCACAAACTTGGTGACATAAAACAACAAAAATTCATTTTCTTATCATTCTAGAGGCCAGAAGTCTGAAATAGGTCTCATTGGCGGAAAAAAAAAAAAAAAAAAAAATCAAGATGTTGGCATGGCTGTGTCTCTTTTGAAGGCTCCAAGGGACACTCGGATTCCTTGCTTTTTCTGGATTCTAAAGGCTGCCTGCATTCCTTGGCTTGTGGTCCCTTCCACCTTCAAAGCCAGCAGTGACCAGTCAAGTCTCTCTCCCGCTACATCTCTCTGACCTCTGCTTGCATCATCACATCTCCTTCTCGACTCTCAATCTTCTGCCTCCCTCCTTCACTTGCAGTGCTTTAGTCCCTCAATTGTGCCCGACTCTTTGCGACCCCACGGACTGTAGCCTGCGAGGCTCTTCATGTCCATGGGATTTTCCAGGCAAGAGTATTGGAGTAGGTTGCCATTTCTTTCTCCAGGGGATCTTCCCGATCAGGGATAGAACACGAGTCTCCTGCATTGCAGGCGGATTCTTTACCACCTGAGCCACCAGGGAAGCCAAAAGGGGACACTGCAGCTGAGTGGGCTGGGGGACCCTTGTGATTATACAGGGTCCCTCAGATAATCCAGGATAACTTCCCCATTGCACAGTCAGCTGATGAGCAACCTTAATTTCATCTATAACCATAATTCTCCCTTGCCACGTAACAGAACACATTCAGAGGTTCAAGGGCTTAGGGCGTGGACAGCTTTGGGGGGTCATCATTCTGCCTACCACACTCATGCAGTGCATTGTCCTAACTGCTATAACTGCTAGTTATAGGGACCCTGCAGCTCTGGACACGAGAAGGCTTTTGCTATTCAAACCCAGTGAATAGGAGAGCAAGAATCTGTGGCCTTGTACATTCTCCCACTGGGTGACTATGTGACTGCAATTCTGGAAGAGTAGAGAGAATTATTGCTTAATAAGAAAAATGCTGTTTAATGGAATGGCAGTGGGTAAAATTTATAGATTTCTGGAATACTTTGGTTTTTTGACACTCAGATAATTTATACCTATAAAACCAACACTGGGGAGAAATTCCCAAATAAAAGCCAGTGATCGTACTTGAGGACACTCACCAGGAATTGGTGGCCAAGAGCTTGTTGCACCTGAAAGGACACCTTACCAGTGCCATGTGCAAAATTACTTCATGTTCGAGTCTTGGCGCTCAACAAAAACGCTGCCAGTCTTCCCTTCTCTTCCAGAAGACTCTCATCTATAACTGAGGTTCTGTGTCCTGGGTTTAAAGTCTGTGTATGGCAAATATAAAATATCGTTTAAAACACGGTATGCATTACCACATCGAAAATAATTACTTTCATTATTCAGAGTTAGTGATGGAAATATTTTCTAAAGGGGAACTTCAATACTGTTTTGACATAACACTCTTTCCTTAGTGATGAGTAAACTGAATATATATCAATTTTTAATTCTTAGAAATAAAAATACCAAATCCTTTATTCATAAATACATTTTTCAAACATGAAAAGATATACGTATGTATATATGTAAAAGATAAAACTTTTACAAAAATTATTGTTTCATTTTGTTACATGAAATTTTCTTCTATTTAGTCTTTTCTCTTAAAAATTCAAGCTAAAATTCACTCAAGTGCTTTTTTTTTAATTTTTAAAACTAAAAAGGAATCCCCTAGTATAGAAATGTACATTTTGCCTACAAAGAGCAAAGACATATAAACATGTTTTATGTAAAATGGTACCACATTTTGGCAGGTCATCAAAAAGTTAAACACAGAGTTACCATATGACATAGCATATTTCATTCCTAGGTATACACGCAAGAGAACTGACAAAATACGTTCATATGTAAACTTGTACATGAATATTTACAGCAGAATTATTTGTAATGGCCAAAAATGGGAACGACTCATGTCAGTTGATGACTAAGCAGCACGTGCTACATCTGCACAGTGAAATACTTGTTGTTGTTGTTGTTTACTCACTAAGTCGTGTCCAGCTCTTTTGAGACCCCATGCACTGTAGCCCTCCAGGCTCCCCTGTCCATGGGATTTCCCAGGCAAGGGCACTGCAGTGGGTAGCTGTTTCCTTCCCAGGGGATCTTCCCAACCCAGGGATTGAACCCTTGTCTCCTGCATGCAAGCAGATTCTCTACCACTGAGCCACCAGGGAAGTCGCACAATGGAATATTTGACCATAGGAAAGAATGAAGTACCAATGAGTGCTACAACATAGAGGAACCTTGAAAATGCGATGCCAAGTGAAAGAAATCACGTCCTGTATAATTCCATGTGTGTGAAATGTTGGAATAGGCATATCCATAGAGACAGAAAATATTAATAGATTAGTAATTATCAAAGGTTGGAGGAGGGGCGAATGGGAGGTATGGAGTTTTCTGGAGGGTAATGTGTTATGGATTTAGATAGGGTAATGGTTGCACAATATTATAAGTACACTAAAAACCACTGAATTATAAACTTTAAAAGAGTGAAAATGGTGTGTTTTATTTTTGAAACATCTCAATTTTAAAAAAGAAAAAATATCTTGACTCCAAGTACCATATACTTTGAAAAAAGCTCTCTTTGGCTCAAAGAATTTGAAATGTCTCATCTTTAAAACTTTGGCTTCTCTAAAGACCTGTACCTGTCAGAATTAAGTACAGAGAAGGAAATGGGAATGTAGAATGTTACAACTTAATTTTAAATTTCTAGATAAAATCTAGATAAACTCAATCAATGTTATATTTATGAGAGACTAGTTTTCCAAGTAAGCATTAGAATGATGTTCCTTGATAATTTCAAAACCAAGTAGAAACAGAATCATTTTGAGTGACTAGATCTTTTCCCATTTAGGAATGGGAAATCATTGATGTAGTTTTCTATTTGCCTTCTAGAAGCATGTCTCAATAAAACAAATTACTGTTTTAAGAGGAATACATAAATTGGCTTGAAACATTCAAACTGTATTTGATATTTCAGACAAATAGGAAACACAGTCAAAAATTAAAGAACACCAGAGGTATTTGCTTTTTAATCCCAAAATAGATACATCATGCAATTAGTCTGCCCACATAATGTGATAAAGTGTATCCCTCCCCCATTTCTATCCTGGTGCAATATAATTTTATACTTGAAAATCATATTAATCACTCCACTATACTTCTCTGCAACAAAAATATGTATATAAATTCAATATTTTCATTTATGATCATAAATTTCTGAGTCTTAAAAAATTTTTTCCTCCTGGGTTGACATTATTATGGTTATTAGTAGCATATATTCCAGAGAAGGCAATGGCATCCCACTCCAGTACTCTTTCCTGGAAAATCCCATGGATGGAGGAGCCTGGTGCGCTGCAGTCCATGGGGTCGCTAGGAGTCGGACACGATTGAACGACTTCACTTTCACTTTTCACTTTCATGCTTTGGAGAAGGAAATGGCAACCCACTCCAGTGTTCTTGCCTGGAGAATCCCAGGGATGGGGAAGCCTAATGGGCTGCCATCTATGGGGTCGCACAGAGTCGAACACGACTGATGTGACTTAGCAGCAGCAGCAGCATATAATTCATCCAAAAAAATAAGCATGTCTGTTGTTGTTGTTGTTTAGTTACTAAGTAAACGAGCTGCCAAAGGTAAAACAGTTTTGTTCACAGTTTTACCCGGAGCAAGCCTCAGATGACTATGTGCTCATCTCACGCATCTGTCTAGCCTGAAAACAAAGCCCCAGAGGAGTCACAGAGACTTTAGAACCACTCTCCTGGCTAGAGTGCTGCTCCCAAGTCACAGCTAAGCAGAGGCCCAGCTGGCTGTCAGCTGGACACCATGAACGATGGTGTGTACTGGACTCTACAGTTCCCCAAAGGTTGTCACACAGTCTACAACAATCCACAGCAATCTACAAATATTTCCTTTGCTGCAACCACCTGGGTTAAGAGCACAAAACTTTTTGTCTCAACCATGCTTTTGATGACACTGAATAAAATTTCTCATAAATAAAAGGCTGTCATCACATGGGAGAGGCCAAGGCAGTGTGTTTCTATTGAAGTTTGTTTTTAAAAAAGAAGAAGGTATAAACAATTCAAGTGCTATGCCACTAAAACATATGCAAACAACAGCTTTGGGAGACTGTCTACCTAGGAAACTTTTGCAAAAGTTCTGTACCTTTCAAAGGGTATGCTTTATTCTGCCAACCGTTATTCTCAAGCAGGGAGGGTTAAGTGCTATGGAGGGCTATACTGGAGCCCTCCACCTCAGGCCCCATCTTTGGCTCTTAATTGAGGGGATAACCAGGTTTCCGTCACCTGATTCCATCTCCCAGGCACATGGAAAGGTTAAGGATAACCACCTGACCCAACCCGGAGCTTGGCTTAGTGACACAGAACTCTAGGCCAGAGGATGGTACAAAAACATCGTCTGAACCAGTCCTCTTGGAGAGTTGAAATGAGGACACCGAGAAAAGAAAGGGAGATGAGGGAAGAAGGATACGTCCAGTACATCCGCAAGTACAGCTGGGCGTTAGAAAACTGCGACAAGTCAAGGTCAAGTGCAAGTCTGCATTTAGAAGAGACAGATAAGCTGCATAATCAGACAAAGTTGTTTCCAAGAAAATGCAAAAACAAAGACAGACAGATAGTCTCAAGAAAGGAGGAAAACCAGCTCATTCCTGAGAGCCCTCCCCCACCCCCCCAGTTCTTGATGCAGTCTTGTGCTCAACTCCCTTTTCATGAGCAAACTGACCTGGGCGGCCGAGTCTGATAAAAAGCACTGCCCTCGCTGCAGCTGGTCCCAAGGCTGCATGCGACACACCTCGGGAGGCCATCCGGGGCCACCCACCCCCAATAGGGAAGCTGAACATATGTTCCCTGGGCCTTTGACATCCATTTCGTGCATTAATCCAGTCTGTAATAGGCTCTTGCCCAGCAGTATATTTCTATCAGTAATTTCTAGCATGTATATTCATCAGATATCATGGTGTTCTCTTCCTTCAACTCTCTGGGATTTCTGCACCACCCCCCCACCGCCCCCGCACTTCTTTATGAAAATGCCTGGACTCCAATTTCCCTGGGACTCCTTAAGAGTCTGTCCAGCGCTTTCCAAAGGTCTGGGAACAGGATCTGAGCGCCTCCAAGCCATTCTCGGTACCCCGGAGAATTTGTTTTCTCTGCAACCTAATCTTGAATACAAATACATCCTGCTGGAGTTCTCATCCACCAGGGGCTAGGCATGGTTGTGGCGGGCAGGGAGAGGGGCAGGGGAGGACCAGATAAATAGGCAACTGAGGACTGGAATCTTCTAGCCACAAAAGGTAGCAGAGATACAATGTCTTTTTTTTTTTTTTCTCAAGGAACATTAAGTCTTCGAGCTCTCTCGAACAATATTTGCCCTTTCAGGGAAATCATTTTCTATTAACTCAATAACTACATGTTCTTTCCTTTGACTTTCTGACACTGAGCTATCTGAAGACTCTCTCTCCAAGGCTAACTTTTTTGGATGGTCTGAACACGTATTTCTATATACGTTCATCTTTCCAAAGTAGAATTCCTAAAGGCTAAGCTTTTGTAGAGAAACAATCAAGGGGCCTGGGGTCGGGGGTGGGGGGTTAGAAAAATACTCCCAGAAAAAGAATGGCATGCTTGGGGCTGGATATCTCCTCTGAGGCTTATACCTTTCCTGTTAAGGGATCACCTGAACTTTCCCCAACATCCAGGTTGATTACTTTCTAAAATCCCATATCTTTGGGTTGCCTCTAGCTGCAGACTTTCAAAGCCTCCAGGTTGATGAGAGCTTTTTAGTGAAAACAATCCCATCAACCATCACAAAGGTTTTTAAAGCAAGTCACAAACCCATGTGGTCCACGGACTACCTGAATGTGGCTGGAGCATCATGTTCCCTGAGAAGGAACTGGGGAAAAATTTTGAGAAGGACTCAAGTAAATTCTTGAGAATATCTCTACATTCCAACAGGACCAGACGGTTGTTGGATTGTGGTCAAGCCCGCCCCCACCTTGCCTTCCTTCCAGATTCAACTGAATTGTTTGAGAGTCTTTGTACAGTCCTCAGGTGACCCTGGAGTTGAGTTTGCTAGTCCAGGGCCGAATGGGCCATATCTCAGCTAATCTATAATTCTGCCAATACAAGCTTTTATTATCATTTTTGTCCATGAGGTCTCCCCCCAGTATCAACAGAACATTTGACAACAATCATAAGACTGTCATAGGTGGGAAACACACAGAGGGGACACTGTTCCACAAACGTACAACTGATTTTCAAAACTGGATGTGCCCTTTACTTCCAAGTTAAGGTTTCAGATTTCTGAGAGCTGCCTTTGGTGTAAGCAAATCCCACTGCCCACTGAGAAGTGCCCATCTGCAACCAAATGTACTGAAAGACTGGCATTCACCTTTGAGGACTTCTTCCCTCCTCCCTAAAGACTGGCTACCTTCTCCTGGTACCTGGTGATCTCATGTGAGGGATTGAAAGCAGGACTCTAAGAGGTAGAAAGACTTGTGTTCAGATCTTGATCACTTACCAGTATAACCCTGAGCAAATCTGTACCACTCTGAGCTCTTCATTTCTCAGTATGTAAAATTAATGCTGGAGAGAACTATACGAGTCAAAATGCATGCCTAGCACAGTCCCTGGCATGTTGTTCTTGTTGTTTAGTCGCTAAGTCGTGTCTGACTCTTTTGAGACCCCATGGACTGTAGACTGCTAGGCTTCTCTGTCCATGGGATTTCCCAGGCAAGAATACTGGAGTGGGTTGCCATTTCCTTCTCTTGTGTCTCCTGCATTGGCAGGCAAATTCTTTACTGCTGAACCATGAGCGAAGTTCCCTGGCATGTGCTGGTGCTCAATATGTGTCTACTTCCATCCTTCCTAATTTGTCATGCAGGCAAAATGAGCTCCCAATAAATGAGAGAAGGGTTAGAAAACTGGGAACTGGGGCAAGCCTGGCAGACCTCAGGAGGGAGGCAATACTTGATCTGGGAATGAAGGAAGATCTGGAGAAATGAGGAGAAATAAGCAGTGACAGTCTCTCTTAAAGGACCTTGTAAACATCGGGAGAAGTCAATGAGAGGGATGACTCCTCAGTGAGCATAGAAGCAGGTATACAGGGGCAAGCCTGGTCAGAATTGGAGTTAACATAAGTGGACTCTGAGAGGACACTTGTGAAAAAGTCAGCATTTGTTTTTATCAATGAGAGAGGCTTCTGCTGCTACCACAACTGCTGCTGCTCTAACCCCACGCCCTTCCTCCTCCTCCTCCTCTTCCTCATCATTGTCAACATCTTCCCCACCATAAGAAATTATAATAAGCAGCATTGTCCGTCGGTTCCTTATATGCTACATCCTGTGCTGAACGTTTAACACCAATCTTCAATCTTCACAATAACCCTAAAAGGTAAGTTACACAACAATGTCCTTCTACAAGTAACTACAGTTAGTAGTTGGCTTCCCTCATAGTTCAGTCGGTGAAGAGTCTGCCTGCAATGCAGGAGACCCAGGTTTGATTCCTGGGTCGGGAAGATCCCCTGGCAAAGGAAATGGCAACTCACTCCAGTTTTCTTGCCTGGAGAATCCTATGGACAGAGGAGCCTGGTGGGCTACAGTCCATGGGGTCGCAAGAGTCAGACACAACTTAGTGACTAAACCACCACCATCACAGTTAGTAAGAGACATTTCCAGGGCTCAAACGCTAAAGCTTTCCTTATTAACCACTACACGACACAGTTTCAAAGTTCATGAAAATTCCTGGGCACATTTCAGGAAATGCATCTCTGGAAAGAACAACTTTGGCCTTCAATATAATAGTAGCAGGAAGATTCACATGTAAATGCAGTGATGCACTGTGATACATAGACATTTAGTTTTCTGTGAATCCTAGAAAAAGAGAGTTCTCCTGTGAAGGTCTTCATGTTTGGAATTTCACCTCTAGAAATTTCTACAGGACAGTTGGCTATCTTCAAGGCACTATTTCTAACTAGACTATAGGAAAGTTAAAGCATTTCAGGCAGCTATGTAAGCAAAAGAAAAGAGAGAGAGAGAGATTTCACAGAAGTTTCCAAATGAACTTTTAAGGTTAAACAGAAATACTGAAACAAGCATGCAGTTGGTTTCAAAATAGGAGGAAAGCTTTGTTTTGGCAGGGAAGGAACATTGTATTCATATGAGTCTTGGCCCTTTCTGGGCTTTCCAGGTGCCTCAGTGGTAAAGAATCCACCTGCCAATGTAGGAGACACAGGTTCAATCCCTGGGTTGGGAAGATACCCTGGGAGGAGGAAATGGCAATCCACTCCAGTATTCTTGCCTGGAGAATTTCACAGACACAGAAGCCTGGTGGACTATAGTCCATGGGACTGCAAAGAGTTGGACATGACTGAGTGACCAAGCACACACATGGGCCCTTTCTAAGGAGAGCCTCAGTTAAGTTCAGTTCAGCCACTCAGTTGTGTCTGACTCTGCAACCCCGTGAACTGCAGCATGCCAGGCTTCCCTGTCCATCACCAACTCCCGGAGCTTACTCAAACTCATGCTCACTCCACTGAGTCAGTGATGTCATCCAACCATCTCACCCTCTATCATCCCCTTCTCCTCCCACCTTCAATCTTTACAAGCATCAGGGTCTTTTCTTCGCATCGGGTAGCCAAAGGATTGGAGCTTCAGCTTCAGCATCAGTCCTTCCAATGAATATTCAGGACTGATTTCCTTCAGGATTAACTGGTTGGCTCTCCTTGCTATGTGAAGGACTGTCAAGAGTCTTCTCCAACACCACAGTTCAAAAGCTTCAATTATTCAGCAATCAGCTTTCTTTATGGTCCAACCCTCATATCCACACATGACTACTGGAAAAACCATAGCTTTGACTAGACGGACCTTTGTTGGCAAAGTAATGTCTCTGCTTTTTAATATGCTGTCTAGGTTGGTCATAGCTCTTCTAAGGAGAGCTTAACCATCTCCTTTTCCTTGTGTCTGCATCCTGCCTTCTGTCCACCTCTGTCTGCCTTCCTTCAGGCAGGAGCTGGTTCTAGAGACTGGGTCCCCTTAGCAGGTGCTTCCCTAGAGGACAAGACCTGGAACTAGACTCCTTTAGAAATGCGTCTGCCACTCGGGAACCTTATAAAAGACTCCATTCCTCACCCCTGGGCTTCAGAGCTGTGCCATTTCCTATTCTGCTGCAGACCAAACATTCAGTGTTTCAGCGTCAGCTTTACACATCGGAAAACAACTGAGCAAAGCCAAGACAGTGTGCTGTGTATTGGATGTGATGTCACATGGGCAGAGTTGTCAAGACAACCAATGCTTGGAAGTTTCACAAAACCATAAGAAATTCCATTATTAAAGTGATTGCTTCTCCCCTAAACTTTGAAGATGAGGTGGTTTTTTTTTAATTCAAAAATCAATGGTAAGAAGAGATCTATATTAAATTTTTACAATTAAAATTTTAAACAGTTGTTTTCTTTAAAGTTGCTCAGTCGTGTCCAACTTTTTGTGACCCCACGGCCTATATAGTCCGTAGTATTCTCCAGGCCAGAATACTGGAGTGGGTAGCCTATCCTTTCTCTAGCAGATCTTTCCGACCCAGGAATTGAACCAGGGTCTCCTGCATCACAAGTGGATTCTTTAACAACTGAGCTACAGAAACAAAATAAAATAATACATAGAATCTTCACTACACGTGAAAATTACAGGGTTTGTAAATGCAAGTCCACTAAATATGTAATAACATTTTAAAGTGATTTTTCTACTAATTAGCCTGACATTAACCAAAACAAAATTTTAATCATATCTATATACCTTTAATAAGACATAAAAACACCTATGATTATTATTCACTCAAGAAATATCTATCATAGCAGTATCTGTCAATTTTCCAGTTTCTATCAAATGCCATGCTAAGCACTGTGGATACAAGAGTGAAATCAATTTAGCTGAATTTAATATTCGGTAAATTGGGTTTTCAATTTACTGAATATTGAACTCAATTTGAACTCAACTGAGCTCAAATATGCAATATTACTTTTAAGTAGATTGGGAAAAGTTAAAGATGCATACTATAATCATACAGTGGAAGTGAGAAATAGATTTAAGGGCCTAGATCTGATAGATAGAGTGCCTGATGAACTATGGAATGAGGTTCGTGACATTGTACAGGAGACAGGGATCAAGACCATCCCCAAGGAAAAGAAATGCAAAAAAGCAAAATGGCTGTCTGGGGAGGCCTTACAAATAGCTGTGAAAAGAAGAGAAGCGAAAAGCAAAGGAGAAAAGGAAAGATATAAACATCTGAATGCAGAGTTCCAAAGAATAGCAAGAAGAGATAAGAAAGCCTTCTTCAGCGATCAATGCAAAGAAATAGAGGAAAACAACAGAATGGGAAAGACTAGGGATCTCTTCAAGAAAATCAGAGATACCAAAGGAACATTTCATGCAAAGATGGGCTCGATAGAGGACAGAAATGGTCTGGACCTAACAGAAGCAGAAGATATTAAGAAGAGATGGCAAGAATACACAGAAGAACTGTACAAAAAAGATCTTCACGACCCAGATAATCACGATGATGTGATTACTGACCTAGAACCAAACATCCTGGAATGTGAAGTCAAGTGGGCCTTAGAAAGCATCACTATGAACAAAGCTAGTGGAGGTGATGGAATTCCAGTTAAGCTATTCCAAATCCTGAAAGATGATGCTGTGAAAGTGCTGCACTCAATATGCCAGCAAATTTGGAAAACTCAGCAGTGGCCACAGGACTGGAAAAGGTCAGTTTTCATTCCAATCCCAAAGAAAGGCAATGCCAAAGAATGCTCAAACTACCGCACAATTGCACTCATCTCACACACTAGTAAAGTCATGCTCAAAATTCTCCAAGCCAGGCTTCAGCAATATGTGAACCGTGAACTTCCTGATGTTCAAGCTGGTTTTAGAAAAGGCAGAGGAATCAGAAATCAAATTGCCAACATCCGCTGGATCATGGAAAAGGCAAGAGAGTTCCAGAAAACCATCTATTTCTGCTTTATTGACTATGCCAAAGCCTTTGACGTATGGATCACAATAAACTGTGGAAAATTCTGAAAGAGATGGGAATACCAGACTACCTGATCTGCCTCTTGAGAAATTTGTATGCAGGTCAGGAAGCAACAGTTAGAACTGGACATGGAACAACAGACTGGTTCCAAATAGGAAAAGGAGTTCGTCAAGGCTGTATATTGTCACCCTGTTTATTTAACTTATATGCAGAGTACATCATGAGAAATGCTGGACTGGAAGAAACACAAGCTGGAATCAAGATTGCCGGGAGAAATATCAATAACCTCAGATATGCAGATGACACCACCCTTATGGCAGAAAGTGAAGAGGAACTCAAAAGCCTCTTGATGAAAGTGAAAGTGGAGAGTGAAAAAGTTGGCTTAAAGCTCAACATTCAGAAAACGAAGATCATGGCATCCGGTCCCATCACTTCATGGGAAATAGATGGGGAAACAGTGGAAACAGTGTCAGACTTTATTTTTGGGGGCTCCAAAATCAGTGCAGATGGTGACTGCAGCCATGAAATTAAAAGACGCTTACTCCTTGGAAGGAAAGTTATGACCAACCTAGATAGCATATTCAAAAGCAGAGATATTACTTGGCCGACAAAGGTTCATCTAGTCAAGGCTATGGTTTTTCCTGTGGTCATGTATGGATGTGAGAGTTGGACTATGAAGTAGGCTGAGCGCCGAAGAATTGATGCTTTTGAACCGTGGTGTTGGAGAAGACTCTTGAGAGTCCCTTGGACTGCAAGGAGATCCAACCAGTCCATTCTGAAGGAGATCAGCCCTGGGATTTCTTTGGAAGGAATGATGCTAAGGCTGAAACTCCAGTACTTTGGCCACCTCATGCGAAGAGTTGACTCATTGGAAAAGACTCTGATGCTGGGAGGGATTGGGGGCAAGAGGAGAAGGGGACGACAGAGGATGAGATGGCTGGATGGCATTACTGACTCGATGCCCGTGAGTCTGAGTGAACTCCGGGAGTTGGTGATGGACAGGGAGGCCTGGCGTGCTGCGATTCATGGGCTAGCAAAGAGTCGGATACGACTGAGCAACTGATCTGATCTGATCTGATAATCATTAAAGTAACCACTAACAACAACGCAGACAGATATAACTAGATGTAGAAAAAATTTAAATGGAACATTAAAAAATATTTGATTAACACAAAAGAATGCTAGGAAGAAGAAAGGGGACAAAGAACAGATTAGACAGATTAAAAGTAAACAGAGCAATGACAGACCTAAAAATAACTACATCGACTATGTGAAAATGCACTAAAAATTGAAAGGCAAAACGTTGAATTTAAAACAGAAAAAAGAAAAAACCCAAGTATACGCTACCTAAAAAATACATACTTTAAATAAAAAGATGCAAATAGGTTACAAGTGAAAAGGTGGAAAAAGATTCACCACACAAGCAGTAAGCACAAGCAAAGTAGACTGGCTATATTAAAAATGGACTTCAAGATGGACAGTGACACTTAAAAGAAAAGCCACAGAATGGGCAAAAATATTCAAAATAAATACATAAATTTTCCATTTACTCTTTAAATGCCATTCAATAAAGTTCTCAAATTTTGTTTTGAAAAAAAAAAAAAAAAATACATCTGCCAAGGATCTTGTATCCAGAATATATAAGTAGCTATTGCAACTCAACAGTAAGAGTAACAACCAGTTTTTTTTAATGGGGAAAGATCTGAGTAGACTCTTTGCAAAAGTTCTCTGAACAGTTAATAAGTACCTGAAAAGATGTTCAACATCTTTAGTTACTAGAGAAAACAGAAGCGCACTAACTGCCACTGTGTAACCATTTGAATTGTTAACACTTTTAAAGCTGGCAACACCAAAAGTAGGCACCAAAAACATACGGGGGAACCAGAACTCTCATACACTGCTGATGAGAATGAAGATACAGTTACTTCGGAAAACTCTTTCATAATTAAACATATACCTACTGTATGGTCCAGCCATTCACTCCTAGGTATTTATTCAAGAGAAATGGAAACATATGTTCACACAAAGCCTAGTACAAAAAGAGCCATAGTAGCCATATTTCCCAAACTGGAAACAATTTAAAAATCTAACAGGTAAAGGGATCTTTAAAAAAGTGATGTCCATACAATGGAATTTTACACGGCTACAGAGTAGAACAAACTGCCGATACACAAAACATGGATCCATCTCAGTATTGTTCTGTTGAGTCAAAGAACCCAGATACCAAATGGTACATACTGTATGACTCTATTTAAATAAAATTCTAGAAAATGCCAACCAACCTACAGAGTCAGAAAGCAGATCTGTGGTTGCCTGGGAATGGACGGGGAGAGATGGATGGACTAAAAGGGGACAGGAAGAAACTTTGGGGAGTGATTGAAGAGATCTGTATCCAGATTCATGCTATTGATTTCACAAGGCATATGCATTGGTGAAACTCCTTGAATTGTGTATTTTAAATAGGTACAGATTTTGGTATGAAAATTATACCTCAATAAATTTATTTTTAAATACCACTGTTCCCATATTAAAAATAAAATGAATCTTTGTTTATGCTCGCAAAGGTCTCATAGTACAAAAAAGTAAAACGCAGGACTCTGTTTCAGTGTTATATAATAAAGGTCTGGACAAAGGTCTTCACAGAGACCATGATCTTTGACCTTTGACCTAGATCTCAAAATGTAAGGGTTGCATCAGACAGACACCAGGTTGGGGGTTGGGGGCAGGGTGGGTGGTTACCGAAAGTGGAAAGAATGGCAAGTACAAAGGCATAAGGTAAAGAAGGGTGTATGGTGAACTTGAGACATGAATGATACACAAGATTTTTCAAAAGTTGGTTTTGGAACATTCTATTCTACCCAAAGAAGGGTGAAGTAATCTGTAAAGAAAAAGAGAAACTTCTGGAAGCTTTAGTAAAGCAAGTTACACGATGTATGTGAGGAGTGTAACTAACATTCACCAAACCTTTTACTAGTGCTTTTTCAGGCATGTGGGAGATTATTGCCTCATCACTTTCAAAATGAAGTGTGACCACTTTGGTCAATGAGATGTGAAATAGATGTAGCAAGTGTCACGGTAGTTGGCAGCTTTTAGAGCAGTTTTTGATTCGCTGAATTCTCTTCCCCTTCAGAGGAGATCAGAGAACAGGTTGAGTGGGAATTTCCAGGAGGTTCCTGAGTGGTTTTGATAAGCAGAACCCCCATCCACGCAACCCCTTTCCCACCTCCTTATACCCTGTGAAGAAAATGTGTGTGAGTCACTCAGTCATGTCCGACTCTTTGTGATCCCATGGACTATAGTCTGCCAGGTTCCTCTGTCCTTGGAATTCTCCAGGCAAGAATACTGGAGTGGGTTGCCATTTCCTTCCCCAGAATATGTAGAATATGTATAAATGGAGAAGAAGAGTCTTATTGGAAGCCTCAGAAGTTTGGGGGTTATTTGCAGATGCCCCCAAGGTAACTGGTTCTTTCTGATCCAAAGTGAGCTTTTATTCAGACAGTAACATGGAAGGGATTTCAGAGGACAAACATTGCAGAGAACCAGCTAGAAGGCTACCATAGTTCACAGATGATAAGTCCAGGCCCTGGGAAGGGCCATGATCTTAGAAAAGCAGAGAAAGAGTTTGGAGATGTAATGGCAAGAACTGATATGAATTGAAAATAATTCTGAGACTGTGACGAGCCTCCTGATGAAAGTGAAAGAGGAGAGTGAAAAAGTTGGCTTAAAACTCAACATTCAGAAAACTAAGATCATGGCATCCAGTCCCATCACTTCATGGCAAGTAGAGGGCAACAATGGAAACAGTGACAGACTTAATTTTCTTGGGCTCCAAAATGACTTCAGATGATGACTACAGCCATGAAATTAAAAGATGTTTACTCCTTAGAAGAAAAGTTATGACCAACCTAGACAGCATATTAAAAAACAGAGACATTACTTTGCCAACAAAGGTCTGTTTAGTCAAAGCTATGGTTTTTCCAGTATGTATGGATGTGAGAGTTAGACTATAAAGAAAGCTGAGCACTGAAGAATTGATGCTTTTGAACTGCGGTGCTGGAGAAGACTTTTGAGAGTCACTTGGACTGCAAGGAGATCAAACCAATCAATCCTAAGGGAAATCAGTCCTGAATATTCATTGGAAGGACTAATGCTGAAACTGAAACTCCAATACTTTGGCCACCTGATGCGAAGAATTGACTCACTGGAAAAGACCCTGATGCTGGGAAAGATTGAAGGCAGGCGGAGAAGGGGATGATAGAGGATGAGATGGTTGGATGGCATCACTGACTCTATGGACATGAGTTTGAGTAAGCTCAGGAGTTGGCAATGGACAGGGAAGCCTGGGGTCCACAGGGTCGCAAAGAGTCGAACACAACTGAGTGACTGAACTGAACTGAATTGAGACTGTGAAAGAACCTGTGTCTAATTGTTTTCGAGTGTTTAAAACAGAAGGTTCTTGAAAGAAGAGAGATACTAAGTGCTGAGGTGAAGTTTGAAAATAATTAATTTAAAATGTAATTAATATTAAATTTAATCCTTCAAAAAGATTAAAGAAGGAGCTACTGGCAGTCTGGCAAAATACATCACGTCAAAAGCCTAGGCACATTCCTATCCAGAGAAGGATATAGAAAGATCATAAACTTTGGAAGAAATCAGACCTGGGTGTGAATCCTGAGTGAATTTTTCAAGTCATCCAGTTTCATTCATTCAGCAAATAGTAAACAACTTCATTCATGCACTGACTAACTTCATTCATTCAATAACATTAAAGAACACCAAAAAGGCCACTGTCCTACTGGAGCTGAACTCCAAAAATAGGGAAGCAAACACTACACATTTAAGCCCTGTGCAGAAAACAGACCTGATATTGTGACCATGAAAAGGGGGCAAAAACAATAATACAGGCCTTGTCAAAGGTCATTACCATTTCACTTTGTTCAAAACTCTCATCTGGCACCAAGTCAAAAGCAGAGATTTCTGTGTCCTTTGTACTTACAAAAAGGACTGCCCTCACTTTCCTTTTGTTTTATACATTTCAAGAGCCAGCTGGGAAACTCTCGACTCTGAGACCATTTTTCAAAAAATCAAAAATTCTGGTTAATTAACACCATATAGTGAGCATACCCTGAATGTTCACTGGAAGGGCTGACGCTGACTGCTGAATTAGGTTCCCACAGTTGTTTAAGGTGGGCACACTGATGATGCCGATTTACAGAAGAAAAGACCCTAAGCCACGCTAGTAAGTGTGGAAAAGATGCAAAATCTAACCTGTACTGCAGAGACCACACTTAACAACTCCTGCCTCCCAACCCTGTTTACATCACAAGTTTCTTTCCTGCTCTTTTGTAGCATTAGAAGTGACTCGCAGTTGACTGTTGCCACCCCTTCTAAAGTCAATAAAGCCTAGTCTGGATTTCAGTAAAAATGACATCTTTTCAGGAAAAGGCAATTGAAATCCAAATTAAGAAAGCTTCTGGGCTTCAACATAAGGAAGGAGCATTTAACTCCAGCATTGAGAGTTTTTATTTTTTCCAGGAAGTAATGTCAGTTCATGCAAGACTGTCACAGGCCTCTAAGTATTCTTGGACCCTTATTTTATCAACAGAGCACCTTATATCTCATCTAATAAGGATGGCAGGAGAAAGTTTCATAAGAAATCTTCTTATCAATGTGGAGAAGCTATAGCAACATCGTGGGAAACTCCAGAGAGCTTAAATAAAGATACTTCAACATCTAGGGACTTCCCAGGTGGTGCTAGAGGTAAAGAACCCACCTGCCAATGCAGGAGACCAAAGAGACTTGGGTTCGGTCGATCCCTGATTGGGAAGATCCCCTGGAGGAAAGCATGACAGCCCACTCCAGTATTCTTGCCTGGAGAATCCCATTCTCAGAGGAGACTGGCAGGCCATGGGGTTGCAAAGAGTCAGACCCAGCTGAAGCAACTTAGCACGCAGGCACCTGAGTATACAGACTCCCATTGCTGGGGAGTCCGGTGTAATTGGCTTGGGATGTTTTAGGATTTTTAGAGGCTCCATAAGAGATACTAATATACAGCCAGAGTTGACATTTGGTGGCGTAAAAAGAACAGAGGGGAATTTATAATTATTCCCTCTACAACCATAAAGGGGAGTGTGCACCTTCATTCATTCACTGTCAGGGTTTCACCTACCTACAGAGGTACAGAGGTCTAATATACCATGACCCCATTCTGGATTGCAAACAAGTGGTTCTCCACCATCAGCCATCAAACCACACATTTCACACGTGGTATCTGATGACCAGCTACTGCAGACATCAGCAACCCTGATCCAGAGTAAAGGTTCTTAACCTGGAGATGGAATTCAGATGGTCTGTGAACCGTGGATGGGAATCAATACTCCCATCTGTCTTTTCACTCAACTTTCTTGGAAGACCAGCGGTTTCTTCAGTTATGAACACAGCTAACAAACCACAACAGTATCGGCAGTTCCTGAGACTGTACCCACTGGTATCTTTATGTCACGTTTCAGTTTTGCAGTCATCACTACTTGGAGATTACGGTTGTTTAACAGATCTGCTGTTAGATCGAAATATTCGGTGCAATAATCATGATGCATGTATGTTACTAGATCATGACTTTACTACTTTGATAATTTGTTCCAGTAAAACGGATTCTGAGAATGGCAATACTGTAAGAAGGATCTGAATGCCTCGCCAGAGCCCATGTGGTCAGTGGCACAAGAAAAGGGCACGAGCCCTGCTCTGCGGACGGTGCCCAGCACGTCCGCCTCCAAGGCCACCTCAGAGAAGGAGAAGCGCCCTCTCAGGCCGGAGGCACCCCGACAAAGCTGGCGCGCGGCCTCCCGTGCACTTCCGCAGATAAGATTTAACGTGAAAAGCCAGTTCAACGCGGCGGAGAATCGGCTGGATGAGCTTTCCCTTTCCCCTCAGCTGCCTCCTGCTCTTGGCATTTCGGAGTGCCCAGACCGCCAGGCTGGTAACTTGAGCCTCCAAATTAATCAAAACACAACAGCACCCAGTTCAAGCCCAGGCAGACAAGACTGGAGCCAGACAAGCTCTCCTCCCGTGACCCCCGGGCTCAATTCCCCAGCCCCGCCCGCCGGTGCGCCCCACCCCGGGGTGCAGCGCACGCTTCCTCCGCCGCCCGCGCCCCCAGCCGGTGGCCCGGGTCGCCCAGACCCAGTCGTGGTCTTCTTACCTCCTGGGGACACCCGCAGCCCAGAGGAGCTGCCGCGGCGCCCGCCCGCGCAGCGCGCACCTCCCGCCGCGCCCAATTCCACGCGTCACTCGGCTACCCGTTCACAGCGCACTCACCGCCGCTGCGTCAGGCAGCTGCCCGATGGAGGCGTGTGGAGAAGGGAAAAGTGGCCAGACGGCACCGCCGGGAAGCCTGGAGCCAGCGGGTCCACCCGAGTGCCCACCCCGGCGCGCCTCCCGCTTAATCTGAGGCAGGGCCGCTGGCCACTCCCTCTACCCTGTTCGGCCACCTCCCCATCGCACACCCCCCAGTTCCCCACCTCCGACTCGCCACCTCTTACCCCGACTCGCACCCCTTTGCCGCGCCGCGACTCCTAAACCTCGGGCGCATCACCTCCTGCACCCCTTACCCTGGCCCCGCGGCCACCTGCCCCGCAGGCGCGCAGCCTTTTCTCGCCTCCCGCGCGCGCTGCCCGGGGCTGAGGGACGTCGCCTGGAGAGTTGGAGGGGAGGGCGGGGGACGAGGGCGGGACCTGAGCCACTTCTTCCCTCCCTGGAAGCCTCGGTGGGGAGGCTGAGCCCTACAAAACCCGCCCCGGGCGGGCTGGCCAGGCGAGCTTCACCGCCGGGCTCCCAAAGCGCGCCGCGCCGGGGACGCGGGGGCCCGAGAGCCTGCGGGTCCCTGGACCACGCCGTGGCTCTGAGCGGTCGCCCACCATGCGCCCGAGGACCGCGCCGAGACCACCGGCGCTGCTGTTGACGCTCTTGCTGGTGCTCCTGGTGGCGGCGCCCACAGAGGGCAAGGTGAGTACCCGGGGGAGGGGCGGGGGGCGCCGCTTCCCCTGGCAGCCTGCCCGGTCCGCGGGGAGCGCTGGCCTTGAACCTCTGCTGGTAGGTGCGGTGACAGTGGGCTCCAGGCAGACCCCTTGTTGGAGCAAGCGAGGATGCCCCGGGACAGGTGGAATACGCGGGGTTGGAGGAAGAGGCGAGGGGGGAGAGGCTTGTTTCTGGCTCCCTAGAGATCAGGGGTGGGAGCTAGCCCTCCAGAGGGAGGGAGAGAGGGAGGCAGGTAGATAGATGGATGAATAGATGGATAGAAATGCAGGCAGATAGAGAGAGAGAGATGTGGGCGGATAGATTATCGCCAGGGATGAACGCTTAAGAGCACCGGATGTAGAGACACGCGAGGTCACCCTGGTGAATTAGAGCAGGCAGCATGGCCTGGCAGATAGGACAGAGGGCTGGAGTTCCAGCCCTGCCACTTCGTAGATGTCATCTCACACCGAACTCTGACCCCTCCTGTTCCTCCTTATCCATACTTGCCCTCCGGGGTTCCATCAGTTTTGTTGAGAAAAGCAAATGCATCACTGAAAAGTTAGTACAGAACTCATGTTAGGATAAATCAAGCAATCTGTCTCCGTGATTTCTGTTCGAAATGTGAGAGATCCTGGATTCATTTAAATCCCCTTGCATATTTCTTGTTATCTGAGAAGATACATTTTTTTGTCCTCAAAACTGTTAGGACTCCTGGAGTAGACTTACTCGATTTTAACTGGTGTAAGTGCAATTTAACTTTTCAGATGCTTTCTGTGACTTCTATTTTTGTAAGTTTTAAGAACTTAATTTGGGATGACAGTGCAGTATAAATTTCATTTCCCAGGATGATCAGATTTTTTTTTTTTTTACAAATATCATGGTTAAGATTGTGATTGGAAATTAATCATCACATAAGTATGTGTTACATGAAAAGATTCTTCCAACCTACAGCCACAAGTAATCCAAGCATTTTCTTTTCAAATTAAACTTTATGACATTGCAGGTGAAGCTAAAACCCTCTTTATCATCTCCATACCTTCCCCCACCCCTGTCTAAAGAAGGGTATCCATTCTCACCACTTTGGGTTTCTTTTCAGATATTTTTCTGTGCATGCGCATATGCATGTATAGACCCACAAACAATATGTCTTGTATGTATTTTTAACATAACTGGTACCATATACCTATGCTGTATATATACTTTTGCCTTCTACAGGTCTATCTACGCCAGTATTTAAGACAGATCTACCTCTTTTTCTTTTTGCATTGTTGCAGTTTTCCACAGTGTGAATACGCCAAGTTTAACTGAGCCATTTCCCTATCAATGAACATTTAGGCTCTTTAGTGTTTTATACTCTAAAGGATATTGTAATCCATGTAATCTCTTCATGAAGTTGGTTCTAATAAAAATGTGCTTTACCTAGACTAAGGATGACCAACCCAGGTAGCTCAGTATTTCTGAAGATGATGGATAGAATTCAATCTAAGTCAGTATAGAATGTCTGCCAGCATTAATCCAGAAACAAATACAAGTGAAAAAAAAAAAAATAGCTGAAGTATCTGTATGTGTGTATGAGAAGGGCTGGGTTTGCACATTCTTCTAGAGTCCAAAGAAGAGGGGAGATTAGGGACAGGTGGAGAAAGAGGGGAAATATTACCGAGTAAAAACCAGCCTGAAAAAAGGATGCTCTGTGATCCTACTGCCTCTACTTATACCAATTTTCAATTATACTGTCATATTCCTTTATTGTTTTTTACATAAGAAATTTTCTGTCTTACTTTTGGCCAAATCTTGGAGGCTACCTGCTGAAGTTACAATGAATCCATTCGTATTATTTTTATCATGATTTGAAGTGAGCCTCTGTTAAAACTTTGCTGAGTTACACAGTGTCATTAGAAAGCATGAAATGTGCCCTCGTCACATAGAAAAAAAGAAATCACAGCAAATTAACTGATAACTGGTTTGCATGGTGCCAGCATGGCTCCCTCCCAAGGGTAACTCTGATGTTGGGCGAGGCTCTTGACCTCTCTGAGCCTCACTCTTTTTCATCTATAACATGAGGGAGTTTAAACCCTTTGTGAGGTCAGCAGGTGAGGTTTAACTGAGTGAGGCTTTGCGGGGAGTGGAGGCACTCTTTAGGGCCAACTAAATCTTGGCATTCTAGAATTCAGAATTAGCAATACCAGAATCCACCTTTTTCAGAAAAGAAGCTGGGAATCTAGTTTCCGTTAGAAATCTCTTAAATTCTAAATATTAGCAAAGAAATTAAAACTTTACAGAAGAAACAAACTGTAAGTTAAGAGCCAGGTATAGTCATTGGTCCATCCTATTTATCATCTTTGTGCTACGTAGTTACAGACATATTTTGCTCTAAATTCCTGTGATTTCATGTTCGCATTTCTCAAAACAAAGAAATAGCACTGTTCACCCTCTATTCGGAGTTCAGGCAGGGTGGAACTGTCCACCCACACAATTTGTTCTGAAGAACCCTGAGTAAAATCCTGCTGCTGCATTGCTGAAGGCATCCAGTTCCAGGCCTGACTATTCAGTACATGCCCAGTTTTTATAGCTGTTCCCAGGCCCAACTCAAAACTGGGAGGCACTCTGCCCCTGCCACCGGCGGCAGGTCTTGGAGAAGCGCAGAGAAAGCGCCTTCTCTGATTATCTGGGGAAGGTGAGATTCATGGTTTGAGATATCGTACTTTATCCTTCCTCTCTTTGCCTTAAAATTCCAGACAGGGCAGGAATATGGCCAGCAAGTATCAGGAGCCGAATAACAGCTGTGTTTAGGGAGGGTGCTTCTCAATTGATTTGGTTTTTAAATCTAAAAACAAAAATTAAGTTGAATTAAGAAATGTTTCAAACAAAAAGTCATGTAACAGACTCCAGTTTATCCGTCTCTGAGATTAAGCAAGTATTAAGTTTGGACCTGTTTGTTCTCACATCTCTCCCTTCAGGAAAATAATAAGTAAATACAAAAAGCCCTACATTCATTTTTTGCCTCCTCTTCCACGCATGGTTTTATATTTATGCACCATGGATGCGCGTGTGTGTGTGTGTGTCAGTCACCATAAAAAATAAATGCTATTGTTGTACGGTCCTTCAAGTGTAATAAATGATTTCACATGATACATACCTATTGGAGCTTGCTTGTGTCAGTTAGCAGGATGTTTCTGGATTTCATCCACGTTGAAACATAGAGATGTGATTTGTTTACATGCATATAAATGTAATAGCTGCCACATAGTATCCAGTTACATAAATAAAATACAATTTATTTTTCCATCTGCCCAAACAGTAAGTTTGTTTCTTTGCTCTCATCTTACAGAATTGAAATTTACAGCTTTGTATATGTACCATTGTGACAACCAGATGGTGAATTGCTAGGGGGAATTCAAAGAGGGTTATCAGAGAAAACATATTTTAAATTGTGTTAGGGATTGTCAAATCGACTCCTACAACTTGCCAGAATACCTGTCTTCCTATATCCTCAGCAAAACTTGATGTACTGAGATGTTAATGGATGTGAAATCGGATGTTGTTTTGACTAGTGAGTTTAGGAACCTTAGCATTTTTTGATTGACAGTCTATAATTCTCTCTGAGTGAATTGCATAAATAGGTCTTTGCCTATTTATCTTTTGTGACCTTTGCCTTTTTGTTACTAATTAATTAGAAGTTGTTTATATTTGGATGCTGAATTAATTCTGCTATTTAAATGTGCAGAAAATACTTCATTCCAGGTTTTGGCTTACCTTTTCATTTAGTTATTGGTGCCTTAACATATAATTTTTCTTTTCACTATAATCTCAAACTTATCCATGTTTTCCTTGATTTCGTTGATTTTGTGTTTTGCATCTTGTTGAGATCTTTTCCTTCCCTGGGATTATAAAAATGTTCTCCTATGTTAAAAAAATTATAGTTTAATTCTTTTGCATTTAAGACTCAATCTTTGAATTGTTTTCTACTTCTGGGATTATAATCTTATCTTTCTCCATATAGAAAAAGAATTGTCCCAACATTATTTATTAAAAAGTTCATCCTTTTCCTCACTGTTTTGCTATGTTACATCTGCAAACATGTGTACCAAGCACTCATTAATATTTGATCTGTTTGAATTCTTACATGGGTCTGTTTATTCAGGGCTTTAATTTCTCACAATGTTTTAGAGTTTTCTGGGTTTTTCTAATTTCTAAGTATTTGACATTCTTAGTGTTATTATAAATAATATATTCTTTTAAAAATGTATAGTCTAATTAATATAAATTTATTTAAAAAGTAGTTGAATTTTATATTTGGACTTTGATCAAGCAACTTTGAATAGTCCAAATGCATTTAAGGCTAAAAAGCTTCCCCTAAACACTGTTTCAGCTGCATCATACAAGTTTTGATAAAAAACTACTTTAATATCATTAAGTTCAAAATCTTTTCCAATTTTTTCTTTGTCTTATGGGTTATTTAAATGTTTACTTCTTAATTTTGAAGCATAGGAAAATTTTCTAGTTTTTTTATTGAATTGTGGTAGAGATGATATTCTGACTTCAATTTTTTCTGTATTTCTTGTCACTAGATCAAGATTTTTTATTGTGTTATTGAAATTGTGACATGTGTGCATACGTGGGATTTTTTTTTGTATATCCTGTATTTAACCTGAGATTATCTATTTTCCATTATCTTGAACATTCTCAGATTTTTTTAATGTTTTTAATTAATTTTTTTTTTTACTTTTTGTTTTGTTTTTGGGTACAGTCGATTAATATTGCGATAGTTTCAGGTGAACGGCAAAGGAACTCAGCCATACATACACTTGTATCCATTCCCCCCCCCAAGCTCCCCTCTCATCCAGGCTGCCATCTAACACTGAGCAGAGTTCCCTGTGCTGCACAGTAGGTGCTTGTTGGGTATCCATTTCAATATAGCAGTGTGTGCATGTCCATTCCAAACGCCCGAACTGTTCCTTCCCCTTGGCAACTGTAAGTTCGTTCTCTGAGTCTGTGAATCTCTTCTGTTCTGTAAGTTCATTTGTATGATATCTTTTTGGATTCCACATATAAGGGATGCCATACGATATTTCTCCTCTGTCAGACGTTTATTTTTTATATTTCTCCTCCCCACTCTCTACTCTTGGCATTTTCAGGAGCCAAGCTCAGGCTTCTCATTTTTCCTCCAGTTCTCCTGACTTCTTATGTTAGATATCTTTCCTGTGCAACTGAGCTTCTCCTGGCGCTTCCTGCCTGAGAGGCCAGTTTGGCCATGGGCTTCACACAGGCACGGCCTTATGTGCCTTGAGACTCCCCCGTGGCTTCCTGTTGCACCCCAAAAGTGCAGGCCGTTAACACCTGTGAGGCAAGCTCTGACCAGTGGAAGGTGGGAACCATTGGATAAACTATTCTCTTTTCCCCACAGAAGAAGGGTCTTGAACTGCAGAGGTTCTCACAGACTCTCCAGGAGACCCCCTCATCAGTTGTACCAGACGAAATTGTAACATACTGAGCTTTTCTTTTTTTCTGGAAGAAAGATATTTATCATTTATAACAGATATTTATAATTTAAACTACATGATTGTATACACTACAAATGAAGGCTAGCTCAGGTTCTTTCCTAGTAACAAGCTTCCAGAAACCTCGACAATATCTTCAGTATAAACCCATGCAGGTAGAATATTGATCAGAAAACCCTAAGCTGGATGTCACTTCCGGGTTTAAATGAAACCTGGATAATTCTCATCAGATCAGATCAGATCAGTCACTCAGTTGTGTCCGACTCTTTGCGACCCCATGAATCGCAGCACGCCAGGCCTCCCTATCCATCACCAACTCCCGGAGTTCACCCAGACTCACGTCCATCGAGTCAGTGATGCCATCCAGCCATCTCATCCTCTGTCGTTCCCTTCTCCTCTTGCCCCCAATCCCTCCCAGCATCAGAGTCTTTTCCAATGAGTCAACTCTTCGCATGAGGTGGCCAAAGTACTGGAGTTTCAGCTTTAGCATCACTCCTTCCAAAGAAATCCCAGGGCTGGATCTCCTTCAGAATGGACTGGTTGGATCTCCTTGCAGTCCAAGGGACTCTCAAGAGTCTTCTCCAACACCACAGTTCAAAAGCATCAATTTTTCGGCGCTCAGGCTTCTTCACAGTCCAACTCTCACATCCATACATGACCACAGGAAAAACCATAGCCTTGACTAGACGAACCTTTGTTGGCAAAGTAATGTCTCTGCTTTTGAATATGCTATCTAGGTTGGTCATAACTTTCCTTCCAAGGAGTAAGCGTCTTTTAATTTCATGGCTGCAGTCACCATCTGTAGTGATTTTGGAGCCCAGAAAAATAAAGTCTGACACTGTTTCCACTGTTTCCCCATCTATTTCCCATGAAGTGATGGGACTGGATGCCATGATCTTCGTTTTCTGAATGTTGAGCTTTAAGCCAACTTTTTCACTCTCCACTTTCACTTTCATCAAGAGGCTTTTGAGTTCCTCTTCACTTTCTGCCATAAGGGTGGTGTCATCTGCATATCTGAGGTTATTGATATTTCTCCCAGCAATCTTGATAGGCCCCAGTAAAACTACTAGGAAAACCTAAGGCTTCTTGATAATAACTTTTACTCACTTTCAGTCTTCACTTTCGTGCATTGGAGAAGGAAATGGCAACCCACTCCAGTGTTCTTGCCTGGAGAATCCCAGGGACGGGGGAGCCTGGGAATCCTGTCTATGGGATCGCACAGAGTCGCACACGACCGAAGCGACTCAGCAGCAGCAGCAAAGGAGAGTGAACCCAAGAAATCACAGTAGCTGCCTTTCTTATGGGCTTCCCAGGAGGTGCTAGTGGTCAAGAACTGCTTGCCAATGAGGAGGCATAAGAGATGTGGGTTTGATTCTTGGGTTGGAAAGATCCCCTGGAGCAGAGAATGGCAACCCACTGCAGTATTCTTGCCTGGAGAATTCCATGGACAGAGGAGCCCGGTGGGTCATGACCCACCTCAGTTCAAGTCCCTATACACAGTGACTGTGACCTTGAAGAATGTGTCCCTGTTGCATTTCCATATCCCTCATCACTGAAAGTTGTCAACAACTTAAATGCTCAAGACAGTCTCTCTGGTGTCCATCACGGGCTCAGTAACTGTTCACTCTCATTATTACTGTCATCACAATCATTACTATTGCTAACATACTGGACTTCTGTTTCCCAACCTGCTGTATCTTATGACGTGCTCCCATCCATCTTTCAATGTTGAATTCTCTCTGCTACTGTTTGTAATGTCCAGGAGATTTTCAATCTACTGTAATTTTCCATAATGAAAAAGAACTCGGAACTATTCAACAAGGGTTATAACCCCAAACGTATTAATCCCAGTTTTTTAAAACTTTCTGCCTTAGTTTCATCATCTTAAAATGAAAGTAAGAGATCTACCTCAGGATTGTATGAGGATTAAATGATTTAACACATACAAAACACACTCTACCATGCCTGTCACATAGTAATCATCCAGTAAATGTGAAATGTGATTATTTTTATTCCCTAAATGTGACTTTCAATGACTATTCTTATTTCTAGACGTTCTTTTGGACTCTAAGTCTGTCTAGGGTTTTCTGATTTGTTGGGGTTATTTTTCGGTCTTTTTTGTAGGGATTTTTTCCTCCTTTTTATACCTTTAGTCATTTTGCACTTATTTGTATTATCTTTCTGATTCTTTTTGTATGATTTCAAGATTTGGGAGTGTGTCTTATTTCTTCAGTCTGTTGACTGACTCTCACTCATGGGGAGACTCTGAAAATGAGAGATTTGGGGGAAATAAGCCTCCTCTGTCATCACAGCTTGCGCCCTCACCCACTCATTGCTCCCACACTGGAGCTGTCCTGCCTTGGGAGAAAAAAAAGAGCAAAGTAGTTCTAAGGCTCCCAGGGGGATTTTCCCCACTTAGACAGACTTATGCAATAACAGTAATGGTTTGGGGGGAGGGGGATGGGCACCCAAGCACGTTTCCGTTCCTGTCCTCAAGGTCACCCTCCTCAAGACCTCTCCTACTGCCCACTTCCTCCAAACATGCTATTCTTACATTTTTTAAAGTGTTTTTAAAATTTATTTATTTATAATTAGAGGATAATTGCTTTACAATGCATTGGTTTCTGCCATACATCAACATGAATCGGTCATAGATATACATATATGTATCCCTCTTGAACCTCCCTGGAGAAGGCACTGGCATCCCACTCCAGTACTCTTGCCTGGAAAATCCCATGGACTGAAGAGCCTGGTGGGCTGCAGTCCATGGGGGTCACTAAGAGTTGGACACGACTGAGCGACTTCACTTTCACTTTCCACTTTCATGCATTGGAGGAGGAAATGGCAACCCACTCCAGTATTCTTGCCTGGAGAATCCCAGGGAGGGGGGAGCCTGATGGGCTGCTGTCTACGGGGTTGCACAGAGTCGGACATGACTGAAGCGACTTAGCAGCAGCAGCAGCTTGAACCTCCCTCCCACTTAACCACCCCCATCCCACCCCTCTTTGTTGTCCCAGAGCACCAGGTTGAGCTCCAGCCTAGACTTAGATTTGATGACCGGGGCAAGGTCAAGGCCACACAGCAAAGCCACCAGCTTTGTCTCTCTGAACAGACTAAGGGTCTTGCTCCTTGAGTATTTCTGTGGGGTTACAGTCCTTGGTTGGTTTCCAAACATGGTCTAGGGAAATAGTCTGAATTAAATGCAATTTGTCATTGTATTTCCCTTATCATTGTTACCGTGTTACCCAGAACACAGTAATAACTGCCCGGTGTTACCTGTACCTAAGGTTAACTTTGTTAAATACTGCAATTGATTAAGACCCCCAAACCTATATGTGTTTGCGTCTGACAGCTGGGCTGTCTGGTCTACACACATCCTGTGGTCCTTCATCCTTGTGCAGTTAACCACACACATGTTTGACCTTCAGTCAAAAAGCAGCCATCCATCGCTTCTCAGCCTTTTGGCTAAGATCAAGTGTAAAAAGCAGCCATCCACAGTCATAGATTTTTCAAGATCAGTAAAAAAAACTTTGTTCTACAAAGTTTATATCCACCTCAGCCTAAACTTTGTAATCATAACAGCTTTTCACCATAGGTCATTTATTTCACCTCTGTTTTCAGTTTAAGAAAATAAGGAAACCAAAATTATATCAACTTCTTAACAGGATAGACAAGTTCCATATTAGCCCTACTACCATGGCCTGGGGCTTAACCTCTCTGAGTTGCCTCATCTCTAACAATCTGATAAAAAGCATCTTACTCCAAGTTCTACATCATCGCACAAGATCTAATCACTGGCTCTTGTCTTCTCTAAACACCCACCCATGCATATTCTCATTTCTCCTGGGGTTCTTCCGGTAACCCTCAATTAAGACTTCTGGCTTCAAGTATGTTTCCTTAGCCAAAATTGAATTAAATTATATCAGCTTTATATGTAATATAAGCTTTTTTCACTTTCATTGCTTTTGTAAGTTGGATAAATAAATGTCTATGTTCATGACATCCTAGGAGTGGAGCCATAACTAGGAGTCATATATATAATTTAAAATTTTCCAGTAGCTACATTAAAAAAGAAACAGATGAAATTTATTTTGATCTATTTTATTTATTCTAATATATCCATAACAGTATCATCACAACATGTAATCACTATTATAAACATTGAGAAATATGTATCTTCTTTTTGTATTAAGTTTTCAAAATCTGCTGTCTGTTTTGCCTTCTAGAACCTTCCAGTTCAACTAACTACATTTCAGGTGTCTATAGCCATGTGTGGCCATCATTCTAGATAGCAGAAATCTAGGTAAATTACATCCAGATATGAGAAGGGGTTACAGTCCATAAGCGTTTATCTCTGGATAGAACACATTTGCTTTGATTATTTGCCATAAGAAATAAACATGTGGTCAAATAATAAACATCAATTAAAGGCAGTAAGTCAGTATGGGTTGTGCCTAAATACCCATGGAAATTTTTTCTCCAGAAAAGTAAGATAGTTGGCCTTAGCTACAATGTTTAAAACTATGCAGATTACCATTTGTACAAGTTTAATTATATTGCAATTATATTGCTCCATTATCAAAATATGAGTAAGTTATACACACAAAAATAATTGAAAACACATCACAGAAACAGCAAACACTTGGCAAAAGAAATGGAGAAAATTATGAATGTGTTGAAAACCAACATGTTATACCTTACCTTTCATCTTAAACTATAGACTGCGTGCTCAGTCCTATCTGACTCTTTGCAACCCCAATAAAATGTAGCCCACCAGATTCCTCTGTCCATGAGGTTATCAAGGCAAGAATACTGGAGTGGTTTGCCATTTCCTCCTCCAGGAGATCCTTCTGACCCAGGGACTGAACCCATGTCTCCTGCATTTGCATTGGCAGGCAAGTTCTTGACCACTGAGCTACCTGGGAAGGCAAACTATAGACTAAATTATCACTTATCACTAAAGTTCAGCCAAGTAACAAGGTTAGTATTAGCCTGAACAAGTTGCTTCCAAAAAGGTCTCTAGTTTTCTTACCTGAAAATGATGCTACTATCATTACTGCTCGATACAGTACTTGATACAAAGTAATACCCAGCTTTTATATTCTAGCCACAGTTATTTTATTATCTTTAATAAAAGCAGGAAAGAGAACAGGACAGAGACATGGGCACATGGCGAGCTGCTGGGGATAAACCAAACAGCCTGAATCCCTAACCATGATGGATCTGGGATTCTAGTGGAGCAGAAGAGAGAGACAGGAGCTCAGTAAACAAATGTGCAACTATGGATTTTGGTACCTGCTGGAAGAGAATGGGATGTGGTGATGGAGAAGAAGTTTTATCTTAGCCCACCTTTCTTAGAAAGCAGCATACAGGATAAGGCCTAAGAAACCAGCACGGAGATAGCCTTGGGAAGAACTGAGAAATATGGTCCAGGACTTCTAGACCATGGAGGGAGGCAAGACACTTTCAATCTTTTGGCTCCTGAGTTGTCGAAGCATAAAACTAAGACCAACAGAACTTTTTTTTAAAAGGGAGGAGGGAAGAAAAGAGCTGAGTTTATTTAGTCACCACCAAGGGAACACATGCCCCTGAAGGAATATGCTGAGTGTTTTGTTAGAGGTGGGAGGAAGGATGGGGAACAGGGAGGCAGGGGACCCCAGAGAAGGACAACTCATGGTGGTCCTGCTAATAAGGATGGAAAGCTGCTCACTGAACAGGGTGGGATAAGTTCACAGGCCTGTATGTAGCTGATCATGGTATGATTTTAAGGTCTGCACTTAACAAATAAGTATTTTAACAAAAAAAGGTACGATGCTGTGTTTATGCTATTCACAAGATAGTTGTCACATTAGTAATGGATGAGTCACAAATTCACAGCGCAGCTTGGTAATGGGCCCACATATAAAGTGGTGTGATGAAAACCTTCTTTTGCTAACTGTCTCTTCTCAGCCTCAGAGGAATGGGTCTGGGTTTGCCCCATGTGGCTGTGAAGAGGTGAAGCTGAGCCAAAGAGATCTTGTCCCAGGTGATGTAGGCCCAGGCCAGGGAAGGCTCTAAACCAGGGAAGGATGAAATCCACTTAAGGACTGGAGACCTCCTCACTCCAAACCCAGTAGCACCAAGCTCTCTTGGGTGCAGGTCTGGGAGACAGAATGTCATGTCAGGCTCCACTCCAGGCCTCCCCAGCTGGAATCTGCAGTTAACGTATTCAAAGGATTCCTGGGTATATTATTGTCTGAGAACTGCATTGGCTTGATAAGGACACTGGAGGGTCCTTCAAACTGTGATTGGCCCTGGAGTATTTCAGAAGGACAGTAACATGATCCCAGTTTTAAAGATCCATGTGGCTGATCCCCGGGGAAGGTTGACTGCTCTCTCCCTGGGAACCCAGCCTATGTGAAGAAGTAACCACACAGGAATCAAGTCTTGCTGGTGCTTTCTCTTTGGATTCTGGTGTCTTGGAAATCAGAAAGAAAGGAAGGGAGGAGAACCAGTCTAGACCAGTAGAGCAGGTGTGCAGTCTGTCTTAATTGATTCAGTGAGGTTATTCTGATAATTATTTATGTACAAACAGAGGAAGGTTAAAAATCCAGTTCTTGAAAAAAAAAATCTAGTCCATGGTGTACTGCTCTGTACACACAAGATCAGACTATCAAAAAATATTTCCTTTGAAGGAAGTCCATAAAAGATGGGATATATGTACACGTATAGCTGATTCACTTTGCTGCATAGTAAATTCTAACACAGCATTGTAAAGGAACTATACTCCAATAAAAAAATTTTTAACAAGATACAACAAACTTTAAAAGAAAAATATCTCCATATATCTTGGTAGGGTATTATATATGTATGTGTGTATACATGTAAATATACACACAAATATATTTAAAGAATATTTTATAGTCTCAGAATTTTGATGTTGGTTGTTATAGGAAGATAATGGCCTCCAAAAGTATAATTTTCAGAACTATTTAAAAATGTAACCATATAAGAATCTTTTCTTTTTCTGACAGTAGTTTTTGGGTAAGTTAGGAATTTTCCATTTTTAATCTTTAAGACTGATGTTTGTTAATTAGATTGTCTCTCCGAATTGAATTCCTAGAGAAGTGATCCCAATGTTTAAAAATAAGTTCAAGTGTATTTAGAAACCTTGGGAGGTTTGTCATTATGTAGACAAAACAGTCAGGTCATTGGATTTATTTTCCCACCGAGATGTTTTGTTGTTGTATGAACTTTTCAAGCAAAGGTTCAACAAGTGGAAAGCTGAGAAATTTACAATATTATCCTTTTGAGTCAAATGACGAAGTATGTCTGAGCAGAAGCAACAAGGCTAATATTCATTTCATTGTTTAACCAGATGATAGGATAATTTTATGCTGTTTATTTATGTATGAAATCGGGAAGACTGAAGAGTTTACATGCTGGCTTTAAAAATAAAAGGTTGTATGTGTTGTACAAACTTTGTAAAATGTTTAAAAGTACAAAATGAATTATAAACATAAAAATTATCCATGATGATATTACCCATAGACAATTGCTGTTAACTTCTGGTCAGTTTCCTTCCCAACTTTTATTCTGCTTTTTTTCACCTAAGAATAGACTGAACAAAATTTTCTGAGTCATTAATTTTTCCAAATATTATTTTTAAATATCTACAGAATGCTTCATTAGAGGTGGTACTATAACTTATTTAACTAATGTCCTTCTACTGAATATTTTGGTTATTTCCAATTGTTTAGAAATACTACTACAATGGAACTCCTTGAAGATAAACATTCATTAAAATTACACTTTAAATTATTTTGTGTGTATATACTTTCTTATTAGATGTCTGACTTTGTGCTTTTCTGAGAGCTAGATGGCAAGGTGATATCATTCCTGATTTACAGGTGAGGGTCTGATCCAAGAGTTTTCACCAAGTTAGTGAGGAAGTGGATTTAGAACTGGGAGTTAGGGCTCTTCAATAGGGCTCTTTCCTTCCAGAAACATCACAGATAATGGAAAGAGTATCAGATGCCACTTCATCCATTATTTAGATAACTAAGTACTGTTTGAAATAAAATTGATTTTTAAATGCTTCAGTTATCAAAAATGAATAATTCCCAACACTGCTATCTTTTTACAACCACAACACTAATGAAATACCTTTATTTACTTATTTGTCTTGCCAATCTAGAAAGAATTTAACTAATTTCCATGTCGCTTCCCCTACTGGACTCCTTGAAGACAGATGTTATGTCTTACCTATCTTTGGATTCCAGCTCTTGACATCATATTTGGTGTTACTGATCCTCAATGAATGTTTGTAGAATTGAATGTACATTTTATTAAACACTACAACAAAAAGGTCCATAAAGAATTAAGAGGCTGAATACATACATTCATGCTGATGTATGGTGGAAACCAGCACAATATTGTAAAGCAATTATCCTCCAATTAAAAATAAATAAATTTTAAAAATAAAACAAGCCTGCCTATTTGAAAAAAAAAAAAAAGAATGAACATATCTTTTAATCCTTTGGCATAAGAATAAAAATAAAACTCTATTTTTCAGATGAAATATTTTTAAAGATTACACTCCATTTATAGATATTATATTAGCTATATTCCCTTATAATATATCCTTGTGGCTTATTTATTTTATTTTATATATAGTAGTTTGTACTTCTCAATCTCCTCCCCCTAACATGCCCTTCTCTCCTGCCCTCTCCACACTGGTACCACTAGTTCATTCTCTATATCTGTGAATCTGTTTATTTTTAATTATATTCACTCTTTGTTTTATTTTTTAGATTCCAGACATAAGTCATAGCACACAGTACTTTATCTTTCTCTGTCTGACTTACTTCACTAAGCATAATACCCTCCAGGTCCATCCTTATTGTTGCTGCAAATGGCAAAATTGCATTCTTTTTTATGACTGAGTAGTATTCCATGGGGCTTCCCCAGTGGCTCAGGGGTAAAAAATCTATCTGCAATGCAGATTTGATCCATGGATGGGGATGATCCCCTGGAAAAGGGCATGGTAACCCACCAGGTTGCAAAGAGTCAGACATAACCGAAGTGACTTAGTGCATGCACACACACACACACACACACACACATGCGTGCAGTATTCCATTATGTGTATATATCACATCTTCATTCATCCCTTGATGGACATTTAGATTTTTTCCATATCTTGGTTGCTGTAAATAATGCTGCTGTGAACACTGGGATGCATATATCTTTTCAAATTAATGTTTTTATTTTCTTCAGCTATATACCCAGGAGTGAAATTACTGAGTCTTATGGTGAATCTATCAGGCTTCTCAGCTGACACTAGTGGTAAATAACGTGCCTGCCAATGCAGGAGACATAAGAGACTCAGGTTTGATCCCTGGGTTGGGAAGACCCCCTGGAGGTTGGCTGCCCACTCTAGTATTCTTGCCCGGTGAATCCCATGGACAGAGGAGCCTGGCAGGCTACAGTCCGTAGGGTTTCAGAGTCAGACACAACTGAAGCGCCTTAGCATGGATGCCCACATGGTAGTTCTATCAATATTTTTAGCTTTTTGAGGAGCCGCTATACTATTTTCCATAGTGGCTACTCCAATTTACATCCCACCAACAGTGTATAAGAGTTCCCTTTTCTCTACATTCCTACCAACATTTGCTATTTGTGGTTCAAATGAAATATTGAATGCTTCATTCATCAATTCAGCTAATCAGAATTAGATAATGCGAAGATACAACCAGCATGGCCCATCCTCCATTTATGGAATATGCCACCAAGTGCAGGGTTTTGATAAGTATGCAGACAATAGCAATGAAATTATACATACTGTCACCAGGCAAATATGCAAAAGTGAAATCAGAGCGGAACTGAGAAAGAAGAGAGATTCGTAAATGTACGGAACATTGAACATGTAAGCTGTATATTAACCAAATACGTGATGGCAGTGGAACCAGAAAGTAGTAAGATTTCAGTGACTTAAAAACATAGCTTATCCTCAAAGTAGAGTACCAAAAAAAGAGGTGGAATGAGCGTAGTTATATAACCACGTGGAGTTACCAGGTGGTATTTTCACCTTCTTCAGCCTCTGCCTCAGCTGGAGCTCTTCAGCGTGTGGCAGCAATGTCCTCCAGGTTTATACACATGGACTGGATTCTCCTTCATTTGCTCTCTTAGGCAAAAGCAGATTCCACAGTCCCTTCCAAAAAGTGATAAAAACTTAAGAACAATACTGTATCTGAAGTCTCATGAGATAAGATTCCTGCTGATTGGAGGCCAGACTATGTGCCCCTGAAGATGCCAGCACTCTCTGATTGCTGCGGATAAGGCTGGAAAAAGCCAAGGGGTTGATTTATCCAGTACTGCATGGGCCTGGGGCTATGCCCACAGCACTAGTCAGAGTGTCTGCTCACTGAGACCTGCTCAGCCCTCTTGGAGATGAAGCATTCAGAGTGCATGTGACCAGAACAAGCAGCATCTCCAGACCCTAGGAGGGCAGTCTTGCAGGCAAGGACATCTGAGGCTCCCTGCCAGCCGAGAGGGGCCACGCTGAGCCGCAGTCAGAGCCCCGCACTCTGCCAGCACTGTTGTGACAGTCTGGGGCAAGTCACTTGGATTCTAAGATTCTTCATTTCCTCAATCAGAAAAATGTGGTCATAAAACCTCTCTCATATTTCCAGAAATAATACAGTTGAACACACTTTGCACACAGTTATCTTGCTACAAATGCCAAATAGTATTGAGACAGGAATGAGTTTCAATATCAAGAAAGCTGTAGTCCAAATACATTTCTTATACTCGTTTAATTCTCCTATTATTTTGTGACCTAGTATCTACTTCCTGGAATGTATTAAGGAGTGCCTTGTTTTCAAAACTATTATTCAGTGCATTCTTTGCTGCTGGTATTTTCTAATAACATAGTTTGGAAACCTCAGCAGAAATGGCATCCTCCCGTAGCACTGTCCCCGTCAAAAAATGAACAGTTTATTGACTTTATACTATCCCATGCAAATACTGATGCTAAAACTCAGCCAGTGATTTCATGGCTTTGATGGTGACTTTCCAAACACCGCAACTAAAGTACCTGTTAAGTACAGAGATAGTCCTGGGTAACATTTAATACTAATAATCTGTTCTTTCTAATCTTTAAGATATAGGCTCTTTGGCCTGTATTTAAAAGACAAGCCATGTAGCCAGCTTTGGTGCACTCCCTCCCTCAAATTCTGTTAATATGTAATCTGCTGCAACTGCTTAGAAAGTGTGAATTCATTTTGTGCCCATTCACAGATCATCTGAGGTGCAATGCATTGAGCTAAGGAAACTCTTGGAGTGCCTTCCAACAGAGGATTGATCCTTGAGGAGTTTCATGCTGAAGCTGCTAGAACTCATTATCAGACCTGGCAAAATATTTTTTCTGTGTTGATTTTTTTCCCCTAACAATAAAAGTAATATATGCCCCTTTGTGAACATTTGAGATATATAGATAAATATAAAGATTAAGCAAAAAATAAAAAAAAGTACTCCTAGTATAAGAACCTAGGGGTTGCTGCTGCTGCTGCTAAGTCGCTGCAGTCATGTCTGACTCTGTGCGGCCCCATAGACGGCAGCCCACCAGGCTCCCCCGTCACTGGGATTCTCCAGGCAAGAACACTGGAGTGGGTTGCCATTTCCTTCTCCAATGCATGAAAGTGAAAGTGAAGTCGCTGAGTCTTGTCCGACTCTTAGCGACCCCATGGACTGCAGCCCACCAGGCTCCTCCATCCATGGGATTTTCCAGGCAAGAGTACTGGAGTGGGGTGCCATTGCCTTCTCCGGAACCTAGGGGCAGCCGGTGTTAATAATTTGGTATATTTATATAAAAATAAGGCCATACATCATATGCATTTTGTATCCCACTTTTTTGATGTTGCATCACATTGTTAATATTTTCTCACATCATTAACCATCTTTAAAAATGAATGCATACATTTCTTGGTGTTTGTTGTTGTCATTTTTGTTCAGTCGCTAAGTTGTGTCCAACTCTTTGTGACTCCATAGGCTGCACCATGCCAGGCTCCCCTGTCATCGTGTTTATATACCATAATTTAACCTAAATTTTTGATATTATAAACAAAACTATGAAGAATTCTTGCCTACTTATAGTTTTTTATAATAAGCTCACAGAATTATTTAGATCAATTGGCATGCTTTTTTCTTTCTACCACAAGTTCTACTCATCCAGTAATAGACATAATTTAAGTACTAAGCAAGAAGAAAACATAATTATACCAAATCTTATTATGTAAATATAACTAGAGCTAACATTTTGATATAAATTCTATTTTCTTTTTTAACCAAAATATGACTTGGTGTATGATATGAGCAGAAGATACAAATTTTTTAAATTTCTCCAAAGTAGCAAATTTTCCCATCATATCTGCAGTGATCTACCCATCCCCCATCGATTTCTAATGATCTCAGTTCTGCCCCTGAAGTGGATATGTTGAATACAGTCAAGATTTTCTTAGAACTCAGGTTGGAGGATGAGATACACACAAATTAAATATGGTGTTTAGCAGTTATTCCCCTTGTTAAAGACCTGGAGTTAGCCTAGTGTTAGATAGACTTAAGAATCCCCTCCTCAGCCAGTCCACCATGTCTTAGAGCGTCCTCAGCTGTAAATCTAGAATGAGGTTGGCTCAAAGATCTGCGTTATCCCTTACCATAGAACATCCCATTGGTTTTATATCATTCCAAGCATTTGGAGAAAAGGTGCTGTTTCCCAATGTGCCTTGATTTCAATCAGTGAATTTTTTTCCCTCTCAATCGCACTCTACCTACCCTATCTCCTCATGCTTCTCTCATGCATTTGTATGAGCTCCCAGCAGGTGACATTTGAGCTTACAATCTACTGCATTTTAAAAAATTATTTTTATTTTAGGTTTCTTAAAGGCCAATCTGGCTAAAACCATGCATCTAAATTCGAACTAAATTGATTTCCTTATGTCAAATTGAGCAGTAATTTGATAAGCATTCTAGTGCATTATAAACACAAGAGTAAATTATATAGTGACTGTATTATAATCTCATATGCAAATAATAATGTACAGAAAAACAGGATTGTAATAATGAAAAGACCCAAAAAACTCACAATTTTGTAAAGGAGGAAATGTTGGAAATTCTGACCTGCACCTACTGAAACACAGGATCAGTCAGACCCCTCTTGAATCATCACACAAAGGATTCAAGAACTTTTCTTTAAACAAGTTAACACAAATGCCTTGGAAAGGAACAGAGATCATTCTGTTATTTTTGAGATTGCACCCAAGTACTTCGTTTCGGACTCTTTTATTGACTATGAGGGCTACTCCATTTCTTCTAAGGGATTCCTGCCTACAGTAGTAGATATAATGGTCATCTGAATTAAGTTCACCCATTCCAGTCCATTTTAGGTCATTGATTCCTAAAATGTCGATGTTCACTCTTGCCATCTCTTGTTTGACCATGTCTAATTTACCCTGATTCATGGACCTAACATCACAGGTCCCTATGCAATATTGCTCTTTACAATATTGCCAAACATTCATTGGATCAAATTGCCAACATCTTTTGGATCATTGAAAAAGCAAGAGAGTTCCAGAGAAACATCTACTTCTGCTTTATTGACTATACCAAAGCCTTTGACTGTGTGGATCAAAACAAACTGTGGAAAATTCTTCAAGAGATGGGAATACAAGACCACCTTACCCACCTCCTGAGAAATCTGTATGCAGGTCAAGAAACAACAGTTAGAACCGAACATGGAACAACAGACTGGTTCCAAATTGGGAAAGGAGCACATCAAGACTGTGTCACTCTGGTTATTAACTTATATGCAGAGTACATCTTGCGAAATGCCGGGCTGGATGAAGCACAAGCTGGAATCAAGATTGCCGGGAGAAATATCAATAACCTCAGATATGCAGATGACACCACCCTCATGGCAGAAAGTGAAAAGGAATTAAAGGGCCTCTTAATGAAAGTAAAAGAGGAGAGTGAAAAAGTTGACTTAAAACTCAACATTCAGAAAACTAAGATCATGGCTTCCAGTCCCATCACTTCATGGCAAATAGATGGAGAAACAATGGAAACAGTGACAGACTTCACTTTCTCAGGCTCCAAAATCACTGCAGATGGTTACTGCAGACATGAAATTAAAAGATGCTTGCTCCTTGGAAGAAAAGTTATGATCAACCTAGACAACATATTAAAAAGCAGAGACATTACTTTGCTGACAAAGGTCCATCTAGTCAAAGCTATGGTTTTTCCAGTAGTCAAGTATGGATGTGAGAGTTGGACCATAAAGAAAGCTGAGCACTGAAGAATTGATGCTTTTGACCTGTGGTGTTGGAGAAGACTCTTGAGAATCCCTTGGACTGCAAGGAGATCCAACCAGTCCATCCTAAAGGAAATCAGTCCTGAATGTTCATTGGAAGGACTGATGCTGAAGCTGAAACTCCAATCCTTTGGCCACCTGATGCGAAGAACTGACTCATCTGAAAAGATCCTGATGCTGGGAAAGATTGAAGACAGGAGGAGAAGGGGATGACAGAGGATGAGATGGTTGGATGGCATCACCGACTCTATGGACAGGAGTTTAAGCAAGCTCCAAGAGTTAGTGATGGACAGGGAAGCCTGTCGTGCTGCAGTCCATGGGGTCACAAAGTCAGACACGACTGAATGACTGAACTGAATTGAACATGAATGCAATGTGTTTAGCATTTTTTGATGTAAGATCAGGAGACTAAAGGAGATCAGTCCTGGGTGTTCATTGGAAGGACTGATGTTGACGCTGAAACTCCAATACTTTGGCCACCTGATGCAAAGAGCTGACTCATTGGAAAAGACCCTGATGCTGGGAAAGATTGAGGGCAGGAGGAGAAGGGGACAACAGAGGATGAGATGATTGGATGGCATCACTGACTCAATGGACACGGGTTTGGGTGGACTCCAGGAGTTGGTGATGGACAGGGAGACCTGGCATGCTGTGGCTCGTGGGGTCGCAAAGAGCTGGACATGACTGAGCAACTGAACTGAACTGACTGACAGGAGACTAATACCAATTACTCTCAGCATCCACCCACTAACATACTGTAAATTATTTACTTGGGAGTCTATTTCAGTGAATTTTACCTTCAGGAGGTAGCAGTAGGGAAAGCTTTACTAAAGCCAGACTTGTTTTTGCATGTGAAAATGTTGTGCTTTTTCATTTGAATAAATCACTGAATTGGTCTAAATAGAGTGGGTTCTTTGTTGTTGTTATTATAAGCTTTTCTGGTCTAGAATTTTCCTGTTTACTCACTATGAAGAAGGACAGTGCTTTTTGCTTCTAAAATTGAAGTGGTAGTTCTAACTATAAGCAAATTGAAAATGATCATGTTCATCAAAACCACCACAGTGAACCATGACCCAAGAGATGATTTCCAACAGTCCATCTCTGGGGCCTTGAAGAGAAATACAAGTGTGCATAGCCATGCATGAGTATAATAATACACACCTATAGATTTCTATATATGATGATGGTTAAATGTTACAGTGTCTATAAATGTTTAGCACAGTGTCTGGCATGTTCAACTCACTCCAGTATTCTTGCTTGGGAAATCCCATGGACAGAGGAGCCTGGTGGGCTATAGTCCATGGAGTCACAAAGAGTTGGACACAACTTAGCAACTAAACCACCAAACCACCAGTGGCGTGTTGGGAGCTCAGTACTTGTTCATGGCAGTGGGTGGTGGTATTTGGCAGTTTTTGACCAAATCAGATCTGGTTTTTCTTACTAGAACCCAGCAGTCAAACTGCTTTTGTTAACTTTGCAATCTCTTCTTGCATACTGAGAGATCTGTTGAGCTGTTCATTTTTAAAAATGAGATCCTGGTTATATGGCAAGTTATTTGTTTTAATTTCAATTTACCAAGAGAGATACACATGAATTAAATTAGAATTGTTCCTAATAACATTGTATTCAAGGACGTTGAGTTTATGAAAGATTTGACTTTCCAACATGTGAAGTGATTTCCAAGTAGATACATTCTTAAAGGTTGTACTATTGTGCTCAGACGCTTTAGTCATATCCAACTCTTTACAGTCCCATGGACTGTGGTCCACCAGAATCCTCTGTCCATGGAATTTTCCAGGCAAGAATACTGGAGAGGGTTGCCACTTCTTACTCTTCGGGATTGTCCCAACCTAGGAATCGAACCCCTGTCCCTTATGTCTCCTGCATTGGCAGGCAGATTCTTTATCAGTGGGCCATATGCATTTTTAAAGGGAGGAGAGTGGTTCTGCTCACTTTCCTTTTTGCCATTTAAAAAAAAAATTGAAATTATATAGATACACATCTTGAATTGTTCTCCTTAATATAAAGCTTTGGGGGCAGATGAGCCTGTGATCATGGTGAGCAGCATAAGGACAGGGTGAATCTGAGGAATTTCTCAGAAACCAGAACCCAGAAACATCTGAATATTCCTATAGGAGACCAGAGGAAAATAGTGCCTGGGAATAAGAGAAACATAAATCAGAGGGCTCTTTAACTGTATTTGACTTCAGACCTACCTGGTCAACCCAAGGAGAAGATGGGCTCAAACTTGGTGGTTATCAAACTTGGCCAGAAGTACCCAAACTGAGAGGAGACAGTATGTCCAAGGCCAACAAACAGAGAGAGGGAAACCAGTCAACACCCAAAAACCGAGAGTAGTGGACATCTGCTCTTTTTGCCTGCCCAGACTCCTTCCTTCCTTCTGGTGATAGCACGTTGATTTTACCTCGTTGCTTGTCAGCCCTCCAGCCAAGGCTTGGCACATGACCTCAGCTGAGCCAGTCAAGTGCCCTCTCCCAGGAATTTGAATCTTCAACTGAAAGTGCAAGGAGCTTATTCATCCTGACAGCAGTGCCCGAAAAACTTTCCGTTCGTTTTTGTACCTTGATCCTCACCACAGCCCTCAGGCTGGTCTTTTCTGAGGCCTGTTTATTTAACTTTTCTTCAACTTCTGTGTGCTGCTCCATGTCATTCCAGCAAATTCCTCTTTTATCATTGAGTTAGCCTACATAATTTCTGTTACTTGCCACCAAAGAACCCTGGCAGGGATTCAGGAATCCAGACAGCAGTCTGGCCAGCAGAAATGGTGGGTCAGCAACCTTCCACCCCAGTCAAGGAGTCTCTTATATTAACATGTGAGGAGAGAGTTCCCCTTAGAAGCAACATTCAGGTCGACAAGTGCGCATGGATGAACTTTTGCTAGGAAACTCATCTGGCAGTCATCCAGGATGGACTGGGGAATGTGAGAACTGAGTTACTGATTAATCATTGCTTATCACCGAATTATGAGGCTCTTTCTGTTTTGTATGCAACTGAGAGCTGGCCCCAGTCAAATCAAAATTGACTCAATCAATTGATGAAAGAAATAGTAGCCATTGAAATATTAGGTTTCCCCAGAGACTCAGTCGGTAGAGTCCACCTGCAATGCAGGAGAACCAGGTTTGAGCCCTGGATCGGGAAGATCCCTTGGAGGAGAAAATGGCAACCCACTCCAGTATTCTTGCCTGGAAAATCCCATGCACAGAGGAGCCTGGGGGACCTCAAGGCCATAAAGTCATGAGCTGGCAACTAAACCACCTCTGAAATATTGTCTCTTCCCAAAAGATGTCACTTGGAACAACTACTTAGCACATTGATGAAGGTAACTTTGTTTGCCAGCTTGATTTCAGCCCTCAAAAAGTTCTGGCCTCTGCTTTTTGTACAAGAAAGACCTGCTCAAAATTTTTGCTGCATTGCTATATTTTGGTATTCATGTCTATTTTCATTAATTATATCCTTTTACTTTGCAAGCCCTGCCTTTTCTTCTCCACCGACAATAATTTTTAACTGCTTTAAATAACTTAATTTGAACATGCTCAAAGTTCATACCCAGAACCAAATAAACTGAATAGAGCATTTTAATGATATAAAAAGTCTGATATTTTCTTTTTCTCATTATGCACATTTTGGAAAACTTCTGTCTAAACTTGTGTACGCATTCTTGACCCTTACTTTTCATAGCTGACTTGTTTGACTCTTGACATTAGGCTGATTTTTTTTTTTTTAAGAAGTGGATTCAGTCAACCAAATTGTAAAAAATAAAAAGCTCTGGCCAAGGACAAGGTTTAGTTGATGATTGATGAAGTGAATGGGTGGCTTGAGGTGATTTGCCTCAGAGTTACTGCAGATAGTTAGTACAGGGGATTGCTAGTCAGAACACCAAGAAAAGGTAAGATTTCCAGGTGGACTGGCTAACTTCTAGCTGTCTGAGAAAAAAAGCAACCTGGCAAGCTGTTCTTTTTTAAAAATTAATTTTTATTGGAGATAGTTGCTGGTGGCTCAGATGGTAAAGAATCTGCCTCCATTGCAGAAGACTCAGATTCAATCCCTGGGTCAGGAAGATCTCCTAGAGAAGGGAGTGGCTACCCACTCCAGTATTCTTGCCTGGCGAATTCCATGGACAGAGGAGCCTGGTGGGCTAGAGTCCATGGGTCACAGAAAAGTTCGACAAGACTAAGCGACTAACACACACACAGTTGCTTTACAATGTTGTGTTAGTTTCTACCATATAGTAAAATGAATTAGCCATATGTGTATATATATATATCCTCTCCCTTTTGGACTTCGTTCCCATTCAGGTCACCACAGTGCATTAGGTAGAGTTCCCTGTACTATACAGTATGTTCTCAATAGTTACCGATTTTATACATGGTATCAATAGTGTCTATGTGTCAATCCCATCTCCCAATTCCTCCCACCCTATCTTTTCCCCTTGGTATCAGTCCATGGGGTCGCTAGGAGTCAGACACGACTGAGCGACTTGACTTTCACTTTTCACTTTCATGCACTGGAGAAGGAAATGGCAACCCACTCCAGTGTTCTTGCCTGGAGAATTCCAGGGATGGGGAGCCTGGTGGGCTGCCGTTTATGGGGTCGCACAGAGTCGGACACGATTGAAGTGACTTAGCATAGCATAGCATATCCATATATTTGTTTCTAACTGGCGAACAAGCTCTTTTTGCTCTTGAGTATCAGGCAAAGCTTTCATTACTATGGGAAAGGCAGTGCAAAATGCAGGTTTTAGGTTCATCTTCAAATACAAAAGGAGAATGTGTTTCACTTAATTTTTTATACAGTGTACCAATTTCCCTCCTCTCCCATGCTGCTATTTTAATCTTTTATAAATATTTGGTCCCATTGAGATCAGAGGTTGAGGGCCCTGTTGAGACCTGTGGGTAATTGTGGTCCCATTTGTGGTCCCAAGTCACTTCAAATATATTTGAAGATGTAATTAACTTATATCTTCAAAAGAAAATTTCAACCCATCAAGGAATAAGTATTTAAGAAATGTCTGTATATTAGTATTTACTGTATCTTTAATACACTTAGCAGGAAAATTAAATAACCATTCATGCTAGCAATACAGGGCCAAAATGTAGAGAAAACAACAATTTAGTTCTTGACACTATCATAATCTGAGGTGCTTCTCAGAGGGACAGAAAGTTCTACCCAGAGCAACTAGTTAGAAACTACTTGGACCAACTCCTCTCCCTGATGGGTCTCCTCACTTACTAGACATTTTCCAGTTATTTTTACTACACACGGTGAAACTGCAGGTGCTTAACAGCACAGTTCTCCTATCCTTGTAATCAAATGGCATATGGTCTCTAAAAGTTCAGAGCACCTGACTCAGGATAATAGAATAATTCTCCGTTTTCTTCAGGAGTCAGGAAGCTCAGCAACCTTTCAGATATTGACTTACTGAATTACTAAATGGGCTTCCTGGGTGGTTCAGATAGTAAAGAATCTGCCTACAATGGGAGAGACCTGGGTTCAATCCCTGGGTTGGGAAGATCCCCTGGAGGAGGGCATGGCAATCCACTCCAGTATTCTTGCCTGGAGAATTCCTATGGACAGAGGAGCCTGGCAGGGTATAGTCCATGGGGTCGCAAAGCGTCAGACATGACTGAGCAACTAAGCCCAAGTTGCTGAATGGGTTCTTCTGCCAACTGAGAAAATCAGAGATAAGGTGAGATGAGGATGGGGGAATGATGGTGATCACACTTCTCCAGCTGGGATGAAATTGGTACACCTGGCTGTACTTGTGCTAAGATGGACTGTGAATGGTGTGGGGATGGCAGGAGAAAAGTATGGCAGAAGGGAAGCCCCGTGAACAACACAAATGAGTTTGCTTGCTGTTTTGGATATAGATAGACACAAAGAGACATAAATATACATGCATACATACATATATGTGAATGATGCTTTTTTAATGGGGAACAAAGATTCTCCCAGTATCTCAAGAAACTGTTTTCTGTAAATATATACACTGAACAATAAGAGAAACCAGAATTTAAATCTTGAGGCAGATCTCATGGATAGCACAAGTTAGTTTAGTTAGTTTAGTGTATGTTTAGTAACCAAGTCACCTCATTGTCCCTGGAACAGCAGGAATTACAGCAACCCTGTAGAAGTTACTGTCCCAGTTCATCAGCCACCTCACCGTCTTCCCTGTGTGTTCCGGCTCCTGCTTTCTGCTGACTCAGTTTCTACATCATGATTTCACATCTTCTCATTCACATCTTCTCCTGCCAGACTGTCTCCCTTCTGCCTTCTCTGTGTTGGTCTGGGCTTCTGTTCCCACTATCAAGCACCTAATTCCCCACTCCAGGGAGAAATCTGATCTGTGCAGCTAATAACTGCATCTTTGCCCTGATAATAGCTTTTGGGTCAGGGTAGATCATAGGACAATGGATTCACCACTTTGGGCCAACGAGCTGTGCCCAAGGACATGATCCATAATAAACTCACAAACAACAACCCCTATTAGCTTGCTTCTGGAAAATCCCATGGACGGAGGAGCCTGGTAGGCTGCAGTCCATGGGGCCGCTAAGAGTCAGACACAACTGAGCGACTTCACTTTCATGTTTCACTTTCATGCATTGGAGGAGGAAATGGCAACCCACTCCAGTGTTCTTGCCTGGAGAATCCCAGGGATGGCGGGGCCTGGTGGGCTGCCGTCTATGGGGTCGCACAGAGTTGGACACGACTGAAGCTACTTAGCAGCAGCAGCAGCAGCATGGGGTCTTATGAGAACAGTGTCTCAAAAGTGCTTCCTTTTAAAAATTAAAGTAAATGTTATTAACACGAGATATTTATCTGATTGTTCTGCTCCAATAAAAAGTATTTTAAGCCCAAATCTAACATTTCTTTGTAGGAATTCTGGTTTATTTTTCACTAAGTTGTTAAAGAATTTTCTTCTTTTAAATTCACTTTTAGTATTAACATTGGATTTTTTTTTTTAAGTACCTGGAGTTAAAAAGTGATAACTGTTTGGACATTGTACCCTTTCTCTAGGAGATTTTCAGTCCGATTCTGTTGATAAGCAGATATTTAACACTGAAAAAAAAGGATCCCAAATAGCCTTTTCAAAGCTCAGCGATCCATTGTGAGACATTGGCTTAACACAAAATACTTTTACATAACCCAAGCCACCAAGAGGGATATCCGGTCAGCTATTTTTAAAGCCTCCTCCCCGATACCATCTCACGTAACAGGGTTACAGCAGTTTGTTTAGAAAATTGGCACAGGTTCTGTGATTCATGAAATGAAAACCCAAATGAAATGTTTTTCACTTGTTTAAAGCTGGAACCATTTTCACTTAAATGTGCTACAGTACCAGAGAAATAACGTTCTGGATTAGACACAAATGTATGTGTACACAGAATGTAATTTTTTGCATTAGATACATATGGTAATATGTATTGGGTTTACCCAATGAATAATTTTCTAATTAATTAACTCGTTCAACAAGTGTTTCTGAAGTACTTACTGTGTGCCAGCTGCTGGGGACACAAGAGTGAGAAAGGTGGGCCTGCCCTCATACAGCGTCCAGTCCCGTAAGAGTCAGGCAATCGCAGTGTCATGCGATAGGACTGCACTGTGGTGGTGGAGGATGCCTGCAACAGAGGTGTGTCCAAGAAGGCTTCCTAAAGGAAGTGATATCCATGCTAAGACTTGAAAGATGAGGAAAAGCCAGCCAGGAAGGAAGGGAGGCAAGAAGTTTCCAGCAGAGAGAGCAGTCCACGCTGGATTAGGGCTTCCTGTTGGTGAGCCAGAGAGAAGATCAGCATGCCTGGGAGGAGGAAGGAAGGAGGCTAGAGAGCTAGGCAAGGGTTCATCATACAGGGTCACGTTAAGGGGTTTGGACTTGATCGTAAGAGTGATAGGGAACACAGAGACCAGGGACATGATGAGATTTATGCTCTAGAAAGAGAACTCTGGTTGTGGTATGGGCAATAAATTGGAGGCAGGGAGAAGCTAAGACATGGTGGTGATCCAAGTGAGAGATGGAGGCAGTTCAAGAGAGGGTAAGGTCAAGAGGGTGGAGAGAAGCAGGCAGATCTGTGCGTTTTTAAGATCTCATCACTAGAACTTGATGATGATAGATGGATGGCTCCGTATCTACCCTCAGCATGAAAGTCGCTCAGTTGTGTCTGACTCTTTGCGACCCGTGGACAGTACAGTCCATGGAATTCTCCAGGCCAGAACACTGGAGTGGGTAGCCGTTCCCTTCTCTAGGGGATCTTCCCAACCCAGGGATTGAACCCAGGTTTCCTTCATTGCGGGCGGATTCTTCACCAGCTGAGCCCCCAGGGAAGCCCGTGTATCTACCGTAAGTCGTCATGAAAGCGCTGCCTTCAACTAAGGACTAGTGCTTCATTCATTTTCAAATTAGTATCAGTGGAGAGTTTGTTTTACTATATTAGTAGGTATTCCTTTTAATCAAGTAAGAATTAAATAACTCAGAGTTCCTGTTAACAGCCTTGTAATTGTAAGTAACCTAAAACTCTATTCAAAATGATATAGACAATAGAAAGAATTTTTTTTTTTGGTCCCCGTAACTTAAAAATGCAGGATCAGGAAGGTTTCGGGTAAGGCTGGATCCAGTGTTTCTTTTTCTTTTTTTCAGTGTTTCAATGATATCATGAAAGACTTGGTTTCTTGTGCCTCTGCTATTTGTATGATGCCTGCTTCATCCCAAGGTTGCTTTCTGTCACAGTTTATGTTTATGTCAACAACATACTTGCCTGTTGTGTTACGTCCACAATGAAGAGAAATAATCTACACCAGTTATTACTATTCCCTGCCCCCCAACTCCCAAATCAGGAAGCTTCATTTCTCAGGACTCTTCAGGGAAATGTTTTGGAGTCCTGTGCTCTCAAGCCGTCACAGACGCCAGGGACAAGGATGGAAGGGAAAAGAGGGAGGAAGAAGGATGTCAAGGGGAGAGGGGAAAAAGCAAATATCCACTACATTCAGCAATTCCCCTTTGCATCTTGACAGCCAGCATTGTTGTAAATGAGTAGAAATACTCACCAACAAGGATATTTTGAAATAAATTCTCCTCTTCTAGTGCAAAGCATATGCATGTCCCTCCAGAGCTGGAGGCATAGTCGACTGAACGGTGCTTCTGCCTCGCTGCCACCCTGGCCCACCTGCTCCATGATCCTCTCTTACTTTCTCTACTTGTTCACCAAACGTACCTTGAATCTCATCTTTTCCAGATTCTGACACTCTTTTAAAACATGGACATAAAATGCTGCTTCTCATAGAAGTCTGCTATTCCTGAATAACTAAAATTGAAATACTGCTGCAGTCTAAGTCAAACACACAAATAGATAAATGTGTTTTATAAATTATCTAGAAACATACATACTTTTTTATTTCAGGTCCAAGCTTGTTATGGATGAGGGACTTTGTATATTCTCTGTATTGTGGCTGAGATGTATAATGGTTAATTAAAAATAAAATGTATCAATTATTTTCTATTATAAAAGTAATATATGCTCATGAAAGAAAATGTGCAAAATTCTGAAAGTTTAAAAAGAGAAAGTTAATCATAATTTCACTACTTAAAGGCAATGTCATTAATATTTTCAGAATTTTCCTTTAGCATTTTTATTATGTATAGAATTTTTTTAAATATAGGTGTAAAAATACTGTACATACACTTCTTTGGCCCCTTTTTTTTCTCTTATAAAAGTGGACTCCATAAATAATATTTGTGTGGTATTGAAAACATTTCTAACATTCATGCTTTCTTGGCTACTTCTCTCTCATTGGACATTTAGAACCTTTTAACTTTTTTATTACTTTAAATAATGCTGCTATAATCATACTTGTATATAAAACTGCTTCAGATTTTAGATTATATTCTCTGCATAAATTCCCAGAAGTGGAATTCTGGTATGAAGGAATCTGAAAGTTCAAAATTCTTGATGTATACAAAAGACCTATTTTTTGAATTTGGACTTTCTTCCCAAAAAAGGGAGGGCAAGTGAGAAAGTAGGAAATATAATCAGCTTTAGGAAAGTGTTTTGAAAAGCAGTCCACAAAATCACTCTGCCTCAGCAGTATAAAAATGTTCAATGGCTCCATCTAAAAAGAATTTATGAAGCACCCCTGGTAGCCAGGCCTGGTATCAAGGACTCAAAAGTAAAACATGCCAAGGGGCTGCAATCAGTAATTACAGTGACTCAGCAAAACCGAGTTATCAGATTTCAAAGTCAGTCTAATAACTCATCTTGGGGGCAGGTGTAGCTAAAATTTTATACTACTGCCTTCAACTTCAAGACATTTCAGTGTAATTCTGATAGACACAAATTGTGAACTTTTAATGGAAACCACTTTTCATTATTGAAAAGCGTAAAATTAAAGATTCTTTTCATAATTCATTTCTGGGGCACTAATAATAGTGATAACTTGAAAGTATTGCAAGTGCTTTTAAGAAGAACAAATACATTGGGGTAAATTTGATCATTTCTTCATAGGCAGTGCTCTTATCAAACAAGCTAAGGCTAGTCATAAAGAGAAAAACAGAATAACCCCAATAGTTGACAGGAGAAAGTTGTATTTGCTTAAATTTCAACTGTGAATGTCCCACTGTTAAGTTCTTCATTCTCTAAAGTACATTTTTTAGAAGAAAGAATTTATTTGCTCTAAATTATTCATTTTTTGTCATTCTGGTTATAGGTTGAAAAGCAGGACATAATTTTAGCACAGAGTATTAATGTTCAGTCACATTTTACCATTCAGATGCAAAATGTAGTTGAAAAATGGGGGGTTAATTTATCCCAAACAAGTGTGACTCCAGGTGCTGACATCCTATTTCATCTTGAATATCTTGTCCAAACCTAGTTATAGGGTTGTGAAGAAGGCTAGGTTTGTGTCCAGTTGTTATCTTTTCCCTATCATTTTATAGTGTGCAGGGGGCTTCCCTGGTGGCTCAAGCAGTAAAGAATCTGCCTGCCAATGCAGGAGACGCAGGTTTGATCCCTGGGTTAGGAAGATCCCCCAGAGAAGCAAATGGTAGCCCATTCCAGTATTCTTGCCTGGGAAATTCCATGGATGGAGAAGCCTGGCAGTCTACAGTCCATGGGGTCGCAAAGAAGTCAGACATGACTTAGTGACTAAACAACAACAATAACAATGTGTGTAGAATGCTTTGAAATGTTAAATGTGATTTAGGATACATTATCTCATTTGACTTACTCATTTCATTTTCTCCAGAACCTAACAAGGGAGTAATAAAGTCAGAAGAGTAAGATAAATACCAACCCCTGGGCTTCGGTTTTCTTATCCACTCTTACTACATCTCAGCTTATTGTGGGGATCAAATGATGTCCTACCTATAAACATGATCCTCTTGCCCTGGCAGTGGTATTGGGATATAAATGCCTCAAATCCTCAATCTCTGAACATGTCCCTTTTTCTGGAATTTTTCTCTGTGTGTAGGGAGTGGGGGTGGGATAGAAGTGGCCTGAAAGGCAGAAAGAGGTGTGATGTATCCTCTGTATGGTGAGAGTGCATAAGAGATTTCTGATCAATCAATTTGACCAAAGTAAGAGTTTAGAGCCATGTTTCTCAATCTTTCTGTGGTGAAGGAACAGTTTTGTTTTACTTTTCATTCTGTCATGGACCAGTACTTTTGTAAAATTTAATGAATGTGAATTACAGAAAAGTAGAATAAAGAAAATTTAAAATATAAGCCTGAATATTTTATTTTAGAATTAACCAACATGAAATTGCTCTGCCAAGTTGCTCTAAGCTGAGAAACTGAGACCCATACACTGTTTGAACTGCACTGTTTTAGAGGAACTGAAAGCTGCAATTAAAAATTAATCTGAGATGTCAAACTCTCTCTCCTGCATCCAAGGATACATCTTTTCCAGTGTTCTTAGAATACTTACAAAAATAAAACGTAACCACAAAGAAAAACTGAAAGAATCCCACAAATTTCACCAAAAAAAAGGTTAAGATTCAAAAACCATTTGCAATATGATAAAATTAGAAACAACAACGAAAACCTTACCTATACACGTTAAATCTTCCTCCTAAATAACTCTTAACTTAAAGAGGAAGTCAAGATCAGAGTAGCAGGATATTTAAATAAATGTTGATAATGAGAAGATGAGGAATGAAATTATATAGGATGTGTCCATAGCATCCTCTGAGGAAAATGCATAGCCGTTGTGTCCCTCAGGGTCCCAATGAGAAACAAGTGCATAGCCAAAATCAGATACCTTAAAAAAGAAAAAAAAAAAATCAGATACTTTGAGCAGAGTTTATTTATGGAGACATTGTTAACAAGGGTGAGGTTCAGAGAGACCATCAGAGATAGTACAACAGCCAGACTGTTTCCAGTTCTGTCTGCTTCCTTTCCCAGGACCCTGAAATACAGTGGTATCAAGTTGACCACTGTTTTGAGGAGTGCCAAGGTCAAAAGTAGAGGGATCCAGGAGTCTGAGGCAACTCAGCAGGGAGGGAATCAAGAGAATAAAGACCTTGACTTCATCTGCTCCCTCCCTCACCTCTCCTTTTTTCCCTCCATCTCTGGCCAGAAGCCTGACAACTCAGAAGCCCCTCGTTGTGTGACCGCACAGTCAGCCCCCTGCCCCTGCAGGACAGAGGAGCGCTGAAAGCTACCTGCCACCACCGTAAGCCACATTCTTAATAAAATAAAGAAGATAAATACTGGAAGCAATCCACTCAAAAAGTTTCTTAATAAATGCAAATATAGAAAATTAAATCAGATGGAGAAAATTAAGTAAATATTCCAGGAAAATAGTTAAATTTCAGGCTGTTAAACTGTTCCATGCATAGAGAAAAATAAAAGATGTCCTGATTTTTTTGTTTTCATTTTTGTTATTTTACAAAGCATCATAAATCAATTGCAAACTTGAGCAAAAAGCCCAGGAAAAATAAGATCATAATATCATGTAAGAGTCCTGATGAAAAAGTCCAGAGTAAAACATGAGCAAAACAAAATAAAATAATAAAAACGCAGTATATTTCACCAGGACCAAGGAGAGTCATTCCAGAAATGCAAAACTGTTTAACACTTTTATTTATAAAAGTATTTATAAATGCTTTATTTATTTTATAAATAAATATAATTTATTTATATATAATTGTATTTATAAAAATAATTTATAAATTATTTTTGACCATGTTTGTAAGTCAAAAGGGAAAAAACATAACCAAATCTCTGTAGATACTAGAAAGCACTAGAAAATTTTTCAGTCATTTCTCACTACACACACACATACACACAACTTGGAAAAGAAACAGCAGTTGGATAATTATAATAGCTAATACTTACTGAGCCCACCTACTGTGGGCCAGCATGCCAGCATGGTGGTAAGCTTTTCATAGGTATTAATTAGAATGTCCCAGTACTCCCATGAGATAGCTTACAATTATTATCCCATTTGACTAATGAGGAAATGACGGCATGAGGTATCCCATTTTACTAATGAGGTAACTGGGTAGGGTCACAGGCTTGCTGAGTGGTGGGGCAGGGATGCTAGGCTAGCAGTCTGGCTCTAGAACTCTGGGTGTCATCTTTCCAGTTTATTGCTTTCCCACATGCTTTGTGAATTGCAGAAATCATATTTATGCCCAGGTGAAGAAAAGGCAAAATGCCCAACCTCTTGGAAATAGCCCCTCTTGGACTCTCACCTGAGTCGCTGGCCCAGCTTGTAGGCTTATTCTTCTTGGGATTGTTGCATGTTTCTCTTGGTCAGAATAGATTAAATTCAGTTCTTAGCTATCTATGTGGATCATCTCGTGTAAGTGATAGCTGGGCAGTTATCTTCATTTTGTAACCACCCGTGGCATTGAAACTAAAGTCTGGAAGTGAGATGTTTGTTTCCTGCACCAGGATTTAATCAAACTTAGATATGTGAATGGCCATTATAGCTTGATGAGAAGTGGATTCTTAACCTCAAATTTTTATTTTTTTTAATTATCGTAATGCTTGTCTAAAAATTCAGATATAATGTATCATGTATTAAGAACATAAACTATTATGTCAACCAAGTATTAAACTTGTGCTTCAAATGAACCAAGTAAAATTGAAGACCTTATTTGCATGCTGACAAATGCTCAGTCGTGTCTGGCTCTTTGAGACCCCATCCGAATTCCTGCTATTTCCTGCTGTTTCCAAGTCACTCAGTTCTCTTTCCAGCCATCCTTTATAGCTGCACATTGTTCCTAAAATGTAAATCTATCTTGTGTGTGTGTGTGCACATGTGTGCACATCCAGTCTCCCAGTCATGTCAGACTATTTGCAACCCCATGGACTGTAGCCACCAGGCTCCTCTGTTCATGGGGTTTTTCCAGGCAAGAAGATCCCCTGGAGGAGGGGATGGTAACCTGTTCCAGTATTCTTGCCTGGAGAAATCCCATGGACAGAGGAGCCTGGTGGCTACAGTCCATGGGGTTGCAAATAGTACTACATGACTGGGAGACTGGATATGCGCGCAAGCGCACACACACAAACACACACACACACACACACACAAGACAGATTTACATTTTAGGAACAATGTGCAGGTATGAAGGATGGCCGGAAAGAGAACTGAGTGACTTGGAAATAGCAGGAATTCAGATGGTCTGTGTGAATTGAAGGAAACAAAGCAAGGAACCCAGAACTTGCCCTTCACCCCACCCTACCTCGCCATCATCACATGCCGTCTGGCCCACAGAGGCAGTGTGACTTCGGACAAGGGACTTCCCTCTCTAAAAGTTTAGAAATGTTCACAGAAGATTCAAAATAGCGCTCACAGTAGGGGTGGGGAGTAGAAGGTACTTACTGTCAGACGTAAGATAGACCCAAGGATGTATTGTCCAATATGGGGAATATAGCCCACACTTTGTAATAATTGTAGATGGTATGTAATCTTTAAAAATTGTATAAAAACAAAACAAATAGTGCTCACAAAACTTAAAAATAAGATGACTAAACTGGAGGGCTATCTTAATATTTTATGCATATCTAAAATGTTTCCTCTGTTGGTTTAACACTGGAGAATACCAGCTGTTTTTCAGTCTTAACTAAGGACACCATTCAGCTTCCCTTGTGGCTCAGCTGGTAAAGAATCTGCCTGCAATGTGGGAGACCTGGGTTCAATCCCTGGATTGGGAAGATCCCCTGGAGAAGGGAAAGGCTACCCACTCCAGTATTCTGGCCTGGAGAATTCCATGGTTTGTATAGTCCATGGGGTCACAAAGAGTCATACATGACTGACCAACTTTCACTTCACTTCACTTCCAGGACACAGGAGAGAACATTTTAATTAAGGAATGAAAAATTCAGGTGAAGCACAGAGAAGCACATTACCAGTAAGTGAAGACTGGTAAAAGGCTTCCCAGTGTGCTCAGTGGTAAAACAATCCACCTGCCAAGGCAGGAGACTCAGGAGCCTCGGGTTCAATCTTGGATCAGGAAGATCCCCTGGAGGAGGAAATGGGAACCCACTCCAGTATTCTTGTCTGGGAAATTCCATGGACAGGGGAGCCTAGCGGACTATAGTCCATGGGGTCACAGTCAGACATGACTTAGCAACTGAGCACGCAGCACAAAGACTGGTAAACATAGCAATGGGGCATCTCAAAATAAATATCTTGTGACGTTTATCACAAAAAAAATTCCATCTTCCTCTGGAGGATTTACCTGGGTAATTGCAAACGCGGTGGTTTTATAGCAGAGTTAGTTACCAATTTCCTTGTCTATCATCCCCGGCCCACCGTCCCGTGGGTTGTTTCTATCACTGAAACCACTTGGACATATTTGCCCCTGGAAATTCTTGCCCATGGCACCATCATTGTAGAAAAGAAGTGTTTTTGAGACTTAAATGTAACCAGGTAATCAATGCCCCTTTGTAATTCATTTTGGCTCATTCTACAACAGGACTGGGTCAAAACAGACTAAAGGATTTATCTCTAATCTGAAACATTCCAAAGAGATTGATTTGAAATGTCCCTAAAGTCCCTGAAAATACTCAGCTGGAGATATGACTCAGGGTCAGGCTGAATCCCCTGCTTCTGTGTTCCAGGACAACAACTATGGCATGAAAATCACCTGGGGGAGCTTCTTAAAAATACAAAATCCCAGGCTTAAGATGAATCAAAATGAAGACTGGTTACAGGGAGCAGAAGTTCAGAAAGGCTTGTGCTTTTACCATGCTCCCTGGGTAATTCTTGTGCACCTAAACATTAGAAAACTAGTATGAAGGATGGGCCGTGCCTTTGATGATTTTTAAGAGAACTTGAAGGTTGAAGCAAGTGTTATCTTTATATTTTATATGCTAATTCATAACTTATACTGCATGTTCTCTCATAGCCTTGAAGGTACTACATTCCCTAGGCATGAACATGATTTGACCTTGTAATAGCATGCTCAAAGTAGAAGGAATCATAGAGATGACCTTGACCAACCTAAGGAAGCTGAACATCAAAAAGACTGAAGCCTTTAATGTGTGCACATGGCTAAATGCTAGCAGAACCTGAGTGTGGGCTGAACCTGGCCTGTCTTCAGACATTTCTTTTTATGATATGACAGTCATTGGAAGAAAAAGAACAGGAATAAATTTTGTGCCCTTCCACAGTGTATGTGTGCATATTGAGTTCTAAGCAAGGTTTTTTTTTTTTTTTTTTTCACTCTAGAGCTAATTTCCAATAGAATATGGGATTCAAGTGTTCACAATGTCCTTCCTGGGTACCAGCAGCCCAAGGCACCCTACTGTTCTCCATTGTCTCAAATAGTACTGATTCCCACATAGGGTTTCACGCTTTGTTCTCCTATTGGTTCTCATCCATCCTCTTCTACATCCTTGGCTCTTTAGGACTGGCCCACTATCTAGTTTTTTCCATAATTCCAAACACAGCTACGGTGCATAGGTTGGTGCTTAAAGAATGCGTGTAGACTTAAGAGTTGCCCAGTTTTAGAAAACAAGAACGATGATGGTGGATGTTTCTCGTATACACTAAAGCTAAAACTCAAAACTGCTCAGACTCACAAAATCATTCATAGCAGACCTTTTGGCAGTATTGTTGTTCAGCTGCTAAATCAAGTCTGACTCTGTGACTCCATGGACAGTAGCATGCCCTCAATCTTTCCCAGCATCAGGGTCTTTTCCAATGAATCGGCTCTTCACATCAGGTGGCCAAAGTACTGGAGCTTCAGCATCAGTATAGGGGAGGAAAATGTTTTCCTCTACCCTCTTGTGCTTGTACCTGAGGCTTGTAAATTAAATGAACAGAAGCCAGATTAACAGAAGAAAAGCATACAACTTTTATTTGATATTAATATTTTTATATGCATGATAGCTTCACAGAAAAGAAGTGAAAAACCAGGAAGTGGTTAGACTTGGGGGCTTGTATGCTATTTTTAACAAAGGACAATAAATTGTGGAGAAGTGACTAGACAGAAAAAGAGGATATTGGGCTTTTGCAAGTGCTAAATATATGGATCCAACCAGTGGCAATGGCACCCCACTCCAGTACTCTTGTCTGGAAAATCCCATGGATGGAGGAACCTGGTGGGCTGCAGTCCATGGGGTCACTAAGAGTCGGACATGACTGAGCGACTTCACTTTCACTTTTCACTTTCATGCATTGATTGGAGAAAGAAATGGCAACCCACTCCATTGTTCTTGCCTGGAGAATCCCGGGGATGGGGAGCCTCGTGGGCTGCCGTCCATGGGGTCGCACAGAATCAGACACATCTGAAGCGACTTAGCAGCAGCAGCAGCAGTCCATCCTAAAGGAAATCAGTCCTGCATAGTCATTGGAAGGACTGATGCTGAAGCTGAAACTCCAATCCTTTGGCCACCTGATGTGAAGAACTGACTCACTGAAAAAGACTCTGATGCTGGGAAAGATTGAAGGCGGGAGGAGAAGGGGATGACAGAGGATGAGATGGTTGGATGGCATCACCGACTCAATGGACATGAGTTTGAGTAAACTCTGCGACTTGATGATGGACAGGGAGGCCTGGCGTGCTGCAGTTCATGGGGTTGCAAAGAGTCGGACATGACGGAGCGACTGAACTGAACTGAAATATATGGGGGAATCTAATGGTAGATAAAATTACTTCTTAAGGTTTGTTTATGCAGACTCATCTCAGTGCTTTGTCCCTGGGGATAAGGGTTGTTCCTTTTCCTGGAATGGAGAGGAGAGAACACCTTTGTAAGGGGGATATAAGACCAGCTTTTAGGCAGATAAGGGGAGGGCAGAGAGCACTTTCTGTATCTATTCACATTTACCTTGAGCTCAAAATAATCCTTAACCCAAAGTAGAAATTTTCGAGGTAACATATTCTGATCCCCTTCAGCAGCACAAATAGAGCTAAAATGTTTGGAGTCTAGTTTCTAGAAACCTAGGCACACATTCCCAAAGTACGGTTCTCTAAGAAAATGTTTTAGTTCTCTCTGTGCTTTATATTTTTAAACTTGTCTCTTTAATCAGTTACACAATGTTAATTACAATTAAGTTTATGGTTTCAGTGTTCAACTACAAAGGTCAAATCTCTGCTTGTTTTTTGGTTTTTGGTTGTATTTTTTTCTAAAATTTTATTATGCAAGTTTTTTTAAATGCAGAAAATTTGTAAGAGTTTTTCCCTGTAACTTACTGAAATTCTGGTTAGAAATTCTATTTTTTACAGTTAATTTTAATGAGAAAATCATAAAAATGTCTCAAATGTTTTTCAAAATGGTTTTGCTTATACAAATAATTTACTTTAATTAGATCGAGATATTGCCCTGTTGAATCTCTCTTCTAGAGTCTAACAGCCCCAGTAAGGAACCAAGAAAGTAAAATGTGAACAGTATTGACTTAGCATCTGTGTAAGAGCAAGAGGGTATTATCTCTATATATAAATAAATCCTCTTATTTACAACTTCATGAGCTGTTTTAAAACATGAAACTTTTCCACTGAAGAGGAAAACAATTCCCCCTGTTGGTAAAATTTTAACAGTAGTTTAATAGGAGGGACATAGTTTAGTGAGTTCAAAAAGCAAAATCCAAAATAAGGAAAATCAAAGAAAGAAAATCCAACATATTTTGGGTTAAAAAAGCAAATTTGTTGCATCCCAGACTTACACTGTATTTGGGGGCTCTCTTCTCAGTCAGTGGTTTTAGTTGAACTCTGAAGGCAAAAAGAATGGAAGCAGAGATTAGTTTCCCGTTGACCTTGATTTTAACAGACTGAAATCCAAGGTGTGGGGTCATGTGTTTAAAGAAACAAATAGTTCATTCTAAATTCTGAGAAATGCCTGATGTTATTACAGACAGCAGTCAAAAACAATTGTAGAATAGAAAGGATTCTGAATGGAACAAGATATTTAAAACCACTTATGGAACTTAAGCATATGATTGGAAAATCATATGTACTTCTCTTATTGAAATTTATGACTCTTATCTATTGGAAGGACTTCCCAGGTGGCCCAGTGGTAAAGAATCCAGCTGCCAATGCAGGAGATGCAAGAGACTCAGGTTTGGAGTTCCTGGATCAGGAAAATCCCCTGGAGAAGAAAATAGCAATCCACTCCAGTATTCTTGCCTGGGAAATCCCATGGACAGAGGAGCCTGGTGAGCTACAGTCCATGGTGTCGAGAAAGAGTCAGACAAGACTTGCAACTGAGCATACACAAATACATCTATTGGAAACATAATCAGATTCATATTATCATAAGCACCCCATAATCCCAAATAAAATATTGGTCTAGTTTACCATTACTTGTTTTGACAGGTTCTTCAGACACCGAAGGATGTTGTATTATTCAGTTCAGCTCAGTTCAGTTCAGTCACTCAGTCGTATCCAACTCTTTGTGACCCCATGAATCACAGCACGCCAGGCCTCCCTGTCCATCACCAACTCCCGGAGTCTACTCAAACTCATGTCCATCGAATCAGTGAAGCCATCCAGCCATCTCATCCTCTGTCGTCCCCTTCTCCTCCTGCCCCAAATCCCTCTATTAGACTATTCCCATGGAATTTTTTTTCTTATTTAATTGTCCTTCTTAGCAAATGTTAAGAAGGACATGTAACATTTATATAATGTTACATAAAAAATGTAACATTTTTACTCTATGTATTTCTTGAAACCGTCATTTCTATACTATTGCTGTCTTTCCTTGGCATTCCAAGTTTGCTGTTTATTCTGGACCGATGATGCTGGTATGCTGGTGTTAAAAATGAGGCCATAGGGACTTCCTTGGCAGTCCAATGGCCAAGAAACTATAGTATGCTTTAATTTTTTTAATTTATTTATTTTAATTGGAGGCTAATTACTTTACAATATTGTATTGGTTTTGCCATACATCAACATGAATCCACCACAGGTATACACGTGTTCCCCATCCTGAACCCCCCTCCCACATCCCTCCCCGTACTATCCTTCTGGGTCATCCCAGTGCACCAGCCCCAAGCATCCTGTATCCTGCATCGAACCTGGACTGGCGATTCGTTTCATATATGATATTATACATATTTCAATGCCATTCTCCCAAATCATCCCACCCTCTCCCTCTCCCACAGAGTCCAAAAGACTGTTCTATACATCTGTGTCTCTTTTGCTCTCTCGCATACAGGGTTATCGTTACCATCTTTCTAAATTCCATATATATGCGTTAATATACTGTATTGGTGTTTTTCTTTCTGGCTTACTTCACTCTGTATAATAGGTTTCATCCACCTCATTAGAACTGATTCAAATGTATTCTTTTTAATGGCTGAGTAATACTCCATTGTGTATATGTACCACAGCCTTCTTATCCATTCATCTGCTGATGAACATCTAGGTTGCTTCCATGTCCTGGCTACTATAAAAAGCACTGAGATGAAAACTGGGATACACGTGTCTCTTTCAATTCTGGTTTCCTCAGTGTGTATGCCCAGCAGTGGGATTGCTGGATCATAAGGCAGTTCTATTTCCAGTTTTTTAAGGAATCTCCATAATGTTCTCCATAGTGGCTGTACTAGTTTGCATTCCCACCAACAGTGTAAGAGGGTTCCCTTTTCTCCACACCCTCTCCAGCATTTATTGCTTGTAGACTTTTGGATCGCAGCACACTTTAAATACCAGCCCTTAACCATTAACCTGAAATGCCAGTGCACTAAGCCCTATTTAATAAGTTTGATTTTAGGGTTGGTAGCAGCACAAAAATCCATGTTCGGAATTCCTTTCCAGAATTCTTGTATGTTTTACTAAATACAGGGTCATTGAGTTTGAAGTTTGAGTGCAGCGTGTGTTCAACATGATATGACACTGTAGGGGTCCAGTGGGTGGTCAAGGCAGCACAAGTTCAGCCGGCCTGCAGTGTATACTTCACCTGTGGTCAAACTGCTGGGTAATTTAGCCTAGTCTGCATTTGTGACTATTACCATGGAATTTTTTTTTCATATTTAATTGTCCTTCTTAGCAAATGTTACCATTTTTAATCTATGTATTTCTTGAAACCTTAATTTCTATACTTTGGCTGTCTTTCTTTGGCATCCCAAGTTTGCTGTTTGTTCTAGAACGATGTTTCTGGTGTTAAAAATGAGGCCACAGGGACTTCCCTGGTGGTCCAATGGCTAAGAATCGGCTCTTCCATTGCAGAGGGCACAAGTTCAATACTTGGTGAGGGAACTAAGATCCCACATGCTGCTCAGCATGGCCAAAAATAAATAAAAATAAATTTTAAAAAGAAGCCATGTATCACAGGAGCAAAGTCAGTTTTTATCTCCCAGTTCATTTTTTTCTCAGCAATAATATTCCACAGAAAAAAATTTACAAATATTTTCAAAATTATCAACATAATCTAGACATTCCCTTAGAACAAAAGCTTCTTGAATATGGGATGTTCATGGCTGGATCTCCAGCAGCTAGATCATTGCCAGGCACATAGTAAGGACTTCATAAATATTCATTGACTTACAGTCTTAATTACAACCTGGGAATACAGTAGTGAAAAATAATAAGATCTTTGATAGCACAGAGCTTACATTATTCACAAGCAGGGCAATTTGCAGCATGAATATCACTGATTGGTGTCTCAGTGGCACATAGTAGATTTGAACTATCTGAATTCAAATCTAAGTTCCACTATTTACTAGCTGGGTGACCTTGGGAAAATTACTGAGTCTCTCTGTGCCTCAGGTTTTTTCAACTGTAACATGTTGTAAAGATTAAATGAAATAATATAAATAGCATACTTAGACCAATGCCCAAAACAGAAATAGACTCACATAAAAAACAAACTTATGGTTGCAAAAAGCAAAAGGATGAGAGAGAGGGATAAATTAGGAGTTTAGGACTAACATATATGCATTATTATATACAAAATAAGCATCAAGGACCTACTGTATAGCACAGGGAACTATTTCAATATCGTGTAATAATCTATAATGGAAAAGAATCAGAAAAAAAGAATATATGTATGTATAACTGAATCACGTTGCTGTATGTTGTTGTATAGCGACTAAGTCATGTCCAACTCTTATCAAAGCCATGGACTCACTTAACTAGGCTACTCTGACCATGGGATCCTCCAGGCAAAAATACTGGAGAGAGTTGCCATGTCCTCCTCCAGGGGATCTCCTGACCCAGGGATTGGACCCGCAGTTTCCTGTATCGGCAGGTGAGTTCTTCACCACTGAGCCACCAAGGAAGCCTCACTTTGCTGTATACTGAAAATAATACCACATTGTAATCAACTATAATTCAATTTAAAAAAATGCCTGGCACATGAATGTACAATAAATCTAAGCTATTATTTTTAGGTGTAACTTGGTACTAGCTTGATTTTGATTTTTTCTTCCTTTGCTTCTTTTTGTCTCTCTCCTTTCTTTCTACCTTAATTACTTTTATTTCTCCCTTTCCCCTTTCCCCTTCCCCTTCGCTCTCATCCTGGCAGGGACTCTCATAAGCATTACTAAATTCATCATATACATGAAGGGGCCCATGCTGACTCATAATACAGAATTTTTTAGTTTCTAAAGATGGGCTAACAGAATCCCTTGTTGGTGTTTTTCTTATTAAGTCCTCTTCTCTAGCTTAATCTTGTTACCAACAATTGCCTAGCTGAACACAGGACCAAAAATCCAGGGATTTTCACATTTTATTCCCAGACTTGCCTCAACCACACTTTGTCTCTTGCTTATATGTAGCTTTCCTACTTAATCAGGGACCTAAAAAATGTGCCTTCACTGTGTGTCTGGATCCTTGGGAAAAAACTTGTGTTGTCAAGCATGTTTGTGAATGTCCACACATGTAAATACAAATCTTAAAAATCAGACCAATTTTTAATTCTCTGTATGCTTGACTAAAGAGTGTCCCAGGTGGCTCAGTGGTAAAGAATATGCCTGCCAATGCAGGAGACACAGGAGAGACCTGGGTTTGATCCCTGGGTTGGGAAGATTCCCTGGAGGAAGAAATTGCAACCCATTCCAGTATTCTTGCCTGGAGAATCCCATGGACAGCAAGAAATTGCAACCCATTCCAGTATTCTTGCCTGGAGAATCCCATGGACAGCAGAGCCTGGCGGGGCTACCATCTATGGGTCACAAAGAGTCGGACACGACTGGTGACTTAGCGAGCACGCACGCATACTTGACAAATGGCTGGACATATGCATGGGTGTACAGATCATGAACCTGGGTACAGGTGCAACAAAAGTGATGAAAAACAAGATTCATGTGTCCTCTCTGTTCACCTTTTACATTGTGTAAATGAAAGTTATAAAAATATTCAATTATATTCCATTTAAGAAATAAAAGTTTCCTTAGAAGTAATTGGTTACTTTACAAAAATTGTATAATACTTCCCCATGTTATCTTGAAATTTAGAGGTCTGATACATCTGTTATTTCACAGTTTTAAACAGTCTTATCTATATGTGATAGCTAGAACCAACAGTAAATTCTTTTGTTCTAGATCAGCAATCTGCAATAACACAAACATTGTTGAATTCCTTTATAATAAGAGAATTTATTTTCAGTGCTTCAGGACATGCAATGTTTTTATTATACCCCATAGTGACAGAATTTATACCTCATATTGGAATTTATTTTTAAAGTTGTTAATCATCCTAGAGATGAGTACATTTTCTTGAGAAGATTAATCTGTAGTTGAAATTATTATGGATCAAAATTTAAAATAATAAGGAAGCAAATATGGTACTTTATCAATGATGGTACTGTATGCTGTTTCATAATGATGGAATCTCATTAGAATACATCTCAGTATACTGGTATACATCTCAGTACAATAAATATTTTTTGAAATCTTCCCAAGTTCAAGATACTCTCTTTCGAGTTTCTTGAGCTTTAAATCTTGTTAAGACACAGTTCCTGCTTTTAAAACGCTCTCATTTGATTAGGTTGAATATGATAAGGTCTATGCGACTGAACCCAATAGCAAGAAGTCAAATGTCATAAGCGAAGGGTCTTGGCAAGTCCACCGCATATCTGTGGCGATGGGGACCCTCTGAGCTGAGATTCTAGGGCCGCAGCTCTCACCTGGGTCTCCCCAGTGAAAATCAGTGGTCAATTTTCCAAAATACTGATGCCTGAGTTCAGCCTCTGCGGATCTGATTCACTTGGTCTGGGCTGTATCCTGGAACTTTGGAGGATTTTAAGAGTTCCTCAGATGATTCTAGTGTGTTAGTCACTCAGTCGTGTCCAACTCTTGGAGAACCCCTGGACTGTAGCCCGCCAGGCTCTGTCCATGGGATTCTCCAGGCAAGAATACTGGAGTGGATTGCCATTTCTCTTCTCCAGGGGATCTTCCTAACCCAGGGATAGAGCCCAGGTCTCCCACATTGTAGGCACAGTCTTTACCATCTGAGCCACCAGAGAAGTGACTGCCATCAATTGGTATGCTTCTGAAAAATGGATACGATTTTAATAGATCGGGATGGGGACTAAGGAGAGGAATAAAAGGATGAGAGACCAAGAGGAGAGCCAGTAGGCTGGTGGGAGGAGTGAATTATCATGGGACCAATAGAAGAAATAGGAGGAATTGTCTGAATCCTTCTGCTCAAAGTGTGGCCTGCAGACCCACATGCTGGGTATTACCTGGGAATTTATTGGGGATGCAGACCCCGCACCAGACTTAGTGAATGAGAATCCGCATTTTCAGAAGACCCCCAGGTGACTTACAGCAAGGGTTGAGAAGCACAGGCCAGATCGCAGGCACCCATGATGGCAACCACTGGTATTTATATACTTGCATACGATTTTACACGTTATCATCTCAGCCGAGCCTCCTATCAAGCCATGAGGAAGTAGTCTTCATCATAGCTCAATTTCAAAGTGGCAAAACTGAAACTAAGCAGAGTTTGGTATAGTTTGCTCAGCTAGAGAGCAACAGAGCAGGGATTTGAACTCTGGATGCCTAACTCCAAAGCTCTTGCCCTATGGTCATAGAACATGTCACCATTTCTGTGGTCTGAGGGGAGTCTAGGGAACCCCCTGGAGGAGGATGGCTTTGAGATAGCCCCAGGTAGAAATCTAAGTCCTGGACAAGGAAGAGCAGGCCTGTGAAAGGGCAAAGACACCCACTCCCACCCCCTTGCCAGCGCTCTAGTAGGACAACTCAGGGGGCTTGCTGTCCGCACCCCTAACCTTTCCCACTCCTGCACCCCTGGCCTTGCATTCTAGGTTACTAAAAAGGAGTTCTTGGTGTCTTAGAGGAAAAGTTCTAGGAAAATGATGACAAAAGATAACACCACCATGCAAATGGAATGCTTAGTCACTCGGACTTAAAATATTAATAAAAATCAAACACAGACTGGTGGTGGTTCGGTCACTAAGTCATGTGCGACTCTTGAAACCCCATGGACAGTAGCCTACCAGGCTCCTTTGTCCATGGGATTCTCCAGGCAAGAGTACTGGTGTGGGTTGCCATTTCCTTCTCCAGGGGATCTTCCCAACCCAGGAATCGAACCCAGGTCTCCTGCATCGCAGGCAGATTCTTTACCAACTGAGCTACAAGGGAAGCCCCAAACACAGACTACTGCTACTAAGTCACTTCAGTTGTGTCCGATTCTGTGCGACCCCATAGACAGCAGCCCACCAGGCTCCCCCGTCCCTGGGATTCTCCAGGCAAGAACACTGGAGTGGGTTGACATTTTCATCTACAATGCATGAAAGTGAAAAGTGAAAGTGAAGTTGCTCAGTCGTGTCCAACTCTCAGCGACCCCATGGACTGCAGCCTTCCAGGCTCTTCCATCCATGGGATTTTCCAGGCAAGAGTACTGGGGTGGGGTGCCATTGCCTTCTCCAAAACACAGACTGAAAGGACATAAAAATAAATATCTCTTCCAAGTATTTCTCTCTCTCCACTTATTTCCTTTCCTATCTCTTCTCTCCTCTATCTGACACACACATTTGCACATATAGAAGTTACCTTGACACAGAATTCTGGAAAGAGGAGCAAGATTCAAAATAAAAAGTAAGAAAAAAATATTAGGGAGCACACAAAAAGTAAAAGAACCTGTGCTGTATCAAATATTTCTAACATATTAAAATTGTTTTACCTAAAGTTTTCACAAAATCATTTTAACTTAAAACAACAGTGGTGGGAGAAAGAAGGACAGGGAAGAGGGGAAGAGCTTAGAAATTCCCAAAGGAAAGTAGAGGGGGAAGAGGGCATTAAAAGTAAACTTAAAAAAATAACATGTGTTAGCCTAAGCCAGCTATTTTTGAATACTAAATGTGGCTTGAGGAAAAGCAGTTCTGTCTACCATGGTCATATGTCACCAATGTGGTATAGCCGCCAGCTCAATGCTGGGTCCTATTACATGCTGGGGTACTTTGAAGGTTATCTGAGGATAACCTTGGGAGGTTCCCCAGGAATGTGTGGTCCAGGCTGCATCCAGCTGTGTCAGGATGCCCGATTTCAATGTCAGTTGTCTACAAGTCAACTGCTTTCTCAGCAGACCATCCCACCCTTCCCTTCCTGCTCTCCTTACTCTAGCCAGCTGAGTCCAATAGCATGAAGTCCTCAATATGCCTTGCACTTTTTTCATCAGACCTGGGTTCAATCCCTGGGTCAGGAAGATCTCCTGGAGAAGGAAATGGCAACCCACTCCAGTATTCTTGCCTGGAGAATCCCATGGTTGGAGGAACCTGATGGGCTACAGTCCACAGGGTCGCAAAGAGTCAGACACGACTGAGCAACTTAACTTTCACTTTCACATTCAGTCTTCACTTCTTATTCTTCTTTCAGGATATGTCTTCCCCAATAGATCTCTTCTTCTGAATCCTACACAGTCTGTAGAACCCAGTTCGAGCCCCATCTCTCCTGTAGAACCTCTGTAACTCCAGTCTTATGTGATCTTCACTTTCTGTGAATTAGAACAAGTAGATGTGTCGTTTTCAAGTCATCCTTCTTTATTGTAAAACTGTAGTCTCGTTTTCATTACTATATAATATGTCATCTTATGAACGTAATAAAATAGATTTTTTCATCCTTCCTGGAAATATCTGTGGGGGTTGCCATTTTTACTATTAGAAGCAATACTGCTGTGAATATGTTTGTACATTTGTCCTGGTGCACGTGTGTCAGGGTCTCTCTAGGGAGTATCCTGGGTGTGGAATTGCCATGGAGTGAGGTGTGCACACTGTTATCTTGATTAGAAAATGCTAACATTTTCAGTGTTCTTGTTGGAAAATGGCTAACAGTCTCTCAGCAGGGTATGGGAGATTCAGTTTCTTCTCATCTTCACCACCATTTGGTGCTGTCGGACTTAATTTTTGCTGGTCTGGGACCCACTTTTAGGCTTCCCTGGTGACTTAGGTGGTAAAGAATCTGCCTGCAGTACAGGAGACCTGGATTAGATCCCTGGGTCAGGAAAATACCCTGGAGAAGGGAATGGCTACCCACTCCAGTATTCTTGCCTGAAGAATCCCCCAGACAGAGGAACCTGGCAGGCTACAGTCCTGAGGTCTCAAAGAGTTGGGCATGACTAAGCACACATGGGACCCACTTTTACTTTCGTCAAAATGGTATATGTATGTATACAATGAAATATCACTCAGTCATTAAAAAGAATGGGATTATGCCACTTGCAGCAACATGGATAGACCTAGAGAATGCCATACTGAGTGAAATAAGTCAGACGGAGAAGAATAAATATCTTATGACATCCCTTATATGTGGAATCTAGAAGGAAATGAATACTGACAAAACAGAAAGAGATTCACAGATTTATAGGACAAACTTATGGTCGCAGGGGGCACAGGATAGTCAGGAGGGTTGGGATGCTCATGTACACACTGCTATATTTAAAGTGGATAACCAACAAGGACCTATTGTACAGCACAATGGGAACTCTATTTAATGTTATGTGGCAGCCTGGATTGGGGTGAGGTTTGGAGGGAGAGTGGATCCATGTGTATGTATGGCTGAGTCCCTTCACTGTTCACTGTAAATTATCACAACATTGTTAATCAGCTATATCCCAATACAAAATAAAAAGTTTTAAAAAACGGTACATGTGAAGTCATGCCTAAATTTTGATTAAATATACAGTGTTTCAGTTTTCTAATGATGCTGCTGCTGCTAAATCGCTTCAGTCGTGTCCGACTCTGTGCGACCCCATGGATGGCAGCACACTGGGCTCCCCCGCCCCTGGGATTCTCCAGGCAAGAACACTGGAGTGGGTTGCCATTTCCTTCAATGCATGAAAGTGAAAAGTGAAAGTGAAGTCGCCCAGTCGTGTCCGATTCTTAGCGACCCCATGGACTACAGCCTATCAGGCTCCTCCATCCATGGGATTTTCCAGGCAAGAGTACTGGAGTGGGGTGTCATTGCCTTCTCCGATGTTGGACATATTTATATATGTTTATGGACTGTTTGCGTTCCCTCCTCTGTGAAGTGGCTGGTCATATCTGTTGTCTGTTCTTGCATTTTTGATTCTCGGGGATTCTAACTCTCCATTAGCTGTATGTGTTGTGTATATCATATTGCAGTTTATGACTCATCTCTTCATTCTCTTTATAGTATCTTTGGTAAAGAGAAAATATTTTCATTTGAATATGGTAGAATTTATCAATCTTTTCATATATAATCTGTGATTTTACATCTTGTTTATATAGCCTTCTCTACTGAGGTCATAAACAGACACTCAAATTTTCTTATAAAAGTTTAAATATTGCATCTTGCCCCTTTGAATCCTTAGTGCATTTTGGTATGGAGCCTTTGTAAGGTATGAGATGGAGAAACTTTGCATTATTTTCTGTGTAGATGACCAGCTGACTCAGCACCATTGATTGAGTAGTCTCTCCTTCGCCCAGGGCCCTGCGATGCTAGCTCTCTCATATACAAGGTTTCCGTATATGCAGGTCTAAGTCTGGGTTCTCTGTTGTTCCATCAATCTGTTGTCTATCTCTGTACCAGCACCACAGAGCTTTATTACCATAGTTTTATATAATATCTCTTGAAATCTACACCAGTATGTTCTCCTCCTGGTCCTTTTATTCAGATCTGTTTTGGCTATTGCAGGCCTATTACACTTCTATGTATGTTTTAGAATGTGCTTCTCATTTGCTGTGGTTCTTGGGCATCCCTGGTGCATGTTGCTCCTGTCTTACTGCTAAAAGTGCATTCTCAGCTCACTCCCAGGCCTCAGACATCAGACCATAGAATGTGGTGAACATCTTTGATTTGTAGGTCCTGGTAAAAGTCATAGGAGATTTCAAAGTCAAGACACAGGACTGACCCTATTGTTTATTTGAAGACTATAAACCTGCTTGGAGAACTCCAAATTGCAACTCGCTGCTGAACAACCATCTACAGAAGAATGTTGGATCCCACCAAAAAAAGACACCCCACATCAAAGGGCAAAGGAGAAGCCCCCCAAAAATGGTAGGAGGGTGAAATTGCATTTAGAATCAAACTCCATACCTGCCAGAGATGCTCAGAGGGCTCAAACAAAACCATATGTACCAGGACCCAGAGGCCTTAAGCCATGGCATCCGGTCCCATCACTTCATGGCAAATAGATGGGGAAACAATGGAAACAGAGACAGACCTTATTTTCTTGCACTCCAAATCACTACAGATGGTGACTGCAGCCATAAAATTAAAAGATGCTTGCTCCTTGGAAGAAGAGCTGTGACCAACCTGGACAGCATATTAAAAAGCAGAGACATTACTTTGCTGATAAAGGTCTGTCTAGTCAAAGCTATGGTTTTTCCAGTAGTCATGTATGGATGTGAGAGTTGGACCGTTAAGAAAGCTGAGTGCTGAAGAATTGATGCTTTTGAACTGTGGTGTTGAAGAAGACTCTTGAAAATCTCTTGGACTGCAAGGAGATCCAACCAGTCCATCCTAAAGGAAATCACTCCTGAATATTCATTGGAAGGACTGATGCTGAAGCTGAAACTCCAATCCCTTGGCCACCTGATGCAAAGAACTGGCTTATTGGAAAAGACCCTGAGGCTGGGAAAGATTGAAGGCAGGAGGAGAAGGGGATGACAGAGGATGAGAAGGTTGGATGGTATCACTGACTTGATGGACATGAGTTTAAATAAGCTCCAAGAGTTGGTGATGGACAGGCAGGCCTGGCATGCTGCAGTCCATGGGGTCACGAAGAGTAGGACATGACTGAGCGACTGAACTGAACTGATAAACCTGCTTAAAGTAAAACTCAAGAAACTTCCCTGATGGTCCAGTGGCTAAGACTCTGTGTTCCAATGCAAGGGGCCTGGGTTCAATCCCCACTCAGGGAACTAGATCCAGCATGCCATAACTAAGATCCAGCAAAGTCAAATAAATAAACAATTTAAAAAGAAAAAAAGTAAAACTCAAGGCCCTTGTACTAGAGATAGTTCTTGCTTCAATCTCTGTAGCCTTGGCCATTCATAAACAAACCTGTTTTATTCAAACTTTTTGGTTTGACATTTAGAAAGTTGTAAACACCATAATTACTTCCTTTCATCCTGACACAACTTGGCTTTATCCAGAGCAAACTGATATCACAGTGCTATTCTCTGGGTGCTGTGCAACTTAACGTTTGTTAGAATTTCTTAAATAGCTTCAGTGTAGACTGAAACACAAATTAGAATTAAATTAAAAGAGACCATATGTTACAGGAGTATTGAAACCTAGAGAAGGTCTTTAACCAGCCCAAAATCACATAGTGTGAAAAATAACTCTTTTTGCTCTCTGTTTAGTTCCAGTTCTTTCTAGTTTATACCAGTGGCCAGAAAACTCTTTTTGAAGAGTCAGAAGGTAAATATTTTAAGCAATTGCTCTCCTGGAAATACTGATAATGTTTTTACATCTTTGGACTCTTTAGCTCGAGGGCCATACAAAAACAGGTGGTTAGATCAAGTTTGCCCTGCAGGCTGTATGTCTACCCCTGCTCTAAACCACACCTATGAGATGTAAATTCTTGTTTCAGTCTTATTTGGTGATAAGAAGCATATGAAAATAAAATTAGAGCCCCAGTAGAACAAAGAATCTGATTACATTTTATAAGTAACCACAGATGAAACTATGTTCCTGGGAAGAAACTAACGCTTTTTATTTGAGAATCACTTCTGAATATGACTTGAGTAAACTGGATTCTGGTTCATTTCACCTTCCACACATTCAGAAATCTGTATGGCTTGGGGACTCTGGTTTCAAACCACAAAATTAGGAGTGGTGATTGATGTGAAAATTCTTGATAACCTATTAAAATACAATGTTTTCGTATTATTTAATAAAGTCCCTTAAGTATTCACACTGAGAAAGCATATCGGACAGGTCATTAATTTTTTGAATGTTCTGTGAGTAAAGACTTCTCTGATGGGGATTTTGTCATTTATGTCCTTTCTGATTAAGACATACGTTGTTTATCGCATTTTTAAAGGAAGTTGCATATTCATGGCAGCTCAGCATCCAAACCTTTTTTCTTTGTTTCTTGCTCTAAAACCAGATGACTGTAAAGTGTGTTCAGAGCCGTGTCTTTTTCATTTTCTATTCTGTAAGTCGGAGGCTTTAATAACACATCACAGTCCTAACACTATGTCCTGGTGTACAACTGGCTTTCCATTCTTCAAACACTTGTTCATTACCAGTTATAGACACCAGCTGTGTAAAGTGAAAAAACATGTCAAAGATTCGTGGTTGGAGAACTTGTGACTCATTGCCAAGTCCTTTGAAATACGCTCATGGATATTGTTAGCTTCCTTCTCATTTATGTAGTGTCCCATATTCTGAAGGGCTTTCTTGTAATTTCATAGAGCTCTGTAGTCCGGGCGTCTGCTTTAAGAGCCTCTTATCACATCATTACCCAAGGCCACTATTTACCGATCCACAGAAATGAAAAGTGTGCCCGAAAATATTTGTTTTCAGATTGACTCATTCTTGAATGTATGAAATATGTATAGAAGTTTTGTTTTTTGCTGTTTGTTGTTTAGCTGGCTTAGAATGTTGGACTAACATGAGAAATTGACATAAACTAAAACATAAAGATTTCTCAGCAATGAATTTTTATTTTTTATATTTGTGGATAAGTCTGCAGCCTACTATTTCCTTATTATCACCATCACCTTTATTTCTTTTTTTAAAAAATTAAAATTGTTCTTATTGTTTATTTTCCTGATTATGAGGTCAGGTAAACACAAGGGTCTGAAAACAATTCAAGAGAGTAAAAAGTCAAATATGAAAGGCAACATAATCCCACCTCCAGAGATACTTCCAGAACTTCTACACATACACATATATGTTTCATACAAAAATGTGAAATATTACCATACCGTTTAGCAACTTGCTTTCTTCACTTGCAGTCATATCTCCTCTCCAAGGTGACACGTATAAAAATTTGCTCGCTTTTTATGTGTCCGCATAATAACCCACTGTACTGATATGGTATAATGTATGTAACTAGCCCCTTTTGGAATCTTGTTTCTTTCATGGGCATACTTATACTCCCTCAGTATTTTCTTTCTTCATATAGGCAGGTATAGGTTTCATGATATTGGATTTTTTTATGATTTTTTTTATTAATTAATTTTTATTGGAGTGTAGTTGCTTTACAATATTGCATTAGCTTCTGCTGCACAGCAAAATAAATCAGCCATACATATGACTTCTCCGTTTTGGACTTTCTTCCCATTCAGGTCACCACAGTGCATTAAGTAGAGTTCCCTGTGCTATACACTAGGTTCCCAACAGTTGTCTCTTTTATACATGGTGTCAATAGTGTGTATGTGTCAAGCCCAATCTCCCAGTTCCTTCCATCCCACCTCTTCCCCCCTTATGACCTTGGCTTTTAAATATATTTTTATTGATATTAAAATTTTAATTATTATAAAACAAATGAGAGAGTGTTTACATGTTACAACATGGATGAACCTTGAGGACATTATGGTAAGTGAAATAAGTCAATCACAATAAAGACAAATCATTTGTGAGTCCACTTACATGAGGTTCCACTTACTCAAATTCATAGAGACAGAATGATGGCTGTCAGGAGCTGGAGAAGAAGGGAACTGGTTTGATGGGTATAGCATTCCAATTTTGCAAGATGGAAAGAATTCTGAAGACTGATTGCACTATGTAAATGCACTTAACACTACTGAACTAACAGGTAAAAATGATTAAAATGGTAAATTTGATGTTATCTATGTTGTGTGACAATTTTTAAAAGAATATATAAAATGTGACTATATATTTTATTTAATAAAAAAATGTAGTATTAATTTATTAGCTATATAAACACCACCCTTACCCAGCAATTTCATTTATCTAGAAGATAATTTTTAAAAAAACTAGATGAGTCTACAAAACTCCTGAACTTTGTTTACGGTTGAAGCCTTTAGGCTTTATCCCAAGTCTCGTTATTCTGAATTTATAAACAATTCTACCAAACTCTAGTTACCTGATTTCTTAATAAGTAGCACATATGAAGCAGAAATGCAACAAGAAGTACAGACAGCTGCAGAGAGTACACTAACAGCAGAGAGGAAGAAAGGCAGAATGGCAATACCAAAAAAAATTCCTTCATAAAGAAAAGCATATTTAACAATTGAAACTATATACTACCTTGCAGTCAAATAATATAGATGCACGTCTCCTGTACATGTAACACCATCAGCCAACAAATATTTCTTAATCATCACTGATGTGCCAAGAAACCATTAGGACATGAGAGTGTTGACAGCGACTGCAATAGTGTTTAGAAAAGAAGGATTATGTCACTTAAAATCTGTTTACAAAGGCAGAGGAGCATGGAATACAATGACAGATCAAAGTTCGGGCACTTTAAGACATAAACTCCAGTTATCTATAAATTAGAGTAGTTCATCTTTCCCAACAACCTTGGGTCCAAATGAGACTTTCTTTTTAATCATCATGTATGGTCTTCCCTGATGGCTCAGGTGGTAAAGAATCTGCTTGTAATGTGGGAGACTTGGGTTTGATCCCTGGGTTGGGAAGATCCCATGGAGAAGGGAAAGCCTACCCACTCCAGTATTCTGGCCTGGAGAATTCCATGAATTGTATAGTCCATGGGGTCGCAGAGAGTGGGACACAACTGAGTGACTTTCACTTTCACTTTCATGAATTAGTGACTTAACTTTGACTTCAACCATTTTGCAGCTTTTGTAGCCAAGCAATTTATAAGCATGGTCTTCCCCAAGCAGCAGGTGTGCAGGTTCTGAAGGCATAGTTGTTTGATTTTAAACATTTGCAACAGGATGTCTTGATTTTAACCACGTTACTTTCTTGGCTATAGCCCTTTTTCGTTTGGGTATTTGTGTCAGGATCCACAGTTTATAGATTTGGGTTTTAGCAAAACTAGTCTCAGACAGAAAAAAAATATTTGTTGTACACTACGTCACTACATGATAGTGAATTCTGGGATCGTCCTCCCTTTTTCCAGGGAAGCTGTAAATTGTAAAAACTTGTCAGTATGTCATCTATCAGTGTATTTGCCATGTGAAAATTCAGCAGTTTGTGGTATCAGCAACTGATTTCAATAGCAGAGATCATTGTTCAAGAAAAATGTGTTCGTAAAGAAGATTTGAACACCAGTCTCTGATGGGACTTCAGTATTTCTCTTTGGAGATGAAGTTTTACAACATGGAGGCCTTCAAGTTAAATATTATTTTGGACATTACTAGTTTTGCTTGTTCCATTCTGCAGAGTATTTCTGCAAATAAGACTATGCTTGCTGAAGAGCAAGTGATGCTCTCGGGATTGCTATGAAATCCACATTTATCTATTAAAATGCACATTCCATCTTCCAAAGTAAATGATTTTTTAAAATCTTGAATGTGACTGAGTGTCAACATTGTGTGATGACTCTGGCATGGCAATAGTCATCCGTAAGCAATCCTGTCCATAGGATTTCCCAGGCAAGAATACTGGAGTGGGTTAACATTTCCTTCTCCAGTTTGTGTGTGTGTATTCATTTATATTTCTGTACAATGGTCTGCATATATATGTATATAATGTGTGTATAGATTATATATATATATATAATTATTTTGAATTTGCCAGAATTGCTAAATCCCTTTTAGTTTTCTAAATGTAATTGTACATTTGAAAAGATGTCATATAAAAACACTGCAGTTTTTTTATTAGGATGTGATACTGATTATATCTCTGTCTTAAGAAAACTAATTTGAATGCACTTTTGTTATTCTTTCTGTAGTCTTCCTTCCAAAACTAACAGTGAAGCAAGTTATCTAGATGCCTGCTCTGAACAATCAAACTCTGTTTCAGCAACAACACAGAGATATTTTTAATCATGAGAGAAAAGCAAAGCAAAACATCAAAGTGTGCAAATAGAATCATCTCAGAGCTCCAAAATGTATCTATCTGATGCTTAACATTTAGAAAGTCAGTGATCTGAATTTCAATTGCTTTGCATTCTAAATTATGTTATTTTTGCCTACTTGTATTTTTGATTCTAAAATACAGATTCCTAAAAATTCTTTCATCATATCCTTTTACATTCCTGCAAAAAAACTCTCACCATTGCACAGAATTTCTCATCCTTGAATCAAAAATAAAATAGTGTAGAATGAAATCTCTATCCTCTGACCCAGGATTTTTCACTCATCTTTATCTTTTCCACTTACTCTGCTTTCCAGCTCATGCATTTATTCTTCGCTTAGTGTCCCACCTATTTACAATATGACACTGTGCCAGCTAGTTTATTTTTTTCCCCCGGTGCTAATCCTAAGGACTTTAGATAATTCTCCCATGGCTTTCTCATTTATCTTCTCCTAAGGTTTTATTTACTTGGCATTAGTCATGTCGGGAAATGGGTAAACAATGGAAACAGTGACAGACTTCACTTTCTCGGGCTCCAAAATCACTGCAGATGGTGACTGCAGCCATGAAATTAAAAGATGCTTGCTCTTTGGAAGAAAAGTTATGACCAACCTAGACACCATATTAAAAAGCAGAGACATTACTTTGCCAACAAAGGTCCATCTAGTCAAAGCTATGGTTTTTCCAGTAGTCATATATGGATGTGAGAGTTGAACTATAAAGAAAGCTGAGCACTGAAGAATTGATGCTTTTGAACTGTGGTGTTGGAGAAGACTCTTAAAAGTCCCTTGGACTGCAAGGAGATCCAACCAGTCCATCCTAAAGGAAATCAGTCCTGGCTATTCATTGGAAGGACTGATGCTGAAGCTGAAACTCCAATACTTTGGCCACCTGATGCAAAGAACTGACTCATTGGAAAAGACACTGATGCTGGGAAAGATTGAAGGTGGGAGGAGAAGGGGATGACAGAGGATGGATGAGATGGTTGGATGGCATCACTGACTCAATGGACATGAGTTTGAGTAAGCTCCAGGAGTTGGTGATGGACAGAGAGGCCTGGCGTGCTGCAGTCCACAGGGTTGCAAAGAGTCGGACACGACTGAGAGACTGAACTGAACTGAACTGAGTCATGTTGGTAAGAAAAAAACTCAGTCTGTCATCAAAATGTCTAAAATATCCACATATTTGTTTTTACCAGAGACAGAGCTTATACTTCCTTATTTATTTTTGTAGGATGTCCCACTCCAGCTGTGATCATTACATTCACATGCTTCTCTGTGAAACACTGTATTACTCTTGATAACACAGTTTCACTCTTAACCTCATTTTGTCATTACAATTACATATATTTTTATAGTTATGTAAATGCAACCTACCACCAGCTTTAGGTACCAACTTTATGCATTTAGCAACCTGTAGTCTGTCTTTCATCTAGTCAACATTTATTGAGCATCCCCTGTTGGTGATTGTAGCCCCAACACTATCTCAAAGTATCCTATCCTTTGAGGTTTAAAACTACTTGAAATTCTTTGAATGCCATCTCAAATCCATGGGAAGTTCAAGTCCTGCCCAAGATTTCTACAGATTCTCTGAGGTCTGCATTTTCTTGGTAGGTTCTCCTTCTGATTTCCTGTGCTTGCTAAAGACTGAATCTCCCAAGCATCTCAGTTTTCAATGTTCTTCTTCCATTCATGGGTCAGAGCAGGGCAGAGAGCTGCTTGTTCAATTTCCCCAGAACCAGACAATTTTATTGAACAATCTTAATGGACGAGCCAGAGACAATGCAGAAGACCCCAAATGTACTTCTAATGTGCTGTTTCTTACTCTGGGTAGAGTGATTTGTTACTTGACTCTCTTTACCTGTTCATATATATGGTCCCCCACTCCCACCATTCTGGTTTGTCTAGAGGGCCTCCTTTTATTAGCCAAAGGGCCCATGATGTTCGGTGACCCAGCAGAGGAGACAGTTTCTTCCTTGGGAGAACTGCTTCTCCCAGACCTGCCCTGGGAACTGTCCCCGCTGCTAGAAACACAGAGATGAAGAATGTGTGGCTTTCTGTGAGAAGATTTGTCAGGTGGTGGAGGAAGACATGTAAACAAATACATACAATGCAATTAGAGGTGTATTTTAAGAGCTGCTGCTGCTGGTAAGTCGCTTCAGTAGTGTCTGACTCTGTGGGACCCCATAGACGGCAGCCCACTAGGCTCCCCCATCCCTGGGATTCTCCAGGCAAGAACACCAGAGTGTGTTGCCATTTCCTTCTCCAAAATTAAGAGCAGTTATGCACAAAACAGAGGAAAGAGCCACTAACTACCTAGGGAGAAGGTCTTCCAGAAAAATGTAACCTTTGAATGGCTCCCGAATGAGCAAGACTTAGCCAAGCAGGTAAGGGGTGGTGAGAAATGGGCTCGCAGGCCAAAGAAGGAAAATGTGGAAAAGCACAGGAATGTGAATGAGAATGAGGGTGAGCCGTGACCTCTGAGGCTGGGGAAACAGAGGGACCAGAATACAAAGAGGCTCAGACATCCACTGATGAGTATTGAGCTGAGGAACAAATCATTTTCATCCAGGAAGTGATATGAAGCCATGTGGAGAATTTATTTAGAGTTGGTAATTAATCTCAACTATCTTCTGTGTTTTTTAAAATAAGTGCTGTTTTCATATTTCATAAATAGCACAGAGGTTAGTACAATAGTTTTCCAGATAAGTCTTAGTTCTTGCTCCATGCTTGATATGCTGAAAGTGAAAGTGAAAGTCACTCAGTCATGTCCAACTCTTTGTGACCCTATGGACTATGCAATCCATGGAATTCTCCAGGCCAGAATACTGGAGTGGTACGCTTTCCCTTCTCCAGGGGATCTTCCCAACCCAGGGATTGAACCCAGGTAGATTCTTTACCAGCTGAGCCCCAAGGGAAGTCCAAGGATGTGGAGTGGGTAGACTTTCCCTTCTCCAGCAGATCTTCCCAACCCAGGAATTGAACTGGGGTCTCCTGCATTGCAGGTGGATTCTTTACCAACTGAACTGCCTATGCTGAGGATTCTCAAAGTGTTGTCTGGGGAACCCTGCAACCCAATTATCAGGGCTGCTTATTTCAAATACAGGTGCTAGGCACTCAGACCTACTCTATGAGGAAAGGAAAAAGCATGACTGCCAAGAGCTCCAGGTAACTTATAAATACTAAAAGCTGAGAGCAGTTATCCTAAATTTTAGCTGTAGTCACATGAAACAAAAGAGAGAAATTTTTCTGAATCACAATGAGATTTGAACTGGTGCTATCGAAGAATGATGCTGATTGTACCAAATACAACAAAACTATCCCAAATATTCATAGTGTACATCTTCCAAAGCAGATTCTGGGTGTCAGATTCCCTTCTTATGCTTTGTAGAGAGTTACATTCATGATTTATTGGCTTATGTTCAACCGTGATCAAAATATTAATTGGACAGTATCTACTATCCACTGTTAAAGACAAGATATTTTCATAGGGGTGAAATTCCTAAGCCAGGAATTGGGCCTGAGCCCATTCAGCCACGAAGAGTTAGCCTTCTCGATGGTGAGCTTGCAGGTTTGTGGACAGGAAAGCCTGCAGGCAGCACAGTCTCTGTGCTTGAAGTTTGCACTCTCCCCAAAATACCGTCAGCGCCTCTATCCAAGGGAAAATCAAGTTCAGGGCTACAGATGAATTCTGGACCAACCTCAGAATTAGCATGAGATGAATGACCCTAAGGCCCTCAGCTGTCTTGATATTCTGTGACTTGTAACAAAGGAGGTCTCCCCTACCAGCAACTGAGCGCTCAGGCAACCTCCAATTTTACCTTTGTCTGCAGAGAATTGTCAATTTAAGATTTCTTCGATCCCTTGGTGGGGAAGAGCCCCTGGAGTAGAAAATGGCAACCCACTCCAGTGTTCTTGCTTGAAGAATCCCATGGAGAGAAGAGCCTCGAAGGCTGTAGTCCATGGGGTCACAAAGAGTTGGACATGACTGAGTACATACACACACACACACACACACACACACACACACACGGTTTCTTTATCACATGTCTGAGTCATTTTTCTTTATAATTTTCCTATATTTATTCAATTTTTTTTTACTACTTGGAAGTCAAAACTAAATTGGTAGTTTTCCAAATTGATGGAAAACATCCCTTAAGATGAACTTAGAATGCTGCTTTGTTTGAAAAGACAGTAAACTATAAAACTTTAAATGTAAAGGAACAGGAAATTTTTTGTTTTTAAGATGAAATTTCTTTTTTTATTGTTCTGGGTGAACTTTATTTTTTACTATTTATTTTTAGCAAAGTAAATAGGCAGATGGTGGAAAAAAAATAATAGTGATAATAACAAAATACTTGTGATAATAAAGACAGGACAAAAACAAAGTCCTTCTGGTTACCCTCTCCCAAGTTCCCCTCCCCCAAGTTCCCCTCCACAGACGAAATCACTTTCAATTCTTGTAGCTATTTCTGCCAATTTTTTTTTTTAACCTCAATTGTTCTAAAAAATAGGCTTTTAGAGTTATTCCTCAATTTGCAAGTTTTGTCATTATCTATAAGCTTGCAATTGGGTAGGTTAGGCCTCTCTCATGACCCATCTCCCTCCTTCTCCTCAAATCTTCTTATCATGCTTATATTGTAACTTTTGGTTAAATCAGTACTGTATGATTATGGAAATTTTGTTCACTGCTGAGCGACTACTTTCTTTCTCTCTCTCCTTTTTTTATTGGAGTATATTTGCTTTGCAATGTTGTGTTAGTTTCTGCTCTACAGTGAAATGAATCAGCTATATGTGTACAGATATCACCTCTTTCTTGGACCTCCCTCCCATTCACCCCATCCTACCTATCTTAAGTCATGACAGAGCACCAAGCTGAGCTCCCTGTGCTATACAACAGCTTCCTGCTAGCTCTCTATTTTACACAGGGTAGTGAAATCCCATGGATGGAGGAGCCTGGTGAGCTGCAGTCCATGGGGTCGCTAAGAGTCGGACACGACTGAGCAACTTCACTTTCACTTTTCACTTTCATGCATTGGAGAAGGAAATGGCAACCCACTCCAGTGTTCTTGCCTGGAGAATCCCAGGAACGGGGGATCCTGGTGGGCTGCCGTCTCTGGGGTCGCACAGAGTCAGACATGACTGAAGCGACTTAGCAGCAGCAGCAGCAGTGTATATCAGTTCAGTTCAGTTCCGTTGCTCAGTGGTGTCTGACTCTGTGCGACCCCATGGACTGCAGCACTCCAGGCTTCCCTGTCCATCACCAGCTCCCAGAGTTTGCTCAAACTCATGTCCATTGAGTTGGTGATACCATCCAGCTGTCTCATCCTCTGTCGTCCCCTTCTCCTCCTGTCTTCAGTCTTTCCCAGCATCAGGGTCTTTTCCAGTGAGTCAGTTCTTCCCATCAGGTGGCCAAAATATTGGAGCTTCAGCTTCAGCATCAGTCCTTCCAATGAATATTCAAGACTGATCTCCTTTAGAATGGACTGGTTGGATCTCCGTGCAGTCCAAGGGACTCTCAAGAGTCTTCTCCAGCACCACACTTCAAAAGCATCCACTCTTCCGTTCTCAGCTTCTGTCAGTTCGTCCCACCCTCTCCTTCTCCTACTGTGTCCACACATCCACTCTCTACTATCTGCGTCTCTATTCCTGCCCTGCAAATAAGAAGATATGGTACATGCATCTTAATATAATATAATGGAATGTTGCTGCTGCTACTAAGTCGCTTCAGTCATATCTGACTCTGTGTGACCCCATAGATGGCAGCCCACCAGGCTCCTCTGTCCCTGGGATTCTCCAGACAAGAATACTGAAGTGGGTTGCCATTTCCTTCAATGCATGCATGCATGCTAAGTCGTTTCAGTAGTGTCCGACTCTGTGCAACCCCATAGATGGCAGCCCACCAGGCTGATGCTGGGAGGGATTGGGGCAGGAGAAGGGGATGACATAGGATGAGATGGTTGGATGTCATCACCAACTCAATGGATATGAGTTTGAGTAAGCTCCAGGAGTTGGTGATGGACAGAGAGGCCTGGCGTGCTGCAGTCCATGGGGTCGCAAAGAATTGGACATGACTGAGCATTTGAACTAACAACTCATACAATTTTGTAGTTTTAAGCAACAAACACTGGTTATCTCATGCAATTTCTGAGGATCGGGAATCTGGGAGCAGCTTCACTGGTTGATGTTGACTCAGTGTCTCCCATGAAGCTGCAGTCTAGCTACAGACTAAGGCAGTAGTCATCTGAGGGTGGACAGAGTTGGAAGATATGCTTGAAAATGGGTCATTCACAAGACTGTTCCTCAATATATGGGCCTCTCCCTAAGGCTCCTTGACTTGATATGGCAGCTGGCTTCCCAGGGCAAGTAATCCAGAAGAGAGAAGACATCACACTATCTTTTTTGTTGTTGTTGTTAATGTCTTTTTATTGTGGTAAGAGTCACATAATATGAAACATACCATCTTAACCATATTTAACTATACAGTTCAGTGGCACTAAGTACACTCACATTGTGCTGGAGCTCTCACCATCATCCATGTCTGGAATTTTTCAATTTCCTAAACTGAAACTCAGTCCCCATTAAACACTAACTCCTCAGCCTCCCTCCCTATCCCCCACTCCACGCCCTGCCCCGCCCCTGGCATCCACCCATGTACTTCCTGCCTATGTGAATTTCACTGTTCTAGGTAACTCATGTAAGTGAGTCAAACAGTATTTGGCTGCACCACCTACTGTATATTGGAATGCATTTTTAAGATTAATATATGTTCTACAAGCAGATTGTGCCCTTTTCTTCCCCTGTGCTATGCAGTAGGGTCTCATTAGTTGTCTAATTTGTACATAGTTGTGTGTATATGTCAGTCTCAGTCTCCAAACTTATCTCCCCCTTTCCCCTCTTGGTGTCCATAGTCTACATCTGTGTTTCTATTTCTGCTTTGTAAATAGGTTCATCTGCACTATTTTTGCTAGATTTCACATTTATGTGTTGTTGTTGTTCAGTGCTAAGTCATGTCCGACTCTCTGTGACCTCCTGGACTGCTGCACACTAGACTGCCCTGTCCTTCACTGTCTCCCAGAGCTTGCTCAAACTCTGTCCATTGAGTCGGTGACGCCATAACACATAATATATATAAGTGTGTGTTAATATGCAATATGTTTTTCTCTTTGTGAGTTACTTCACTCTATATGACAGTCTCTAGATCCATCCACATCTCTGCAAATGGCAAAATGTTGTTCCTTTTCATGGCTAATATTCCACTGTATATATGTGCCACACCTTCTTTAACCATTCCTCCGTCAATGGACATTTAGGTTGCTTCCATGTCCTGGCTCTTGTAAATAGTGCTACATGACTTATTCTTAGAAATGACACAACATCACATCCGCTTTATTCTATTTGGTCATACAGACCAGCCTCAGTTAGTGTGGGAGGGGCCATGCAAGGGCGTAGCCACCAGGACGAGGTATCCCTGAGACCATCTTGAAGGCTGGCTACCAAAGCTCTGGGTTCCAACTTTTGTTATTTCTTTTCTCTTCCTCCTCTCTATATGCCCACTTTTTAGGGCTGCCTCCCTTGGGAGTCCTCCAGGACCCCCATCCAAACGGTATTAAAATGGTGTTTCTTGATTCATGCTCCCCATTCTGTAGAGGAGCCCATCTCCCGGGTACCTTGGTTAGCTTCAGACTTAGTGTGGCTGCCTACAACATTGCCCCCTACCACTGCTGTGTGTTGCCTTTGCATTTTACACACTGAAAATATGCATCTTGTTTTTTGAGTGTGTCTGTTTTTTTTTTTTTAATCTTATCTTTTATTGGAACAGACAATATGTGCCAAGGTATTCATAAATGTACCATCCCACTTGACTTGAAAGTTCCACTCACCTCCATCTTCCAAAAATTAATTGACATTTTTAATCTGGTTTTGTCTTCTCACCTATTTCACTTGTCTTATGAGTTGACACTTTTAATATTCTTTATCCATCATCATATTCTGGTTTTCACAAGGAGAGGACACATACAAAGTTATTTAATTGACTTTCTTTCTGAATTTAGTCTCACAAGAAAGAAAGTGTTAGTTTCTCAGTCATGTCCAACTCTTTGTGACCCCGTGGACTGTAGCCCTCCTGGCTCCTCTGTCCATGGGATTCTCCAGGCAAGAATATTGGAGTGGATTACCATGCCCTCCTCCAGGGGATCTTCCTGACCCAGGGATAGACCCATGTTCTCTTACATCTTCTCCACTGGCAGGCAGGTTCTTTACCATTAGCACCACCTTTTCTGCTTTTATTCAGAGTAGTATTGTTATGTAAGCAGTGTCCATATTTCCGGATAATGTGACATCAGAGCTGGCCCCCGAATCCACAGAAGGCTTACTTTTGGAAAAGGGGTCCTATTTTATGAGTGATGCACACCTTCCGTCTTGCATACTTTAAGTTTCACAGATACAAAATGGATTTGTCTTTAAAATGTCTTACATTTCTGTGACTAAGTACTAGGTTTCTAAAATCTTCTAGAAACCATCCCAGAACCAAAGATGAAAAATAATAAAACATTTAAATTCCCTCTAGATTCACCATTGACAGTCGCTGTAGGTAGCCAATAGCAGCTTGTGAAAGTGGTACAAGGCACGTGGTGGTTCCACATGGATGAAAGCTAAAGCGTGGCTTCTCCAGGGAGGTTTTCACCCACCTGAAGCAGCACGTTCTGGAGAGATCAACCAGAATCCAGAAGTGCCTGGTTCAATTGTCAGTTAACAGGTAAAATCCTATTAAGTGCTTATTCACTGACTATCAAATGAAAAAGGGAGAGCTGAGTTTTGTATACAAGCTATGTTTTATTTAAAAAAAAAACAATATTTTAAAAGATATTATATTATAAAAAATTATAATATTATAAAAATATTATAAAAGTTATTTTCTGAAATACCTGGTCCTACACACAGGCAGACCAGGTATGCGGACTAAGGGACCCATTCCCCAACATGTCTCCACGTGTGGGTCTGAGGGTGGAATTTTCTACCATGTGTGACATTTGTGGGAGAGGTGTGTATATGTGTGTAAGTGTGTGTGCATTGATTCTTGAAAGACATGTCAGATTTTTTTAAATTAACTCATTAGCATGCCTTATACAGTATGAGATGAACTTGCATCACCTCTCAAAGGGAAAAACCACCCATTGATAGATCACTAAGCAAGCAGTGGCTGACCACAGCGGGTGGGGGGCAGAGAAGTGGACAGTCATGCCTGGTTTAGCACATCACAAACTCATACCTGTGTAAACTTTCACCAAACTAAGGCAAATGAGAAAAATAAGAACAGTATAGAGATTTTTATGAATAAAAATTGACTTGTTTTCATATTAAAGGAACGTCTTGTTCTCTGTGAGCATTTACTTGCTTCCTTTATAGTTTTTCAAATTCACTTATTTTGACAGAATGATGACAGTGGTAGAAGATAGACTGATGAGGGAGAGAGTGGATTTGTTTGTGGTTGTAGATGGTCATATGGGCTTCCCAGTGGTAAAGAATCTGCCTGCCAATGTAGGAGATGCAAGCAACATAGGTTCAATCCTTGGGTTGGGAAGATCCCCTGGAGTAGGAAATAGCAACCCTTCCCAGTATTCTTGCCTAGAAAATTGCATGGACAGAGGACCCTGATGGGCTACAGTCCATGGGTTCACAAAAAGTCAGACACAAGTGAACACATACACACAAGGTCATTACCCTTACATAGCAAATTACAAATAAGATAGTCCTCTGTTGGTGTCCACTTTAAAAATTATTTTATTGGCTCAGACGGTAAAAGCGTCTGCCCACAACTCAGGATCAAACCCAGGTTTGATCCCTGGGTCAGGAAGATCCCCTGAAGAATGAAATGGCAACCCACTCCAGTACTCTTGCCTTGAAAATCTCATGGATGGAGGAGCCTGGTAGACTACAGTCCATGGGGTCGCAAAGAGTCAGACACTACTGAGAGACTTCACTTTCACTTTCACTTTTCAAGTTCCAAAGCACTAGGAACTTTGAATTAGATGATCTGCAGGGATCTTCCAATTCCCAAACTGCATTAGCTTGGACTGAAGTGTGACAGAGGGAAGGAGAGGCAGCTGAGGGGGGATGGGGGAAGAAAGAAATTCTGTCTGACATGTGGAGGCAGAAAACTCTCTCACTGGAGCTCAGAGCTGATAAATTCCTTGGCTTCTTCTTTAATACTTTTAATGTAACTTTTAAAAAATTTTTTATTTTATTTTTTAACTTTACAATATTGTATTGGTTTTGCCATATATCAAAATGAATCTGCCACAGATATACATGTGTTCCCCATCCTGAATCCTCCTCCCTCCTCCCTCCCCATACCATCCCTCTGGGTCGTCCCAGTGCACCAGCCCCAAGAATCCAGTATTGTGCATCGAACCTGGACTGGTGAGTCATTTCATATATGATTTATATATGTTTCAATGCCATTCTCCCAAATCATCCCACCCTCTCCCTCTCCCACTGTTCTATACATCAGTGTCTCTTTTGCTGTCTCATATACAAGGTTATTGTTACCATCTTTCTAAATTCCATATATATGCATTAGTATACTGTATTGGTCTTTCTGGCTTACTTCACTCTGCATAATAGGCTCCAGTTTCATCCACCTCATAAGAACTGATTCAAATGTATTCTTTTTTTTTTTTTTTTTCGGGGGAGGGGAGCGCGGCGCAGGGGGGCCAGGCCCCGTACGTCGCCCAAATGTATTCTTTTTAATGGCTGAGTAATACTCCATTGTGTATATGTACCACAGCCTTCTTATCCATTCATCTGCTGATGGACATCTAGGTTGCTTCCATGTCCTGGCTATTATAAACAGTGCTACAATGAACATTGGGGTACAAGTGTCTCTTTCAATTCTGGTTTCCTCAGTGTGTATGCCCAGCAGTGGGATTGCTGGGTCATAAGGCAGTTCTATTTCCAGTTTTTAAAGGAATCTCCACACTGTTCTCCATAGTGGCTGTACTAGTTTGCATTCCCACCAACAGTGTAAGAGGGTTCCCTTTTCTCCACACCCTCTCCAGCATTTATTGCTTGTAGACTTTTGGATCGCAGCCATTCTGACTGGTGTAAAATGGTACCTCATAGTGGTTTTGATTTGCATTTCTCTGATAATGAGTGATGTTGAGCATCTTTTCTAACATCTTTTTCTAACATGGCTAGCATCATGTTAGCCATCTGTATGTCTTCTTTGGAGAAATGTCTGTTTAGTTCTTTGGCCCATTTTTTGATTGGGTCATTTATTTTTCTGGAGTTGAGCTGTAGGAGTTGCTTGTATATTCTCGAGATTAGTTGTTTGTCAGTTGCTTCATTTGCTATTATTTTCTCCCATTCTGAAGGCTGCCTTTTCACCTTGCTAATAGTTTCCTTTGTTGTGCAGAAGCTTTTAAGTTTAATTAGGTCCCATTTGTTTATTTTTGCTTTTATTTCCACTATTCTGGGAGGTAGGTCATAGAGGATCCTGCTGTGATGTATGTCGGAGAGTGTTTTGCCTATGTTCTCCTCTAGGAGTTTTATAGTTTCTGGTCTTACGTTAAGATCTTTAATCCATTTTGAGTTTATTTTTGTGTATGGTGTTAGAAAGTGTTCTAGTTTCATTCTTTTACAAGTGGTTGACCAGTTTTCCCAGCACCACTTGTTAAAGAGATTGTCTTTAATCCATTGTATATTCTTGCCTCCTTTGTCAAAGATAAGGTGTCCATATGTGCGTGGATTTATCTCTGGGCTTTCTATTTTGTTCCATTGATCTATATTTCTGTCTTTGTGCCAGTACCATACTGTCTTGATGACTGTGGCTTTGTAGTAGAGCCTGAAGTCAGGCAGGTTGATTCCTCCAGTTCCATTCTGCTTTCTCAAGATTGCTTTGGCTATTTGAGGTTTTTTGTATTTCCATATAAATTGTGAAATTATTTGTTCTAGCTCTGTGAAGAATACCGTTGGTAGCTTGATAGGGATTGCATTGAATCTATAAATTGCTTTGGGTAGTATACTCATTTTCACAATATTGATTCTTCCAATCCATGAACATGGTATATTTCTCCATCTATTAGTGTCCTCTTTGATTTCTTTCACCAGTGTTTTATAGTTTTCTATATATAGGTCTTTAGTTTCTTTAGGTAGATATATTCCTAAGTATTTTATTCTTTTCATTGCAATGGTGAATGGAATTGTTTCCTTAATTTCTCTATTTTCTCATTATTAGTGTATAGGAATGCAAGGGATTTCTATGTGTTGATTTTATATCCTGCAACTTTACTATAGTCATTGATTAGTTCTAGTAATTTTCTGGTGGAGTCTTTAGGGTTTTCTATGTAGAGGATCATGTCTACTTTTAATGTAACTTTTGTACTAACACAAAAATATAATCAAGGTCTTTCACACCAGCAATTAACAGGGTTTTTTCCTTAAATGGTCAAGAGGCAAAAATCAAGGATATTAGGTAGATACCTAGATGAAAGTGAAAGTGAAAGCCACTCAGTTGTGTCTGACTCTTTGCAACCCAATGAACTATGCAGTCCGTGGAATTCTCCAGGCCAGAATACTGGAGTGGGTAGCCTTCCCCTTCTCCAGGGGATCCTCCCAATCCAGGGATCAAATCCAGATCTCCCACATTGCAGGTGGGTTCTTTACCAGCTGAGTCACAAGGGAAGCCCAAGAAAACTGGAGTGGGTAGCCTATCCCTTCTCCAGTGGATCTTCCTGACCCAGGAATTGAACTGAGGTCTCCTGCATTGCAAGTGGATATTTTACCAACTATGCTATCCAGGAAGCCCACCCATATAACAAGACAGAAAACAAATCCCACAGAGATTTTAGTGATGAAACACAATTATTTACAGACACCAAGATCTGAAGTTCACATGATTTTCATGATAACAAACTATTGTTTTTCTTTTAATTTTCTTTCAAGTATGTGAAAATAGAAAAACCATTCTTAGCTCTCAGGCTGCACAGACACAGAAGGCAGACTAAATCTGACCTGTGGACTTCCCTGGGCCACCCCTCTGATTTCATGAATAGTTATATTATGCTTATGGCTGGGATCTGATTACAGCCTCACAGCGCAGTGACGGGATGAGCACAGGAGATATGTATTCTCTCTCCCCTGAAGTCTCAGTGGCCCCCTGTTGGTGCTGCTCAGTCGCTAAGTCATGCCAACCTCTTTTGCAACCCCATAGACTGTAGCCCACCACGGTCCTCTGTCCATGGGATTCCCCAGGCAAGTATACTAGAGTGGGTTGCCATTTCCTCCTCCAGGAGATCTTCCCAATCCAGGGAAGGAACCCACATCTCCTGCGTCACCTGCAGTTCAGGCAGATTTATTTTCACCACTGAGCTGTCAGGAAGCCCTAGTGGCCCACAGAGCCGATCAACACTAAAACAGGGCATAGGGTTGAGACTATGGCTTGAGTCAAACCACTTGGGTTGGATTCCCCAGCTCCACTCCTGACCACCTCTAGCCTCTTCATCATCTCCCAGCCACCTTATCTAGAAGAAGGGACTAATGATAGCACCTATCTCCTAGAGCTGTTATCAGATGTCCATCGGACCATGTACGAGGCAATGCACCCTGAGCAGGGCTCCCAAAATGTTACCTACCGGTATCATTAGAGTCCTGATTGAAGTTCATTTTCTCCACAGTATCCATTACATGGAATTCTGCAGAGTCTGTTCATCTTACATGAATGCCAAAGACCTCATAATTTTACTGAACTCAGAACCTTTTAGGGCAAGAAGAAAAACCTGCTGGTTAATGATCATAGGTATGTGAGAATGGAATATTTCAGTAAATAGTACAGCCATATCAGTAAACAAGGATGTCCCAGCCCTGAGGGAACTCAGGAAGGAAAGAATACCTGCCACCTAGCAGCCATCAGACTGCTGCTTCTGCTGCTGCTGTTAAGTTGCTTCAGTCGTGTCCAACTCTGTGCCACCCCAGAGACTGAAGCCCACCAGGCTCCCCCATCCCTGGGATTCTCCAGGCAAGAACACTGGAGTGGGTTGCCATTTCCTTCTCCAATGCGTGAAAGTGAAAAGTGAAAGTGAAGTCGCTCAGTCATGTCTGACTCTTTGCGACCACATGGACTGCAGCCTACCAGGCTCCTCCATCCATGGGATTTTCCAGGCAAGAATATGGGAGTGGGTTGCCATTTCCTTCTCCAGGGGATCTTCCCAATCCAGGGATTGAACCCGGATCTCCCTCATTGTAGGCAGACGCTTTACCGTCTGAGCCACCACGGAAGCCCGACGCAGATGGAGGGACCCTGGAAAGAGCAGCAGCTCATGCAGTCTGTCTGGCATGGCTGGCCCGCACTCTGTCAGCTCTTCTTTTCACACACAGAAACTTTGGCCTCAGGCTATTGGCTGGGCAGAGGGTCAATAATCATAATGCAAAATCAACAGAGCTGCTCAGTAGAGTGTTAACCAGCTTTGAATGCTGCCAACTTCCCCTTCTGCTAAACCAGGCTGGGTTGGGTGTGGGGGAGGGGCGCCCCGAGGGAGGGCTGGGCACTTCTGTTTCACAGGGATGCAGGGAAACTGGGCCTGGGCGTGCGATGGATGATGCTTCCAGCGTAGAAGGAGGAAACACCGAAGCTTCCTTTGGAAATTGTTTCCTGGTCTATTCAATGAAGAATGTTTAAAAGGTGTGCCCATAACTAGATCCTTCATTAGCTTGAAGAGTAGGAATTAAACAATTTTGTTACTGCCTGCCAGTGCTGAAGAGATGTAAATTTTGTGAGACACAGTTCCTATTTGCAAGCTGCTGCTGCTAAGTCGCTTCAGTCATGTCCGACTCTGTGCGACCCCATAGACGGCCGTCAACCAGGCCCCGCCGTCCCTGGGACTCTCCAGGCAAGAACACTGGAGTGGGTTGCCATTAGTCAATCTAATAAGCGCTCAACTCACAAGCATCTGAGTAGCAATATTAAGCTAATAAATGAATAATAACCTACATTCTTGATTGCTCTCTGTAACAGCTAAGGGTTTCCCTGGTGGCTTAGAGGGTAAAGAGTCTGCCTGCAAAGGTGAGGAAAATGTTTTCCTAGACACTCTTAGGGTCCCTAGCTGGGTCTGAAAATTAAATTGAGAAAAACAGATTAACAGGAGAGAGGCATACATGTATTTTTTAAAACTTTTTTTTTTTTTTAAACATGTGCCTGGGAATCTTTGCAAGAGAATCAAGACCCAAAGAAGTGACCAGAGGAGGAAGCATTTAGACCTTTTAGACAAAGAAGCAGTAAATTTGTGAAGAATTGATTAGACAAAGGGGTTTGGGCTCAAGGTAGTGAAGGGTGAAGGAGTAACTAGAAGATAGGACTAGATTAACGAGGTTTGTATACAGATTCCTCTAGTGCCCTCTCTGGGGTGATAAATTCTATCTTTATTAAATTATTAAATTTCTTTCCTGAATTTAAGAACAAAGGGAGGAGTTTTTTTCTGCACTTAGTGATTTTTAGTTGCCTTCAACTCAAAATAATTTGTATATCAAAGAGGCAGGTTTGGGGGTGACAGTTCTGATTTCCTTCACAGCCCTCTGCAGGTGTCCTATGCATTCCTCTAACAGGTAACCCCCTTGACCCCATTTTAGAGATGTGGAAACTGAGGCACCACAGCTCACCCAGAGTCACACGGGTGGCTGGGCAGAGCTGGGATTTAGACCTAAGAAGTCTGCCCCAAGGCAGTGCCTTAACTGTTCAGTCACAAACCCCTGAAACAGAAGTCAGACAGCAGGTGATACATGGTCACAGTGGAAGCTGAAACAGAAACAAAGTGTGAGAGCTGATTGTTCAGTGTGCCCAAAGTAGCTTCCTGCTTTTGTAACATATTTGATATGCCACCTTTCATTTATAAGCATCCAGTACCACTGGTGCATCTAACACCAGTTTATTTTATTAAACAAATAAAACAAGTTGTTTCTGTGCTCATGTACAAATCATATTTGGTGAATTAACTAATATATTCAATATACTCTAAGATGATTAACAACAAATCATACTTTTTGGTCTCTCTGACAATTGCTCAGGACAATTGATACTGGACAAACGACTTCAGGAGGAACTGCCTGGGAAGGCAAAGGTTTGTTTGGAAAAACATATCAGACATTAACATGAATGTCCCCCGATACAAGATAGTGGAACAAAAAAGGAGAGGGTAGCAGCCCCCAAAGACTGAGTCTGCTACGGAATGCAGGGCATTCTGTGTAAAGAGAGATCTTACTGTCTTCCTTTACATGTAATGTAACTTGGAAGGATTAAGTAATTTCCCCAAAGCTCCAGATCAGTTCAGTTCAGTTCGGTTGCTCAGTTGTGTCCAACTCTTTGTGACCCCTCGGACTGCAGCACGCCAGGCCTCCCTGCCCATCACCAACTCCCAGAGTTTACTCATACTCTTGTCCATTGAGTTGGTGATGCCATCCAACCATCTCATCCTCAGTCATCCCCTTCTTCTCTCGCCTTCAATTTTTCCCAACATCAGGATTTTTTTCCAATGAATCAGCTCTTCGCATCAGGTGGCCAAAGTATTGGAGCTTCAGCTTCAACATCAGTCCTTTCGATGAACATTCAGGACTGATTGCCTTTAGGATGGACTGGTTGGAGCTCCTTGCGGTCCAAGGGACTCTCAAGAGTCTTCTCCAACACCACAGTTCAAAAGCATAAATTCTTCAGTGCTCAGCTTTTTTATAGTCCAACTCTCACATCCACACATGACTACTGGAAAAACCATAGCCTTGATGGAACTTTGTTGGCAAAGTAATGTCTCTGCTTTTTAATATGCTATCTAGGTTGGTCATAACGTTCCTTCCAAGGAGTAAGCATCTTTTAATTTCATGGCTGAAGTCACCATCTGCAGTGATTTTGGAGCCAAAAAAATTATGTCTGCCACTGTTTCCACTCTTTCTCCATCTATTTGCCATGAAGTGATGGGCCTGGATGCCATGATCTTTGTTTTCTGAATGTTGAGCTTTAAGCCAACTTTTTCACTCCCCTGTTTCACTTTCATCAAGAGGCTCTTTAGTTCTTCACTTTCTGCCATAAGGGTGGTGTCATCTGCATATCTGAGGTTATTGATTTCTCCCAGCGATCTTGATTCCAGCTTGTGCTTCATTCAGCCCAGCATTTCTCATGATGTACTTTGCATATAAGTTAAATAAGCAGGGTGACAATATACACGCTTGATGTACTCCTTTTCCTATTTGGAACCAGTCTGTTGTTCCATGTCCAGTTCTAACTGTTGCTTCCTGACCTGCATACAGGTTTATCAAGAGGCAGGTCAGGTGGACTGGTATTCCCATCTCTTTCAGAATTGTCCACAGTTTATTGTGATCCACACAGCCAAAGGCTTTGGCATAGTCAGTAAAGCAGAAATAGATGTTTTTCTGGAACTCTTTTGCTTATTTGATGATCCAGCAGATGTTGACAATTTGATCCCTGGTTCCTCTGCCTTTTCTAAAACCAGCTTGAACATCTGGAAGTTCACGGTTCACGTACTGTTGAAGCCTGCATGGGAAAATTTTGAGCATGACTTTACTAGTGTGTGAGATGAGTGCAATTGTGCGGTAGTTTGAGCATTCTTTGACATTGCCTTTCTTTAGGACTGGAATAAAAACTGACCTTTTCCAGTCCTGTGGTTACTTGCTGAGTTTTCCAAATCTGCTGGCATATTGAGTGCAGCACTTTCACAGCATCATCTTTCAGGATTTGGAATAGCTCAACTGGAATTCTGTCACCTCCACTAACTTTGTTCATAGTAAGGCCCACTTGACTTCACATTCTAGGATGTCTGGCTCTAGGTGAGTAATCACACCATCATGATTATCTGTGTCATGAAGATCTATTTTGTACAGTTCTTCTGTGTATTCTTGCCATCTCTTCTTAATATCTTCTGCTTCTGTTAGGTCCCTACCATTTCTGTCCTTTATTGAGCCCATGTTCCCTTGGTATCTCTAATTTTCTTGAAGAGATCTCTAGTCTTTCCCATTCTATTGTTTTCCTCTATTTCTTTGCATTGATCACTGAGGAAGGCTTTCTTATCTCTCCTTGCTCTTCTTTGGACCTCTGCATTCAAATGGATATATCTTTCCTTTTCTCCTTTGCTTTTGGCTTCTCTTCTCTTCACAGCTATTTGTAAGGCCTCCTCAGACAGACATTTTGCTTTTTTGCATTTCTTTTTCCTGGGGATGGTCTTGCTCCCTTTCTCCTGTACAATATCACGAACCTCCATCTATAGTTCATCAGGTACTCTATCAAGCTCCAGATAGTAGCTGGCAAATCTGGAAATAGATCCCAAACATATTTGGCAGAAGGCCTATGACTTTTAGGCTTCGTGGGCTACAAGACTTAACTGTTTAAGGGTCTCACAAGTTTAACTGTTTAATATGCAACAGTGCTAAAATATCATGGAATCCTGGATTACTTCCTGATGTGCTTCGAAGAAAAGTCAGAAAATCACTATTAAGGGTTTTCTGCTCTTGATGAATGATTTCTTACTTCATTAAGGTACATGGAAACTAAGAGGTACTTTATTGTTGGAAGTGGAAAAATCATTAAAATGTTACTTAAGAAGTTTCCATAATTATGCTTTCTTAATAGTTCACAGCATTTGGCTATACTGGTTTTAAAATGATCTAGCATTTGAGTAGTAATTAGTGGGTTATATTATGTTAATATAATCATGGTGTTTCAACAGTGAGTCCAAAAACGTGGATCAAATGCAACAAAAATGAAAATATGGCCACTGTTATATTCTAGTCAACAGATCTGTCTGAATTATTGAATTATTAAAACACATTCACAGAGTTAAAAATTTATTTAAAACATAAAAAAAAATTATTTTGAGAAAAGCAGTACAATTAAGAGAAATGGGGCTCTGGAGTCTGGGGTTACTGTCACCACCATCCAAAGACAGTGGCATGCCTTATTTCACATGGCCCTGGGCTGGGCTCCCTGCTTCCAGAGAAGCAGCTGAGCATCAGCCAGATGGCTGCCCAGACGGTAATTTTGAGTTAACTCAATCAGCTGGAGCATCCACAGGTCAGCAACTTCACAGCCTCTGAAGTCCTAGTCAGTTCAGTTGTGTGGATATACAGCCAGGCCATGCCTTGCCAATTTCACTGAAAATTCAAGTTGGAAAAATTCTGGAGCAGTTCTGCTCACCTGGGCCCAGAAACACAGCCCCAGACCTGGTTCTGGAGTCCTGCCAACAGTGCTGAACGTCTACATGTGGGTGACACGGCGGATGAGCAGATGGCCCGGTAATTTCCCTTTCACTGACTCTCCTTCTAGCAGTCAGCCTCTAACCAGAACTCTCCATACCTTGTGTACAATAGACCGATGGGTGCCAGTGCCCGCCTCCCCTTTGACACTCCTAGGCTTTCCCAGCACACTGACATTCGCCTGCTCCATGGTGGAGGTGTATGATTGCCAAGAGTTAGCTGCTTCTGCCAGTTGTACTTATTATTATAACAAAGTCATCTAATTAAATATTAAATAACAAATTGGTTAAATACAAATACAGAAAAAGACATGTTTCTGTGAAAACTAGCTTGGAAGATTTGATAAGATTAAAACTGATAAGAAACTGCTGTTCAATTAAGTGTGGCTGAGACAACATTTAAAAAGTTAGAGGGAAACATGGATTCGTATCTAGAAGGACTCTATACCCAGATTGCATCACCAGCATCTTTAAGCAATTGGCCTGCTCCAAGAAAATCCAAATTAGAAATGTCAGTGGTTCTGAAGAGGAAAAGTTAAAATTTGACCTCCTTCTCCTTCTGTTTCTGTAACTGAGCTTGGCCCTTGCAAAGTCTAGATCACGTAGGTCAAGTAGTCTCAGAAAGTGGAGACTTGCAATACTAGGAACTGGAGTTTATCTCATTCACCCTTGTCCTGCTCTTTGCAATTGCCCAGTCCCTGCAAACTCTGCTTAATCATGCCCGTCCAGGTCAGACATCCCCTTCCCCATCTTGACTGCTGTTCTCATGAATGCAAAACCCCTTAATTTAAACCAGCCTATTAACAGTGAATGTTGCCCACTACAGTCTGTCTATAAAAACTCTGTAATCCCTTTGTTCAGGGCTCAGAGCTTGGAGTGTTAACTCCTCTGAGCCTGCTGAGAGGAGGAGTTAACATAATAAACCTTAGTTCTCCCACTCTCCAAGTGTGGTACTTGGTTTCTTGAGTACTGGTTTCTGCAACGGTACATTATGGGTGTGACTTAGCAAAAATGATGCTGTAGACCTCTAAACAGCAGCCCCATTCCCAAAGAAGGGACCTGGGCCCTATTTCACAAGACTGAAGAATTCGTGTGCACGTTTTAAGTTAAAATGCCTAAAGTGCTCATGTATCTTTTGTCTATCTGTTTTTGATTCCTCACTTTAACTTCTTAAGCTAACCAACCAGCTAGCTCCAAACCATCAAACTACTGTAGCCACGTGTTCCGGAAAACAAATTCACTCAGAAGTACAATGCAGATAGTGGAGTGCAGTTTATTACACTGGCGAGCCCAAAGCAGAGTCTCCTCTTAGCCAAGGACCCCGACCAGTTTTTGTGAAAACCTTATATACCCTAAGTGTATGTGCACAAACCTGCCTCCCCAAATTCCCTGAAACTAGTCTGAACAAAGGAAAAAGAAAGATACAATCAAAGTTAACCCATGATTCATACACCTTAAGCCTAGATAGTTAACAGTGGACAATTATCAGTAGGCCTGTGGTCATACCCCAATAAGCATCATAGAATGTATGATTCTATTCGGTCACACAGATAATTAGGGTGTTCTTTTAGGTGACAGAGAGTCTAGGTACGAGCCCTGGGTCTGGTTTTCCAGTTGGTGTGTCGTTTCCATAGATACTGGGCATAGAGCTTAAAGTCCACAGTCTGGCCCAAGATGGAGTCCTGCTTTCCAGATAGAACCTGTTCTCCTTCCTCCTTCAAAATAAGACTTCTACCTTCATGTGAAAACCATGAAACCAAATAAAAACAAAAGCTAAATATGTCACCCATGAAGGTTCAAGACCCAAACTCAGGACAATAATGTAAAAAGTCAGGGACCGTGATTTCGATGACATTGCACAGAGATCAGTGTCGCTGTGGGTGGCGATGGCAGGATCGTCCCCAGACAGCAGGGGATTCAAGGAAACAAACGAAGTCTGATACCAGAGTCCCACACCTGCTCTCTGGGTGCAGTCGTGTGGGCTCTAAAGCCACTTGGATCTCTGGCAGTCACTTGTTCAGACCTCATGTATTGATTATAGGTGAACTCATTGATTGAGACTAAAATCTCTGTTATGAAAAGATTTGTTAAAAATTAAATAGCTTTTCATTTTCTAACGGTCATCAAGAGCCTTGGAAAGCTGAAGATCTTGTTTAAGAGCTATTAAGAGTAACTTGAAGTCATTGCATCAGAGTCCTTTTCTTAGGTTTGAAAATGATGTTGTTACTGAATAAGAATGTACTCTGGTTTGGCGGAGATGCATGCATAAGTGTTAGGCGTGAAGTGTCATGGTGTCTACAGTCTACTTTTCAATGGACTGGTAAGGAAGTGTGTGCGCACGTGTGTGTGTGTGTGGAGAGAGAGAAATGGAGAAAAAGTGACAGCTGGAATGACTAGGCTAGTATGTTAACAGTTGGGAAACCTAGATGAAAAGATACATAGGTATTCATTATACTGGTTTTCAGTTCTTCTGAGGGTTTAAACATTTTTCCCCCTGAAATGTGTATATCCAAGCAACTAACAACTAATTAACCTTGTGTTAATTTTAACATGTGTTAAAATAGCCAAAGCTTCTAGTTTCATTCTCTCCCACTTCAAACAAAGTTGTTCAGAATTCATACATGTAGAATATATATATATGTGTATATATATATATGACTGAGCTTCCCTGGTGGCTCAGAGGTTAAAGCATCTGCCTGCAATGTGGGAGACCTGGGTTCAATCCCTGAGTCGGGAAGATCCCCTGGAGAAGGAAATGGTAACCCACTCCAGTATTCTTGCCTAGAGAATCCCACGGACGGAGGAGCCTGCATATATATATATATATATATATATATATATATATATATATACAGAAAACATCTTAATCATGGCAGCCCAGCAATAGCCATATATATCACATGCCTTGAAATTCCAGGACCAATCTGGATATAAACAAATCACCAGTGCTCCATTCACTCATTGATCCATTCAGTGAAGCCACAAGCATTTGTTCAGGACATATTACAGCCAGGGTTGACAGTGTGAACAAGACTGGACAATTCCTTCTCTTCTGAGGCTTGGGGGCATCAATAAAAATATACATTGCACATATAACTGCAAGTGGCCCGCTGGAGCATATAGGAAAGGGGACCTGACCTTGTTTTGGAGGAGTTCAGCAAACATTTATTTGTTCAAGCTAAGACTGAAAGATTCCCAATAATATATGACTGTAACTTACTCCAAGAAATAAAACTTAAGATGGCAATTCTTCATCTATGAAGAACTGATGCTTTTGAACTGTGGTGCTGGGAGAGACTCTTGAGAGTCCCATGAACAGCAAGGAGATTAAACCAGTCAATCCTAAAGGAAATCAACCCTAAATATTCACTGGAAGGACTGAAGCTCCAATACTTTGGCCACATGATGCAAAGAGCTGACTCTGAAAGACTGAGGGCATGAGGAGAAGGGGATGACAGAGGGTGAGATGGCTGGATGGCATCACTGACTCGATGGATATGAGTTTGAGCAAACTCTGGGAGTTGATGATGGACAGGGAAGCCTGGCGTGCTGCAGTCCATGAGGCTGCTAAGAGTTGGAAATGACTTAGCAACCAAACAACAGCATGCAGCTTTTTAGGAGTTAGAGGATGGCCAGTTTGCCTTCTCCTACCTGTGGTCCCGAGATGCTCCAAATCCAGGTCTGGTGTGAGGTCTGGGAGGCAGAAGAGTCAGAGACGCTCAGGATCTACATGAAACAGTGGCCACCACTGCTGTGTAAACTAGAGCACCAGGTCTGTGTGGGGTTGAGTTTCCCTGCTCCAGTATCTGGTTCCCTTGGGTGTAGGACTCAGACTTTCCTCTTCTGAGGCCCTACTGCCTCCTCCAGACACTGTGGAGGAACAGCTTGGTGGTCCCTCCATTCTTGGGGCCAACCATCAACGGGTCCCTACACTCCAGAAACAAAAGCCAGGAAAAATCTCACCTTCAGGCAGCTTTTGCTTTCAGCCCAGTGACGAAAGCCTCCCTAAAGCCTGGCTACTTTCTTGGGTTGAGAGGGAAAATGGCATCACAAACAAAAAGCGGATATGCAGACTAGGGTCCAAGTGTTCAGAAATCTTTAAAGAATTAGCTCTACCCTACGGACTGGGCTTGCAGATGTTGGGTTACTCTGGTAGTATCAGAGTCACCCCAGGGGCCTATTAGAGATTACTGCAACCAACACCAGGGTTATTGATTCTGTGAGTCTGGAGTGAGGCCAAGAATTTGCATTTCTGATAGGTTTCCAGATACTACTCTGAAAATCCACACTTTGAGAACAACTGCTTTAATAAATATTAGTATTGTTGTTCAGTCGGTAAGTCTTGTCCAACTCTTTATGACCCCAAGGACTGTAGCCCTCCAGCCTCCTCTGTCCATGGGATTTCCCAGGCAAGAATACTGGAATGAGTTGCCATATCCTTTTCCAGGGGATCTTCCTGACCCAGGGATTAAACCCCCATCTCCTGCATTGGCAGGCATAGTCTTTACCACTGAACCACTAGAGAAGTCCAGATATTAGTATACTAGTATACTAATTTAGTATACTAGATTTGGTATATATTTTAGTATACTTAAATATGTGATTGAAATGAACACTAAGGTTTAAAAATCCAGAAAAACAAGATTAAAATAATTACGCTAGATATGACCTAATGACCACTAGCATCTGGGAGGAAAAGTGGAAAAATTTAGTCTTCTTAAAGAATGCCAAATAGCTAACCCTTGGGGGAAATATAGACCTTCCTTTTCAATTACTTAATTTTCATTCATAGAAATTGTGATGGGTGAAAATGTGGTGAGAATCAATGATGAGTGTATGAAAATGACTACTATGGTCTCCCCTTTCTTAAATAACTACATAACTTACTGCCCTGGGATTAGAAAATAGATTCAATTTAAATTTTTTTGTTTGTGTACTTATATTTTTGTTTTTAAATTATTATTATTATTTTTTTGGCCATACCAGGCAGCACATATGATCTTAGTCCCCTGGCCAGAGATGGAACTCGTGCCCCCTGCAGTGGAAGCTCGGAGCCATAACCACTGGACCACCAGGGAATTCCCTGTGTATTTTTCTTTTGATTGCACAGAGTTCTCACTTTGGGACTATCTGAGGCAATTTCTTTTTATTTTTCCTACCAGCCAGCACATCTCCTAGGCTTGCTCTGCCTCTGTTATCAATTAATTTTTTTTTCCCTGGGGAAAATAAACTAATTTTCAGTTAATATTAACACACCCCCCAAAAAAAGATAAATATATAACCATAGAATGTGTGTCCAAAATGTTTAAATCCACTATTTAAAACTATTTCTCTCTCTCTTTCTCTGCTGGCAGAGAGGAATTTAAAAACTGGCCTTCATAAAATAAATAAATAAAAACTGACCTTCATAAAATAAATAAATAAAAACACCTTCGTTAGAGTTGGCATGCGCATAGGTGTGAAAGCTAGGGTTGCAAGTGGATCTAAGTGACCATTTAGATGTGTGAGTTCGCAGGGTCGCAGCTCAATTTTTGGTTTTGTTTTTTAATAAGAAAGAGCATTTTGATATCAGCACCAGTGAATTAGTTTGTTCTTGAAAATACATGATGGATACTGATCATCCTTTTTCAGTCTTAAACATTATTTCAGGGAAAGAAAACTATAGAACTATCTACAGACAATATCACCAGTTAGTATATACAAATTCAGCTATGTTCATTTTGTTGAACCAAGAAATCTGCAAATATTAGACCACTTTCTCCCTATAACAATGGCAATTTCATATGATTCAACTATATATTGTTCTGAAAAAAAAAAAAAAAAACAAAAAAAAAGGAGAGCTGACATGGTGTTTTCCAAGAACAAATCACTTGAAATTCCTAAATATAATAAAAATGATGTACAGTTAGCTGATGGTTCTATATACTTCTCACTTTTCTACTCTGTCTCTATTGATAAATTGCTACGGTATCACAGGACTCCTGCTAAATGGTGTTTGATGCTCAGAGAACAGAAAAATATGTTTGCTTTGTTCTGTCAGTTGGAATTTATTAAGCCGTTTTTAAACAAAACCCTTTTTCTTTCTCTCTTCCTAGGGCTGTATCTGTAAAGACAAAGGCCAGTGCTTCTGTGATGGGGCCAAAGGGGAGAAGGTAAAAACAAAACCTTCATTCTGGTTCTTTTCTCCATAGAGTTCATTAACGATTCACACTCGTTCTTCATTGGTAGCAGACAGATCAACAGTACCATATTCCATTCCCCAAATCCAATTTTTTTGTCTTACTGAATTTGTTACAATATTGCTTCTGTTTTATATTTGGGGTTTTTGGCCAGGAGGCATGTGGGGTCTTAGCTCCCTGACCAGGGACTGAACCTTGCACTCCTTGCATTGGAAGGTGAAGTGTTAACCACTGGTGTTAACAGTCAGGAAAGTCCTTCCCCCAAAACAATTTTAAAGTAATTGTATATAAATATTAATCTGGAGTGGTGGAAAAGCCTTGGAGGGGAGCTTCAGATAACTGGTATAAATGCGGGCAATTACTGTAATTCTCTCGATCTGGAAACAAAAAATATTAAGGTAAAGAAAAAGAACGTTTTTGAGAATGATCCGTATGTATCCCCTGTTTACATTGTTGCTGAAGGCCAGAGAATTGAAAACAGCGTGATCCGCTCACTCGGACACAAACGGAACCCGCAGATTTTGTCCTGCAGCATTGGTGTCAGGGCGCCCTCTGGTGGAAGAATCTTGCACAAGCACTTTCTCCAGGCAAAAATTCAGCTAGACAAAGTAGCTCCATTGCAGAATTGGAGTAAAAAATGAGTGCCGTGAAATCTCATTAATTCGCTCCATTAACTTTCAATTTGTGATAATTAAGACGGAGCCAGAACTAAAATTTTTCCTTTGTTTACAAAACCCTTTTCTCAGATACGCTAATGAATTGCTTAACAATATTGAAAGATTACTACTTAAAAATATTTTTAAAAGAATGCATTTTAAGCACTTTAGACAAAATAATTTGCACGTTAATTACAATAAAAATTACCATATTTAAAGTATTCTATGATTCATGTGTAGTTTGATTTAGGGTTTTTCCTGAAGCTGTGAAAGTGGTATGTTCAGATCCGTGTTGAAAAGCTATGACTCATTCTCTCATTCAAGAAGCATTTATTGAATCCCTCCTCTGGGTGAGATGCTGTTCAAAGTGTGAAGGTAACAGTCTTGAGAGGGGCCTAGCAAATTCTTTTGCTTCTCTTTTTATTGAGTGTGTGTGTGCACACATCATGTGAAATAGCTGACTTGCTCTGTTTTAAAAATCTAAGTTTCCATTTGTCTACTAGATTATCTGAATCAAACCAGTGGCCTTAACTGTTAAACAGTAATCCCAGGATCTATATTCATGGGAAGGTTATTTGTTGGCAGAACCATGTCCCTTACTGGGCCTAAAATTACTCCCTGATCCCTAAGGGCTTTCCCATATTATCATCTCTTAACTATGTAGCTCACATTTTTGGTTTTGCCACTCTTGATATCTCTCCTGCATCTCCTCCACAAATAGCAGATTGAATTACTAATTCCTGTGTAATCAAGAAAGGACTGAAACTCATAGCCTGTGTGTTGTTCTTTCGAGCTACATAGCAATCATGCACACTCCCAAGACATTCCTGAACCTGATTGTCACTCTCTCTCCATCCCCCAAAAAACACCCTTCACCAACCTCCATCTTTCTAACTGGGCTTTCCCTCTCGGTTCTTGATTCCCTGAATCTCTGCTCTGTGTAGCTCTGCCATTTGGGTAAAAGTCGAGTTTCCAGAAGACCAAAGACAAATGCTTTCAAGCCTACAGACGAATACTAACAAAAACAATAGAAACATTCCAGTGTCTATTACACTTAGCATTGAGTGTTATTTTTTTTAATCCAAGAAAAAAATGTGCAAAATGTTATCATTATATCATAAAGAAAAGAAAATGATGGTTATGTTTACTCCTGGGCATTGATATTCTGTGTGTGTATTGTCTTGTTTTGGTCTTAACAGGGGGAGAAAGGCTTCCCAGGACCCCCTGGGCCTCCCGGCCAGAAGGGATACCCAGGTCCCGAAGGCCTGCCTGGACCACAGGGACCCAAGGTATGTTAGCCTATGAGTTTGGAAAACCCCCAGTCCACTTAAGCTTCTTTATGACGATGGATGCCATGGTAAATTCCTGCTCCAGTCTTAGCTGGGCCCTCAGAACTGCTGCTTATTTCAAGCTATCTATTTTACAAATGAAAGTGTATATATATCAATGTATTTACACTAAGATGTGTAAATTAGCTATATAGCAGCAAGGAAGCTGCTTTATAGCACAGGCAGCTCAGCTCAGCACTCTGATGATCTAGAGGGATGGGATCGGGGTGGTGGTGGGCGGGAGGTCCAAGAAGGACGGGCTGTGTGTATACACATAGGTAATTCACGTGACTCTACAGTAGAAACTAACATGATAATTGTACAGCAATTCTATTGGTTTCAGTCACCAGGTTGTGTCCAACTCTTTGCGACCCCGTGGACTGCAGCGCACCAGGCCTCCCTGTCCTTCACTGTCTCCTGGAGTTTCCTCAAGTTCATGTCCATTGAGTCAGTGATGCCATCCAACCATCTTGTCCCCTGTCATCCCCTTCTCCTCCCACCTTCAATCTTGCCCAGCATCAGGGTCTTTTCCAGTGAGTTGGTTCTTCACATCATGTGGCCAAAGAGTTGGAGCTTCAGCTTTAGTATCAGTCCTTCCAATAACTATTCAGGACTGATTTCCTTTCGGATGGACTGGTTTGATCTCCTTGCAATCCAAGGGACTCTCAAGAATCTTCTCCAACACCACAATTTGAAGTAATTATACTCCAATTTAAAAAAAAGAAAATACTATCAGTATCTTTCAATTCTCAGCTCTACGTCCTCCTACTTCCTGATTTAAGGGTCTCCCCACCTGCATCGCAAATAGATGAGGAAACAGTGGAAACAGTGGAAATAAAGTCAGACTTTATTTTAGGGGGCTCCAAAATCACTACAGATGGTGATTGCAGCCATGAAATTAAAAGATGCTTACTCCTTGGAAGGAAAGTTATGACCAACCTAGATAGCATATTCAAAAGCAGAGACATTACTTTGCCAACAAAGGTCCATCTAGTCGAGGCTATGGTTTTTCCAGTGGTCATGTATGGATGTGAGAGTTGGACTGTGAAGAAAGCTGAGCGCCGAAGAATTGATGCTTTTGAACTGTGGTGTTGGAGAAGACTCTTGAGAGTCCCTTGGACTGCAAGGAGGTCCAACCAGTCCATTCTAAAGGAGATCAGTCCTGGGTGTTCATTGGAAGGACTGATACTAAAGCTGAAATTCCAATACTTTGTCCACCTCATGCGAAGAGTTGACTCATTGGAAAAGACTCTGATGCTGGGAGGGATTGGGGGCAGGAGGAGAAGGGGACGACAGAGGATGAGATGGCTAGATGGCATCCAACTCGATGGACGTGAGCTTGAGTGAACTCCGGGAGTTGGTGATGGACAGGGAGGCCTGGCGTGCTGCGATTCATGGGGTCGCAAAGAGTCGGACACGACTGAGCAACTGAACTGAACTGAACTGAACATCTGCATTGAAGAGATGACTCATTTGAAAAGACCCTGATGCTGGGAAAGACTGAAGGCAGGAGGAGAAAGGGACGACAGAGGATAAGATGGTTGGATGCTATCACCGACTCAGTGGACATGAGTTTGGGTAAAGTCCAGGAGTTGGTGATGGACGGGGAGGCCTGGCGTGCTGCAGTCCATGGGGTCACAAAGACTCAAACACGATTGAGCGACCAAACTGAACTGAACACCTGCATTGGCCACTGGTGAGGTTTTTTTTGCCTCCATTCAAGCCCTGTCCTCTATCTGTATCCTGGTCACTGGGATTTCCACTAGAATCACATTCTGATGGTGTGTCCTCTTTCTCAGCTATGTCAACTTGGTTATTGGTTTTTCTCTTTCCATCTTTATGCAAAACCCATACCAGCGTATATCTTCCTCTGGATCTTTTCAACACTATAATCCAAGGACTGCCATCCTTTCTGTCTTTCCTATCTGTCAGACTTCTTTAAAAAAAAAAAAAAAAAAAGAACCAACCACATGGGCTGTGGTTCATCTCCTAGTCACTCCTCAGCCAGCAACAATTTGCCTTCTGCTCCCTCCCTGAAAACCCATGATCTCCACTTTGCGCTCTACCCCCAAAAGGTCTGGAGAATACTCTGTGTCTTTGTCTGGCCTGGACCCCTCTGTTTTGTTTCCAGCTGTGAGGCTCCCTCTTTTCTCCTTGAAACACAGGCCTGTTTCTGGAACCCTCCTTTCTCTTCTCTCCCCTCCCCAATGCTTTCCTTCTTTCCCGGGTTCCTGTTTCTCAGCTGGGTTCTTCAGTGTCTGGCCTCCTAAGGTTCTTACCAGAGCCCACCGCCCTTCACACTCATCACACATTTTTATCCTAAAGTCTGTGATACAACAAAGGGCTTTGTTTAAATAAATGCCCTAGAGGATTTGCTAAATAACTGCATAACCACTAGATTTGCTGATGGCTCTTTTCTGCTGTGGAATTAAGCCTGGACTCAAGCCTGGACTCTCACGCACCCTCTGGGTCACTCCCCTGCCTGCTGGCTTCCCCGGAAGCTATGAACTAACTAATAAGTTGTGGAGGGTGATTATAATTTTTAAATTATAATTTTAAATCTTTTTAAATTTCCTAAGGAATGTTACAGAATATTTAGGTAACATTTTATGTGAATTTGTTGCAGGAAGGGGCACCCCTTCCAAGGCTCTTGTCTAACACTGGGAAATAAATTATGCGAGGAAACACACGAGCTGACAAAACAAGAGACTTTACTGGGAAGAGGCACCTGGGTAGATAGCAGCCGAGTAAGGGAACCCAAGAGAACTGCTCTGCTGTGTGGCTTGCAGTCTCAGGTTTTATTGATGGGGTTAGTTTCCGGGTTGTCTCTGGCCAATTATTCTGATTCAGGGTCCTTCCTGGTGGCACATGCATCGCTCAGTCAAGATGGATTCCAGCGAGGAGGATTCTGGGATACATGGTGTCTCCTTTTGAGCTTTCCCAAGCCTTCCGGTTGGTGGTAGCTTATTAGTTCCGTGTTCCTTACCAGTCCCTCCTGTCCTAAGATAACACACAGATGGTTACCACGGTGCCTGACTAGTGTGGGCAGTTTCAGTCAGTGTGTTTCCCCTATTCTGAGTCAGGCACTGGGGCATTGGGACTTTTCTTCTTGACTGGATTTCTTTACTCCTCACATTGATCTCATTGGTCATGAGGATGGTGACATATTATTATCTTCATCATAGAGATGAGGAAACTGACACTCAGAGGATGAAGCAATTTGTCCTGGGTTACACAGCTAATAGGTGGTAAAATCAGAGTTCAAATCCAGGATTATATGATGCCAGAATCAAATTCCTACAGTCAAAGAAATTAAACCCATTCCTACAGCTGCAAGACTTGCTGTTTTCCAGGGATTCTACTTTACTGTGTTCATGTATGCGTTCTGTTTCTTCATTCCTGCTTTCTCTAATCCTAATATGAAAAAAAGTCATTTCGATTCTGGATATTTAGTGTCTGGTTTCAGACATGTTTAGTGTCTGAACATTCTGCTACATTCCTTCAGGGCGTGGTCTCAGATTTCCCTCCATTTCCCTGGAGGGGAATTTGTCACTTCAGCACTGGACTTAAGATCAGCCTAATGCTAACTCACTCCTATTCTGTTTTCTGTACTCCGTTCTGCTGGTTTCCTTAGCTTTTCTCTAGAGAAGTCAGTAATGGATTAAAATTATAGTTGTGAACACACGGTGCTTTGTGTGGGTTACATGATGTGTAGGTATTCCATAACATTCATCCAGAAAACTGATATAGTAAACTATAGCTTAGAGAGGCTGTATTGTGTTCTGTGATGTGCTCAGTCATGTCTGACTCCTTCTGACCCCGTGAATTGTAGCCCACTAGGCTCCTCTGTCCACGGGATTTTCCTGGCAAGAATACTGGAGTGCGTTGCCATTTCCTTACAGGGGATCTTCCCAACCCAGGGATTGAACCCACATCTCTTGAGTCTCTTGCATTGGCAGGCAGATTCCTTACCACTGCACCACCTGGGAAGCCCATAGCTTAAAGATATAGCCACAAATGATAATTGAACCAAAGGTAGGCAATCAGAGAATATTAAAACCTGATTAAAAGGTGTTGCAGGTTTATAAAGGTCTTCATTCTGAATATTTTCTATATGAGACAGTTTATAATGGCGAACTGAAACCTGCAAGTCACACTTCTGGCATCTGCAGATTACAGACAGCCCCCGGCAGAGGAGGGGGTCATGGTCACGCACCTAGGAATTCCGCTTCAGACAAGAAAAACTGACTTTGGCCTTGACGGTCCTGTCTCAGAAGTCTCTGTAACAACCCTGTCCTCAAATAATCAGAAATACCAAAACATACTGAAACTCTCAGGAATGAAGAAAAACTTTTGGATGAAAATGGAACTTTCACACCAAGTGGTTTCGTTAAAACAGTTTTGTTTGGGGCTATTCTCCAAGAAACAGGACCTCCATGTGTACTCATTTTGTGTTCCAAGCAAGTTTATCTCTGGTTCAGGCAGTTCTCGGTTTGCTATTTATTTATTTGTGCCTGCCAGACACATTTTGTTAATAAAGTAGTTCTCATGCACAGAAATATTGCCTGCCATTCTCGTCCACCGTTGTAATTGTGTCATTCATCCTTATCAGCCCATGGCAGCTGTCTGGCTAATGTGGGGCTTTTCCCGCAGCCCTTCTCAGACACTAATGTGAGCAAGAATCACCATCAAATCTTGTTGAAATGCAAATTCTGAATCAATAGGTCTGGGAGGTGGGGGAGACCCAGGATGGCACATTTCTAACAAGCTCCCAGATGATGCTACTGTTGGACCCCCCACCTTGAGTAGCAGGGGTATGAATGGATTTCTGTTTGTCCTTTCGGATACATAACTATAGCGCCAATGAAACAAGCAAGCAATTGAACCGTGTTAACAATGAAATAATCGCAAGAGCAAAACTGTGTGGCGTGTGAATAAAACCAGGACCTTTCATGTACGGGCTTATTAGTGCCAAGTAATTGTCACAGTGCTTACCTTGTTTTTTTGCATTTGGATCTAGGGCTCTCCAGGATCTCCAGGACTGACTGGTGCCAAAGGCGTGAGGGTTAGTAGTCTAACCAGTTTATCCCGCTTGTTTGATGAAAAATCTTGTTTTAAAAAGTAAAAGAACCCTGGCACTGTAAAAGTTATACAGATGTCACAAAGGAGTAAGTTGTGTGTGAGCCAATTCTGTAGATTGACGTTCAAGGGCAGGTAAAAGCAGTCTATAATGGTAGAAATCTACATAGTGGTTACTCACTTGGGGGTAGGTGTTAATCGACTGGAAAGTTGCATGAGGGTACCGTATGGGGTGGTGGAGAGGTTCTGTGTCTGGTTGGGTGGGAATCACCAAAATGTGCATATGTACACAGGTAAATATTCCTCAATCTGTTTGTGGAAGATTGGAGCACTTTATGCAAATTATGCCTTAAAAAATCTATCCCTCCCGCCCCAAAAGCCAAAAATGATCTTAATCATGTCTATTTAAAAGTTATATAAATGTAAGATTTACAAAGTTTGTCCAGCTTTTTTGTGTGTTCCAAATCGCTTTTAGCTGTTCCCAATTATAGTTACAGAATGGGGTTATTGGAATGATAAATCATGTTTTATTTACAGGTTGAACATTTTTAGTTTTTTTCTTGCCATCTTTCTTCTTTTCTATGTCTTTAGGGAATAACTGGATTACCAGGATTTTCAGGTCCTCCTGGACTTCCAGTAAGTAGTGAGAATATGTGTAAATGGAATAATAAGCAAGCTCATTTTAATAAAGATGTTAAAGCACTAACACAAGAAAATGAGTATAATGTTTTGGCTACATGATGAAAATGTCAGAATTACAGTGTATTAAGAGTGTGGATTTATAGGATATCAAGTCAAATTGCATTTCCTGAAATGTAAGCATAATAGAATGGAATAGATTGGGGTGGGATGGGATGGGATGAGACAGAATAGAATAGAATAGGATAAATCTACTTAATAGCACGAGATAAAAATAATCAGATAATTACCACTGTGCACACTTCCCTCTTCTCCTTTTCCCCAGCTTAATACAGCATGTTAACGGACTCATTTTGTATAGAAAGACCTTTTGCTTTATCTTAAATAATATATCTCACTTGATAATTTATGGTTTTAATTAGCCTATGTTATTTCCTATGATTTTAATTTAAATTATCTAAAATAGCCAGTTTACTACTTAACTATTTAAATAACCATTTATACTTAAATAACTATCTAAATTAGCCCATCTCTTCCCACTGTGTGCTCTGCACTGTTTCTACCTGGCCCAGAGTCTGATTATATTTTCTTTTTGAGACTTTCTCTGTTTTTTAGGGCATCCCAGGCCATCCTGGACCTTATGGACTTGCTGGTTTGCCAGGATGCAATGGTTCCAAGGTATGTATCTTCTCTCTCAGGAGGTGGTTAGTTAGTGTTTTGCTAAATGAATAAACCTGGGTAACATAGCAATGAGATGGCCTAGCCTTTCCTTGAGATGTTGTTTTGGCCAGAACCAATAGTATATGTCTTCAGGACAGAAAGGTGATGATTTTCTTTGTCCTCATGCTTTTTTCTTTATTCTTCCAGCTTTATTGAGATATGGTTGACACATAGAACTACCTAAGTTTAAGGTGTACAGCATAATGACTTACATACATCATGAAATGATTATCATCATAAGTTTAGTGAGCTCACCATCTCTTATAGATACGAAATTAAAGAAGGAAAACATTTTGTGTGTGCAATAATTTTTAGGCTTTATTCTCTTAACTTTAAAAAATTAACAGTGTTAATTAGATTTCTCACGTTTACATTGTATCCCTAGGACTAGTTATCTTATAGCTGAGAGTTTGGAGTACCGTTTGACTGCCTGCACCCAATCCCCCCTCCCTCCACCCATCTTGCTTTCAGATTATGTTTTAAGAAAGTTCTCTCGTGTTCTCCCACAGAAGGATAACTAGGGCTCAAACAGATATTTGCATCTGAGGTTGTGATTGAATATAAACCAGAAACTAAAGCTTAGAATGCAAAGTTGGAAGAGAAAAACTGAGCTTTCCAATGTGCACTCATCTCCTTTGTCTCCTGACTGCACTCTGCTTTTCCCCAGGATGGTGGCCATGAAAGGACTAATTACAAAAATTTCAAGGAAGCAGCCATTAAAAAGTTCTTGGCACAATTAACCTTTTGCCATTTATGCACAATTTGAGAAACAGTAAATTCTAATCCTGTTTTCAATTAAGATAACGGCTTTCTAGTCTTTAGCCTTATGATCCAGTAGTTGTGAGGAATTTGGGTTACTTTGTCTAAATTTACTGCTGCAGGGTTGGAAGCAAGGAACAGGGGAAATATCACAATAGGCTGTTCTAGAACAACTAAGAAGAATGACAAGCGTCATGTGTCTTCCAGGGAGAGCCAGGGTTCCCAGGACTTCGGGGGACACCAGGCTACCCAGGGATACCGGTAGGTTTATGTTTCTAACTCCCCATCCAAGGAGTTTCCTTTGAAGCGATCATATACAGAAATCTGTCATAACCTTGGGGAAGTTGAAGCCAGTCAACAGTAGACATTTGACTACCCTTTGCAACCCCAGCAGGCTCCTCTGTCCATGGGATTTCACAGGCAAGAATACAGGAGTGGGTGGCCGTGCCCTCCAGGGGATCTTCCCGACCCAAAGATTGAACCCAAGTCTCTTGCATCTCCTCTATTGACAGGCAAATCCTTTACCACTGAGCCACCTGGGGAGCCCAGTAGTTGAGAGGAATGAATAAATGCACGGGGGTTTGCACTTTGAGACTTTGTTTTGTTTTTGAGACATTGAAGTAGAGATCTGAGATAGACAATGGAAGACACCTGGATGGGTGGTGGTGACTCAAGATGGAGAGAGGAGAGAAGGGCCTGAAAGTGGGGCTTAGAGAGCTCTAGCATGTGAAGGGAGGTCAAGGACAATGAGCCTGTAAAGGAAGAAGGGCCCTGGGAGTAGAAGAAAAGCAAGAGGGGTATATTCTGTAAGCCCAGGAAAGATATTGTTAAACAACAAAAATTCAGCTGAGTAAATCTGACCATCTAACCGGCTTTATTGGATGATTCACAAACCCAGCTCTCTCCTATCCAACAAAGAGAGTTGCCTCCAGCCATAGATAGCAAAGGATTTTAAAGTCAGAGAGAGAATGGAAATCTGACATTCTTAGCAAAGAATGTATTGTTTTATTAACAAAGAAGGCATTGTCTTAGACAAGGTAGCCCGTTAAGGGAAACAGAAGGGGCTATTGGGTGGAGTATCTAATTAGTGCTGACCTGGAAGTTCCAGGTTGGCCAGACAAAGGTCACATTCCTGGAGAAGGTTAAAACCATAGTCATGGCAGGTATTTAGTCTTGGTTTACTGCACTGGACCTAGCAGGAGTGATTCCATTTTGGCTTCATCTCTGTTTTAACAAATTCCAGTAAAGGCGAGTAACATACAGCTTCTTAGTGCTGTCGAGAAGTTCAGTAAAACAAGAACCAATGTTTTGTCCTTGGTTTCTATAACATCAAAGTCATTGCAGACTTTAGCAAGGGATATGGGATAGGGAGGCCTGGTGTGCTGCAGTCCATGGAGTTCGAGAAGAGTTGGACACAACTGGGCAAATGAACAACAACATTTCCTTGACAGATGGAGGCAAGAGGCAGATATGGGCCTAAGGAATAAGTGGGGATGAACAAAGTGAGTAATTTATAGATGACAGGAAGGATAGGTAAGACAGGATGAGGCAGTGTACTCAGGGGGAGACTGGTTTCCCTGATGGCTCAGATGGTAAAGAATCTGCCTGCAGTGTGAGAGACCCAGGTTCAATCCCTGGGTCAGAAAGATCCCCTGGAGAAGGGAGTGATGACCCCCTCCAGTATTCTTTCTTGGAGAATTCCATAGACAGAGGAGCCTAATGGCTACAGTCCATGGTGTCTTATGACTAAGCGACTGACATACACTTTGTTTAAATGAGAAATACTTGAGCAAATGTAAAAGCCAATAGGAAGCTTGCGGCAGGAAGAGAAGGCAGAATAGCAGAGAGAAGGACAAAGCAGGGATGTTCTGTATTTGGTTTGCCTCTAGTTATTAATACGATGCTCTTTTCCCTAGGGTGTCATTGGTTTGAAAGGAGAAAAGGTAAGTGATTTGTGGCATGTTGTTGTTGAAAAATCTCTAATTGTACGTATGAAAGGCACATCTCTTAAGATATGTCATTACAAATCAGATTTCATGATTAATTCAGAAATGATATTTATTCCTATTGAGTGTCTTCTACTTCTTGTCATAAATATGTCTTAAGGAATGCAAGCTTTGTATCATCCTTTAGGAAAATAAGGTCTGGGGAAGGAGAACTGATCTTATGCCCAAGGCTCCAGATTCTAGGTCAGGAAGTGCCACTCATTTTGGTGTCTTGGGAAATGGTGTATTATTCTTGTGTCTTCCCTCTATAGCCAATGGTCAGTTTTAGACAACATGAAAATGCTTTGAATTCTTCAAAACAGAATAACTAAAAAATCCTATAGCATTTCTGCAAGTATATATCCTGGAAGCACTTTTATCCTTGAAACAGTATGACCTTGAATAATCATTTAAAGATGTCTTGAAGATAAAATGCTGCTGATGTTTGATGAATTTCCTTTTCAAGGGCGCTCCTGCTGAAGGAGAAGGTGTAGGCCTTGATGGAAAAGGTGACCCTGGGTTGCCAGGAGCTCCTGGATTCCAGGTACACACTTCAGAGAAGATCTTTATCATTCTCCATCTCTCTCTCTCTCTGTCTCTTTCCACCTCTTTTTTTCTCTTCTTTCTCTCTCTCTCTTCCTCTCCCTATATTTTTCTCGCCCTCTTAAAAATATTTTTCACATTCATGTTTCTCCTATTTATATATTTCATTTTATTCTAAAACTTTCACCTCATTATAAGAAACTACATTGCTAAGTCACTTCAGTCATGTCCGACTCTGTGCAACCCCATAGACGGCAGCCCACCAGGCTCCCCCGTCTCTGGGATTCTCTAGGCAAGAACACTGGAGTGGGTTGCCATTTCCTTCTCCAATGCGTGAAAGTGAAAAGTGAAAGTGAAGTTGCTCAGTCATGTCCTTAAGCTCATATAAAAAAGATGTTTTTGTACATATGTATTTTAGCCTCTTCTCAAGTCTCAATCACCCAAGCTTTCTTCAATCTAAGGAGGAGTTTTCAAGGAATAGTTATGTTCCTTTTAGTATTTGTCAAAATCCAGGATAGGTTTGTATCCCACATTGAATGCAATTTAAAACTGTAATATTAAATAACAATCCTATTGTAAAGTATGCATGATAGTAATATTTTATTTAAATGCATCTTTCTCCTGCTGAATAGTTTGCTTTCTGATATCTATGCTTGTAGCCTGAGGGTGATCCAGAATAGATACAAAGAAACAGCTGTTCCCCTGAATATCCTTTACTTCCTGATTCAAAGGAGTCTTTTGATACTAACTTTCAGATTAATTAATCATAAATATCTTAATTCATAAATATATGTGGAAATTCCTGAGTAGAGGTTGGTATTTGCCTGAGCAAGTCAAAGAGTTTGAGTTAAGGTTGTTGAACGTCCATCCAGTGAGCCATGCCAGCTGGTGATGGATGGGCTGCCAAACTGAACAGTGATGCGATTAGAAGCCATCAGAGAATTTTACTTGTTTACTTATTTTCGGCTGTGCTAGGTCTCTGTTGCTGCTCTCGAGCTTTCTCTAGCTGCGGTGTGCAGGCTTCTCATTGCAGTGACTTCTCTGGATGTGCCACACGGGCTCAAGGCGTGCGAGCCTCAGCAGTTACGGCACACGGGCTGAGCAGTTGCGGCTCAAGAGCTTATTTGCCCTGTGGCGTGTGGGATCTTCTCAGATCAGGGATCAAACTGGTGTCTCCTGCACTGCAAGGCGGATTCTTAACCACTGGACCACCAGGGAAGCCCAGTCATAGGCTTTTGAGAAAAGACACAAAAGTCGATAGCTCTTGGTTTGTTTCTTGTTTGCTTGTTTGTTTGCTTAGGAAGCAATAAGGGGTCAGATGCTGAGGGCAGGGAGTCTAGAAAGAGGAGACAGTAGCAACCTGGGACACGATGTATCCCTTAAATGTGTGTTGAGCATTGGCAGTGTACTACAATATGCTACCGCTAAAGGTACAAGAGTGGGACCTTCAGTTCTACAAGAAATCCCTCTTACCATCCACCTGCCAGTTAGGTACCAGGAGCTATTTAGGCTCTGGGATACCATAGTACACAAATCCCCAAAACCAGTTTAACCAAAATTCTTGCCCTCATGGCACATGCCTTTTAGAAGGAGAAAATATTTCAAAATGTAAATTACTTCCTGTGTGTTGTGTTCAGTTCAGTTCAATTGCTCAGTCGTGTCCGACTCCTTGTGACCCCATGAACCACAGCACGCCAGGCCTCCCTGTCCATCACCAACTCCTGGAGTCCACCCAAACCCATGTCCATTGAGTCGGTGATGCCATCCAAACATCTCATCCTCTGTCGTCCCCTTCTCCTCCCGCCCTCAGTCTTTCCCAGCATCAGGGTCTTTTCAAACGAGTCAGCTCTTCGCATCAGGTGGCCAAAGTATTGGAGTTTCAGCTTCATCATCAGTCCCACCAATGAACACCCAGGACTGATCTCCTCTGGGATGGACTGGTTGGATCTCCTTGCAGTCCAAGGGACTCTCAAGAGTCTTCTCCAACACCGCAGTTCAAAAGCATCAATTCTTCAGTGCTCAGCTTTCTTTACAGTCCAACTCTCACATCCATGTGTGTTGTGTTAGATAGTAATAAATGCTGAGGAGAAAAATTAATGTTGGGTTGAGGATAGGAAGTGTCTAGGTTAGAAGGAGTGCTGTGGCTTTAGATTGGATATGCAGGAAGGCCCATGGAAAGGATAATGTTTAAGTAAAGACAAGAAAAGGGAGCAGAAGTGAGTCATAGAGACAGACATCGGGGGAAAGAGGATTCCAGGCAGAGGAAATGCAGGTGGAAGGATCCAGAGGTAGGAGCATGCTTAGTGAAAGACAGAGAAAGGGGCAGGGAGAGGAAGATTTTCTAAAAATCTTAAAAGTCTTCTAAAGGAAAGCAAATGCTTTGGTCATTTTTCTGGAAATAGTACCACCAGGATGGTGGTACCCCTATGTAGTACCAGCAAGATAGTCCTGGTAGTTATACATGGCACATGGCCTTTACTGAAATTAACTGCAGGCGTAAATGGGAAACATTATGCTCTGATTTTACTAAAAATAATTTAAGGCATTTAACTAATGGACATTGTTCTTCAGTAAGAAGTAAATTTGAACTTACTCTAATTCTTCTCTTCATTTAAAGGGTTTGCCAGGCCTTCCAGGTTTTCCTGGACCTGCGGGTCCACTTGGCCCTCCAGGATTCCTTGTGAGTATGAAGCCACCATTGCAATAGACATTGTAACTAATAAAAGAATCATAGCTTAAAGATTTTTAAGCAGAGTTGTAGACTTGGTGCACTACCTGCTGTAATTTTAACTGATGGATTTTTCTAGGGCTTTCCAGGACCCATGGGACCTCCAGGACCTAAGGTAGATTGCAATCTATATGTTGTAACAGCCAGAACATCCTAACCAATCTAAAAGCCAACTCAGTCTGATTGCACATGCGGGTCTTTGCCGGGGCTTCTCTTTGGGGCTCACAAGAATCCTCAGCAGGGACGTGAACAGTTCTCCACCGCTTTCTTCTCTTTTCCCTGCACTTCAGTAACTTGATCTCTGATACAAAGAGTCTTAATTCAATTATAAGGAGCTCCTTGTCGGGAAAAGAGCAAGGATTCCTAGTCCATACGTTTCCGTTTCTCATAGTCCTGCCGATCTCCCAGTACTTTATCTTATACATTTTTGTACTGGGCTGCTTCCCAAAACCAACCTGTCTTCATACTAGAAAATAAAAGATGACTGTTCATGTGCTCATTAAACAGGGTCCTGCATGTCTTTCTGTTACAAAAGCCAACTGTTAGGATTGGGGAGAAAAAAAAAAAAAACCTTTTTCTTCTATCTTCTTAGGTTCAGTGACTGGGTTAACAGGAGAAAAAAGGTTGATTTCATATGCATATGGAGACCTCACAGAAATGAAATGAAAACCCCAAAGAAGCAATCAGACCCAGAGGCTTGTATACCGTTTTAACAAAGGGTGATACATTTGTGGTGAAGTATCAAGACATAGGAAGTGGGTTGTGAGCTTCTAGGGGCAAATTGTGGGAAGGTAAATATATGGGGGAAACTAGCGGAAGATAAGGGTTATTTCAGTGAAGTTTGTTTATGCAGGTTTAAGCTGGTGTTGTCTCCCGTGATGAGTTGTCTTCTCTTCTGTGCACAGGAGAGGGGAGGGTGGCACATGCACACGGGGAAATCTGTGCCCAGCCTTGAGGCCTAGGGACAGACGAGGGAACTTTTTCTGCATTCCCTATTTCTCAAATGCCTTCAGCTCAAAAAGAGTTCTTCTGCCAAAGTGGTGTGTTTTGGAGCTGGATAGTCTGATCTCCTTCATTAGTTAAAGTTAAAAAAATGTTGAGAGAGGGCTGAGCCTCACCAGGAAATTAGTAGTGAACACAGTATCTCTTACTATCAGGTAAGCCTTTGTGTGTCGGATACTTTCCAAGGTGCTTTCACATGTACTGTTTCATTGATGTGCATGTATATATACACACACAGACACACACATACATTCTCTGTGAGATGAACAGGTTCAGGTTAAGTGAATCATCAAACAGTAATTGGCAGAACTAAAGTTTAAAATCTTTTGATTCGTCATCCTGAGCTTTTCTCTACTGCTTGTGGCCTAATGGGATGAAAATCTGCAAACTCAGAAGCAAAGAAACAAAGAGACATTGGTTGAAACGATAGATTTACTGACGAGAGATGATTCACATTAGACTTAGCTCATGTTCTAACTTACTAGTGAAGTCAGGTTAGCTTTAATTCTGTTTTTAGTTCTCTGTTAAGTTTTGAATTTCAGAATCCTGAAGTTCAGCTACACATCCCTCTTATTTTTAAGACTAGAAAACAGGGCACCAGGAAGTTATGTATCCAGACAGCAGATTCAAAACTAGCTGGTACCTGGCTAAGCCAAAAAAAAGGTCCTCTGAGCCGGCTTCCTCCTCCACCCCACACCCTTTCATGCCATCACTTGCATTTTTAAGTAACTCCCTTCAACTTTCTGCACTTTAAGATCTCTCCTTTTAAAAGAAACATGTTGCCACTCTACTCTAAGCAATAAAGTAACTTTTACAGTCCTAACATTATGATTAAAATGTAAGTGTTCAGTTACAAACATTGGAACTTTAATGGGCTTAGACTGTATATTTGTATTCATTAAAAAGATAATTTGGTTTTGTCTTTTCTTACAGGGTCACATGGGTGATAACGTGCTAGGACAGAAAGGAGAGCAGGTAATTTATATACTATGGTTTATTTGTGGGCAAAATATTTTAGGTTCCTTAGTAAACAACACATTTTATAATGCCATCTGCGGCAACATGGATGGACCTAGAGATTGTCATACTGAGCGAAGTAAGTCAGACAGAGAAGGAGAAATATCTGATGATACCCTTATATGCAGAATTGAAAAAGAAATGATACAAATGAACTTGTATACAAAACAGAAACAGACTCACAGGCTTAGAGAAAAGCCTATGGTTGCCAGGGAGAAGGATGGGGGAAAGGGATGGTTAGGGGTTTTGGGATGGACATGTATGCACTTCTGTATTTAAAATGGATTATCAACAAGGACCTACTGTATAGCACAAATAATTCTGCTCAGTGTTATGTGGCAGCCTGGATGGGAGGGGAGTTTGGGGAAAAAAAATTGATACATGTATATATATGGCGGAGTTCCTTTGCTGTCCACTTGAAATTATCACAACATTCTTAATCAGCTATACTCCAATAAGGTAAAAACAGAACAAAAAAAGTCTTAAAAACCCAGATAACCACAATGGTGTGATCACTCACCTAGAGTCAGACATCCTGGAATGTGAAGTCAAGTGGGCCTTAGGAAGCATCACTAGAGAGGTGATGGAATTCCAGCTGAGCTATTTCAAATCCTAAAAGATGATGCTCTTAAAGTACTGCACTAAGTATGCCAGCAAGTTTGGAAACTCAGTTTTCATTCCAGTCCCAAAGAAGGGCAATGCCAAAGAATGTTCAAACTACTGCACAATTGCACTCATTTCACATGCTAGCAAAGTAATGCTCAAAATCCTTTAAGCTAGGCATCAACAGTATGTGAACTGAGAACTTTCAGATGTACAAGCTGGATTTAGAAAAGGCAGACGAGCCAGAGATCAAATTGCCAACATCAACTAGATCATAGAAAAAGCAATAGAATTCCAGAAAAACATCTACTTCTGCTTCACTGACTACACTAAAGCCTTTGACGGTGATCCATCACAAACTGTGGAAAATTCTTAAAGAGATGGGAATACTAGATCACCTTACCTGCCTCCTGAGAAATCTGTATGTAGGTCAAGAAGCAACAGTTAGAACCAGACATGGAACAACAGACTGGTTCCAAATAGGGAAAGGAGTATGTCAAGGCTGTATATTGTCACCTTGCTTATTTAACTTATATGTAAAGTATCATCATGAGAAATGACGGGCTGGATGATGCACAAGCTGGAATTAAGATCGCCGGGAGAAATATCAATAACTTCAGGTATGCAGATGACACCACCTTTATGGCAGAAAGCAAAGAGGAACTAAAGAGCCTCTTGATGAAGGTGAAAGAGAAGAGTGAAAAAGCTGGCTTAAAACTCAACATTCAAAAAACGAAGATTGAGGCATCCAGTCCCATGCAAATAGATGGGGAAACAATGGAAAGAGTGACAGACTTTCTTTTCTTGAGCTAAAAAATCACTGTGGATGGTGACGGCATCCATGAAATTAAAAGACACTTGCTCCTCGGAAAAAGCTATGACAAATCTAAACACCATATTAAAAATCAGAGACATTATCTTGCCAACAAAGCTCCATATAGGCAAAGCTATGGTTTTTCCAGTAGTCATGTACGCGTGTGAAAGTTGAACCATAAAGGCTGAGCGCCAAAGAACTGATGCTTTCGAACTGTGGTGTTAGAGAGGACTCGAGAGCCCCTTGGACTGCAAGGAGATCAAACCAGTCCATCCTAAAGGAAATCAGCTCTGAATATTCATTGGAAGGACTGTTACTGAAACTGAAGCTCCAGGACTTTGGCTGCCTGATGCGAAGAGCCAGATTCTGGGAAAGATTGAAGGTAGGAGGAGAAGGGTACGACAGAGGACGAGATAGTTGGATAGCATCTAACTATCTAACTCAATGGACATGAGTTTAAGCAAACTCCAGGAGATGCTGAAGGACAGGGAAGGCTGGAGTGCTGCAGTCTATGGGGTCACAGAGCCAGACACAACTGAGCAACTGACCAACAACAACAAAAGACTTGCTAATACACATTTTATTTACTAAGTCACATTGAAACCAAAGCATTTGCTGTGTCTCAAGTTTTGTTTGCTTTATTTTTTAGGTAAGAACTAAAGAGGAAATGTAGATCTCTTAAGCTTAAGTTTTTTTGTAATTCCTGAGTGTGTTTGTCTTTAGGGTGTGAAAGGATTGACAGGACCACCTGGACCACCAGGAACAGTTATTGTGACTCTAACCGGCCCTGATAACAGAACGGTAACTCTTCTGTGTTATTATTAGGCTCCTGCCTTCCCCTCTGTGCCATGAGGCCCTTGTAATCCCTTACCTCTTTTATAAGCTCTGTCACCTAAGTCCATTTCCCAGGTGGCCCAGTGGTAAAAAAAATCTACCTGCCAACTCAGTAGACAAAGGTTCAATCCCTGGGTTGGGAAGATCCCCTGGAGAAGGAAATGGCAACCCATTCCAGTATTCTTGCCTGGAGAATCCCACGGACAGAAGAGCCTGGCAGGCTACAGTCCATGGGGTTGCAAAGAGTCGGACACAACTTAGTGACTAAAAACAGTAACAGCACCTAACTCCGGTCCAGCCAGCCTGGGTCTCTGGATTTTATTCTTTTCCTGTCTTTTACTCAAGAACTGGAAAACATGAGGAAGAGAAGACCCAAGGCAAGCCACTTTCAAGACTATTGAAGGAGGAGCCTCAATCTAATTTTGCTTACCCTTTATCCTCATCCCTCTCACTGTTCCTAACACAGGCTGGGTTTTCAGTGTGTATTTTTGGATAGGTGGTAACAAAATGGGTATATGTCTCTGATCCAACTGGATGGTTGTTTTGGTATCTAGTCACTCAGTCATGTCTGACTCGTGACCCCATGGACTGTAGCCCTCCAGGCTCCTCTGTCCATGGTATTCTCCAGGCAAGAATACTGGAGTGGGTTGCCATATCCTTCTCCAGGGGATCTTCCCGACCCAGGGATTGAACCTGTATTTCCTGCTTGGCAGGTGGATTCTTTACCACTGAGCCACCAGGGAAGGATGGTAATGGCCTAAAAATAAGGGTGGAGTGTTATCATAATCAAATAGGACATTTTTACCCTGCCATTATAACCCCAAGACACTGTGGCCCCCATTCCTCTCCAAGGACACCATGACTCTTATTCTGAAATTATCAGGTGCTTTTTGCTCTCACATTGGGGTAGCTGGAAGGACCAGGGAACAAAATTGAATCAGATGCTCAGAAGTGCATCACAGCATAATACCCCAATCCTAGACACTAGGTTGATCCTGAAATGTCTGGGACAGGTAATAGGGAGTGAGGGGGAAGCTAATAATTTTCCTGTGGATTAACTAAGAAATTGGAGAAGGAAATGGCAACCCACTCCAGTATTCTTGCCTGGAAAACACCATGAACAGAGGAGCCTGGAGGGCTACAGTCCATGGGGTCAGAAAGAGCCGAACAAGACTGAGTAACTAAACAACAAACTAAGAAGTAAACATAAATCATCTCTCTTTTTTAAAATTATGATTGTTTTGATAATACCTTGATTGCAATATAATTTACATGCTGTAATTTTCACCATTTTAAAGAAGAAATTCATGGATTTTCATTATAATTTTTAACAGCATTATTGAGGTATAAGTCACATAACATATAATTCACCCATTTAATGTGCAATTCAGTGGCTTTTAATGTATTCACAGAGTTGTGCAACTTACCGTGGGCATTTTAGAACATTTTCATCACCCTGAAAGAAATACGTTAGCCATGACTTTTCAATATAATTAACTTTTAATGATAGACGTTATCAAACAAAACTGATAAGTTAAAACACGGTGAAGTTTTATATGACCAAAATAATAACTCTCATTGAATACTGGAAAAAATATTGCCTGAGGAAAATAACTGAACTTTTCAGAATTAATCAACAAAAGTAAATTTAATAAAATCTAACACTTTATTGGCTGAAAAACTGATTTAAAAAAATCTTATCTTGAGAACATTAAGAGCTGGGAGATTTGACCCAAAGGATGTTTTTGAAAATTATATTTTTACAAAATATTAATAAAATGTGATAAGGCCAAAACAAACCTGATTAATGACTCAAATCCTCATTATAGCATTTACTCAGAAAATCATTGATCTCAGTGAAAATAATTTCAATATATTAAAAATGAGAGTAAAATATATTAGAAATGATCTGATTATACTTATAGAAAACTGATTCAGAAGTTAAATTAGTTTAATATAGTTTGATCTAAATTAATTTCTTTTTTAAAAAAGAGACTGTACAAAGGATATATTGTACAGCACAGGGAATATAACCAGTGGTTTATAATAACTATAAATGGAGTATAATATACAAAAATCTTAAATCACTACATTGTACACCTGAAACTAATATAATATTTATAAATCTACTAGACCTCAATTCAAAAAATAAAATGCAGAACACAAAATGTTTGTGTATTGTTTCAGGGGGTTAACAGGTATAAAATTCAAAATGTGAGAAATGGTGATATGTTAAATAGGAGGTATATATGTAACTTGAAAATCCAGTTCATGGACAGCTAGAGGACTTTTCCAAATGTAGTCAATAATATCTTGTTTGCTCTCTTTCTGATGACTTCAACTTGTTTTTGTGACAGGACCTCAAGGGAGAGAAGGGAGACCGGGGAGCCATGGGACAGTCCGGAGCCCCTGGACCCTCCGTAGGTCACTTAGAATCATATTGTTCCCTTCAAACTAATAGTAGAAACTTGGAGCATATTTTGATGTATGTAATATTTTGTACATACATATTTTGATGTATGTAATATTTTAATATTAGCTAAAGCATGATAGCATTTTACTGCAGCGGTCGTAAATACTAGAATTATTTTATGGCCGCTTCTAGCTGAAATCCCTGCACTGTTTTACATGCACCCTCTGTCACCCATCTTGTGATTTATCTTCAGCATCTGATTTTATAGCATCTGTTTTTAATTTGATATTCATAAATAAGATGTCTCACTTAGATAACCTATCATTTCAAAAATTTTAATGGAAGGCAAAAGTTAATAAAAATCGATATAAGTCAAAGATCAGTAATTTACAAAACTTGACCTAACTCTCATTGATTCAGGGGCCACCTGGAGAATCTTATGGATCAGAAAAAGGTGCTCCTGGAGAACCAGGCCCGCAGGTGAGTTTGGAAATCATTGTCATGTGCAGCCTAAATTAATGGAACCCAGGTCTTCTACATTGCAGGTGGGTTCATCTGGGCCACCAGGGAAGCCCCAAATTAGTCAGTACTCAGGACTTTATAGGTGGCAAGTATAAGACGCTTAGGGCTCCCAGGCGGCGCTAGCGGCAAAGAACCTGCCTGCCAACACAGGAGACATGAGACGAGAGTTCCATCCCTAGGTCAGGAAGATCCCCTGGAGGAGGGCATGGCAACCCACTCCAGCATTCTTGCCTGGAGAATCCCCATGGACAGAGGAGCCTGGCAGGCTGCAGTCCATGGAGTCACAAGGAGTCACACAGGACTGAAATGATTAGCCCATAGTACCCAGCATGCAGCACTCTCATTGTTTAAAAACTAAAAATCATACACTGGGAAAAGGATATTTTTTCTAAGAAAAATATTCAACTAATGTTGTTTTTAATTTTATAATGGAAGGTAAGTACCATAATAGTTAATACCATAATAGTTAAACAGCTCTGTCTCTTTAAACACTGTAAAATTCCTTTTATATGTATATTTAAATATAGGCATGTCTGCAGTTCAAAGAGTTGCCAACATTGCAAATAAATACATTGACTGTGAACGCCTCTCTCTTTCTGAATTTTCCTGCTTACTTCTCTGCTCAGTGCTTCCCTGATTTTCTTTCTAAGCTTGGATGGCTAACTTTAGTTTAGCCAGGGCATGGAAACAACATGTGTCCATTGACAGATGAATGGATAAAGAAGATGTGGTACATATATACAATGGAATACTGTATGTGTGCAAAGTTGCTTCAGTCATATCTAACTCTTGCCTGGAGAATCCCATGACCCTCCCTAACTTCCCAGTCTGACTGGCTTCTGCCTTTCCTGGCAGAAGAAGGTCATCGTCAGTTCTGCAATTAATAGCTTTTCGTTCTAATAACTGAGGGAAACCTCAGTTAGGCTTTCTTGCCTAAGATCAAGAGATCGTATCATTTAAGTTTTTCGTGTTTATTAAAGTATCCGTAAGTTACATGTTTTTCTTTTGTTTTTGTTTTAGGGAAAGCCTGGAAAAGATGGTGCCCCCGGTTTCCCTGGCACTGAGGTAAAGTCATGAAGTCATGACTTGGTCCATTGATGTAATGAAAGTCAGTCGTATTAGACCAAGAAGGGTTTTTGAGAGTCACTCATGGTGGGCCACAGTCCATGGGGCTGCAGATACGGAAACAACTGAGCGGCTGAGTACGCTTTAGTGTCACACCCTCTCTGTGGAGAGAGGTCATTTGAACACCCTTCCCCCCCGCAACCCCACCAAAAGGAGTTTAAAGCATTTTGCTTGCTACAGAAGAAATTGATTATCAGTGTGTCTTCTGATCTCTTCACTTTGCTCTTCTCTTAGGGAGCCAAAGGCGACAAGGGTTTCCCTGGGTTAAGGGGTGAAGATGGCATTAAGGTAATTCCCTTCCGGACATCTGCTTTCAGCTTTTATTATTGGTTGGGTTTTCTCACCGTTTTCCTCCCCACATCCTGAAACTCGGTGCAAGGAGCTGCAGTCAGAGTTCACTAAAATACCTCAGCGTATTTGTTAGGGAGAAAGGAGAGCTGTGGTGGCTTTATTTAAACACTTGAAGGGAAAGATGTTAAACCTGTTCTGTGTAGTGGAAGCTGGCTTAGGACCAGTGAGATTTCAGCTTCCCATGAGGAAGGAGTTGGAAGGGACCTGTGATTGGAGGAAGTATCGGCTCATCGAAGGTCAAGCATGGTCTGAACCCTGTCAGTCTCAACCTGGGTCACGATGAACTGAATGGTAGTCATTGGTGAACTGTGGACTATGTTTCACATCAATTTATTTCTGACAACATGTTACAGATTTCAAATAATTTTCCTATATAGGTATATTTATCCAGAGTCAAGATTTTTATCCTATGATATTATGGCTTTCTGTAGAATTCTGGAATGCCCTCTTCAGTAACAAAGGTTGACAATAGCTGGGACACTGGGAATTGCCTACAACCCATGGCCTGGCTTCCCTGTGCCTCTAGTCCAGGTGCGAATAGGGAGAGCATGCAATGATGCAAGCATCCTTTGAAGGAAGTGATGTGGAGGAAACCTAGAGAACAAGAGCCACTTCTTCCAGACCTTGTAGATAGGATTTCTGCCTCAGATATGGCCCTCCAGGAAAATAATCAAAAGTCAATATCCCTTTCGTGCTAATTTGACTTGCACATTTCATAGAAATAACATCAGTTTTAGCATAGCTTGGTTTAACTATGCATTTTGATTTCTAAGTATACCTAACATGTAAATACTTTTGATTAGTGTGCTCATAATTTGTAACTGTCTTTCAACACAGGGGTGGAAAGGAAACTCTGGCCCTCCAGGATTTCGTGGTCCAGTAAGTGTAATGAGGGACAATATTAACGTTATGCTTGATCAAGTCTTTCCAAATATCAAGGAAATTTTGAATCAGTGTCCCTTATTAACTGCTATGATAGAGATTATAGTATTTACCTTTTTATCAATTTAGGGCCAAAAAAATAGCTATTGTCATTATTTGTCCATTCGATAATGGGCAAATATTTTTATCTGGTCCTACTTGGTCCCTAGAATGCACTGGCAATGCCCATCCTGGGCTGCAGAGAAGAAAAAGCCTTTGTCTAAACAGGCCAGGCCTAAGGTCATCCTGCACCTTTGAGTAGCATAGGAAGGCAGCAGTGAAGGACAGCTCAGGTCCTGGGGGTGTGGGAGAAGGACTTCACCTTCTGGGCCCTGTTATGACATCCCCGAACTACGAGGCAGCAGAAGCTCAACTTTGGGTTTAATTCAGGGCCTGCAAAACCCAATGACCCCAGCCCAAGCTTCCTTGGTGGCTCAGATGGTAAAGAATCCACCTGCAATGGAGGAGACCTGGATTTGATCCCCAGATCAGGAAGATCCCCTAAAGAAGGGAACGACAACCCATTCCAGTATTCTTGCCTGGAGAATTCCATGGACAGAGGAGCCTGGTGGTCTATCTTCCATATGTTGCAGAGTCAGACATGACTCAGCAACTAACACTTTCACTTTTAAGCTCCTTAGAGGCAGGTGATCCTCCTTCTCGAGTGGACATGGATTTGATGTCAGTCAGCTCCTGGCAACAGGGTGGCCACGCTGTATATAGTGACTCTGTAGCTTGAGGAGATGAGTGTGAATGGGACCCAGGCTCTGAATTCCGGTACCTTCCTTTGCTGCCTCAAATGATGGTGGTTCTCACATTTAGAGTGCAGAGCAGAACTCCCATTTAAGACCTGCAGGTGAGACAAAAAGGTCCCTGGTGGCAGAGGAGTCACTGGGGGAGTGTGTTTGTGTCCTCCTACAAATGTAGTTCCCAGACCCCCCAGGCCTAGTAAGTTAACTCAGTAACTGAAGGAGGATCCCAGAAATTAGCTTCTCTACCTTGCAAGCAAATGATTCAGATAACAATCCCAAGATTCTTTTAAGGGGTTGCTGGGAAGATGAAAGGCTATTTTGTGAAAGTACTTTGCCAATACTTGGCAAGTACATACATAGCTTGATGGATTTTATGATGGAGGAATTTATTGCACTGTTACTACTATTATTATTATGAATTCTTTTTTTTACTTTATGCATACAGTTTTAACTACAAAGTTCTTGTTATAGTTGTTTAAACAAGTCGGTAAGCTAATTGGCCCCATGCAACATATGAAAAAAGTTTTTTAAAACTTTTATATTTCCATCATTTTTTTTAATGCTCAATTCCACATAGTTTTGCAGCTTCTACTGACTTCAGAGAAAGTTCTGCTTTGGAAGAAGATGGTTAAGGAAATGAGCAGAAGGTCCATTGATCACTTCAGAAATACTAATAATCCTCAGTCCTTGGACTAAGGAAATGTTTGTCTGAAGATCAATGCTGTCCTGAAATTTAGAGAAACAATGAAGTATTTTTTTGATGTATACATCCCAACGTACTTTGAAATAAATTTAGTCCACAGGACAAGCATTTTTAAAAAATGAAATGGAATAGAATAAAAAATATCAGAGTTGATCATATGTTGTAAGAAGTTACTCTTTTGTAAAACTTTAATTTCTACATACATACTCATACATATATAGATATGTATATGTATATTTAAGAGTGTGTATATGATTTGGGCTCATCATAAAATGTATTTCTAAATGAAAGCCCATGAAATATGCACTGTCATGATACCAGGTTAACTTTTAATTTATCCATCCCATAAAATTGCCATGTTTTTCTAACACATAAGCCTGTGAACTCAGGAAAAGTATCATTTTAGTCAAAAAATAACAAATTGAAGTAATTGTATTTGGTGAGTTACCATAAATAGCTATCTTTTTTTTTTTCAATTTCATTTTCCTTTAAGACAGAATATTATGACACATACCAGGAAAAGGGAGATGAAGGGATTCCGGGCCTACCAGGGCCCAAAGGAGCTCGTGGCCCGCAGGGTGAGAATAATTTTCTTCCTAAAGCATTTGCTGATCATCCTGTGTCTTTCATTCATGGCAAAATGTGTTTCAAGGCATGTGTTTGTAGACCTAGAATTTGCAAGAGGAAAGGAGCGGTCTCCTAATGTTCATAGGTGGTGGTATTTTTTGATGTTTCCGAGTGACTGAACTGAATTTTCATATTTTCCTAAAAAAATTCCTTAAGTGGTATACAGTAGACAATAACTGCTTATCTTTATGCATAATTAAGTATCTTTAAACATAACATTCATATCTGATAGGAAGACATTAACATAGCCAGAGGGCAGGGAGAGGGAGTGTCCAAAACCAGCAGTCCCGGAGGGATTACAGAAGAGAAGATGCAGCCCCGAACAGCTCTCATTTGAGCAAATCTACACAAATAGGGACAAGAAGGAACTGAAGCCCTTGGTTCCTGATTTCCAGGACCATGAATTAAAGTCACATTGACTTATATTCTGTCCCTTTTGATGGGTTGAGATGATCTTGGCTAATAAGCTCTTATACCTCACTGCACACTGAAACTCCCCAAGAACTGCTGAATAAGAACCATGTCCCCATTTCTTCCCCATGATTCTGATGTAATTGCCTGGAGGAGGGCCCTGGATACTGGCAGGTCACAGAAGCTCCTTAGATTAATTCTAATGTGTAGCAGGCTTGAGAACCACTGAGGAAAATGATTGATATAAATAAGATTTCAAAGGAGAATTTTATTTAAATGTGTAAAAATTCTCATTGTTTTAAACAAATGGACAGATAATTATTAGACACAGGTTTTAAAACATCTGATATGCTCACTACAAGTTACTAATATACATCAAAGAGTTAGAACCCTACTCGGTGTTGTAGCTATAAGTGGTCTGAGATGGATCCAGGCCAAACTTTGAGGTTTTTGACAATTTCAGCTATTTGACCTTCTGGCCTCTGGATCATCCCAGCAAAGTGCTAAACACAGAACAGCTCTTAGGAAATGTCTGTTGAGTTATCCGAAGACGATAAAGCACTATAGTTTACTTAAAAAAAAAAGTATAGTTGATTTGCAATATTATATTGGTTTAAGGTGTACAACATAGTGATTCAATGCTTTTGTAGGTTATACTCCATGTAAAGTTATTAAAAACTAAGGGCTGTGTTTCCCTGTGCTATACAATATGTCCTTATTGTTTATTTATTTTATACATAGTAGTTCATGTCCCTTAATCCCCTACTTCGCCCCCTCCCTGTTTTTGAGTGTTAGACATCTAAGATGAACTTAGTTTCTTCTTAGCAGTTTGTCTAAATGACTGAACTTTTCTCATACTTACTTATGTGAGAGTAGAGGCAAAGTATGAAAAATGTATTGGTAATTATCATTATATTGCCATCTAAGATTTCAATAACGGAAGGAGGGGATATTTCTATCTTTGTAAACAATTACTGTTATGTGTCCTCAGGTCCCAGTGGTCCCCCTGGAGCCCCTGGAAGTCCTGGTATGTACATGTTTCTCAGATACCAATACAAATACTATTAAAAGGAAAACATGCTGCTTTCTAATGAGTTTGCATTATTTTCATAAGAGTGATGTTTCATTAATTGGTATACAAGTGTTTCCAACTTCTTCATCATTAACTTTGGGACCTTCAGGGGAAAAGGGGAGGAAAACTGACACAAAGTGATACAGAATTGCTCTTTTTTACTTCTCAGTAGTTTTACCTACTGCTGAGCTGCCCAGGTGGCACTAGTGGTAAAGAACCCGCCTGCCAACACTGGAGACGTAAGAGACGCAGGTTCAATTCCTGGGTGGGGAAGATCCCCTGGAGGAGGGCATGGCAACCCACTCCAGTATTCTTCCCTGCAGAATTCCATGGACAGAGGAGCCTGGCGGGCTACAGTCCACACGACTGCAGAGTCAGACACAACTGAAGAGACTTAGTAAACGCATGCATTTTTAACTGTCAGGCAGTAACTTTGGTGTGGGAGTAGGAGGCTCAGAAAAAGGCACAGAGAAAGAAAAACATTAATTTTGTGGCAATTAGGTTGGTTAAGGTGATAGTTTTCATAATGTATCACAAGTTGCCTAAGGATACATAGATTACAGTTTTTATATTTTAACATATATTGTTTGTGGTACATACACAATTCTGTAAAGTGTAAAAATATTCATGAATCATTAGAGTAGTTGCCTCTTGAAAGAGGAAGAAGAATAGGGTCAAGGATGGTTAGTTAAGGATTAACCACAGTGGCCTCAGTTTTAACTGTCATTCTGTAATGGGCCATCTTGTAAAAAGGAAACAAGAACAAAATAGCAAAGATTTGATAAAGCCTTGCATTGATTATATTTCATTTTTTCTCTATACTATGCTGTATATTTTAAAAATAATTTTGAAAATGAATTAAGATTAAAGAGAGTGAAGGACTATATGTACATTATGATTTTATTGTAAAAGAAAAGAAAAAATGTATACATATTATGTGTACTTGGATATACATGGAAAAATATATAACAAACTCTTAACAGCAGGTATTTCTTGAAGGTGAAATGATGCAAATGCAGATTTTAGAGGTCCGACCAAATACTAAGAAAGAGCTCCTTCCAGTAGCCTTCCCAGGTGTCTCAGTGGTAAAGAATCTGCCTGGAGTGCAGGAGACACAGGAGACGTGGGTTTGATCCCTGGGTCAGGAAGATCCCCTGGAACAGGAAGTGGCAGCCCACTCTACTATTCTTACCTGGAGAATTCCATAGATAAGCAAGGCTGGTGGGCTACTGTCCATAGGATGGCAAAGAGTCAGACACAACTGAAGCTACTTAGCACACAGTGCACAAGACAATTGGCAGAAATAAACTTCAATTGGGCTTCCTTGGTAGCTCAGTAGTAAAGAATCCTCCTGCCAATGCAGTAGATGTGGGTTCTATCCCTGGATCAGGAAGATCCCCTGGAGAAGGAAATGGTAACCCACTCCATTATTCTTGCCTGGGAAATCCCATGGACAGAGAGCCTGGTGTGCTATAGCCCATGGGGTTGCAAAAGAGTTGGACATGACTTAGCAACTAAACAACAACAACAAAAGTTCAATTACAGTTTTCTCTCTTTCTTATTTGAGACACTGAAAGATAGCCATCTTCTAGTCTCTAAAAAAAAAAAAAATTGCAAAATATTTAGCATGTATTGAGTAATTTCTCCTGAAATCCTTTTGAATCAAGAGACTGCAGTGAATCCCAACTTCTGTTTCATTCCCTTGTAATAAAGCACATAAGTTACCTTGTGGGAATGGAGTGGTCTGAGCTCTGCTGTGTTGTGGTGGTTGAACCAGGTCCCAGGTGAGGGAGAGAAGAAAATTCACTTTGTTTCATATGCTCTATATTCTTTTCGATTGTACAACGTTTATAAGACTATCTCCCTTTTGCAATTGAAATGCATATGTTAAGCAGGGGGAACTTTTTAAATACAATACATGATTATTTTTTCCAAGGGTCATCAAGGCCTGGCCTCCAAGGAGCCCCTGGAGTACCCGGTGTGAAAGGAAGTAAAGGGGAGCAAGGGCCCCCAGGAAAGACTGCAGCAGGGCCTCCGGGGTCCCCCGGCTGTCCTGGTTCTCCAGGTCCTATGGGGTTCCCGGGACCTCCAGGCCCACCAGGTAAAGATGCTTCATGGCGCCCTTCTGTGTGCGATGCCCAATGACAGAGGTGTGCCCATCGGGGCAATAAGCCTTACATACAGCTTGGCCATCTGTGTGGACCTTAGGTGTTATCTTTGCACTGGTGTTTTATTTTATTAGCTGCCTGTGAAAGCGTGACTGCTTGGCAAGATCAGCCCAGCAGTAGCCTGAAGACAGAGAGGGAGGCAGGGACAGAGGAGTGAGCAGAGAAGGAGTGACTGTTATCATGTTGGCCCAAGCCAAGTGTAACGTCTTGTTCAGTTCCTGGAGACTATCTTCCAAGAAGCTGTATAACTTAGTCTCAGGATAAACTTTTCCTGGGGACCGAGAGGCAAAAGTTTCTCCAGGGATAGGACTAACACCCTACCACCACCACACACTCACACACTTCCAGACTCTGTTTCCATGGCTTCCAGGCCATCCCATGCCTTAGCATCAGCAGGAAAGCCCCAGAGCAGGAAACTATAGGTGAGCAACGTGAACCGAGGCAAGATGCTGCCAAGTAGAGTGGGTCAGAAACCACAGAGCTGCCGCCCAGAGGATGTGAAATGGTTCCTGGAGGTTCTGATGAAGTTGTCCTTTTCTCCCCATCCTATGACAGAGCCACTTCACAAAATGTGTTGGCTGATAGGAGTCTAGAACCTCAAGAACATACAGATCACTCCATGTATTTTAAAATGCCTTTCCTGGCAGGTACCTAGGAGGTCTTGTTTTATACTCAGCCCTCCTACTAGCCTTAAGAATCTTCCAGAGATCTTTTTAAGAAAGGAGGAATCATTATTTATAGACAATATTATTAAAACATAAAAATTAAGAAAATAATCTGGAAAACTTAATAAAGAAATTCAGTTAAGTACCTAGTTATATGAACAATATTAAAAAATAAATAAAAGGAGTTCCCCTGGTGGTCTAGTGGTTAGGACTTGACACTTTTACTGCCGTGGCCCAGATTCAATCCCTGGTCAGGAGAACTAAGATCTGATAAGCTGAACCATCTAAATAAATAATAAATAAAAGCTTTCCTCTAGGCTAACAACCATCTAAGAAATTATCCTACTAATAGACATAATGTCTAAGAACAAATCTGTTAAGGAGTGAATCTATGTGGAAAACAAAGCAAAACTAAACTAAAACGCTTCCCTATGTGTCAGGGCTCTTAGCCCTCTGGGTTTTTTTTCCAAATGTAGGTTTTGTGTCCTCATTTTATTTCTGACAAGCCTGATGTGCATAACTCTTGAAGCTTAGGAATGTTCGAGTCAGAATCTGGAACCCGGGGCACCTGCAATAGAACTGCATCCTTATTTAAAAAAAAAAAAAATTCGTGTGTGTGATGTGAAAGGAAGGCTGGTCAGTCTTTTCAGTTGCAGATAACCTTCACAAGACTCAACTTGCAAAACAGAGATGGGGAAATGCATATAAAATAAAGACATTCCTAAAACACTTGCTAATTGAAAAAAATACTTAAATAAAAAATTAGCTTTGGTGTTGTCTCTTTGCAGGTGGTATTGTTTTTCGCGAAGGTCCACCTGGATTCGGTGGACTTCCAGGCCATATAGGGTCGCCAGGTATCCCAGGAGTCGGTGGCCCCAAAGGTTAGTTCAGTTGGTGATGTTCGATCAGAATGAGTCATTCTCATCATCTTTATCATCACTTATTTTATACTTCCCAGAGACAGTGATCCCAAATAGCAGACAGTCACAGATGGCTTCTTTTCCAAAAGGATTACCTAACAGTATTTATTTCCCTGGAAATCAATCATTTATTTAGCACCTGTGCAATAAATCATTGGCTGTTCCTAGCATGTGAGTTTTATCCTGCACTCAAGGAGAGAAAAACTGAGATAGTAAATGTTTGTTACTGGGCTCTTCGGATTTCCTTTCTATAATGCAAAAAAAAAAAAGCTCAGATACAATAAGCAGATATAATAGATGAATTATTTTTTATGAATATACATGTCCTAGATATGTATGAATGCATACATAATTTTCACTACATTAAAAAAATTTAGACCTAATAAATGATCATGTGGTTGGAAATTTTCAGTCCTTTCTGAGGACTCGGGTTTGTGAGTGGGATTTTGAGTGACGCCAAGTGTGTTCTCATTGCAGGGGAGCCAGGCCTCTTGTGTACACAGTGTCCTTGTATCCCAGGGTCTCCAGGCCCCCCTGGATTTCCAGGCTTAGAAGGCGAAAAAGGATTCCAAGGTAGGACAGTTTATACCCAAGTGTTTTTGCAAGTACCAGAAGGTTCCGCTCACTGGACAGAAAAAAAAAAAGACATCAGATTGCTCAATGTCAGGATGTGGTCTACGTGAATTTTGAGGGAAACCTTCAAAACACACTCTGTTAACATAAAGAAAGCCAAAAACCCCATAAAACATGGCACTTCCCTCTATTGCATTTTAGTTGCTCACTACCTGAGACAAGCCTGAGTGGAAAGGATGGGGCAAAGAACAGGGGAAGTATTTTTCTGCAGCTTCTATTTGGTACCCAAGTCTCTGGGGGAAAATGGTGAAAAACCAAAAGGAAAGGAGGCGAGAAGGAACAAAAGGAAAGCTATCATAGTTTTCCTACATCCCCAGAGTCATCTCTGACCCAAGGCTTGAGATGCAGGTGGGCAGCTCATTGCTGCTGCCCAACTAGTTGCATTGCTATATTTTCCTTGGTTTCCTTATGTTTGAGGAACTACAGCTATAGCTTAAAGAAGATGCATAAATGGTAAAACTGTTTTAATTACTATAAAAGAATTCTCCTGACTCAAATCTTGCATGAAATAAAATATGAATAAACATTTGTTAATAAACTGACCTTAGATCCATCCAAAAGACCCTCTAAAGGGATCCTCTTTACCAAAATATTTAAATACCCAGAGGAACTACACAGTTGTAGAGCAAAACGCAATTTAGCAACAGATATCCAGAGCCTCAGAAAGGTTTTTACCTCTTTGGACCTGGAGGTACACTTTTAGGAATTTATTGTAAAGGGAATTATTGGTTAAGTTTGCAGAACCAAATATGGGGTATTTATCATAGGACTGCTTACAACAGCTAAAATTGAGTAAAACAATTCAAATGTCTGAAAATAGAGACTTCCCTCATGGTCCAGTGGTTATGACTTTGACTTCCAATTTAGGGGGTGAGTTCGATCCCTGGTCCAGGAGATAAGATCCCACATGTATCTCAGGCAAAGAAGCCAAACATAAAACAGAAACAATATTGTAACAAATTCAATAAAGACTTTAAAAATGGTCCATGTCAAAAAAAATCTTAAAATAAATGTCTAAAAATAGCTGTTTGCTGAATAAATGATCTGGCAACCCACTCCAGTATTCTTGCCTGGAGAATCCCATGGACAGAGGAGCCTGGTGGGCTGCAGTCCATGGGGTCGCAAAGAGTTGGACACAACTGAGCAACTAAACACACACACACACACGTGCACACGCACACCCACACAATAAGCTACAGCCATTTAAAGTGAAGCTATAAATCCATATTTATTGACATATGCATAGTATGACACCAAAAAAGTATATTATGAACTCCTATGCACTTATGGATATAAAATTTATGAGTAACACACATGAAAATTTTAGTGAATATTATCTTCTGGTGGTAGATTTATGCATGATTCTTATTCTCTTCTTTCAGTATAATTTTTTTACCATGAACATCCATTACTTTTATCATTAGAAAAAAATTAATGTATTCCTTAAAATTATAAAGACAAGAATTTTAGGAAGCTAAAATTTGAGTACTTATTTTGAACATTAACTCTTTTTCCAGTTTTTTAACTCCCATTGTCATCCTCCACTGTGTTTTTTAAGATAGAAATTTTCTTTCTTCAGAAGAAAACACCCTATTTTCCTCACACACTGCATTACCCTGGCTACTCCAAGTTTGTGTTCAATGACTGCTTAATAATTTACTGCTTTGCAGGAGAACCAGGGGCAGCTGGCATTAAAGGAAGCCCAGGGTCCCCAGGAAGTGCTGGTCTTCCAGGATTTCCAGTAAGATTTCATAGTTTTGAAGCTTTATTTAGGTTCAATTTGGAGCACTCTGGAGATAATGGTTGCTGTCCATGTAAGTTGTCAGTTTGGTGCCTCAGAAAGAGGCTTACTTAATAGTAAAGCACTTAGTTGATACTTTTGGATTGAATGAATTAATGAATGATGTGTGAATGAATAAGTGAATTCATGAATTTATCATCATTTCAAATGGTATCAGAGACAGAAAGTAGATCAGTGGTTACCTGAGGCTGAGATTGGGAACAGGGATGGACAGCAAGTAGATCTGAGGGAATTTGGAGGGGTAATAGAAATGTTTCAACACTGGATTGTGGCGATCGCAGCTCAATGTGTAAATTTACTAAAAAGCATTGAGTTGTAGTCTTACAAATGATTCATTTTATGATCTTTAAATTATATGTCAATATAATTGTTAAATTAAAATCAGAAAGTTATATTTGGATAAAAGCATTTAAATCAAATTATCCATGGATATATATTCTGGGGCTTCCCTGGTGACTGAGACAGTGAAAGAATCTGCCTGCAATGTTGGAGACTTGGGTTTGATCCCTGGGCCAGGAAAATCCCTCAATAAAATTGTTAAAAATTTAAAACCAGAAAGTAATATTTGGATAAATGTATTTGAATCAAATTATCCATGGATACATATTAAAATTTACCAGTATTCAAACATAATCTGACTTATGATAATGGTGGCATCATATTGAATTATATTATTATAGACTTATATTATTATAAGTTTTATAGAATTATAAGAATTATATTATTATAGCATTGAATTATACTAACTGAATTTTCTTATAGTTTTGGAAGTAAAAATAAAGCCAAAAACCTTGACATACTTGTGGGTCAAAGAAAGTGTCTGGAAAATAATTTATGTTCATTACAATTGAAAAGTTCTTACTGACATTTTTTTAAGATTGATAAGAACAACTGTACCCAATGCAATGGAGACATTTCTGTACTACCCTAGGGATTCCCAGGTGCTCAGGGTCAGCCAGGACTTAAAGGAGAAAAAGGTGAAACACCTCGGCCAGAGGGACAAGTGGGTGCCCCAGGGGATCCAGGACTCCAAGGACATCCTGGAAGAAAGGGCTTGGATGGCATTCCTGGAACTCCGGGAGTGAAAGGATTACCAGGACCTAAAGGAGAACCGGTTGGTACCCAGCAACTTTTTCCAAATTACCTTCCTTCTGAATGAAGGGCTCTAAAGTTAAGACATCAGCTGGTCTCGTTTCAAAAAATTATTGGTCATTCAGCACAGTTCATCCCTCAAACCAGAACAAATATTTATAGTATTTTGACAAAATAAATATGTAGCACTCAATATCTTTTTTTCTCAATGATTTTTCAGCCCAAATAAAATTCCACATTGACAATGATCTTGTCTCATACACAAGTAATAATTCCACATTTGTGTCAAATGAGTTTATAGGGAAGTTCAGAAAACGATTAGTAACAGAAAATTTTAGTCAGTATTTTAGGGACATTTCATTCTTTTAAGTAAAAATAAATGCCAAAAGGACAAAATAATGTAGTCAAAAAAATCTAAAGTGTTGTCATTTACAGTATTTAAGCTTGTACAAATCCTGTCTTTTCATGTATAGAATCTCTCACATGTTCAAGTGAGAAGTTCTTACTGACTTTTATCTTTAAATGTCAATGAGGCAGAGGCTGACCACTTATCACATACATCTGAGAGCTTCACAGGCATGCTACCCAGCGTGTCCAAGGCTTATCAGTGTTATCCGGTCAAAAGTGTTCTACCTTGAACAGGGAAACTTGGAAACAATTTAAAGCCTCATTCACAAACCCTTTAATATGAGAATATGAATTGACTCCCCAAATGTAGAAATGATATGCAATCTTTCCTACATCTTTTTGTGTAAAAAACCCTCTTTGGCCAGAGCAGGTAGCAGTGTCAATGTTTCAGATTCATCTTTGGCAAACTGCCAGCTGTCCCTCCAAGGAGGTAGTTATGCTTAAAAAGGGCTGGAGTACAGAATTCTTTTGTTCTAGTATTAATACAGTCCATGAAAGTGAAAGTTATAGTCACTCATTCATGTCTGACTCTTTGCTACCCCATAGACTGTAGCCTGCCAGGCTCCTCTGTCCATGAAATTCTCCAGGCAAGAATACTGGAGTGAGTTGGCGTTCCCTTCTCCAAGGGATCTTCCCTTCCTGGGGATCAAACCTGGGTCTCCTGCACTGCAGCCAGATTATTTATCATCTGAGCCACCAGGGAAGCCCAATACAGTCCATATGATGCTCCTATTTGATGCTCCTCTCCCTATTTTTTTTTTATTAGTTCTTATTATGTCCCAGAAAGTAAGGGAGTATCAAGGAGCTGTTTTGAGTCTTACACCCTGCCATCATAAAAGAGGGACATTGAACAATGAAAGTGGCACAGAGGGTAAAGAATCTGCCTGCAATGTGGGAGACCTGGGTTTGATCCCTGGGTCAGGAAGATCCCCTGTGGAAGGGAATGGTTTCCCACTCCATTATTCCTGCCTGGAGAATCGCATGGACAGAGGAGCCTGGCAGGTTACAGTCCATGGGGTCACAAAGATTCAGACACGACTGAGTGACTAACACTTTCACTTTCACTTGGGGATAAAGGGGAACTTCGGTTATTTTGTCAAATTCAACTTTAAAAGATACGACTCATTTTCAAAGCTAGAGATGATGAAATTAACAACAACAACAAAAGATTTAAGAAAAAATTAATACAGACTCAATATCTCCTCTGTAATGATACCTGGTGAAAACCAATCAAATGATGATTTGTTGTACTGGGTTTATTTTAGAAATGTGACATTAACATGAATGTCAACTCTGATGCCATTTGCATCGTTGGCCAATCTGAGCTGAGTTTTCTGGGCTGTTACATGCATAGCATCCCATTGTAGGACATCTCAAGTGGGACTTGAGAGTTAATGACATGTTGCTGGATCCCAAAAGGCAGGAAACAACAGACATCATTCAGTGCTTATTTTAGAAACAATGCCTTCAATAACAACTGCCTTTTAATTCAGGATCTTCTCAATGATGACCTAACTGGTATTCATATTCATGTGAGATTGTGTAAGGAGATACTGGATGAATCACTATCCAAACATATTCCTATTGATACAGGCCCTGAGCGGTGAGAAGGGGGACCCAGGTCTTCCAGGGGATCCTGGTATCCCTGGGTCCCCAGGACCCATAGGACCGGCTGGACCATCAGACTATGGACCACAGGGAGAGCCTGGTCCAAAGGGAGCCCAAGGACTTCCTGGAGCCCCTGGACCACCTGGAGAAGCCGGTTGGTTAGTTTTCTTTCCAGTCCTGTTTTCCTGTGGAGTGGGTTGATGGTTCCTAGAGCTAGAGGGAATGTAACTCCCCCAAGACTAATGAATATATAGAAAATTACTTCTAATAAGAAGACTGTGTCAACTTGTAGACTCTGGGAAAGAACATGGAGGCTGTGGTAGAAAACAATGTTACTGAGCAACGCTACTGGGCAACGCAGCTGAAATTTCCTAGGAATAGTCTATATCCATTCCTGATATAGATAAATGGAATGAATAGATCCTAAGAGATGAGTGGAAGTCAGTTATGACAAAAAATGGGGAGGCAGAAACCTGTAAGATTGACCTTGAGAAGCCGCTTCCTAGCCCCAGGGCCCACTCATGTTATTGCAATTTGTTATTTTTGATCCATAACCTCATAAATGGTTTATTAATAAAACTTCAAAATATCTAAGGCAAATGAAGAAAAGTTGTATTGACAATAGTCGTGAAGTGCCATTAACTTTGGGATCTATGTGTACTGAACATAGCTGTGGTATTCAGGAGGGACTGGATCCTCATGTTCACCTGTGGTGGAAAACATGGCTGAAAAGGAGAATTTCCTGTTACTGACAGTGTTAAGTAATGCTGCATTGGTAATTTTTTACTTCTAAAATCACTTTAGTGATTCAATACCAGTGGTCTCCAGATCTTTTTATAGCATTCCTCACCAGGAATAAAATTTTGAATGCAGTATCTCCTGTAGTACTTGCATACATTTATATATACATTCCTCGAACAACACTATATGGGAGTTAGGGGCACCAACTCTACATGAGTATATCTTAGAGTCAGGTTTTCTGTATGCAGCTCCTCCCTATCTGTGTAGTTCAACCTAGCCTGTCATGTAGTACTCTAATATTTACTATTGAAAAAATCTGCCAATAAGTGGGCCCTTGCAGTTCAAACCCATGTTGTTCAAGGGTCAACAGGACATTATAAATTGCATGCATGCATTTCTGTCCATACACATATGTAAAGCTTATTTTCTGGTTATATGAGTTATATGAGTATTTTTTTCTGCACCTTACTTTAAGGCTGATACTCTAATCCAAAGGTTGGCACACTATAGCAGACCACAGTCTAAATCCAGCCCACTGCCTACTTATGTATAGTCTACAAGCTAAGAGTGGTTTTTATATTTTCAATTTATTGGAAAATTTTTTTTGAGTAATATTTTGTGACATGTGAAAATTATAGGCAGTACAATAGACACTAAAAGTTGTATTTCCTATTAAGTTTTATTGGCACACAGATTGTTCCTCACTATTCTCACACTAGGAAAGCAGAGTTATTTCAACAGAGACACATCTGGACCATAAAGTCTAAATTATTTACCATCTGTCCCTTTAATGAGTAAGTTTACCGTCTTCTAATTCATCTTCAAATCCTCCTCTGTTCTTTCAAAGGGAATTTTAAGGAAGGACTCCATTGTCATAAAATATATTATCACCAAATTTGTCCCACCACATTACTATAAACTTATTTTTTCTATAAATAATGAATATATGGGTGATTCTTATCAGTAAAAATTGTTTTAATATTGGCCACTGTTTTCAGAGGGCTTATCTAGTGGCTCAGCAGTAAAGAATCTGCTTGCAATGCATGAGAATCAGGAGACCCAGGTTTGATCCCTGGGTTAGGAAGATCCCCTGGAGGAGGGCATGGCAACCCACTCCCCATGGACAGAGGAACCTGGCAGGCTATGGTCCTTGGGGTTGTAAAAAGTTAGACACAACTGAAGCAACTGAACATGCGCACACACACGCACTTTGGTCAGAACATTATCTCAAATCTTTACCTGGGAGGCAGTCATTATTTCTTCAACACGTGAGGAACTCAGATTAAAAAGCATGCCCAAGCTCACAGACCTCACAAAGAGCAGGGCCAAGATTCAAGCCCAGTTCAACTTGTCAAGCCTCACTTCATGCTTTATTCAGTAAACTATACTGTCTTCCTGTGAAAACTAGTCACCCAATAAATATTCCCTAGCAGTTAGGCTGAATTCCATATTATCAATATTTTTTTTAGAATAGGTTCTCTTTTAATACATCAGCATGTTGGACTATTAACTAAAACAAGGCTTAGGCAATAACAGATGCTTATAAATATTTGTCAATTGAATAAGAGAGTTTCTTATTCAATTTGTCAATTGAATAAGAGTCTCTCAATTGAATAAGAGAGCTGGTCATCTTTAAGCCAGGTTTGAAGCCTATGGAAGCAGAGATTATTTTTTATATCCCTTTGGGTATGTTTATGAATCCCTTATAATTATGTTTTTCCCTTCTGAACAAATAAAAACTTCAATATGCAAACCAATCTTATGCTGTAAATTTTCTTAAGGTCCTGAGGGAGAAACTGGTGTTTCAACACCAGTCCCAGGGCTCCCAGGACCCCCTGGGCCTCCAGGCCGTGCTGGTCCCCGGGGTCCCCCTGGTGAGTATCCCCTTTGCCATGTGGTACATGGGAACAGATGGCACCCTGACTCTCCTGGTTATAACTCTCCCATTAGAAGGAAAACAGATTCATTGGCTCCAATAAAGAGCTCAGGTCACAGGGGACAACCCAACAGACAGGAGACTTGCTGTTGTCCTTTGAGGTTATCTGGACTATTCCCATTAGTACTTCTGATTCCAAAAGAGAATCGATACAATTCCTTAAGAGGGATTGGAGAGAACAGACTTCCTGGATTTTTGGTGGAGGAGCAAGCAATGTGAACTGGTGGTTCCCATAGCTTCTTCATTTGAAAGTTTAACTTCTTTGCCAACATCATCTAAAACTTAACATTACATTCATGGTGGGGGGAGGGCATATAGTTCAAGATATCAAAAATAATTCATTTTAGAAGTTAAATTATATTTTCAAAATTATTGACAATATCATATATGAATGCATATATATGGAATCCAGAAAAATGGTACTGAAGATCCTATTTGCAGGGCAGCAAAGGAGACGCAGACATAAAGGTCAGACTTGAGCACACAGTGGGGAAAGGAGAAGGTGGGATGATTTGAGAGAGTAGCATTGAAACATGTACATCACCATATGTAAAATAGACAGCCAGTGGAAATTGCTGTATGATGCAGGGAACCAAAGCCACTGCGCTGTGACAACCTAGAGGGGTCAGATGGGTGGGGGGTGGGAGGAGATTCAAGAGGAGGAAGGAGACATGTGTATACCTATGGCTGATTCATGCTGGTGTAAGGCAGAAACCACCACAATTTATAAAGTAATTATCCTCCAATTAACAATAAAATTTTGAAAAATTATTTGTGCTTCTTAATGATAAGCTCATTAGATAGAAATGGGTAGGAAGTTGGGCTTATTATTTCTTAATTTCCAAAAAGGTCTGGGACGATGCAGAAACAAACATCTTGTTTTATGGCAAGATACAGGGAAGGTGCTGACATGGATGTCTGTGTGTTTTCAAGGTATCCCTGGATCCACAGGAGAATGTGACCTGGGTCTCCCAGGGCCTGATGGTGAACCAGGAATTCCAGGAATTGGATTCCCTGGGCCTCCTGGACCGAAGGGTAAGTTTTCAAAAAATTTTAAACACATTGTGGATATTTATAAAATGTAAACACATGTAATGAATAGCGTAGGAAATATCCATTAAATCCTTCAAAATGATGTTTTCCACTAGTCTTAAATGGGGAAAAAAAATCTTACAATAATTTTAAGCAAAAAAGGAAGAATTCACATTTTATGCAATCTCATCTCAATTGTATATTTTTAAAATACACAGAAAAAAACTGGAAGGAAATTCACCAAAATGGCAATAATGATTCTTTTTGATTGTGGGATTGTAAGGAATTTATTCTTCTTAATAGATACCTGTACGTTTTTGTTGTTGTTTAGTCACTCAGTCATGTCCAACTCTTTCAGCCCCGTGGACTGCAGCATGCCAGGCTTCTTTGTCCTTCACCATCTCCCAGAGTTTGCTCAAACTCATGTCCATTGAGTCGATGATGCCTTCCAACCATCTCATCCTCTTTTGCCCCCATCTCCTCTTGCCCTCAATCTTTCCCAGTATCAGGGTCTTTTCCAATGAGTCAGTGCTCACATCAGATAGCCATGTAAAAGTTCATTTGGCTGTACACTGTATGTGAAATATACTTTTTTTAAAAAGGCAGCCAAATTGTCAATTAGTATCAGTGGTTTAAACTAGAATTGCCAGAATTTAGTGGCTCTAAACAACGAAAATACAGAAGGTAATTTTTTTAAACTGGGAACCAATGTAGTCTAATTTGGAATTGACTTTTTTAAAGTGCTAATTTAGCAGTTGTCTTTCTCATTTTTCAGACTTTCATGAAAACACTTAAGGCTACTTGCCTTGCAAAAGCACTTTAAGATGAGAGAGCTACTGCTTAGGCTCTTATAAGACTTATAACTTGTATTATTTTTTCTCTAGGAGACCAAGGGTTTCCAGGAGCCAAAGGATCACCAGGTTGTCCTGGAGAAATGGGAAAGCCAGGCTTACCTGGAAAGCCTGGTCTCCCAGGAATCAAGGTCTTGGAGAATTAAAATTTAGACTAGTATGGGGGAGTAGAGGGGCAATTACAGTTGGCCAGTTCTTATGCCCCTGCCAGTCGGGGATGCTCTACGTGCAGAAATTATCAATATATTTGTAGATAATGAAGATACTGATTTTTTTAAGTTTCTTTAAATTATTCCTCCCCTTTAGAAAGGAGATAGAAGGTGTAAGAATACCAAGTTGCCTCTCTATTTCTTCCTTAATTTTCAGAAGCATTCAGAGTTCTTAAAATGGAAAAACTTCAGAAACAAACATGGATAGCTATGAGAAAAACTGTCAAAAGAGATATCTAGACTGTTTGTAGGAAATTCCACAGTCTTAAAAAGTGGAGGCTAGGAAGAATTAGTAAGCACAATTTTATTTAAAAAGTCAGCAACTAGAGTTGAAAAAGGGAAGTGGATGGAATGGTGGTGACTATGCAGAAAGGGATGTAGAACCTCCATCTTGGATATATTATTTTCAAGTAAATAGCTCTAAAGACCAGTCTATAGTCAGTAAGGATTTGAAAGCATGATGCAGTGAAACTAACATCATTTTTGTGCTCTAGGGAGAGCCAGGACTAGCCATGCCTGGAGAACCCGGAGCGCCAGGTTTGCCAGGAGAAAGAGGCAGCTCTGGGGAAAATGGAGAAATTGGACTCCCTGGACTTCCGGGTCTCCCTGGAGTTCCAGGAACTGGGGGTCTTGATGGACCACGAGGTACAATAGCAAGTATGGTTACCTTTTTCCACTGTGAGCTCAGCTACAATGCTGCCATTTGAGTGTGTAAGTGCTCTACAAGTGAAGAATTCTTCTCAAACAAACTTCTAGCTCAATAAATAGAATGTGGGAGGCTTCATTATTTTTCCATTCAACTTTCCATTCCATTGCTGTTCTACCTTTGTTCCCCCCTTCTTCCTTCCTTCCTTCTTTTCTTTTAACCAGTGTCCTCTGTATTAGACATAGGACTATGGTACTATCAATGGTACTAAATATAAGTTCCATTCAGGGGGGAAAGTTATAGGAGAATGACTGGAATAGCAATACTAGACCCTGGGTTTGGCACCTTATTGTGTTTTGGACTCTCTTTTGCAGGGGATCCAGGGAAGCCCGGGCCACCAGGAGAAAGAGGACCCCCAGGAAGGTGCACAGAGGGTCCCAGGGGAACTCAAGGACTTCCAGGCTTAAATGGATTGAAAGGGCAACAAGGTAGGGGGAGGCCCTTGAAACCAATCACCAGGCGGACAAGTGACATGGGACTCCTACTCTGAGCTTTGCTGCCTAACATGAGAACTGTCCAGTAACAAGTCCTGACCACTGTTCAGTGGGAAAAGTGATTTCAAAAACAGAAACCTGTTGTCATAGATTCATTGCAGTGAGTACCATCGATAGAGTAAGAGACCTTAAGTTACCTGAAGTTACAGTAAAATTGGTCTGTCTTGTATGCAAGAAAATATGAACACTGAAATTACATACAGATATATATTTACATGTATATATGCACATATAAACTCTCAAAAATATTTTACCTTGAATACTTTTACACATATATTAAGGTGATAAATTTATCCTAATTATTGAAACAGAGTGAATATATGCAAATATGTATGTTTTTATAAGTTACAAACTAGAACATAGAGTCAGTTGCTTTACAAGCAACATAAAAGATAGAATATGAAAATAAATCTAATTATGAAGATTAGGTGGTCATGGAAAATTTACTATCTTTTTGGCTTCTCTCAACCAGATTTGTGAACTATTTCGGGGGGAAAAAATCCTTCAGGACTCAGCTACCACACTTCTGCTATGTTCACAAGCTAGATTTTAGCTAAAATGCTAATTGTTGTAGGGGTGCCATTATTGTTTCCAGAAGCATTTGAGACTTGCCAGGTGAGTGGTTCAGTACCAATCCTGCAGGTTAAAGACTGAGCCATGGTCAGAAAGTGCATTCCCAAGATGTGCCTGCAGGACTAGAAAATAAATCTAAATTCTACATTATCATCACTTCATGAAGCACTGAAACACAGAATCTTAAAGCCAGAAGGGATCTTTGAATTCTACAAAAGGGGACCTAATTCAACCAATTAGATAAGTGTGTGATTTGCTCAAATCACAAAGCTAAATATTTACAGCCATGAAATATATCTGGAGTTGGTGGGGAAAGCAATTGTGTGTTCATTTTTTCATTCATTCATTTATATACAGGCAGAAGAGGTGAAACAGGGCCAAAGGGAGACCCAGGTATCCCGGGCTTGGATAGGTCAGGATTTCCTGGAGAACCTGGACTACCAGGAATGCCAGGTCACCGAGGGGAGATGGGACCACCTGGTCCAAAAGGATATCCAGGAAACCCAGGATTTTTAGGGCCACCAGGTACCCTTGCTTTTGTTATTCTTCTTCCCTCTTCTTCCATATTTTCCTTTTAAGTTACTGTTGTTTTGTCAGTCATGTTTCTACTTGTTTGCCTTAGCATGAATAGAATGCTATATTTCTAATTTAAAAAAAAAATAGATATGCAACAAATAACAAAGGTTTACTATATAGCACAGGGAACTATACTTAATATCTTGTAATAACCTATAATGGAAAATAATCTCAAAAATAATATATGTGTGTATATATGACTGAATCACCTTGCTGTGCACCTGAAACATTGTGAGTCGACTATACTTCAATAATATATATATATAAAGAAAAAAATAAAAACTCACAAAAACAAGCAAAAAAAGACTTTAAGACCTGTAACAATAAAACTCCTAGAAGAAAAATAAAATTACAAATTCAATCTCTTCACTTCTTATAGATCTATTCAGACTTTTGATTTCTTCTTGAGTCAATTTTGGTAATCAATGCCTCTCTATGGAGAAGGCAATGGCACCCCACTCCAGAACTCTCACCTGGAAAATCCCATGGATGGAGGAGCCTGGTAGGCTGCAGTCCATGGGATCGCTAAGTCGGGCATGACTGAGCGACTTCACTTTCACTTTTCACTTTCATGCATTGGAGAAGGAAATGGCAACCCACTCCAGTGTTCTTGCCTGGAGAATCCCAGGGACGGGGGAGCCTCGTAGGCTGCCGTCAATCGGGTCGCACAGAGTCGGACACGACTGAAGTGACTTAGCAGTGCCTCTCTAAGAATTTGTCCTTTTTGTCTAAGTTATCTAATTTTGTGGCATATCATGGTTCATAGTATTCCCTTATAATTTGTTTTATTTCATCACTTTTTATGGTTTGTATGTTTGGGGGAGAATGTTTCAATAGTCTTCTCATGGTGTAAGGACCTCGCTGATCTCTCCTCATGAGAAGAGCCCAGAACAGCATTAACATATATACACGACTATGTGTAAAATAGGGAGCTAGTGGGAAGTTGCGGTATGGCACAGGGAGCTCAGCTCGGTGCTCTGTGATGACCTAGAGGGTTGGAATGTGGCGGAGTGGGAGGGAAGCTCAAAAGGAAAGGAATATGTGTATACTTACAGCTGATTCCTTTTGTTGTGCAACAGAAACTAATATAACACTGAAAAACAATTATACTCAAACTTTAAAAAGTTTAAAAAAAATTGGTCAAAGGACTCAATCTGCTAATTAACCTTTCATTTATACTACTGAGCCTCTAGTATATGCCATCACTGTTCCAGGCCCTAGATTCATCTAGAGACAAAGGCTGTGAAGGCAGTATGATAAGGGAATATAACAGAAAGTTATTGATTGAAAGTTATTCGGGAGGAGGAAAGGCTCCCGAACTTCGGCCATAGTCTCTTCTCACCCACAAGTGTGATGTACTACCAATGATTTCTACATCTGTGATGTAAGAAAAAGGCCATTTCCTGACCCATCTCATAGACTATTATGATTATTTTCCTATTTACAGAAACCATTTTTTTAAACTCTCTTTCCCCTAAGTATACTTTATTTTATGGAGTATTTACTTTTCTCATTATTTACAACATGTGCTGCCTTGTGTTAATTTCTTTTCACAGGTGAAAAAGGAATAATGGGGATGATGGGGTTTCCAGGCAACATTGGTCCCCCAGGGCCTCCTGGGAGCCCAGGCACCCCAGGACAGAAGGGTAAGTGATGGAGTATCTTCCAGCTATTAGAAGGTATGAACAATATTCATTTAATTAGCAGAAAAATAAATTATATTTTATCCTTTGAGGAGAAAGTATTTCTGAGGGAATCGTATATTTAATTTTGCAGTTTTCTGTATTCCTTTTTCCGATTTGAATAGAGGCATATTTTTCTCCCTATAGGCTTTGACCACTACCTTCATGTGGCTGCCTGTTTAGGAGCAACTATTCATCAAGTTTTTAGCCCTATTAACCTTTTTTGGTTTATTTGTCTTGTTTTATGATAAGCAGTTAGCTTTTGAATCCTCATGGACCTCTAAAGAATTAAGGAACTGATGCTGTTATTCCTGTCTTTTAGGGAGCTTTGGAATTCCAGGAGTAAAGGGCGCAAGAGGAGCCCCAGGAGCCCAGGGGGAGCAAGGAGAGAGAGGAACTCCTGGGTCTCCTCAGATATTCCACTTAGTGGGGGACAAAGGGGAGCCAGGACTCAAAGGTAAAGACTTCTTTACATTTAGACCAGAACATCAGAGCTGATTCTGGGACTAAGAAATTATCCAGGAAAATCCCTTTAGTTGACATATGAGCACAGTGAGGACCAGGGTTTAATTTTGCACCCAAGCTCACAAAGCCAGTTGATGGCTAAGTTCCACTAGAACTGGGTTTTGTGTGCTTTAACAATAATACATCGCCTCTTTAATCATAACTTTTTATTCTAAGTTAATTCTGCATTTCAGTCTGCTGTCTTTAAACTATCACCAGTCAATTTTTAGATTCTAAGCCTCAAAGCCCCGCTTTGGCCAAGAATGGTGAAAATGAAACCTTTAGAAAACTCCACATAAAAAAGTTCCCTGGCTGGAATAGAAATCTCCACCTCAAATTCTACTCTATTCTATCAACTGCCAGGATGAATTCTTCTGATTGCATCTAAAAACTGCTTCTCATGTTCAGAGACCTTTGGAAAATAATTACTGAAGAGAAAATGTGTTTTGATTACAAGTCAATGCCTTAAAAAGGCTGAGAATTGTTAGCTATAGCTGTTAAGTTCAAATTCAAACCCATTCACATTATTTCAAATTATTTAAGCTCTTTGTATGACAGGTTTCGTTATATGATCAATGCAATCAATATTAAATCAAAATTCAAGAAAGTCTGCCGTGTGAAGAAGGCAATGGCACCCCACTCCAGTACTCTTGCCTGGAAAATCTCATGGACAGAGGAGCCTGGTAGGCTGCAGTCCACGGGTTCGCTAAGAGTCGGACACTACTGAGAGACTTCCCTTTCACTTTTCACTTTTACGCATTGGAGAAGGAAATGGCAACCCACTCCAGTGTTCTTGCCTGGAGAATCCCAGGGATGGGGGAGCCTGGTGGGCTGCCGTCTATGGGGTCGCACAGAGTCGGACACGACTGAAGTGACTTAGCAGCAGCAGCCGTGCAGTCTTCCTGATCAAATTGAGTAACTTTAGTAAAACAGAATTGCTGGGTAAAATTAAATGTTTGCAGATCAAACTTATATAGCAGAGAAGATAATGTGTTTGTAGTTGCAAAACCATATAAAGTTTTGGGTAATTTGTAATCAATTTTGTGAAGTCAGGTTGTATTCAACAAATATTTACTTGTTTTTCAGGTAAGGATTTACATTCCAAGTACAGATTTGATTTTAAAGTTCTGTATAGAATTCTGTAGACCAAGCTGGCAAGCTAAATAGCCATCTCTCCTAGAATTAGGAAGGACTTCACATAAGTGACTTCGACCAGTGTTCTGGAGAGTGATTGAATCCAACTGATTCTCTAACTTAAAAAAATGGCTAAGCACTGGAAAAAACTACAATTTTTTTTTTTTTTCTGTAAAGGAAAATGAGCAAGTCAAGGTCTTTGGGGCGTGTGCACACATGCTAAGTCACTTCAGTCATGCCTAACTCTAAGGTCTTTGGAATGGTCCCCTTCTAATCTGCTGTCAAATAGATAATTCAGTTCTAGGTGCATACAGAAGATTGTGTTGCATTTTTAGCAATGAAATAGAAAGTAGTATTAATTTTATAAAACTCCTCTAGAACTGGTCTAAGTCAGGATATAAAAAGAAAAAAAAAAATACTGGCACAAATGTCCAGTCTTCATAAACAAAGACTGCTTCGCTAAATTATCCTAGATGATTTAAGTAGTGTTGCAAACATTTTGGGAAAAAAAAATATGAATAGCATATCTGTGCCTGCATAAACTAAAATTTGGCTCTAACATCATGAATGCACAATGGAGACTAATTTATAATTGAAAAATTGTTTCTGTGAAATATAGAGGGACGCATGTTATTTCTATGCTTCTAACAAAGTACAGTATACATGGACGCTGTCCTGTATGTTTCCTTTTGGCTTTTCAAACACATAACCAAGGAGCAGAGAGTGAACAACAGCAGCAAAAGATCATACTATCTAGGCCTCTCTAATTTCAATATGATTCATTTTTTTATCTGAATTTCTGACTTGAAAACATCCATTGCAAATAGTGGAAGAGCTATTAAGGGTACAAAAAAGCAGTCTTCCTTTCCTTGAGGAGTCTGCATGGGAGATTTAGGCATATGTACAAAGAGAAGGAGATGGCAACCCACTCCAGTATCCTTGCCTGGGGAATCCCATAGACAGAGGAGCATGGTAGGCTACAGTCCATGGGGTTGCAGAGTAAGATACGACTTAGCAACTCAACAACAACAAAAAGAAAATGAATAATACAGTAGAACTGTTGTGTTACTTTTGGCAAAGACCTGTGAAGCCCTTCCCACATGCAGGTACTATTCCAAATTTTACAAACATTGACTCATTTAATTCTCACAACAACCCTACGAATAGATGATTGCTATCATCCCATTTTACAGATGGGAAATAGAAAGGTCAAATTACTCAGTGTCATTCTGATAGGAAGTGCAAATATGGACCTCACTCTGATGTGCTTCCAAAGTCCATACTCACTGAGGGCGAATGGATACATGTGTACGTAAGACTGGCTCCCTTCACTGTTCACCTGAAATCGTCACAGCATTGTTTGTTAATCAGCTATACCCCAGTACAAAATAAAAAGGTAAAAAGCAAAGTCTATACTCAGCCTTCTCACTCTGCTGTCGGCTGGGTACCAAGACACTGAGCTCTGTGGGAGATCAACAAAGCAGAGAACACCTCAAATGGGGTAGTCAAAGAAGCCTCCATGAGCGCAGGAAACTATATTCAATATCCTGTAATAAACTATCCTGGAAAATAATATGAAAAAGAATATATACGTATACTACTGAATTACTTTGCTATACAACAGAAATAATACAACGTTGTAAGTCAACTATACTTCAATAAAATAAAATTTTTAAAAAATCCTCCATGAAGGAGTATTTAAATTGTGAGTAGGTTTCAAATGAGCAAGGAGTATTCTTGGCTTAAAATCTTTCCAAGTCTCCCCTTGCTTTAAGAATTCAACTTTCTTAGACCAGCATCCAAGTTTCTCTACCACTTGCCCTTCGCCTGCCTCTCCAGCCACATAACATGTATCTACTCAACAATTATTTTTAGAACCTACTGACTGGGCGTTTTACTCTATCCTAAAGACAGAGAGGTAAACAAAGCAGTGCTAATATCCTGGTCATGAGGAAACTAACAGCTCAGTGGAGGAAAGAGGTAGTCATGTCTCTGAAATGATTTATATCCAGGACCAGGTAGTAAATATCTTAGGCTTTGTGGACCTCCTGTGATCCTAGCTGCATATTCTTCTTTGGTGTTTGTTTGTTTACAACCCACAAAAATGTGAAAGCCATCCTTGGATCTCCAGCCATAAAACATTAAGCCGAATTTGGCCCACAGGCAGTCGTTTGCCACCCCTTAAAATACAAAGCAAATGAATAAACTAAATAATACATATTTTAGGTTATGATAAAGGACATATATGGAAAAAAGCAAAAGTTACAAAAGAAAATATTCTCACCTCTTGCCACTCACCACCCCTTCGCACATGTATTTTCTTGTCTAGGAATTCCTGCTCCATTGCACGCTTTCTCCATCCAGCTGGCTCCCACTTGGTCTTCAAGATTGAGCTTAAAAATATCCCCTCTTCTTGGGACTTCCCTAGTGGTGCAGTGGTTGAGATTCTGTGCTCCCAATGCAGGAGGTCCAAGTTGGTTTCCTGGTTGGAGAACTAAGATCCTGCATGCCTCATGGTGCAGCCAAAGATAAAAATCGAATAAAAATTTTTAAATTCCCCCTCAGAATTCTTACCTGTAGCACATTGTGCCCAACTCTGTTACAGAAACTATCTCACTGGGTGGGGATTTTTTATTTGGCTCTCTCCAATTAAATACTAAAAACCGGGACAAAGGGAATGTGATTTACTTATGTCTCCAGTACTCAAAACAGGACCTGTCTATTAATTAGTACTCATCCTGTATGTGAATGAATGAATATGTAAGCGGGGAAACAGACAAAGGAAGTGACTCTGCTTGAGGAAAGGCATAAGCCAGGCCATGGACAGATTGTAGAATGCTCTAAGCGCCATGAAGGGAATTCATCATTTACTCTGTAGGCAAAAGAGAGGCAATGAATATTTTTTAACAGGAGAACAATGTGATCAAAACCATGTTTTAGGAAAAGCAGGATGGCGTTGTGGGACTGGGTTCGGATCCCAGCATTACCACTAACTGATGTTGTAACTCTACATTAGTTCATTGACTTCTTAAGGAGTCTCAATTTTCTCATCTCACCACCCAGTCTGGAAAGGCTCAAGAATTCATTGAGAATGCCTGAAGGTTAAATCAGATAATTAAAAAAAAATAATGTCTTCCATAAGCCAGTTACTTAATAAACTATAGTTGTAATAGATGGATTAAGAATCAGATCAGATCAGATCAGTCGCTCAGTCGTGTCCGACTCTTTGTGACCCCATGAATCACAGCACGCCAGGCCTCCCTGTCCATCACCAACTCCCGGAGTTCACTCAGACTCATGTCCATCGAGTCAGTGATGCCATCCAGCCATCTCATCCTCTGTCGTTCCCTTCTCCTCCTGCCCCCAACCCCTCCCAGCATCAGAGTCTTTTCCAATGAGTCAGCTCTTCGCATGAGGTGGCAAAAGTACTGGAGTTTCAGCTTTAGCATCATTCCTTCCAAAGAAATCCCAGGGCTGATCTCCTTCAGAATGGACTGGTTGGATCTCCTTGCAGTCCAAGGGACTCTCAAGAGTCTTCTCCAACACCACAGTTCAAAAGCATCCATTCTTCAGTGCTCAGCCTTCTTCACAGTCCAACTCTCACATCCATACATGACCACAGGAAAAACCATAGCCTTGACTAGACGGACCTTTGTTGGCAAAGTAATGTCTCTGCTTTTGAATATGCTATCTAGGTTGGTCATAACTTTCCTTCCAAGGAGTAAGCGTCTTTTAATTTCATGGCTGCAGTCACCATCTGCAGTGATTTTGGAGCCCAGAAAAATAAAGTCTGACACTGTTTCCACTGTTTCCCCATCTATTTCCCATGAAGTGATGGGACCGGATGCCATGATCTTCGTTTTCTGAATGTTGAGCTTTAAGCCAACTTTTTCACTCTCCACTTTCACCTTCATCAAGAGGCTTTTGAGTTCCTCTTCACTTTCTGCCATGAGGGTGGTGTCATCTGCATAGAATGCAGTAGTCCAAATAAGAATAGTGTAGTAGATGACCCTCTGTCATTAATTACAGAAAAAAGAGAAGAGCTGTGTTTAGGTCACTAATTGCTAAAATGTTGGTTCAAAGTGTAAACATTATGATAATTGCTAGTGTTCTTTGAGAACTATACCTAACTCATGCCAGGAACTGTGCTAATGCTTTTTATGTGTTATCTCATTTAACCCTCTTTTTAAATAAAATATAAGCCTAAATCTGCCCATGTTCTTAACAAATATTCTATGTGTACTATAATAATAGCTCATAAATTTTAATCAGGATTGGAAAAGTCTGATAGAATTCTAACCTGTATATTTAATACATGTTTTTTTAACATTAGGACTTGCAGGAAAGCCTGGTGAGAAAGGAAATAGAGGCATTCCAGGGTTCCCAGGTATAAAAGGACTCTCAGGGCTTCCTGGACCACCAGGACCATCAGGTATGACAGATTCTCTAATAGAAGTAACAGGTGTTAAGTTTTCCTAGGCCTAAATTTAACAAAAATGTGTTTTTAGAATATGAATTCTGCCCCGACGTCCCAACAGGAATTTGCTTCTTATAATTTAACCAAATTGTGGTCAGCCTGTCTTAACTAAAAATATTAACCTACATGAAGTTCTATTTTGCATTCAAAATGTTATTTTGAAATTGCTGGTATGTATTGTACACTATAATTTATTACAATATCATATATCCTGGAAGAAAGTAAGAAAATGCTTTAGAGGCTTCCAAATTTGCCTCTTTCTATTTTAAACACGTTACTCAGTTTGTAAAGTAATTTTTTTTTTGTAAAGTAATTTTTTAAAATAAATAAAGTAGTCCCCTATTCCCTGTGACAACATCAGTGATGAAATTTATTGCATGGTAATAAAATTTCCTTACTGCATTTGGAAATCTATTACTGTATTGTCACATTAGCCCCTTTTTTCCTGCTGGCCTTGGTCCTAGGATGATTTTGATGTTTGAACTCCAGGCCTGCTGACCAAAATATAATTTTCTCTAGTTGTACATTTTCTGAGTTGCCAGTCCCTTCCCTGTTTGAAGGCATAAAGGCAGCTAAACAAGTACCTAAAGAACTGGTCTGGTTGCTCTGGATTCACTCATTTGTGCAAGCAACAAGTGTTCATTGAGCATCTACTGTGTCCAGAAACTACACAGAACCTATGACTATTTATTTGTTCTTAAGGCCCCAGAGGAGATCCCGGCAGCATTGGGAATCCCGGTGAGCCAGGACCACGTGGCATCCCAGGAAGCATGGGAAACATGGGAGCGCCAGGTAACGCGTAAGGTCCTATTGTGAGCCTGCAACCTCATGATGAGTCCTGCTTCTACATTTTCTGTGTTGTCACTTTGGTTTTCCACTTGGTAGAAAGTTGGTGTAAAACAATTAGATATGCTCTTAGACAAAGGTAGTGTATGCAGCAAGAACATGAGAATGAAATAAATATTTACACTGCGCGGAAAATCATCCATTGAGGCTACCTGATGCTTTAGAGCTTCTGAGAAACCAACTTCATGGGAGAAGGATGGTTTGTGCAAATGTCAGAAATAGAATCCTTCAAGATCTCTGCCTTTACCTATTTTACCTGATTTCTTTCCTAATTTCAGGTACTAAAGGAATGAAGGGAACTGTGGGGTTCCCGGGTCTAGCTGGAAGTCCAGGCCTCCCGGGTATTCATGGTCTCCAAGGGGATAAGGGAGAGCCAGGTTATTCAGAAGGTGCAAGGCCAGGACCACCAGGACCGAAGGTATGTAGGCCACTGAAGTATTTACATTTTGGTAGTGGAATGAGTCCTTTTAAATATCAACAAATATCTGGATTCATTGTGGGCAAGGAAAATTGAAAACATTACTGTATTTTCAGGCATTTGTCTGGGCTTTTTTTTTCCTCTCTCTCTATAACTGAGGATGTCTATCACACAGTTTCAACTTCTGAGTTTATTTTCTCCAGTTTCAACCCCCAAGATATTTCTTATGACTGACCCTGCAATTTATGTATGCCTCCTGGTAGGCTTCCCTGATGGCTCAGACAATAAGGAATCCATCTGCAATGCTGGAGACCTGGGTTAGATCCCTGGGTTGGGAAGATCCCCTGGAAGAGGGCATGGAAACCCACTCCAGTTTTCTTGCTTGGAGAATCCCCATGGACAGAGGAGACTGGTGGGCTACAGTTCACAGGGTCACAAAGAGTCAGACACAACTGAGCGACTAAGCGCATACAAACACGTAACTGAGGATGTCTATCACACAGTTTCAACTTCTGAGTTTATTTTCTCCAGTTTCATCCCGTGAGATATTTCTCATAACTGGCCCTGCAATTTATGTATGCTGCCAGAAGGAGTCGGTGACCACAGGCACATAGCAGATGCCCACGCAGTGTTTGTTTTTCTCACGGCACAAAGTTGTCAGTCAGTCTCTGCTTTGGATTCAAATCACACATGCTTACAAAAACAAATTTCCCAACTTTATAATAAAAAACACTTATTAAACATAATAAAAGATATAAAATAAATTTAGAGCATTATTAAAAAGCAAACACACAAAAAATCCTAAGATACATTTATTTTTCTTGTTTTAGAACTTTATTTTCATTGCATTACACAGAGGATTTATTTATCCCGTCACAGTCTTTTCAGTGCTTGTGCTCTGTTGAAGTCCTCCCTTGTATGTTGTATCACGCAGTAACCAAAGGTTTCAGTGGGGCTCAGTTGTTCTTTAGGTTTATCTTCTTCCAACCTTTCTGTCTATAGCAACTACACTAAGATTCAGAGCGAGACTGATAGAGAATAACTAACAGAAATTCCCACAAGCAGGGGGTTTTAACTTGTAATTCCATGGACTCCTGGGGAAGCCTATTGGATCCAAAGAAAAATTGAATCCAGATCAATTTCATTGATCCTGAAATTGAATGAAAACTGTTTGGAGACGGGTTTTTTCTGTTTGTTTGTTTTTCTTTTGTAGGAGTCTGTTATTTTTCATCAGACTTTCAAGCGTATATGATTCCAAAGAATGTAAAAATTGTTACTTAGGGGACTTTCTCCCTGACTCTCTTTTGAACCAATAAAATACCACCTTTCCTAAAGATTTCCTCCAGCTATAAACCAACAAGAAAGAAAAATTTTTAGAAACCACAAAGTCCCAAGAGAGTAACCCTTTATTACATGGAGTACAAACAAATTTCCTTTGCCTTTTATTTTTAACTAGATCCTCAGAAAGCCAGGGAGAGATTCTTTCCATTCTTTCCTCAATGAGAAATTGTATTTGACTTAATTCATTCAATTAATTAACAGTTTCATTTAAATTTTTCATAGGTAACTACAGAAGAAATTTTTTTAAAACTGTACACTGAACACAAAATGAGCTGGCTTTATCATGCTGGCAAATCTTAGTAACAGAGTAGTTTTTAATCAGCTACCTTCAAGATTTTGTAAGTCACTATCAAATCCATATGTTCTAGCTTATCATAAAAGTGAGGTACAGATTTAATGACTAGAAAACTATGGAAAGTTTTGGGTTTTTTACGTTTATTTATCTGCATGCAGAGTATTTGATGAACACACATCTATTTGTTCTGCTTGCTTCTTACACCTGAGTTAAACATTACAATTTGAACTTATACATTTGTGATTAACATCTGTCTCCCAGTGGTCTCTAAATTTCCATGAAGGCAGGAATTGTATGTATCACATATCTGTATGCAATTACCATCATATTCCTGGCTTCCTGGGCATAGGACTCTCTATGTAGCCACAGAGGTCCCATGCTGATAAGGACTCCATGCTTGGTTTAATGCTCTGCCATTTCTGTCTTGAATTGCTTTTAAAAAGTTTATTTTTAAAAAACAAGAGAGGTGCATTTTCATTTTGCACTGCACCCCACAAATTACATAGCCGTCCTGTTTCCAGCAAGTTTTCAGGGTGCTGGCTCACAGCAGACATTTACCATGAATTGCTAAATAAATCAATAAATGCAAACTAACATAGTTTATACTTAATTCTGATCACATATCCTGCTTATATGAGAATTTTAAAGGTGTTTGACTGAATTTAAGGGAGATCCAGGATTGCCAGGTGACATGGGCAAGAAAGGCGAAAGAGGGGCACCTGGCGCACCTGGACGTTCGGGGCCTGCTGGACCAGAGGGACTTCCTGGGAGTCCCGGACCCCCTGGCCACCCAGGTGAGCCTGGCTTTGCAACCTGAGTGCTGGAAGCCTGACACGTGTATGGCCCTCGCTTCCTAGAATAGTGAATGGAAAGCTGTTTAGGCTTTTGTACTATAGTTGCCTTCTTTCACCTTTGATCTTTAAAATCAAAGACACTAAGAAACAGCAAATGAATTGCAAGGAGCCCATTCAGTCCAGTTTGGTGACCTGAAATCTTAAAACCTTCTGTAAACAAAATTTTGGGAGTGCTGCCTCACATGAATTCAACCTAAAGACATGAAATGTTAGATCAATGTACTCAGGATATTTGTATCAGTTTCCTAGGGCTTCCAAAGCAAATACACAGACTGGGTGACTTAAACAGAAATTCATTTTCTCACAGTTCTGGAGGCTGAGAGTCTGAGATCAAGGTGTCCCAGAGCCGATTTCTTCTGAGGCCTCTCTCCTTGGCTTGTATGTGGCCTCCTTCTCCAGGTGTCTTTCCTCTGTGTATCTATGCCACAATCTCTTCTTATAAGGACATCAGTCATGTTGGATTAGGGTCACCACCTGCCTTGGTGACCTCTTTTTAACTTAATGACTTCTTTAAAGACCCTGCCTGGGAATTCCCTGGTGGTCCAGTGGTTAGGACTCCACTGGGGGCCAGAGTTCAATCCCTGGTCAGTGAACTAAGATCCCACAACCGGGGCAGCACAGGCAAAAAATAAATAAACAAAGACTTACCTCCAAATGCAGTGATATTTTGAAATAGTAAGTGATCAAGACTTCGGCAGAGGCATTTGGGGGCAACACAATTTAACCTGTAACACGGTTGATCTGAGACTTTTTTTTTTTCCTGACATGTTTCCAGTTCGAACATTGGGTTGCTTTCTTATTAATATTTGCTTGTTATTTGGGTTTTCACATCATTTGATCAAAAACAACTACTCAGTCACTGGTTTGCAGCTTCAGGTCTTACCTAAAGGCAATATTTAAACTGTTTTTTCCAAACATGGAAAGGTTCAGTGGATTTGCTGCTAAATCCCAATTAAAGTAATAAATCAGACATTCAGCTGTTCACCTGGCTGGGGTACACATCCCTTTGAAAATGAGTGGGCACATCTCTGGGGAAATAACATCCAAGACAAAACCCACTGTGACTGGTAGCAAGAGCGACCCCTGAAGACCAGCTTGAGCACAATTGACTTAACTAGCATTTAGCCATTGTTGGAATCATTCATCTTGTGGTTTTCTTTTTTCCTTTCCCTCTCTCTTCATTTACAGGGAAATCTGGTCCTGGTGGTGATTTGGGGTCCAAAGGGATTAAAGGCTTCCCTGGCTTTCCAGGAACAAAAGGCCCTCCAGGTTCCATTTTTGTATTTTGTCTAGTTCCCTTTTGTGAGGGAAGCATGTTTTCCATGTGGCTGGAATCTCTTTCTACCTACCTGTATCTCTGACCCACAACTGCCCCTTGGAAGATAGCTTCCAGTTACCCAGTTTCCAGACAACAATGTGGAAAAGCGAGGTTAGGTATAATTCAAAGATCGGGCTTCCCAGGTGGTGCTCGTGGTAAAGAACCTGCCTGCCAATGCCGGAGACATAAGAGACATGGGTTCAATCCCTGGGTCCGGAAGATCCCCTGGAGGTGGGCATGGCAATTCACTCCAGTATTCTTGCCTGGAGAATCCCCATCAGAGGAGCTTGGTGGGCTACAGGCAATAGGTCTGCTAAGTCAGACATGACTGAAGCAACTTAGCTTGCTCTCTCTCCCAATTCAAAGATCAGCCAACCTATGCAAAGTGAAAATCCTCATGATAGCACTAACCAGTCCATGGCTTTCACTGTGAATTTAGCTTCATGTCACTACAGTTCTGAAAAATGAACACTTTTTACAGAATTCCAAACATCTGGGGTTCACATCGGGCCATTGATAGGAAGTAAGTCCTCTCTTTGAATGGCTTTTTTTTCCAGGTCCTCCAGGATTGCCAGGAAATCCTGGACCAGTGGGTGAGAGAGGTATTCAAGGACTTGATGGAATTCCTGGTCCAGCCGGAGAAAAAGGAGAAACAGGTACAGCTTGCTCATCATGGATATACTAGTTTTACTTTTCATAGAATGATTAGTGACACTTAATTCTTCACCATTCTAGAAATTCTTCCCTGACAGAACTGATGACCTTTAAGTTGTTCTGGGTTGCAATAATTCTGTTACCAAAGTGAAGTTGACCAAGTAGAATAAATTTTATATATAGGTCAATTTCACACTAGGGAATATATATGTGTGTGAGTCAGTCGCTCAGTCATATCCAACTCTGCAACCCCATGGACTGTAGTCCACCATGTTCCTCTGTCCATGGGATTTTTCAGCTAAGAATACTGAAATGGGTTTCCACTTTCTACTCCGGGGGATCTTCCCAACCCAAGGATCGAACTCACATCTCTTGTAGCTCCTGCATTGGCAGGCAGATTCTTTACCACAGTGCCACCTGGGAAGCTATATATAAATATAAATATATATATATATATGCATGAAGATGAATATATATTGTGTGTGTTAGTCACTCAGTCATGTTTAACTCTGAAAGGTTGTTGCTGAGCTGTGAAAGACACTGGGATTCTTGGCCTCAGGAGGAGAGGAATTCAAGCCAGGGCCAGTGATGAGGCTTGACTGCTCAGAGCTTTGGTGTGATAAAGTTTTATTAAAGTATAAAAGAGATAGAGAAAGCCTCTGACTTAGACATCAGAAGAGGGCAGAAAGAGTACCCCCCTGCTAGTCTTTAGCTGGATGTTGTATAGCTACCAGCAGGCTGCTAATTAGAGAAAGGGAATGTCTCAAAACTCAGGGACAGGCACCAGGCCCCTCACCCACAACATGCATTTTGAGATAACATTGGCACAAGGTGAGTCATCCCGGGCCACAAAACGATTGACATGAATCTTGAAGGACGGCAGGTTTCCAGGTAAATATATAGTTTCATTAACATAGATTAGGAGAACAACATATGAGTAAAACATACTGGTTTGTTGAGCCCTTATTGGTTCTGAATCTTAAGTGGAACTGACTTGAAGAAAGACAGAGTCCAGGGTAAATGCATAGTTCATTAACAGAGCTTAAGAGAAACATTTCCATAAGAAAAATGCATTGGTTAGCTCATGGTTTGAGAAAAGTTAAGTTCAGGTGGAACCAGCTGTCGTCATGGCAACACAGAATTTTAAGAGAAACCTCCTTTTAAATTTGTATAGAGAAGGGACAAAATCTGACACTTGTAGTTTGTTTCCTCCTGCTGCTTAAGAGAAAAAAAAGTCTGAAACTTGCAGCCTATTTCCTCTGTTTGCAGACCCTAACCTGCCTGTTACCCTCTCAAATCTTTGCAGTCCCATGGACTGTAGCTTACCAGGCTTCTCTGTCCATGGGATTCTCTAGGCAAGAATACTGGAGTGGGTTTCCATTTCCCTTCTCCATAATATATATTATATGATATAAATTAACTGTATATATATATATATAACATATTGAAATACCAACATTTTCTCTTTCAGGCTTGCTGGGAGCACCTCCAGGTCCAAGAGGGAAACCTGGTCCTCAAGGTGAGTGGTTCTTCCTCCCAAACCTGGTGATATACATTTTCAAGGACAGAATCTGATTTAATAGCCCTGACAGATACACTTAGCATTCTGAATTAAAGAAGTCCCAATGGTAACACAGAACATTTATATTCCTAGCATTCAAGTAAAAATGTTCCATTATTACCATCACAACAAAATGAACGAACTAGACACAGTAATCCAACTTTCAAATTTCCATCTATGGAAGTAAAAGGACTTCTTCTGTATTTCCTTTCTTGCTATCAGCATGGTTTAAATGGATCACCTCCTAAAAAAATGGAGGAGGAACTGATAGCTTCTCAAGGAGTTTCCTCTCCGTGCTATTCTGAGCTGCAGTAGTAACACTAATCTTTTGCCACCTTGTTCTCTTCATTGGTCTGATTCCAACCCTGGAGCCAGTGTGTGGCTCAGGCTACTGTTTCTTCAGGGCTTTCCCATAACTCTCTCAGGATCTCAGACATGGCAATTTACTGAACATGTCATTAAGAACATACATGTTTTTGTTTGCCTCAGACGGTTGCCAGACCCTTCAAGCATTTCAGAGCTTGCAGAGAGCTGAAATCATCTAAATTCTTTTTTTTTTTTTTTTAAGTATAAATTACAGGCAGAAAAAAGAACATGGTAAACAAAGTGTCCAATATTCCGTTTTATTTTCATCATCACTTTAAGCATTCTCTGCATGATATATAACTCTCCAAGCCCTTACCTCTGCCACCAGCCTCATCCTCACTTTTCCTTCTTCCTCCCATCTTTTCCTATTGTCATGCCATTTACTATTGGATTGGCCAAGAATTTCATTCGGGGTTTTTCCATATGATGTTATAGATTTTATTCCTAGAATATTCCTAGAGTAACACAAAGATGGGAGAGAGGAGGGGGAGATTATTTTCAATTCATAAAACATTTTCCATTCATGAATGTCAAAGCACAATTTCTTGAAGGTTTTCTGAGATTAAAAATATTAGTATTAAGTTGTGACCTTCTGGGGGAGTCTTCTTTGGTAAATCCAAATCTCACATTTCTCCCAGACTAGTGTTTATCTTATGGGGGAGAAGAAATCAGAGGACAGAACAGGAACAGCAGCTTTGTCATTCCTTTGTCAGGGTTTGGCAACACTTGAAATGCACAAACTGACCCTGAAGTTTAGCTTTTTAATGCTCTGTTGCATTATCAGTGATTAAATAAAGTCATTGTAATTAAAATTCACCAGATAATAACAGACAGAACACTTTAGGGCTTATAGCATGCTTTTCATCTGCATATTCTCTCATTTGATATTTAAATAACTGAGTTAAGTCAGATATTACCTCTATTTTTAAAATAAGAAAACAGTAAAATGACTTTACCAGGAGCAACAGATAGCTGGAGGCAGAACTGAGTCTAGTCTGGACCTTGTCTTCATAGACTTAGATCTCTCTTGTTGGCCTCTTGTCGATTCTCTTTATAGAATCTTAATACCTTTAAGCTAAGTGTCTCTGTTATTAGGGATAGCCACAAACTATAACATCAAATACAGGGGCATTACAGAAACTTACCAGACTTTTTTCTTTGCAGGAGCCAAAGGAGACAGGGGAGCACCAGGCTTGCCTGGCCTCCCTGGCAGGAAAGGGCCAGTGGGAGATGCTGGGCCTCCAGGGCCCATTGGCATGACAGGACCTCAAGGGGCACCAGGCTTTCCTGGTGTAACCATCCCTGGCCAGAAAGGAGATCGAGGTCCACCTGGCTCCAGAGGAAACCCAGGTAAAGAATCTACTTTTAAATATGATAAAAGAATGAAAATAACATTTGACATCAGAAGTTTTCAACCCACTCATGTGACCATCTTGCTTCTTTTTCCTTCTGGTCTTCTCTGTTTTCCCATGCCCACCTGTCCTCACGTGGGGTGCATAAGGCTGTTGGTGTGGAGGCAGAGGGACCTGTTTGAAAAATTAGTAAATATTGGCACTTCCCTGGTGGTGCAATGGTTAAGACTTTGCATTCCAATGCAGGGGGTGCAGGTTTGATCCCTGGTTTGGAAACTGAGATCCCACATACCTGTGGCCCCAAAAAAACAAAACATAAAACAGAAGCAGTATTGTAACAAATTCCATAAAGACTTAAAAAATGGTCCACATCAAAAAATATATATATTAAAAAAAAAGAAAGAAAAATTAGTAAATATCAAGTTCATGAGCCTGGGAAAGAGAGAGGCATCCATTCACCAGTACTGACTGAGCCCCTACTGTGCGTAAGATACTGGGTCAGGCACTGATTCTGCTCTAACAAACGGTCATCAAGGAGAAGAGTTCCTGCCTCATGCCTTGTGCCAGGTAACGCTAAGTAAGGTGCAGGGTTTGCTCTTCACTCAGAAGGGCAGTAACAGAACCTGCAAAGCTCCCTGAGTGGTAATACTGACAGGCTTTTTGTGAATTCAGGCATGCCTGGTCCTCCTGGACCTCCAGGGAGTCCTGTAGAAGGCATAAAAGGAGACAAGGGGTTGATGGGAGAGCCTGGCCAAAGAGGTCCACCTGGAGCTGTAGGAGACATGGGGCCACCAGGTCATCCGGTAAGTGGGAAATTATTTTGATGTCTGACCAACCTAGACAGCATATTAAAAAGCAGAGATATTACTTTGCCAACAAAGGTCTGTCTGGTCAAAGCTATGGTTTTTCCAGTAGTCATATGTGGATGCGAGAGTTGGACTAGAAAGAAAGCTGAGTGCCGAAGAATTGATGCTTTTGAACTGAGGTGTTGCAGAAGACTCTTGAGAGTCCCTTGGATGCAAGGAGATCCAACCATTCCATCATAAAGGAAATCAGTCCTGAATATTCATTGGAAGGACTGATGCTGAAGCTGAAGCTCCAATCCTTTGGCCATCTGATGCAAAGAACTGACTCAATGGAAAAGACCCTGATTCTGGGAAAGATTGAAGAGGGGAGGAGAAGGGGCCGACAGAGGATGAGATGGTTGTATGGCATCACCGACTCAATGGACATGAGTTTGAGTATACTCCAGGAGTTGGTGATGGACAGGGAGGCCTGGGGTTGCAGAGTCGGATGTGACTGAGTAACTGAACTGAACTGAATTCTTCAAAGTTGACTGCCCGGATCAGATGTACCTGGAGGCAACACAAGTTTCCCACTTGTGACATTTCTGTGCAGTGAACCCAAAAATGACAGAGTCTGGAAGGTTCAAAGAATCGAAGGACCTTAAGAGTTGGGCAGATTTTGTCTCTAAGAAGCCTGTGAAATTTCAGTCTATTTGGGGCCCTTCTCTATGTCATTCCTGACCTCCTCTTGTTTAGAGTCTGAACAATTCCATGTAGAAGCTTGGAATCATTCTAGATGACAACAAAAATTTTCTCTATTAATAGGCTTTCAAAATCATCTTTGCCGTCCCCTAAATGTCTAGTTTTCCCCACAACATGCTTTCCAGTATTTATAAATAGCTGTCATTTCCTTCTGAGTATTTTCTCTCCCAATAAGTACATGTTCCCCCCCCCCCATTTCAGTTTAACCTTTCATCGATATGCCTCTATTCTGAATATATCCTAGTTTGTCAATACCTTAAGAATGCAGACCCTGAGATGAGCACCTTCCAGGAATATGAATTCAGTACCCCAGAGAGTAGCTAGAGACAGACGAGTCTCACTATCCTGAACATTCTGTTTTATAATCCAGCCTACAAGTCCACATGGGGCTTCCCAGGTAGCTCAGTGGTAAAACAAATCTGCCATCCAGTGCAGGAGATGCGGGTTTCAATCCCTGAGTCAGGAAGATCCCCTAGAGAAGGAAATGGCAACCCACTCGAGTATACTTGCCAGGGGAATTGCATGGGCAGAGGAGCCTGACGGGCTACAGTCCATGGGGTTGCAAACAGTCAGACATGAGTGAGCCACTAAACAACAATAAAAACAGAATTCCACATGGGCTATTTGGCTGCCTAGTCACCACATTATCATCACACATTAAGTTTATGGTCAACGAAAGCCCTTGTGCCTTTTTCACATGAACGGCTACTGAGTTTCCTCCATTACTTGTTGTCCATTTGTGTATTTGTGACTTAAGTGCAGAACTTTCACATTTACCTTTCTTAGATATCATCTTGTTCCTTTAGGCTCATGCTCCCAACCTATTAAGATTGCTCAATCATAGCATCTCACTCAACACCATAGCACCTTCCCTAGCTTTCTCTTAGCAGCATATTTGAAAAGATTTTTCTGTTTACCTAAAATTCTTAGAAACTAACGAGGAAATCAGAGTTATGTCATAGAGAGTCTGTGTTATCTTGTGATGGATAATGAGGTTCTTTGACCTGGTTTATTGTCAGGAAACATGTTAAGCTCTCTTGGTATATGGTTTCCTGAATCTACTTTTTAACAACTCTTTTTTTAAATGAGATACTTACCTATCTCCAGCATTAGGTGTTTCTCCTGTTGTTCATGATTTTTTGAAAGTGGCAAACACTGAACTTATAATCACATTGAAATTCTTCCAAGAACACTGGAATGTGGAAAGTCTAGTTTGGAAATGCAGTCTCTCTTAAATCCTCTGTAGTGTAGGCTTCTGTATTTGCACCTGAAAGATAATTCGTATTGTTGTTCAGTCGCTAAGTCGTGTCCAACTCTTTGTGACCCCATGAACTGCAGCACGCCAGGCTTCTCTGACCTTCACTATTTCCCAGAGTTTGCTCAAACTCATGCCCCAAGTCAGTTAGGCCATCCAGTCATCTCATCCTCTGTCATCCCCTTCTCCTCCTGCCCTCAATTTTTCCCAGCATCAGGGTCTTTTTCAATGAAAACTGACTCCTTGCCCTTAACAACTCTCTCCTTGCAGGAAACAGCTTCCTTCCCACCCGAGGGCAGGGCCTGGAACCAGACCTTTCTCCCTGGTTACCTTTACCTCTGGAGAACAGGCCAGACTTCAGAAGCCTGAGAATCCTTGATCACATGCTCCTGTTTTCTCTCCTTCCTTTTTTAACCTCACACCACCTTATCTAAGAAATAGGACTGTTCCTTCTTTCGTCTTCAGGCTCCAAAGACAGCTAGCTCAATGACCAATTTTGTTATTGTTGGCATTTTCAGGGCCTTCCATTGTTTTCAAGTAATAGCATTCTGTCTCAATTAATACGGACAGTATAAGACTAGGGGTGACAAACATCCTGACAAACAGCTCTTTTTGGAAGCCCTGTTCCCTCCCCTCTCCTCCTATGGCCCTGCTTGAGCATTTCATGGCCACAAGGGCAATTAGTGTGAGCCTCATAAGCTGGGAGCATCTCAGCCCAGTCAGATCATTGCACCCTTGCCAAGATGATGTCAAAACTCCACTGACACCCCCTTCCTACTCCCATCCCTGGAACCTGTACTTCCATCACTCTGACCAGAATAAGTTGTAACTCTGAGGGCTTAGTTAGAATGATGGTGGTTGTTACAGTTCAATAGCATCTCTGTTGTCTTTGCAAGAATTACAAATACAAATTATAATTTTCATTCTGGCAATCTGGTACCTGTTCTTCCGGAAAGATCTCCGAATACTGGGCAGTTTACTTTGGAAAACAGAATACTAATTGTATCTGATACACTAACATACATTCACATCAGAAGTTATGCTCGCTCTTGTGTTCAAATATAGTTTTAACTTCTTTTTTATTGAAAAATCATAGCCCTAAGGTGAGGTCTAGGTGGCACAGAAGTTACAGGAGGTGACATAGTGGATTGGAAAGTAAAAATGATGTCTGTCAACTTTAGATTATTCTGATCCAATATGATAAAATATCTTATATGCTTTAAAAAACTATAATTAATATTGTGATTTTAAAAATGTGTCTTTGGTTCTACTTCTTATTTGAAATATAGGGAGCACCAGGTGTCCCCGGTCAGCCAGGGGCCAGAGGTGATCCTGGATTCTACGGATTTCCAGGCATGAAAGGTACTGTTTTTGTTCAGTCCTCTGTGGATGCAAAGACAATGACTATGAGTCACATTTTAGGGCACACAGATGTTTACTGAACCCGTAGTGTCAGAACAGGCTGGATGCAAATAGAATGAATGAAGGAGAATGAAGCAGGAAGACCACTCCAGCACCCAAGCCCAGAGGCCTTAAAAATTAAACCATATCTTAAGGATGGAAACTCGAGAAAAGCTTAAAACTGGGGTGACCTTTGAGTGTACTGATGTGTGTTGGGCTAGAGAATGGGGAACTACATCAATAGCAACAGTGTTGCTTTGAATGATTTATTTTACTTCCTGCCTGTGTGATAATTGTAAAAGGCAGAAAATCTAAAAGAATACTCACAAACTGATCATGTGGGAGGGTAAGTAAATTTTTATATGCAGATTTAAGCATTTGGTTTTTTATGGGGCACATGTATTATGTTTTTTAATGAGAGAAAACATAATTTGGAGTTATAAGTTTAAAACATTCATACACATAAAATTTAAACTTCAGGTTTTCAGAAAATCCCCCATAATGGTACTATGACCTCAAATGACATTTTGAATATTGGATGTGTTGTCTTAGCAGGTTGAATCCACTGGGACTGTTTTGTGTGTGCAGGGAATTGATGATCATGGTATAGCTAAGTCGCTTCAGTCGTGTCTGACTCTGTGCGACCCCATAGACGGCAGCCCACCAGGCTCCCCCGTCCAGGGATTCTCCAGGCAAGAACACTGGAGTGGGTTGCCATTTCCTTCTCCAATGCATGAAAGTGAAAAGTGAAAGTGAAGTCGCTCAGTCGTGTCCGACTCTTAGCGACCCCATGGACTGCAGCCTACCAGGCTCCTCCGTCCATGGGATTTTCCAGGCAAGAGTACTGGAGTGGGGTGCCATTGCCTTCTCCGGATCATAGTATAAATAGATGCTAAATTAGTATTAAGTGAAGTGAATGAAACCACATTTCCATGAAAGACACTTTTCCAGTTCTGAGGGAGGATAAGGTGGAGGTCAAAGATAGCCTTTTCAGTTTTTCAATCACTGGCTCTTCAAAGAGCAAATGACTAAGGAGAAACCAAAGCAAGAGATTCTGAGAAATCTCACTAGCTCCTGGGTGGGTGAACACTGGCCTGGGGAAGATGTGGACCATTTGTCACTCTTCCAAGTCTCAGAACAGGAACAGATAAGACTTGAAAAATTACAGGAATGCTGAGTACCATAGAAAGAAATATTCTGGTGAAATATTTAGATGTATATTGAGGGCATGTGTGTGTGCATGCTAGGTTGCTTCAGTCATGTCTGACTCTTTGCGACCCTATGGACTGTAGCCCGCCAAGCTCTTCTGTCTGTGGGATTCTCCAAGTAAGAATACTGGAGTGAGTTGCCATTTCCTCCTCCAGGGAGGAATTTCCTCCCGACCCAGGAATTGAACCCGTGCCTCATGTCTCCTGCTTTGGCAGCTGGGTTCTTTACCAGCGGTGCAGCCTGTGAAGCCAAGGAAGATTCATAAAATAAGAAGTATTAACCAGTTCTTTTGAAATATATTCCATGAAACACATTCAGTTATTCTCTTAGATATCAGAATAAGACTGTCCATCATCTGGCACCACTAATGAGTTTGAACTTCTTTATTTGGAAATGTTTATTCCCCCAAAATTAGGCATCTTCTGGTAGATATAAGCAAATATTAACATATCCTCAAGTTCTCGTATCAAGTGGATAATTTATAGTGATTGCCAGTTAACTTTTGATAATATAATTGTTTTATTATATTTCTGCTATGAATATCATATTTAGTATTAAGTTCTAAGTAATTAGATGTTATAGCAACCCACTCCAGTATTCTTGCCTGGAAAATCTCATGGACAGAGGAGCCTGGTGGGCTACAGTCCATGGGGTCGCAAACAGACATAACTTAGGGACTAAAAACAGCAACAATTAGATATGATATGTACATTGTGTCAAGATTTTTAAAAAGAGTGTTTCTCCAAACCAATGTTTCTTGGTAACTTTTTATTCATGTCAAAGACTGGGAGAGAAACCTTACCACTTTGATAGTTTTCATCAAACAAGATATTTCATATGAGTTCATGAGAGTTCCTAATATAACTATCTTTGGGCTACTAGTAAAGCTAGAGTAATAAGCTGAGAAAGTAGACAAGTATGACAATCAATATAACTCACTAGGAAGTGCTAAAATAAGATTTAATATCACTTCATATTTTATCTTAAATATTAAATTGGTTTCTGAACTTAAGAACTAAGAACTCTTCCCCTTCAATGCTAAGATACTAGTACTTAATACGTACTTCTAGAATACATTTTTAACAGACACTATGCATGACCAACTGGGTCCAAATGAAATGCTACAACCCACATGAATATAACTAAGTTGCAGTCCTTGTCATGCAGCTCACAACCTCCAGTCATCACTCCCAGAATTCCCCCTTAGAGACAGCAATCAATCTGAAGAGCTAGGAAACCCATTGTTCTATGTGGAATGACATTGCTTTTCTTTTTTTCTTTTTTTTTAAGGGGAGAAGGGCAATTCAGGATTTCCAGGACCACCTGGACCTCCAGGGCAAATTGGGCCAAAAGGACCACCTGGTAAATATATTATTTCCTTCATATTGCTCTCAGTTAAGAAAGAGTAGTTCATCAGGAAAGCCATCATCCTTTTCTGTTCATGCCAATAGGTGTACGTGGAGAGCCTGGCACAGTGAAGATCATCTCCCTTCCAGGAAGCCCAGGCCCACCTGGTTCAGCTGGAGAACCAGGGATGCAAGGAGAACCTGGGCCCCCGGGACCACCAGGAGATCCAGGTGTGGGATCACTAGGAAGTAGTTGAACCAAACTTCTTGTAAAGAGATTTGGAAACAAATGATACAACTTCACAGAAAATGATACACATTATAGTGTTTTTAATAATCAGCTTTCAGTCAATTCAGTTCAGCCGCTCAGTTATGTCTTATTCTTTGCAACCCCATGGACTGCAGCATGCCAGGCCTCCCTGTCCATCACCAACTCCCGGAGTTTACTCAGACTCATGTCCATTGAGTTGGTGACGCCATCCAACCATCTCATCCTCTGTCATCCCCTTCTTCTCCTGCCTTCAATCTTTCCCAGCATCAGGGTCTTTTCAAACGAGTCAGCTCTTCACATCAGGTGGCCAAAGGACTGAGCTTATTTTACTATAGGCCAGCAAATAAAAGAACTTTTGACCCTATTGACAACTGGTGTTTATAGTATAAAGTTGAGCAAATACACTATAGGGCACTCAGGACTGTTTTTTATTAAGGTAAAAGTATGAAGTCTATCTTCTCTGAAAACTGCCAGTCTTAGAGCTCTATTTCTAAATGACTGCCTGAATAAACCCCAGTTCTATGTAAAATATTTATACCTTTCCAACAATTTGCACAGCACTTGGAAAATTAATAAATGCAAATGTACTTGCTATTATGAAATCTTTTAAAATTATTGGTGCATGGAAATTGAACTAACCCCTTTCTATTGGCCTAGCATATTGTAATAGACCTCTGGATGGAATTGTTGTGTTCTAGGTTCAACTGAATCACCTGAGAAATAAGAGAGATTTTATTACTTTGATTAATACAAGGACATAGTGAATTCTGGAGTAGCATTAATCTAAATGGTAGCACAGTACTAAAATGCTGTATTTCATATACCCCTAGTTCATTTTTTAGTTTTCTTTTCTCCCTTGGGAAGTAGATTGTAGCATGTTGGATGACCAGTTGTCCCAGTGTGCTCAGGGATGAAGAGCTCTTCTATTTGTAGGATTTCTGTTATTGACACTGGGGAAGTCTCGGGTAAACTGGGATGGTTGGCCACCTTGCCTTTTATCCTATATGAACCATTCAATACAATGTTGGTTTTTTGCTTTAGGACCCTGTGGGCCAAAAGGTAAACCAGGGGAGGATGGTCCACCAGGAATTCCTGGACCAACTGGAGAAAAAGGCAACAAAGGTTCTAAAGGAGAGCAAGGTAAAAAAAAAAAACAACAAAAAAAAACAGCTGGCTGTTCTTCACTGAGGGAGAGCTAGTCTCTGTATATACAGAGAAAGGAGACTTGTTTGAACTTATGAGAACTCTAAATATTTCAGTGTGTGCATTGCAGAGAAGACTAAGCCAGGGGCAAAACATTCTTTTTGAAGTAGACAATCAAGAGTTATTGGAATATACCATTATTCCTATGTCTTAACTGGGCAAATGTACTCCTGATTTTTAACCTGCAGGCTCATAGATCTAATGAAACACCAATTCTATTTTCAGAAAAGCTGATACTGCATACTTAGTTAATAACATCTACCTCTAAGCGTGGCACCTGATTTTGGTACCTACTGGAGAAAGTGATAGTCTACTTGTTTAAGATTAAGGTTTATAAACTTAAATTAAGAATGGGTTTTACTTATTGGCATGTTGATACACATGCATCTTATGAGATAAGAGCATGGCAGAGTTAATAAAGCACATAGATTGATATAGAATTTGCAAACCATCATACTTATATAGTTTTGCTATTGTAAAATAAGTTAAAATTACCTTATAAATTCTCTTCAGTTTTTTAGTATTAATCTAATTTACAACAGAAATATATGAAATGCACATTTTTTTTCCAAAGAAGAGAAAAACAGTGGCACCTAAGTTATAGTTGGAAAAATATTACTTTGATATGAATAGAAGAGCAACTTAGTATCATTATTCAGGAAAGCCATCTTCTAACTATGCCATTCTTGAATATAATTCAACAACTCATGTGTGTTTCCTGAAAAGGGGCCTCTTTTAAGTACTTCAGTCTGAACATAAGCTTATATGTGTCAATTTGATATGCCCGAATCAAAATCTACCTTCTGCAAAAGTTTCAAAAGCACCCTTCTAGAAAATATCTAAATGTCCAAATCTTAGTTTTTAGGATTGAGTCTTTGTTAAAGTAAGAAAAAATTCTAAATGTGATTTCCCAATTCATTGACATATGCCCAGATCTACTATGACACAACTGTATAAAGATTAGAGATTTGTCTTAAAAAATTCAAATATAATGCTAGCTAATAATGATAATTGCATAATTGCTCATGATTTAGTACTGTCCTGAGTGCACTTTAAGACACTATTAATCATTCGATTTTCATCAAAGTGTGTTTTTCAAAGTGGTAAAAGCAAAACTATTAATAATTATATGAATTTTAAAACTTTACTGGCCACATCTGGCTTTCAAAATGGGGCCATAGCAAGATTGAGGATACTACAAAACAAACTGTTGAGAATTACTAGCAAGTAGAGAGAGATGGTCTTGATGCCAGGCACCACAGGGCAACATAGAGATGAAGAACTGATCTCAAAAAAACCCACCATCAGATATACACAAATATTTATAACAAGAGGCATTTGTAATAAAATAGTCAACATTTAAGAAAGTTCTTTAGCCATTTTATAAACCATACTTCTTTAGGACTCCTTTCTACAGTTGAGGCTTAATAAATATATATAAATATTTGAATTAGTATTTTGGATAAACAAGTTTGAGGTTTTGTTTGTGTTGCCACATGTATAGTGTGTTTTCTAAAGGACCACCTGGATCCGATGGCCTGCCAGGCTTGAAGGGGAAACCTGGAGACACTGGACCACCTGCAGCAGGGACAGTGATGAGGGGCTTTGTCTTTACCCGGCACAGCCAGACCACAGCGATTCCCTCCTGTCCAGAAGGGACAGAGCCACTCTATAGTGGGTTTTCTCTTCTCTTTGTACAAGGAAATGAACAATCCCATGGACAGGACCTGGGTAATGCCCCTGTTTAATTTCTATCCACTTCGTTCCATATACAGACAGTACATTTTTATGGCATGGGGTACTTCCCTCTGAAGTTAAGTATAAACAACCTGAGTATATTTAGCACTTTTTTTTAATTTTGTTTTTTAATTTTTACAATGTTGTGTTGGTTTCTGCCATCCAACAATGCGAAGCAGCCATAATTATACATCCATCTCCTCCCTCCTTCCCCTCCCCCCAGCCCATCTTTCCAGGTCATCATAGAGCACTGCTACACAGCAATTTCTCACCAGCTATCCATCTTACACCTGATAGTATATATCTGCATTGATGCTGCTTTCTCCATCCATCCCACTCTCTCTCTCCCCTACTGTATCCACAAGTCTCTACATCTGTGTCTCCATTCCTTTCCTGCAAATAAGTTCATCAATACTTTTTAAAGAGAGTACATAAGACATTGACCTCTAATTGTCTAATATTCATTCTGGATTGTAAGCTCTAGAAGGAGCCAATCTAGTTGGTCTTATTCAACAAAAAAATCTTTTGCTTAAATAACCTGTCTGCTGTTCAGGCTTAAAAGTAAAATCTGTTCCAAAGCTTGGCCTGGTTATTGGCCATCACATACATATGAAGAACTGGGGATACTTTGAAGCAAAGACATTTTCTCAAAGACCTCCGCTAGTCCTCAAGTTCTAGATGATTAGAAAGGGCCCCGGAAAGTGTTAAAGGTGGAAGAAGGAAGGAGGATTTATGTCCCTATTGGATCTTTAATTCCTATCAGTATTAAAACTTTTCAGTCATACATTTTGCAAATAGCTCTTTTGTGTTGTTTCTCTCCAGTTTTTGCCACATGTTATGTTTTAATTAGCTTCTATCTAGTAATGATAATCAAAATAATTGGAATTCACTGAAAGTGATACCCAGTCTGATGTTTTATTAGGAACACTTGGCAGCTGCCTGCAGCGATTTACCACAATGCCATTCTTATTCTGCAATATCAACGATGTATGTAATTTTGCATCTCGAAACGATTATTCATACTGGCTGTCAACACCAGCTATGATACCAATGGACATGGCTCCAATTACTGGCAGGGCCCTGGAGCCTTATATTAGCAGGTAAAATCCCAGTCCCTTAGTTTCATGATGGCAACAGGTGAATCACTTCCTTTGCCACAGAATGCAAGGCAGCACACCATGGTGCAGAAAGTGGTGATGCGCCCATATTTTTTGTTTTATGTTACAGATGCACAGTCTGTGAAGGTCCTGCAATTGCCATAGCTGTTCACAGCCAAACCACTGATATCCCCCCCTGTCCTGCTGGCTGGATTTCTCTCTGGAAAGGCTTTTCTTTCATCATGGTAAGGAGAAAAGGAACGGTACATTCATAGTAAACATTATCCATGGAATCTTATGTGGTCTCCAGGATTGATATTGTTAGACATCAGTATGCACAATCTGCTGTGAATATTTGCTTGAAAATCTGCAAATATGCTTTAAGTTTGTTTGTTTTTATAAATAATGGAGCATTTTAAAAAACAAACTTCTCAGAAAGAGATTACCCACATATTCTAAGTAAGACCCTTTGAAGTTCATATGAAGATGGGAACTAAAAGAGAAATAGCCTTTTAAAGAAAAATTCTCCAGATGCAAGTACTAAATGAAGAAATCTATGGATTGACATTTGTGAGTTTGATACCTGCGCAGATGTGGTTGGTGATTATTCATATTTTGTGTAACATCATTTATGATACCTTATTCTCCCTTGTTTACTTAATCACTAATCAACACATATTTATTGAATGCCTTTCTGTGCTATGACCATTCTAGGCACTAGGATACCAGCAGTGAACCAAAGTTTCTGCTCTCATGGAGCTTCTTTCATAGTGCTAGACATATAAGTGAGAAGACAACATAACAATAGTAGTACATAGTGAGTTCAGATGGTGAGCAGTCCTATGGAGAAAATAAAGCAAGATAAGAGGAGAGACTGATAGGGATGAGGTCAAGGAAAGCTTTGTGGAGCAGGCCCCTGAATGACAAAAAAAGAACATGTCAGACCTGGGGGGAAAAAGCATTCTAGGCAAAATAAACAGCTTTTAGATTATTTTCGATGATTATCCTTCAACTTGGAAGGCACCTGGAGTGTTATAGTAAATTTGGATAAATAAGCACAAGAAGTTCAATTCATGCTTGCTTTTTTTTGTCTTCTATTACCAAAAAAAAAAAAAAAAAGTAGAGCACTGAAAATGTGAGCACTATGCACAGAATTCTTATTTGGATCCTTTTCTTGTGATAGTTCACAAGTGCTGGTTCGGAGGGTGCTGGGCAAGCACTTGCGTCCCCTGGTTCCTGCCTGGAAGAATTCCGAGCCAGTCCATTTATAGAATGTCACGGAAGAGGAACATGTAACTACTATTCAAACTCCTACAGTTTCTGGTTGGCTTCATTAGACCCCAAAAGAATGTTCAGGTAACTATTCAAAGTTAAGTTTAATCTGATGACTCAACTGCGTAACTATTCAAAGGTTGCCTGGGTTAGATTTTCATTCCCCGTATGCTGATGTACTCACGTTAAAAAAAAATCTCCCTGTGCCAATAAAATCCTGTTTAGCTTGGCACTCCCAGTGTACAAGTGGTCTAGAGTCGACAAGTAGCCCTGGTTTGTGCTACTGTACCAATAAAGACCAAAAAATATTATTTTTGTCATTGTTAAAAAGATTTAATATTGATATATGAATTTATAGACTACTGAATAAACTACTAAAGTGAAAGTGTTAGTTGATCAGTCATGTCTGACTCTTTGCGACTCCATGGACTGTAGCCCATGGACTGTGGCTCCTCTGTCCATGGAATTTTCCAGACAAGAATACTGGAGTGGGTTGCCATTTCCTTCTCCAGGGGATCTTCCCAACACAGGGATTGAACCTGGGTCTCTTGCATTACAGGCAGATTCCTTACTGTCTGAGCCACCAGTGGGTTAAAAAAAAAAAAAAAAAAAACTATTACATGATCTACTAATTTAAATTTATCGTGTTGGAAGACTTTTGAGTATTACAGAGAATTAAAAGGGTAGGAGTATTTTTTCAGAAAAAAAAATCTGTAAGTTCGCATTTGTAAGTTACTGCTAAATACAACTAAAATGATGAAGTGCTGACATGTATATCTTTTCAGAAACATACCTCCCTGAAATAAAGTTTAGGTGAGCTACCATATTTATTAACAAAACTCAGACCCAGGATGTATTTCCATTTTATCTATAAATTGATGAGATTTTTGGTGTTTTTTTGCTTTTGTTTTTTATTTCAGAAAACCCATTCCATCAACTGTGAAAGCTGGGGAGTTAGAAAACATAATAAGTCGCTGTCAAGTGTGCATGAAGAGGAGACCATGAAGAAATATAGAAAAAATAAAACTGTTACTTTTCATCCTAAATAACCAAGTAATATTGCAGAACATGCACTTATTTAAGTATCTTTCTCTCTTGGAACAGCAGTACAAAGTTTCTATTTGTTTCCCCACACAACAAAGCCTTCTTTTAAGTTAGTTCTGTGATACTGGTCTCTAAATCTGTACTGTATCAATGTTCCCTAATGCAAAGCACTAAGCTTTTCACAAAGTATCACAAAAATCTTGTATTCCACTTTTATCCAATGCACTAAGTAAATGGCGATTGTATAAAGTTTGATACTACAAGTGAAGAGCTATTTGGTCCACTGGATTCCCAGGATTCACCCCCTTTCTATTCCAGTCTTGGAGACTCAGGGAGGCTAATTCTGTTTTAGATTGCCTGATCACCCGCTTCCCAAAGCTTTAGACCCTGGGTAGGGAAGGGGATGAAATGGGATATTAGAGCATCATGAATAAACTGGACTTTCAAACCTGGTGAGTAATCTAAGACCTAAGGGAACCAGAATTGAATTGAGGCTCATAGATTGTCTAGTGCTTTTTCAAACACACCCAAGACTAAGGCCAGAAAGGGGTTGCCCTGAATGGAATAATAATAGCCTTGGAAATACTGTATGGTTTTGGTTTACATTTTTTAAAAGACATTTTTGTTTGTCCATCGAATTCATTTCACTACAGCAATATAGCTTGCTTATATTCAAATAGATATAATTTTTACCCTTAGTAAATTAACTACACCCACACAAATAACCAATTCCTTGATATGCACTTTATCCCCATCCCTATAAATGTTGGTGCATACCTTATAAACTAGCAGTTCAGCAACCCATGGAATAACTGAAGGCATTTGTTGGCTAATCAGGCTCAAAATATTTTTCATTTGCTCTAAATATTCCATTTAACCTGGGTGTTCAGAGATGTATTCTCTTGTTAACTACATAATTCTTCCTTTGTTAATGACATGTTTTTGATATTACATATTCTTAAACCATTTGAAGAGTCCATTGTGTAAAAATTTTGATGTACAAATTGTATAGATTGGTGGTTGTATGTCTTAAAACTTGCTTTTCAGTGTGTTGATACATTCCCAAGTTTACCTAATTCAACTTAAGATTTTATTCAACACCAAGTCATATCCCAGGCACTGCACTAAATTATAGACACTAAGGGGATGAAAAGAGACTTGTTTCTGATCCAATATCTCAGAGAAGGTAACTTACTGTTTCTGTTAAGAATTCTACATGTCTAAGTTGTTTTTCCTCCTTTTTTCCCTTTGTTCTTATATTTCATCAGAATAATTCAGCAGGCCTCAGTATAAAGGTTCAAAAATAATACTTATGACTAGGGAAAGCCCAGGACATCTAGCTTCTCCTAGGCATTACAGAAGTCAAGGTGTGAAAATGTTAAGAAAATGAAAAATCTACAAAACCTTAAAGACCATTTATACTTGATAGTAGCACTATTTGATTAATCTCAGAGGCCAGATGTTCAGAGATAAAGCTCTGCAGATGCTTCTTAATCCACCAAGGTGGAGTTGGTGGTGCTGATATTTAAATTCAGGTTATTGCTTCAACCTCAGTTGCTTTGTAAATGAAGGTGTGACCCCAGAGGAAAGCACACACTGTGACCTTGGTTGGCATCCTTCACTGCTCATGTGACTGCTGTCAAATGATTTTTACATTTAAGCTGAGAAGTGCATTTTACTTAGATTATTTGCTTAGACTCATCTTATACTAAGACTTTTTTTTTTTCTCTAAAAATATCCAACTTTCTTAATTGTACCATAATGGCATAGGGCTAGCTGATCTACACAAACCCTCTGTAGGTCAGCAATTCTCAAAATGTGGTCCCTGGACCAGCAGCATCAGCAGCATCTGGGTACTTGCCATCAATGCAAATGCTTAGCGTAGACATTTAGAATCAGAAACTCTGGGGGAAAGGCCCAGAAATGCATATTTTAACAAGCTTCTCCAGGTGATTTCTGATTGAGAAGAACTGTTCTAGGCAAACATCCAAGAAACTATTCTACAGACAGTTACCAGTTAAGGCCAACCAATATTGCTCCATCCATAGCTCTCTTTAAAGTCCAAAATCACCTCAAGGTCATCTCAAGTGACCTCAAGGTCATCTAATTTTACTAATAAGTTAAAGCCTTATATTGGTGCTAATGGCAAATGACTGGCCTCTGTTTGTCCCCAGGCTCCCTCTTTTCTTGTCCCATTATCAGTGTTTAACTTCTGAGGAAGACAAGTGATGCTAAACATTAGATCCCAATGAAGCCATATTGAAAGTGGCTCAGTTCCCCTTGTAAGACTGAGCATTGAAACACAGCTCATGAGCGTTACTTTCCAGATACCCATCAGTAGTTTATAAAGTTATGAAGATTTAACTTTGTAGATAAAATGTAAATAACTTGTTTCTTTTAAATCTGGGGCTTCAACTTTGGAATTTCACAGTGTGCTGAAATAATGGGTTTCTCAGAGGTGTTTTTGCAAGATAAACATTATTAAATAACTTATTTATAAAAGTATTACAATAATTCTAAATTTGAATTTTATTGCTAACTTACAAATATTTTTCTATGCATCCAGTGCAACTTACCGCTACTAAACTTAATTTAATATTTACTCTATAACCAAATGAAATATATTTAAAATATATTGAATATTTTATATTATTATATCTTGACAGAATTACAATGTTGTACTAATATTTCTGTAACTACACCTTAAATATTTTGTTGTTGTATTGTCTAAGAATAAAATTGAAAAATTTATATCTGGTCTTATTTTTTTCAAAATATAAACAAATTAATTTTTTGCATTGTAAAAATAGTATATGTTCACTGTAAAAAATAACAGTAATTAGGAAGACTATATAAAAATTGCCATGATCTAACCCCTCATCCCCATCCAAGAAAATTAAGGTATTATCATCTCAGACTTTTTTCTTGTTGACATATTTTCAAATCAATAGGTAAGAAGTAATCAGTATTTATATGGCTTTTTCTACATAAATCAATGAATAGGATGACATTTAGTTTTATTATGGATGTATTATGAACATTTTATTTCATATTTGTCCAATTGTTTCCTCAGGATAAATCTCTAGGAGGAAAACTGCAAAAATCAAAGGAGTTGCAATCTTAGGCCTTTGAGATTATATATATATATTTATATACATACACACATGTTCTCCAGAAACATTGCTAGAATTTCTAGTTGCATCAATGCAATGTTATGAAAACTTTTATCTCCTTATGCTTTTACCAATATTGGACATTGCTGTTCTTTCACAGTTTTGCCAGTCTCAATTTACATTTTGCTCATTATCAGCAAGGCTGAACATTTACCACTTTAAATTAATATTGGGGTTTTTATTTAATATATTTTAATTAATATGTGAGTTTTTTTTTCCTGTGAAAGGCCTAATCATATCTTTATGCATTTCCTATTGAGGTATTTAAGGAGTTTTCATAAATCAAGAGGAAAAGGTATAAATTACAGAAGTTATGGATCTTATATTTTGATGTTTCCCATTTATAATGCACCCTATTCAAGGAAAAATATTCATAAAATTTCAAAGCTAGAGAATTGGTAAAGAGGAATGCCTTTAATAGACAAAAATCTGAACTCTCATGGGTAAGGAATTTTGGGGTGTGTCAAATGACAATAAAGATATCATCATATGAAAACACAGAATGAATGGTGATGCTGGGCAATAATTCTAAGAAAACCAAGAAAATTGTTGCCCAAATATTTAGAAACAGTTTCATAACTGGACCAAAAAATTAATTAGAAAACATTTTGATCAAAAAGTATACTAATGCATTTTAATGAACTTATTTTTACAAGCAGAAGAATGAATGCTGTGTTGAGTTCATTATCTCTACTTATAAGCCTGTTTATAAGAAAGAAAAGTCCTATAGAAATAAAAGTCCTATAGAAAGAAAAGCCTTCATCAGTCTCTAAGGGATTCCTTGTAACTTATTGGCAGGGCACTTGCAGAACACTTAGTGTGGCTAGTTCACCTCAGTCTTACCCCAGCTCTGCTTACTGGAAACTAAAAGACAACCAAACACAGAACTCAAAGCAAGTGATTTTGAATCACCATCGACATCGTTCAGTCAGTCACGTCTGACTCTTTGCGATCCCAAGGACTGCAGCACGCCAGCCTTCCCTGTCCTTCACCATCTCCTGGAGTTTGCTCACACTCATGTCCATTGAGTCAGTGATGCCATCCAACCACCTCATCTTCTGTTATCCCCTTCTCCTGCCTTGAATCTTTCCCAGAATCAGGATCTTTTCCAGTGAGTCGACTCTTTGCATCAGGTGGCCAAAGTATTGGAGCTTCGGCTTCAGCATCAGTTCTTCCAATGAATAGTAGGGTTGATTTCCTTTAGGATTGATGGGTTTGATCTCCTTGCTGTCCAAGGGACTCTCAAGAGTCTTCTCCAGCACCACAGTTCAAAAGCATCATTCTTTAGCACTCAGTTTTCTTTATAGTCCAACTCTCACGTCCATACATGACTACTGGAAAAACCATAACTTTGACTACATGGACCTTTGTTGGCCAACTGATGTCTCTGCTTTTTCATATGCTGTCTAGGTTTGTCACAGCTTTTCTTCCAAGGAGCAAGCGTTTCTTAATTTCATGGCCACAGTCACCATCTGCAGTGATTTTGGAGCCCAAGGGAAAAAAAAAGTCTTTCACTGTTTCCATTGTTTCCCCATCTATCTGCCATGAAGTGATGGAACCTGATACCATGATCTTCATTTTTTGAATGTTGAGTTTTAAGCCAGTTTTTTTTTTCACTCTCCTCTTTCACTTTCATCAGGAGGCTCTTTAGTTCCTCTTCACTTTCTGCCATTAAGGGTTGTGTCATCTGCATATCTGAGGTTATTGATATTTCTCCCATCAATCTTGATTCCAGCTTGTGCTTCAGCCAGCCTGGTATTTCACATGATGTACTCTGCATGTAAGTTAAATAAGCAAGGTGACAATATACAGCCTTGATGTATTCCTTTCCCAATTTGGAACCAGTCTGTTGTTCCCCGTCCAGTTCTAACAGTTGCTTCTTGACCTGCATACAGATTTCTCAGGAGGCAGGTAAGGTGGTCTGGCATTCCCATCTCTTAAAGAATTTTCCAGGTTGTTGTGATCCACACAGTCGAAGGCTTTAGTGTAGTCAATGAGGCATTAGTAGATGTTTTTCTGGAATTCTCTTGCTTTTTCTATGATCCGAAAGATGTTGGCAATCTGATCTCTGACTCCTGCCTTTTCTAAATCCAGCTTGTACATCTGGAAGTTCTTGGTTCACAGACTACTGAAGCCTAGCTTGAAGGATTTTGAGCATTACCTTGCTAGCACGTGAAATGAGTGCAACTGTGTGGTAGTTTGAACATTCTTTAGCATTACCTTTCTTTGGGACTTGAATGAAAACTGACCTTTTCCAATCCTGTGGCCACTGCTGAGTTTTCCAAATTTGCTGGCATATTGAGTGCAGCACTTTCACAGTATCATCTTTTAGGATTTGAAATAGCTCCACTGGAATTCCATCACCTACTCCATCCACTAGCTTTGTTCATAGTGGTGCTTCTTAAGGCCCATTTGACTTTGCACTCCAGGATGTCTGACTCTAGGTGACTGATCACACCACTGTGGATATTCAGGTCATTAAGATCTTTTTTGTATAGTTCTTCTGTGTATTCTTGCCACCTCTTTTTAATCTCTTCTGCTTCTGTTAGATCCATACTGTTTCTGTCCTTTATTGTGCCCATCTTTGCATGAAATATCCCTTGATATCTCTAATTTTCTTGAAGAGATCTCTAGTCTTTCCCATTCTATTGTTTTCCCCTATTTCTTTGCATGTTCATTTAGGAAGGCTTTCTTATTTCCTCACTATTCTTTGGAACTCCGCGTTCAGATGGGCATATCTTTCCTTTTCTCCTTTGCCTTTTGCTTCTCTTCTTTTCTCAGGTATTTGCAAGGCCTCCTCAGACCAGGCTTAATTTAACCATTCAGAGAAATACTACCCTCTCTAGGTTTTTGGAGACTTTAAGGTGTTTCTAAAAATGATAAGACTGCTCAAAACCTTTTTAGAGCTATTGTTTTGGAATTATCCTTAACTGCAATTTATCGGTCAAATAAGGAAATAGATCTCATTACTTTATACCCAAGACCTACAACATGCTCAATATGGTTGCTCCATGAAAGCAGTGAGATGAGTAAGATATAGACCTTGGTCTCAAACATGGAACTTATCATCTGGTACAATAAAATAAAGCAAATACATAGATAATTATAATATGCAACAGAATGTTACAAGTACTGTAAGAGTCAATAGACAATGGTTCATAAGTTGGAGGCCTCATAAAATCACAAAAGTGGATTTTTTAGGTGGTCTTTCAAGGTTAGTTAGAATTTCAAGAAACAGAAGTTGATCAGAGGCAGGATGGCATTATAGGTGGCAGAAATAGATAAAGGTAAGTATCAATAGTTAGAAAAGCATGAACTAATCTCAGAGAACAATCAATGATCAAGACCATATACATATATATCATTCACACTTGTAGTAAATGGAGTGGCATGGCAGGAGGTGAGGGCCATATTAGAGTTTAGAACACCATGGAGAACTTGTACATCATTGGTTGGTATTAGAGACCCATTGAAGACTTTGAGCCAAAGAGTAGAATGATCATACAGATGGTAACATGGAAGATTCAATATTTCGGGATCACAATCTTCATTTGAAACTTATTTCAGTTTCCTTAGTGGGGAATGGACAGGAGTAAGAACCAAATTGTAAGTACTAAAAAGTAGAAAGATAGTAGTGGAGCAGCAAGACCCTCATTTCTAAAGGTTTTGGTCATAGCTTATTTAGCTTGGCCTCTAAATTCCCCCAAAAGGTTGGCCTGGAATAGATGATCATTCCTAAGATCATCTGCACTTAAAGGATGATTTGTCAGTATTAAAAATGGGCCCAAGAAGGAAATTCTCAGAGGACTTCCTAAGTTGTTTTAAAGAATGGTAACATTTCTAGATGTTACCAACATTCAACATTCAGAAAACTAAGATCATGGCATCCCATCCCATCACTTCATGACAAATAGATGGGGAAACAGTAGAAACAGTAGCAGACTTTATCTTGGGGGGCTTCAAAATCACTGCCGATGGTGACTGCAGTCATGAAATTAAAAAACGCTTGCTCCTTGGAAGAAAAGCTATGAACAACCTGGATGGCATATTAAAAAGCAGAGACATTACTTTGCCAACGAAGGTCTGTCTAGTCAAAGCTATGGTTTTTCCAGTAGTCCTGTATGGATGTTAGAGTTGGATATCTCTCATAAAGAAAGCTGAGCTCCGAAGAATTGATGCTTTTGAACTGTGATGTTGTAGAAGACTCTTGCGAGTCCCTTGGACTGCAAGGAGAGCCAACCAGTCCATCCTAAAGAAAATCAGTTCTGAATATTCATTGGAATGAATATATGAATGGATGGTGAAGCTGAAACTCCAATACTTGGGCCACCTGATGCGAGGAACTGACTCATTTGAAAAGACCCTGATGCTGGAAAGATTGAAGGCAGGAAGACAAGGGAACCACCGAGGATGAGATGGTTGGATGGCATCACCAACCTGATGGACATGAGTTTGAGCAAACTCTGAGAGTTGGTGATGGACAGGGAAGGCTGGCATGCTGCAGTCCATGGGGTCGAAAAGAGTCGGACACAACTGAGTGACTGAACTGGACTGAACATCTGTAGAGTATCTTTAGGCTCTAGAGAAGTACATACTCATGCGTATGTCTTTAGCTGTTAACATCGAAGAATACAAATGTATTCCTTGAATTGGCTTCAGTCCGCCCAGTGTTGATGAACAAGGTATTGACTTTCTCCTAGAAAGTTAGTGGTTATGTGGTTGTCTGCCTGCAGTGCAGGAGACCCCGGTTGGATTCCTGGGTGGGGAAGATCCCCTGGAGAAGGAAACGGTAACCCACTCCAGTATTCTTGCCTGAAAAATCCCATGGATGGAGGAGCCTGGCGGGCTACAGTCCATGGGGTCCCAAAGAGTCGGACACGACTGAGCGACTTCACTTTCACTTTAAATGGTTAGACAGCAAACAGTTCTTGGAAACTAAACAGGGCTTCTAACTACTGTGAAACCTAACTTCTTTTCCGAGATCCTTACCTTTAAGGGTTAGTAAAGCAGGTCAGGGTAGGGATCACTGTTAAGGAAGACACAGAGGGCTTGAAAAATCGTCAAAATTGGAGTATAGTGTTTAAGAACCACTTGCAGAGCGGGCGAAATATGCAGATTATTAGGCCTCACACCAGTTCTGATTTTGATGTGGACAGTCCTGAAAACTAATTATTTAACTAGCTACCGAACGTTTACCTTTTAAACACGAGATGCGGTGGGCGCACTTTGCCCACAACAAAGATGTCGCGGAACCGCCGTCGTACAGCCCCGCTCCTCTACGTGGGTCTTACGTCCGCCCTTCCTCGCGTCACATGACCACGAACCTGTCTCAACTACAGCTCCCGGAAGGGACCAGTCCCGGGCGTTCTCGCGTCTCTCTTTCTCTCCCCGCCCGCTGCGGGCGTCTCCGGCCGGTGATTTGCCCGGGCGCCTCCGTGCGCTCGGCCAACGGCCTCTGAGACCGCCCACCCGAGCACCCCGGGAGCCGGCGGGCGGCGGCCCTCGCCGGGGACCCTCCAGCGGGCCCAGGGGTGAGTGCTGACGTCTTCCCGACCCGGGATCCGCGGCCCGAGTCGGATGCGGGGCCTAGCGCTGTGGCCGGGATCCTCCGGCTATGGAGGGACCGGCTGGGTACGCAGCCGGTCCGTGGTGCGGTCTTGGCCTTCCCCAGGGGCCTCCCCGCTTCAATCTTGACCTTTCCTCCTTCTCGGGGCGTTGCTCCCCCCTTGAGTGTCTGAGGAAAGCACGGGAGAGCAGCGCACCCTGCTGCAATCGTTCTGGGGCTAACCTTGCCCACTTTAGTTCTGTGCCTTCGTTAGGTCGAAAAATTGAGTTTTCCACGTAGAAGATAGTTTCTGGCGTGGGAAACCCTAAGGGCGACCTGAGAGCTTCAAGCGAGGCTTGAGTGGTAGTCTCCTGTCATGCTTCCCAGCCAAGGTCCTGGTACCTTCCCGTATGACCTTGAACCCGACACCTGTCTCTTTGAAAGTCGGTTTTGGTTTGTTTTTCTTTTACTTTGTGTGTGTGGGGAGGCGGGACGTGTTGGAGACGAAAAGCCTTGTTGGAAGCCCGCGCCCCGGGGAGGCCCCTGGTCGCGCAGATCAGGAAGCATCCTTGCTGCAGGTGTAGATGTTGGGAGATGCTCCAGAGTTTCCTTCCAGGCGCTGGAAACTGGAGAAAGCTCGGATTCCCCTTCCGTCAGCGTGTGACCTTCTTCGTCTGCAGGACGAGTTCCTCTTCTGTGGTAGAAGAAAACCATGGGCTGCCTCCTACTAGAGGCATTCTCTAGGGAGGAGAACCCTTTCAAAAGTGGTGGCGTCTTTTAGTTGCAGAAGATAAAAAGCCTTAGCGCCTTTGTTTCAAATGTAGAACCAGTTGTATACAGGCCTCTCACCCCACAGAGGGACTTTAACTGAAGGATCTTAAGTGTTTTCTCTCCCTAGATGGAAAAAACATTTCTTTCGGTGTTGATTGCATCACCTAATGAGATCCCAAAGGGAAAACCCTTAGGAAAATAGATTCGGAGAGAGTTAGAACGATTTTGTTGTACCTTGGAGTCTCTGCCCGTGTAATTAAATTGTGTGTAGGACCTGCTATCTTTTTCTTTTTGGTTGCAAGCACTTGTGAGTTGGTTTTGCTCTTTTGTTTTTTTTTTTCCCAAAGGAAATTGTGTTTTCTATCCCTTCCTGTCTGATAGGGCTACCGCATTTTATGATTACAAAGTTTAGTGGTTACTGTCTTCCCTTTGGTGTTGAAACTTGTTTCCTGTGGATTGATAGCCTTATTTTAAAATTCGTTAACTCGTATTTTTCCAACTTTTCAGTGACTTCTTTAAAAATAAAAATGAATCCTGGGTTACTATGCTGTGATTTTCTTATACACCCATTATTTAAATGTGAAAGTCAATCAGTCGTGTCCAACTCTTTGCGACCCCATGGACTATACAGTCCATGGAATTCTCCAGGCCAAAATACTGGAGTGGGTAGCCTTTTCCTTCTCTGGGGGATCTTCCCAACCCAGGAATCGAACCCAGGTCTCCCACATTGCAGACATATTCTTTTTAAGTATAGTTGCTTGAAAAGAGAACTGAAATAGGGTGATCAGTATAAAAGCCTTGAACTAGGTCCACACAATAAGTGACCAACGACCTGGCTTTTTTTTTTTTTTGGTATTTGGGGAATTATAGAAATCTTTGTAACCACAATCAATTTGACCCAAGTTCTTTCTGTGACTTCCTGGGCTGTGTCTTTTGATCCCAGCATTCTAATACAGAAAATGAGAACGTAAAGCTTGATTCATTATGTGCCCAAACTGGGGACACTTTCCGTCACAGGATAGTGGATGTGACTTGATTCTAGGTGGTTTGTGGGTGAGGGGTTTTTGTAAGAGTTATGTTTTTGTTACCTGTTTTTATATGTGTACATTAAAGGATTTTGTCTCTTTAGTTATATCACAGAGACTCATGTATCTAGTAGATTGTAAGTGACAAAACTGGAGTTAATGTCTTAACTCCAGATGAGAAATTTATTTTCTTTTTTGCCAAAAGATACTACCAAAAATGTCATAGTCTAATGAGAGAAGGTGGGGGGGAAATGAGATTTTGATCAAATTTGCTTAAGCAGAAAAGCCAGTAATTGGAACAGTATAATGTTAAATCTTAGCAGAAAAGTTTAATCTACCTTGCAAGTAGCTAAGTTGGCTACAGGAGAATTTGGCTTTTTCTAGAAGTTGTCTTTTCAGTGTCCATCTTTGGTGATTTAAATCCATGATACTTTACAAACTCAGAAAGTCTTGTAAACAAAGATGTTGCTGTAGAATGAAATGTTGAGACCCATGGTATATAGTAGTGGAAAGTTAATATGAAGGCTGAAATGTAGTGAATGGAGTGAAGAGAATAGCACATTTTGGGGAGATACTGTTCTAGCAATTTGCATCCCTTGTTTATTATTATAAGATTTCAGTTTATAATGTCTTAAGGCTGTACTCCTTTTGAAGTGTCTCTTGCAGTGTTATTTCCAAATACAAGCTTTTACTGTGCTTCGGGTACATGTGTATGTAAGTATAAGAAGGCTATCTCATTTCTTATTTAGAATGATGCACAGAAATTGATAAGAGGTTACCTCTGGGGACCTGAGTTGTTACATAGCATGGGATCAGTGGGACACTTTATTGTTCTGTATGTTCTTGTGTACTTTGTACCGTGTGCATGTGTTACTGGTTCAAATTAAATACTGAATTAAAGTTATGAATGAAATTAAATACTGAATGAAAGTAGCTGGATGAAAATTTCACCAGTGCATTTGTTTCTCCTTAATTTGTGTATGTATATATACACTTATATATACACCTAAATATTAAGATTCTGTTAAACATATGTATATTTTGTCAGCTATGTTTTTCTAAATTCAAATCAGAAACAGTAGTCTTTTATTTTGTATTAACTAGTGAATGGTTGTAGGGTTCTGTCTCCAGGCCTAAAATTGGTGGTAAGTTTGTTCATTTTTTCTCTATTTATTTTAGTGGTTTTTTTAATGTAAGGCTGTGTATCTTTAGTGGTTTTCATCATGCAGAGGATTTTCAGCAATGAATCTCTGATGTCAGTATCATCTAGTTTTTCAGTCAGCTCCTGTTTTTTCTCCCCCAGGGACAAAAGTGGCTCTAAATCCAGCACGTGCATACTGAGGCAAGTTAATGGATTTAATATGAAGCACAGAAGCAGATAATGCCAAAGAGCAAGCAGTAATTGGTACACATTTGTGAGTAAAAGTTGTCTCTTTTTAGTCTGTTAGTCTTTAAACCATCTGCATGCCAGATCCTTAAAATTCACACATTTTGGTAAAGAATAAAAGGTGCAAGTTAGCAGTCATAATTAACCAATTGTCAGGGTGTAGCCCCTTAACCAGCCTCTAAGATCTCTCCAAAGCATGTCAGTGACGTGGAGTTTGAGATGTATGATATGTCTCTGACATGGAGTTTAGGAAATGTCTCCACTGTCACTTAAATTTATACTCCTTAATTTTTTTATTGTCCTTAATTTTTATTGACCTTGACTTAAGTATAATATCTTTCACTGAAAACTTAGTGTAATTTAGTTTTCAAAGTTATTTGCTTTTAAAGATATCATTACTTATACATCAAATATTAAGTTACCGCAAATACATTTTTCTGCCCTTTACATTATCTTTGTGATTTCTTCATTTGTACTTAGTCTAAAAAAGAAAAGGATCCCCCCCCCCCTTCAGAATATAATACTTAAGAGGAATTTTGTGACAAAATGTTTTCTTCTAATCTGACTTCACATTTGTATATATGTTTGTTTAACTTTTCTTGACCCTGTTTGCAAAATCATAGTATAGTGAGTATGCTTAAAATGGCCCTTGTGATTTTTGAGGTAAAGAACTCTTTTTAGGAGAGATTTGAACATTGGTTTTGGTTGAAATCCAAAAATAATTTTAAGTAGATATTTACTTTGATTCGTAGTTTTCATATGAAATGAATTGTTGAAATACTGATTTTTATTCTTTCTTTTTTACAGCTGGAAAAGCAGTGTCCGTGTTGTTATGTACACCTCCAAAAAAGTTCAGATCTGTAGGGGAATTGTTGTGTAAAGTAAACAACTCCAGGGTAGCAGTATTTTAATAGCTTTTATAGACGTGTATTTACTGTATTAAAAATGAGTAAAAGAACAAGCAATGACACCTCACTAGGAAGGTCAGTGACATTTTATTCAGTTGAGCTGGTATTATAGGCTTGAGACATAGTGGCTTTAAAGCTGATTGCCCACAGGCTAATCATCTTTCACATTGTGATCAGTATTTTTTTTATCTTGGGCAACTTCCTTTCTGCTGCTTTTCCTTGGAGCATGGATGCTTCTCTAATTTAGAAGATTTTGCAGTGCATATGTTTTGCCTTTCCCTTTGAAGGCATGTCATTTTTTTTTAAATATACGTGCAAATATATTCAGTACAAATGATGAATAGTGTGAACCTTTCACACTATGGTCCCTCAAAATGAATGCATACATTAAGGCTTTATTAACGTATATTCTTTATTTGATTTTCAAAATTTCATCTCAGTCATCAGGTATACATTCAGTAAGAGACGTTTTAATTTGTATTTTGTGAAACTCAGGGGGTTGCTTCTTTTTTAGTAAATTTAGAATTAACATTATTTACCTTCTGAATCTGATTTTCATTATTAAAAAGTTTTATTTTTTCCATGCATGATAGCAGTTTCTAATTTCATTTTTATAAAGTCCTAGCAGCTTCCCTTCAAATAATTCACTAGGAAATTTCTATTTGGGTTTTATTTTCGGCGGTTTTTAGTTATAAGCAGCATGCCTATCTGTTTATGCAGTGAGGAGGAGGAGAGTGTATGTGTGTGCATATTCATGTTGTAGTTATACACAGATTTTAAAAATCTGCTCCTAAGTAATAAACTCAAGGTGCAACTTCAACTAAGTGGGAAGGTATTATGTCGAGAAAAGCGTTTTCTTCAATCTTGCATTTTTCCTTTGTATGTGTTCAGTACTCACAAACGAGAAGTCTTCTTGTGCTCTTTCTAAAAGGTATTGTCTTCTAACTTCACTACATAGAGAAGACACGCATTTTAGCACTCACTCACACCGTCTGTAAATTTTTTGCCCACAGAGTGAGTGGGGCGGCCTTTCCTTCTCCCACTGCTGCTGAGATGGCGGAAATTAGTCGAATTCAGTATGAAATGGAATACACCGAAGGTATTAGTCAGCGAATGAGGGTCCCAGAAAAATTAAAGGTAGCACCACCAAATGCTGACCTGGAACAAGGATTTCAAGAAGGAGTTTCAAACGCTAGTGTGATTATGCAAGTTCCAGAGAGAATTGTGGTAGCAGGTATTTTATATTTGTTCATAAAGTTGTCTGATAAACCTTTATTTTATATATTTTTATGAAAACTTTTGGAACTTTTCAAAATATTTAGAAAAAGGATTGGGGCCCCCTCCAGTATTGTTACCTGGAAAATTCCATGGACAGAGAAGCCTGATGGGCTGTAGTCCATGGAGTTGCAAAGAGTTGGATACAACTAAGCGACTGAGCACACAGAAAAGGGGTTGAGAAATGCAACTTTACGTTTTCTTCAAAAAGTTTATTAATTACCATAGTCTGAAATTTCAAATAGTATTTGTTAATAGTTCAAATAATTATTGAAGTATTATTTACGTACATAAAATGTGTGTAATTTTAAAATGTATAGCCTGATGATTTTCGACAAAAGTTTACTCCTATGTAACTCTACCACAGTCCAGATATAGAACTTTTCATTATCCCACCCTGAACAGTTTTTTATTCAGTTCTTACCCCTCAATTCCTGGCAACCATGATCTCCTTTTTATAACCAGAGATCAGGTTTATCTTTCCCAGAGTTTTGTGTGAATAGAATGATAACACTATATTATATACTCTTGGGTCTGGCTTCTTTTGCTTAGTGTTATGTTTTTGAGAGTCTTCCATATTATTGCTTATATTGATTGTTCTTCCATTTTATTTCTAATACTGTGGATATACCACAATTAGTTTATATATTCACTTGTTGGTGAACATTTGAGTTGTTCCTTTTTTAGTGCTATTAAGAATAAAGCTGCTATGAAGACACGTGTTTTCATATCTCTTAGGAATGAGTTGCTAGATCACATTATATTATGAACAGCTGTCAAACTATTTTTGAAATTCGTTGTACCCTGCTATGTTCCCATCAGTGACATATGAGTGCTCCATTTGCTCCGCATCCTTGCCAGCACTTTGTATTGTTAGCCTTTTTAATTTTAGCTATTCCTGGTGGGTGTGTAGTGGCAAATACATTTGAATAAAACCAGTATCTTTTTAAAAACCTCCCTCCTCTTTATTGTTTTTACTCTCAGGAAATAATGAAGACATTCCATTTTCAAGACCAGCAGATCTTGACCTTATACAGTCAACTCCCTTTAAGCCTCTGGCTCTAAAAACACCACCTCGTGTGCTTACGCTGAGTGAAAGACCACTAGATTTTCTGGATTTAGAAAGACCTGCTCCAACCCCTCAAAATGAAGAAGTAAGTACTAGAGTTTTAACAGTATCTGAATTTGAAATAACATAGACAACAGCAAAAGTGAAAGAAGCGTCTGTTGCTGCTGCTGCTGCTGAGTCACTTCAGTTGTGTCCGACTCTGTGCAACCCCATAGATGGCAGCCCACTAGGCCACTCTGTCCCTGGGATTCTCCAGGCAAGAATACTGGAGTGGGTTGCCATTTCCTTCTCCAATGCATGAAAGTGAAAAGTGAAAGTGAAGTTGCTCAGTCGTGCCCGACTCTTAGCGACCACATAGACTGCAGCCTACTACCAGGCTCCTCCATCCATGGGATTTTCCAGGCAAGAGTACCAGAGTGGGGTGCCATTGCCTTCTCCGGAAAGAGGCATCAAGAGCCTATAAATCATGTCATTAGCAATATGTAGTAATATCCTTCTGCATGAACCATTGATTGCTATAAATTCTAGTTTATAAATACTCAAGATACTGTGCCTTTTTTTTATTTAAATATCATATTTCAGGAAAATGACAATTTTGTGGAAGGCATTAACATTCATTGGGTCTTGAAGGAAGAGCTTTTATGGCTAGGAGTCACTTTAAGCCATACAGAAAATTTGGGAAAATTTAGCATGGGAAAAAATTAACGCATCACTTTGTTATAAGAGCTGTCTGGCAGTTGGCGAAAGCTCTTTTTATCCCCTTGACACTACCTATTCTCTTGCTTGCTCCGAAGTTTCTACTGAGTTAGTTACCGTGTTATGTAAGGTTACTAGCCCTTTTGATCTCAGTATGGCAGTGTATGGACTTACTAAGATGTTGGTAGCGAAGTTCAGATTTTGCCTTTGCTGTTGATTTAGGGCCAGTCTTGTAAAACTCCTTTGCTGTGATTTCTGTAGTTGCCACTTTTTCATTATAATTCCTAAATTCCTATGTTGTCATGATTCTAATAAAAGACAGTATGCGAAGATAAGTTTTTATTGGTAATGAAACTGCCTTTGTCTTTCATCTTTCATATAGTCCTTCCTAAGAGGGTAAATCATGCACATAATCTACAGGAGTGCAGTTTCCCAGTACTAGGTATAGCCTTTTCCTAGGCTGGAAGTTTGTGCTGAGGTGACTCAGATAATATAGGTGCCAGTTTAGACATTCCACATATTTGCTTGATGAAAAGTACTAACTTTGAATCTTCACATGATGAAAAGGCACTGAGGTAAATGCAGCAGGACTATATTTAACAGACATCTTTTAAGCTTTTGTGTAAGAAGGACAGTGAGACACACTTCCTTCACAGTGGTCTGTGTGAGGGAAGGCCCTCTACGGCTGTGAATAGTACTGTCTTGGAATGAGGATTCTGCCGGAAGAGAAACCCTCCCTTTGATATTCCTTTAGTTTTATTTGCCTTCCTATCTTCATGATCCCACGTTTTAGACACTGCTTGGTGTGAATAACCAGCCTGAAAACAAGCTGAGCACTGTCGTGAATGACTATTTTTTGTATTAAAATAATATTTTATTTTAAAATAATAAATAAGTAGCACTTATGTTTTTGTAAATCACCCCCTTTTTTCTGAATGATTAAGGATGAGTGATAGAAAATTTTTTACCAAGATTTCCCTCAGTAGACCTAGATTCTAAGCCTGTGTGGGGTTTACTCCTGCAATAATTATGATATTTAGTCAAATGTGATAAATGTCCAAAGTGTATAGCACTGAAGCGAAAAACTGAGCCTGAGAATGACTTAATTTTGAGGGCCTACTTTGCTGCTTACTAACCACATAACTTTCATCTAGTTGTTTAACTGTTCCAAGGCAAGGCTCATCTCTAAAATAAAGAAGAGAATAATGCCAAGTACATAAGATTATTGAGAGAATTCAGTGTAATAATATGTATAGTATGTTTAGCACATGGTTCTAATTGATGTTAAAAGATCAGTAGGTACAAATATCATTGTTATGAAAGTTAGCATCTTCTGGCAGAAAATATGGAAATAAGTGTCTTATCAACAGATGAATGGATAAAGAAAATGTGAGATACACACAGAGACACACACGAATACAGTGGAACACTACTCAACCATAAAAAATGAAATTTTGCCATTTACAACAGCATGGATGGACTTGAAGGATATTACGCTAAATGAAATAAGTCAGAGAAAGACAAATACTATATGATATTACTTATATGTGGAATCTAAAACATGCAACAAACGAGTGACCGTAACAGAAAAGAAGCAGACACAGATATGGAGAACCAACTAGCGGTTATTAGCGGAGGGGTCGGCATTAAGAATTGGGGAGTGGGAGGTACAAACTATTGGGTGTAAGACAGGCTACCAGGATGTGTTGTACAACACAGGGAATGTAGTCGGCATTCTGTAACAACTATAAATAGAGTGTAACTGTTAAAAATTATATGAAATAAAACGGACCATTATAGGGGAAAATACTAAGGCATCTGAGCTGATTCTTGAGGGAGAGATAAAATCTGAACAAATCTGGAGAACCAGTAAACAAAGACCACATGGACATTGATTTGTCCAAGATTAGTTTTTATATATAAATACCTTCAAGTAATTTTGACTTTTGGTTTAACTGTAAAGAACTCTTGGAGTAGACTCCAAGCCAACTCCTTTTCTGTTTTTGTTTTTTTTTTTTTCTTTTGTTCAGATGGGTAAGTGGTTCATAATCATAACCAAATTTAAACCATGCTTTGAAGTTATGTGCCGCTTAGTATGATTTTAAGTTTTGTTGGCATGAAATACAGGATTTGTTCTGCTCTGACGGTGCTTATACCCTGGTGATCTATTCCCAAGTCTTTTTTAAGAGCATTAATAGATACTGGGTTTGCATTTTTGAGAATGTTAATCTTCAAGTCTGTTGGTTCACATACCAGTTGTCATTTACAATAAAATCTATTTTTTTTTTAAATCATTAAGTTGCCAGACGTGTTTCCAGTAAAAAAAAAAAAAATTTTTTTTAAGCAGAAAAGTTCATGATTACCATTGTTTCAGTTATCTCCTGTGTGTGTGTGTCTATTAGTCACTCAGTCCTGTCCGACTCTTTGTGACCCCCATGGACTGTAGCTTGCCAAGCTCCTCTGTCTATGGAATTCTCCAGGCAAAATACTGGAGTAGGTTGCCATTTTCTTCTCCAGGGGATCTTCCCAAACCAAGGATCGAACCTGGGCTCCCGCATTCCAGGCAGATTCTTTACTGTCTAAGCCACCAGGGAAGCCCCAATTATCTCCTGCTGCCCATTAAACCACCCTAAAGTTAGTGGCTTGAAATAGAAATTGCTTATTTTTCTCATGGATTTTTTCGGTGAGATATTTGCGTCAAGCATAGTGGGGAAAGCTTGTTTCTGTGTATATTATCTGGGCCTAGGCTAGGAAGTCTCAAAGGCTCGGGATGACTCAACAGCTTGAGGCTGCAGTCATCTGAAGGCTTACTCACTCATAGGTCAGTTGATACTAGCTACTGTGTAGACCTCAGCCAGGATTACTGGCTGGTATAACCACACAGAGCCTTTCTGTCTGGCCGCTTGGGTCTTGGTGCTGTAGTTCCAAACAATGAAAGGGGAAAAAAGCAGAAGCCTTAGTGTTGTTTCTAACTTAACCTCAGAAGTCACATTTATCATCTCTGTAGCAGTCACTAGCCCATCTAATTTCAAGGGAAGGAAACATAGATTCATCCTTTAATTCCATCTATTTAATGGAAAGAGATCAATAACATTTTGTACGAAGAGCATGTAAGGTGGAAGATTGTAACTATTTCTAGAATGCTAAAACATTTAAGCATGTGAGATTTTTTTTAGTTTTCAAATATACAGCTACTGCTAAGTCGCTTCAGTCGTGTCCGACTCTGTGCGAACCCACAGACGGCAGCCCACCAGGCTCCCCCATCCCTGGGATTCTCCAGGCAAGAACACTGGAGTGGGTTGCTATTTCCTTCTCCAATGCATGAAAGTGAAAAGTGAAAGTGAAGTCGCTCAGTCGTGTCTGACTCCCAGCGACCCCATGGACTGCAGCCTACCAGGCTCCTTCATCCATGGGATTTGCCAGGCAAGAGTACTGGAGTGGGGTGCCATTGCCTTCTCCATTCAAATATCTAAACTAATCTGAATTTATTTTAACCTCAGAAGCCTTATTTGTAATATTTACAAATCTATCCCATTTCCTATAGTGTAAGTGCCTTGAAAAGCTGTTGTTAATTGTTCGTTAAGTAATGCAAGTATTGATGCTGGGAAAGATTGAGGGCAGGAGGAAAAGGGGATGACAGAGGATGAGATGGTTGGATGGCATCACCGACTCAATGGACATGAGTTCGGGTAAACTCTGGGGGTTGGTGATGGACAGGGAGGCCTGGCGTGCTGTGGTTCATGGGGTCGCAAAGAGTCAGATGGGACTGAACTGAACTGAATGTAAGTATATTGCATAATTATAATAAATAAAAATATTAATAATTGTACCAGCTAAGATTGAGACTTAAAAAAGCAACTAGAAGTCACTATTTTCATAAAGAAGATAAGCATTCCCCAGTTTATCTGCATTATAGTAAGTAGAGGTTTTTTCCTTAACATGCCCTGCATATGATACACACACCGAGTAGCAATTCATGGTTGTGTTATTTTTTAATTTTGTGAGTAGCCTTAGATTAAGGTCCTTTTGATGCTAAGCAACTACTAGACTACTAAGAATATTTTCCATTCCTTTCCCTTTCTTTGTGCCTAACAGATCCGTGCAGTTGGCAGGCTAAAAAGAGAACGCTCTATGAGTGAAAATGCTGTTCGCCAAAATGGACAGCTGGTCAAAACTGACTCCATGTGAGTAGAACCACTAAGCGTTGTATCTCATTCATAAGTTGTCTCTATACACTGCCTGTCCCATCCTTTTCTAAATGATTTACTTACTCTCAAATATTTAGAAAGAAAAAAGGATGAAGTGTATGTTTTATACCTAAGAACCTGAAGAAAAAAGTCATTTACTTCTAATAGTGTTTGCAGTTTATTATGTAATACATTTACATCAGTTTTATATTTTTGTAGTACTCTTTATAACCTTAAATTTGGGGAAAGAAACAAAGCATAAACACTTTGTTAAGGAAACATCTTCATTTTCAGGTTACTTAATTTGTGATTAGATTGTAAAAGGACTAGCCAGCTCTGCTTCTAATGAGCCATGGTAAAGAATATAGCATAAGCAAATGGCATTTTTTTTTGCTTTCCAGGATTATTTTTTTAGCTCTCTTCCTACTGAGTCACAGAATTCTTAGACCCTTTTCTTTTTCTAAAAATTTAAGTACATTGTTTAAAGGACTATTTGTGTAAACCTTTCTTTCTCATTTGGTTACATTATCATACCCTGGTCTTAAAAACTACCCCTTCCATTAGATGTTTTAAATTAGACAAGTCATTTTTGTTGTTTTATTAAAATTGATTGGTTTTTAAAATAAAATATCCCTTTAAAAACTGGTCAGAATTTTTTAAGTTTCAAAGCCATTGGTGATTTAAATTATATAAATTACTGTTTCTTCCTCATTAAATTTTCAACTTTCATACGCTCATTTATCATGAACCTGATTTGATTTCAGGCATCACGTTAATTTCTCTGGGAACTAAGAAAGAATCAGGAGGTGATAATGTCCCTTACAGCTTGCAAATCTAGATAAAAAGCAAGACATTTAAATTTACATGGAAGATAGCATACAGTACAGTTATGCCATTTGTATTAAACCGTATGAAGTTTTAACTTGGGCTTGACTAGAGAATATAGGGACGCAGAAGGGACTTTGATGGGGATTGAGTCTCTCGTTTTTTGCATTAGGTGCAAAGGAGAACTGTAACTGTTTTCATTTCTTGGGGAATCTTGAAATGCTTCCTAAAGTAGTTACATTATTCTGAAGCATAATATAGGAAGATAGAAAGTTTGAAAGAATATATGTCTCCTTCAGGGAAGGCTTATCTGAAAGGTTCAGCCATTTTTAATAATGAAATTTTTTGCGATAATTGTATGTTTTCCTGCAGGTCCATGGCTAGCAGTGATGGCCAATCCATGGAATTCCTTTATCTAGACTATGTTAAAATATGTTACACAAATGGTGAAAAGACTACCTAATTTATGGTGAAGGTAGCTTCTTGATATTTAGAACCCTCTCAGAATGATTAAACGTAGACCTAAGGGCTTTTGTTATTTTCTATTTGTAATATTTTTTAGGGCACCAAAAGTTTCTAATTAACTTTCCTGTTATATAAAGATATTGCTTTTTATTTAGGTCCATGATTACTTTGAAATTTCCCATAATGAAATAAAAATAGGACTATTTTACTATAGCATCACTTTTTTCCCTCGCACAGTATATATTACTGATAGCTAAGTTCAGTTGACAAGAAAGGAAACTGCTCTGCTCTATAATATATAAAGACCAGCCTTGTGAAGCATGAGTTAAGAGTAAATGACTAGTTCATAGATATTTTTGCAGTTACCAGTGATGAAAATTCCTCAGAAAAGATGAGCAAAGTTAGCTAATATTTGAATTATTTTTTTCTTTAAGTCCCTTGAAAGGCATTTTCTACCCCAGTTCCCAGGCCACGAACTAGTACTTGTCCGTGGCCTGTTAGGAACCAGGCCACACAGCAGGAAGTGAGCAAGCCTGCAAAGCTTCTTCTGTATTTACAGCCACTCCCCGTTGGTCACATTACAGCCTGAGCTCCACCTGCTGTCAGATCAGTGATGACGTTAGATTCTCATAGGAGCACAAACACTAACTCTAGCATCAGGCAGAATGTCCTGAGATTGCCGCAAACAGAAATAAAGTGCACAGTAGATGTGATGTGCTTGCATCATCCTGAAACATCCCGCCTCTGCCCCTCTGTCTGTGGAAAAAGTGTTCCATGAAGCCAATCTTTGGTGCCAAAAAGGTTGGGGTCTGCTATTCTAGTTGTTTAATAAAACAGAATCTCATGTTTTAATTTTTGGTTGTAAAAATAGCATGAATATTTAACTATAGAGTTTTTTGCAATAGAATGCTTACCTTCCTTAACCATACTTTTTGTTTTGGTAGTTATGTATGTTACCATGGTAAGATACTTAACCGTCTTTTTATTGATAATGTGACCTTGCCCTTTCTTCTGCTGCTGTTATTAATTTTATTATTTATAATTGTATTCATCTTTAAGTATCTACATTTGATAAACTTTCAAATTTTTGTATAATGAGCAAATTATGTATTCAATGCTGGTAATATGGTAAGGAAGAAACTATTAACATGGGTCAGCTGTATTTTACCTCTACCAAAGTAATTATTGGACTCTTCCTGTCTTTACCTACTTCAGCCTTTCTCTGTGATGTGATCTGATTATGTGTCATTGTGCATGAACGTTTGCCTGCCTCCACCTTATTTTATTCCTTGGATTTAGGAATAGAAGTCCATAGGAGTATAAGAGCAGGTGCGCTGGCCTTGTTCTCTCCCTTACTTTCAAAGAGATAATAGGGCTTATTATTGACATGAAAATGATCAGCAGATTCGTATTTAGCTTTTTTCTTTGTATTATAAAAGCTGAATATGTAAAAGAAGCATAATTATTATTTAAGGTGGCACAGATCAGATTCTGCCCCAAGAAATAAAATTGCAAGGTTCCAGGCACCGATCTCTACACCGGAGTACACGTAAGATTTTATCTGTCTGCTCTGCTTTTCACAATTAGGAGTTGTTTTAATTTTGCAGGCTTATGTGACACTAATACTTTACCAGGTAATTGGCATGTACTGCCCTAATTCTCTTACTGTTTGGCTTTTAAGTACCTCTGTTTCAGGATTTCTCAAGCTGTTATCAAACACTTTATTTTAAAAAAAAAAAAGCTAGATCAACTAAGGAAGTTATATATGATTTGCAGTATAATGGTGAAAGTAGAATGGAATAATTCATACCAAAAATCCTTTCTAGTTCCTTTATTTTGCTTTGGTTGGCATATTAGTTCTCTGTGGATTCAGTTCAACCAGATTCAGTGGCTTCAAATCTTTAAAAAATTTTAGCACACTATCTTTTCTTGTTTATTTTCACTCAGAAGGTGAAAGGAGTCTTAAGTATAACGAGTCATTTAAGTTTTTTTTTAATTCCATATATTAAGGTTTGGAATAATATTTTGAGATCATTAAACCCACTCTTTCTGTGTGTGTGTGATACAGCACGGGATGGGAATGAGTGGCCTCTTAAGGGGAGGGGGCACTTTGGCATGCGGTATGAGATTCAACAGCCAGCGTAGTTCTCAAGGACCAGAAACTGTTCTGACAACCAGTGATTTCTCTCTTAATTCTGATTCTCTTATTTTACTTCTAAGAACTAGTAAATTACCTTAGTGGCAAGAAATTAAACCTTTATCTGTATTTAAAATTTCAAGAGAAATGGTGCAAAATTTGTGATTCAGTGAAAATTTTTTCTTCCCTTTCTGACTGTTTTACCTTTACTATATTTTTGGAAGAGACTGGAGCCTCACCAAAGAGATTATCCTCACAGTTTGAGAAACACTATTCCTATGAAAACCCGTGGAAAAAAGAGGTGTTTTACTTTGGACTTACGTTATAATAAAAGTTATGCCAAGTCAATTTTCATTTAAATTTGAGTTCTAACATTGGCTTGTGTTTATTCAACACTCGCATAGTAAGAGTTCATATAGGCATGAGAGAGAGCTATTACTAATGAAATAATATGACAAACATAAGTACATTCTTCAAAATTTCCTTACTTTTATAAAAGAAAAAGGTAAAGCTGAGATTTTGCCATTTTGTAACGTTACTAGGATGAATTTGTCATCAACATGCATTTTTATTAAATCACTAATACTATAACATATGCTTGAATAATCTCAGTGCCTTTGCAATACGTTTACTTATTTTTCACAGGAATTCATGTGTCAAAAAAAAAAACCAAAGTCACTCCACTTTGGGTGGGTGGGCAGAGATGAAACTCAGCTCTGAAAGCACTGTTTCCTGTCATGGTTAATAACCCCGGTGCCGGGCATCCCAGCTAGCATCAGGCCTATCACTAACACGGGGCTTATTCTTTTTTTGTTCTTAGATTTGTTTATTTTTAAAGAGACTCGCAAGACTGCTTAAAGCTTTGAAAAGAAAGAATTGCTAGACTCTTTCTTCTAATTCGTGTAGCTATGGTCATCTTATGATTTAATCATTCAGTTCAACTGTAGATAGAAATAGATTAACCATTAAGGGCATTTAATCTGTACGTATACTGCCCAAACTGGTCATCAGTGTATGAAATACTTCCTACTCTGATTTTGCTGTTTATGAAACGTTGTTTATGAAAAGTTAAGTTTCTTAACTAATCTTTGAAACTTTTGAGAAAAAGTTTTCTTTTGGAAACAACCTGAAATCCAAATATGTTTTTGATGTTAACCTTTGATGAAATATCTTTATTAGCATTAATGAGGAGAAGACAATGGCACCCCACTCCAGTACTCTTGCCTGGAAAATCGCATGGACGGAGGAGCCTGGTGGGCTGCAGTCCATGGGGTCACTAAGAGTCAGACATGACTGAGCGACTTCACTTTCACTTTTCACTTTCATGCATTGGGGAAGGAAATGGCAATCCACTCCAGTGTTCTTGCCTGGAGAATCCCAGGGATGGCGGAGCCTGGTGGGCTGCCGTCTGGGGGTTCGCACAGAGTCGGACACGACTGAAGCGACTTAGCAGCAGCAGCAGCATTAATTAAGACTTAACTTTAATTTTATCTTTCTACATTAGTATGTTTCTTATTAAGTTACCATTGAGGACTGTGTATGGTTTTTTTCCACTTAGTACCATATTCTAATTTTATGATCGTAGAATCTTAGAATTGAAGGTGATCTTACAGACTTTTTAAAACTCAGTCTTCTGTGCATTCCAGCTGAAGAATGCTTTGCAGTTAATCTGAAAATAATTTATGCTTGATGACCTGATTTCCCGTGTATGGACAGGAAACACTTGTACTTTTAGAATTTAGATAAACAATTCCTATTGCTTATTTCTGACAAAGTGAGTTTACTCCAAGGAAGCCTTCTTTCCTTTTGAATTCTGATGGGCAAAAATCCATCAAAGTTTTTTCATGGATTTGGATTCAGTTTGTTGGCATTTTTGCTCTAATATTATAATTCTAAGTAGTGATCATTATACTTTATATAACCCACTCCAGTACTCTTGTCTGGAGAATCCCAGGGACAGAGGAGCCTAGTGGGCTGCCATCTATGGTGTCTCACAGAGTCAGACACGATTGAAGCGATGTAGCAGCAGCAGCATAGACTTTATATAGGTAGCTCATTTATATACTATTTCAAATTGGTATATGCAGTGTTCAGTTTAAGCCCCAGAATATGAAGACAAAAGCTTCAATTATGTCAGTAGATATTGTCCTGAATAGTCTTTTAAAACTTGGTTAAGTCAGTTTAGCTAGGTATGATGGTGTTGCTGTTAAGAACCGTGTCAGATGGGTGCCTGTTTATGTTGATGAAGAACTGGCCATTTTATTCCTGCCTCTGGTCACACTTTTCTAACATGAATTGAGTCTGTTTTCTTAGAAGGAGCAAAAACTTCAGGTATTCTCTGTGCTGCCTGAAGAGAATGTTGAGTACAAGCCTAGTACCTAGACTTTGAGTCCCAGATATACTGTTTCTTTTACTCTTTTTGGATAGCCAGTTTGGGTTCTGCCAAGTACCATGGATCAGTTGGTATTTATTGTTGTTGATAAGCTATATGTATTCCAGAAGATTCCTAGTCTGTGGACAGATGTTTCAGGTGACCATCCATGAGTCTGCATCTGAAAACTTGCATTTATCTTGAAACCATGAGGCTTCATTCATATGGTGAATCAGCCCTGACAGATTTTCTCAGTATGCCAATATTTGGCTTAAATCTCTCTTTAAGTAGTCTTTAGAAAACATGGTTTTCATGTATTTTGTACTTTTTGCTTTGGATCATCAAGACATTGAAAGTTATTCACAAAATTGTGGAGAAGATTTTGTTTTTAATTTTCTGGGACTCGGGGAATGATATTAGATGACAGTTACCCTTTAAAAAATTATCTTACTCATTTCTTGGTTCCCAAAAATATTAAGTAAGAAAAGATTACATGGATCAAAGTACAATCTTTTATCTTTCAGTTGTTCACTATCTTCTCCTTTTGGTATACACCTTCACTCTTTTGTATATAATATGCAAGGATGAGGCTTAGTCTAAGGTGTTCTTGCCCTGACACTGAGAAAAATTATTGAGCCCACATCCCATAGCTCTTATTGTAACAAAACATCTTATTGTAACAAATTGGATGCCAAGTCCTTAAATCAGTTAAATACCTCATATAACTTAAATCAGTTAAATACCTCATACCCCATAGCTCTCTTATTGTAGCAAAACATCTTATTGTAACAAATTAGATGCCAAGTCCTTAAATCAGTTAAATGCCTCATATTGCTGATCATGCTCTAAAATTAGTTCTCTGAAAATAAGAATCCAGATTAGAACTGTAAAATCTCTTCATTGAAATGTGCTTAGCTTTTAGGAGAAACTGTAAGTGGAACCAAAGACATTGTAAGTCTCAACTCACACATAAAAGAATGACCAAGATTATTGTCACTGAGAAACCAAAAAATGATCATTTAACCTACATCTGGATAATTTAAGAAGTATCCTTGCCTTTTCAGTGTATTCACAGAATTGTTCATTTAGCCAGGGAACGTATGCTTTAATTGAGTAATCAAAATGCTTTTTGTTAGCTTTCTGAAACTTTGGTTCATCTTTAAATTTACTCGTCATAAACTAATTGCTTCATTGTCTTTGTGAAGTATTTGAAATTGGCGTTTTCACGGAATCCCTTTCGTTTTATGCATGTAAACTTTGCCTGACACCTGTATCCTGAAATTCCCTATCTTACTCTTCTGATCATCTATCTGTAAGCTGCAGTGCCATGTGGTTTGTTAGAGGCTCGGGTTTACACTAAGAACGCTGTTTCTCCAGAGCCGGGGGTTGCAGATGCTCTGCCGTAGTTCTCCTCCCTCTTAAAGTTGTCCTTTCACATTCAGTCTGTTTAATTTGATGCTTAAAGCCTCACAGTTACAGATGCTTCATGGTAGCTGGGTTTTAAAAAAACCACAGAAACAATTGAACATGTTTATTAACTTATTTGGCCTGACTCTTTTGGGGGAAAATGAAGGGTGGGGGAAATGGGCAAGAAAACTAAGCCAATTTTTAAAATATGGGTGTTTTGGGAAAATGTTGAGCTGGGGTTTTACAAAAATCTGACATGAGTGTTTTTCTCTTCGTTTGCTGTGCTTGTGTGAACAGCGTGACACCGTCGCCACCGCAGGTTCGGGTTTGCCCTCCCCGTATGCTACCTGAAGATGGAGCTAATCTTTCCTCTGCTCGTGGCATTTTGTCGCTTATCCAGTCTTCCACTCGTAGGGCTTACCAGCAGATCTTGGATGTGCTGGATGAAAATCGCAGGTGATTAGCCATCACTGACTCTTGTCAACTTTTCTGCATTATTTTTTGGCTCCTTATTAGTGGACTGTGGTGTCTTCCTTTTGTGTTTGCACCTTTGTCTCCTTCTCAGATGCAATGATTTAAAGAGCTTGCTTTGCTTTCTTTTAATTTGAAATTATTGTCCAAAATTCACATTTCAGAAGATTCTGTTAGCTTCTCTTCAGTCGAGGTATGGCGGGAGGGGGTGGGATACAGTTAATAACTATCTATACATGGGAAATATAGATTTTTTTTTCCCCCAAGACCTTGCTGAGCTGTTCTAAGTACTTGATTCCATTTTGGATATGCTGAGGGGTACTTCTGGATCCAGTGTGGGATGTTGGGCTGAATTGTACTCATTTTTGTTAGTAAGTCTTTAATCATTTATGATACTAATGTGGTTGGATTAGTAAGCAAATCTGAGAAGATGATCAGTGTAGCTGCCAGGGCTTTTTTTTTTTTTTCCTTTCCTCTTCACTAGAGATTTCTAAGCCTGTGCTAAAAATCCCAGGTGCTGTTGTCTTTTTATTAATAATACTGATTGTTCTCAGTTTGGATGGCGTGTCTCACTTTTGAATGTCTCCAGGTAAAATCACTAGTAGTATACCTAGAATTGTTCATTCAAATGAATTTTTTGCCATTATTTAAAATACCTTTTTCTCCTTGCTTCATTAGTAGATAGTGTTTTAAAAAGATGAAATTTGAGAGCTTTTTGGCAGAATGTGAGGAAAGTACAGTCAATTTCACTTCAACTCTAAACATTTTATGTAGTAATAACTCTGTTGAATCAGTGCTTGAATTTGCATAATCATTTTATTAGGCTGTTAACTTTGCTTTTTGAAGAATTCCCAATAAATTAAGCAGGCCTTTCCAGTAAACCTTTCTTTCCTTTGGAACTGACATGTCTCGTGACTTGCTCTGAACCAACCTTTGCTTATTACCTGCTCTTGAGCCTCACACAAGCCCCAGGTGTTTCACCATCCTTGATGAACACCCGTCGTTCCACTGAACTAGGGTTCCTTGCCAGAGTTCCCATACATGTGGGCCCAGGGACTTAAAGCCGTACTAGAAAGAGCATAACAGAGAAAGCTCATGGCAGGGGCAAAATTGCATCAATGTGTACATGTATTCATGTATAGGTGTGGGTATGTGTGGGTGTATATATATACATATTATGAATATATATATGTGTGTATATATATCCCTCCCTAAGGGTTTAGAGTCCCTCTTACACTCTTTAAAGCTTCAAGGACTATATTAGATTATAAGAAGCATCATGGTTTAGAACAAAAAGCTTGGATTAAAGGGATTGGATTTATTCTTGGTCCACCACACTGAGTAATTAGCCACATGCTGACCTTGGACAAATTGCCTAGCTTCTCTGGGCCTTGTTTTCTTCATCTGTTAAAACTAATATTACCTAGTTTTCTGGATTCTTGTGAGGACTCTTCTTTCCTCCCCTGTCTTTATTTTAAGATATAAAGATGGCCTCAAATTTTTTGTTTAGTGTCATGAGAGATACTTAAAAAGTTATTGAATATAAAGTACCTGGCACTTGACTAGTATTTCCAAATGCCTGTTTTCTTCTCCCTCCCTAACATAGATTTATTCTTTACCAGGTGTCCTCTTTAACTTTTTAATTGTAATAGGTCCTTAGAAGAGGCTAGATTATTAGGTCAAATTCTATTATATCAAATGCTATTACAGTGAAAATATATGAATGGGAAGGATGTTTTATAAATCCTATATAGATGACAAAGATCCGTCCCCCTGCATACACACAGCTCAGTGCAGTATATGGAAAAATAGTTGGATTTTTTTTTAATCCATAATGGAACAGTTTTGCCTTAAATTCAAAAGTATAAAATAAGAAATTTTATTAATTGTAAAATTTGCTTTATATTCTTTTATTTATGAAAAATTATTTTGAGCTATAAGTGATTTTTTTTTAATTGAAATAAATTGATAATTTTAAAATTCCCTTTTCTGGGAAGGAAGTATTTTTCTTATTCACTTAAGTGAGATTTTTAAAAAATTCATAAAGTAGTTGTGGTAATAATTCTTTGCTCCTGTATGTATACCTTGGAACCTGGAAGAGTGGATTATCATTAGTATTATTGGTTGCTTTCAACTTGAAAGGTTTTTTTTCCCCCAATGTATTTACTAATCTAAGTGTTATGCAAGATTTAATCAGAGTTGTAGATGTCAAATTAGTTTTTATTTCTACTAGGAGAACTGTCTAGCTTGACTTATCAGATACAAGAAATAGGAATGTGAAATTTGGATAATGTTCTACTTGCATGACTATTAAATAATATTGCATATAAAGTTTGAAGTGCTTTTATGTTTCTTGCTCTGTACATCTTTTTTTTCTTTCCTGTTTTTTATTCCTGGCTGTTATGCTAATGCAGTGTCTTATCTTTGGTCTTAAGCCATCGCATTAGATACATTTAATAAAATTAGAACTGTTTGACAGAAAGAATGAAAAAAACCTTTCTGCCTGTTTTATTATCATAAAATAATGCGTTTTTGCAGTTGCTTGGCATAAGAACTATTTTTAGTTTATACTCAGGGTCACTGTTAAAAGGTTTGTGTATTTTGTTTTTGTTTTCTCGTCTTGAGAACTTATATGACCCAAAACCAAGTTCAACGTAAAAACAAAGTTAAATTCTAGGTATACATTAGAAAAGTTTACTTACATAGGTCAGTGCTGTGCATTTGGAAAACTGAGGTAGAAGAAAAAAAATTTACCAAAACATCTGAAATAGCAAGTACCAGGTGTGTTCTTTGGATTTAAAAATGCTGTTTAGTCCTTGCTAGTTAGGAAATGCTCACATCTCCTGACACCTTCTAGAGCTCTGTATCTCACTCTCCAATACAAAATATTAATGTTTAAAAAAAGGAACTTAGTACCTCTGAAAGAACACTATTTAAGTACTCAGATTAGTCATGCTAAGCATGCTTAAGTTTTATACTTGAGGGACTTCCCTGACAGTCCAGTAATTAAGACTCCACTCTTGACTTACAGCTGCTGGGGACATAGGTTCGAGCCCTGGTCAAGGAACTAATACCCCACATATTGCTCAAGCACAGTCCAAAAAAAGAAGGGGCTTGATTATTTCTGGCTTTGATTTAATAGAAAAAGAAGCCAATCTGTAAATAATTTATATTTTTTGCAAGTATCCATGTAAATACATTACTTGGAAAACCTAGAAATGCAGAGTTGCAGTTGAGACAGTATCTGTTATTTATAATTTATCTTTTTTAAAAAAACATGTAATTCCTGGTACATCTACCTTGCTTACTTACTGTAGCAGTTTCCATGTTGTTGTTGTTTTTTAGCAAAAAACATTCTACTAAGACCATTTATTTACTTAAAAATGTTGATATACAAGTTAATACTGGAAGAGTCTTGAATCTCATTCCCATTTACCACTTTAATTACAAAACATATTTTCAAACCTAAAAAGATATTTTAATATATTAAATCTTATTTTCAAACTTAAAATGATTCTTTAATGTATTAAGTCATATTTACAGTAGAAAGTGGTACTTGAATAAAGTTTCTAACTTTGCCAAACACCTGTCTAATTTACTTTTATATTATATGTGTCAATTGCCAGTGTGAGAAGACAAAATGAAATACGTTGTGGAAGGTAAAGACTGTGTTATTTTCTGGCTCTGCATTATAAAAGGGAAATCTCTGCGGTGGAATGTGTTGGATGTGGCAGATCCTTTTGAGCATATGCTTGAATGTTTTAAAAAAGCTTTAGGTAGCACACAGCAGTGGCTTCACTTTTAACCTTTCTCACATTAATGTGATATAGGATCGGAAAGTAACTTTTCCTGATGTCACAGAATAAATGAATTAGTAGGATGGGGTGAGTTAAAAAACCTGCCTCAGGCATTATGATTTCTTACCGTTCTTTAGCCAACAAAGTAAAGTCTAATATCTGACTCAAAAGTCCCTTCCCCTCTAGGTTCTATAAATTTCTTTAAGCACCAGTAGTGCCTTTAGGAAACATACAACCTAAGCATGAAGATTTTCTCTTATAAACTGATTTGACATAAAATAGTGGTCTATATTGTAACAAAAATTCTACAGCTGTGCAACTTACAGAAAAAAAAGTAGTAGCATTTGGTGTTTCCTCTAAGAATTGTGTTGATACTTAAATTCAGGTAAAACCTGATCAGCCTGTAGGGAATGAGACAATTCAAAATAAAATAATAATTCTTCAAATCCTTAATGTGGCTTCTGCACCCCAACCTCCTTTCTCTGGTTATAAGTATTGCTGATTACTTTTGGGGGAGTTGACCAGTGACCACATAGAGCCTTTGTTTCCTGATTTAAAAAGTAAAATTTATTGAAAAGGTTACCTCTTACCGGTAGAGAACTAATTGTCCTCTAGAATCAAAGTGTGTACTCAGTGAAAATCCCCACAAAGTTTTGCAGTGCACCTTAGTCTTCGTTTCCAGCAGCCCTGTATGTCACTCCTGGTTGCCTCTCGGGATCAGACGCACACATTCAGTTGCACTTCCTGTGATGTGCTGTATTATGCCTCGAGACCTGTCCCCGACCTCCTCAGCTCCAGAACTGAACTCCAATTCTGCTCTTGGGAGCTGAGCGTTTGTGTGAGACCTGGCTGTATTAAGATATGAAGCACTAAGCAAAATTAATGAGGTGGAGGCAAGGAATTGTGGGAAGTGGGAGTCACTTCAGATTTTTAGCTTTCGAGATAGCTGTTGATACCAGATGAGCAGCCATTACCATGCAGGTCTACTAACCAGTTCTTGACATACTTCTAAAGTTGCTGATGGTTTTTTTTTTTTCCAACTCAAAGAGAGGAGTTACACGTTTGGAACAGAATTAGTAGGATGTCAAGTATGAGCACCAAAAAATTATTTTATATGTTGGTGCTATTTTGTTACGAAAATAAGAGGTTCCCTTTGTTTTCTAACTCATTGTAAAATGCTCAATTCATGAAAGTCATAACATGGAGGACAGCGAGACAAAGATACGTCAAGTATTTGAAATATATTGTATTGAAACATACAATATAATCCTATTTGACATTTATTTGTCTTATTTTTGCTTTTATTTTATTACTCTCTGTTTCCTGATTCTGTCTTGTGCCTTCTCCTGCAAAAACCTGCCTTAGACCTGTGTTGCGTGGTGGGTCTGCTGCCGCCACTTCTAATCCTCATCATGACAACGTCAGGTAAACTCTGAGACTTTGTAATTACCAGGGTGAACAGTTGGTTGAATGTGTTTTATTTTGCCGGATGTAATGCATGCAGTAGCCACGCCTTTAGATTATAGCTTTAACTTCTAGAGTTTTCTGTAGGTGGACCCCCTGCTTTTCTCTAAGAACAGTCTAATCATTTGTGACATTTGGCCAAGAAAGTATAAAGAAAAAGTTATAATACATTACCACGTGAACATCTAAGACAGTGTATTTAAACACAGTTTTAATGGACGATCATACTAGTACACAGAAAAAAAGAATCTTAAACCTTGCTTTATGTGCATTATGTTAATTGTTGCCTGAGGTTCTGTCCAGCATTTCCTTTTTAGTTGTTAAGTGTCTATAATGTCACTTCGTCACTTTCACTGTATAGATAAACTTGTCTGTAAAGCAGCATTTTAAATTGGGGAAATTAGGATTGACAGCCTGAGAAGTTAAATGTTTAGAAAGAGAATTTAGTTTTTAAGCATTTTTGTCATCTGTTGATGAAGCTTTTCTCTCTTATTTTGTTGCTTTCACTTTGAGTTATGCTTAGCCTAAAGTAGGTATTTCTTCCTGTCGTGCACAAGGACAGATAGAATGGCACATACTAATACTTAAGGTTCTCAAGTACCCAAAATCTCATTTCCCAAGTTGTATGGTTAGAAAAAAAATGGTTGATACAATAATGATACCATTACTTTAATTTTTTCAGAGCCAATTTCATTTTAAGCAAAATCTGCAGCAGTAGATTTCAAACTGGCAGCATTATTTCAATGATGAGAGGAAGCAAGCTGGCACCATTCATCTTCAGGCAGAAGAGGGAAGCATGGGTTTCTCATTAATACTAAATTCTGATTGAAAAATTGAAAAATATGTCCTTAGGAGTCCCATTCCACTCAACTGACTAGTTTATTTTTACATTATTAACAAGTTTTTCCTTGTACATGTCTCATAAATTTGTGATCCTTTTATTTTTCTGTTATTTTCAGCCAGTGATCTGACTTAGAATTTCTTACAGATATTTTAGGTCTGATAAATACATGTTTGGGTTAAAACACACATGTTTTAAGTTGAATTATACAGGTAGAGGCTTTTGCATATCCTTAGATTTCTTAGCAAATGAAGATTTCCTTTACAGATATTTATAGATATTTAAAACTATAGTTAGTTCAGAATGTAAGTTGTGGGGAGTTCCTTTCAGTTACAGTTCATTTCTCTGCATTCAGTCTGGGTCCGTTTACCTTTGAAGCAGTTGCTTCTGTTGTTTGATTCCCCCCCCCCCCAATTATTTATTCTCATATATGACCTCACAGAAATAGAAAACTTTTATTTTGAGGATAAAGTGTAGAGAAGAGGAGTCTTCAGCCTTTATTTTTTTTCCACTAACCATTTAATAATTCTGCTTAATGTTAAGAGGAATTCAGATGTTTGTAAACCCATAGTTCTAGCACCTACTGACTTGGTAGCTTACTTCTCTACCCAGTGCAGTTATTCTCAGTATTCCAGTATGTTTGCTCTATTCTCATGACGCAAAGGGCAGATCACCTACTGACTTGGTGGCTTACTTCTCTACCTGATGCAGTTACTGTCAGTATTCCAGTATATTTGCTCTATTCCCCCATAAAGGAAAGGGCAGATTAGGAGAAAGTAAGTTAACTTAGCCATAAAAGGAGTATTTAGAGATCATTCTAGGTTATCTGAAGTCAGTACACACCAAGTGTCATTGACACCACAACCTATATAATTCTAACCAGTGTTCAGAGTGATGGCACTGCAGGATTGTAAAATTAAAAATTGTTTCACATTATTTATTAAAGTGTTTTTGAATTATATTCAGTAGCATTTATAGCAAAAGGATTTTCTAAATAGACTTGTCTTTAATATGTCTGAATGAAAAATATAATTCTCTTCATACTCCTTTGTACCCCTTTGTATGGTAATGTGCTTTTTGTTATGGGGACTTGCTTAAAGTATTAAAAACATGATGTATGTGCCAACTCTAGATTACATAGGAGTAACTTTTAAATATGATTTATTTATAATCTGCTCATTCAGAAAAGTTAATGAACTGTTTTATTGAACTAGCCATACAGAATTAAATAGACTGTACATGTGTGAAGTGAATTATCAGGTATGTAAATTGTATCTTAAAATATATTTTAAAAGTGGAAGTCGAGGCAAAGAGGAATAATAGCATTTGTATGTTTCTCAGTAGTTGATTGTCACTTATTTAAAAATCATTGCCCCTTTAGAAGTAACTGCATTTGAACAAGAAGAACTTTTTAATGTTTTCTCGAGAGTTTGTCTTAGTGGCCTTCCAGCATTATTTTATACACAGCTCCTTAATTACGGTACTTAAATTCTGGATCTGAATGTAGTGGCAAAGTGTGTTCAGGTTATTTTAGAACTGCTTCTCTGGAGATACAGGAGAGATTAGATAATTGGAAATAAGTGAAGAGTAGAAATGGCAAGAGGGGAAGTAGAAGAGAAGAGATGGAGAAATAAAAAATGATCAGTCTTACGCTTTTAGCTGGAGTTTGTTTACTTTGTGTTCCCTGCCAGTGAGTCTCAGCAGGGACTTCTGAGCAGATTGACAGCTCTCAGATCTTTTCAACCAGGTATCCTTTTTTAACACTGCAAATCTCTCTGAGTTGAAGTGTCTACTTATTTATGTCCTTAGTCAGGGTTTCTTCTCTTTCTCTGACCTTCAAGACACTTTCTCAGGATTCTAGATAGTTGTTCCCTTAAGCTCTTCTCTTTATTAATACCCATTCAGATTGATAAATGTTTTAATAATTTGTACTGTTAAATACCAGTCTTTATAACAGTCCTCTGAACATTACATAATATGTTATGTGACTTGCAAGGTACTTTTAGTTCTGTTCTAATATTAAATCATGTTTTATTTCTCAGGTATGGCATTTCAAATATAGATGCAATGATTGAAGGAACTTCAGAAGACATGACAGTTGTAGATGCAGCTTCATTAAGACGACAGGTATTTAATGTACCAAACAGCATGTGACCCTAAATTCCATTCATGTTACATGTAAAGTGGTAGTTCCTAACATTTTATCCATTTTATCAGTTTTCTCTCCATTGTAACCCATGAATTAAAATACTTTCTCTATCAAACTATTTATTAAACTGTAATTGATATTCCCATTTTGATTAAAGATATATTAAATCATAGTTTACAGGTTTTCATCATCATAAAACAGTATTACCAAAATGGATTGATGTAATTCTAGCCAGCAGCACAGGGTATTAACATTTTAAGCATATCTATACAGCTGTATATTGCTCTGAAGCTGGGATAACCCTTCAGAGTTGGAGCAAGGAACCTGGGCCTTTAACGCCATCACAAACCAGTTGTGGGATGCACACTGTCTTCATAAGGGAGCGTGAACTTGGAAGACAGTTGTTCGGCCCAGGGCTGCTCATAATAAGGACCAACAGCCAGGAACAGTGCTGTTGACCAGTGACACTCCTGGCGGGTGGAGAATTAGCATTTTAGTCCTGAAGGGCCTGGGTGGCAAATCACAGGGCCCACTCCAGTAGGTTAATACATGGGGCCCTCTGAGTAACTTAGAGAAAGCATAAAGCAGTTAAAGCGGGTTAAATAGGAAAAACTGAAGCTGAGTGACAGAAGCTCTTAAGAGAATTTAATGAATTTAAGCTGTCATGGGTAACATTTTTTTCCTTATATACAACTTTCTTTTTGGGCGCCGAATAAAACTTCTCATGTTTGTAATAATTCTTTTGAGAAATTAAACTACTTAATAAGAATCTGAATGAATCATGCATTAAAGCTTCTATTCGTTTTTTGATGTTGTTTTTCACTCAGATAATCAAACTAAATAGACGTCTACAACTTCTGGAAGAGGAGAACAAAGAACGGGCTAAAAGAGAAATGGTCATGTATTCAATTACTGTAGCATTCTGGCTGCTTAATAGCTGGCTCTGGTTTCGCCGCTAGAGGTAACCTCAGCTCTCAGAAATATTGTCTCAACAGCTGGAAATATAAAGAATTTGCAAACTTCTTTGTTTTCTGTCTTTGCATTGTATGCCGTTTCACAGTCCACGCCCTGAAAATGTATTTCTCCCAGAAAGGAGGGGGAAGGACTTACATTTGCAGAAGTAAAGGTATATTCTGTCACTTGACTGTATTTACTTTTAACCAGTCCCGCCATAACACCTACTTAAAATTCACACTTTGCATGTTTTGTAAATAGGATCTAGTTGGTTTTTTTTTTTTAAGGAATTTTTTTTTTTGCCTCTTCAGTCTGCACCACTAATTCTGAGTGTGAGAAAGTGTATAGAAAATGGGTTTAGCAAAATGTCTGTAAAGGAAAAATAGTACTTCATTTTGTCCTATTTGTAGTGATTTCTCAAACCCTATTAGATTAAACAATTTAGTTAATAGATATTTTTGCATCCACATTCCAACATTAACACTACTGAAGTCCTGGTCTGGTGTCAGATTTAATAAAATCAAGCCACCCCATGTTTCATGATCACCTCCAATATAATAATTCCTAACATTTTCAGCGGTTTATCTAAAATGTGGGCAAAAATGTGCATTTTTATTTTTATTTTGCAGATGGTTTTCTATAAAGTACATTTTTACTAAGTCTGTGTGTGAATGATTTAAAAAACTACAGAATAAGGTACAAATGTGGTGTATTTAATAAACTGTGAACCAAAGCTGGATTTGTCTGTTGAAAGATTTTATTTCATCATATTGTGCTGTGTGCTATATTCCATGGCATATTTCTTTATATGCACCTAAGTCTTCCCATGTCTGGAGCGACTAGTACAGTTAATGACATGGCAGGTAGCTAGTCGGATCTTCGTCCTGGTAGTGGTAGACACTGGTTTTGTTACAGCTGTTTTTCTAATATGTAGTGTCTATAAAGTGATTCAGATAGAAACACCGTCAGTTCTGTTGCTTTTTCCTTTGTGTTTAGCTGATGTTCTAAATTTCATGAGATTAAAAGCATCAAGGAAACCAAGTGCTGGGAGCCTTTAGTTTCCAAACTGTTTTTTTTCCTTTTTTTTTTTGGTTCAGAAATGGATAGAATTTTACTTAGGTACAGCATTCGCCATACATCTTCAGTATCTTTCTACCAAGGCAGTGAGTTTTGAGAAAGGCAATTAGGGGAAATTCCTTAAAGGTGTATTCAACTGTTCTTTTCTTGCTTCTTCCATGTCCTTCAAAAAATACTTGGAGAAGGGATTCTTTTCTTTAATTCTTAGGGTTTATCATGAGTTTGGTGACAGTTGTTTTTTTACCCATGAAAGTCTTCTGACTTTCATATTAATAATATCCTTGTGATATCATTCATTATAGCAATTCTCTTTATATGTATATCTCAAGGTAATTTCTGTGAATAATTGAAACTACAAAAATGATTTAAAAAACAGGATGGTCTAGAAATACATCTTAGATATTCAAGCTGAATCTCAAAGTAAATAAAGATGTGATTTCAACAAGCAGAGAATGAACAAAAGATTTCAGATGCAGGAAGCAGTGGGAGAAAAGGATACAGTTAGGGCCAGTAACCCATTGTTCAGCCTCCCAGGCTCACCAGGGCCATAACGGCTAAGTAGCAAGTACAAGTGTAGCAAGTGTGTTGTGCCACTACTTTCGGAACTCTATTTAAAGGTGGGATTTTTTTTTCACTTCTCAGAATATTTGTTAAAGCATTTGCTGGTTATTTACATTTGGGAGATGATTTTATGAAAATATATTTGCAAGAGAATTTTCCTTCCTTTCCTGCATAAATGTCTGTTATCCAGCTTCTTAATTATATTTGTCATTGAATTTGAACTTTTCTGGCCTCAAGTTTGGAAAAATTTAATTACTGTAACTGTTCTTTTACTTACAGTTTATATCAATAAGCAGACAGTCCCATGTGCCCAGCAGTGGCTTCAGCAAATACACCACCACAAGCCCCACTGATTGATGGAGGAGGAGGGAAATAAGGCTCATTAATGAATTAGAGGATTATAAAAATATCTTATGAAGAAGGATCTTGAGATATATGCTGAAGAATAGGGAGAAACTGTTTCAGATCGTAGATACAGTAAAAAAAAAAAAAAATTCCAAAATGAGATTGAACATGGGGGTGGAAGTGAGAAATAAAAAGCAATAAGCCTAAGTGACTTAGGTGCATGTTAGGCTTCCCTGGTGACTCAGACAACAAAGAATCAGCCTGCAATGCAGAAGACCCAGGTTCGATCCCAGGTCAGGAAGATCCCCTTGAGAAGGGAATGGCTACCCTCTCCAGTAATCTTGCCTGGAGAATCCCATGGACAAAGGAGCCTGGCGGGCTACAATCCTTGGGGCCACAAAGAGTTGGACACGATTGAGTGACTAACACTTTCAAGTATAGGTGTATGTTATTGGGGTGGGGGTGGAGGGCATTTGTACAGACATGCATTTGCAATTTTAGGTACCAGGGTAGAGATGACATGTAGCCAACCCACCGCAAGTGGCCCATCAGCTTTAGGCATTTAAAGGCATTTAGGTGTATCTGCTATACACCATGGCAGCAGTTTCCACAAGACCAAAGAACAAAGAAGTAGCTTACCAGCCATTTCAGCCAATTGTGCTGTCAACCATCCTTTCTTTTGCCCTCCAAAATGAGAGGCTCACGTCTCTGTTCATGACCCTGTAGAGAACTGGGATCATCTCTCAGCCATTTCCAGGCTGATGAGGATTATATACATCATCACTGACTTGTTCAGTCAAGTACAGGGAGCTGTCACATTTACTTGTGTTTTAATTTTATGACTCTTAGCAGTTTGGCCTTCATTTAATATGCAGTGAGTCTTGGCTAAAAGCTGAGATCTAAAAATAGGATTCATTTATTCAATAAAGTAAGTATTCATAGGGTTGCTACTTTGTATCAGGTACTTACTTGGTACTGACCCTACCAGAGTGAATAAAAGAAACATCCTTCTACCCCTGCAGTTTATGGTCTTATGGGGGAGAGTGAAATTTAAGGAACAAGCAGGAGTTAAAATGCTGTTGCCATTGCTATAAGTACTGTAAATGAAAGAATGCTGAAGGAGAGAGGATGGGAAGCCCACTTTTCATTAGGCTATTAGGGGAAGCCTCTTAGAACAAGTAACTTGGTACACTGCAACATGGGATGAGATGTGGTAACAGTGGTTTTGGTACCTGCTGATTTTTGTTGAAATCATGCACTCTGGGAAGGCTTTCTCAAGTAGGAGATATTTAACGGTAAATAGGTGTTTATAGGAGCATAGGGAGAAGATCTTTATACAGTAAATTGGTTCAGAAAAAAATGCCTGTAAGCGCTTGATGTCATTGATTGGGGGACGCAGGCAGCTATAGGAATTGTAAATTATTTCTAGAATCTTAAGCCCAGTGAATATAATATATAAATAATTGAAATAAAAATGCAGGCATGATCATAATTCAGAAAATGGTAGATTTTAAGGTTTGTCTATAACATTTTAATATGGCCAATACACTGTTTCGTTATCTTGTCTTTTGAACTTGGCATATGTATAAGCCAGATTGTGAAAGACTTGATTTTCCCCCCTAGGTATTTATTGTTTTTTAATTACTATGAAAAATGCAAACATAAGAAAATTGAAGCATGTGATGAATTACCATATACCTGTCACCTAAATATAATAATTAACATTTTTCCATTGCTTCATTTTTTAGCTGAAATATCTTAAAAACATGATGTTTTCCCCAAATGCATAAATATGCATTTCTGAAAAATAAAGACATTTTCCTGCATAACCATAAAACCATCATCAGGCATAAAAAACGAACAAAAAGTCCTTAATAATACCTAAACCAGTCCTTGTACACGTTCCCCCACTTACCCTGACAAGGTCCAACCAAATGACATAGTCCATTTGGTTGAATCATACCTGTCTCTTTGTTCTCTTAATCTAGAATAGTTCCCTCAACCCATCCAACTTTTTGTTTTCTTTCTTGTACTACATTTTCTTGTTGAAAACAGTTGACTGTTATGTGCTGTCCCACCTTTTGAATTTGTCTGAATATGTCCTCTTTTCTTGGATTTCCTGTATGAGGTCTGAAAACTTGATTATATTCAGATTACCTTTCACACTTGAACAGCTTGGAGGGTTAGGGGCACCAACTTTCTACACAATCAAATGTTAGAAGTGTTAGCTGCTCAGTGGTGTCTGACTCTTTGTGACCCCATGAACTGTAGCCTTCCAGGCTCCTCTGACCATGGGATTTTCCAGGCAAGAAAATGTGGCTGGCCCTCCATATAATATGCCTGTTTTTTCCATATCCTTGGTTCGACTGTATCCAGGGCTCTTGTACCCACAGATTCAACCAACAGCACCGAAAATCATGTGGTACTCTGGTATTTACTGTTGGGAAAAACCTGCTTCATAAGTGGACCTGTAGAGTTGAAACCTGAGTTTTAACGGTCAATTGTATATATTTATCTTTTTTAATTATAAAGAAATAAAAAAAAAAAAGAAAAATCCCATACTTTGACTTCTATTATAACTTCTGTCCTGCTTACTCTCCCTCGTTTTCTCCACATACGGAAATATAGTTAGAAAATCCAAATAATACACAAGTACAGAAAGACACAAAATAACCAGAAAGCTTCTCTCCACTTTTCTCCAAAGTCAGTGACTGATATTTTTCTTTCCATATGAGAATTTGCATTTACTAGCATGCTTAAATGTGATTTGTTTTTTAATTATATCAAAGTTGACTTTAAAAACAACCTTTGTGCTAAACTAACTCATCCACAGCTTTCTAGGTAATGTTCTATTATTGAACTTCTAAAAGCATGTCTTTTAAATGTTCTCAAATGATTTGAACTTGTATTTCCGTTTTATTGTTACTAAACTACACGGTTTGGCTTCTTCGCTTAGAGACTCCTCCACACAGACAGCCCAAGAAGCCGATGATCATCTGACTGAGTCCAAACAGAATCTCGAGAATGCCCACAAGCAATAGACCTAAAAATACTGAGAAATGGATAATCCTGTGTTTGTTTTCTATAGAATCGAAGTGCAAGTTGTATACTCTCCCGTTACTGGCTGTTGTGTTGGTGATGGAGGGATTATTGGAATCCGTAGGAGGAACACAAGAGTCTTCGAAGAACCACTGCAGATCAAAGGATTCTTTATAACTGGCACTGAAAAAAAGGAAAGAAATGATTTAAAAAAATATTCAGAAATACCACTGACCATCTCAAGAATGCAGCATGACCTCCAGAAAAGGACATGTCCAGTAAAACAGATACTGCTTTTAAAATATCGTGCCCCCCAACAAAAAAAGAAAATACTGTGCCAAGAAACTGTAGCTAGGATCAGGGTTCCAGAGGATGTACCCTTGTATGCTTAACAGCTGTAAAAGTTTGTTCATTATGTAACTCATCAACAAGCATTTCTAGGGATTCCCTGGTGTCTCAGTGGTAAAGAAACTGCCTGCCAGTTCAGGGGACACAGGTTCGATCCCTGGTCCTGGAAGATCCCACATGCTGCAAAGCAACTAAGCCGAAAACTCAGGCACAGCTGCTGAGCCTGTGAGCCCTAGTGCCCGTGCTCTGCAACAATAGCCCCCACTTGCTGCAACTAGAGAAAAGCCCAAGCAGCAGCACAGCCATAAATAAGAAAAGTGAAGGTGGTGGGTTCCTTCTCCAGGGGATCTTCCCCGACCAGGGGCCCAACCCAAGTCTCCTGCATTAGCAGGCAGATTCTTTACCGCTGAGCCACCCAGAGGGAAGCCCTCTGATTTCTTATTCCAACTCTATTAGTAAAGTGAGTTTCTTTGGATTTTGATTCACAACTGTGGTATGCAAATTTTGAGAGACTTTTATTTTTTAACCATTCAAGATAAGGAAAAAGGGGAGCAGTTTTTTTTTTACCACAAAAGTGAATTCTAGTTGTTTTCCATACTGAACAATATATAATTAACAAATGAGATTGTTATTTTCTTTCAGTTTTACCAGTTGTGCCTAGATTAAGGCACAGAACCATTTTACAAGGCTGAAATGAACCATTTCCATGTAACTCTTCAGCATTACTTGCTACTCCGTGACTTAAACTTTTGACTCATCCCCGTGCCTATAGTGTATTTATATTATGTTTGCATGATTCCACTGGCTGCTGCTTTCATTGTGTTTTAGGGCTTAATGGTAAGCCTCTATTTTATTTACTTACTATGTTTTTGTTCAGATTTTCAAAGTAATATATGCTTAGGTTTTACAAGTATAATTGGGCTTCCCTCGTGGCTCAGACAGTAAAGAATCTACCTGTAACGCAGGAGACCTGGGTTCGATCCCTGGTTCAGGAAGATCCCCTGGAATTGGAAATGGCAACCCATTCCAGTATTCTTGCCTGGAAAATTCCATGGACAGAGGAGCCTGGCGGTCTACAGTCCATGGGGTGTCATAGAGTCAGACATGACTGAGTGACTAACACTTTCACCCATTTCACTACAAGTTTACTTTGATCAGAAGTAGTGCTCCTTTCACTTCCCGAGGGCGTCCTCCATTACCATTCTTCAAGGATGAAAGTTTCTGGTGCACATTTTCAGAAATTTTTTATATACATGCACATATGCTGCCGTAGATTTTTGGAAGACAAGGATAATCCATCTAAGTCCGCTCCTTTTAGCCAAGACCATACCCAAAGCATTCTGAATTCAGTGATTCCTCCATTTCTCTGAGGTTGCGCCAGCTGGGATTACTAAATCCCTAAGTACTAAAATCCTAAGACTGTCCTATGAGAGAAACATGGCACCAGGTCAGCACCACAGTCTTCTAACCTAATTAGCTGCAGCTGTGGAAGGAAGCAGACAGTTACTCACTGTAAGTTTTTTAGTGAAAATTCACAACTGGAAGTTGTGTTGCTTTGAGAGCTGCAAATGAGAGGGCCCTCCGCGAGAGCCTGGATGGACAGCAGCAGGCAGTACACAGCTCCGATGACTGTGATGGCGTTCAGAAGAGATGAAAGAAACATCTGAAAAACAAAGTAGGCACGTTTGCACACTTTATTACACGAGCGTAGTCTGTTGCAAGTTTCAGCAGCCTATGTGGTCTTTATTATCCACCGCTGCCATTGTCCAGCTACCTTACAGACCTCGATCTTAGGATCTAGGTGTGATTAGGTGGGACTTAAGCAAGAAAGCAGAGGGCAAGGTCCCTGCCATTCCATTAGACTCTTCAAAAGATCGTTGGTCTTGGACTTCCCTGGTGGTCCCGTGCTTAGGAATTTGCCTACCAATATAGGGGATACAGGTTTGATCTCTGGTCTGGGAAGATCCCACGTGCCATGGGGCTGCTAAGCCTGTGCACCACTACTGACCCCACATGCCTAGAGCCCACGCTCGGCAACAAGAGAAGTGCACATGCTGTAGCTAGAGAGCCCACAGAAGCAGCAGAGACCCATTGCAGCCACAACTAAAACGAAATAAATGATCGTTGCCATTGTTTCTGAAAAACCTGAACCTGTATGCTCTACCTGAACCTTGTCCATTTCAGTGGACCACTGCAATGTGTCAGGACCAGAGAGAGACTATAAATAACCAGCAAAGTAACTATAATGCTAGATAAATACCCAATGTCAGAAAAGGTTTTTTTTTTTTTCACTCTTAAATATTAGAGCATATATTTTTAAGGACATTATCGTACATGATCACAAATAATGATCACCCTTAAATCTAGCATGGATACAGTCCTATTATCTAATATACATTCTACAATTAGGTATCCCAGTTTATTCCAGTAATGTCCCTTATAGCTTCTCTCTTTGCAGTCCAGTTGCCAGTCCACGATCACACATTGCATTTAGTCTGCTTTCATCTGAAACAGTTCTTGAGTCTGTTTTTCCTCTCTCTCTCGTGACATGGTCATGTCTGAAGAGTTCAGACAGTTTCTGAGTTTTGCAGACCACGCCTCACCAGTTAGACTTAGTGAGACATTTTTGGCGCACACAGGACGGCCGTGGCGTGTTCGTCTCAGGGTGCCGTAGTAGGATCACTTGGTGCCTTTAGTTCAGTGTTCTGTTTGATCACTTCGTTAAGATCTCAGCTCTGGTTTTTGAAATGGAAAATTATGTAGGGGCTCCTTTCAGAAAAGGTATTTTTTAAATTAATTTTCTAATTTATGGTTATAAATATGACACTTTTAAACAGTGGCTCTTACCCCTGGGAACATATTAGAATCACTTAAGGTGCTTTTGAAAAATACTGATACAGAATCTTAGGGAGGGCCACAAGCCATGGGTATTTTTAACATTTTCCCTAGGTGGTTCTAATGTTCCCATCAGGCTGAGGATCATTGCTTTAAAACCTTAGACTCAGCCAGGAATATTTACTGTGATTTCTGGTTTATTGATCTGCTTGCTTCCTTAAAGAATTGTGAGAGGAGTCCTCAGAGTTACTGTATAACCATGTTCATGGCATAAAGACTGGGAATTTTGGAATCTGATGGTGGTGGTGTGGATACAAATCTACCTGCTAATGGTGCAACACCGGCAGTTATTTGCTTTCGCTGAGGATTAATTTCTCAGTCAATAAAACAGAAATCATAAAATATCGATTTTCAGAAAAATAAGATAACATGCTTGAAAATGTTCTGAGTACAGTGAGAGACTGGAAAAGGAAATGGCAACCCACTCCAGTATTCTTGCCTGGAGAATCCCTTGGACAGAGGAGCCTGGCAGGCTATAGTCCATGGGGTTGCAAAGAGTCATACATGACTGAGCAACTAACACATACACAGTGAGAGAAGGTTAGTAAATATTAATTTTCTTTACTTTTCAAACTTTCTTTTTTTTTTGCCGCACCAAATGGCATGTGGGTTCTTAGTTCCCTGACCAGGCCAGGGATCGAACCTGAGCCGCCTGCATTGGAGGTGTGAGAGTCTTAACCACTGGACCGCTAGGGAAGTCCTCCTTTACTTTTGACTTAGTTACAATCTTATACATACCAAAATGTTTGGGGGAAAAAATGTGATGTTCTCTTTTAACTTAACTGCATAAGGACAATTAACATTCTGATCCTAGTAAACCAGTCTTTCACGTGCATGAGAAAACTGAGAGTACTTTTCCCTAAGTACTTTATACACATCGCAAAAATAATGAGTACTTGAGTATTATGAAACTGATCACAGCTCTGAGAGTGACTGATAAATCTTTCTTTGAAAACCTCTAGACTGAAACTGAAGATTGAGGAAAGGTCCAAAAGCTGGCTCCAAAAATAAAGTTTTACGGGAAAGCAGAAAGTCAAACTTCAGTCTCAGTATTATCGTATAAATCCTCCTAAACAGCACGTGTCTAGGACCAGTCCCGCCACTGGAGCCACACAGTTGATGAAGTTGATGCTGACGCCTCGGCGACCTTGCTGAGGTGCCAGGAACTGCTCCTGCCCTTCTGCTCCCAGACCAGCTGCACTGTGCTCACCCCGGTTTTGTTGTTGCAGCATGCTCTTTTCCTCGCTGCCAAGGACATCATTGTTGCTGGAATGGCCTGGAAATTACATCAACAGGAACGATGAATATGATTATTTCCCAGCAGATGATAAAGCAGTAATCTTCACCTTCTACTTACCAGCAGTTGTGGGAAGCCAAGGCTTAAGAGAACAAGAAGGAAGTGTGGCAGTGTCCTTTATCTTGTGATCCCCATTTGGACCATAAAGATTACAAGGGAGGGCAAAGGATAGGGGATTTCAGGATAGCAGTTTCAGACTTTCCCGTCTACATTTTAACACTACTCTGAGTCACCATGAGAGAGACTTGAATTTTAAATACAGTGAGTTATTTATCAATTATTTTGAAAGGAATGTTTCTGAAAGAGTTGGTTGCATCATCCAAAATTCACTTTTTTAAAAAAAACTATAATCCTCAACCACTTACCCAATTTCCCTAAGATGGTGTGAGTTAATCCAAGTGTTCAGAAAGGAAATTGATGGTTTTGTCTGCCTGGAAGTTGGGAACTAACAATTCTATCATCACCCTTCTCCCACTCCCAGGGGCACCACCAGCTCCCTCATTCCCCAAACTTGTGATTTGAGAATTATTTTTAGCTCTACATTCTCCTTTCCACTCCTGTGTCCATGGTATGAAACGGTTTCACTTCACATTGATGTTTAGAAATCTTGTATTACATTCAGTGTCGAATACATACTGCTGGTGAAAGCTGTAAGGAATGATGTCACATTCTCAGGAGTTAAGTTCAAATGTTTACTAATAACTAGTCAGTAGCTGGGGTTTCCCTGATGACTCAGCAGTAAAGAATCCACCTGCGATGCAGGAGACATAGGATATTCGAGTTTGATCCCTGAGTCAGGAAGATCCCCTGGAGGAGGACATGACAACCCACTCCAGTATTCTTGCCTGGAGAATCCCATGGACAGAGGAGCCTTGGTGGACTGCAGTCCATGGGGTTGCAAAGAGGCAGACACGACTAAAGCGACTGAGCAGGTACTCATGCAGTCAGCAGGTATGACTAGAAATTCTTCCTGGAAGAAGTTTTATATCATTGAAGGGAGGGATGTCAATTACTTCCTTCCACTTAAGAAATTTTAGCCACAGGGTTTTGGGTTTTGTTTCTGTTTTTTTGCTGTCTCAGCACAGCTGCCCTTGGGTAGTTCTCTGTCCTCCCACTCTTTTCTTTGTAACATTTTGTTGAGTTCTAACAGCATAACAGGCACTGTTATAGCTATTGTATGTGTTGTAGTTTATTTGCAACCTCATAAAATTCCTATGAGGTTGGTGCTAGCTATCCCCATTTTACTGGGCCAGAAAACTGAAGCCCAGAAAGCTTGAGTAACTTGCCTGAGAAAGTAGAAGAGATTGGGGTGGGGGGGAGGGTCAAAGCTGGCCACTAGGGTTCCAGAGCCCAGACTCTTAACCACCCTTTCTAACCACACTGGCCAATTCTTAACAATTCTCTTTTCCTTCACAGAGCTTATTCATTCTCTTCCCTACCACCACCGTCACCTCCCTCAGTCATCTCAATGTCCTCCTAATTGCTCCTTCCCCCCAATCTATCTTTCCAATACAATGTCTACCTTTATCCTTTCAGAGCACATCTAAGATTGAATACCTTGGTTTAGTCACTAAGTTGTGTCTGACTCTTGGGACCCCATGGACTGGGAATCTACCAGGCTCCTCTGTCCATGGGATTTTCCAGGCAAGAATACTGGAGTGGGTTGCCATTTCCTTCTCCAAGAGAACAGGCAGCTTTCCTACCTTACAAGGCAGCTTTCCTGACAAACTTCACCCTTCTCTGACCATGAACTGACTCCGAAAACTCTTTGTATTTTTATCAAGATTTGCTTACAGACTGCCTTGAACACCAACACCCTTATGATTCAGAGGGCACATGTATGTATGTTAGCCTAGACCCTCAATTGCTGAGAGCCCAGAAGAAAAGAGGAAAGAAATTTATGCACCCAAATAGGTGTCAGGGTTCACGGGCTACACGTCTTACGTTGTACCTGTAAGTGATACTGCCTTCTGAGCTTAAGGAACAAATTGTTTAGAACAGGAACTGGCAAACTATGGCCCGCAGCCTCTTTTTTGTAAAGTTTTATGAAAACACAGACATAGCCATTCACTTACTTAACTTTTCGTGCTGGTTTGGTGCACAAGCAGGAGAGGTGAATAGTTGTGAGGGAGACTGGCTGGCTGCCAGAACCTAAAATATTCACTACCTGCCTTTTCACAGAGAAAAAAAAAAAGCTAACCCCGATTTAGAAAATTAATTAATCTGTTAAAAGAAAGTCGGAGCAACATTAAATTATAATTTAGATGGATAAGTCATTCCATGTTCCTTATTGATATAAATTAAACTCTGCTAAATTTCTTGAAGATTAACTTATTTCAGAGATGCTGAAAGAGATACATTCACAGTTCCCTTCTCTTACAAAGGGGTTTCATAAATAACAGCTTTTCATATATGAATCCTCACCTGGTTGACGTCTGGCATGTTGACACATCTTTGTTACATTATTACCGGCAATTTGATAACTTATTGTATTTCAACAATTTTGCCCATTCAGAACTTTGGAGATTAGAGGGATTCTTTATAGGATGGACATTAAAATGTGCAAGTGTGTGTGTGTGTGTGTGTGTGTGTGTATGACTGAATTATAAATCTTCCAGATTGTCTCCTGCAAAAATACGTAATCTGGAGAATACTCTTTCTCTTCAATTCCTAAGCACATTCGAATGTATCAGAGTTTTTGTGAGACTATTTTTCTTGATATTTTTCTTTTGTTTTTATAAAGAAAAGAAGTAGCATTGTTCACTTTTCATTACAGAAGCTCATACTTTCATCCAGTTTTAGAAATAAGGCATAGGATTTCATAAATGAAGTCCAGAATAGCTTTAGACCATTACAGCTCTGTTAGAATGCAGATTTCTGGGACTCCTCAAAGTACTTGAATATGAAAGTAACACAAGCCATGGCTCACTATAAATATAAAAACTGTATGTTGAAAATTCTTATTAAACAGTATTTTCTAATTTGTTTAACGTTCAACAATTTCTACTCTAAGACTTTTATAATTGATTATTACATAGTAAGTGAACTCAATAAATAATCATGATTAAGATTAAGCTTATAATTAACCTATAAAATAAAAGTCTTTCTATTTTTTAGAGGAAATATTTCAAGGAAACATTTCAAGTTGTTTTTTTGGTACTTGGGAAAAGAATGTGTATTGATTTTCCATTTAGTAGATAACAAGTGAAGATAATAATATTTGAATACTCTTAGTCATGGTTTCAAAGATGAAAAGATTCGTTTCTGTTTTGGGTAAATCATAAAGCTGTAAAATAACTGTATTTTATGAAGTGATCGATGATGAATTCCATACTTTTTATTATTAACGACTTCCTGCAAAATTCCCTGTTTTTGAAACTAATTTAAAATGCTGCAGATTAGAACTGGATTTCAAGAACTATGACAAAAGTGCTTATTAATGGAGTGATTTCTTCTTCATTAACTTTTCTGTGTATATACAAGTATATTGAGAGTTCAATATTTTGAACTAAGTCAGTATTTAGATTGATGTAAAGGACACAATTTCCTTTGAAAAAGATATTCTTCCACATTCTATACATGGCCGAGGATCAAGAAAATAGCCTTTCTATCATCCACCTATTTGCTTGTGATCCTAGTCTAGAGTTTGAATCTCTGTCAATAAAATGTCTATTGAATGCTTCAGAGAGTTGTTGTTGCTGTGAAGATGTTGCATCATATTGAGTAATAGCAAGAACCTGGTGTGATAGCAATACATCGTTAGTATTTATTGAGGGTGATAAAGGAAACTTTATCTGGAAAGAAAGTCTAGATTCTCTGAAACAGTTTCATACTTATGTAATCTTTCTATGCTTTGGTTTCCCAGTTACTTGAGTTTATGGGTTAAGTTGTAGATTTTGTCTTTCCCTTTGTCAGCTTGAGACGGGTGATGAGGATTATGGTGCTAATACTGATGGGAAACAGGTTTGGAGTCTGATAAATCTGGAATTGGGTTTCACGCCTACTGTGCTACCTTATTAACATTCTTAACCTTCTCTTGGTCTGTTAAAATACAAATGTTAATAACTACTCAACCAGATTTTTATAGAGTTTAAATAAGATAGTGTAATGTATGAAGTCAGTGGTCTCTGTTTCATATATAATGACCCAACAGCAAGGAGATCAAACCTATCAATCCTAAAGGAAATCAACCCTGAATATTCATTGGAAAGACTGATGCTGAAGCTGAACCTCCAAAACTTTGGCCACCTGATGTGAAGAGCTGACTCATTAGAAAAGACCCTGATGCTGGGAAAAATTGAAGGCAGGAGGAGAAGGGGACAACAGAGGACGAGATGGTTGGATGGCATCACCAACTCAATGGACATGAGTTTAAGCAAGTTCGGGGAGATGGCGAAGGACAGGGAAGCCTGGCGTGCTGCAGTCCAGGAGGTTGCAAAGAGTCAGACACGACTGAGGGACTGAAAAACAACAACAACAACAACAAAGATTGTTTTCATGTAAGTCAGGGAATAAGACTAAGAACAGTAGCCAATCATCATTATAACACAAATGCACATCCAAACAAGGGTGCATTTCTCTAGCATTCATGAGACCACCCTTAAGTAGGCCCTCAATGGTATAACAAAAATAAGCCTCTTGAATGCTGAATTTTCCAACTTTAATTACATTCCCACTTTTACTGATGTGGAAACAACATCACAGGATAAATGATTTGCTAGTAGTAATATATTGGGGACTCAACCAGAACTGAGATATTCTGCCAGGTCTGAAAACAGGATTTGTTGCCACACCATGGGTCACACCTAACCCACCTGCACCAGGATTCTCAGGAAAAGGCATATAAATCTGCATGTATTAAAAGTGCCTGGGGTGATTTATGGCCAGGTACGTTGGGCAGTTCTACCTTACACTGCTCAGCTACAGACTTCAACAAAGATAGACCTATTAATAATTATCAAACTTTAAACAAGCACCATGATGTTTGGGTTGCAAGTAAGATCTGAGTCAAAAAAGTCCCTGAGGTTAGAGAGAGCCAGGGTTTCAAGTCCCAAACCTCTTAGGTCAGCTCCCCTAGGGGCAGGCAGTGTCATATTCATGCCTCACAATTTTCATCCAGTAGGTTCACTGGGCTTGAAATGACCCTCCCCCTTCCTACTGAGCACTTCCTGCTCCTGTTATAGTCCCTGTGAATACCTAGAGACTGGGATGGCAAAGGAAAGCTGAGGCAATGAATTCAAAAAGTCTTTACCACTACCTCTGAAGCTTGGGAAAGCAGACTTATATGAGAAGAAGTATTGAAATGGAACAGCCTCCTATGATCCTTGCCCCTCAGGTCCTCAGCCTGCCTTTTGTCTGTGGAAAAACTTTAGCCAAAGAATAAAGTTAATCAGAGAAGTGGGAAAATGCAGAAACAAAGGAAAACAGTGAAAGGAAACCAAATGAGAACAATGTAGTCATTAAATGGGCTTCCCTGGTGGCTCAGATGGGAAAGAATCTGCCTGCAATACAGGAGACCCTGGTTTGATCCCTGGGTCAGGAAGATCCCCTGGAGAAGAGAATGGCTGCCCACTCCAGCATTCTTGCCTAGAGAATTCCATGGACATTTTAATTCCTTCTCAAGTGCTATAGGTAATATTCTGAGCTGTATTCTGTGAGCTGCCTTATAGATACTAAAATCCCCACCAGGTGGGAAAAGTTAACTACATGGCAACCAGAATGTAGCCATGATATGAACTGCCACAATTCTGAGAACCAGCCTCAAGAAAATTGGAACAAACTGAAACTGAAGACTAATTGTACCTAAAACAATCGAGATGACGCTGGTCAGACCACCAGTGACCAATTTCAAGACGGCCGTCAGAGCTGACTGTACTATTCTTGCGTGTAGTCGCCTCCCTCCGTCTATAAAAGCTCTTGCCCACTGATTGTTAGTTTGGGGGAGTTGGATTTTGGAGGCATCCCCCCCTACCCCCCCCCACACACACACTCAATTGCTGGCATCCAAAATAAAGCAAAATTTCCTTTCCACCAGCCTGAACTCTAATGGCTTTTGAGCAGTGAGCTGCCAGACCTGGATTTGGTAACAGTATGATACATAATAATGCAACCAACTTTTATCAATGTATTTTTATGTTTTGGCACAAGCTCCCTAGCCTATACCACAGTTCATTTAAATTGCCATTCTTTACTGATACCAATACAAGTTAATACCATACCCATTTTCCTGCAGTATATCCTAAGCCAAGACATAGCTCACTGCAAGACTGCAAGGTTGTTTTTAGATCATCTTCAATATAATAGGCAGCCCTTTCCCCAAATTGAGTCAAATAAATTTCACTCACCATCACACCTGCTCCAATAATTCCAGGGAACCACCATTCAAAGCAGGAGATGGGGTTTTCAAAAAATTGGCCTTCATCCACTAAGGTGAAAATTAGAGGTATTGCGTTGAGAGTTACTCCCAACAGAAGTAGAACCAGCAGGCTGAATCCATTGCAGGATGTCCATCCTTCGCAGCAGGTCATGGTCACCCCCTGGTTTAGGAGAAATCCTGTCTGGGTGGCTGTTTGTCTGGCACTGTTTTACCTTTTGTTCTGTGCCTTCTAGATAAAGCTCGGCACTTATAAAAAAAATGACAGAAAGCAGTTCAGAGTCCAATAGGGCAGGACATTATTATGAGTATTACAGGAAGTAAGGATGATTTTATATTATGATGGGGTGGAGGAAGATAGGTGGAAAAAATCTATATAAGTGCTACTAGATAAATTTATGCATGAAAATAGGCAAAAAAAAATTATTTTTAAGTTTAAGGTATGCTCTTCTAATACATTTTACATTTTACTAGTATGCCATATAAAAAGTAAAATTCAGTTCAGTTCAGTCGCTCAGTCGTGTCCAACTCTTTGCGACCCCATGAATCACAGCACGCCAGGCCTCCCTGTCCATCACCAACTCCCGGAGTTCACTCAGACTCACGTCCATCGAGTCAGTGATGCCATCCAGCCATCTCATCTTCTGTCGTCCCCTTCTCCTCCTGCCCCCAATCCCTCCCAGCATCAGAGTCTTTTCCAATGAGTCAACTCTTCGCATGAACTGGCCCAAGTACTGGAGTTTCAGCTTTAGCATCATTCCTTCCAAAGAAATCCCAGGGCTGATCTCCTTCAGAATAGACTGGTTGGATCTCCTTGCAGTCCAAGGGACTCTCAAGAGTCTTCTCCAACACCACAGTTCAAAAGCATCAATTCTTCGGCGCTCAACTTTCTTCACAGTCCAACTCTCACATCCATACATGACCACTGGAAAAACCATAGCCTTGACTAGCCAGACCTTTGTTGGCAAAGTAATGTCTCTGCTTTTGAATGTGCTATCTAGGTGGTCATAACTTTCCTTCCAAGGAGTAAGCGTCTTTAAATTTCATGGTTGCAGTCACCATCTGCAGTGATTTTGGAGCCTAAAAAAATAAAGTCTGACACTGTTTCCACTGTTTCCCTATCTATTTCCCATGAAGTGATGGGACCGGATGCCATGATCTTTGTTTTCTGAATGTTGAGCTTTAAGCCCACTTTTTCACTCTCCTTTTTCACTTTCATCAAGAGGCTTTTTAGTTCCTCTTCACTTTCTGCCATAAGGGTGGTGTCATCTACATATCTGAGGTTGTTGATATTTATCCTGGCAATCTTGATTCCAGCTTGTGTTTCTTCCAGTCCAGCATTTCTCATGATGTACTCTGCATATAAGTTAAATAAGCAGGGTGACAATATACAGCCTTGACGTACTCCTTTTCCTATTTCCTATTTTTTTTTTCCTCCTTAAGAAAAGGAGGAAAAAAAAGTAAAATTGAGAGTATCCAATTAATATAACCTATTTTTTCTTGTATTGACATTAATATCAACTATGAAAGTTCCTTATTTTGAAGTTGTTCAACAAAAAAAAATAAATATATATAAGATTGGGAGAAAAAAAAAATTTTCTCCGCTGCAAACATTCTTAATTAGCCAAAATGTTAGGGTTCAGTTTCAGGCTGTATGCTCATACACACAAAACAGGCTTTCTACTTCTTAATCTCTACCCTGTGAAGACTGACTGCGGGTCCTGTCTTTGTTTCCTGAGATGCCGCTATATTCTTTTTTTTTAATTTATTTTTTAATTGAAGGATAATTGCTTTACAGAATTTTATTGTTTTCTGTCAAACTTCAACATGAACCAACCACAGGTATACATATATCCCCTCCCTTTTGAACCTCCCTCCCATCTTCCTCCCTATCCCACCTCTCTAGGTTGATGCAGAGCCCCTGTTTGAGTTTCCTGAGAAACTCAATTCCCATTGGCTATCATCTAATTCCCATTGGCTATCTATTCTTATAATAAATTTTCTCTTTGTTAATACTTTAACTGGGGTTCCTTCTTTTTTTTTTTTAATTTTTTTCAAACAAAAGCTGGAAGTTACTAACACCAAGAAAAGTATACAGGTAACTTGTCACATGCCATACTAAAACAGCAAAAGAGGTTCAGAAAAAAAGGAAGGACTCTATCAAGATGGGCAAAGAATTAAGATTCCTCTAGGCTTTGGAAGATGGCTAGAATTTGACACAAAAAGATGGTCAGAATAATATTTTGTGTGTCAGTTGCAGAAAACCCAAACTCTTCTAGCTATATTAAGCTGGAGGAAGTGTAACTGAGGGATTCCCTAGTGGCTCAGACGGTAAAGTGTTTGCCTGAAATGCGGGAGACCCGGGTTCCATCCCTGGGTTGGGAAGATCCCCTGGAGAAGGAAATGGCAATCCACTCCAGTACTCTTGCCTAGAAAATTCCATGGATGGAGGAGCCTGGTGGGCTACAGTCCAGGGGTCGCAAAGAGTCGGACACGACTGAGCGACTTCACTTTCACTTAGTGTAACTGGGGCTCTGTGTGTACAAAACTGCTGGGAGGTCTGGAGGGGCAGGCTCCAGCATGGCCTCCAGGAATGCCTCCCAGGACGTGACTGCCAAGGGAGAGCTTCTGCCTCTGCAGTCCTCAGAAAGGCAGGGAAATTGAGAAACCACCTCTGCGAGCGTCAGACTCAAGCATGCAACACAACAGCCACAGTCCAGGCAGCCACAGCCATTGCTGCTGCCCCTGCCCCTCCACACACACAAGAGTGGTGACAAGACCCCGGAACACTGAACTTGACTTCTGCTGTCGCTGCAACTGCTTCTTAACACTGTGACAGTACAGAAAGCTCAAAACCTCCTCCCGCACCCGTCTTCCTTCAGAGCCACAGACGGAAGTAGCTGAAAGAGGGCCTCCACCTCCTTGCTGTTTTCCAGTGCATGCTAAGTCACTTCAGTCGTGTCCGACCCTGCGTGACCCTATTGACCATAGCCCGCCAGGCTCCTCTGTCCATGGGATTCTCCAGGCTAGAACACTGGAGTGGGTTGCCATTTCCTTCTCCACGGGATCTTTCAGACTCAAGGATCGAACCCGCCTCTCTTACCTCTCCTGTAAGATGGCAGATGAGTTCTTAACCACTAGCACCATCTGGGAAGCCCTGCCATCTTCCATATTGTTATCAAAAGTGAGGTCTGGCTGCTTGCTGCTCAAAAGCTAATAAAGAAGCAAACCAGGGGAAAGGAAAGTTTGCTTTATTTCAGATGCCAGCAACCGAAGGGAGGACAGAGTCCAGTCCAAAGGCTGACTCCCCCGCTGTCCCCCACCACTGACAATCATGATGCAAGAGTTTTTATAGGCTGAGGAGGGGGCTACATGCAAAAACAGCACAGTCAGCTCTGACTGTCATCTTGAAATTGGTGATCTGACCAGCATCATCTTGATTGTTTTAAGTACAGTTAATCTTCAGTTCCAGGGTTGGTTTGTTCTCATTTCCTTGAGACCACTTGTCAGAATTGTGGCAGTTTACGTCATGGCTACAGTCTGGTCTTCATATAGTTAACTTCTCCACCTGGGGTTTCAGTATCTATAAGACAGCTCACAGGACATGGCTCAGAATATTATCTATAGCTCTTGAAGAGGAACTAAAGGTCCTTGTCTTTCCTGAATGACCAAGCTATCGTTTGGTCTCCTTTGATTGTTTTCCTTTGTTTCTGCATTTTCTCACTTCTCTGATTAAACTTATTCTTTGGTCAAAGTTTTTCTGCAGACAAAAAGCAGGGTAGGATCTTCCTCTGTTTCAGTAGAGCACAAGGATTGATCTAATCACTGCAACATCCAGACCTTAGAGGTAGAGTATTCTAGAAAATGTAGTGTTTAATCCTCACAATCTCTACTGTACAGAAACGTATACTAGAATGACATTGACATGGACATTGAGCAAGATAATTCACCATAGCGATTTCATTTAAATGGTATGGAAGGAAACTTTCTCTAGAGTATGGAATATTACCATTACTATGTATCATTTAAGTGATTTCGATCATGTTTCTGTTTCTTCCATGGCTTGGATGTCTAGGGTGTCTATAGATATGCTTACACGTCTAGGCTGACATGTAACATTCCAAATGAGAACACCCTTAAGAGTATTAGGAAAATGTGTTTCTTCAAGACAGAAGAGAGTTAACGTATGAGAGAGCATGGAGTCATGGTTAAGTCATGTTTGTGCCATTGGTGAAAATAAGAGGTAATGCAAAAGCACTTTGTTCTGCTCTTTCCCCCAACCCGAAGCTTCCCCTGCTAGTCCCATGCACACTGTGGACCTAGGAGCAGTAAGGATCATAGTCAAACACCAGGGACCACATTTTCTAAAATTCTCTAGCTTTTACCACCTTCTGCCCACCCGTATATCCACTCCAGTGTTCTTGCCTGGAGAATCCCAGGGACGGGGGAGCCTGGTGGGCTGCTGTCTCTACAGGGTCGCACAGAGTCGGACATGACTGAAGTGACTTAGCAGCAGCAGCAGCCCACCCACATGAAAGGTTATGTGATCTTAAGCAGCTCCAACCATGCTCTGAGTGCGCCTCACAGCACTCTGGGTAGCTACGCCAGGAGGAATTCACGCAATATTGAATGGGTATTAAACACCCACCCATGTTCTGTCAGGCATCCTCTTCTAAACACACTCCAGTCAAACCAGCTGAGGGTTTTATTAGAACTTGGGCTTTATACACAGATATGGCTAACTGTCCATCAACATTCATGCTTTACCTTTCATAAGACAGTGGTTGAGAAGTGTCTGGGAACTATAGTTCCCAGTTTCCCATGCATCTGGGTTGGGCCATGTGACTTCTTTCAACCAATGAGAAGTCACTTTCAATCTAAGACACTTACAAAGTGACGGACGTTATCTATTTTCTTCTTTTCCATCCATAGTTTGCAGACAAGTAAGCTGCCTTGGAAGTTATGTGCTGAAAATATCAGCTTTCATTAACCTAGATCTCTACGAGTTAGAGGCCCCATGCCCTTCCTTTTCTGTCCATCTAGAACTGTTCAAGAAAGTTGACATCAACAAGCAATAAATGTCTATTTCGTTGTCATCATATAATGTGTCAGTGTTAAGAGTAGCTAGCATTACCCCCAGTAAACCCAGTGTACCCCTTGTCTTTGGCCTTATAACCTTCCTAACCTTTGCAACATATTGCCAAACATCAACAATGTCACTCCCGCCTCTTCAAAAAAGTGACATCAAAACAAGACCGTGAGATACCATATTTTCCTAGAGTTTTATTCATAAATTATATTCAGTAAGATTAGGGAACATTAGAAACTGTAAGAAGTGTACAGTATAAAACAAATATAAGGAAGCTGCGCTTAGTCATGTCTGACTCTTTTGTGACCCACATAGGCTGTAACTCTCCAGGTGCCTCTATCCCATGGGATTTCCCAAGTGAGAATACTGGAATGGGTTGCCATTTCTGCCTCCTGGGGATCTTTCTAAACCAGGGATTGAACCTACATCTCCTGTGTCTCCTGCATTGCAGGTGGATTTTTTACTGCTGAGCCATTGGGGAAGCCCATAAAGTAGGAATACAAGTGGAGAAATCCCGGAAACAGAAAAGTAAATGTTTCAAAAGAATGAAATATGTTTGAGAGTATTATGTCATTCCACTGAGCTCATTAATAGGAACTTTTGCACCCTTAGTACCAAGCTTGCCTAGAGAATTTTGATTAATGGATCATATTGGATTGAGAGTTGTTCATATATACATAAACAAATTTAATGCCTGCTATAAACAAAGACTATATATGAGTCTGTGGGGTTAGAGAAACTGTGAATTTAATTTTGAGAGCTCAGTAGATATATGTACTGCTAAAGCTGTAAAGGTTCATGGAGATTCTTAGCTCAATCTTTTTGCTGTATAGATGAGTAAGTAAGACAGTAAGATTTAGGGAAGCTGAGGTGACTCACTCATGGTTAGGTTGCTCTGGCAGAGCATGGACGCGAATTTGGGATTTCTGACCTCCAATCAGTTGTCTTTCTATTAAAGTATAAGCTTGATGTTTAGATGAACCGGATGAGATAAAAGTTTAGGACGTCTGACAATCGAAGCATCCGCCAAGAGGACACCGCCTAGAAGCAGCCTCGCTACTGACAACAGCCCTTCCCACACCACAGCCACATGAGTTGCAGCTGCAGGTGTGGTGGTGGCAGCAGACCACAGGGATGCAGCAGCAGCCCCCACAGCAGCCGCGGCAGCAGGGGCAGCAGCTGGTGCAGCAGCTGACCTGGTAGCATCTGCAGGTGGTGCAGCTGCCACAGCCCCCACTGCAGCCCCCACCACAGCCACGGCCACAGCTCCCACCAGAGTTACCAACACAGCCACCACCACACCATCGCCACAGCCCCCACCGCAGCCCCCACCACAGCCACGGCCACAGCTCCCACCACAGTTACCAACACAGCCACCACCACACCATCGCCACAGCCCCCACCGCAGCCCCCACCACAGCCCCTAACATAGTCACCACCACAGCCCCCACTTCAGCCACCACCACAGCCACGGTCACAGCTCCCACCACAGTCCCCACCACAGCCACCACCACAGCCATCGCCACAGCCCCCACCACAGCCCCCACTGCAGCCACCACCACAGCCACGGCCACAGCTCCCACCACAGTTACCAACACAGCCACCTCCACACCATCGCCACAGCCCCCACTGCAGCCACCACCACAGCCATTGCCACAGACCCCACCACAGCCCCCACTGCAGCCATGGCCACAGCTCCCACCACAGTTACCAACACAGCCACCTCCACACCATCACCACAGCCCCCGCCACAGCCCCCACCACAGCCACGGCCACAGTTACCAACACAGCTACTATCACAGCCACCACCACAGCCCCCACCACAGTTACTAACACAGCCACTATCACAGCCACCACAGCCACGGCCACAGCTCCCACCACTGTTACCAACACAGCCACCTCCACACCATCGCCACAGCCCCCACCACAGTTAACAACACAGCCACCACCACAGTTACTAACACAGCTACTATCACAGCCACCACCTCAGCCCCCACCACAGCTCCCACCACAGTTACCAACACAGCCACCACCACACCATCGCCACAGCCCCCACTGCAGCCACCACCACAGCCCCCACCACAGTTACTAACACAGCCACTATCACAGCCCCCACCACAGACCTCACCACAGCCCCCACCCAGCCACGGCCACAGCCCCCACCACAGTTACCAACACAGCCACCACCACAAGCCACCACCACAGCCACCACTTCAGACACCACTACAACCCCCACCACAGCCCCCACCACAACCCCTACCACAGCTCCCACCACAGCCCCCACTACAACCCCCACCACAGCTCCCACCACAGCCCCCGCCACAGCCCCCACCACAGCCACGGCCACAGTTACCAACACAGCTACTATCACAGCCACCACCACAGCCCCCACCACAGTTACTAACACAGCCACTATCACAGCCCCCACCACAGACCTCACCACAGCCCCCACCCAGCCACGGCCACAGCCCCCACCACAGTTACCAACACAGCCACCACCACAAGCCACCACCACAGCCACCACTTCAGACACCACTACAACCCCCACCACAGCCCCCACCACAACCCCTACCACAGCTCCCACCACAGCCCCCACTACAACCCCCACCACAGCTCCCACCACAGCTCCCACTACAGCCCCCACCACAGCCACCACTGCAGCCAACACCACAGCCCCTACCACAGCCACCACCACAGCCATCACCACAACCTCCACAACCACAGCAGACCATGGTGTCAGTAGAAAGGACTCAGGAGAGGTGAGGAGGGAGACTCAGGAGGGGAGGGAGGTCTGAAGCTTCCTTCTGCAGGAGGAAGCCCTTGTTACTCTGTTTGGCTTAGCCTTGACCCAAGCACATGACTAGTTCTCTGTTGTTTATCTCAATTTCCCTGGGAGAAATTTACAGTGCCTCTGGTTTACTTCCTTAAGGACTTATGGCCTCATGAAATAGCTTATTTCAGTTCTGAATTTATTTGTTTTAGGGGCATATTTAGAATAGGATCATGAGGGTCTGAAATACATTACTGTCGTCTTTATTTTTTGTTCAATCCATGCAAGTCTGACTCAGAAGTCTTAACTGAATCGTAAACATGAGTAAAATTGTGATATTTAATCTTTCCCATCTTTTGTTCAGTGTCTTCATTGATCCTGTAAGAGATGAAGCAAAGAAATACTTTCTGAGGCTGATGTCTCTACCAATAAGAGGCCTCAAACTTAACATTTCCAAAACTTCCTGTGTCTCACATAAAAGGAGAAGAATAATCTGTGGGTCTTCCCCATTCTTTTCCAGGCTTTCTACTGTCCCTGGTTAGTGTTCAGATTCTACAAAGAAGGGATTCACTCCAAAGCAGGCAAAAAGAAGACTCTTTCAGAAGCGCAGGACTTTGGGTCACAGGGTCAGGATTCAGAGCAGCTGGTGCACAGAAACCACGTGTGATCCCACAGCAAGAATGAGATCCACAGATGGACTCATGGCTGAGCCTGTCAGCCCAGGAACAGGAAGCATCTTCTTCCCCAGAGAATGGTGGCTTTCTACCCAGGCACACGAACAGGATGGAGCTTCCCAGGTGGAACTACTGGTAAAGAACCTGCCTGTCAACGCAGGAGACACAAAAGACACGGGTTTAATCCCTGGGTCGAGAAGATCCCCTGGAGAAGGGCATGGCACCCCATTCCAGTATTCTTGCCTGGAAAATTCCATGGGCAGAGGAGCCTGGTGGACTACAAGTCCATGGGGCTGCAAAGAATCGGACACGACTGATGTGACTTAGCATGCAGGCATATAAACAGATGGCAGGAGTAGTTGGAAAACAGAGTCAATATAATTTTTCATTTGACAAATTAAATATGTGTTACCTTTGAAACACAACAAAATACAAATAAATTTTGGCTTTAAGCCACAGATCCTCAAGGAAACTGCACTGGAGTGGACACTCGTGTACAAACAAGCCAGTTCAGTGACACGAGCTGAGTCCTGGTTTATAAAGTCAAGTCCCAGGAAGACTTCCCTGGCAGTCCCATGGCTGGAGCTCCACACTTCCACTGTAGGGTCACAGGTTCGATCCCTGGTTGGAGAACTAAGATCCCACGTGCTGCATGGTATGGCCAAAGGTCAAAGTATTTTTTTCACATGCTTAAAACTTAACTTTTTTGGGAAAAAAAAAAAAAAAAACTTCAAAATTAAAAAAAAAAAAACACTTCAAAATTACCTACAAAATTAACAGAAAATCAAATTATAATTAATGACCATTGTAAATTAAAATTATTTAAGTAAAGCTAAAATAAGTGTATCTCTACATCCTGACCCATCAACAGAATACCCAAACACAAAGCATTAGTGATTAAATTCAATTGTCTTTGATATTTTGCCAAAAGTAACACATGTATACAAATTTTTATATGGTTTTTATGGTGGTATATTTGACCAGGCAAAAGAATGAAGCACATTACAGCAGTTTCTTAGCATAATTTATTGCTTTACAGTATTGCAACTATACAGTCTGAAGTTCCATGTTCTCAAATCCCAGCCCTGCAAATGTTAGGGCTTTGCTACATGCAGACAAAAGCAGAGAGCATCCAAGCCAAGTACAAAAGAGGTACACAGAGATTAGGGCAGGCTCAGGACAATCAGGGTATGTGTGTCTAGAATGGAAGGAGCAGAGAGGAGCAGGGATGGCAGGGGCCACAGTCAAAGAGGCCTGGAAAAAGCCACTCTTTTTTTCTTTTAATACTGTTTTTTAAAATTTAACTTAGTAATTTATTCTTTTTTTTGACTGTGCTAGGTCCTCATTGTTGCCTGCAGATTTTCTCCATTTGTGGAAAGCGGGGGCCACTCTCTCATTGTGGTGCAGTGGCTTCTCTTGTTGCAGAGCACAGGCTCTAGGCTTCACGGGCTTCAGTAGCTGTGGCACACAGGCTTAGTTACCCCTCAGCATGTGGAATCTTCCAGGACCAGGGATCAAACCAGTGTCCCTGCATTGGCAGACAGATTCATAACCACTGGACCCGCAGGGAAGTCCTGAAAGTCCCTCTTTACTGTCTGGCTGACCCAGTGGGGACTGGCAGCCCCGAAAGTTGAGGTGTGGGAGGAGGAAGCCCTAACAGTGAAGAGGTGAACTGTTCTTCTGCAGGCTAGTCGGTTAGGATGCTCAGAACCATGCCTCCTGGGAGAGGAACCAGAAGATGCTGTGCCCCTTCAGTTGAAGACCGGGAGGTAGAGTTTGGAGAAGTCCAATGCAAATCCTGCTTTCATATGGAGTTGCATCCCTTTTAGAGCAGTGGGGTTTTGTTACTGTTCTCTGAAGCACCTGAGGCAGAAAAATATTAAGAAAAAAAAGAACGTATTATTTAAAATATAATATCTGGTTATTTCTTGCTTGTTCAAGGGATGCTGATGGATAGAATATCCTTCAGGGGAATGCTGTGGAGTGTGAAATTGGGAAAAAGTCCTGATATAGTTGGAAAATGCACTGGGAGGCAGGAGGCAAGGTGGCCCCTCTATACGGTGGGCTTCTGCTGGTTCCTTGCTTCCTGTGTTTTACTCACCAAATTTCTTCTTCACATCTTATGTTGCTATGATGTAGTGGTCATTCCCTGATCCTCTATCACATTCCACATTTCATTGTCTGAGAACATTTCTCACAGAAAATAAACATTGCTTTTAAAAAAAATTTTTTTTTATTGGATTGTAGTTGATTTACAATGTTGTTTTTTCTGCTGTATAGCAAGGTGAATCAGTTATACACATATCCACCGTCTTTTAGATCCTTTTCGCATAGAGGTCATTACAAAGTATTGAGTAGACTTTTCTGTGCTGTACAGTAGGTCTTCATTAGTTATCTATTTTATACATTGTGTTATTGTTGTTGTTCAGTTGTTAAGTTGTGTCCGACTCTTTGCGACCCATGGACTGCAGCACTCCAGGTTCTCTTGTCCTTTGCTATTTCCCGGAGTTGGCTTAAATTCATGTCCATTGAGTTGGTGATGCCATCTAACCATCGCATCCTCTGCCACCCTCTTCTTCTTTTGCCTTCAATCTTTCCCAGCATCAGGGTCTTTTGCAATAAGTCAGCTCTTCGCATCAGGTGACCAAAGTAATGTAGCTTCAGCTTTAGCTTCATCAGTCCTTCCAATGATATTCAGGGTTGATTTCCTTTAGGATTGATATCATTGAAATCAGTCCTTTAGGACTGACTGTTTGATCATTTGAGAGTCCAAGGGACTTTCTAGAATCTTCTCCAGCCCGACAATTTGAAAGCATCAGTTCTTTCAGTGCTCAGCCTTCTTTATGGTCCAACTCTCACATCCGTATACGACCACTGGAAAAACCATAGCTTTGACTATATGGACCTTTGTTGGCACAGTAATGTCTCTGCTTTTTAATATGCTGTCTAGGTTGGTCATAGTTTTCCTTCCAAGGAGCAAGTGTGTTTTAATTTTACGGCTGTAGTCACCATCAGAACTGATTTTGGAGCCCAAGAACATAAAGTCTGTCACTGCTTCCACTTTTTCCCCTTCTCTATACCATGAAGTGATAGGATTGGATGCCATAATTTTTTGAATGTTGAGTTTTAAATGGGGTTTTTCACTCTCTTCTTTGACCCTCATCAAGAAGCTCTTTAGTTCCTCTTCACTTTCTGCCATTAAAGTGGTATCATCTGCATATCTGAGGTTGTTGATATTTCTAATAGAGTTGTTTATTACATATCTACTATAAATAATCATGAGTGAAATCATAGCCAGTTCTCTCATCCACCAAGGTAGTTTTCCATACGGTTTCTAATCTAGTGCAGATTAGATGTAGAGGATCTGACTGTGGTTTTGTATAGTAGAACCACATGTGATGATGTTTGTAGTAGTCTTTAGTGTCATGAAATTATTTAAGTCATTAGGGAATTGGTTGAAGTGTAACTCATTGATTAATTCAATTCATTCAGCAAGTGTTTGCTTGAGAATCTACTATGTAAAAGGCCCTGTTCTAAAAGCACATGGGGTCCATCAATGAATGAACACAACACAAATCCTTGCACCCTTGACATTTCCATGAGTATGGGAGGAAACAGAAAATAAATATAATGGATAAGTATTGAGTACATTAGAAAGTGCTAAATTCAGTGGAAAAGTAAAGGAAAATTAGAAATGTGGTATGGTTTTATAATTTCACATTAAATCATATCCATACTATGTGCTATCTGCAGCTATTAGAAAATCAGATAGATGCATATGGACACAATGGAAGAGCTCTAAGAGGAAGCGGAAAAAAGCAAAGTACAGAACAGTTTGCTAGGAACTCATGCAGACATGCATGTGCGCATGTGTCCGAGAAGATCTTAGGAGATACACAACAAGATATACTTGTGCAAATCTCCCGTATCCCCACTACTCAAACTGCAGCAGACACTATATAGCTCGCTTTGTCCTGGGTGGGTTTTTTCCAAGCCCTCCTTTCACTGAGGGTGACCCTTTGAGGGTCCGCATTTCCAACAGTGGTCTCTGCTTCAGTTCCCCTTTGCCCAACCATTCTGCTGCATGTCAAATTTGTAGAGCCTTCTTCCATTTCTTGCCCTGAGAGCTGCCTTTATTCTCATGAATCAACTCTACACTTAAAGGGGAACTTTTTTTCATTTGTGCAGAATCTAAATGTTTTGCAGAGGGAAGATTTGGGGGGATAGCTAGCCTACCATATTGCCAGAAATGAAAATGATCAATAGAATTTCCAAAGCAGCTGTAAAAAGTTACAGTTTAAGACAACAATTAATTTATTCTTTCCCTATCTGTTCTTGAAAGGAATATATTGACAATAGGATGCCACATTATGGGAGGAAAGTCTTTGCCTGTCAAAATATTAGCAAAGATGCTTAGAGAAGATGATGGAGCCCTCCAGTATGTCATCAGGAAAAACATGCCACAATCCTGCAATCAAATCTGACTTATTTGTTGTTCTAGAAATGAGCACACAGCAGTAACTATAACGTGCATTTTACTAACTATAAAACAAAATAATTCTTGGGCATTACTTTTAGCTTCATTTGTTACTTGTTACTAAATTATTTGCTGTGAAACTTCAGTTCCTGTTTAGATAGATTCAAGCTTTTTTCCCCATACCAATTACTCCTGGATAATGAAGACCTACAATATTCCCATTTACAAAAAGAGGATACGGAGACTCAAGAAGGTCAAGTACTTTGCCCAGCATACCCCAAGCAGTGATGTAGAGCCAGGTTTCTGGGCCAGGTCTCAGTGACGTCAGGCTCAAGCCCTGTCCCTTCCGAGCGTGACACCAGGGAGGGGCGGCAGCACCAGCAGCATCGCTCCAGCCCACCTCCCCCATGACTTGTTCCCCTTCCTGCAGCTCATCCTCTCTCCCAGACCTGGGCCTCCTGCTCCATTTGGCCGCAGGATTCAGGATGTAGTTTTAGGTCTGCTTTCCAGGTTTCCATCCTCAGGGCAAAAACATGCTCCATGCCCCACCGCTCCCAACTCCAGGTGAGAGACCACTAGTCCAAGTAGGACTTGATTCGAATGGACCAGTCTCCCTCTGGGCCCAGAGCTGACAGGTGAAGGCTGTGTGAGTGCTGAATGTCATGTTTCATATTCTGTTCCTGCGACATGATCGTGATTAGCTGAAACCTTGACCTCAGCAACTTCAGCGGAGTGCCTACGTCAGTGGGTGAGCTGGCTGGTCATTACAGACTGTGGCTGCCCTGTTTCCTTGATCTCTGCATGCCTATGGGTCCCCTTGCCCCATTACCTGGGTTCCTGCCACAGCCCTATCACATGTTCAAGATGCAATGATTCGTGATTTCTTATCACTGTTAATGTAGTGATATACTATATGACAGTATTATAAGGTAATTTCTAGACTTTGTTTCTCTACACGAAGACTATCTTTTATGGAAGATGGAGAAACCAGCTTTTCTGAGCACACAGAAGGTAAACAAACATACAGTATTAGAATTAAGGCCAAAATTTCCAGGAGTGAATTTAAACATGAGACTAAATTATCCATAATTGTACATATCCAACTGCTAGGGACATGCAGTATTGTCTTCAAATTAGATTTCATCCCACTAAAAATCACTAGTTGTCTATCTTGTTTATATAGATTCCCAAGAAAAGAGGGTGTTCAAACTCTTTCTGCAATCAGGGATTTTTTTTTCCCCATGTCACTAACCTAAACACTTCCATAGTTTGAGTTTGGCCTTCCTCTGTCTTTGGAATAGATGGAAAACATCTGGCAAATGCAAGAAATTAAAAAGAGCCCTTCAGATGTTGACAAATAGTTACTATATTGGGCTTCCCTCATAGCTCAGTTGGTAAAGAATCTGCCTGCAGTGCAGGAAACCTGGGTTTGATTCCTGGGTCAGGAAGATACCCTGGAGAAGGAAATGGCAATCCACTCCATGGAGAATCCCATGGATACAGGAGCCTGGCAGGCTACAGTCCATGAGGTCACAAGAGTCGAACACAACTTAGCCATTTTCTTTTCTTTTCTAGAACATGTTATTCATACCCTCATTATTTAACTTATTTATTTACTTACTTTTTAAAAATTTAATGAGCTGTTTACTTTTTAATACCCTTGGAAAACCATCCGTGCTCCAGCAGCTGTGACCTAATAAGTGCCCAAATTATTTCTCTCCAGAACCGTTGGCCATGCCTAGAGGCTTGGATCATAATCAAGTCTCTCTGTTTTTAATTTAAATTTTAATTCATTAATTGAAATATACTTACTTTACAATGTTGTGTTAATTTCTGCTGTACGACCATCCATATGAATCAGCTATATGTATACATATATCCCCTTCCTCTCAAGCCTCCTCTCAACCCCCCTCCATCCCACCCCTCTAGGTACTTACTTATTTACATTTCCTTAGCTCTGTTTCTTCAATTCAGTCTTGCCCATTTTTCCCTTTTCCTATTTAATTCTCTCCCTCATCTTAACTCCCCAGTGCCTTCTCAGAGCTTTCATAATAAAATCCAGACTTATAGTGTGTCACAAGGCCATTTTTGGGGTGTGTGAGAATCAACTCTTCAGTCTCCCCGCTACCACACCATTTTCCCTTCCTCCTGCCCTGTCGGGCTCTCTTTCTCCAATACATGTGTTCCCACCTCAGAACTCTGCACTCATGGTTTATATCAGCTGGAATTGAATCAGGAAAAGAGAAACCACTCTAATGATTGCTTTTGAAGGAGAGAAAGATGCCATTTAGGGGATCCAATGTGTTGGTTGAAAGGATTAGAAAGGATTAGCTTTGCAGACACAATTGAGCATCACAGGCCTATGGAGCTAGGGGAACTACTGCTGATGGGTACAACTGCCAAAGGGGCAACTGGCAGGGATATTGAGCTGCAGCACATGAAAGACCAAACCTTGCCCCGAGGAGGAAGCATATGGACCGGCCCTCTAGCACCTTTGGTGGAGGGTTGGGGATGGGGTTTGGGGCTGAAGCTGAAAGAGAACAACCAACAGAGATGTTCCTTCAGCTTCAGCCCACCAGCCCAGAGGCCCTCTCTTCTCATCCAATCAGCTTTCTAGAGTCTTTAACCCCTCCCTCACCCAGCAACTCTTGCTTAGAAGTCCTGACTTCCCTCAGAACTTAGATCAGTTCAGTTCAAGTCACTCAGTCATGTCTGACTCTTTGCAACCTCATGGAGTGCAGCATGCCAGGCTTCCCTGTCCTTCATCATCTCCTGGAGTTTACTCAAACTCATGTCCGTTGAGTTGATGATACCATCCAACCCTCTTGTCCTCTGTCATCCCCTTCTCCTCCTGCCTTCAATCTTTCCCAGCATCAGGATCTTTTCTAATGAGTAGGCTCTTCGCATCAGGTGGCCAAAGTATTGGAGCTTCAGCATCAGTCTTTCCAATGAATATTCAGAGTTGATTTCCTTTAGGATTGACTGGTTTGATCTCCTTGCTGTCCAAGGGACTCTCAAGAGTCTTCTCCAGCACCACAGTTCAACTCTTCAGTGCTCAGCTGTCTTTATGGTCCAACTCGTACATCCATACATGACTACTGGAAAAACCATGGCTTTGAGTATACAGACCTTTGTCGGCAAAGTAATGTCTCTGCTTTTTAATATGCTGTTTAGGTTGGTCATAGCTCTTCTTCCAAGGGGCAAGTGTCTTTTAATTTCATGGCTTCAGTCTCTGTCTACAGTGATTTTGGAGCCCAGGAAAATAAAGTCTGTCACTGTTTCCATTGTTTTCCCATCTATTTGCCATGAAGTGATGGGACCAGATGCCATGATCTTAGTTTTTTAAATGTTGAGTTTTAAGCCAACTTTTTCACTCTCCTCTTTCACCTTCATCAAGAAGCTCTTTAGTTCCTCTTCACTTTCTGCCATAAGGGTGGTGTCATCTGCATATCTGAGGTTATTGATATTTCTCCCAGCAATCTAGATTCCAGCCTGTGCTTCATCCAACACATCATTTTGCATGATGTACTCTGCATGTAAGTTATTAGTGATCATACATTTTTCCTTGTGTATTTTCTGTCTTCACCACTATATATGTATATATAGAAATGCAGTGATATATAAGGAAACACAGGAGAGGTGGGTTTGATCCCTGGGTTGGGAAGATCTCCTGGAGGAGGAAATGGCAACTCACTCCAGTATTCTTGCCTGGAAAATTCCATGCAAGAGGAGCACAGCAGGCTACAGTCCATGGGATCACAAAGAGCTGGACACGACTGAGCAACTGAGCATGCACACAGGCACAACTGGAGACTCTGTACACACATTAGATCCTGCACCTTGTAGACACGGAACTCAACGTGTAGACCTAGGGCTCACAACAGTGCCTGCCATAGAGCAGAAACAGGAGAAACAGTGTCCTTCCCCCACTGCTTCCTCACAGCCACATCTAGAAGGATTCTATTAAGACAGCAGTCCAAATAGTCCGGGCTGGCTTTCCAAGACAAGTGAGCATGGTGGACCCACCGTGAGAAAAGTGTGGATTGTGACTGCCTCCTTGTGGGTTTTCATCAACTACTCGTCCTTTGTCTGCATGCTTGCTCACCTGCAAGACTTCTGCTTGTGCTTGTGGAGGCTGAGTCCCGCCTGGTCATCCTTTAGGGTCTGTCACTCACAGCTTCATGGAGAGAGGAGCCCTGGAAGGTACTGGTGGGCAGAGATGAAGTTTGAATCTAGGTTCTGCCTTTTCTGGTTATGGAACTCCAGGATTTGTTTTACATCTCTGAGGCTCAGCCTCCCCATCTGATGCCTCTTCCCAGGGCATCAAAAAGTATGATCTGGTACTGTGTATGTGGCTAGTTGCTCAGTTGTGCCTGGCTCTTTGTGACCCCATGGACTGTAGCCCACCAGCTCCTCTGTCCATGGCATTTCCCAGGCAAGAACACTGGAGTGGGTTGCTGTGCCCTACTCTAGGGGATCTTCCTGTCTTCCGTGGCTCCTGCATTGACAGGCAGATTCTTTACCCCTGTGCCACCTGGGAAGCCAGGTGGTCTGGTACTCCCAGACCAGATAGTACTGGTACTATCACTATTCCTCCTTACTCTACAGAAAGGGACAGCAAACTATGGCCCCAGGCCAATTCTGTCCTTGGCCTGGCTTTGTGCTGTCCCTTAGCTCAGAATAGTTTTTATATTGTAAAAGTAAAAATATGCAGCAGAGATGGTAGATCACCACAAAGCCTAACCAACTTACTACCTGCCCCTTGACAGGAAAAGTCTGTGACGCTGCTCTAAAGGTCTAACTCCCCTTAGACTGTTTTGTGGTTTACTTGATTGATTAGAATGAGACTAAGACTTTTTTCTTAATTAAGAAAGCATGATTGTTGTTCTGGAGATTTTCCAAAAACTGATAAAACAGAGATACGTAAGCCAGTGGAGTAGGTCTCGAGGAACCAATGACCTATTGATGTTGTATTCACCTCCGTCATCCTCCTGGGATTTATACTATCTAGGTGTGTCTAGGAATACATAGATTAGCTATAAATATGCCTTAATAGCACCTCTCTGGGGAACATTGGATGGATTATCAGGTAATGATTGATCTTGGAGAATTTCCAAAGTAACATTTACAGCTTTTGCTGTAATATTACATACATAAAATATGTCAACCCAAGGCCAGCTCATTCCGAGCAAAGAGGAGTCCAAGGGTGGAATCCACCCAGCCTGCCCTCCACCCTGGCCACTTCTGTGTCTTCCCGCCCACTTCCTGTTTAGCCCTCCACTCCATGCCCCACTCTGCCCCAAGTCTGCAAGGCACACATTTACAGGGGGGGTGGTCAGGTAGAGGACATCCATCCCTCCAGATTCTATCTTGATCCTATCAGATCCCACAGACATTTCTCCTGCCACAGCTGTCCTTGTTACTTGGAAAAAACCTTCTGGACTCAAGTTTAACAGTAGTTGAATTATCTGGGGAGAAGTCTGTTACATAGACAGGTAAATCTGTTGATGGAGTCCTGGGTAAAAAGACATTTTAATAATTGCTGTTGTTTAGTTGCTAAGTTGTATCTAACTCTTTGTGACCCCATGGACTGTAGCCCGCCAGGCTCCTCTGTTCATGGACTTCTCCAGGCAAGAATACTGGAGTGGGTTGCCATTGCCATTTCCTTCTCCAGGGGATTTTCCTGACCCAGGGATCAAATCTGCATCTCCTCTGTCTTCTGCATTTCCTGCATCGCAGGCAACTTCTTTACCACTAAGCCGCGTGGGAAGCCCATTTTAATAACATGCTCACTTCAAAGGGCTTTTCTGGTCACTCCACCTGGGTCCTCTCTGGACCCTTTGTCGCATAGCATTCACCCACGCCATCCATCTTTGCTCCTGTTCTTGGGATTTCTCTGAGAATCCAGCATTGTTATTGTTACTTTCTACCACTGTATGAGGTAGAATGTTTTTGTTTTCCCGTACACTCTCACAGTCAGACTCCTTAAGATGTCCAGAAGCCAAGAGATCCTTCAGTGTCATGGGTTCCACCCTTGTTGGAAAGCAATAGTGGTTACAAGGAACCAAAAATCTATTTTGGTTCCAATAGTGGGAGTGCTAGCAAGGAGAAGCTTAGGACAGGGGGAGCTTAACCAAGTTTGTAGGTTCAGGAAGGTTCCTTTGGAGGAGACAACTACAGGCTAAAGTCTGAACAGGAGCTGGCCACTCAGTGTGTGGGAGTGAGAGCATTCCAGGCAAAGACAAGAACAGAAAGTGAGGTAGGAACATTCTAGAATCAGAGGACTTGAGGGAAAGCTGGAGATTACGGACTGTGGAAAAAGAAAGGGAGATGCTTGCAATGAGACTGCAGGGGTGGCAAGGAGCAAGTCTTATCCAGCATTGCAGGACCAGTGAGAATCCTGATCCTTCTCCTGGAATGTGTGTGTGTGTGTGTGTGTGTGTGTGTGCACGCATGCATGCTCAGTTATGCTCAACTCTTTGTGACCCCATGGACTGTAGCTCACCAGGCGTCTCTGTCCATGGAATTTTCCAGGGAAGAATATTGGAGTGGGTTGCCATTTCCTACTCCAGGGATCTTTCTGACTCAGGGATTGAACCCACATCTCTTGTGTCTCTTGCATTGGGAGGCAGGTTCTTTACCATTAACACCACCTGGAAAGTCCCCTTTCTCCTGGGACAGCAGGTATACTCTTGGCAGGGCAGTGAGTGGTCCCTTTGCTGCTGTGTGGAGAGTGGGTTGGAAAGAGATGGAGAGACAATAAGGAAGCCATTATGATAGGCGAGCAGGTGGGATGCACTGGGTGTAGGGGTAGAAGTGGTTGTGGAAAAAAGTGAACGGACTAAGCATATGTTTAGGAGGACAGGTAAAGGAGGGAGGGGAGCAGTTAAGATTGCTTCAGGTTCTGAGTGACCAGGAATGGGAAGTGACTTCGTTGTTGGGGTGGTTTTGAATGAGGGCAAGATTGTGACTTCCTGTGATGACTTCCTGCCCAGGCCTCTCACTTCCTGTTTAGTCCTCCACTCCACACCCGTCCTTTGTGTAGGATTGGAAATACCCAATCTGTGGGAAGGACAGACCTGGAACCAGAAAAGGACCAAGGTTGGGTAGCCCCCGTAGGAGCCACAGAAGGAGTAGCAGGAAAACCAGGGTGATGGTCTGCAGGTGCCAAGAAAAGAAGGTACTTCAGGAGAGGGTGAGTGATACTGGGAAGGCCAACTGGGCTGAGGGCACAGGGATGGGGCAAGCCGGACATGGCGCAAAGCATCCAGCAACATGGACAGCAAGGAAGGGCCACCGAATGCTGTGACAGGCTGTGTTAGAGTGGGCTGAAAAATGGAGGCGGGCGTTACTCTGAGATTTCTCTTGAATTCTCCAACCACGAACCCTATCTCAGCCCTCAGAAAAGGGAAATGTCTTCAGCAATCACTCTGAAACTCCAATCAATCAATCTGACTGGGCATCCTACACCCTTAGGAGCCAGCCCAGAGACAGAGTTGTTATGTGTTTAATCTTTAATCTTATCCCTTTTACAGAAGAAAACTGTGAACCCAAGAGCCCTGCCCTTTACCGTTAATCTCAATTTACGCTAAAGAGAAAATCAGAAAAAAATAATTACTGGAATAATTAGCTCAGAGCAAACAACACTCCGCCTACGCTAGGTAGACTGCTGTGATCACCACTGCCTGTTGGAGCCCCTGGAGGCAAAGGTCAGATTTATTCTGGTAACTGGACACAATTGGACCTTTGATCAGTGAGAGTAAAGAGAGAGAGAGAAGCGAGAAGCCTCTTTTCACAGAGATGACAAACACAGACACAGAACGCCTGCTTAAAGGGCTATTAGAAATGTCATGCTACCCAAATACCTGCCTCACCTCCTGGTCACCAACATGGTCTGTAAGTTTCTCAGCAGAGCTTTGTTCCCTGAAGTAAGGGATTGTGTACCCATTAAAAACAGGTGCACCTCGAAGGACAGAGGATGAAGGAGGCATAATGGCCGACACGGAAAAGCACAGGAATGGTGGAATGAGAATCCAAGAGGGGCCCGCGCGGCTCACCAAGAGAAGCTCCCACACACTGCAACGAGAGAAAGCCCGTGGGCCCCAATGAAGAACCCGTGCCCCGCAACAAAGACCCAACTCAGCCCCCCAATATAATAAATAAAAATAAATTTTAAATTTAAGAGTTAAAATTTAAAAAAAAAGAAAAAGAGAATCCAAGAGGAGAGGTAGGAAAGCCCAAGCCTGATTGGTTCAGTTCAGTCGCTCAGTCGTGTCCAACGATTTGCAACCCCATGGACTGCAGCACACCAGGCTTCCCTGTCCATGACCAACACCCGGAGCTTGCTTAAACGCATGTCCATCAGGTTGGTGATGCCATCCAACCATCTCATCCTCTGTCATCCCCTTTTCCTCCTGCCTTCAATCTTTCCCAGCATCAAGGTCTTTTCCAATGAATCAGCTCTTCACATCAGGTGGCCAAAGTATTGGAGCTTCAGCATCAGTCCTTCCAATGAATAGTCAGGACTAATTTTCTTTAGGATGGAATAGCTGGATTGCCTTACAGTCCAAGGGACCCTCAAGAGTCTTCTCCAACACCACGGTTCAAAAGCATCAATTCTTCAGCGCTCAGCTTTCTTTATAGTCCAACTCTCACATCCATACATGACTACTGGAAAAACCATAGCTTTGACTAGATGGAACTTTGTTGACAAAGTAATGTCTCTGCCTTTTTAATATACTGTCTAGGTTGGTCATAACTTTCCTTCCAAGGGACAAGCATCTTTTAATTTCATGGCTGGAGTCACCATCTGCAGTGATTTTGGAGCCCAAGAAAATAAAATCTGTCACTGTTTCCATTTTTTCCCCATCTATTTGCCATGAAGTGATGGGACAAGATGCCATGATCTTAGTTTTCTGAATATTGAGATTTAAGCCAACTTTTTCACTCTCCTCTTTCACTTTCATCAAAGGGCTGTTTAGTTCTTCTTTGCTTTCTGCCATAAGGGTGGTATCTGCGATCATTGGTATTTCTCCCGGAAATCTTGATTCCAGCTTGTGCTTCATCCAGCCTGGCATTTCTCCTGATGTATTCTGTGTATAAGTTAAATAAGCAGGGTGACAGTGTACAGCCTTGATGTACTGCTTTCCTGAAGACTTAGCACTCGTGCAAGCAAAACAGGGTTTTGGAGGCTTAGTCTGAACATCTGTGCCCTTTTGTGGAGAAGGTATTTTATGAGGGTTGTTTCATAAGGATGGTCAGGTTGTGCATGGCACACCTCTGAAACAATGTTTATTTCACAGCCAGGGTCTCCTGCAGAGGCTCTAACTGCAATTTTCTGAAGGTGAGGTGTACTTGTCTGAGAGATGTAGCTATAGAACATTCATTCCTACAATGCAAATTCCTACAGTATCTTTTTAACTGTGCAGGACAACACACAGTTGAGTGTTTGGGAGATAATTTTTAAATGTCAACAGTGGAAGTGTCTTTCATTCTAGTCTCTGCTTTAGAAACAAATAGAATAGAGGCTCAGGTCACGAGTCTCATCCACGATGTTCCGGGCCAGTGAACATGGGCTTTTCAGATCCAGATGTTTTTCTGCTGTGCCAGAAGCTCAGCTTGCATCCGCTGAAATGGTTGAAGAGAAGAGGACTGGCCAGGGTAGAGATCCAGGGTTCTCTCTCTCCAAGCCAAAGTGTGTGAGGAAGATGAACAGTCTTACATTGTGACTGAGAGTACAAACCCAGGGAATGGGTATATTTGTACCTCACACCGCTTGCATATGTGGGTGTGAGTGCTGTGAATGGACAATGCAACTCACCCTCCCAAAAAAAGAATTTGAAAGTGCTTCAAGGCAATGAATTGAATATGAAGAATCTAGGAGTACATCTTCATTTTCTAATTCATAATTTCAGTTTATGGAAACGTTCAGCTCCATTAGAAAGTAGAATTTTCTGTCTCTGAACTCTTGGATTTGGATTTTATCATGTCTGAGTTTTTGTTTTCATTTTCAAAGCTCTGGGTTGGGTAGTTAGTGCCGGCTATTCTGGACATTCAGGGCAATTGCATGTGTTTGATTTGCCTCCCCCTCAATACTGAAGTCTTTCTGCATGAATGGCGTCACTTGGCTGAGCTTTAGCAGCTGTTGGAAGCTACGTTGTCAAATGCATCGTAGACACAAGGGGGCGGTGTGTGCTTAGGAGTCAACCTGGGCAAGGGCGAGACATTCACCCTCTGCAGCCACGTCTGGGTTAACTCTCGGACCTAAAAGGGATTCATAAAATAGGTTCTCGAGGGGCAAGATTGGCCCTAAACTTAATCAAAGAGGCCCCAACATACAGTCAGCACAGGGAGACAGCCTGGCAGGAGCTGGGGAGGAATTCGCATTCTTGGTTTGGAATCACGGCACCGTCTGTGCAGCAATCTATGCTCACGATGGTGGTAACCGAGACACGGCCTTGTGGGGATATTCAGAAAAGTCAGACTTCAAGACTGCGGAGAGTCTGCCCCTGTCTCGATACCTGATCACAGAACCTTATTCTGAGAAAGTCCCTCCTTCATTTGTGGGAAACTTACTGCACACGTGCTATATGCCAGGCCTGACTGAGCCTTGGGACTCAAACAGCCCTGAGTCAGATAGCCCTGGCCGTAACCACCTAAAGCTTTCTCTCCAGTAGGAGAGAGGAACGCGCAAACAGGACACAAATCATTAACTTCAGAAACATTCAGCGTTCCCATCTTGTAGTTTTTTTTCTTTCTCAGCTGGTCCCAACCAGTACCATTTACATTAGCTATTCTTTTTTCTTTTTTATTAACAGAGCTATAGTTGATTTACAATATGACATAAGTTACAGGTATATAACATAGTAACACTGTGAATCAGTAATGCTTCTGTGAACAGTGGGGTGCACGTATCTTTTTGAATTAGTGCTTTCATTTTCTTTGGATATATACCAGGAGTAGAACTGGTGGAAATTATAGTCACCCTATTTTTTGCTTTTTTGAAGAACATTCATATTGTTTTCCACAGTGACTGCACAAATTTACATCCCCACCAACAGTGTACAAGGGTCCCCTTCTCTCCACATCCTCTCCAACTTTTGTTATTTGTGGTCTTTTTGATGATGGCCATTCTGACAGGTGGTGCTTCCCTGGTGGCTCAGTGGTAAAGCACCTTCCTGCCAATGCAGGAGATGCAGGTTCGATCCTTGACCTGAGAGGATCCCCGAGAAGAAAATGACAACCCACTCCAGTATTCTTGCTTGGGAAATCCCCTGGACAGAGGAGCCAGCTGGGCTACAGTTCATGGGGTCACAAAAAGTCAGACACAACTGAACTACTGAACAACAACAATGCTGACTGGTGTTCAATGGTATCTCATTGTGGTTTTGATTTTACATTTCTCTAATAATTAGTGATGCTGAACATCTTTTCCTGTGTCTGCTTGGCCAGCTGTATGTCTTCTTTGGAAAAATGTCTCTTCGGGTCTCTGCCCATTTTTTAATGGTGTTGTTTGTGTTTTTGAGGTTGGGTTGTATCAGTTGTTTACATATTTTGGATAGTGATCCCTTATCGGTCATATCATTTGCGAAAACTTTTTCCCATTCAGTAGGTTGTTTTTTCATTTTGTCAATGGTTTCCTTTGCTACACAAAAGCATTTAATTAGGTTACATTATGTATTCTTATTCTGAGAGAGAATGCGAGTCACACATTCAACTCCCAAGCATGGCTGCAGGCCACATTTTTAGAGATACCATCTGGCTGCAGTGGATCTGACAGTCTAGTGGAGAGTGGAGATTGCAACAGCCTTCTCCCAAATGAAAGGGGGTGATGGAAGCATTTCGTCATTGCCATGGAGATGGTCTCTGGCCTGGCCTGTTTGCATTCAGATGATTTGGGGCTTTACTCAACAAAGTGATATTCATTGGAAGGACTGATGCTGAAGCTGAAGCTCCAATACTTTGGCCACCTGATGCGAAGAGCTGACTCATTGGAAAGGATTCTGATGCTGGGAAAGATTGAGGGTGGAAGAAGAAGGGGGCAACAGAGGATGAGGTGGTTGGATGGCACCACGGACTCAATAGATATGAATTTGAGCAAACTCTGGGAGATAGTGGAGGAAAAGGAGCCTGGCATGCTGCAGTCCATGAGATCACAGAGAGCCAGACATGACTTAGCGACTGAACAACAAAGTGAACAATGCCCGCTCCCTCTTCCATGAAGCCGCACCTAACCTATCTAACCAGAAGCGAGCTCTAATGCTTCATACACAGCTCTATGTTCTGTACAACATGACACTGTTGGGGGAGATGATGGCTACTTCAGATCCCTGCCCATGGCGTCCTGTTTTATCTCAGTACCAGCTTCTTCGTATCCTACCCTAGGGATCGAAACCAGGTCTCCCACATTGCAGGCAGATTCTTTACCAGCTGAGCCACAAGGGAAGCCCAAGAATACTGGGTAGCCTATCCCTTCTCCAGGGGATCATCCTGACCCAGGAATTGAACTGGGGTCTCCTGCATCACAGGTGGATTCGTTACCAACTGAGCTATGAGGGAAGCCAGAGCCTGCTCAGCCATTATCTATTTGAAAAATTGGGATCTAAGGAAATGGGAAGCAGCTACAGCTGTTACACAAACCATCCCCCCTCCTTCACACACATATCACCTATTGGATGGTAGCACCACAAACCCTCCCCGTGAAAACCCTTTCATCATTCATGAATGGTGCAATCCCAAAGTTCATAAGGCCCTGTCATGACCAGCACCTGGCTTGCTGTCTCTTCTGAGTTCAAGTTCCAGGTGTGCATGTTCAAGTTCAGGGTTTGTCATTGGTAGCATTCTTCCAAAAAGGATCAAAGGGCCCAGCAAAGACAGGCATTAGCTGTGACCTGAAACACAAACCTCATACATTTCTGCCAGGAAGTCCAGGAAAAGTGTACCTTTCTCCTCCCGCCGAGTGTTGCAGTGGGCAATTCTGCTACTATCCCTTTCTTCTACTTGCTGTTGCATTGCTCCATCTTCCAGTTTCCTGAGACAGTGGCATTCACAGCTCACCCCTCGCCCCGGGGCACTGGGAACTGCAGTGCAGTGAAAATTTCAGCCTGACAGCACTGTGCTTCCAACCAAAAGTGGAATTCAACTTTTACGTCCATCAGTTTGGGAGAAATGAAAATAGAACTCCATGGGTAGGTGGATGTGGACGGAGACTAGGTTGCCCTGATTCCAAAAGGCGTTGATTGGTTGAGTAAATTGATGCTAAGATGGACGATATCATTCTAAACATGTTTAGCTTTCTGGTTCTAGCTCAGCTTGGGTGAACAGTCCAAATTCTGTCAGACATGTTTTTCTTTGGCTGTCAGCACCGTGTCTGTTGCCAGGATTCTTCATTCTCTCCATCAGCCATAATTTTCAGACTTTGCCTTTCCTGTCAGGAAAAGTTTAATTCATCATTTTCCTCAGGCTTTGAGAGAATTTCTTTAGAGGGAAAGTGGTGGTACGGAGTGACTTCATGACAAAAATAAATATTACAGCACTTTATTCATGTGTAATAAAAAATACTTATTTTTGAGTAGGTAATACATCACATGGTACAAATTCAAAAAGTTCAAATGTGAGTACAGGGGAGAAAACTCCATATTCCTACTCCTGTTTCCCAGGCACCTGGTTCCTAGGAAAGACAGAGGCAGGGTCTTTCGTCTTCCTAGAAGGGGTCTCCATATAAATTAGCAGAGATATTCTTCATATGGACCTCCCAGGTGACTCAGTGGTAAAGAATCTGCCTGCCAACATAGCAGACCCAGGTCTGATCCCTGGGTCAGGAAGATCCTCTGGAGGGGAAATGACAACCCACTCCAGTGTTCTTGCCTGGAGAATCCTATGAAGAGAGGAGCCTGGGGGGCTACAGTCCATGGGGTCACAGAAGAGTCTGACATGCATAGTGAATGAGCATGCACGCATGCATTCTTCATATGGCTTCTGAAAGTAACTTTTTCTAATTCCTAATTCAGATAATTCTGAAACCAATATATAAAATATACGTTAAATGTACCAAAATGGGTTGTCCAATGAAAGCCCTGAAGCTAGACCTCGTGATTTGTTTGGTGTTTGCTTTTCTTGCTTTATAGAAATGTGACTGAACTTGTAATTAGTCGGGAGGCATTTTAGGTACTCTGGAGTTTGATAAGGCAAGTTTCTTTATTTTTTTAATTGGAATATAGTTGGTTTACAATGTTGTGTTAGTTTCAGGGGGTACTGCACACAGATTCAGTGATATACATACATATATTCATTCTTTTTCAGATTCTTTTCCCATATGGGTTGTCACAGAATATTGAACAGAGTTTCCTGAACTATGCAGTATGTCTTTGTTGGTTTTCTGTCTCATACACAGTAGTAAATATCTGTTAATCCCAAATTCCTAATTTATCCCTTCCTGACTTACTCTTGATACAGCATGTTACTTCTCTCTTAATGTCCAGTTCATCATTTCTTAGTTTTGGCTACTACTCATATCCCTTTGAAACGGAGGGTAGGGTCTCAATTCCTGAAAATGAGAGAACAGATTTTTTTTTTTTTAAGATGAGGTCTTTTGTTATTAAAACCCAAGGGAAAAGCTAGCTGGAGATCCACCTGGCCATACTCCAAGAGGGGACCCTTGGTCACTTGAGGCATATTTATTTTCTTTTTTTTAATCGGAGGATAATTCTTTTACAACATTGTGTTGGTCTCTGCGATGCATCAACATAAATCAGCCACAGGTACACGTATGTCCCTCTCTCCTGAACCTCCCTCCACTTGGGGCATATTAAACAATCCAGGGAATCGGCTGGGTCTGGAGGACACACCTGTTTTGCTCCTGAAGCTTAAAATGGGCTGGAACTACAGCAGCTGGTTGAGTGGCCTGATCTTCAATGAACAGGCCTGGCCTAGCCCCACCTCCACATAGCAGGTCTGCTCAGCTTCTTGCCAGAGGTCAGCACTCAGGCCCAGGGAATGTGTCACTTATCTTTCTCTTTGCCCTACTCCACCTCCTACCACGCCTAAGGGAAAGCTCTCCAGGCCTAGGAGTGGGTGCAATTTGTCTTTTAATTGCTCTATAGCATCAAAGTAGGCCATCCTTAAATGTTGACTATCGTAAGGCAACAAATTAAAAAATAAATGTTTATAGCATGTACTGTTATTTTATTTTATCATTTTTAATTACAATTATTCACTTTGATCTAGATTACAAGATACCTGGTCACCAAATTGATTTTGCTGGGTACTTTTTGATGTCTGAGAGAGGAGTCTGATTTCCTTGCCTAGGGATTTGCCTCAGATGCTTTCAAATTCCCCTCCTCAGTCTATGGAGTGAAGGGGACTCTTGTGTATACAGGACCCCACCCCCCCCCACCCCCTGCTGTGTTGGGTCTGGAAAGTGTTAGTCGCTCAGTCATGTGGACTCTTTGTAACTCCATGGACTGTAGCCCACCAGGCTCCTCTGTCCATGGGATTCTCCAGGCAAGAATACTGGAGTGGGTTGCCATATCCTCCTCCAGGGGATCTTCCCAACCCAAGGATTGAACCCAGGTCTCCTGCATCACCAGCAGATTCTTTACCTGGAAAGCTCTAACTATTGGGTTGGCCAAAAATTACCTTGGGTCTTCTGTGAGATGTTATGGAAAAATCCATCTGAGCTTTTTGGCCAACCCAATACTTGTGACCTGGTGACCAATCAAATGCTTCTAAAAAAGGTCTCAGCTTCCAAGAGTTTATTGTATCAACCTTCTGACTAATATCTCAACCTCTGCTGTGGTTCAGTCACTCATCTGACTGAAATGAAATATCCATTGAAAAGTTGATATTTTTGGTGTCTTGCAGCAGCCCAATATATCTCTCACATCATAGAGCCCCTCCTCCTTGTTGTTGCAGGCCATGAAGCTGGGGAGGGATCCCGGAGACAGAAGGGGAATCCTTTCCTTTGGATTTATTTAGTGATATAAAATATACCTGTAGTCCTCAACGGGGATGTGGTTCTTCCTTCTTCATTCCCTTTGGTGACCATGGAGGAGAAAGTGTATAGGACCTCCCGAGGAGAAATGATGGAGTGGAAAGATGTTGAGTCTTTCCAATATCATCCAAGTTGAATATTCCAGGGCAATAAATAACTCCACCAAGCCCGCCTTCCTCAAGAAGGCGCAGGTGTGGAATGAAATGACAAGCAGCTATGCCTGGGGCACAGCCAAACTAAGCCATTGCCTTCTTAGACACCTGTTCAGTTTAGTTCAGTTGCTGAGTCATGTCTGACTCTTTTTGAGGCTTTCCTGTCCGTCACCAACTCCCGGAGCTTGCTCAAATTCATATCCATCAAGTCGGTGATGCCATCCAACCATCTCATCCTTTGTTATCCCCTTCTCCAGGCTTCAGTCTTTCCCAGCATCAGGGTCTTTTCCAATGAGTCAGTTCTTCACATCAGGTGGCCAAAGTACTGGAACTTCAGCTTCAGTCCTTCCAATGACTATTCAGGACTGATTTCCTTTAGGATTGACTGACTTCTCCACCTTTTGGTTAAGATCAAGTGTAGACCCCTGGGGCCTGAGTAATCCTTGAGGCTTCCCGGTGTAGGCCCCAGGTTCTGGTTATTCTATTGTGACTGTGTTTTGGCTCATCTGGTTCCCAGGCAAGCCAAGGCAAAAACGAACCTGCCAACTCCTACCTCAAATTCACTGAACAAGATGTGGAATTTCTTTCTTTCTTTTTAATGAATTTATTTTTTAACTGAAGGATGATTGCTTTACAGAATTTTCTTGTTTAATGTCAAACATCAACATGACTTAGCCATAGGTATGTATGGGAGGGAGGTTCAAGAGGGAGGGGACATGGGTTTTCTTGGTGTTTGATCTGTTCTCCAAGCAGAAGTTTCATTCCACAGGAGCATTTCTCAGCACCTGATCGCATTTGCATAACAATTTTTATGGAATCTACAACCAAAGCCTTGATATTGATCCCCCAGCTGAGTGGAATACCTACGCACATAACAGCCCAGAGTGCCCTGAATCCTACCCCTTATTTCTGCTGGTGCCGCTCCCACTCAGATGGATCACGTTAGAGTAAAACCTCCTCCCCAGTAACCTGGTAGAGGAGGAGTCCTCCCCGTGATACAGTAGAAAGGGTGAAGCGTGGTGCTTCGTGGACACTCATTTCATTCTCATGTCTACTTGGATTCACCTCACTGTGGAGGCTTGGCGAGGCTCCCCCCAACTTCTGCCCCTCACTGTCAATCTCTATACCCTCACTTGGCTTTGTCTTTACTGCCTGTTTCCCCAACCAGTATGTGAGCCCCCTGCAAGCATAGAATTGGTCTGATTCACTTCCTGCTATTCTCCCAGTGCCTAAAACAGTGCCTGCCCCATTTGTGGGCACATAAAAATATTTGTTAAGCAAATAAGGAAACGCTACTAATGCCAGCACTGGGTCAGGCCCTGTCCACACACTGTACATTTAACACAAGTGAGTATCAGCTTCATCTTTCTACAGGTGAAGAAAATGAGGAGTTCTGAGGTTAAGCCACTTACTCAAGGTCATACAGGTAGTGCAGAGTCAGCTTGGAATTTGAACCAGGAATGTCTGCCTCTAGGGCTCTAGCCCTTCTCCTATACACAGAAACTAAGGATATACATGGACTGTGAGTGTGTTCACTCTTCAAATGACCTTAGTTTTCTGCATGAGTAGAATGTAGGAAAATGGTGTGCGCGCGAGTCCAGTGAGAGCTGGTTCAGAGTGCGTGGGAAGGTAGGGGCGGAAGCCAGTGGAGACCAGCCTTCTGCCAACCTGGGTCCATGGTCCAAATCAGGCTGCAGGCCCAGTTCTAGAAACTTTCACAGGAACACAGTCCCCTATTCATCCACATACTTACTATTTGTTATGGGCTGAATACCCCATGGGCTTACCTGGTGGCTGAATGGTAAAGAATCTGCCTGCTAATCCAGGAGACACAGGTTCGATCCCTGGGTTGGGAAGATCCCCTGGAGAAGGAAATGGCAACCCACTCCAGTATTCTTGCTTGGGAAATCCCATGGACAGAGGAGCTTGGCAGGCCATAGTTCATGAGGTCCCAAAAAGTCAAACATGACTTAGCGACTGAACAACCACCTCCACCACATACCCAATTCATATGTTGAAGTCTGAACCCCAGTATCTCTGAATGTGACTGCTCCGGGAGTTAGGGCCCTGAAAGACACGACAGAGTTAAAATGGGTTCGTCAGTGTGAGTCCTGATCCAATATGACTGGGGTCATTGTAAAAAGAGGCGATTAGGACACAGACCACACAGACAGAGAGATGGACTACCATGTGAAGACACATGACCATCTACAAGCCACAGAGGGTGGCCTCAGGAGAAACCAACCCCTCCAACACCCTGGTCTTGGCCGTTTAGTCTCCAGAACTGTGAGAGAACAACTTTCTGTTGTTTCAGCCACTCAGCCTGTGTCCCTTCAGCATGGCCACTGTAGGAGATTAACATATTATGTCTGGCTGTTTGAGGACTATGGGAGTTGTTAAGAGTTGAGAAATTACAGCAGTGGGCAAAGTGGAAAATATCTATTAGCTGGCCCTTTATGGAAAATGTTGGCTGACCCCAGCTGTAGACAACAGCTTCAGGGTCACAGAGCCGGTCCATTCCCAAGCCAGGGTTTGAACCCAGCTTGGCCCCCGTGAAGCCTGTGCCCTGGCCCCTAGATCGCGTGGTCTCCTGTCAGGCGAGAGAGAGCCGAGTCAGCTGATTCTTTCATTTCCATCAGTTCATGCTCTGTCCCGTGGGCAGCTGCTGTGGGGAAATGCTGAGTCATAAATAATTCTTACATTAATGCCAAGGCAGCCGGAAGGGAAATGTCAGTAGGAAACAGTATTTCAAATAAGTGCAAATTTCATAATTCAGCCAATTGCTTATACTATTTATCATAGCAATTTTGCCTTAATCTGAACGAGGGCAGAATTCTCAATGTGGAAGACACTTACCTTCATTTATTTGGACCTTGGGCCCGGGTGTAGATGTGATAGAAAAATGAAGGCATTCTTCCTGCCATTTAGAACCGGCTGAATGCGCCGGAGCAAAGAGAGGAGCCAGCCATCCTCTTAACAAAATTTGACCTTTGTATCTTTCAATCACCCTATCCAGGTGCAGCCTTGTGACAGCCTCTGAGTTTATAATCGAAAGGCTCTGGGAAATTTCGATTCCTACTCAGCAGAACGGCTCATCAGTGTAACATTATCCTTTCAGAAGTTTATCACACAGGGCTTCCCAGATGGCTCAGTGGGAAAGAATCTGCCTGCAATGCAGAAGACATGGGTTCAGTCTCCTATCTGAGAAGATCCCACATGCCTCGGAGCAACTAAGATTTTGATCCTGTGCTCTAGAGTCCAGGAGCCACAACCACTGAAGCCTATGGCCCGTGCTCCGCAATGAGAAGCCAATGCAAAAAGAAGCTTGTGCACCGCGACTGGAGGGTCACTCCCACTCGCCACAACTAGAGAAAAACCTGTGCAGCAACGAGGACCCAGTGTAGCTAAAAATAAATTAAAAATTTTTTAAAAGAAGAAGAAATACATCACACACATCTGCCCTTACCATCAGCTTCTTTCCCAGGAAGGCCCTTCTGGGTAGTGTCCAGGGAGGTGGGGGCAGGTGTGTGCACACACGCCAGTGTCCACAAGGCCAGGCTGCTGGGTTCAAGAGCAAGGCCATTCAGGTGGAGAAAGCTGCCTCCCCCAGCAGCACACTGTGGCCCCGAGGAATCTTGGGCCTGCAGTTCCCAGATCAGCTTTATCACGAGAAGCTGGAAATCCAGATTTGATCTGAAATTTCCCAATGTCTAAATCTTAGCAATGCATTACATAAACAAACAAACAAACAAACAAACCCTACCTATGCCAGACATTTTTTTTTTTTTTTTTTGTCTACGGGCTGGATCCAGCCATAAGCTCTCAGTTTATCACTCCTTCCCTGGCCACCCTGTCTTGCAAAGTTGAAGGTCAAAATCGCCCTGAACTCATGTGTGCTCATCATTGTCCATTTCAAAACCTGGCTCAGGGTGGGGTCTGCCTGTGTGTATTTTAGTGTCTGTATCTGACTCATCCAGTCTCATACCCAGTTTCTCTCTCTCCCCTTTATTTCTGGAGACTGAAGTTCTTGGGGTTCTCTAAGTGCAGCTTCTGAACCGTGCCTTTCCAAGTGACGCATCCGGGTCGTGGTGGTGCTAGTGGTAAAGAACCTGCCTGCCAACGCAGGAGACAGAAGAGATGCAAGTTTTGATCCTTGGGTCAGAAAGATTCCCCTGGAGACGGAAATGGCAACCTACTCCAGTATTCTTTCGTGGAAAATCCCATGAATAGACGAGACTCTGGAGGGCCACCGTGCATAGGGTGGCAAAGAGTCAGACACCACTGAAGCGACTTAGCAAGGAATCAGGTTGAGCTAGGGCAGCAGGAAGGATGGGACTAGATTTTTCTCTGTCACCCTGACAATGTTTTCTAAACCTTGAGTGAGGTTTTCTGATTCAACCTCTGTCGCTGATCACATCAGAGTTGCCAAGGAACAGAAGAAAGGATACTAAAAATATAAGCTTTGTCATCTCTCTGTTCTTTTTTATTCAAAGCTTTTTCTCCACTAAATGCTTCTACTCGACTCTTGAATTTCCATTTATTTTTCTCGTTTGTTCATGTATTCAGTCACTCGATAAACATTTATTAAGCAAGTGATATGTGCTGGGCACTGTTAGGAGCTGGGAAAGTCAAGATAAGTCAGACCTGGCCCCTGCTCTTGAAAAGCCAATAGTGATCTGGGTTCCTGGATGTCAAAAGCTAAAGTCTGTCTGGTAACCAAAGCCCCAATATTTATAACCCTTCTCCCTCACCACTCTTTCCTAGGTCTGGTGAATGTGGCTTGCAAGGGTGAAGGTGAACAATAGACCATAAATTAAAAGGGAAATAATACAATTCCTCAGGAGAAAAACATCATCATGGTGGATACCTTAAAACCAAGAAACGATTTCAGCAAAGAAATTATTTTATTTTTTAGTTTTCTTAATAGATTTTTATTTTTTAATCTTTTAAAAATTTTTATTGGAGTATGGATGATTTACAATAGGGTGTAGATTTTTTAAGGCAGTTTTCTATTCACAGCAAAATTGAGCAGAAAGTAAAGATACTTCTCATATACCCCTGCCCCTACATATACACAGCCTCCCTCACTATCAAAATCCCACTCCATTTGGCTTATTTGTTATTATCAATGAACCTGCACTGAAACTTATCATCATCCAAAGTCCATAGTTTACACTAGGATTCACTCCTGGTGTTGTACATTCTTATGGTTTTTGGTAAATGGGTAATGGCAAGCCACTCCAGTACTCTTGCCTGGAAAATTCCATGGACCAAGGAGACTGGTAGGCTACAGTCCATGGGGTCACAAAGAGTCAGACACGACTGATCAACTTCACTCTCAATGATCCAATACTTCAGCCACCTGATGCGAAGAACTGGAAAAGACCCTGATGCTGGGAAAGATTAAAGGCAGGAGGAGAAGGGGGCGACAGAGGATGAGATGGTTGGATGGCATCACTGACTCGATGGACATGGGTTTGAGCAAGATCCGGGAGTTGGTGATGGACAGGGAGGCCTGGCGTGCTGCAGTCCATGGGGTCACAAAGAGTCGGACATGACTGAGAGACTGAAATGACTGACTGACACACGTCCACAATGATTCCATCATACAGAGTAGGGTCACTGCCCAAAAAACCCTCTGTGCTCTGCCTATTGGCATTAATTTTTTTTTTAACTGTGAAATGGTTAAGAAGCTGCTGCTGCTGCTAAGTCGCTTCAGTCGTGTTCGACTCTGCGCAACCCCATAGACGGCAGCCCACCAGGCTCCCCCGTCTCTGGGATTCTCCAGGCAAGAACACTGGAGTGGGTTGCCATTTCCTTCTCCAATGCATGAAAGTGAAAAGTGAAAGGGAAGTCGCTCAGTCGTGTCTGACTCTTAGCAACCCCATGGACTACAGCCTACCAGGCTCCTCTGTCCATGGGGTTTTCCAGGCAAGAGTACTGGAGTGGGGTGCCATTGCCTTCTCCTGGTTAAGAAGAGCCTCAGTAACATGTCTGTAGCCCAAGTGAAGGCCAATTTGATCATTTTAAAATGTGAATCAGGTGGTATCACATCAGAGTTCAGAGGGAAACTGCAGGTTTTGATATGGGAACATAGAAGATTTCCTCCAAATGTTACTAAGATTATCAAGTAGCATTAGGCAGTTAAGATCCCTTGGAGAAAGAAATGGTATCCTAGTCCAGTATTTTCACCTGGAGAATTCCATGGACAGAGGAGCCTGATGGGCTACAATCCATGGGGTTGCAAAGACACGACTAAGCATCTAGCACTTTGACGTTCATTAGTCAGTTAACCTTGTTAAAATAGCTTGCGAGGGACTAGTGAGGGGACTTCCCTGGTGGTTCAGTGGATAAGACTCCATGCTCCCAATGCAGGGGGAAAATTTTCCATCCCTGGTCAGGGAACTAAAATCCTACATGCCATAGGCCTGGCCAAAAATCAGAGAGAGACTAATGAAGCCATGGAACTTGATGGTATTAGTTCTATCCCCCTCCAATCCCTTCTTGCATCATTTACCATTCAAAGTATCTAGATGTCTTGAGTGCTCAAAACACTGACAATCCCTTTCCCTTTTTATCCCCAAGAAAATATTAGTCGCATCCAATTCTTTGTGACCCCATGGACTATAGCCTGCCAGGCTCCTCTGTCCATTGAATTCTCCAGGCAAGAATACTGGAGTGGGTTGCCATTCCCTCCTCCAGGGATCTTCCTGACCCAGGGATTGAACTCAGGTCTCCTGCATTACAGGCAGATTCTTTACCAACAGAGCCACCAAAGATAGCCCTAAGTTTTAATTCAATGTGAATGTCCTTGTTGCAATGAGTAACAGCTGTATTTGCTGAGCAGATTTACCAGTAGAGAGAGGGATCTTCCATTCAAAATCTACTGAATTTATATATTGCTGCTGCCGCTAAGTCGCTTCAGTCGCGTCTGACTCTGTGCAACCCCATAGACGGCAGCCCACCAGGCTCCCCCGTCCCTGGGATTCTCCAGGCAAGAATACTGGAATGGGGTGCCGTTGCCTTCTCTGGATTTATTCTCAGTCGTGTCCGACTCTTCGCAACCCCATGAATTGCAGAACTCCAGACCTCCCTGTCCATCACCAACTCCCGAAATTCACTCAGACTCACGGCCATCGAGTCAGTGATGCCATTCAGCCATCTCATTCTCTGTCTTCCCCTTCTCCTCCTGCCCCCAATACCTCCCAGCATCAGAGTCTTTTCCAATGAGTCAACTCTTCGCATGAGGTGGCCAAAGTACCGGCGTTTCAGCTTCAGCAACATTCCTTCCAAAGAAATCCCAGGGCTGATCTCCTTCAGAATGGACTGGTTGGATCTCCTTGCAGTCCAAGGGACTCTCCAGAGCCTTCTCCAACACCACAGTTCAGAAGCATCAATTCTTTGGCCCTCAGCTTTCTTCACAGTCCAACTCTCACATCCATACATGACCACAGGAAAAACCATAGCCTTGACTAGCTGGACCTTTGTTGGCAAAGTAATGTCTCTGCTTTTGAATATGCTATCTAGGTTGGTCATAACTTTCCTTCCAAGGAGTAAGCACCTTAATTTTAGGCTGCAGCCACCATCTGCAGTGATTTTGGAGCCCCAAAAAATAAAGTCTGACACTATTTCCCCATCTATTTCCCATGAATTGATGGGACCGGATGCCATGATTAGGACATCTCAATTAAGAAAAATCTCCTCCAAAAAATAATTGCCCAAACAGCTTTGATATTAAATGTGTGGGTTCACATTCTTAACTGTTTACAAATGTATCTGCTTGAATTTTATTTTACTGTCAAAATAAATGTCTACAGATTCATGGTTTGAACAGACTTCCAAAGGTGGGGTAGATAGTAAGTGTTCAACTGCAGTCTGTTCAATTTGTGACTTTTATCCAGAAACCAAGTAGATCTTAAATCTGGAGTCACCTGACCTTGAACCTACACCTGACCCAGCCAGAAAGTAGAGGTGTGTCAATGGCCTGGGGAGGAAAGAATCTTATATAAAATTAGCAGAATGGTGTAGCTAACTATGTTACATCTTGGGTCCAAGCAACTCATTTAAGACAGCAGAATCCGGAAGAGGTAGAACTTCTCTGCAGTGGGAGGAAGGAGATGAGACTGGCTAGGATCTTCATATCCCTGATCATTGCCTTAGAAACAGGGGCAGAGTTGAAATCTGCTCATGAAAGACCTTCTTACTGTAATTGAGACACACCTAGAAGACCCACTGGAAGGGAAAGGAGCCAAGAAATAGGAACTGATGCCCTGCAGTAGTATGGGTAGGAAGAGGAAACTGAGGTAGTGAAATGATGAATTAACAATTACTGCAATCCAGTTTGCCCCTCGGAGAAGGCAATGGCACCCCACTCCAGTACTCTTGCCTGGAAAATCCCATGGACAAAGGAGCCTGGTAGGCTGCAGTCCATGGGGTGGCTAAGAGTCGGACACGACTGAGCGGCTTCCCTTTCACTTTTCACTTTCACGCATGGGAGAAGGGAATGGCAACTCACTCCAGTGTTCTTGCCTGGAGAAAGAATCCCAGGGACAGTGGAGCCTGGTGGGCTGCCGTCTATGGGGTCGCACAGAGTCAGACACGACTGAAGCGACTTAGCAGGCAGGCAGGCAGGCAGGCAGTTTGCCCCTGGGTGACCACCCAGCTATCTTCTCTCAGCTCCAAACCCAACCTCCATTTGGCTTTGTGATTCTGGGGCTGCTGCTTCTATTGCTGCTGCTAAATCACTTCAGTTGTGTCTGATTCTGTGCGACCCCATAGACGGCAGCCCACCAGGCTCCACCATCCCTGGAATTCTTTCTCCAGGCAAGAACACTGGAGTGGGTTGCCATTTCCTTCTCCAATGCATGAAAGTGAAAAGTGAAAGTGAAGTTGCTCAGTCGTGTCCGACTCTTAGCGACCCCATGGACTGCAGCCTACCAGGCTCCTCCGTCCATGGGATTTTCCAGACAATGGTACTGGAGTGGGGTACCATTGCCTTCTCTGGATTCTGGGGCTGGGTCTCTACAAACCACGTGTTCACTTTGGAGTTGGTTCCCTGTAAGGCTGTGCCTGCAGGACTGATGCTAGGGTGGTCTGCATGGAGGATGGAGAAAGTCATACTCCTTCCTGACCACGTCTCGCTCCTGGGAGCAACATCCTGGCAACACATCTTCACCCCAGCAGCAGCAATTCCTGCCCATGGCAACCACCAAATCCAGTTTGCAGTATTTCCAACGCTTACAGAGTGTTCTCCTCACACCCCTTCAGAGACATCAGCACAAACCAGCTGGCACTCCTTTTGGATGGTTTGGTTTGCAGCTCTGTGGGGTTTTTCCTTCAAGCATCTAAATTTCAATCATTTCAGCCTCTTTGTTCTCCAAGCCCTAAGGGTCATAGCCATTTCCTACTGTTGCCACTTCCCTAATAATATGCTGCTGCTGTTGCAAAGTCGCTTCAGTCGTGTATGACTCTGTCCAACCCCATAGACGGCAGCCCACCAGGCTCCCCCATCCCTGGGATTCTCCAGGCAAGAACACTGGAATGGATTGCCATTTCTTTCTCCAATGCATGAAAGTGAAAAGTGATATGCTACTTCCCTAATAATTTTGCCACTTCCGGTTTCTAGTCCACAGATTTGTACTTCATTAACAATTAAGCCTTCTCAATTCAACTATTTCTTCACTGGAACCTGACTGACTTACTCTTAAGGTTTGCTCTGTTCATATATTCACTCAACAACAATGTAGTGAGTTCTCACTGGGTGCCAGACACAGTGCTCAGGCCTGGGGATGCTGTGATGAACAAGCCAGACAAACTCCTTGCATTCAAGGGGGGAGAGATAAATGCAATTAACAAGCATATGGAATCTTTAAACCCACTTTCAGTTACTGCAGGGAGAAATTCGAACTCTCAATTTCTAATGTAAATGCTTAATGCTCATTTAGCTTCTCAGTGAATTTGTAATACTGAAGTAGCCACTGCTTCCTACATCATCATATAAGCCTCATTGATAGACATCCTTGTTAGGCTGACAATTATGCTGGCAAACGCTCTGCTCCCACTGGTGGAAACCCACGCTGATCAGGAGTCACTTGTGCTTGCTCCCAGTCCTCTGTCTGCCATTTGTATTTACATTTCTGATTACATTATTCAATGAAATTATATGTAAACCAATAAAATGTAAAAGGATGAGCATTACTTTGTTAAAACTAAATTATATGAAGGTTGTTACAAGCAACTCATTTGAAAAGACCCTCATTTGGAAAGATGAAGGCAGGAGGAAAAGGGGACGACAGAGGATGAGATGGCTGGATGGCATCACCAACTCAATGGACATGAGTTTGAGTAAACTCTGGGAGTTGGTGTCGGACAGGGAGGCCTGGCGTGCTGCAGTCCTTGGGTGGCAAAGAGTTGGATATGACTGAGTGACTGAACTGAACTGTTACAAGCAATAGTGACACAAGAAGAGATTACGTGTCTGAGAGGAGCATTTCATCTGTGTGTTCTTTCTACAAATCTATGCTGCTGCTGCTGCTAAGTCGATTCAGTCGTGTCCGACTCTGTGCGACCCCATAGATGGCAGCCCACCAGGCTCCTCCATCCATGGGACTTTCCAGGCAAGAGTACTGGAGTGGGGTGCCATTGCCTTCTCCAGGCACCCTGGATTAGATCATGGAATAGAAAGAGACTATAGAAAAAGTGGTAAAGTCCAAAGAAAGCCTGCAGTTTAGTTAATAATAATGTAGCAATGTTGGTTCCTTAATTTTGACAAAGGGAGATGGTAAGGACAGGGAGAACTGGGTGAGGGGTAATCAGGAACTCTGTGCTATCTTTGCAACTTATCCGTAAGTCTAAAATTATCCTCAAATAAAATGTTTGTTTTTTTAAAAAAACTAAATTACATGCTTTGGAAGATTAGATAATGGCAGGTTGTTTTTAAACAATGCTGTTAAATTAGGCATAGGCAAAACCTAATTGTAAAAGATACAGAAAAAATTCTTTTTCAATCTTGCTTTTAGAAGTTTCCTTATGTTCACGCTCCACTTGAAAGAAACTGAAGCTGGAAATTGTAGATGATACTTTTTGGCTATAATTTATGTAAGAACGATGATACTGAACTTGAATCAACAAACACATTCAAAATGATGCTTTTGTCTCTGAGTTAAAACTGAGGTAAACAAATGTGTCTTTATTTATATTTTCATAAAAATATTTAACATAAATAAATACCACTTTTTATGATTCCCCAATATCAGTGTCTAATTTATAATCGACTTACCCTCTACTGGTTTTAGTTGAGTCAAATAAGGCTGCATCTACTAACAATTAAACCAAAATAATCACAGGATCTGAATGACATTCTGGAAGACACAGTCAGGGCGTGAAGGGTGATGAGGTAATGATCTTATTTGCGACGCGGAAATAGAGACACAGACTAGAGAACAAATGTGTGGATACCAAGATGAGGGGATGAATTGGGAGACTGAGATTGAGGTACATATACTATTGATACTGTGTATAAAATAGGTAACTAATGAGAACATACTGTATAGCACAGGGAACCTACTCAATGCTCTGTGGTAACCTAAATGGGAAAGGAAAAAAAAAAAAAAAAAAAAAAACAAGAAAAGGAGATATATGTATAGCTAATTCACTTTGCTTTTCTGCTATACAGAAAAAAGTGATGCGCATCACTTTTCTGCTATACAGCAGAAACTAACACAACATAGTAAAACAACTATACTCTAGTGAAAATAAATTTAAAAAGAGTAACAAGGTTAGGGGTGAAGGGCTTCTTGGGGACATCAAAAAAACTGAGGAAATGACATTTGAGCTGAGGTCAGAATAAGGCTTAGAGAATTTTGGTTGACAAGAGTTTAAGGAGGGAGAAAGTCATGCAAACAAATAAATACAGCAGTGTCAGGAGATGGTTGTGCTGACGCATTGTAGCAGGAACCGACAGGGGAGGGAGGTGGTGCTCATTTCTAATGGAGGATATCAGAAGAGGCTGTCACACAGCTGGGCTTTGCAAGAAAAGAAGGCATTTCCTGGGCAGATGCGAAAGGGAGCGGGAGCGATTTCTGGCAGTGGGAGCAATATTAATAAAGCCCAGAGGTGTGAAACAGCCTGTTATGTTTGGGGAACCATAAATAGTTTTATACAGGGGAGTAAAACAGTGAAATTCACATTTTTGCAGGAGCCTTTAGCAGCCTTGTTCTTTAAAGTGTGACCCGAGAACCTCGAACAGCAGGGAGCTTGTTAGAGATGCAGAACCTCAGACTCCTCCCAGACTGACTGAATCAGAATCTGCATTTTAATAAGAATCCTGATGACTCAGATGCGCATCGCTGTTTAAGAACCATTGTCTACAAGATGGATTGGAGGCGTGTGTTCTGAAGTCAAGAGAGATCTCAGAAAGTATTATAATAGTCTGGGCAAGAGACAAGATGTCCAGAGGTTAAAAAAAACACACATTGGCACTGAGGAGGGAAAACACACGTTACAGAGGTTTAGGGATGAAATTATAGGACCTGGGGACAAATCTGATGACATAAGGGACCTACAAGAGGAAGCAGGAGACGCGATGGTAAGTTTACATTGCCATTACAAAATCAAATTATATACATTTACAATAAAATACATTTTGTTAAAAGCAATGGTAACGCATTCTCAAAAGTCATCACTTCCTAATTATCTCACTACATTTTACTCTTTTCCAAGCTCTGGAGGTTATTTACATCTGCTGTATCTGTCTAATGGACATACCATTTAGTAGGGCATTTCTGCATCTCTCTCTACCATCACCCCCAGTAGCTTGAAACCTGCCATGGCGGGAATATACAAATACAGAAGTTTGTCAAGGCTACAAATTAGGGCTCAGTTTGTTGTTTTGTTGATTTTCTAGCTCAGGGGTCAGCAAACATTGACTATGCAGGGCCAGAGAGAAAATATTTGGGGCTTTCTGGGCCACACAGTTCCTATCACAGCCATTTAATTGTGCTGTTGTCCGGTGGAAGCAGCCACAGAAAATCGTAAACCACGAGTGCTATTGTGTTCTGATCACATTTTATCGATGAAAATAGGCATGTATCCTTTGGATCATGCTTTTCTCTGAATATATGTTCAAGAGTGGGACTGCAGGATCATATGGTAGCTCTATTTTTTTTTTAAATAGGTAAAAAGTGGATTTTTTCAAATAGAGAAAGAAACACACTCCACAGAGAGAGTGTGGGCCATCGCAGTGGGCAAGTGCTATTTTTAATTTTTCAGGAACCTCCATATTGTTCTGGGCTTCCCTGGTGGCGCTAGTGGTAATGAACCCACCTGCCAATGCAGGAGACAGGGGTTCAATCCCTGGGTCTGGAAGATCCCCTGGAGAAGGAAATGGCAACCCACTCCAGTATTCTTGCCTGGGAAATCCCATGGACAGAGGAGTCTGGCAGGCTACAGTCCATAGGGTCATGTGGAGTCAGGCATGACTGAAGCGACTTAGCACGCATTCCATACTGTTCGCCATAGTGGCTATACCAATTTATATTCCCACCAACAATACCGAAGATTTCTCTTCTCTCTACACCCTCTCCAGCATTCACTGTTTATGAATTTTTTGATAATAGTCATTCTGACTGGTGTGGTGATATCTCATTGTAGTTTTGGATGTAAACACACTTCTATATTTAAAAATGGATAACCAACAAGTTCCTACTGTATAGCACCGGGAACTCTGCTTGATGTTATGTGCCAGCCAGGATGGGAAGGGAGTTTGGGGGAGAATGGATATGTGTACATATATGGTTGAGTCCCTTCCCTCTTCACCTGAAACTATCACAACTCTGTTAATCCGCTAAACTCCAATACAAAATAAAAAGTTTAAAATAATAGGCAGCGGCCAGTTTTTTTGTTTTGGTTTTATGCCCACAAACCACTGCTTGCCAACTCCTACTCTAGGCAAGAGAGTGCTGGAGAAAGTGTTAATAATGTAAGTTATGCTTTAAAGAGTTTTATGTCTATAGCCAGGACATAATAGTGTAAAACCCTGAGGAAATAAACTCTTCCAATATTGAGATCTGTCATCTGATTCAGCTGAGAAGTCACTTGCATCACTGATGACAAATGAAGTTCCAATATGTGTCTTCTGCTTCATATTCACTATTATGAACAAAAATATGAGCCGACATCTGTGTTGGGGCTGTTACCAAATTGGACCAAGACCCCCTGGTTTGGTCAGGAGGTTCTTTCCCACTCAGTTTCGCACTGCCAATGACGATACTGAGTTTGGTGCAAGCAAGACAAGCTTTTATTCAGAGGCCAGAAAATAGAGAGAGGGAGCTTATGTTCTAGAAGCACCTTCTCCCCAAAGTGAGGAGGTGGCGGGGAGGCTCCTCCAGAATTATTTGGGGAGGGGTCTCCAAAAATCACTGCAGATGGTGACTGCAGCCATGAAATGAAAAGATGCTTGCTCCTTGGAAGAAAAGTTATGACCAACCTAGGTAGCATATTCAAAAGCAGAGACATTAACTTTGCCAACAAAGGTCCATCTGGTCAAGGCTATGGTTTTTCCAGTAATCATGTTTGGATGTGAGAGTTGGACTGTAAAGAAAGCTGAGCACTGAAGAATTGATGCTTTTGAACTGTGGTGTTGGAGAAGACTCTTCAGAGTCCCTTAGACTGCAAAGAGATCCAACCAGTCCATCCTAATGAAAATCAGTCCTGAATATTCATTGGAAGGACTGATGCTGAAGCTGAAACTCCAATACTTTGGCCACCTGATGCGAAGAACTGGCTCATTAGAAAAGACCCTGATGCTGGGAAAGATTGAGGGCAGGAGAAGGGGACAACAGAAGATGAGATGGTTGAATGGCATCACTGACTCAATGGATATGAATCTGAATAAACTCCAGGAGTTGGTGATGGACAGGAAGGCCTGGCGTGCTGCAGTCCATGGGGTCGTAAAGAGCTGAACACGACTGAGTGACCGAACTGAACTGAAGAGTTAGGAGGCAGACAGGTGATCAGGGCTCTAGGAAAAGGGCATTCACAGTCTTCCACACTCCTTTGCGTGTGGCACAAATTGTGCCTAGCAGAGTGCAAATTCTTCCTTTGGGTGGAGATTGTAGCATGACAAAGAAGCAGAGGTAACTCTCTGACACCTCCAGGTTTCACCTGCACAGGTGCATTCCTGTGGTCAGGCCAGAGAAGGGCTGAGGCAGTTGACCATCCTATATTTCTCAAAGAGCATGTCTCTCAAAGTACAGCAGCAAAGCATCTCTGCCAAATGCCAGGTACTTTTGAAAACAAACACAGAAATAAAGCAAGGCCAGTGTCCTTCAGCTCTCAGGGGTTGGTATGCAAATAGAGAGATAAAGCAAAGCAAGGAAATTGGTGGCCTTTAGCCTACTTTGCCCACCATCTTGGACTTAGTCCATTCAGCCTGGTTTTGTCTCAGGCCTTTGTATCATACTGCTGATAAAATACAACTAGTCTGTATGGTTAAAAAAATGAACAAAGAAAGAAAAAAACAGTTTCTGCTCCAGGGGTCTGGGCTGCATAGCATGGGTGACAAGGCCACAGTCCTTTAGCAGTTGCACCATAGGATGGCTGTGCTTACAAGAAGCTAGGAAACATCAGTGAAAGCATTTGGTAAGCATCGATGGGCTTCCCAGGTGGCTAGCGGTAAAGAATCTACCTGCAATGCAGGAGACCCAGGTTCAATCCCTGGGTTGGGAAGATCCCCCCAGAGGCGGCCATGGCAACCCACTCCAGTCTTCTTGCCTGGAGAAGCCCTTGGACAGAGGAACCTAGGTGGCTATACTCCATGGAGGTCACAAAGAGTCAGACACGACTAAAGCAACTTAGCACACATGCACAAGCATCAATAGGCCACATGGTGTGTGGGTGCAGTGTTTTAGTCGCTGAGTCATGCCTGACTCTTGTGACCCCGTGGGCTAGAGCCCTCCAGGCTCCTCTGTCCATGGGATTTCCCAGGCAAGAATACTAGAGTGTGTTGCCATTCCCTTCTCTGGGGGATCAACCTGACCCTGGGATTGAACCCAAATCCCCTGCGTTGCAAGCAGATTCTTTACTGACTGAGCCACCAGGGAAGTCCCCAGGCCACATGGAATTTACAGTAAAGATCATAGTATATTTTATTATATTTGTAAATTGTGTGCCATACGTTCTTTCTCTTTTTAAGATTTTATTACTTATGGTACACCAAGCATGAACATAATATTGTGTCGGTTCTCCCTCTCCCAGTTCCCAGTGGGATGACACAGAGGGATCCACCTGGGTATTATGCATGTACCTGGTTGTGGAACACTGAGGAACACTGAGTTTGAGGGCTTCAGTGCCAGTTTTATTTCTGGTTTCACCACATGGCATTCTGGATCTTAGTTCCCCGACCAGGAATCAAACCCATGCCCCCTGCAGTGGAAGCTCGGAGTCTCAACCACTGGACTGCCAGGGAAGGCCCCACACGTTCTTCTTATCAGAAAAACTCCTAATAAATGTACGTGTATATAGGGATCCTCTTTGATTTCTGGAGAGTTGCAGTGCACACCAGCACTCAGGTTTGTGGTTTAGGTGAGAAGTGGGGTTGGGTGAGGGGGTCTAGGAGGGTGGGGCGGGGGAGAGGAACAGAGGGAGCAATACTGCAAAGAAAATTGAGCTCAGTTTTCGACATATTCCCGGATTGTAATATACGGCTTTCAAAAGGGTAAAAAAGCAGAGCCCACTCAGGCCCCAACCTCAAATTCCATGAGCAACCCTCTTTTCTCCTATTTTCTTTACCAAATCTTAAGTGGACTCTTCATCAGTAAACTGAACCCTACAGGCTGGGTTTCCCAAAGTGTGTCCTGCTAAACAGGAAAGGTTTAGGGGGATCAAGTGTTCTGAGGTCACTTGGGTTTGAAATGCTCAAGTTAATGATAAAGTTAATCGTGTTTTAATGCAGCCAGAACATCTCCGAGAATGGGTAACGTGGATTGTGATTCTCCCATAGTGAGTAGAGCACGCAGTATTTCTCTACCCCCTTGATCTCAGAGTCTTTTTCTCTGCACACCTGTCTTTCATGATTATTGTTCTCAGGAAGACGCTTTGACAAACAGTGCCCCCGTACAATCACAAAGGAATGAAAGGTGGCTTCTTCCATCAGTCTGGGCACATTGCTCTTCTTTAAGGTAAAAATGTTTATTCTTATATTTTAGTCTAATATTCTAGCACTGTAGGGATGGACAAATAAATCTGGCCAAAAAAAAAAAAAAAATAGTCTGGCCAAAGACAGATGAACAAGAGACAGCAAACAGAAGTTTATTGATTTGTGCATCATACATATATATGGGAGCACCCGATGAGAAGAGACCCAAAGGGATGGTTAGAACTTGGGCTTATAAACCACTGTAGGACAAACAAAGGAAAAGGGGTCTTGGGCTTCTGTGCAGGAGAGACAAGTTATGGGGAGGCAAACTAGGCTTCCAAAGTTGCTCAGCGGTAAAGAATCCGCCTCCCTAACAGGAGACACAGGTTCGATCCCTGAGTCGGGAAGATCCCCTGGAGTAGAAAATGGCAACCCACACCATTATTCTTACCTGGGAAATCCTATGGAGAGGGGAGACTGGTGGGCTGCAGTCCATGGGGTCATAAGAGTCAGATACACCTGAGTGACTAAACAACAGCAACAAAAAGTAACCAGGAAACACGTGGTACACGAGGGCTGTTTAGTAGCATTTATTATGATGCCTTCTCCACTGATAAAAGTTGAGTCCTCCTCTTACTGATACAGGAGAGGAAACATCTATATAAGTGGAAATTTTCTTTACAAAAGGAAGCTGTATGCCCTGTTTTCCCTGCATCTGTGGTTCTTAAAATAATCCACATGCCAAAGAAGTTTTGGGGTGGCAGATTTTGATACCTTTCAGCACTTTTCAGCTTCAAAATCTGGTCCGTATTGAAAGCAGCCATTTTCAGCATGAGGTAGAGAGGTAGGAAGTCGAGGCTGAAGTTTTAATTGCTCTCTTATGTTGGCTGGAATGGTTTTTTTTCTATGCATTTCTTGATTATATTCTATGAAAAGAATATTCCCACATTAAGCAACTCATTTTTAAATCCATAATCCATTAATTTATAAATGATGATTAAAGAATCATTTATAAATTAATGCCCTAACTATATCAGATCAGAGATCAGATCAGTCACTTAGTCGTGTCCGACTCTGCGACCCCATGAATCACAGCACGCCAGGCCTCCCTGTCCATCACCAACTCCCGGAGTTCACTCAGACTCACGGCCATCGAGTCAGTGATGCCATCCAGCCATCTCATCCTCTGTCATCCCCTTCTCCTCTTGCCCCCAATCCCTCCCAGCATCAGAGTCTTTTCCAATGAGTGAACTCTTCGCATCAGGTGGCCAAAGGACTGGAGTTTCAGCTTTAGCATCATTCCTTCCAAAGAAATCCCAGGGCTGATCTCTTTCAGAATGGACTGATTGGATCTCCTTGCAGTCCAAGGGACTCTCAAGAGTCTTCTCCAACACCACAGTTCAAAAGCATCAATTCTTCGGCGCTCAGCCTTCTTCACAGTCCAACTCTCACATCCATACATGACCACGGGAAAAACCATAGCCTTGACTAGACAAACCTTTGTTGGCAAAGTAATGTCTCTGCTTTTGAATATGCTATCTAGGTTGGTCATAACTTTCCTTCCAAGGAGTAAGTGTCTTTAAATTTCATGGCTGCAGTCACCATCTGCACTGATTTTGGAGCCCAAGAAAAATAGTCTGACACTGTTTCCACTGTTTCCCCATCTATTTCCCATGAGGTGATGGGACCGGATGCCATGATCTTCGTTTTCTGAATGTTGAGCTTTGAGCCAACTTTTTCTCTCCACTTTCACTTTCATCAAGAGGCTTTTTAGTTCTTCTTCACTTTCTGCCATAAGGGTGGTGTCATCTGCATATCTGAGGTTATTGATATTTCTCCCAGCAATCTTGATTCCAGCTTGTGTTTCTTCCAGTCCAGTGTTTCTCATGATGTATTCTGCATATAAGTTAAATAAGCAGGGTGACAATATACACCCTTGATGTACTCCTTTTCCTATCTGGAACCAGTCTGTTGTTCCATGTCCAGTTCTAACTGTTGCTTCCTGACCTGCATACAAATTTCTCAAGAGGCAGATCAGGTAGTCTGGTATTCCCATCTCTTTCAGAATTTTCCACAGTTTATTGTGATCCATACGTCAAAGGCTTTGGCATAGTCAATAAAGCAGAAATAGATGTTTTTCTGGAACTCTCTTGCTTTTTCCATGATCCAGCGGATGTTGGTAATTTGATCTCTGATTCCTCTGCCTTTTCTAAAGCCAGCTTGAACATCAGGAAGTTCACGGTTCACATATTGCTAAAGCCTGGCTTGAAGAATTTTGAGCATTACTTTACTAGCGTGTGAGACGAGTGCAATTGTGTGGTAGTGTGAACATTCTTTGGCATTGCCTTTCTTTGGGATTGGAATGAAAACTGACCTTTTCCAGTCCTGTGGCCACTGCTGAGTTTTCCAAATTTGCTGGCATATTGAGTGCAGCACTTTCACAGCATCATCTTTCAGGATTTGGAATAGCTCAACTGGAATTCCATCATCTCCACTAGCTTTGTTCGTAGTGATGCTTTCTAAGGCCCACTTGACTTCACATTCCAAGATGTCTGGCTCTAGGTCAGTGACCACACCATCGTGATTATCTGGGTCGTGAAGATCTTTTTTGTACAGTTCTTCTGTGTATTCTTGCCACCTCTTCTTAATATATTCTGCTTCTGTTAGGTCCATACCATTTCTGTCCTTTATCGAGCTCATCTTTGCATGAAATATTCCTTTGGTATCTCTGATTTTCTTGAAGAGATCCCTAGTCTTTGCCATTCTGTTGTTTTCCTCTATTTCTTTGCATTGATTGCTGAAGAAAGGCTTTCTTATCTCTTCTTGCTATTCTCTGGAACTCTGCATTCAGATGTTTATATCTTTCCTTTTCTCCTTTGCTTTTTGCTTCTCTCCTTTTCACAGCTATTTGTAAGGCCTCCCCAGACAGCCATTTTGCTTTTTTGCATTTCTTTTCTGTGGGGATGGTCTTGATCCCTGTCTCCTGTACAATGTCACAAACCTCATTCCATAGTTCATCAGGCACTCTATCTATCAGATCTAGGCCCTTAAATCTATTTCTCACTTCCACTGTATAATCATAAGGGATTTGATTTAGGTCATACCTGAATGGTCTAGTGGTTTTCCCTACTTTCTTCAATTTAAGTCTGAATTTGGCAATAAGGAGTTCATGGTCTGAGCCACAGTCAGCTCCTGGTCTTGTTTTTGCTGACTGTATAGAGCTTCTCCATCTTTGGCTGCAAAGACTATAATCAATCTGATTTCGGTGTTGACCATCTGGTGATGTCCATGTATAGAATCTTCTCTATTCGCTGGGAGGACTGATGCTGAAGCTGAAGCTCCAGTACTTTGGCCATCTGATGCAAAGAACTGACTCATTGGAAAAGATCCTGATGCTGGGAAAGATTGAAGGCAGGAGGGAAAAGGGACAACAGAGGATGAGATGGTTGAGTGCCATCTCTGACTCAATGGACATGAGTTTAAGCAAACTCCAGGGGATGGTGAAGGACAGGGAAGCCTGGCGTGTTGCAGTGCATGGGGTCACAAAGTCAGACATGATGTAGTGACTGAACAACAACAATAGGCTCTGCTGAGTTTAAAGAAAAAATGACAATGTAAGAGTTGCGAGTTAAGTTTGAATTGAGGCCAAATGAGGACTGCAGCCCAGGAGACAGCACCTCAGATAGCTTTGAGAAACAGCTGCAAAGAGGTAGGGGGGAAGGCCAGTATATATGTGATTCTAGTGAAGGGAGGGTACATGCTTGAATCAAGCACATATTCTTCCAGAAGCTTTCTGCTAGACTCATGAAGCTTTCTGCTGATCATGAGAAACAGTCATCACCAGGAAGGATTTTAGTATTTTCCTAGATACGAGGAAATACAAAGACTTGGGCTCATAAAATCAACTCCAAAAATATGTAACTATCTGAGGACCTGTCTTGCCAGTTCCCTGCTACCCACCCCACCACAGCGTGCCTCTTTTCTGCTCTCCACCCTGAAGTCCCTTCAGGGGGTGTTGAAGGTCAGCAGCTGCAGCAGCACATGATTTAATCCTTGTAGAGGTAGATGGCACGTGCCCGTGGCAAGTGCCCTTGGCAAGTGCCCGTGGCAAGTGCCAATTTGAAGTTGCTCCTTCACAGAGATCTTATTACTACCTGCTGGATAGGATTATTCAGTTCCTTAGAAATTTCTGGAGATGTAAGTTAAGCACACATAAAATATTTCTATTTATTAGCTATGTCCAACCCATGGCTGTACATCTTGTGGAGGGTTTTATGGATATTCCCAGGAATTAGTGGGGAAAAGGAGTGAGAGAGAAACATTATCTATCTCCCCTCCACAAAAACCACAATGGAAACAATTTAAATGTTTCCCCTATCCCAGGAATGCCGCAAGCAGCCCTGTAGACAGTGGATGTGACACTGAAGCCACAGGCAAAGAAAAGGCAGAAGTGAGGAAGCAGAGAAGACCTCAGTGCTCCACACCAGAGATACTCAGATTCAGAATTATATAGGATGTTCGCTCTAAAAAACATTTGTGGCAGCCTTTCATCTTGCAGATAGAAAGGGAAACTGAGCCCCAGAGAAGGAATATGTACAAGGACCCTGGGCTGATCTGATGGAGCAGGACTAAGAAAAGCCTTCACACTCCCAGCTCGCTTCTCTGCTGGGCTCTGGCCCCTGGAGGCAGCCGGCAGCCTCCTCCTGCCTTGCTAATGTGGGTCAGGTCTGAATTCACGTGTGGGTCAGAATCGCTTCTACTTGTACTAATAGTCTTTCACTCCTGAGGGTTGGGAGCCAATTTCTGTGGTATTTGCTGACCCTGACTGTTCACCTTTTCTCGAGCCTTTGGTAACGCAATGTAAAGGCCTCAGAATCTATTCACAACAGGAAGCAGTCCGTTTTGCAATCCTTTTCCTAAGTTGAGTTAATAGCTAAGCTCCTGTGGGACACAGAGCAACTGAAATCCTATTATTTAGTCATCAGAAACGGCCCCAGTCCTAGTTTTCATTTCCTCTGAAGCAGCCAACATGCCTTTCTTCTTTTTTCGCTTTTATATAATACAAAATATAAGAATTGTTCTATGTTGGGGATATCTTTGACTGACAAGAAGACATGCTTTTAGACAGAAAATATTTGCAGCTCTTTAAAAAGTGAGTGAGATTAGAATAAGAATTTACCTGCATAGTTGCAAACTACTTAAAATAGATCAGATAAAATGACAATGGAGAGAGTGAATTTATAAAAGTTTAGTGACAGTCTTTTTGAATTTCATGCATCAGGCAATCAATCAATCAATCATTTTGAAACCATACACATAAAAAACAACAGGAACTTAGTTCATATTACTTATGTAACTATTTCACAAACAACCTTATACAATATCAAAGTGAACAGCAGCTTTAAAAATCAGCTGTATTTATAGAGATATGGTTACAAACAATAAAATTCCTGCATTTAAGTTTGACACCTTTGGCAAATAAATACATTTATATAACCCTTGTAACCACCACAGTAGTCAAGATATGGAACTTTTTTGTTAGCCAGAAAGTTCTCTAATGCCCATCTAAGAGTAAGTTTGAAAACAAAAGTGAAAGTTGCTCAGCCATGTCCGACTGCTACCCCATGGACAGTATAGCCCATGGAATATCTCTAGAACAGAATACTGGAGTGGGTAGCCTTTCCCTCCTCCAGGGGATCTTCCCAACCCAGGGATCGAACCCAGGTCTCCCACATTGTAGGCAGATTCTTTACCAGCTGAGCCACAAGGAAACATCAAGAATACTGGAGTGGGTAGCCTATCCCTTCTCCAGTGGATCTTTTCCACTCAGGAATTGAACTGGGGTCTCCTGCATTGCAGGTAGATTCTTTACTAACTGAGCTATCGGGAAGAGTAAGTTTAGATATGACGATCTTTTACTCCTTATTTTTACAGAATACTTGTTTGTATTTTCTTAAATTTTCTTGCATGACCACAGGACAGTGATCAAAAATAAGGAGATTAATACTGAAATAATGCTACTATCTAATCTACAGACCTTATTAAGATTTTATCTTAAGCAATGCAATGCTTGAATTCCGTCATCTTGTCCATTTGGTCTCCTGTGATCTGGGACGTTTTCTGGCTCTTTCTGTCTCACACTGGCATTTTTGAAGAGCAGAGTCCCAGTTGCTTTGCAGATCATCCTTCCACTCGGATTTGTTGGCTATTTCCTCATGAGTAGATTCAGTTGCTGCACTTAAGGCAAGAATTCCACAGTAGTGATGCTGGGTTCTTCCTAGAGCACCCTGATGTTGATTAAAAAAAAAAAAAAAATTACAACGTGAGAGATGCCAGTTAAGCTTTATTTGGGGTAGAACAAGGACTGAAGCCTGTGAGTCAGCACCTCAGACAGCTTTGAGAAGCCACTCCAAAGATGTAGGAGGGAAGGTCAGTATATATGTGATTTTGGTGAAGGGAGAGTACATGCAGTCAAGCACATATTTTCCCAGAAGGTTTCTGCGAGGAAACAGTCATCACCATGAAGGATTTTAGTGCTTTTCTAGATAGAAGGAAATGCAAGAACTGGGCTCATAAATCAGCTCCTGAAAAGAACTATCTAAAGACGTGTTCTGCCAGCTTTTCCCCAAACACAGAGTGCCTCATTGCTGCTCTCCACCCTGAACTCCTTTCAGCTGATGTTGCAATCAGCAGCTGCAGGGGCACGTGATTTAATCCTTGGAGAGGTGGATGGCAAGTGCCCGTGGCAAGTGCCAGTTTGTAGTTGACACTATCAGGAGGCACATGCTGCAGGTTTTATTCCATTGCTGCAAGGTTATCTTCGATCATTTGGTTAAGGTAGTATCTTGCAGGTTTCCTCACTGAAAAGTTTGCCATTTTAGCCTTTGTAATTAAAAAGTATTTGGAGGGAATATTCTTGGAGATCCAGTACATTATTTAGTATCTCAACTCATGAACTTTCTTCTCTAAAGACAGAAAAATCTCAGTTGGCCAGTGTCAACAAAGTGGACATGTTATCCTTCGCTAAACTCTCCGTTTTGGCTCCCTACAACCTGGTGAAAGGAGAGAACTCAATGCTTTAAAGCTGAGTCAGAAATTCATCCCTCCAAAAGTATTCTCTAGGGTTCACCTGAGGTTCTGAGGTCTGGTCTTCAGTCCTGGCTTCGACTGTATTAACCATCATCACGGATGTTTCAATACCTCTCTTCAAGGGTTAACTTAACTTTGATGACTCCTCTGTGCTCAGAAATTGAGGAAAACTTACATATTTTACCAATGGTTTCAACAATAGATGGAAAAGTTAAAAAAAAATTTCTGCTTCCTATTTAAACATGAATGGAAGCTTTCTGATTAATAGTGCTTTCCTAGTATATACAGAAATCCAGTTTCATCTTTGACAAATATATTCCTAGCATTAATGTAAGATTTATTCCAAATTTAATTTTTATACTTTTCCATATACATGTGAGATTGTATCAATGGACCGTTAGCTTTTTACCACAATAATTTTCCTTGTCATTTAAACTTGTGGGTTAACTGGTTTTTAAATGAACATTCCTGGAATCCAATCATGTGGTAATTAATGGGCAGGAGTTATGTTCATTCTTTAAAATCATCTTCCAGAATACTTATTTTATTTTGCTGTTTCTTTAGCAGAAGTGTGGGAAAATGTGCTACACGCATTTCTCAAAGCTAGGCTGTTACCACTCACCAAAAAAATAAAAACCATCAAAACAACCAGATTCTAAATGCTTACTCATCACTGGGAAAGCTCTTAGAGCCTCACATTTACTGAGGACCCTCCAGGTTTAGATGCTTTCATTATATGTCTAGTTAAATAAGAAATGAAGATCTGAGAGGATATACAGCTGGACTTTAACTAGTTTGAGAGTCTGTAGCTCCTTATTCCTTTACAACCATGGACAGACCAATGAAAGCAGAGGAAAAGCCACCTCCTTTCTTTCTCAAATGAAATCAGATGGGGAGAGCAGAGAAGCAACAGTGAATCTGGGAGTGTCTGGATGCTTACTTGGCATTCTCATTCATGATCTGCTCTCCTGCTGGTTCTCCCCCAAGACCTTGACCAACCAAGCCATTGTACTATGGCCCTGAGGTTGTCCACACTCAAGCAGGGACTCATGTATCTAGGGCACGTAGATAACTTCCTGAGAATGTCAGACAGTTGAATGGACAATTGAATGCTTCAGAGGTTTGATTAATATCCTATGGTTCTTTATAGGTGGAAGAGACTTCAAATAATTTAACACAATGCAGCCGCATAAGGAAGAGGAAAGCTACTCTGAGGAGTTAAATGACTCGTCGACATCATCCACTTACTTAGTTGATAAACAGGACTAGAATTTACTGCATACTTTTTCCAAGGCAGTATGGACAAATAAATTTGATTTTCACAGACTGGACAAAAAACAAATTAGAGACAATGTAGAGACTGGTTCCTCATGTTTTTCACTTAACATTGAAACAGCTGAGGTCCTTGGAAGGATTCACCTTTTGAGAATTACAGCTTTTAAGGTCAGAGTCAATGGCTTGTGATGGATAACCTCTGTCAACCTTCGTGTCAAAGTGATGTTCCCCAGGGATCATCTGGAACCTGCTCCATTTAATGACGTTTTCTCATTTTAGAATCAAGTGCATAAATGGCTTTAAGGTCACATCAATTCTGAATCTGTGTTCTTAATATTTCTATCACTTGGAATGCAATCTTCTACATACTAGAATTTCTCCTAGTATGTAGAAGAGCTAGGTCTGGATATAAAACAATAATGAGTAAATTAGAAGGTTACAGAAGGAAGACAACATTCATGTACGTTTTCTTCTTACTTGTTAGTAACATATAGTAAAATTCGCTCTTTTTTGGTGCACAGTTCTGTGAGTTTTGACAAATGCACACAGCTGTATTACTACCACCATAATCTAGATAGAGAAGAGTTTCATCTCACACACACACACATGCACAGATTCCCTTGTGGTACCTCAAGACAGTCAACCTTACCTTGGTCCCCTAAACTGCTCTGACTCTCTGGCAGCCACTGATTTATAAGCTGTCACCATAGCCTTTTCCAGGATGTCATAAAAATGGAATCACAGAGAATATAACCTTTTGAAACTGGCTTTTTTTTTTCACTCAACATAATGCTTTTGCAATCCATCCAAGTCACTGAGTGTACCAATATCTTTTTTCATTGTTAAGCAGTATTCCATTGGGTAGACAGGCCTTGGTTCGTTTATCCAATCCCAAGACAAGAAACTTTAAGGTTATTTTCAGTTTTTGACAATGATAAATAAAGCTGCTATAAACATTTGCATACATGTTTTTGTGTGAACATAGGTTTTCATTTCCCTCGAAGAAGGCAATGGCACCCCACTCCAGTACTCTTGCTTGGAAAATCCCATGGACGGAGGAGCCTGTTAGGCTGCAATCCACGGGGTCGCTAAGAGTCAGACACGACTGAACGACTTCACTTTCACTTTTCACTTTCATGCATTGGAGAAGGAAATGGCAACCCACTCCAGTGTTCTTGCCTGGAGAATCCCAGGGACGGGGGAGCCTGGTGGGCTGCCGTTTATGGGGTCGCACAGAGTCGGACATGACTGAAGTGACTTAGCATAGAATAGGTAAAAATATAGAAGTGGAATTGCTGGATCTTGTGGTAAACATGTTTCACTCTATAAGAACTGCCGTGTTTTCCATAGTAACTATATAACATTTTTAGCTGCTTAGCATCCTTACCAGTCATGGCATGGTCAAATTTTCATTTTATTATTCAGTTCAGTTCAGTCATTCAGTCATGTCCGATTCTTTGCAACCCCACAGACTGCAGCGCACCAGGCCTCCCTGTCCATCACCAACTCCCAGAGTTTACCCAAACTCATGTCCATTGAGTTGGTGATGCCATCCAACCATCTCATCCTCTGTTGTCCGCTTCTCCTCCCACCCTCAATCTTTCCTAGCATCAGGGTCTTTTCAAATGAGTCAGCTCTTTGCATCAGGTGGCCAAAGGATTGGAGTTTCAGCTTCAGCATCAGTCCTTCCAATGAATATTCAGAACTGATTTCCTTTAGGATGGACTGGTTAGATCTCCTTGCAGTCCAAGGAACTCTCAAGAGTCTTCTTCAACACCACAGTTCAAAAGCATCAATTCTTTGGTGCTCAGTTTTCTTTGTAGTCCAACTCTCACATCCATACATGACTACTGGAAAAACCATAACCTTGACTCTATGGACCTTTGTACAGTAATATTTCACTGTAGTTTAATTAGAATTTTTCCAACTACTAACATTTTTAACACCTTTGCATGTTGGAATATCTTCTTGATGAAGAATTTTTTTCGAATCTTTTGCCCATTTAAAAAATTGCATTATTTGTTGAAATTTTATATGGCTCAGATGGTGAAGAATCTGCCTGCAATGAAGGAGATCCAGTTCGATCCGTGGATAGGGAAGATCCCCTGGAGAAGGAAATGGCAATGGCAACCAACTCCAGTATTCTTGCCTGGAGAATTCCATGGACAGAGGAGCCTGGTGGGTTACAGACCATGGGGTCACAAAGATTTGGACATAACTTAGTGACTAACACTTTCACTTTCACCATATAGTCTATATAGAAATCTTTTGTCAGATGTATGATTTTCTGTTCATCCTCCTAAAGATGTCTTTCAGAGGACAAAACCTGTTAATGTTGATGAAGTCCAATTTATTAATTTTTTTCTTATGAGGATCATTACTATTTGCATCATATCTAAGAACACATTGACTAATGTGTTGTTTTCAAAAAGTTTTACAAATTCATGTTTTACATTTAAGCCTATGACCACTGTTGGATTCATTTTTGTGTTAGATATGACATGAAAACCTTCAAACCATTAAAAATGCCACTATGCGAAAATAAAAACAAATATGATAGATACATTAAGTAGGAGAAAAGATCATAAGATTATGTAAGATTTACAAAGAAATGTTGAACAAGAACCACAACATTTTATTTCCTTAAGACTAATGAATCTTAGAGTTTGGGGTACATGTAATTATCCCTAATCCCCTCACTGAGTGTAACTAAAAACCCTAGAAATTATATGTAAAACAAACATAAAAAGACTCTGAAAGCTAAGGAGAAGGCAGAACTGCTAAGAATCTCAGGGCCCAAGGAATAACAGGGTGGTACGTTCTCTGGGTTTTTTTCTGTTGCATATAGAAGCAGACAGAATTGAAGTAGTTGTTAACCTGGAAATGCCAACAAGCATAGGAAAAAAAAAAAAAAAAAAAAAACCAACAAAATCTTCTCCAGCTAAAGGACCTGGAAAGGGACAGCCTAACAAAATGTAATACATTTAGACAATAACTGCTCTACCCCAGCCAAGCTCCATATTGAAAACTGTACTCTCATCTCCACCCATTTCCAGGCAGTAAAGATTGAGTAGGGAGTTTAGACACCAATCCTTGTGAGCCTGTAACCACATGCCCAGAACCCATTGGCATGGTGTCAGAGAAGGCCAAGTAGGGAGTCAGGACTTACACACCAGCCCAGCAGTCATAAGCCACTCCTCCCCCCACAATCCCGTGAAGAGTTGGTGGAGCCAGAACCCCACCTGTGACCAGCAGTAATACCCCTCTCTCAGGTATCAGTGCAAACCTAATGGGGAACCCGGACTGTTGTCTCCACTTGGCACAGTGAGGTGGCATCCCCCCTTCCCTTGCCTTACCAGTGTCACAGAAAGTCTGCTAAAGCAGAAGGTTGATATGAGATCCAGAGCTTCACAACATAACACAAAAAGTCTGATAGGAAACTTCTCATCATACCGAGCAACAGCAAGCAATTACTAACACACATGAAGCAAATGAGAACAAAGAGAGCCTCAAGAAAGAAACAGACATTTTCAGATTTAGAAAAGATAAGTGAAAATCAAATAACATTTCTAGAAGGGAAAACTGCAATGATTGAAAATTGTTTTAAAAATCTAAAGTCCATGGATTTAACCACAGAATGGAGGAATTAGAGGGAAAAAAAAAATCAGTGAACTGTACATTTGAACACAGAAATGACCAAATTTAGGACTTCCCTGGTAGTCTGATGGTTAAGAATCCACCTTTCAAAACAGGTGATGCAAGTTTGATCCCTGGTTGGGGAACTAAGATCCCACATACTGCATAGCAACTAAGCCTGCGCATACAACTGCTGAGCCCACGTGCTCTAGAGCCCATGTACTGCAACAAGGGAACCCTAGAGAAAGCCTGCATGCTCGGCAAAGACCTAGTGAAGGCAAAATAAAATGAAGATAGAAAAAGAAATGATCCAATTTGAATAACAGAGACAAAATAGATTGAAAAATGAATGAACAGAACCTAAGGATCCTTTGGAACTATAACAAAAGATTCTACACTCACGTCACTGGAGTCCTGGAAGGAAAGGAGAAAGAAAGCAGGGCTGAAAAATACTTGAAGAAATAGTAGCTGAAAACTCTCCAAATTTGGCAAGGAACATAAACCCACTGATTCAAGAAGCTGACTGAATCCCAAATAGGATAGACCCAAAGAAATCCATGGTGCATTATAATTAAGCTTTTTAAAACTAAAGATGAAGAAAAAAGTCTTGAAAGCAGCCAGAGAAAAATGACACAATACCTCTAGGCGATGTGTAATTTGCAAGGCAGGATATTTGTCACCAGAAACCACGGAAGACAGAAGGAAGAGGCACAATGTTTTTCAAGTGTTGAAAGAAAAGAACTGTCAATCCCAAGTCCTATATCTATCAAAAATATCCTTCAGAAATAAAGGGGAAATCAAGACATCCTCAGATGAAAGAAATCTAAGAGACATAGTTGCCAGCAGACCTACCGTCAAGGATGACTACAGGGAGAAAATGATAAAAATAGGGACCTTGGCGCTTAAGGAAGAAAGAACATCGTAAACAAAACTATGGATTGAAAAAAACAGGCTTGACCTATCCTCTTGAGTTTTCTAAATTACTTTTCAGAATAAGCAAAAATTATAACACTGTCTAATATGGTTCTTAATGCATATAGAGGCAATATTTAAGATAATAATGTAAACAGGGGGTGAAATGGATGTAAAAGGAGGTTGGGGTTCTCCACTTTGTTCATATGGGTTAGATGACAACACAGGTAGACGGTGATAGGTTTTCATATATAATGTAACCCCTAGAGAAACTTTTAAAAGGCTTAAAAGAGAGATATACTCAAAGAAATATGGATAAATCACACTGGGATTCTAAAAAATATTCAGGTAACCCACATAAAGATAGAAAAAAGAAAACAAAAACAGAAGAGTCAGAAAATGACCACAAAATGCCAGATTTAATCCCTACCTTATTAATTAATGGCCTAAATACAACAACTTAGATAGAGTGTGGTAGTTTGTATTAAGAAACATGACCCAACTACATGCTCTTACAAGAAACTTACTTCAAATATAATGATACACGCATTGAAAGTAGAAGGATGGAAAGAACACACCATGTAAAGATTAGTCAAAGAAAAGCAGGAGTGGCTATGGCAATATCACAGGAAGTAGACTTCAGAGCAAAGAACATCACTAGAGATAAAGAGGGTATTATATAGTTAAAAGTAAAGGGGAAGACCAATTCACCAGGAAAACTTAGTGAACATTCCTAAATATATACACACCAAGCAAAAGAGCTGCAAAATAGGTGATGCCAAAAGTGTTAGAACTAAGAGAAGGAATGGACAATCCACAGTTATGGTTGGAGACTTCAACACCCTCGACAATTGATAGAACAACCAAACAGAAAATCAGCAGTGATGTAGAACTCAACGTCAACATCCAACAGAAGCAAACAGATATTTATAGAACACTCTACCTAAAAACATCAGAATACACATTCTTTCCAAGTACCAATGGAACATATACCAAGACAGGTCATATCCTGGGCCACAAAACAGACCTCAAAACATTTGACAGAATCAAAATTAAACAAAATGAGTTTTCCAACCACAATGGAATCAAACTAGCAGTCAAAAATAGATAATATGAAAAGCTTGAAACTTTTGGAAACTAAACAGTGTAATGGTAGATAACCCATGGGTTAAAGAAGTCTCTAAGGAAAATTAAAAAAAAATGTTGATGCGAATGAAAATGGAAATACAATGTACCAAAATTTGTCCCTATGAGGATTATATGATTGTCTATGTAGAAAATCACAGGGGGGAAAAAAAGCAAAAATTCCTCCTGGCAGTGGTGAGTGAAAGGCCATGTGATGCAAGATAAACCTACAACAATGAATTGTGTTTCCATATACAAGCAATGGGAGAAGGCAATGGCACCCCACTCCAGTACTCTTGCCTGGAAAATCCCATGGACGGAGGAGCCTGGTAGGCTGCAGTCCATGGGGTCGCTAAGAGTCGGACATGACTGAGCGACTTCACTTTCGCTTTTCACTCTCCTGCATTGGAGAAGGAAATGGCACCCCACTCCAGTGTTCTTGCCTGGAGAATCCCAGGGATGGGGGAGCCTGGTGGGTTTCCGTATGGGGTCGCACAGAGTTGGACACGATTGAAGTGACTTAGCAGCAGCAGCAGCAGCATACAAGCAATGAAAACATGGACACTGAGATACAATAGCTTAAAAAAATGAAATACTTAAATGTAAATCTAGCAAAACATGTATAAATCTTGTATGCTGAAAATCACAAAGCCAATGAAAGAAAATTTTAAAACTCTAAGAAAAAAAAGAGAGGTGCACTGTGTATATGGATTGGAATACTTAAGATAATAATGGAGAATTCCTTGGAGGTACAGCGGTTAAGACTCTGTACTTTCACTGCCAAGGGCTTGGATTCAGTTCCTGATTGGGGAATTAAGATCCCACAAGCTTCATGGTGTGTCCAAAATATAAGCAAATAAACAAATATGATTTTAAAAGAAGATAATGATATCAATTCTCCCCAAATTTATATATTGTTTTAAAACAATTCATATCAAATTCCCAGCAAGATTTATTTTTTATATATATATTTTTTATAGATATAGGCAAGATTATTCTAAAATTTATATGGAAAGGGAAAGGAACTAGAACAGCTGAAATAATTTGAAAAAGAAGAATACAGTAGGAGAAAGGAACCTAGCTGATAGTAAGGCTGATTTTAGAGCTATAGTAATCAAGACTGTGTGGTATTTGTGGAAGTATATACACATTGATCAAAGGAACAGAATAAAATACCCAGAAATAGACCCATGCAAATATGCCCGACTGACGTCTGATAAAGGTACAATGCAGGAAATACAGCCATTTCAACAAACGATGCTGGAGCACATGGATGACCATCTATAGGCCATATTATGAAACCCACCTAAGGTCTCAAACCTTATAAAAAACTGACGCAAGATGGATCATGGACATATTGCAAAACATAAAACTATAAAAAAATTTAAAGAAAACAGAACAAAATCTTCCGGATCTAGGGGTAGACAAGGCATTCTTAAATTTGATAGCAAAAGAATAATCCCTGAAAATGAAAATTGATATATCAGGGTTCCCTGGTGGTCTAGTGGCTAAGACTCCATGCTCCCATAGCAGGGGGCACTGAGGTTGATTCCTAGTCAGCAAACCAGATCCCACATGCCTCAACTAAGAATTCGAATACTGCAACTAAGGATCCCACATACCGCAACAAAGACTGAAGATCCCATGTGCTGCAACTAAGACCCAGAGCGGTGGAATGAATAAATAAAATAAATACTTAAAAATGGGTACACCAGACTTCATATAATTAAAGACTCTTTCTCCCCAGAAGACCCTGTTAAGAAGATAAAAACACAAACTACAGAATGAGGGAAAATATTCACAAAGGATTGGTATATAGACTATGTTAACAGCTCTCAGAACTCAAGAGCAAAACAAACACACAAGCAAAAAACAATCCAATTAAAGAACAGGCAAAAGACTGGAAGAGACAGTTCACAAAAGAGGATATTCAGCTGGCAAATAAGCAGATGAAAAGGAGTTCAGCATCATCAGTCATGAATGAAATGCAAATCAAAATCACAATGAGAATTAGGAGTTTGGGATTAATTTATACCTGCTACTATATATATAACAGGCGAACAACAAGACTCTCCCATTATAGGACAAGGAACTATACTTAATATCTTGTATAATGGAAAAGAATCTGGAAAATAACATATATACCTGTATAACTGAATCACTTAGTTGTACACTTGAAACTAACACAATGCTGTAAATTAACTCTACTTCAGTCAAAAAAAAAAAAAAAAAATACGATGAGATATCACTAGACATCTAATAGAATGGCTAAACTACAAAATTGTGACAACTCAAGATGCTGGAGTGAATTGCAGATCGCTCATTCACTACAGGTGGATATATGGAATGGTATAGCCTCTTTAGAAAACAGTTTGGCAGTTTCTTAAAAAATTAAACATTCTAGCATTAGGACCTAGCAATTGCAGTCCTGAGCCTTTTCCCCCAGAGAAATAAAGACTTATGTTCATACAAAAAAACTATGCATGGATATTTGTAGCAATAATAATAATGTTTATTAGTAATAACCAAAAAACAATCCAAATGTCCTTCTGTGGATGAATGGTTAAGCAAACTGTGGCAGATCCGTACCATGGATTACTACTCAGCAATGAAAAGAAATGAACTATTAACACACACAACAGCTTGATGAATCTCCAGGGAATTATGCTCAGTGAAAAAGCAAATGCCAAAGGTTGCATGCTGTATCATTCCATTTATAAAACATTTATGAATGATAAAAGTATAGAAATGGAGAACAGACTAGTGGTTTCCAGGACTTAAGGAGAGGGTCCTAGAGGGAGAGATATTAGCGTGGCTATAATAGGATGCCATGAGGGATCCTTTGGGGGATGGAAATGTTCAGTATCTTGATTGTATCAAAGTCAGTGTCTTGGTCCTGATACTGTTATTACCTACATCTATAAGATGTTAGCATTGGGAAAAATGGGGGAAGACTACAGGGGACCTCTTGGTACTATTTCTTCTTTTTTTAATTTTGAATTTATTTCTTATTAAAGGTGTCAGATAACCTTTATTTTTTTTCAAGGAAAGGGAAAAGGCATTTTTTTTTTTTAAATTTTACTTTTTTATTGGCACCGGGTCTTGGCTGTATCATGTGGGATCTAGTTCCCTGAGCAGGGATCAAACCGAGCCCCCCTGCATTGGGAGCACAGAGTCTTAGCTACTGGACTACCAGGGAAGTCTGCCGTGTAGCTGTTAAAACAAGGCATCTTATAACTTCTCACAGTTTCCCTTTACATAGAGACATCCAACTGGGGGACTGGAATTCTTCACCAATCTCCCTGGTCATTACCAAAGCTTACAGCCTGTTATACAGAGTGAAGTAAGAGAAAAACAAATATCTTATATTAACGGATATATAGGGGATCTAGAAAAACAGTACTGATGAACTTATTTACAGAGAAGAAATGGAGATGCAGACGTAGACAATGGATTATTTGTGGACACAATGGGGGAAGGAGAGGCTAGGAAAAACTGAGAAAGTAGCATTGATATATATACAGTATTATGTATAAAATAGATAAGCAGCAGGAAGCTGCTATGCAACACAAGGAGCCCAGCCTGGAGCTCTCTAATGACCTAGAAGGGAGGAATTGAGGTTAGAGGAAGGTGGCTCAAGAAGGAGGGAGGGAATAGATATATATATCCTTATGGCTGATTCACACTGATGTACAGCAGACACCATCACAGCATTGTAAAGCAATTATCCTCCAATTAAAAATACATAAATGCACAGGGAAAAAAAACTTAATATGTAACTTACCCCATCAATCTCTGTATTATTTCTTAAAACTGTGTGCTGCTGCTGCTGCTAAGTCGCTTCAGTCGTGTCTGACTCTGTGCGACCCCATAGACGGCAGCCCACCAGGCTCCCCCGTCCCTGGGATTCTCCAGGCAAGAACACTGGAGTGGGTTGCCATCTCCTTCTCCAATGCATGAAAGTGAAAAGTGAAAGTGAAGTCGCTTAGTCGTGTCCGACTCTTAGCGACCCCATGGACTGCAGCCTACCAGGCTCCTTTGCCCACGGGATTTTCCAGGCAAGAGTATGGGAGTGGGTTGCCATTTGAGTCCACAATTATCTCAACATTTAAAAATTAATTTTAGAAATGAATCTAAAGTCAAAATGGCACTGTTAATATTTATTCAAAAAATGTGTTGAGTACACAAGTGCTTAGTGCATAATTTTCTGTATTTTTAATGTTTGAATTTCCTTTATTTAAAAAAGCTCCAAGACTTAGGTTAAAGGTCACCTCTGCTCAAAACTATTGTCAGAATTACATTAACTGCTCTTTCTCCATGATTCTCTGGGGACAGAACCAGTTTGAGAATATCTTCCTAGGACCAAGTTATTCATCTTTCATTGTACCTCTTCCTGTAACCCCCATACTTAGTCCAATGGTTTAAATGCAATTATTATTCTTACTGATACACACACACACACACATTTAACTGTTATCCTAGGGTTCAACACTAAAAAGAAGGAAGACAAAACCCACACAACTTGGATCTTCATTTCATAAAGAAAACAAAACAGGCCAAAACAAATACAAGTCACAGAAATTCAAAGAAACCATAAGGGTATTAAAAAGTACCCACAACGTGCTTTTCTCCAAAGTAGTTACTTTGCCCAGGAGGACAAAATATGGTTTGTGGGGTAGAAATTCTGTTTTTGTTCCTTTGATGCTGGCTTTCCTCTATTTGTATCATGTAAATAGAACGCTTTCGGTGTCCAGTAACACACACTGAATTCAACTGGCTTATATTGACACAACAAGAAACCCTCTTGGCTCCCACAGCTGGAACATTCACAGGACACAGTCAGGGCTGACCGAATCCACAAGCTCGAGTTCCATTTCCAGGGGCTCTGTTTTCCCCTGGGGTCTGAGTTCATCTGTAGGAGAATATTGAGAAGTTCTGGCAGAAAAGACCCTCTCCTTCTCTCGCTTTCTCCTTAGAGGGAGGACACGGCAGATTGCCCCAGAAAACCTCTCCTTTCATCCCATCAGCTCCCAAGCCCATCACTGAACTAGCTCCCAGCAGAGGGGGATGGGATTGGCCACACACCAGCCAGGTCCTCCCCCCATCCTGGAGGTTTAGCTGCTCCTGAGAACCTGAGAGTTGTCCTGAGCAAAACTCAGGTTGTTCTGATTGGGTGATGAGGCTAATAATAAAATCCATCCCAATCCCCCTGTCAGCCTTCCCTCATGCTGTGGCTTTGACTTATTCCTCTCTCTTTCTGCAAATCTATTGTTTTGTTTCTATTAACTGTGTCATAAAGTGAAAGTGAAAGTTGCTTAGTGGTGTCCAACTCTTTGCGACCCCATGGACTACAGTCCATGGAATTCTCTAGGCCAGAATACTGGAGTGGGTAGCCTTTCCCCTCTTCAGGGGATCTTCCAAACCCAGGGATTGAACCCAGGTCTCCCTCATTGCAGGTGGATTCTTTACCAGCTGAGCCAACTGGGGTTTAAAACTCTGGGTTGACTTGCATTTAAGAAAAGAAAAAAGGACTTCCCTGGGGGGCCCAGTGGTTAAGAATCCACCTGTCAGTGCAGGAGACATGGGTTTCTACCTTGATCCCAGAGGATTCCACGTGCCGAGGAGCAACTAAGCCCAGGTGCTACAACTACCGAAGCCTCTGCACCTGGAGCTTGTGCTTTGCAACAAAAGAAGTTACAGCAATGAGAAGCCCGCGCACCCCAATGAAGAGAAGCCCCTGCTCGCAGCAACTAGAGAAAACCTGCACACAGCAACGAAGACCCAGCAGAGCCAGAAAGAAAGAAAGAAAGAAAGAAAGAGAAAAACTTTCTCTCACACGCCTCCCATCCCCGAGGATATATGCTACAAGGCCTCAGGCTGGAGCCAGAGGGGGCGTGTTACCAACTGAAACGTCACCAGAAGGGTGAAACGTCACAGGCTCATGGGGAAATGACCCAGGCGGAGCTTCAGTTCCAAGTGGACAGGAAGCCAGAGAGTGCCCCGTAGGTAATAGGAAGATGGGATCTGTCACCTAGCAGAGCCTCTTAATGTCCCAGGCGAAGTTGGTGAGTTTCCCTAAAACCAATCCAGGGGCCAGATGACTCCATAAAGAGGCTGGAGGCAAACCTAGATACAGCAGTGGAACGTGTATTAAAAACATCGAGTGTTCAAGATACATCCAGGGAGAGCAGGAAATCAGCCAGGAAGACAGGCCAGGGGAGTGCTGCATTCCTGTTTTAAGATTTAAAGGGAATAGTGAGAGACTTCCTGGGGTGAGGGTGGGGGGTCCAGTGGTTAAGAATCTGCCTGCCAGTGCAGGGTACACAGGTTCGATCCTTGGGTCTGGAAGATCCTCTGGAGAAGGAAATGGCAACCCACACATGAATTCATGCCTGGGGAATCCCATGAACAGAGGAGCTGCAAAGAGTCGGACATGACTAAGCGACTGAGTAGGCACGCAGGCAGTGAAAATGTTCTACATGCTGCAGGGCAACTAAACTCGTGTGTCACAACTACTGAGCCTGTGCTCTAGAGCCTGTCTCTGCAATAAGAGAAGCCACTGCAATGAGAAGTCTATGCACCACATGCATAGGCTAGAGAGTAAGTGCATAGATATAGAGAGTAGCCGTTGCTTGCCACAACTAGAGAAAACCTGCACGCAGCAGTGACAGTGAAGACCCAGTGCAGCCATAAAAAAATAAATAAAGGAAATAGTGAGAGTAAAGCAGTTTGAAGCAACGAGATATTCAAGGCTATCAGAGCAGGTCTGTGGGATCTCTAATGAATACCCTAGTTTCACACTCTCTCCATGGATTTGCAGGATCAATGTTAGTTTAAGTCTCCAATTAATTTCACTAAATGGAACCCTTCTTGTAATGAAAGAAAAACAGCTACAGAACTCAAAATGAACTTGGGGGCTCGAATTAAAAGCAGGTAAACAGACAAAGAATCGCTGAAGGCTGGGGTAAATGTTATTTAATGTCTGTTACTAATATTCAGAGATTATTTTCCTTAATTCTTGTTCTAATTTACTTGGAATTGCCTGAGATATTTATGGGATTGGCCTGGTTAAGATTTAGTGGTGATATAAAGTACTGTGAACTCCAATAAAAAGAAAAAAAAAAGGGAATTGGGGCACAGAAAAAAAATTTTTTTTTCTCTATTCTCTGAACATTTCTAAGAGAACACATGAAGAATTATTAATAGTGCTTGTTTCTGAGCAATGGGGCTGGAGGTTGGGTAAGCTGAGAAAGGAAACTGTTTTCACTACCATTTAGTGTGGTAGACATTTTTTCATTTGTCATGAGATTATGTGACTATTGAAATTTGTACAAATTCAATAAAAATAAAAGGAAAGCAAAAGAGCTTATTAAATGTATTCCTGGTTTAGAGAGAAAAGAGCGGATTTATCAGTTCCTAGTTTTGCTATGACTGTGAAGATTTCGTGCTTGAGTTCTCCTGGACAGCCTCATTTAGTAGGGAGGAGTGTGGGCGACTGATTTTAATAACAAGAAAGAATGAAGATTCTAGACTGAGTGCTTTGTAAAGATGCTTCACATATGAACTAGCACCATGAAGTCCCTACTAAGCCTTAATTTCCCCCTTCTCCTAAGTACCCTAGGAAATGCCAGAAGATGGGACACAGTTCATTAGGAGATGTAACAGAGTTGTATCTGAACACAAGTGACAGATTTTAATTTAATTTAGCCTAATAGCACACAAAATTTCAACCTTGAGTCTGTTTGAGACAGGGGAGAAGGAAGAAGGTCAGAGTCAAGGCACAGTTTCGAAGAAGGGATGGCTGCCTCATAGGCCAAGCGTAAACAGCTGTCATACTTCAAACGCATACGTGGCGTTCTGCTACTGAAACCAATGAGCTAACAAAACCCCAGGTTTTTAACAAGGATTTGCAGTGGATACAGCTTGCTTCTCACACTTGCAAAGCTTCTGAGCTAATCTGGAATTTGTAACAACTCCTTTGGTCTTTGAAAATTTTCACTCAGATTAGATTCAAACCTAGAAACTCAAAGCAAGCAAATATTATGATATGGGAGAACGTGAAGCCAATATATTTCTAATACTGCTTGTTTTTCTGATGCTGGTATTTTGGTAACAATTCATAACTGTTTTAAATGTTTCATCCCGTTTTCCCCTTTATCACCTTCCCTGACCTGAACTATTAAAATATACATTTCAAGTGAGACCAAGGTCAGTATTAAAATGCACAGCAAGTTGGGGGTTGAATAACCCCCCAGGAAGTTTCTGTCAGCCAAGGTCCTTTTGAACCTGCAGAAACAAAACTTTGGTTTCTCTCTCTCCTTTCCTTTCCTTACCTTGTCCTTAGTCTAGCCCTGCATTCTACCTTATATTCTCTTTTCCTTTCGATGAAAGTGAGAGTGTTAGTTGCTTTTTCATGTCCGGTGCTTTGTGACCCCCATGGATTATGGCCTGCCAGGCTCTTCTGTCCATGGAATTTTCCAGGCAAGAATACTGGAGAGGGTAGCCATTCACTTTTCCAGGGGATCTTCCCGACCCAGGGATTGAACCTGGTTCTCCTGCAATGCAGGCGGTTTCTTTACAATCTGAGCCACCAGGGAAGCTCTTCCTTTCTAAACTTCCTAGAAAAGAATGGATGATGGATATGATTTGGGGTGAGGGCAGGAGGGTATCTGTTGAGTACTCCGAGCTGTTTGTTTTTTTACTAAATGTTTTTCACCTAAGATCAGATCAGATCAGATCAGTCACTCAGTCATGTCCGACTCTTCATGCGACTGCATGAATCGCAGCACTCCAGGCCTCCCTGTCCATCACCAACTCCCGGAGTTCACCCAGACTCACGTCCATCGAGTCAGTGATGCCATCCAGCCATCTCATCCTCTGTCGTCCCCTTCTCCTCCTGCCCCCAATCCTTCCCAGCAGCAGAGTCTTTTCCAATGAGTCAACTCTTCGCATGAGGTGGCCAAAGTACTGGAGTTTCAGCTTTAGCATCATTCCTTCCAAAGAAATCCCAGGGCTGATCTCTTTCAGAATGGACTGGTTGGATCTCCCTGCAGTCCAAGGGACTCTCAAGAGTCTTCTCCAACACCACAGTTCAAAAGCATCCATTCTTCGGCGCTCAGCCTTCTTCACAGTCCAACTCTCACATCCATACATGACCACAGGAAAAACCATAGCCTTGACTAGACGAAGCTTTGTTGGCAAAGTAATGTCTCTGCTTTTGAATATGTTATCTAGGTTGGTCATAACTTTCCTTTCAAGGAGTAAGCATCCTTTAATTTCATGGCTGCAGTCACCATCTGTAGTGATTTTGGAGCCCAGAAAAATAAAGTCTGACACTGTTTCCACTGTTTCCCCATCTATTTCCCATGAAGTGATGGGACCGGATGCCATGATCTTTGTTTTCTGAATGTTGAGCTTTAAGCCAACTTTTTCTCTCCACTTTCACTTTCATCAGAGGCTTTTGAGTTCCTCTTTACTTTCTGCCATAAGGGTGGTGTCATCTGCATATCTGAGGTTATTGATATTTCTCCCCGCAATCTTGATTCCAGCTTGTGTTTCTTCCAGTCCAGCGTTTCTCATGATGTACTCTGCATATAAGTTAAATAAGCAGGGTAACAATATACAGCCTTGACGTACTCCTTTTCCTATCTGGAACTAGTCTGTTGTTCCATGTCCAGTTCTAACTGTTGCTTCCTGACCTGCATACAAATTTCTCAAGAGGCAGATCAGGTGGTCTGGTATTCCCATCTCTTTCAGAATTTTCCACAGTTTATTGTGATCCACACAGTCAAAGGCTTTGGCATAGTCAATAAAGCAGAAATAGATGTTTTTCTGGAACTCTCTTACTTTTTCCATGATCCAGCGGATGTTGGCAATTTGATCTCTGGTTCCTCTGCCTTTTCTAAAACCAGCTTGAACATCAGGAAGTTCACGGTTCACATATTGCTGAAGCCTGGCTTGGAGAATTTTGAGCATTACTTTACTAGCGTGTGAGATGAGTGCAATTGTGCGGTAGTTTGAACATTCTTTGGCATTGTCTTTCTTTGGGATTGGAATGAAAACTGACCTTTTCCAGTCCTGTGGCCACTGCTGAGTTTTCCAAATTTGCTGGCATATTGAGTGCAGCACTTTCACCGCATCATCTTTCAGGATTTGGAATAGCTCAACTGGAATTCTATCACCTCCACTAGCTTTGAGTTTAAAGATCTACTCTGCCTATAAAACTCTGAAGAACGTGTAGAAAGAAAAATATAAGCGTCTAATGAACAGTAAGATACTAATGGTTTAGGAAAATATGGTGGTTTCTTTTTCCTTAAGCCTATAACAGTTCCTTTTCCTAAAGTCTCTGGAATGTTACTTACTGGATCTGGAGTCTTTCAAAATTTGACACAGTCTAAAACTCCTAGTACTTACTTATTTATCTGTCTTAGTTCTGGCATGTGGGATCTAGTTCCCTGACCAGGGACTGAACCCAGGCCCCCTGCTTTGGGAGCACAGAGTCTTTGCCACTGGACCACCAGAGAAGTCCCCACAGTCTAACTCTTGAAATAACTAGAAAAGGGGCTTTTGTTTTCTCTCTATGATTGTTAATACTTGCTTATGTTCTGAAAAAGAACCAGAGTTAGTAAGAATTTCATTTGAAATAGTTTATTCTGGAATAGCATATGTTCATTGGTGCCATATAGTCAAGCAACTCTGCTTTGTTTGGAGCTGAGTGAATAGCTAAACTTTAGGAAAAAGAGTTAGAAAAAGACCTAAAGCAGAGTTTCTCAACTTGGGGACTACTGACAGTTGAGGCCGGATAATTCTTCATTGCTGTGAGGCTGACTTGTGCAATGTAGGATGCTTAGCCGCAGCCCTGGCCTGAACCCACTGGATGCCGGTAGCACCCCACCCTCTCCTGAGTTGTGACAATGAAAAAGGTCTCCAGATATTGCCAAATGTCTCCTGGGGACCCAACATGCCCCGAGTTGAGAACCACTGACCTAAATTTAGCCATGTCATTGTTTCTTGAACAGTCTCTGGGAGTTATTTCAGAAACACTGAAAAATAAAAAACGGTAGAGGGAAACATTTTAGACACCTCTAGAGTGTTGTAAGATGATGTGTCTGTCTCTCCCAGGAGACCTAGGCCTGCTCCAGGAATGGACTTTGATGATCTAATAGATCTCTTTCCTGTCTCAGTATTCTGGCTAATGACAGCATAATCAATGTGCCGATGCTGAAAACATGCTGAGAAAACAATGGGAACAAGGTCAGCTTCTCCTGAAGAAAGATCTCTTTTTTAGTAACCTGGGCCAAACACAACATTGCAGTGTACATTTTTCATAAGGCAGAAAATGTTAGTGATTCAGATGAAATAAAAAGTCACCCTTTTTTATTGTATTCAAGTTCAGCACATATTTGTACATAGATGGAGCTAAGATACAGTCACAAAAGGAGAGCACTTGAAATGTGTTGCCAGGTGGCTTAAAAAAATCACAGCCAAATCTATACATTCAGTTTGGCAGGAAAGTGCTTTCTTTCCTTTTTGGGCAAGTCATCACACTATGCTTCCTGGATTCAGCAGAATTATGAAATGCAGAAATTGACACTTTGAGGCAAAAAGGAAAGCATTCCCTCCCCCCCACCCCCCTTCTTTCCTTCCTTTTTCTTCTTCTTCTTTTTTTTTTTTTTCTTAAATTACAGTGTTCACGCGTATCAGAAAAGTTGATTCAACACATCTGGATTGTGAAATCAAGCATGAGGCGTGGATGTGTCAGTGCAAATATTACACACTGTTAACCTTCCATTGAACACTTAAAATCAAACGGCTGCCTTAGCAAGTTCTATAAAGAAGGGAGCGTGGATTTTACGAGTTTCTCTGTAGCCTGCAGAACTGTTCATATTGTACGAGCCAAGGACAGGTATTTGGTTGTAAACACTAAATATTATTCCACAAAACACTTCCTTAGTGGGGTGCCTGGCCCACTGGCTGCTCCATCCACGTAGCTTTACATGTCTGAAAACATCTACTTGGATTGCCAAGAGAGGGTCACCCAGGTAACCGGCTTATTGAGAAAACTTTCTCTAATAAAGTGAACGACAGCCCCAGAATGCTTTCTAAGCCTGTAACAGAAGTTACTGTTAAAAGAAGTTTGACCTGCAAGCATCCTGCATCATGAACAAACTAAATTCTCTGTTCTGGGTCTGCCTCCTGGATCTCCTGCTTTCAGCCTTAGCCTGGCTTGTTTCCTCTGCCTGGGATGTTCTTTCTTCCCACGGCTATGTGCCTTCCGAATCCTGCCCATCTCAACTGCCTCCTCCTCCATGAAGTTTCCTTTCACTTATTCTTCCAGACCAAGGGAGCCACACTTTTCTTTTTTTTTTTCACACTTTTCTTTGAACTACATTATTATCTCACAGCTCTCGTGACACTTCACTTTCTGTCTTGCTTTAAGGTTTTTTATGCTTCCTTTCCCATTATCCAGGGAACCCTCTGAAGGGAGAATACGTTTCTGGTTCCTTGTTGCATTTCCCATATCACATGGCTCAGGACTTTGTACATTGCATTCAGATCACATGTTCAATAAAAGACTTTTACATACCAAGTCCATATCTGGTTCCACCCCGAGCAAGTTCTTCTGGATGGCAAGATAATGCAGGCAAGTTCTTCTCCACCCTGTCAGGTTGAAGAAAGACAAAGTCTGGTTACAGTTCAACTCCCTGGATTAAGGTTGCAATCATCCCCTTTGCAAATGCGTGTCAGCAATTTTGCTTCCATTCTTTCTACCTTTCTGCAGTGAAAAAACTCTCATAAACCCTGGGTGCTTCTTGAAATGGGGCTTGTTACTAAAGCCTCAGCCATTCCTTTTCTTTCACTGTTGTATAACACACCAACCTGTGCTTTCATATTTAGTAATATAAAAACGGCTACATTACCTAGCCCAACCCCTTTGTAAGGCTACCACTGCCAGGGACATGTTGAGATGACATGCCTGACCTTTCTGAAAGAAAAGGAAGAATGCTCCCAAACTGAATTCTTAGCATGAGAATGTTCAACCTTCAGAGTTCCTAAACACCTGCTGGCTTGCTACTTTATATAAATCTATCGTTGAATTAAAGGAGCTCTCTGAGCTGACTATTTCTTCCCACAGAATGAGGATTAGATTTCTTGAATTTGGCTTGGCTCTGGGTCCATCTGCCTTCTTCCTTCTAAAGAAGTGAACTCTGGCAGATAGTTTTTGGTTTTCTGCTCATCTGTGGTCATTGCCTCTTTCACAGCATTCAAGAGTCATGTAAGTTTCTTTTGCCTCCACTGTGCCATTGGTTGGGTCTCAGAAGGTAGGTGTTGCAAGAGGGCATCAGAGGGCAAACACTGAAACCATACTCACAGAAATCTAGTCAGTCGAATCACACTAGGACCACAGCCTTGTCTAACTCAATGAAACTAAGCCATGCCCGTGGGGCATTCCAAGATGGGCGGGTCATTGTGGAGAGATCTTACAGAATGTGGTCCACTGGAGAAGGGAATGGCAAACCACTTCGGTATTCTTGCCTTGAGAACCCCATGAACAGTATGAAAAGGCAAAATGATAGGATACTGAAAGAGAAATTCCCCAGGTCAGTAGGTGCCCAATATGCTACTGGAGATCAGTGGACAAATAACTCCAGAAAGAATGAAGGGATGGAGCCAAAGCAAAAAGAATACCCAGCTGTGGATGTGACTGGTGATAGAAGCAAGGTCCGAGGCTGTAAAGAGCAATATTGCATAGGAACCTGGAATGTCAGGTCCATGAATCAAGGCAAATTGGAAGTGGTCAAACAAGAGATGGCAAGAATGAATGTCGACATTCTAGGAATCAGCGAACTGAAATGGACTGGAATGGGTGAATTTAACTCAGATGACCATTATATCTACTACTGCAGGCAGGAATCCCTCAGAAGAAATGGAGTGGCCATCATGGTCAACAAAAGAGTCCGAAATGCAGTACTTGGATGCAATCTCAAAAACGACAGAATGATCTCTGTTCATTTCCAAGGCAAACCATTCAATATCACAGTAATCCAAGTGTATGCCCCAACCAGTAATGCTGAAGAAGCTGAAGTTGAACGGTTCTATGAAGACCTACAAGACCTTTTAGAACTAATACCCAAAAAAGATGTCCTTTTCATTATAGGGGACTGGAATGCAAAAGTAGGAAGTCAAGAAACACCTGGAGTAACAGGCAAATTTGGCCTTGGAATACGGAATGAAGCAGGGCAAAGACTAATAGAGTTTTGCCAAGAAAACGCACTGGTCATAACAAACACCCTCTTCCAACAACACAAGAGAAGACTCTATACATGGACATCACCAGATGGTCAACACCGAAATCAGATCGATTATATTCTTTGCAGCCAAAGATGGAGAAGCTCTATACAGTCAGCAAAAACAAGACCAGGAGCTGACTGTGGCTCAGACCATGAACTCCTTATTGCCAAATTCAGACTTAAATTGAAGAAAGTAGGGAAAACCACTAGACCATTCAGGTATGACCTAAATCAAATCCCTTATGATTATACAGTGGAAATGAGAAATAGATTTAAAGGCCTAGATCTGATAGATAGAGTGCCTGATGAACTATGGAATGAGGTTTGTGACATTGTACAGGAGACAGGGATCAAGACCATTCCCACAGAAAAGAAATGCAAAAAAGCAAAATGGCTGTCTGGGGAGGCCTTACAAATAGCTGTGAAAAGAAGAGAAGTGAAAAGCAAAGGAGAAAAGGAAAGATATAAGCATCTGAATGCAGAGTTCCAAAGAATAGCAAGAAGAGATAAGAAAGCCTTCTTCAGGATCAATGCAAAGAAATAGAGGAAAACAACAGAATGGGAAAGACTAGAGATCTCTTCAAGAAAATCAGAGATACCAAAGGAACATTTCATGCAAAGATGAGCTCGATAAAGGACAGAAATGGTATGGACCTAACAGAAGCAGAAGATATTAAGAAGAGATGGCAAGCATACACAGAAGAACTGTACAAAAAAGATCTTCATGACCCAGATAATCACGATGGTGTGATCACTGACCTAGAGCCAGACATCCTGGAATGTGAAGTCACGTGGGCCTTAGAAAGCATCACTACGAACAAAGCTAGTGGAGGTGATGGAATTCCAGTTGAGCTATTCCAAATCCTGAAAGATGATGCAGTGAAAGTGCTGCACTCAATATGCCAGCAAATTTGGAAAACTCAGCAGTGGCCACAGGACTGGAAAAGGTCAGTTTTCATTCCAATCCCAAAGAAAGGCAATGCCAAAGAATGTTCACACTACCGCACAATTGCACTCATCTCACATGCTAGTAAAGTAATGCTCAAAATTCTCCAAGCCAGGCTTCAGCAATATGTGAACCGTGAACTTCCTGATTTCAAGCTGGTTTTAGAAAAGGCAGAGGAACCAGAGATCAAATTGCCAACATCTGCTGGATCATGGAAAAAGCAAGAGAGTTCCAGAAAAACATCTATTTCTGCTTTATTGACTATGCCAAAGCCTTTGACTGTGTGGATCACAATAAACTGTGGAAAATTCTGGAAGATATGGGAATACCAGACCACCTGATCTGCCTCTTGAGAAATCTGTATGCAGGTCAGGAAGCAACAGTTAGAACTGGACATGGAACAACAGACTAGTTCCAAATAGGAAAAGGAGTACGTCAAGACTGTATATTGTCACCCTGCTTATTTAACTTATATGCAGAGTACATCATGAGAAACACTGGACTGGAAGAAGCACAAGCTGGAATCAAGATTGCGGGGAGAAATATCAATAACCTCAGATATGCAGATGACACCACCCTTATGGCAGAAAGTGAAGAGGAACTCAAAAGCCTCTTGATGAAAGTGAAAGTGGAGAGAAAAAGTTGGCTTAAAGCTCAACATTCAGAAAACGAAGATCATGACATCCGGTCCCACCACTTCATGGGAAATAGATGGGGAAACAGTGGAAACAGTGTCAGACTTTATTTTTCTGGGCTCCAAAATCACTACAGATGGTGACTGCAGCCATGAAATTAAAAGATGTTTACTCCTTGGAAGGAAAGTTATGACCAACCTAGATAGCATATTCAAAAGCAGAGACATTACTTTGCCAACAAAGGTCCGTCTAGTCAAGGCTATGGTTTTTCCTGTGGTCATGTATGGATGTGAGAGTTGGACTGTGAAGAAGGCTGAGCGCTGAAGAATTGATGCTTTTGAACTGTGGTGTTGGAGAAGACTCTTGAGAGTCCCTTGGACTGCAAGGAGATCCAACCAGTCCATTCTGAAAGAGATCAGCCCTGGGATTTCTTTGGAAGGAATGATGCTAAAGCTGAAACTCCAGTACTTTGGCCACCTCATGCGAAGAGTTGACTCATTGGAAAAGACCCTGCTGCTGGGAGGGAATGGGGGCAGGAGGAGAAGGGGACGACAGAGGATGAGATGGCTGGATGGCATCACTGACTCGATGGACGTGAGTCTGGGTGAACTCCGGGAGTTGGTGATGGACAGAGAGGCCTGGCGTGCTGCGATTCATGGGGTCACAAAGAGTCGGACACGACTGAGCCACTGATCTGATCTGAAAGGGCAGCATATGGATGGACGCCTGAATGTAAGTCCTCGCTCTGCTATGATTGGTAGTTTGGTTTGAGGACAGCCAATTAGCTTCTCTGCCTCCCAGTCTTCTACTTGAGAAATGGAGACACCAATAATACATGTCTTCCAGAACTGCGGTCAGGTCCTAATGAAATAAGGCATGTGAAAATGCACTGCCAAATGTACAGTGCTTTGTAAGTGCCATTTGTTTTTATTACATCCCCATACTCTGGTATCCAAACCGTGCATTCACTTCAGATTAACATACTTGGAGTATGAACCCCTTCTCATCTGAGGCATAGGGTGTACAAAGTTGAGAAAGAGGTGCTGACTTTGCCTTCAGAGAGCATTCACTCTAGAAATGAACTTAAGAGGACAAAAGAGTTTAGTCACATTTGCTTTGTGAATCTGGAAAATTAGCTTAGTTTCTGTGAAAGTGGGTTTCTCCATCTGTGAAATGTAAGTGGAAGCTGGAGCTCCAATACTTTGATCACCTGATGCGAAGAGCTGACTCACTGGAAAAGACCCTGATGCTGGGGAAGATTGAAGGCAGGGGCAGAACGGGGTGACAGAGGATAAGATGGTTGAATGGCATCGCCAACTTGATGGACATGAGTTTAAGCAAGCTCTGGGAGTTGGTGATGGACAGGGAGGCCTGGCATGCTGCAGTCCATGGGGTAGCAAAGATTCAGACACGACTTAGCGACTGAAAAACAAATAAGCAAATAAGACAGTACACATGAAGTCCTGCGCTCAGTGCCTGACGTATCTAGTTACCGAGTAAGTCGTATCTTTCCAAGGGGATAAGATAAGCACCAACCTAGTATGACAAAGGTTAAAATAACTAAACAAGAATCATCACATCTTGTTGAAAAAAAGTCTAGAAAGTCTTCACAGAAGATTAAAATCTGGCCCAAGGCTTGAAGGATAAAATAGCTTCTGTCTTTGAAGAACATGGTAGCAAATGGCTTGTGCTGAGACTGAGCAGGACCCTGTGGGGTTCCTGAGCAGGGAAGCCTTTCTGTCACTCATTGCTCATTTCTACAGACAAGCCTCCAGCCTCCATGACCTTTCCGGAGTTCCAAAGGGCAGATTCTAACAGTTGTTAATCAAGGGAGGGGTGGCCAAGAAACCACCTGAAGCAAGATTACAGGGACCAGAGAAGCTCACCAGGGTTAGAAGACCTGCCACCTGAGATGAAATTAAAGGAGTGCAAGGGCTGCACACACACTAATCTTATCAGCAACCCCAGCCTTGAACTATTACTATATAGTGAAAGTGAAAGTGAAGTCGCTCAGTCCTGTACTTTGCGACCCCATGGACTGTAGCCTACCAGGCTTCTCCATCCATGGGATTTTCCAGGCAAGAATACTGGAGTGGGTTGCCATTTCCTTCTCCAGGAGATCTTCCCGACCCAGGGATTGAACCCGGGTCTCCTGCATTGTAGGCAGACGCTTTACCATCTGAGCCACCAAGGAAGTCCATTGCTAACTCCTCATCAAAACCTCCTGGGTGGGGACACATAGATTTTGAGGGCAGAAGCCCACTATGTCCCCCCTCACCTGGCAAAGCAATAAAGCTTTTTTCTCTTTACCCAAAACTCTGTCTCTGAAATTTGATTCAGTAATGGTGCATAGAGGTTGAGATTTCAGCATCAGTATGTATCAATCAGGCTTTCATGGTAACTCAGAGATAAAGAATCTGTCTGCCAATGCAGGAGATGTGGGTTTGAAACCTGGGTCAGGAAGAGCCCCTGAAGAAGGAAATGGCAACCCATTCCAGCATTCTTGCCTGGAAATCCCACAGACAGAGGAGCCTGGCGGGCTACAGTCCATGGGGTTGCAAAAGAGTCAGATGCCACTTAGTGACTAAATAACAACGTACCAATCACTGTTCAAAACACTTTGTATGTATTATCTCATTTAATACATCCCCTGACATGGTTGCAGGGGATGCAACAGTTAGAACTGGACATGGAACAACAGACTGGTTCCAAATAGGAAAAGGAGTTCGTCAAGGCTGTATTTGTCACCCTGCTTATTTAACTTATATGCAGAGTACATCATGAGAAACGCTGGGCTGGAAGAAACACAAGCTGGAATCAAGATTGCCAGGAGAAATATCAATAACTTCAGATATGCAGTCGGAGAAGGCAATGGCAACCCATTCCAGTACTCTTGCCTGGAAAATCTCATGGATGGAGAAGCCTGGTAGGCTGCAGTCAATGGGGTCGCTAAGAGTCGGGCATGACTGAGCGACTTCACTTTCACTTTTCACTTTCCTGCATTGGAGAAGGAAATGGCAATCCACTCCAGTGTTCTTGCCTGGAGAATCCCAGGGACTGGGGAGCCTGGTGGGCTGCCATCTATGGGGTCGTACAGAGTTGGACACGACTGAAGTGACTTAGCAGCAGCAGCAGCAGATATGCAGATGACACCACCCTTATGGCAGAAAGTGAAGAGGAACTCAAAAGCCTCTTGATGAAAGTGAAAGTGGAGAGTGAAAAAGTTGGCTTAAAGCTCAACATTCAGAAAACGAAGATCATGGCATCAGGTCCCATCACTTCATGGGAAATAGATGGGGAAACAGTGTCAGACTTTATTTTTGGGGGCTCCAAAATCACTGCAGATGGTGATTGCAGCCATGAAATTAAAACACGCTTACTCCTTGGAAGAAAAGTTATGACCAACCTAGAGAGCATATTCAAAAGCAGAGACATTACTTTGCCAACAAAGGTCCATCTAGTCAAGGTTATGGTTTTTCCAGTGTTCATGTATGGATGTGAGAGTTGGACTGTGAAGAAAGCTGAGCGCCGAAGAATTGATGCTTTTGAACTGTGGTGTTGGAGAAGACTCTTGAGAGTCCCTTGGACTACAAGGAGATCCAACCAGTCCATCCTAAAAAGATCAGTCCTGGGTGTTCATTGGAAGGACTGATGCTGAAGCTGAAACTCCAGTACTTTGGCCACCTCATGCGAAGAGTTGACTCATTGGAAAAGACTCTTCTGCTGGGAGGTATTGGGGGCAGGAGGAGAAGGGGATGACAGAGGATGAGATGGCTGGATGGCATCACTGACTCGATGGACGTGAGTCTGAGTGAACTCCGGGAGTTGGTGATGGACAGGGAGGCCTGGCGTGCTGCGATTCATGGGGTCGCAAAGAGTCGGACACGGCTGAGCGACTGATCTGAACTGAACTGACATGGTTAGTGTTGTTATCCTTATTCTGCAAAGAGAAGGGTGAAGCACTGAGAGTCAAGGTGATGAACCCCAAGTCCCATGGATGTTTGGGGATCAGAGCAGGGACTAGATCCAAGCAACCTGACTCCTGAACTTCAACTCATAACCTGAGCACAGAACTGGTTTTTGTCTGTTTTCCTGGGAGACAGGAAGCTTTTATTGATGATGATGATGGCCAGGAGGGCACCTAGGAATCCTGAGGGATTTGGAGGGCCAAGTCACTCAGTGGATGCACAAGGCCTGGGCACGTGGAGGTATGTTAGGGCAGGTATGTTAGGGCACATGGAGGTATGTTAGGTAATGTTAGGGCACATTCATCTTAGGATTCTGTGGCTCCTTCTTTGGGAAAGGGAGAGAGCGTCTTTAGGGGGGAGCAATTTGAAGAGATGGGATATCGGGTAAGAGGTATAAGGATGATGGGAAGCATCACAGGAACAGAGAAGATGAAGGAAAACATAGGGTCCTCCTTTCCCGAGAAGAAGCCATGTAAAGAGAAGAGGCACAGTCAGAGAGAAACCTTGCGTGGTGAAAAAGTTTAGGGATGAAAGGGCAAGAGGGACAAGGTTGCCCCAGTGGACACAGAGAGGTCACAGAGAACAGCCTGGCACTGAGCCCAGCTGATGTCTATTGATTGTGAAGGCAGTAAGAAGGAGGGTTCCAGATTTTGCAAATCTGGGAAAGATTGAAGGCGGGAAGAGAAGGGGACGACAGAGGATGAGATGGTTGAACGGTATCACCAACTCAATAGACGTGAGTTTGAGTAAACTCCGGGAGTTGGTGATGGACAGGGAGACCTGCCGTGCTGCAGTCCATGGGATCGCAAAGAGTCGGACACGACTGAGTGACAGAACTGAACTGAACTGAGGCCATACTGAAATCCATGGCCTGGGTTTGAAACCAAGCAGAACCCTTGTGGGGCTCCTGGGCATGGAAGCCTTTCAACAGTTGCAATCAGGGAAGGGAAGGGATGCAGAGACAAGGGAGGAGCAGTCAAGAAACAATAGTGCAGCCTTGGGGCAGGGTCCTGGTTCCACCTCAAGGGATACACATAATAGTATGTTCAAGCTCTTCTTCAGAGCTCTTAATAAAACCCCCACCGAATGGAAGATGTTCCAGAGAGAATGTCATAGTTCAATAACCTTGAGAAGCTCATTAGGACACTTCCTGATTAAAGGAGTGCAGGCCCTGCACACACCCCGATCTTTATCAGCAACTCTGCCCTCGAACTCTGCTATATCCTCCCAGGCTGGGACACACAGGTTTTCAGGGCATGATCCCGCTTCATCCCCCTTTGCCTGGCAAAGCAATAAAGCTATTATTTTCTTCTTCACCCAGAACTCTGTTTCTGAGATTTAATTTGACATCAGTCCACAGAAGCCAAGTTTTCCACATTGTTTGCTTAGGAAGATACCTTGTCTAAGAAACCAAGGTTAGGGCTCCCCTGGTGGCTCAGTGGTAAACAATCTGCCTGCCAATGCAGGAGACAGGGGTTCAATCCCTGGTCTGGGAAGATCCCACGTGTCGTGGAACAAGCAAGCCCGCAGGCCACAACCCTTGAGTCTGTACTCTAGAGCCTGGGAACAGCAACTACTGAGCCCTAGAACCCTTACACCCCAAGAGGAACAACCACCATGAAAAGCCCTAACACTGCAATGAAGAGTAGCCCTCACTTGCCACAACTAGAGAAAAGCCCTCACAGCACCCAAGACCCAGCAGAGTGAATAAACAAAATGATTAACAAAAGAAAAAAAGAAACCAAGTTTAACCCCTTCTCAGGCCACAAAATGCTGGTGACCTTTGACTTCAACCAGAGATTCATCTGAAAGTCTTTCATTTGGTGTCACCCCCCATCAGGTCTTAGCAATTAGGCGTACTTTTTAAAAAGGTTAGCCTTGCAATTTTTCTAAGCTCACACAGTAGAATGTCATTGTGTGCATGTTTAATTAATCACATCGACATTTAGATTGTGAAAAGCACTTCCACAAAGTACATTGAAGGAAACAATAAACACCCTTCAATCTTTGAAACCCAAATTGCCATAAGAATGCACATTTTCCTTCTGAAGCAGACAGACTCAATGTACATTTCCTTTGTTATCTTATTTTGCATCTCCTCTCTCAAAAGCAGAATTTTATGGACATAATTTCATGAGGCCTCCAGGGTCAACTTTGTTTTCAATAGAATCATTCTGTATCTTTTACAGCCCTGTATTGTTAGCATTTAGATTCAAGGTTGCTTCCTCTGCAAAAGTTAATTGGATGGTATGATGGTTATTCGATGATGATGTATTACACTGCCTTGGTGTTACCCTTGGGTCTGCCTTTTCATTAACTGTCCGAGAGCATGTCTTACTAAGGCTTTTTGGCTCCTACTCACATGAGCAGCTTTCACTTACTTTCTGTCAGTAACATTAGGGGCTTCCCTGATAGCTCAGCTGGTAAAGAATCCACCTGCAATGCAGGAGACCCCTATTTGATTCCTGGGTCAGGAAGATCTGCTGGAGAAGGGATAGGCTACCCACTCCAGTATTCTTGGGCTTCCCTTATGGCTCAGCTGGTAAAGAATCTGCCTGCAATGGGGGAGACTTGGGTTTGATCCTGGGTTCGATATTCCCTGGGTTGGGAAGATCTCCTGGAGAAGGGAAAGGCTGCTGCTGCTGCTAAGTCGCTTCAGTCGTGTCTGACTCTGTGCGACCCCATAGATGGCAGCCCACCAGGCTCCCCCGTCCCTGAGATTCTCCGGGCAAGAATACTGGAGTGGATTGCCATTTCCTTCCACTCCAGTATTCTGGCCTGGAGAATTCCATGCATTGTATAGCCCATGGAGTTGCAAAGAGCTGGACACAACTGAGCGACTTTGACTAACTAATCACATGAGCTCACCTTTGCATGCAAAATTAGAGATGCTGTAAGGTAGCTAGCATAAATTATTCCATCACTCAACCACAAAAGCATCTTTCTTTTGGCAAAATATTTATGCTTTTTAAGTAACTTCCCTGCCCATGCATGTCTGCTGTCTCTAATGAAGGACAATCTGAAGTGCTGCTAGAGCAGTCCAGGCTGCTGCTGCTGCTGCTGCTACGTCCCTTCAGTCGTGTCTGACCCTGTGCAACTCCATAGACGGCAGCCCACCAGGCTTCCCCCGCCCCTGGGATTCTCCAGGCAAGAACACTGGAGTGGGTTGCCATTTCCTTCTGCAATGCATGAAAGTGAAAAGTGAAAGTGAAGTCGCTCTTCGTGACCCCATGGACTGCAGCCTACCAGGCTCCTCCGTCCATGGGATTTTCCAGGCAAGAGTACTGGAGTGGAGTGCCATCACCTTCTCTGAGTCCAGGCTACCATTTGTATTTTGCCAGAAAGACCCAGAGAGCTGCTGCACCTTTCCTTTGTAAAATAAAATAAAATTACTGTCAAAAATACCTGCTGGAAGTTGTGTCAGTTTTGCTTCTATAAAAATAGGTCAACACCCCTAGTGAGTATATATTAAGTGGAAAAATAAATGCTATCGATCATTTGTGTTCACCCTTTTCTACAATGTTGATTCCCCCATCCCATTTTCCTGCTTCCGTTAGAAACTATTAGAGGTGGTTTCTAAATATTTGCTACCGATCAGCAGTCATCCCAGAACAAAGATTTTATTCACTCATGTACTTATTTATTCATTCAACCATTTATTTATCGACTGTTAACTGAACACCCAACTGCCTAGCACAACTGAAGACGCCTCCAGTACATTAGTGAAAAGGATAATTAGCGTCCTGGAGCTTACATCCTCATGGGAGACAGTGAGATAATCGACAACAAACATGTGAGTTTGTTGAGAACAATACCGTATCTAGGAAGATCATAAGCACTCAGGAAAGAGTAAAATACATAAATGAAAAGGAGAGCAAGTTTAAGGAGATGGAGGATTGGCGTGTGTATGTGTGGGAGGCAGGTTGCCATGTTAAATAGGGTCATCCAGATAGGCCCTGTTGAGAAAGTGAGATGGAGAGAGGTGGGTGAGTTAGCCAGTTATCTGCTTTAAAAACAGAGGCAGCAGCTAGAGTAAAGGCCCCAGGCAGGAGCCTGGCGTCTACCCAAGGAGGCGAGAGGTGAGAATGGCTGGGCAGAGAGAGAAAGAGGCAGAGCCTTGTAGAAAGGGAGGACGAAGGTGGGGGCAGGCATTACAGGACCTGGAGTAGCAATATGTTGGGTGCAACTTCCTGTTTAAAAGGACCTCCTAGTATCTGGTGGAGAATGGACAGCAGAGAGCGAGGTAGGTGTGGAAGCAGGGAGACCAAAGGATTTCTTAAAGTGACATCAGAAAATATTAAAAACCCTCTGAGTTTACATCAGACTCAAAAATAGAAAACCAAAGACAAACACACCAGGACCTCCTGCTCAGTCCCTCTCTTGCAGAGAGAGCTTCCCCACCCTCCCATCACAGGCGGCAACATGCCTAGCACATGGCTTCTTCCACTTGCGAGAAGCATGAGACATAAGCTAACTTGGTTGTTCCCTTCCGGGACAGCACCGCTGTATCACAGAAGACGAGTCATCAAGTCAAGGGGCACTGAGGCAGATACAAGGTTGGAACGTTCCAAAAGTAGTTCTGGACTGCTTGGTGATGCAAGCAAAGAGCAAAGGCAAGAACGGGGCCCCACATTGGGCTCTACTCGCAATGCATCTAATTGATGTCATAGATACAGAGCTCCTATTGGATATTTACAGTGACGAGGCGTAAAACCCCACACTGCACCTCACCTTCTCATTCATTGTCTTTGAACTTCCTGACGCAGCTTAGATTTGTGTCAGTCTACTTGTTTCTTCTCCAAAATCTAGCATTAGGGATGTTGTGGAGAGAAAGGGAGAGAGAGAGATTGATCACTGATACAAAAGAGGGTTTTGAAATCAAGACACAAGCCCTGTGGCAATAATAGTTTTAAAGAACTGACTATGTTAACAAGCACGCATGTGAGCTCAGTTGTGTCTGACCCTTTTATGACACCATGGACTGTAGCCTGCCGGGCTCCTCTGTCCAAGGGATTCTCCAAACAAGAGCACTGGAGTGGGTTGCCATTTCCTCCTCCGGGGGATCCTCCCAACCCAGGGATCAAATCCACATCTCTTGCATTTCCTATGTTGGCAGGCAGGTTCTTTAACCACTGAGTCAACTGGGGAGCCCTATGTAAACATAAGCAAGGATTCTTAGGGCTCTCAATCATTTCACAGGACTGAGAATGTAGGAGAACAGCTATTAGGAAAAAAATCCTACGGGAGACTCCTGCCCTAGAAATAAGAGATCCCTAGGCCTCTGCTGAGCCAAGTAAAGCCAGCAGAAAGTTTAAACGGCACGACAGGGAAATCCGTCATCACAGTTCAGGTCAGTTCAGTTGCTTAGTCGTGTTTGACTAAGTCATGTGCGATTGCAGCACACATGGACTGCAGCATGCCAGGCTTCCCTGTCCATCACCAACTTCCGGAGTTTACTCAAACTCATGTCCATTGAGTCAATGATGCCATCCAACCGTCTCATCCTCTGTCATCCCCTTCTCCTCCTGCTTTCAATCTTTCCCAGCATCAGGGTCTTTTCCAATAAGTCAGTTCTTTGCATCAGGTGGCCATAGTATTAGAATTTCAGCTTCAGCATCAGTCCTTCCAGTGAATATTCCATCATCACAAGAGACTAGGAACAACATTGGAAGGTCATTTAACCAGAGGATGGCATATAGGTTGCAGACCTCATTGCCAGCTGGGAGGAACTGAGCTGTGAAGGACTCTAGGGCTACACCTGGTATCAGTTTAGAAATAGTACAATGAGGGCAAATGATGTCTGCTGGGGGCTAAGGAGGCAGGAATGGTGTGTGCCCAGACAACATATTTAATGTTCCTGACCAGCCTCTTGCCTCCATAACTGTCTACATTCAAATCATCTTAGATAGATGAGATGCTATTCTATTTTTGAAGAGGCTTGCAGAGGACAATATATAAACTTCTTTTAGAAATGCAAAGACAGTTACTTAGAATAAAATTCCCTTGTGTTATCTAAAGCTTTGCTGCTTTAATGTAAAGTTCTTTTGTCTTGGCCTTGTTGGAAACTGGAGAAGTGCCATGTCCGAGGAACCTACTGCAGTGTCCTGGCCACAATCTGCGTGGAGACCTTGGACTCGCTCCCCTGCCTCCAACCATTGGCTCCTGCGATCTGGGGCTTCTTTCCCACAATGTGCTGTTCACCAGCTTGGTTCCCCACCTGTTGACACAGGGGTCTCCTGAGAGAGTCTCAGGGAGGCGGTGGGTCACAGGGAATCTAGATTCTTGTCCTGGGTCTGCCACCAACTCCTTCTGAGACATTTTTTGCTTTATGTTTCAGAGTCTGATTTTTCTCCTCTGTGAAATGAGGGGGACTTTAACCTGGGCACAAGGACCGGCCTGAGATTCTTGTTGATATGCTTGGGACACAGTTCAGGGAAGGGGACTGGCATCTTTATCAGGTCCTCAAAAGGGGGCTGTAACCCCCAAACCCTTAAGAAGTAAGGAGCTTTCTAAAATTCTTTCCACTTGAAATTTTTGTCTGTGAGGATCCCTTTTCATGTAACTGATAACTATATATATATGCTCACAGCTGGAAGATGAGGCCCACAAGCACTCTTCAAATGGCAACTGCCAGTTCTTACAGAGCATGGACCCATATTAATATTAAATAGAACCATTTTAGTCACATCTGTGGAAGATGACTCAAGTAGACAAAAGTGTAACCTGCATAAGAAAGAGGAAGTAGGGTTGTTAAAATGACCCTTGAGGGCATGAGAATTATGAAAAAGGAGACACTGGGACTTCCCTAGCGGTCCAGTGGTTAAGACTCTGCAGTTCCTTTGCAGGGGACCTGGGTTTGATACCCGGTCGGGGAACTAAGATCCCACATGCTGCGTGGTGGTGGCGGGGGCAGTGCTAAAAAAATGAAAAAGGAGGCGTTGTTCCAGAGGATTCTTTTGTCTTTCAATGGTTGTCATTCAGAGGCAGTGCTCATGGGAGACACAGGAGAGGGTTCCCTGGGAGAGGCAACTCAGCTCTCCTCATCCTGAAGGTGGTCCAGCTGCCCGGCTCCAATCTAGGCTGCAGAATGCAGTGCGGACAGTTTAGCCACCTTCACCATATGCTGTTGTCAACTAGATGAAATATGCCAGACTCATGGGAAAAGGCCTGGAAAGGTAATAAAATGACACTCTGGCGGGAGAAGGGACATGGATGGGGGGATGGGGGAGTGTGTGCCTTAGGGTAACGTGGTATTTACCGGCTGGATTCATTTCCTACAGCTGATATGACAGATGTCCACAAGCTGGAAGGTTGAAAACACCAGGAATTTATTCTCTCACAGTTCTGGAGGCTAAAAGTCCACAATGGCAGTGTCATAAGGCGGTGCTCCCTCCAAAGTCTCTGGGGAAGGATCCTTCCTGCTTCTTCCAGTTTCCTGGGGGTCCTGGGTCTTCCTTGGCTTGCATTGCTCTGTCCTCCGCCTCTCTCGTCACATAGCCTTCTTCCCAAGGTGATCCCATGTCTTCTTTACTAACTGATCACATCTTCAAAGACCCTAATTCTAAATAAGATCACACCCTTGTGGTCCTGGGTGAATGGGGGACATTATTCAACCCATGACGCTAGCACTGTCTGAAGTTCTTTTTAAAAAAATGAGTCTGTATCCGTGTTTTATTTAGCATATTGAAAAACAAAAGGAAACAACAACAAAGGGTGTTGTCAGAAGCCACACACACACACACACACACACACACATGCATTTACTCCCTTATCCCGGCTGGATTGTAGTGGAGGTGGTTGATGGGAAGACAGAGAAATATACTAATAATAGCTAACACTTGTGGAGTGCTCATTATTTGCCAGACACTATCTTAAGTGCTTTGTCAGTTTATTGTTCTGTTTTAGAAGGATCCCTTTCATTAGTTTTGGAAATAAACATAAGATTAACCACCCCAGATTAAGTTAACAAATTTGGAGAAACAGGGGCAGACGGTGATAGTAAAAATGTTAGTTGCTCAGTGGTATCCAACTCTGAGACCCCATGGACTGTAGCCCACCAGACACCTCTGTCCATGAGATTCTCCAGGCAAGAATACAGGAGTGCTTGCCATTTCCTGCTCCAGGGGATTTTCCTCACCCAGGGATTGAACTTGGGTCTCTTGCATTGCAGGAAATACTTAACGGACTGAGCCACAAGGGAAGCCCTGGGGGGCAAATGGTAGGTACCATAAACAATGGGATGAGTTCCTTATTTTCCTTTAAGTGCTGTCCTCCAGGACACACATTGGCCATGCTGCTGACCTTGAGCATGTGGGTCAGCTGACCACTGCAGGACCCCAGCATGCTCTGAGGGGAGCATTTAAATTTGAATGCTTAAATTTAGCTACGAATCCACTCTTTCTCCTTTTTTAGTATGTAGCAAATTAAAACTTTTCTCCTTGTACAAGGAGTTCAGAACATATATCATGTAGCTGCAAGCACTCAATTTAGTTTTCCTGAGGTGGGCTGCGGGGAGGACAGGTTGCATTAATTTTTGGGGTCCAGTGAAAAATGAAAATGTGGGACCTCTTCTTTAAAAAATAAGGGATGAAGTGCTTTTTGTATACTGAATCACCTAATCTTCATAGCAACTTTAGGAAGTAGGTGATACTATCATTTCCATCTTACAGAAAAGAAAAAAGAAAACTGAAGCATGGAAGACTTAAGTTCCTTATGTAAGCTCCCAGGGGAGACCCAGGATTGGAATCCAGACGGTGTGACTCAGTAGCTGTGCTCACAGCTACCCTGTTGTACTGTCTGTCTATGAGCAGACAGACATAGGAGACAGAGGTCTGACTAAAGCAGCCTATCACCACTTCCTAAACACAAAGAGACCCACATCCTCCCCTCCCCCCTCCAAATACAACAACAATAATAAATGAGCATGTTGTTTCCATGGTTAGATGTTTTTGGAGCACTTCATCTGCAGAATCCATTGAACTGGACGTTGTCAGATAGAACAAATAAAGGCTAGCATGAAAGTGTTAGTTGTTCCTTGTGACCCCATGGACTATAGCCTGTCAGGCTCCTCTATCAATGGAATTCTCCAGGCAAGAATTCTGGCCATTCCCTTGTCCAGGGGATCTTCCCAACCCAGGATTCAAACCCAGGTCTCCTGCATTGCAGGTGGATTCTTTATTGTCTGAACCACCAGAAAAGTGCAAGACTGAGTGATATACAGATGTTCATGAGCATCACCGACTGCCTTGCAGACCACACAGACCACAAGTGATTTCAACCAATCAGAGTGCAGCGTTGCAATGGTCAAAGTAGCCACGTACCCAAGGGGGTTCAATTACAGTGGCTTCTAGCAAATTGCAGCTAAACCGCAGTTGCAGTTGACTTGTACATTACAAGCAACACACACTGAGCAAAGAAAACTGGAATTAGCAGGCATCTTTAAAATAACGAGAAGAATGAGTGGAATACTTACATTAAAATGTCAGGTGCCCTACTTAGTCTTTTTTCTCATTTGAGCCTCACCTTCGCCAAATGCTATGACCTTCTGAATCATTGCTGGCCCCAGGGCTGGAAGGGTGACTGTTAATAAAGCAGCAGGTTATCTTTATGGTAAAAATGGCTACAGGCTTGTTCCTGTAAACCTGCTCCAGGGGTTCCCCTACTTCTGAAGTGGACTCTGCTCTGTGACTCTCTGCACATTCTGTAAGGACAAATCTGTACTGCATCAACTACCTGAATGAATATTGGGGACATTTTCACCGGGGGAAGTTTGGTGTCTGTAACTTTCCAGGTAATTTCCCTCATCTGAATAACTTGAGTGAAAACAGGTCCAAGCACACAGCCTGATGCTCTGGGGGTGGTGTGACATCCTTGGGCTATACCAGCCCGGTTGTGTTCCAGGGTGTTTGTACCCCTGAAGGCCAGATCAAGACCAAGGAAGCACATATTCCTGTCTCTACCTGCTCTTGTGTAGGGCTGGGTTTGACTGACAAGAGCACTTAACAGATAGCACAGTGCTGACTGTAGGCATTAAATCATGGGCTCTGAAGTCACCCTACCACTGATCTTTAAATCTCAGCTCCATCACTTCCCAGTTGTAGGACCTTGGCATGGTCCTCAACTCGGGAGCCTTAGTTTCTTCATCTATAAAATGGACATGTCTGTATGTCTTTATGTCTGTAGCCTACTGCTGAAGGCTGGTGTGAGAATTCATGGAGTTACTCCACAGAGCATGCTTTGCCTAGCGCCTTGTGCTTAGTCTCAGAAAACATTTGTCATCATTCCTGGGCATCAACAGTGGAATTCTGTGTGATCGCTTCACTTTTCAGGGGCTGAGTTGTGATGGCCACGTCAGTTAGCTGGGCTCAAGAGAGCTTCTTTGTACTCAGTTCACCCCATGTTGAACCATCACCTGTTCTGCAGGCATTTGGTGAAAAAAAAGAAAAGGTGGGGGGAGGTGAGTGTTTTCGGAGACCCACGTGTGCAATATCTGCATCTGAGCCCATCCAAACAGATAGCTGCTGGTAGGGTCCATAATCCTTTTGGGCAGCCCTACAAGCCATGCTGGGGTTTCTTTTCTGAAACCAGAGCAGGTTTCTCTCCCCACAGGAGCCCCATTCTTCCCCCCGAACCAGAAGGGAAGGTCCCCTTTCTCTTTTCAGCATCGGGCAAGAACAACGTTCCATTGACGACGTGAATGGAACGTTTCTTACCCGGGACGCTCTCCCTGCTGTAGACGCGGGGCCCTTTCCTCTGTCCCTTGGCTTCCAAAGACGATGACTCACGTTCTCTTTAGGCAGCCCAGGGGCCCTGATTCCAGTAAAAACTGACAAAGGGAGGGGGGCTGCTTGGTCACAGGGTCTCTATACCAGGCCGTTTGACCTGTGATTTTTTTAATTAATTTTTATTGGCGTATAGTTGCTTTACAATGTGTTAGCTGCTACTGTGTAGCAGAGTGAATCAGTTATACATACACATATACTCTTTTATAGATTCTTTTCCCATTAAATCATCACAAAATATTGAGCAGAGTTTCCTGTGCTAAATAGTAGGTCCTTATTAGTTATCTGTTTTATATATAGTAGTGTGGATATATCATCCCAATCTCCCAATTTATTCCCTTCCCTTTCCCCCTTGGTAACCACAGGTTTGTTTTCTACATCTGTGACTCTATTTCTGTTGTAAATACGTTCATTTGTGCCGTATTTTTGGATTCCACCTATAAGCAGTGTCATATGATATTTGTCCTGTGATTTCTGACAGGTGCACGTCCTAGAGCTTTCCCTGCCTCATGGACCTCCGGGCCTGCCCAAACATCCAGCAGCATCCTCTTCACACTATATTCCTTTACCTTGCTTCATTTTGAATTAGAACACTTAGCATCACCTGGTCCATTTCCATTATCATGGATACAGTCTGGTCTCTGTCACATGGGAACACATGTTCCAGGAGAGTAGAGACTCTGCCTTATTTATTGCTGAGTCCCCAGCATCCAGCACAGTGCCTGGCACACAGTAGGTGCTCAAAAAATACTCACTGAATGAATGAACAGATGGATGAATGCAGGCTGAAAGCCACTTCTGGTTTCCCTCTAACAGCCAGAAAGTGCCTTTCTGACAAATGGATGATTAGAATCTAGTTGCAATTGTTCTGGGCTTCCAGCATGACCTGAGGTTAGATCAGTCAATGGACCAGCACGGTCCTTCTGTGGTCTGGCAAGCTAGGGACACCACGTTTAGGAGCTGGTCCCTGCTCTCCGAGCAGACACCATTCAGCTGGGTGCCTCAAGACAAAACTCACAAACGCCACAGTAAGACGAATCCAGGTAGAGAAGTACAGCTTTGACGGTAGTGGGGACTGCTTGGGGGCAGGTCTGCGGGGAGCAGGAGGCCAGGTGACCAAGTGCCTGTTCGCCCCACAGCATCGGCCCTTCAGGTGTGTGGTTTCCTGGCGCTCTTGTGCAGAGTGCACCCAGAAACCACGCTGATGTTTCCAGGAAGTACACACCAACTGCTTGTTCTCTGTAGGTTCTTTCCCTCTTCCCTTTCTATCTCACTGTTTCTTGCAAATTAAAAAGCGAGTCAGGAAGCAATGTTAAAAATAATCAAACCACAGCTAAGGGAAAGAGCTAGCAAAAGAAGAAAAGGGGAAAAAAAACCCCACAAAAAACCAAGCTGAGTATTATTCCACAGTGCTTCACATCCAGGCCCCAAGATTGTTCATTCTGTGAGACCTTTGGGGGCCTGGGGGAGTTAATGGGCCCATGTGACTTGCCTCTGCCATTACTTAAATGGGCCATAAAGGTTAGTATTGGCTCCCTGGTCACAAACTGGAAAAAGTCACGCTCTGGGGAAGGAAGAATGTTAATAAAAAGAGAAAACCCACAGCTCCAGTTTCCTACCTTGGAAAGGCTCCTAACTTATCAGGTTAACTCCTCTCCATAAGCAAAATCAGCTCCAGGCATCAAGGGGTCCTGAGCAGAAGGAAGATCTGAAGACCCCAAGCATGAGAAGTGGGGTCCCCGATAACCCCAACTCACTAGCCTACATGGGGGTGCCTTGAGGGAGGATTGGGAGAGTTTCTGAGAGGCTCTGTGCTTCAGGGTTTGGGGCTGGGCAGGGGGCAGTCAAGGGTCTGGGGGCTTGGAGAGAGAAGGAGATTCATTTCAGAGGGGGGTCATGGCCATTTCAAATTTTTCAAGGTTTCCAGTATATGAAAACAGATGTCAAAACAGGGCCACTGCTGCGTATTTTTAAATACTTACACTCAACAGATTAGCCCTTTTAATATACAAGCAAACGAGCCAACTGTGTTATTCACAGGCTAAATCCAGGACTTCTTAAAAGTAGGAATTCAGAGAGTGCTGTAGGTGGCAAAGATGCACACAGGCCGTGCGTGTCTCTGGCAACATCTTCTTTCTATTCTGTCAGCGGATCTCGTTGACACTGCGGGCAACTCAGTGATGGATGCTGTCAATATTCTCTTGTGGCAGAACACAGGCTCTAAACATTCAGGCTCACCAGTTGAAGTACGCTGGCTTTGTTGCCCCATGGAGCGTGGCATCCTAGTTCCCTAACTAGGGATTGGACTCGCGTCTCCCGCGTTGGAAGGCGGACTCTTAACCACCGGACTGCCAGAGAGGCCCCTGTCAATAGCCTAAATTTGAGTCCTTCACATAAAAGTGGGGGGACTCTCCTCTTCTCATTCAAGTACTTCCAGCGATCAAACCACGGCTGTTACATTTGCTACTGTTTGTCCTGCTTTGCTCCCAAGAAGACACGGATGGGCCTCCTCTCCGGGCCCCGCCTACAGGCCCGGAGGGTGGGGTGGCCAAGGATGAGTTGGCAGCCTGGTCGCTGGCTCCATGGGGCCTCTCCAAACACCAGGGTTTGTTCAGGACATTTTCTCTGAGTCACCCCTGGTGATAAGCACAGGCAGGAGCCTCTAAGCAAGTCAGGTTTTTAGATTCATATCCTTGGAGGTTTGATTTCAGAATTTGCAAGTTCCTTAACAAACCTTTCACAGCTTCGACAGAACTGTAGTCATTCTGGGAGCCAAAGCAGCAGAGACAACAATAAATAGAAGGCGGAACCCAGAGGGAAGCTTTATTCTTTGATTGCATTTTTTCGACCAGTATTTATTGAGCCCCTTCAAAGGGCTGTGCCCCATGCTAAGGGCCGCCGAAACAGCGGTGAGCAAACACAGACCTGGCCCTGATGAAGCCCCTTGTGTAGTGGGGAGGGTTGGGGGGTAGTGGGGCTACCCGGTCTGAAAAACATAAAGTCACTGCAGTAGCAAATGCTCTAAAGGAGAGGTGCATGCGTACGTGCTAAGTGGCTTCAGTTGCGTCCAGCTCTTTGTGACCCTTATGCACTTGTGTGGCCCTTGCAATAAACCTTGCGCTTGTGTGTGCTCAGTTGCTTCAGTTGTGTTTAACTCTTTGCGACTATGGCCCGCCAGGCTCCTCAGTCCATGAGGATTCACCAGGTAAGAATACTGGAGTGGGTTGCCATGCCCGCCTCCAGGGGATCTTCCTGACCCAGGGATCGAACCCACATCTCTTGCATCTCTTTTACTGCAGGCGGATTCTTAACCGCTGAGCCACCGGGGAAGCCCTGGAATGAAACTTTCTCTGCTCCAAACTCTGACTTTTCAGTTTGTTTGGCCTCACTGTGTGTTGGGCGAAGGAACTCGGGTTGGACCACAGGGCTTCTGGGTTTCTTAGGGTCTTTATCTTCCTAGCAATGGGAAGTCTCTGAAAGGCAGGGAGAGGAGATTGAGAATGCCAGAATCATTTTTGCATTGGGAAAGATCACTGGCTGCAGAGCTAACTTTTCTGAAGGTAACTTCTGTGCAAATCCAATAAGCAGGATAAGTATTCAGCTACTAGAAGTAGAAGCTGGCACCTTGCATCTGGATCTGGGTTTGAATTCAGCTTCATGCTTCATTTCTGGCCTTGGGTATGCTGGCACTTCACAGCCTCAGCTTCCTCATATATGAGATAGGGACAAAAATACCTCCTTTTGTTGTGATAGTCAAGACAAGTACATAAATAGCCTTGCCTGACACACCACAAATTCTCCTTGGGATCTGAGAGAGTAGAAACCTACTTAGATATTATATGGGAGATTAAAAAAGCTAAAATTCAGCAGGTCATACAGACTTACAGCTTCATTTGGAGAAAACACTTTGGACGTCACCTGAACTTCACCTTGCTTTAGAATGACAGTCTGGAAATACCGACTCCTGATTCTTGAAACAACAACAACAACACAACAACCGCTTATTAAACTGTTTGTACAAGGGGCTGCAGTCACGCCTTCTGATTTTGGCATTTATTAGATGCTAGACCATGGAGAGATGAACAATCAGAAAACATACAAACAAGTGAGCATTACAAATATAGAAACAAGGAAGCCACTGGCTGTGGGTTGAATGCATTTGTTAGTGATGAGTAAGAGATGGCTGGGTGTCACACTTGGTCACAGGGGGGTTGTGAAGCCTTCTGTCTTGGTCAGTCCAGGACTGGACATTTCAGTACTCTCCTCTCCTAAACAGCCAAGGATCCAGTTGCCTTGGCGTTCCAGCTGATGTTAAGTCAACGGTCTTGTCAAAAAGACTCAGAAGTCAACTTTCTAAGGCTCCCCCTCACTCATGAAGAGACAATGTGAGCTCCAAGGAGGATGTGAAATATATCAAATACATTTAAAAATTCTTGGGTTTGTAATGACACGGAAAAAAACATTGCTCACTATTGCAAGGTGTTAGGAAACCAATATATTATTTTGAAAGTTTGTGAATAAACAGAAGGAATCAAATAGTCACCCTGCCTTTCTGACATGAACTGTGCTAAACAGTGGCTAAGAGCAAGTTTTTCTTTATAAAAAACATTTTCTTTCAGCTGATACGTGAAGAAGGAACAACAGAGTTAGACTGTTACCATTTTGTAAACTGTAATGGATTAATAAATCTAGACACTAATCATCAAGGGCTATCAATGTCATAAAAAGACAGAAAGATATTCCTCTCCTCCTCCCCCGCCCATTATGTACCTCCTGATGGAAGAACACAAAGATAAAATTTAGCCAAAATTAAAAAAAAAAATTGAACTGGATACAAGTGAATTAGACCCAAGAATGCATTTCTTAGGAAACAGAGGATAGAGAAAAATGTTAAATGACCTAGACAATGGTAAATGACATGACCATTAATTGAAAGGAAAAAAGGAGATAGTGGGGACTTCTTTGTGGTCCAGTGGTTAAGACTCTAAGCCTTCACTGCAGGGGTCAAGGGTCCAATCAAAGGTCAGGAAAGTAGGATTCTGCATGGTGCAGCCAATAAAATAACATAAAATTAAAAAAAAAAAAAGGAGATGGAGGGGTAACCATAGACTAAAAGAGATTTTACAATATGAGACACATTACTCAATTGTGAGGTGGGGATTCGAATAAACAGTAAAAAAATTTTTTTAAACATTGATAATTGGAACTTTGACCTCTGATGGGATATATGAGGATTTTAAGGAATTATTAATTTTTTACATTTGCTAATGGCATTGTAAAAGTGTTACTCCCTCAGTTGTGTCCTGCTTTTTTCGAGCCCATGGACTGTAGTCCACCAGGCTCCTCTGTCCATGGAATTCTCCAGGCAAGAATACTCGAGTGGGTAACCATTCCCATCTCCAGGGGAGCTTCCCAACCCATGGATCGAACCTGGGGCTCCTGCACCGCAGGTGGATTCTTCACTGTCTGAGTCACGAGGGGAGCCTAAGTTAAAAATTCATTGGCCAATCCAAAATCTGCCAATCCTTTTCTTTTACTATTAAACACATTATTATTACTAGTAATATGAAGTCTCATTTGGTCGACTTGTCCAGTCACTTTCACTGGAGATCTGGAGGCTAGCCTTGGCAATAGGAAATCTGGATTCTAATCTTACTTTCCTATTCACTGGCTGAGGGACTCTGGACTCTCTGGGTCTCCCTGGATAATCCTTGGGGAAACGAGGGGCAAGAATGATTTTTAACATCCTGCTGGCTGTGGATTCCTGGAGTGATTAAGAGATTTGAGTTCTGCAGTCTGACTGTCTGGGCCAACCCATGTCTATCTAAGGGTGAATTTATTTAATCTTCTAGAGTGTTGGCTTCCCGATTATAAGAACCATAAGGCTTACCCTTAAGGGATCTTATGAAGATTAAGTGAGATACATAATGCACTCGTTCCATAAATACTGAGCACCCAGCCTGCAGCTCTGGGAGGGGCAGGGGGTGGAGCAGAGAAGAAAACACTGGGGTCCAGGTCGTTTGGGGCCTAAAGGGAGATTCCAGGGAAAACACAGTAAACACTAAAGGAGTAGGATTTTATTTACTTTATAACAGTGGGTCAAAGGTGGGGGTCTCTGATAAGATTAAGGGAGTGAGCAGGGCTTGCTCTCCCTTAATCTTTTCTAGAGTAGCACGAACAGGATTTTCAATAGCTAGAACCATGAAGAAAACACAGCACAGCCATTTCACTGAGGGTGATTTTCCTGAACGTGGAAATTTTCACGTGGAAATGTTGCAGATCCTCCGAACTGCAATATTAAGTAGGTTGATTGGGCTTACAGAAGTTGCCTGCAGTGGGCGCATGGATAACAGCCTCCCACGTGTAGCAGTGGTTCTCAGCCAGGTGGATTTCACCTCCCTCTACCATGACTCCACATTTAGCAACCTCAGGGAATTTTCGGTTGCCACAGCAACACGGCATGGGGTGGGGAGGTCATTCTGGCATCTAGTGGATGAAGGCCAGAGATGATGTTCAATATCCTATAAGGCACAGGGCAGCCTCCACACCAAGAAATCATCTAGTCCAAAATGCCAACAGAGGCATAGCGGAGAAACCCTGCTATAGAGTGTACAGCCCCGGCAAGTGTTCCTGACTCAAAGAGGGAGCTTACTGTGTTCGGGATCCAAATGGAAATCCCGTGTGGCTGAGTAGATTAGGATGAAGTGAGAGAGGCAGCCTGGGCTAGACGGATGGAGAGCTGTTTAGGATACAGGGTGATGAACTCTGAATTATCCCCAAAGCATTGGGCAGCTCTTGAACCCCTTCAGGCAGGGGGAGGAAGGCAACCCAACTAATGCGCTTTGCCTGCAAGTGCGGCCGCAGTAACTCCTCCCGGCCAGCAGAGGGCGCGAGCCGACACTTGGCCTCCGGCCGCCCGGGGCGGGCCCCTTCTTGCCGTCCCCGCTTCCTCGTGTTTTCCCCTCAGGAGAAGTCGGGAAGGCGGCGGCGGCGGTTGTCCCACGACCGTCGGGCCGGTTAGCGTGGCCCGTCAGCCCGCGCTCCGCAGCGTGTCCGCCTCGCGCTCAGCCCGGTCGAGTCGAGCCGCAGCTGCCCGGGTCCGGCGCGGGCGGCGCGCGCTGACGGAGGGCGGCGGCCGCGGCCAGGGCGGCCGGTGGGACCGCGGGGTCCCCGGCGCAGCGCCGCCCGGCTCCCGGCCCTGCCGGCCTCCTCGCTCGGCGCCGCGGCCATGGCGGCCAGCGCGAAGCGGAAGCAGGAGGAGAAGCACTTGAAGATGCTGCGGGACATGACCGGCCTCCCGCACAACCGAAAGTGCTTCGACTGCGACCAGCGCGGCCCCACCTACGTGAACATGACGGTCGGCTCCTTCGTCTGTACCTCCTGCTCCGGCAGTCTGTGAGTGCGGGGCGGCCGGGCGGGAGGCCGGCCCTTCCTCTGGCGCGGGGAGCGGTTGGCCGCGCGGGGGGCCTCACGCGGCTCGGGGCCATGGGCCGGGATGCGCTGGGCCCGCGAGGCCGGGGATACGTTTTTGGTTTTCGCCGGGCGAGGCTCCAGGCCCGGCGCGGGGGTGGGTAGCCTTGGTGGCTGGGGCGTGGGCGGGGTCGGGGTCGGGAGAGGGTGCCGGGGGTGAGCATCTCTGGTCCCCGCGGAGCCGGCGCCTGCCCGCCTCCCTCGGGCCTCCGCTAGCCCGGGAGCGCAGACCCGATGGAGCTGCAGTGGGAGGACGGGAGGAGGCTGGGAGGGCCTCGCGGGTCCTTTGTGTACCCCGCCTCTCGGCCGGGGCGCGGCGGTCCCTAGCGAGGCACCTGCTGGGCCCCCGGTAGAGGGGTGGTGGGTAAGGCTGGGGTGGAGGGAGAGCAGGGGCGCTTAGCATGTTTGTTTGTTTTTTTTTTCTCTCGGATCCAGAGTTCCTAGGACACTGAGAAAACCAGCACTTAGAAATAGTAGCGGGGTTAAAATGTTTTGATGGCAGAGATGGGAATCCCAAGGGAAAAGTTGAGGGGAGGGGAGGGGGTCCCCGTTTAATTGCGGGAGAGGGAGGCAGAGAAAGCAGGCGTGAGATTGTGGGACTTCAGCTTTATGACCCAAAGAGAGTCTTGAAGAGTTGGGGTAAAGTTTTAAATGGAAGTAAGGGACTGACTAGGAGCTGTGTCATTGTCCATATGGTGGTGGTGTTATCTGTAAGATTTCTCCGTCAATACCCAAGTGTCCTGGCGTGTACACAGAAACGAGAAGAGATGGAAAGACAGTATTGTTTCAGGAAAAGGGAGACTGCCGTCTTGAATTACTGGAATGGTTTGCATTTGTTCCTCTTTTCTTCATTAAGCTGTTTTTTTCTATTAAGATGTTTGTTGCTGAGATTGAAGGGTTTTTTTTTTTTGAGAGTTTACAGTTGATTTTGGAACTAAGTTGTTTTTATACACTAAATTATCTTGTAGTAAGTTACCAACGAAGAGGTGATTACTAAATGGTCTTAAAACCTTTGTTGTATCAAACATCTACTTAAATTCTTTCTCTTGTTCCATTCTTTGAAATCAATTATTTGGTTTCCCCCTTCCCCTCCAGAAACTTTGTAAGATTAATCTTGAGGCAAAATGTATATAATATATGAGAAAACTTGATTTTTTTTTTTTTTTGGAAAATGTAAGGCATGCCCAGTTATGTACAATTTTTCATCTTCCTAAGTTGGGTAAAGATGCATCATTAGTCTCCCATGATGATTATTTCTTTAACATATTTATTGAGTGCCTACTAGGTTCTCTCTAAAGCCTTGGGAGTGCTGATGAATAGAGCAAGGTCTTTTGTTCTCTTGGTGCTTACATTCTTGTTGGGGAGATGGTAACATAGTAAGTAATCAAATGAGAAAAATGTCAGGGGCAAGAGTGCACTGAAATAGTAAGATAGGAGGAGAGACCTCTGAGAAGTCACTTTTAGATTGTAGGATCAAGAAAGCACTCTGAGAAGTTGATAATTAGTGATGTTGTTGAATTACAACAGAATCCTAGATCTGGGTAGTGTTTAGGAGATAGTCTGGTTCATTCTTTACGTTTACAAATAAAAACTTTGTGGGCAACTTTGGTTTTAAAACAACGAAGGCTATAGTCCAGTTTGTTTTGAGGGTAGTACTTGACTTTTTGCATAGTAAGTAGGCTGTGTTTTTACTTAACACAAGGTCCTTTAATACATTTAAAGTATTTTATTTGAAAAAATGTCCAGTCTCATCACTTCATGGCAAATAAATGGGGAAAAACAGGAAACAGTGGCAGATTTTATTTTCTTGGACTCCAAAATCACTGCGGACAGTGACTGCAGCCATAAAATTAAAAGATGCTTGCTCCTTGGAAGAAAAGCTCTGACAAACCTAGACGGCGTATAAAAAAGCAGAGACATCTCTTTGCAGACCAAGGTCCGTATAGTCAAAGCTATGGTTTTCCCAGTAGTCATATAGGCATATGAGAGTTGGACCATAAAGAATTGATGCTTTATGAAGCATTGATGAAGACTTGATGCTTTCAAATTGTGGTGCTGGAGAAGACTCTTGAGAACCCCTTGGACAGCAGGGAGATCAAACTAGTCCATCCTAAAGGATATCAACCCTGAATATTCATTGGAAGGACTGTTGCTGAAGCCCTAATAACTTTGGCCACCTGATGCGAAGAGCCGACTCATTGGAAAAGACCCCGATGCTGGGAAAGATTGAGGGCCGCAGGAGAAGGCAACAGAGAATGTGAGGTTGGATGGCGTCATCGACTCAATGGACATGGGTTTGAGTAAACTCTAGGAGAGAGTGAAGGACAGGGAAGCCTGGTGTGCTGCAGTCCACAGGATCACAGAGTCAGATATGACTTAGGGACTGAACAACAACAATGTATATATTTACTCTTCTGGATTTCTGACTTTTCTGTGTATCTGTTTATAAGTATGAATTTATTGCCGCAAATGTGTAATATGAAGAATTATTTACAAGTTTCTTCCTAGAGTGTTTGCATTTCAGAAACATTATATATGAGAGGCTATCTCATTATACATGCCAGTTGTTCACTTTAATGGAATTTAATGTGTAACAGATAGGACTCTGTATCTATTTAGTTGTAAGTCTGCAAATATTTATTGCTTGGCCTGTTTCGTGTACTATGGGAGGCACTGGTCCTGTTGGGATCCCACTGTATTTCAGGTGCTTACATTCTCAGTATGGAAACAGTTACAATATATTGTAATTTCATTTCTTTGAATGAGCTATCCACAAAATACGTAAATGAATAGGGAAAGCTTCACAGAAGACTTAATGGCTGAGTGAAGACCTTTAAAGATAAGGGCCACATGGCAGTGGCTTCATATAGTGAAAGAACAAATACTAATGCTTATGAACTGGATAAACTTGGTTTTGAATCCTGGCTCCACTTATTAGCTATGTAGTATTGAGAATGTCATTCAGCCTCTATGAGTGTGAATTTTCTCACATTTGAAAGGCAAGGATGAGGTTTACCTTATGCATTTTGGATGTAGGTTAGTTTTCAATATTAGAGATATTGTATGTCTGACATCTCACATGACTCCTGGGATATATATTAATAATAGCTGCCCAGTAGGTGAGAAGCATTATTAACGAAGGGGACAGGACATTCCATGAGTAGGGAACAATATATGAAAGATGATAAAATGAGAAGCACCTTTATAAAAAAATTTATCAGTTTGGATTCTTTAGATTTAAATCAGTGTGACTGAAGTTGGTTTAAGAATATGAAGGAAATGTATTGTTTGTCTTAAAATGAGACTTTATGCTCTGATTTAATGATGTTGCCTAGATTTCCCTCATTCAAAGATGGCTGCTCCCAGCTGCCTTAATTTATATTACTGTTACAACTCTTCCAGAAATTCTACAATTCATTCTGGATTAGGTTAGGTCATATGATTGCATAGAACCAGTACCCTCATTGGATACGTTGTACGATGATATTATTGGAATAACAAAGATCCCAAATAGAATTCCCAAATCAGAAATGTGGGATCCTTGTGGAGGAAAGACTGGATCCCAGATGAAACATCTACTCAGAAATTCTGGAAGAACAATAATTCCTGAGGATTTTTTCTTTGAAAAGCAATAATATAGGAAAATACTTCAAGAATAATAGCTATTGAGTTTAATGATAATTATGTCTTTGATATTTAGATGACATGCTGTAATTGAAAGTATGAATTATGAAGTCAGATTTTGACTCTACCACTAGCTTTGTGACTTGAAAGTGAAAGTTGCTTAGTTGTGTCCAACTCTGTGACCCCATGGAGTGACTATACAGTCCATGCAGTTCTCCAGGTCAGAATACTGGAGTGGGTAGCCTTTCCCTTCTCCAGGGGATCTTCCCAACCCAGGGATTGAACCCAGGTGTCCTGCATTGCAGGTGGATTCTTTACCAGCTGAGCCACAAGGGAAGCCCAAGAATACTGGAGTGGGTAGCCTATCCCTTCTCCAGCAGGTCTTTCTGACCCAAGAATTGAACTGGGGTCTCCTGCATTGCAGGTGGATTCTTTACCAACTGAGCTATTAGGAAAGCCCAGCTTTGTGACTTAGGGCAAAGTATTAAGCAAAGGCAAAGTATTGAGCAAGACCACTATGTGTGGGTTGGCCTGGATCCATCCCCTCAGCTTCTTTGTTTGTGAGAAGAGGATGATAAGATATACCTTAAGTTTGTTCAAAGGATTAAATGGTGCACTTCATTGAATATTAATTGAGCATATATTATTTTTGAGCATGGAGCTAAGCAGGGAATATACATACATGAATTGAGGCATGTTAGCTGCCTTTCAGAAACCTTGATGTGCCTAGAAAATGCTGATACATAATAAATGGTATCTGCTATTATAAGTTAAATAGACAGGGTGACAGTATACAGCCTTGACGTACTCCTTTTCCTATTTGGAACCAGTCTGTTGTTCCATGTCCAGTTCTAACTGTTGCTTCCTGACCTGCATACAAATGTCTCAAGAGGCAGATCAGGTGGTCTGGTATTCCCATCTCTTTCAGAATTTTCCACAGTTTATTGTGATCCACACAGTCAAAGGCTTTGGCGTAGTCAATAAAGCAGAAATAGATGCTTTTCTGGAACTCTCTTGCTTTTTCCATGATCCAGCGGATGTTGGCAATTTGATCTCTGGTTCCTCTGCCTTTTCTAAAACCAGGAAGTTCAACATCAGGAAGTTCACGGTTCACATATTGCTGAAGCCTGGCTTGGAGAATTTTAAGCATTACTTTACTAGCGTGTGAGATGAGTGCAATTGTGCGGTAGTTTGAGCATTCTTTGGCATTGCCTTTCTTTGGGATTGGAATGAAAACTGACTGACTGGTTTTTCCTGTGGTCATGTATGGATGTGAGAGTTGGACTGTGAAGAAGGCTGAGCACTGAAGAATTGATGCTTTTGAACCGTGGTGTTGGAGAAGACTCTTGAGAGTCCCTTGGACTGCAAGGAGATCCAACCAGTCCATTCTGAAGGAGATCAGCCCTGGGATTTCTTTGGAAGGAATGATGCTAAAGCTGAAACTCCAGTACTTTGGCCACCTCATGCGAAGAGTTGACTCATCAGAAAAGACCCTGATGCTGGGAGGGATTGGGGGCAAGAGGAGAAGGGGATGACAGAGGATGAGATGGGCTGGATGGCATCACTGACTTGATGGACATGAGTCTGAATGAACTCCGGGAGTTGGTGATGGACAGGGAGGCCTGGCGTGCTGCGATTCATGGGGTTGCAAAGAGTCGGACACGACTGAGTGACTGATCTGATCTGATCTGCTATTATGAATTTTAAGATAGTCACATGCCTTTTTATTATTTAGCAGTATCTTTGTTAAATAAATTGAACAAGTATGTTGTTAATATTACTAGACTCAGAGCTGGTCTTTTATTTCCTTTTTTTTTTTTTTTTTTCAGATGATTGCACTCTGTGCTTGTATGATGTTTATTTAAAATATGTAAATGAATTAAGATTGTGAAACTTTAAAATAGACTTCAGATTTATGTATATTAAACTGTCACTGAGGTAGAAAGGGGGTGTTCTAACAGATTGATTTGTCATTCTTGCTGCTGCTATCTATGGAACTATTCAGACTTATAAATGGCATTCCATTATAGCCAGCATAAAATATCGCCTTCATGTTAACGAACTTATAGTTGATGAAAAGACTAGGTTTAGACCAAATTATTTATTTTGCGGAGATTGTTAGCATTAATTAATTGGCAAATAATGTAAGAATTGTTCTATACTTAAAAAATGATTCATTTAGTTTGCAGAGAGAGTTTAGATAAAAATCAAAAATAACATTTGAGAAACATCTAGTCCAGCTGCTTAATACCAGCCCTTTTATGTAGACAGTGCATTTAAACTTGGATTTCACAGGTAGATAAATGTAAACAGATAGTAACTTATACTCAATTTTGTGTGCGTTTTGAGTCTTAAGATGAATCTTTATTAATAAGAATTTTTACTTTAAAATTAAAGTTGGGCAATTGAAAAGAGGCATTTGTTTTTATATATTCACTAGCATTTGAGTAGATTGAATCAAATACCCTTTGGACGTCAGTGTATAATATTCAGAACCTCATGGATGTCACAAGTGGCAGTTTACATCTTTGATTCCCTTTTCACTTTTTTTGGTACACTAGCAGTACTCTTACCTGAAAAATCCCATGGACCAAGGAGCCTGGTGGGCTGCAGTCCATGGGGTCACTAAGAGTCGGACACGACTGAGCGACTTCCCTTTCACTTTTCACTTTCATGCACTGGAGGAGGAAGTGGCAACCCACTCCAGTGTTCTTGCCTGGAGAATCCCAGGGATGGCGGAGCCTGGTGGGCTGCTGTCTGTGGGGTCGCACAGGGTTGGACGCGACTGAAGTGACTTAGCAGCAGCGGCAGCATGGGTACATTCAGTGAAAATATTTTGGCAGTGTAGTACAATTTCAGTTTAAGTGGGAAAGCTATTTTGATAACTTTTTCAATTGTGAAGGGCAGAGGTTTTTTTTAAGTAAATATTCATTAAGTCCAGGCACTAGTACATGTATCCAGGGGATACAAAAATTAAAGTATTTAAATGAAAAATAAGATAATAATTACTAGCAACAATTACTAAGTACTCGTGTCAGGTATTATTCTAGTAACAGTCATAAAGAAAAGTAGTGTAATCCTTAACAACTTTAAATTGTGAAGTTAGCTTACACTCTAATGCTTATTGTAAATTGTTGTGAATTCTGTATTTGGGGGATTTAAATGGTGGATTTTACTTCATTGGATATTAAAGGGCAGGACAGGTAGTTTATTAATGTATTGTGTATTTTTGTGTTTTATAGTTATGTCATGCTTTTCTTTAAGTTGTAGTTTTAGCTAGCTTCAAATGTCTGCTCTTTGAATTTCTTCAGAAACTATTGTTATGTGTTGTGAGTGTGATGGGTTATGGTGCGATTGGTTCTGATATTAATTCTTTTGAATTTGGCACATCTGTCCTGTCAGGAATTAATTACTTTGCTATTTTCTGTGTTTGAACTGTAATTAAAACCCCTCATCCCATGTGTTCAGGATTGATAGTGGTTAGATTTATCCAAAAAGGCAGTGAAAAAAGACAGTGATAGTCATTAGGTTTATCAAGAAAGTCAATCATTAAAAAACATACACACAGATAAAATTTAGGTTTTTGAATTTTAGCATATAATTGTTAATTTGCCAGAGCGTTATGTAACACCTAGGACTTTTTGAATATGGTTCCACTGATGAGATTTTTGTCCCCTTTGATACAATTTAGACTCACTTCGTGTTATAAAAGATTTTTATAATTTTAAGCTACTTTTAAAGCAGTTTGAGTGCTGAATTGTTCTAGATCTCTTTTCAGTTTAGATGTTTTACATTTCTTGTCTACAGTTGAGTAACAGCTTTTCATAGTGACTATTTGGTGGAGTTTTTAAAATACTTCATTTTCATGGAAACAGTTCTTACTCAAGTGATTGTTTTATATAATGTTTAATTAAACTATATATCTATCAAATAGAGCTTCCCTGTTGGACCAACCACCTGCCAATGCAGAAGATTCGGATTCTTTATCTGGGTGGGAAGATCTGGAGAAGGAAATGGCAACCCACTCCATATATTCTTGCCTGAGAAATCAGTGCACAGAAGGAGCCTGGCAGAAGAGCCTGGACAGAAGGTGCATGGGTTCTCAGAGTTGGAGATGACTTAGCAACTGAACAACAACAAAAACCTGCCAAATACTATACCAAGTAAATATGGTTTAGTAGTATATGAAACGACTCTAGATAAGCATAAAACTCAGTTGAAAGGAACAAGAGATAGGACCTTCTAGCATGAATGTTCATTGTGGAATAGGCGTTTGCTGTAGGTTTTTTAGCAGGAAAGATAAACGTGGATTATTCAGCAAACTGATCGAGAGAGACTCTTCTTAAGTGTTGTGAGTACCTCCTGTCTTGATGTCCTTTAGAACCCAAGGGATGGTGACATCATTTGACCTTAACTTGCTACCACGGCATTTTTAAATTGTTTGTCTGTGTTCTTCTTTCATTAGTCTGTGAATTTGGTTCAGTGTGCTTGTAAGCACTTGGACCTTTAATCAGTGGTTGTATCATTTATCTAATTAAATTTATATTAAAAATTTAAATATTAGTTGTTTTACAAATAAAAAGAATTAAAGCATTCTTTTAAGGAACTTGCTGACCTTTGGACCTCAATTTAAATATTTTGCCTCTTTAGAAACTTCTGTATCTAGTTTCAGTACAGTCTTTGGAAAATAAGCAAATACCCAAAGTGATAATTTTCTGTCTTTTCTGTACAACATGTATAATGCTTACATTCTTAAGAAGCTTCTGTGGAGGTATTCAGTACTACGTGCCATTAGCTTGTTTTTTTCCCCACTCAGTAATGCATTTCCCAGTCCACCTGGTCAAATCAATCGTTGTCTAGGATTGATACACCTTGGATTCCTCTAATGTATGTAAAAAAGATAAATCGTTCATAACTTTGGGTACTTTGTTTAATAGGTTCCTCCAGACATCCTTTTCAGCCTCACTCATGAGAGCTGTTGCCCTAAAAACACCTGCTTGGACATGATTAGAATGAAATTTAATAACTTAGAGTAGAGGAGGTGTGGGAACCTTATTTGAATTGTTCTATATATGGGGAATGAATTTTTTGTTTTTATTTGTTTGTTTGTTTTTAAGTTAGAATGTGCTTTTCCAAAGACTCCTGTGTAAGACATGGTCTCCTTTTGATTGGTATCATAACTGTCTTTTACAGGGAAGGAAGTTGTAATTACTCTCTGCTTTTATTCTAGTTACTTAGCTTAAGAGATGAATTAACAAACTGGAGCATGGTGTAAGAAAATTGGTTAGGATGATAAGGAGGTTTGAAATTCTGAATGAGCAGAATAGCTCCAGGGACCAGAAGTATATTAGCTTAAAGAAGAAAAAACTAGAGAGTGGGGTTACGGAGCTGTACATGTGGTCACTATCTTTGAGTAATTTAAGGCCTTTATGCAGAAGAGCTTCCCTGATACCTCAGTTGGTAAAGAATCTGCCTGCAATGCAGGAGATCCTGGTTTGATTCCTGGGTTGGGAATATCCGCTGGAGAAAGGATAGGCTACCCACTCCTATATTCTTGGGCCTCTGTTGTGACTCAGCTGATAAAGAATCCTCCTGCAATGCCAGACACCTGGGTTCTATCCCTGGTTTGGAAAGATCCCCTGGAGAAGGGAAAAGCTGCCCACTCCAGTATTCTAACTTGGAGAATTCCATGGACTGTATAGTCCATGGGGTCGCAAAGAGTTGGACAGGGCTGAGTCACTTTCACTTTTTGTGCAGAAAAGGTAATAGGTTTTATTCTGTAGGTCAGTACAGTTCAGTCACTCAGTCATGTCTGACTCTGCGACCCCATGAACCGCAGCACACCAGGCCTCCCTGTCCATGACCAACTCCTGGAGTTTACTCAAACTCATGTCTGTTGAGTCAGTGATGCCATCCAACCATTCTCACCCTCTGTCGTCCCCTTCTCCTCCTGCTCTCAATGTTTCCCAGCGTCAGGAGCTTTTTAAATGAGTCAGCTCTTCACATCAGGTGGCCAAAGTATTGGAGTTTCAGCTTCAACATCAGTCCTTCCAGTGAACACCCAGGACTGATCTCCTTTAGAATGGACTGGTTGGATTTCCTTGCAGTCCAAGGGACTCTCAAAAGTCTTCTCCAACACCACAGTTCAAAAGCATCAATTCTTCGGCGCTCAGCTTTCTTTACAGTCCAACTCTCACATCCATACGTGACCACTGGGAAAACCATAGCCTTGACTAGACGGACCTTTGTTGCCAAAGTAATGTCTCTGCTTTTTAATATGCTGTCTAGGTTCTGTAGAGGGAGATGCAAGACCAGGTACGGAAGTCATAGTGAAACATACATGTTTAGGAAAAGAAGAGGGATTTTTCTTGTAGTGTCAGATTATAAAAATTCTTATTCTTGCCCCATTTTTGCGTTAAATTTTGCAAGATCTTTGATGGGGAAAGTAAGAAAGTCAGCAGAACTAATAATGTGGGAAGATGGGAAAACTTCCTCATTTCTCTCTTCAAGCCTTTATCTCTTAATGAATATTGGTGGCTCTGACTTGGAACATTTGTGTTCAGAGGTACTTCTATAAAGAAATTGCTGATGTCTAGTAGAGTCTTGATATTTTTGAAATATGAGAAATTTGAAATTTAAAAAAATTCCTCATATTTTCTAGAAATGTTTTTTCTTCAGTTAAAGAATACAGCGTGTGTATGTGTCAAATTTCATTTTGAAGGGAAAGAGCCATTTATTTTCCATATTTTCTGTTTACTTTTTAATTTAATTTTAATTTAAAAAATACTTGCACATAGTTTAAAAAGGCTTATGATGAGCAACAGCAGTCACTTCTTCCCTTTCCCCATTTCTGTTTATCATGGACAGTCTGTTCCCTTCTCTTTTTGCCTTTGTATTTCTAACTAACGGGCTTATAGCTTTTTTTTCAACTTTGGCTTCTCTGCTCTGCAAGAGTGAAGATAAGGCTTTGGCCCTCTTAACACTCCTCTCACTTTCCATGTGTACTCTGCATCTACTCCTTCGAATAGACTATCACAGTTTTGGTTAAATCACTGTTAAGTATTTACCTTATTGCATTATGTGGGTACTGTCTAAACTAAGTCATACAGTTTGTTACTATTATGTATGTACTGTCTCAGCTAAGTCCTACAGTATGTTACTGTTATGTACATACTGTCTCTGCTGCTGCTGCTAAGTCACTTCAGTTGTGTACAACTCTGTGCGACCCCATAGACGGCAGCCCACCAGGCTCCGCCATCCCTGGGATTCTCCAGGCAAGAACACTGGAGTGGGTTGCCATTTCCTTCAATGCATGAAAGTGAAAAGTGAAAGGGAAGTCACTCAGTCGTGTCCGACCTTCGCGACCTCATGGACTGCAGCCCACCTGGCTCCTCCGTCCATGGGATTTTCCAGATAAGAGTACTGGAGTGGGGTGCCATTGCCTTCTCCTACATACTGTCTCAGCTAAGTCCTATACTATGTTACTACTATGTTTTCTTTCTTATATAGACTTTTCTCTCTGAAGTTTATAATTGTCTAGGTTTCTTCATTTGCTTTGTTTTCCATGTGGATTTCATTAATATTTCCTCACATAAAATGATCTCTGGCTGCGATATGCACCTTTTTTATAGTTTGATCAGATGTGTCAGATGCTGGGTGCTTCTGTCATTTTGATCTGAAAATAATGTGCTCTAGAGCGACTTCCCTTTCACTTTTCACTTTCATGCATTGGAGAAGGAAATGGCAACCCACTCCAGTGTTCTTGCCTGGAGAATCCCAGGGATGGGGGAGCCTCATGGGCTGCCGTCTTTGGGGTTGCACAGAGTCGGACACGACTGAAGCAACTTAGCAGCAGCAGGCCTGCTGTGCAGCTGTTGACTTTGGACTTTCTTCTTCTACCTTAGTTCTGGAAATTCCCATCATGCCTAACCTGTGTTGAAACCTCTTTTTCCAGGATCCCCACATTTCCATTAGCCTCTTGATTAAAGGTTAATGGGAGATCATTTTTGATATCTGCATTGCTGAAAATGTCTTATTCTGCCCTCATGTTAAAATTAATACTTTGTCTACATTCACAAGGTGAAAAAACCCTTGGAGTTTTTAAGACATTGCTTCGTTGTCTTTAAACCTTCAGTATTGCTGTTGAGAAGTTTGATGCTATTCTTACTAGTCATTCTCTGTGCCCCATTTTCCACTCCCTCTTTGGGAGTATATATGATCTTTCTAGTTCATAGATTTTTTTTTCTCCAGTCTTCTTTTTGGTGAATAAAAAAAGTCTGTCATTCTGAGTACCAGGTTGAGGGAGGGGACTGGGGACATAGAATCTATTATTGTTCAGTGTGTAGTCTCAGATAAGTCTCCAAGTTTTGGCATAATACCCAGTAGCAGTCCTCAGCTGTGCCCCAGTGTATTTGGTATAGGCTCTCCAGATTAAATAAGCAGTTAGAAAGCATCACTGACTCAATGGACATGAAATTTGAGCAAACTCCAAGAGATAGGGGAGGATGGAGGAACCTGGTGTGCCGCAGACTACGGGGTCGCCAAGAGTCAGACACCATTTAGCGACTGAACTACAACCACCAGCATTGCAGATTAAAATTTCCTACCTAGCATTTGGTATGTGTGTGTGCTCAGTTGCTTCGGTTGTGTCTGACTCTTTGAGATCTTATAAACTGTAGCTTGCCAGGCTCCTCTGTCCATAGGATTCTCCAGGCAAGAATCCTGGAGTGGGTTGCCATTCCCTTCTCCAGGGGATCTTCCTGACCCAGGGATCAAACCTGGATCTCCTGCATTGCAGGCAGATTCTTATCAGCTGAGCCACTGGGGAGCAGTCTTTTGGAAGTAGGGAAATTGGAAATCTAATTTTGAGCCTGCATAAATCCCCCAACTTGTGGCTTGATTGCTTTTGTGACTCTTAGGGATTCTGTGGTGGGAGTCATCTTCTAGTTGGCTTCTCCCACCTCTACAGGAGCTTCGTTTTAGCTTTCTTTACTCTGCATAGTTGGTTACTGCTGGTATTGTATTTTCTGTATTTTTGCTATGCCTTTGGGTTCCCTCCTTGTTCTCTATTCCTCTCTTTGTGGAAGAATGACTTTTTATTCCTTTGCTATCTTTTCAGTAGGGTTTAGAGAGGTAGTAAAGACATTCTTGGGTTTTGTCCACTGTTAACAGGAATGCATTAGTTAGGTTTAAATTGTTACCTGAGTATTATTTTTTTAGGTTCTTGCCCTAAATGTTACAAGGACCTAGCAGTGTAGTGTTGCTGGCTTTTAAAAATAAAAACTCCAAATAGAAATTATGGTTTGCACCATGGGGGTGTGTGTGTGTGTATTTTAAAGTTGAGTTCTGGATAAACTAATATCTGGACTATCTAATATATACAGATCTTGGTATCAAAAGTCTGTAGATTTTTGGTAACTTGTTAAAGGCATCTTCTATTTGTTATAGATTTTAAATGTATAATTTACATAATACAGAACATTTATATACAATATTTTTACTCCGTAAGATCGGGATAGATTTAAATGTCAAATTGGCGTTCTTAATGCCAACATTAGCAAACCACTTAAATTTCCACAGCCTATTAAAATATTTGAACCAGCTTTTCCTCCAGCAGGAGAAAAGCAGTGAATAAAACTAGCTAAATGAGCTTTCTTACTTATTCATCCAGCACACATTGTTTTTTGAGTTGAACAAATGGCTATTTGCAAGATTGTTTGAGGCATAGTTAAGAGTAACATACTGGTGGACATATGGAATGAGTCACACCATCTGGTTGCAGTCATACCTGGGTGGTGGTCCTTAAAACTGAAACTTCTGGGGATCTGCATATGACTTAATTATGCTACAAAAACATATTGGGCTCTACCAGTAGATGACTTTGAAACTTCTTGAAGCCAATTAAGTGGCAAACATGCTTTCAAAATATCAATACTGCTGTTATTAAATAGTCACTATTAATTTTTTTTTTTTTTTTTTTGCACTAAACTGGAGACTTAAAATGTGTATTTTAGGATCCAAAATGGGTGGTACTTCAGTATTGGTACTGTAAAAATGATGTGGTTTATTTGCGTAACACTTTGATCCAATAGTTATGACTAATGTCATTACAGTAAAGTGTTTTATAAACACTGGATTCACATGATAGCTAGACTTGGCTTAGCAAAAAACGGGGAAATGGCACCAGCTTTCAGGAGTGTATCCTGAAAATAACTAGATAAATGAATAATTCAGTTTTGGTTACTTCAGGATTTCATTCATTTAAATAAATAATCAGATTTGGTCGATGGAGAAGGAAAGGTGGTCTGCCAATGAAAAATTTTACTTTGTGTGAAAATTGTGGTTACTGTAGATAGTAACATGGACTCTTAAGTTGGTGCACATTAAAAGCAACTTTTTTGTTGTGTAGTTCTGGGAGTCTTAACATCTGTATAAATGCATGTAACTACCACCACAAGCAGAACATGGAATGGTGTGTGCATGCCCAGTTGTGACCTATGGACTGTAGCCCACCAGATTCCTCTGTCTGTGGGATTCTCCAGGAAAGAATACTAGAGTGGGCTGCCATGTCCTCTTCCAGGGGATCTTCCTGACTCAGGGATCAAACCTACGTCTCTTATGTCTCCTGCATTGGGAGGCAGATTCTTTACCGCTGCTGCTGCTGCTGCTAAGTTGCTTCAGTTGTGTCCGACTCTGTGCGACCCCAGAGACGGCAGCCCCCCAGGCTCCCCCATCCCCGGGATTCTCCAGGCAAGAACACTGGAGTGGGTTGCCATTTCCTTCTCCAGTGCATGAAAGTGAAAAGTGAAAGCGAAGTCGCTCAGTCGTGTCCGACTCTTAGCGACCCCATGGACTGCAGCCCACCAGGCTCCTCCGTCCATGGGATTTTCCAGGCAAGAGGACTGGAGTGGGTGCCATTGCCTTCTTTACCACTAGCACCACCCAAATAGTTGCTCGGCACATTGCAAATTCCAATTTTGCTTTTTTGAACTTCGTGGAATTGTTTTTGATCTGCAGTTGGTTGAGTACCTGGATGTAGAACCCAGGGACACAGAAGGCCAACTATATGTTTCTTTAGTGAAGATCTCCTGGGGGGTAAACGTCAGTTTTTAATCTGAAATTGTTATTTTGTCTTACACTTCAAAGATGTTTTTGCTGGATTCACAACTGTTAATTTTTAGTTTTTTAAAAACTTCCTAAAGACAATATTCCACTATTTTCTGGTTTTCAGTGAGAAGAAGTCTTTTCAGTCAGATTTCATTTCCTTTGTCTTTTCTTTCTGATGGATTTTAAGGTGTTCTCTTTTTCTTTGAAGTTTTACCCAAATGTTTCTAAGTATGACTTTTATTTGTGCTGATTTTCATAAGCTGTGCTTCCTATATTTGTAGATGTATGACTTTCATTGGATTGTAAAAATCTTAGCTATTATTAGCTCTTTAATATTGCTTGTCCTTCATTCTTTGAATTCTTTCTTGCAAAAGCAAGAATACTGATTACGCCTTGTAATAGTGTCCCCCACTCTTTTATTTTGTTTTTTTTATCCTTGTCTTTTCTATCTCCTTATGCATCTGTGCTGCCTTCTGGGCTATTTCTTCTGTTTTCTCATTCCCCAAATCTCTCTTCTGGTATGTTTAATTTGCTCTTTAACTAATTTGTTAAATTTTTGATTTCCACATTTATAAATTTTCATTTCTATAAGTTCTGACTTTTAGATTTACCAGTTTATTCTGATAATTTCATATTTCCTATTCATTTTTATTCCACCATTTAACATTTCCTATATACTATGTTTACTTTATATTTTGTATTTGATAAATCCAGTAACTAAAGTCATGGGAAGAGGGGGCATAAATCTGTGTTCTACTGTCTCAAGCTCAGTAATGATTTGCTCTTATGTAATGATTTTTATTGTAGTCTCATCTTTTATTGAACTTAATATTTCCAAATCCTCATAGCATAATTTGTAAATTATAAATGCATTTTTCTTGACAGGATTTGCATATTCTACTGCTGGGATCTAGGGATATTGCCACCCTGAAGCTTCTTAATTCTTCATCCAAAGTCTTGGGTTTAATAGGGATAGCTCAGGATTACCTCTCACGTTGTCTTAGCTATTGTTATATTTGCCTTCTGAGCAATACTGAATTTTTTGTATAGTGTAGGCCACTCTTCTAGTTTCAGTTCACTTTTACTTTTTATCTTTGTTTTTTTCTCTTGTAAAGGGGGAGTCCTTTGAGATTTATTAGAAGTGTTAACAACTAGGATTTTTCTAGAAATATTGGCAACTAGGGTTTTTCTTCTATTTTTTTTAGTAGTCTATAAAGTTATCATATTTTAGCAGAGGAAACTTTTCAAAAATGTCTGCCATACTGTTGTAAATAAAAATTAATGAGATTAGATATGCAAAGTGCATGCCAGTCTAGGAACTTTATAGGTATTAATTTCCTTCTGTCTTATTAAGTTTTTTTTCACCTCTTAATTTGTATAAATGTACTTAATATCATTTTTTTTTTTGTGGACACTTGGCTTAATCTTTTAAGGATTTCTATTTTTTGTTATGCTGGAAATAGTAAATTTATGTGAAAATTGAAATTATTGTTATATATGAGGTGACCTAAGAAGAAAACGGCAACCCATTCCAATATTCTTGCCTGGAAAATTCCATAGACAGAGGAGCCTGGCAGGCTACAGTCTGTGGGGTTGCAAAGGAGTCGGACATGACTCAGTGACTAAAACAACAGCAACAACATATGAATGGTGAATGTGTGGAATGTTTTGTAGACGATTGAACCTAGGTATAATTTATATCTCAGTAGTGATCCAAAGAAACTACTTCTTTCTTCACTTGGTGATTAACACATTTAGTATATTTAGAGTAGTGGTTCTTGAGTAGTACTCTGCAGTTCCACCCCCTGCACCCTCAGGGGACATTTGGCACTATCCTGAAACATTTTTTATTATTCTTACTGGGTTGGGGGTCAGTAGGACTGGCCAGTTTTATTGCCACTTAGGACTTCCCTGGTGGCTCAGCAGTAAAGAGGCCCCTTGCCAATGCAGGAGATGCAAGTTCTGTCCCTGGGTCCGGAAGATCCCCTGGAGTAAGAAATGGCAACACACTCCAGTATTCTTGCCTGGGAAATCCCATGGACAGAGGAGCCTCTTGGGCTACAATCCATAGTGTCAAAAAGAGTCAGCTACAACTTAGCAGCTAAACAATAACAACACTGTCACTTAACCATTTCCCCTTTGATAATGAAGTGTTTTCTTGACTTTATTTTAACTTCATATTGAAGTAAATTAATAATGTTGTGATAGTTTCTGGTATACAGCAAGTGATTCAGTTATACATATGCATGTATCTATTCTTTTTCAAATTCTCTTCCCATTTCAGTTCAGTTCAGTCTCTTAGTCGTGTCTGACTCTTTGCAACCCATGAACTGCAGCACGCCAGGCCTCCCTGTCCATCACTAACTCCTGGAGTTCAAACCCACGTCCTTTGAGTCGGTGATGCCATCCAACCATCTCATCCTCTGTCCTCCCCTTCCCCTCCTGCCCTCAATCTTTCCCAGCATCAGGGTCTTTTCAAATGAGTCAGCTCTTCACATCAGGTAGCCAAAGTATTGGAGTTTCAGCTTCAACATCAGTCCTTCCAATGAACACCCAGGACTGATCTCCTTCAGGATGGACTGGTTGGATCTCCCTGCAGTCCAAGGGAGTCTTAAGAGTCTTCTCCAAGACTACAGTTCAGAAGCTTCCCATTTAGGTTGTTACATAATAATGAGCAGAGCTTCCTGCACTATACAGTAGCACTATGTTGGTTGTCCACTTTAAATGTAGCGGTGTGTACATGTCAGTTCCACACTCCTAACTCTCCCTCCCACCCACCCTTCCCCTTGGTCAGCATAGGTTTTTCTCTAAATTTGTGAGTCTGATTCTGTTTTGTAAATAGGTTCATTTGTATCATTTCTGTTTAGATTCTGTATAGACTCCATATATACATGATACCATATGATCTTCCTCTGTCTGACTTACTTCACCCAGTGTGACAATCTCTAGTTCCATCCATGTTGCTGCAAATGACATTATTCTTTTCAGTGGCTGAGTAAAATGTTGTCTTACATATGTATGCCACATCATCTTCATTCCTCAGTTGATGGGCATTTAGGTTGCTTCCAGGTCTTGGCTATTGTAAACAGTGCTGCAGTGAACACTGGGGTGCATGTATCCTTGCAGACCATATTTTTCTATTCTGATAGATGCCCAAGAGTGGGATTGTAGGGTTATATGGTAGTTATATATTTAGATTTTTAAGGATCCTCCATACTGTTCTCCACAGTAGCTGTACCAGTTTACATTCCCACCAGCAGTGTAGGAGGGTTCCTTTCTGTCCACAGCATCTCCAGCATTTGTCATTTGTGGATTTGTTTGATGATAACCATTTTGACTGGTGTGAGGTGATATCTCATTGTAGTTTTGATTTGTATTTCTCTAATAATTAGCAGTGTCAACATCTTTTCATGTGTGTCTTGGTCATCTGTGTGTTCTCTTTGGAGAAATTTCTATTTACGTCTACCTTTTTTGATCGGGTTGTTTGTTTTGATGATATTAAGCTGCTGTATTCTAACAAGATGGTGGAGTAGAAGGACACCGGCTCATCTTCTCTTGGGAGAACTCCAAAATTGCAACTAGCTGCTGAATACCATTGACAGGAGAATGTTGGATTGCACCAAAAAAAGATACCCCACATCCAAGGGCAAAGGAGAAGCCCCAACAAGATGGTAGGAGGGGTGAAATCACATTTAGAACCAAACCCCATACCCACCAGAGATGTTCACAGGGCACAAACAAAACCTTGTGTGCACCAGGACCCAGACCCTACACAGACTGAACCAGACCTGAATGTTTGAGTGTCTCCTGTGGAGGCACAGGTCAGCAGTGGCCTGCCACGGGGACTGGGGCTCTGGCTGCAGCAGACCCGGGTCACGCAGCGTGTGACATTAAGCTGTCTTGGAGGAAGGTGCTATTAGCCCCACCACAGAGCCACCAAGCAGACAACCCACAAACTGCAGAACAATTATACCAAAGAAATTCTCACACTGTTAAGAAGGTTCTGGGACCCACAACAGATTTCCCAACCTGGGGATTCATCAAAGAGACTGAGGACCCTTGGGGAATTTGACTTTGGAGGCCAGTGGGATTTGATGACAGAACTTGCACAGGACTGGGGAAACAGACTCTTGGAGGACACAGACAAAACCTTGTGCACTCGAGGAGCCAGGAGAAAGGAGCAGCAGTGTACCCACAAGAGACTGAACTAGACTTGTTTGTGAGTGTCCATGAGTCTCTGACGGAGGCATGGGTCGACAGTGGCCTGCTGTGTGATCAGGGACTCTGAATATAACAGTACATGCACAAGTCCTTTTGAAGGAGGTTGCCATTACCTTCCTTCATTTCACTTTAGTCGATCAGTCCTACCCAGCTCTTTGAGACTGCTTTACCCTAACCATAGTTTGGCCTCAGGCCAAACAACAGGGTGGGAACACAGCTCTGCCCATCAACAGAAAATTGGATTAAAGATTTACTGAGCATGACCCCACCCATCAGAATAAGACCCAGGTTCCCCTCAGTCAGTCCATCCCATCAGGAAGCTTCCATAAGCCTCTTACCCTTATCCATCAGAGGCCATGGAATGAAAACCACAATCACAGAAATCTAACCAAACTGAAGAGGAACTAAAAAGTGAAGAGGACCTAAGAAGCCTCTTGATGAAAGTGAAAGAGGAGAGTGAAAAAATTGGCTTAAAGCTCAACATTCAGAAAACGAAGATCATGGCATCTGGTCCCATCACTTCATGGGAAATAGATGGGGAAACAGTGGAAACAGTGTCAGACTTTATTTTTCTGGGCTCCAAAATCACTGCAGATGGTGACTGCAGCCATGAAATTAAAAGATGCTTACTCCTTGGAAGGAAAGTTATGACCAACCTAGATAGCATATTCAAAAGCAGAGATATCACTTTGCCAACAAAGGTCCGTCTAGTCAAGGCTATGGTTTTTCCAGTAGTCATGTATGGATGTGAGAGTTGGACTGTGAAGAAGGCTGAGCACCGAAGAATTGATGCTTTTGAACTGTGGTGTTGGAGAAGACTCTTGAGAGTCCCTTGGACTGCAAGGAGGTCCAACCATTCTGTTCTAAAGGAGATCAGTCTGGGTGTTCTTTGAAAGGACTGATGCTAAAGCTGAAACTCCAGTACTTTGGCCACCTCATGTGAAGAGTTGACTCACTGGAAAAGACTCTGATGCTGGGAGGGATTGGGGGCAGGAGGAGAAAGGGACAACAGAGGATGAGATGGCTGGATGGCATCACTGACTCGATGGCCGTGAGTCTGAGTGAACTCCGGGAGTTGGTGATGGACAGGGAGGCCTGGCGTGCTGCGATTCATGGGGTCGCAAAGAGTAGGACAAGACTGACTGACTGAACTGAACTGAACTGAACCAAACTGATCACATGGACCACAGCCTTGTCTGACTCAGTGAAACTATGAGCCATGCCTTGTTAGGGCCACCCAAGATGCAAGGGTCATGGTGGAGAGTTCTGACAAAACATGGTGCGCTGCAGAAGGGAATGGCAAACCACTTCAGTATTCTTGCCTTGAGAACCCCATGAATAGTATGAAAAGGCAAAAAGATAGGACACTGAAAGATGAACTCCCCCGGTCGGTAGATGCCCAATATGCTACTGGAAAAGAGTGGAGAAATAACTCCAGAAAGAATGAAGGGATGGAGCCAAAGTGAAAACAACACCCAGTTGTGGATGTGACTGGTAATGAAAGTAAAGTCTGATGCTATAAAGAACAATATTGCATAGGAACCTGGAATGTTCATGAATCAAGGTCCATAATCAAGGTAAATTGGAAGTGGTCAAACAGGAGATGACAAGAATGAACATCAACAGTTTAGGAATCAGTGAACTAAAATAGACTGGAATGAATGAGTTTAATTCAGATGACCATTATATATACTACTGTAGGCAAGAATCCCTTAGAAGAAATGGAGTATCCCTCCTCATCAACAGAAGTAGTACTTGGATGCAGTCTCAAAAATGACAGTGATCTCTGTTGGTTTCTCTTTTGTTCTATTCCATTAAATATCACACTAATCCAAGTCTATGCCCCAGCCATTAATGCCAAAGAAGCTGAAGTTGAACGGTTCTATGATGACCTATAAGACCTTCTTGAACTAACACCAAAAAAAGATGTCCTTTTCATCATATGGACTGGAATGCAAAAAGTAGGAAGTCAAGAGATACCTGGAATAACAGGCAAGTTCGGCCTTGGAGTACAAAATGGAGCAGGGCAAAGGCTAGCAGAGTTTTGCCACGAGAACTCACTGGTCATAGCAAATCCCTCTTCCAACAACACAAGAGATGACTCTACCCATGGCCATCACCAGATGGTCAATACCAAAATCAGATTGAGTATATTCTTTGTAGCCGAAGATGGAGAAGCTCTATACAGTCAGCAAAAACGACTGGGAGCTGACTGTGGCTCATGTCATGAACCCCTTATTGCCGAATTCAGACTTAAATTGAAGAAAGTGGGGAAAACCACTAGACCATTCAGGTATGACCTAAATGAAATCTCTTACAGTGTAAGTGACAATAGTTTCAAGGGATTAGATCTGATAGAGTACCTGAAGAATTATGAACTGAGGTTCCTGACATTGTACAGAAGGCGGTGATTAAGACCATCCTCAAGAATGGAGAAGGCAATGGCACCCCACTCCAGTACTCTTGCCTGGAAAATCCCATGGACAGAGGAGCCTGGTAGGCTGCAGTCCATGGGGTTGCCAAGAGTCGGACATGACTGAGCGACTTCCCTTTCACTTTTCACTTTCATGCGTTGGAGGAGGAAATGGCAACCCACTCCAGTGTTCTTGCCTGGAGAATCCCATGGACAGAGGAGCCTGGTGGGCTGCCGTCTATGGGGTCGCACAGAGTCGGACACGACTGAAGCGACTTAGCAGCAGCAGCAGCAGCAAGAAAACAAAGTGCACAAAAGGCAAAATGGTTGTCTGAGGAGGCCTTACAAATAGCTGAGAAAAGAAGAGAAGCTAAAGGCAGAGAAGAGGAAAGATACACCGTTGTGAAAGCAGAGTTCCAAAGACTAGCAAGGAGAGATAGGAAAGCCTTCCTCAGTGATCAATGAAAAGAAATAGAGGAAAACACATGCGAAGATGGACACAATAAAGGACAGAAACTGTATGGACCTAACAGAAGCAGAAGATATTTAAGAAGAGATGGCAAGACTCCAAAGAAACGCTATACAAAAAGAAGATCTTAATGACCCAGTTAACCATGTTGGTGTGATCACTCACCTTGATCCAGACATCCTGGAGTAGGAAGTCAAGTGGGCCTTAGGAGGTATCACTATGAACAAAGCTGTTTCCCCATCTATTTGCCAGAAGTGGTGGGACCAGATGCTGTCATATTAGTTTTCTGAATGTTGAGTTTAAGCCAACTTTTTCACTCTCCTCTTTCACTTTCATCAAGAGGCTCTTTAGTTCTTCTTTACTTTCTGCCATAAGGGTGGTGTCATCTGCATATCTGAGGTTATTGATATTTCTCCCAGCAATCTTGATTCCAGCTTGTGCTTTCTCCAGCCCAGAGTTTCTCATGATGTACTCTACACACACGTTAAATAAGCAGGGTGATAATATACAGCCTCAAAGTTTTACTAGGATGAAATGGCTGTGTTTCAATTTCTTACTGTGCAATCTTCATTTCTGTATTTCATGACTTACCAAGAGCTGAAAGAAAAATAATTTATTAGTTTAAAACTTAAAGCAAAACAACAAAACCCAACTGTTGTTTCTCCACCTTGAAATGTGAAGCAGATAAAGTGCAACTTGATTTAATTCAAAGTGTGAGCTGAAATATGTGCCATCTATGTCTGACAGAAGGGAGAGAAAGAAGCAGCAGTGTATAACAATTGAGCTTCTGTTAATTCTGAATTATTATGTTAACATAAAATATTTTGTATTTCTAGAACATTACGTACCATATTTAATTATTCAGAAATGTTTTATAGAATATTTTTGAAAGTTTGTTACTTTGCATCATTGTTAACTCTCATTTAATTATCATGGTTGATTTCAAAATGAGTATGGCAAATTCTATAAAACGATTGATCTGCCCTAGAACCTGTATTTCAGATGAAGTCTTCGTCAGAGGATATGACTCCAAACTGATTAGATGAAACTGCATGGATAACTTGTTACTTTGCATAGATTATTTAACTCCTCATTCTTGTGGGTCGAGTAGGCCACTGTGTGGTAGTTGGATGGAACACAGTAGTTCTTAGTCTCTCTGAGTGCATCTCTATTTAGTTTTTCATGTGTGTGAAAAAATATAAAAGTCCTCTTAAGGCCACATATACAGAAAAGATTTCAAAGTGGTGAAGGACCTTAAGAGTATTCATATATATTCAGGTATTTCTTGAATCCCGTCATATCCCTTTATTTCTTCTTGAACACTTAGGACCTCCTGAGATGGTTGAAGATGTTCTTCATTATCAACCCTTATTTGAATTGATGGAGAGATGGAACTTTTTCTTATCCATCAATACCTTCAAGGTTCCTTGGATTAGTTTTCAGTTTCCTAAGTCTGTCTTAAAGATGGTAGCTATTTAATTTGAGTATTTGTATATTTCCATACCTGACATATCATCACTTTCTTAGAAAATATGAAAATATTTAAATAATAGTTTTCTTTACCATTGAGCCTATTATATATATATAAATTATTCTCCTTCCATCAGACTTACACTAAAGGAGGATTTGTGTTCCCAGTAAACTAAGGTATTACAGGTACTGTATATTTCTAACTGATTAGTTGAATTTATCTTTAAATAAATTAGTGTCGGTCTGAACAAAATCACCTTGATATATCTATTGTGTGTGTAGTTTAAAATATTTTTTAATTTAGCTTATAGCATAAAACAGTTCTAAGTTTAAATGTGCGAATTAAAATGGTTTTCTTTGACATAATTTTTGAAATACTATAGTTTGTAATGGTATTTTTTTTTTATCTTTTAGACGAGGGTTAAATCCACCACACAGGGTGAAATCCATCTCCATGACAACATTCACACAACAGGAAATTGAATTCCTTCAAAAACATGGAAATGAAGTAAGTGTTTTAGTCCTTTTTAAAAAATTTGAGTTGTTTAGAATGATAAGAAATTTTCACTGTCTAAAAAAGGTATTTTTGTATTCTGTATTTAGGTGTTTCAGAATATACTCATCTAGCAACGTATTTGGAATTAATGTCTACTACATAAATACTTTACCTAAACCTGAGATGAAACCTGTATTTAAGCTTTGTCAGTATTGAATGTAAAAGGCATTTTTAGAGGACATCTAGTATTGGAGTAACTTAGTTATGGCTTTAAATGACAAAAAGAGGGAGAAAGAGAATTAACATTGTGGTACTGTAGTAAACTTTTGTTAGGCTGTTGTATGATCGGCTTTCATTTGATGGTCCCCTCCTTCCTTTTTACATTTTTAACTTTAGATGTATATGTGATGCTTAATGTTGAGCTGCTTCCCCGGTAGCTCAGCTGGTAAAGAATCTACCTGCAGTGCAGGAGACCCCGGTTCAATTCCTGGGTTGGGAAGATGCCCTGGAGGAGGGCATGGCAACCTACTCCAGTGTTCTTACCTGGAGAATCCCTGTGGACAGAGGAGCCTGGCAGGCTACAGTCCTTGGGGTCACAAAGAGTTGGACACAACTGAGTGAATAAACACACAGCACAGCAGTGTTAAGTAGGTGCTCAGTAGGGAGGAGATTAGTAGTTCTCAGTGTGCAGTCTAGCAGCATGAGGAACCCAACAGAGTCAAGATTTGTGGGGGAGCCTTTTCTTTCTACTCTGCTTTAATGGGCTTCCAGGAATTCCGTTCTCTTTGCTTGCTTGCTTGTTTTAGTTCCATGTTTTGCTATTATTAAGAGTGGTGGTCTGCTATTTGAAACAAATACAAAAAACTGTAAAATTAACAGAAAACCAGCATGTTTTATAATCTTGGGGCATGGATGAACCGGTCAACCCAATTGATTAGTAATTGCCATTATTTAATAAGACAGTTTAATCACTTCCTAGAAAGGAAGTACTTTAGTTGTACTACAGTGGTTGCATTTTTTTTTTTTTTTGCATGTTTTTGATAATAGAAAAGAAGTCTTCAGATTTTATTAGTTTCAGTCTTCTTTTTCACCTCAGAAGATGTATGCAAGCATTTTGTATGTGACTTCTTTTTATGTCTTAAACTTGCTTTCCAACTTTTGATGCATGTGTGTATTTGGTTCTAAAGTAGTAAAGATTATGAAATATGTTTTAATACATGATTTAGAGAAGTAAGCACACATTTTTAAGTTCCCAAATTTTGCCAATAAAAAATTATCATGAGTAATCAAGTTCTATATTACAGGAAAATCTGAAGCAAGATGAAAAGGCAGAGGTGTATAATGACAGTAAGTGTAGAAATGTATTTCGATTAAAAGACAATTTGAACAGTTTGTATAAAGTTTGAGATTAGCCTACCAGTGCAAATTTTAAATTATTTTCTTAGAATTTTGGAAATTTTGGACATCAGAATGGAGTCAGAAATGAAAGAATATCATCTATTCTTATGTTAAAAATCTAATAACAGTAGATAAAATTATAGTAGTAGAACTGTAAAAGTAACAAACACTCCATTGGAGAAGTAAGTAAAAAAAAATTCAAACCTCTCAGTAGATAAGATTTGGTGGAAATTGGTCCCAAAATACTACGATTGAAGGACCCCTTTTAAAAACATTTTTCCTGAAATTGTGGTGAGTACACTTAACATGAGATTTACTCTCAAAATATTTTTAAGTGTAAAATGTGGTATTGTTAGCTATAGGCAAAGTGTTAGGAACTTACTCTTGCATAACTGAACTTCGTAGCCAGTGAATAGCAGCCACCATTCTATTTTCTGCTGCAGTGGGTTTGACTGTTTTAGGTATCTCATCTTAAGGGGAATCATACAGTATTTGCTGTTTGCTGTTCTGTGACTGGCTTATTTCACTTGGCATAATGTTCACAAGGTTCATCCATGTTGCATATGATAGGATTTCTGAAAAAATAGTTTTTATGACTGTAATATCAAGATAAATTTAGAATATATGAAAGGAAATCTTAGACAACTCTTTATATCAAATACTGGAAACAGAATACAAGCAATAGAGATGACTGGAATGGATTTATGAATTTTAAATTCTAAAAAGAGTCATGCAAATTAATAGTCCATTTAAAGCCCTCACTGTTACAGTCACTTTGCTAGTACTTGGATACAGTAGACTTAAAGCTCATGGTCTAGGTAGGAGATAGATACATAACAAATAATTGTAACACTGTTAGTAATTAATGATAAGAATAAGAATTTTCAGAAGTAATGTGCAAAGGAGAGGATTGGGAAGATTTCATAGAGGAGGCAAAATATTTGCTGGCTTTTGAGGGTGACTAGGACTTAGGCTAACAGGAAAGAGTAAACAGTGCACGAAGAGAAATTTCCAACAGTTCTTACTGCTAGAAAGTTTACCAACTACCTAATTACTTGTTAAGGGAGACAAACATACTTTCTTGTGTCCCTAAAGATATCTTATACCCAAAATATTGGAGTAGGTATATTTAATTCTTTACACTATTAGCAGAATTTCCATTCTTAAAAGTTTTATGAGGTATGTAGAAGGCGAGGATTGATATTATGAAATGCAGGAAGATTGATACAGCTTGGTAAAAAATTATATAGACTTCAAGTACAAGTGCCTAATTATCAGTTTATCTTATACACTTAAATCTTAAGTATAAAATGCATAGAGAAAATTTGCAGATGTTTATTTTTTATTTCAAATTATGTTGCCATATTTGAACAGTGTGTTAAATCTCTCCATTGTCTGGAAAGGAACATACTCAGTCATACTTTGAACTTAAAAGATCAAAATGTATATTAACTGGCAGAAGTCTTGGGTTTTCTATCCCCATGAGAGAGTTTTAACATTCTTTGGGGCTTGTTGGTTGTCATTATTTGCATCAGGCAAGCACCATGGTTGCTGGATGACTCACAAGGTGTTGATTTTTTTTAAATCATCTTGTATTCCACATGCTTTGAATTTTCCTCCAGACATTTATATGTGGGAGAAACCTTTTTACAGTCAATCTGCATGTAGAACTTAAATCTGTTTTACATGCTTTCATTACAGTTGCGAACAACTTATTGTCAGAGAAAGTCATGCTGCCAAGTCTAGAATCAAGTGTGGGAGAGGACCACAAATTATAGGGCAGAGGGCTTGGACAGAGGAAGCCATTCATTGACACAATCAGTGCAGTGACTTAACGCATTTGTATATCTGGGAAAGATTTCACTTTTCATTCAGAACTTAAGAATCGTCCACTGTTTTTGGCACATCAGATAATGCTTTCTTTTGTATCATATGTTATTAAAAAAAAATCTTTAGTGGTTTACTCCGTATGCCCTCTTTTATGGTATTGTGGGTCAATCAAAGGAATTTCACTATTGGGTTAACTTCTGATTATCAGACTTAATGGAAGGAAGACTGGGTACCAATGCTATATAGCTAACTCAGTAAAAGGAAAATGTAGGAATAGTTTTATTTTGAGCCATACATTTTTTTTTTTTCTAGTAATAAGTTAACCCTCCTAATTACATTTCAGGACTGAGTAAAAGGGTTACTGCCGATGTTTACAGGCATGCACTCTACATGTAGAAATAAAATTATGTGTTGATTGACAGTATTTGGTCATCTTTATGCTAGATTCAAAACATAACCCTCAAACCAGAAACTAAAGATTTAAAAAAAATCCTTCCAAAGTGGTAGACCCATAAGGTAAGTTGTGCTTTTCCCTAGTCAGTATTCACGATCATCTCATTCTTCATTCCTGAAGCAGAGATTTATTAATCATCTGTTGTTGTGTCTGGGATTGTCTTTGGGTACTAGGGGTACTGCCTATGATTCCTGCCCTCATGTAAAGTTTTCAGTCTAGTTGGGGAGAGAGAGAGACAATAAAAATCTTTTTATTCCCCCCAGTTCTATTTTTGGGTAAGAGTGAGAAAGGGCTTCAGTTTAGAATTGTAGATGCTTGGGATTATGGAGACAGTCTTTTTTTCAAGATGTTATACTTGTGGCTTAAATAGGCCTTATTTTATAAGACAGCACTTCAGGCCTTTTGGGTAGTTGAATTGCATCTTTGGGAAAGATTGGAGCTATTTTATAATCAGAAATAAGCACTGCCACAAAGAAAAGTATTCTGATATCTTAAAAACATTTTAAATTTCAAATTCACATGCTGTGACAATTTTGCTGGAATATTCAGGTATCCTTTTATAGTATTAGACTCAACCTATTATGATGTTAAACAGGACCTCCCAGCATCAGAGTCTTTTTTTCAGTTACGTTAATATTTAGGTTGAGTATTTAAACTCTTGGAGCATTTTAACTATATGCTGAGCCTAAATAATATTAGTAAAATTTGATAGTTATTTTAATAATGACATATTAAATGTCTTTATTGAATGGCAGAGTTAAGTTACATCTTCATTACTCCAGGGTTTACAGTTACCTAACTGCCTGTGCAGAGGTTGGCACAGATAGTAGTAAATATTGTAGGTTTTATAGATCAACTGCTTATAGTATATTCTTGTTTGAAAAAAAAAGTTGCCCTTTAAACATACATAAACCAAATGATCGGGGCAGTACAAAAACAGGCCAGTGGCCCAATTTGATATGCAGGTGGTTGATTGAAGACTCTTAATCTATGAAATTCCAGTCCTCATTGTAAATCCTTTTATAACCTTGCTTCTTTTCCTAGTTAACTTTCTTCATTATCAATAGAAATGTTTAAACCCCAATGATTTCTGGTTTGTTTCTTATATATGCTGTTTATATCCCAGTTTTCTTGATATTTTGCTCAAGTTGTTCATTTGTCATTCATCTTTGTTCCAAGACCTATCGGTTTTTACCCTTCCATCATCTTTCAGGAGTATTTTAGCACACAGGGATGAAACTACCCCCTCATACTTTAAACTTTTTAAAAAATATATGTGACTATAAGATTTTACACAGGTTTTTTTTTTTTTTTATTGCTCTCATAGTTTCTTGTATATTGATCTTACTACCCTCAAAACATAATTCCATGGCATAATCTTAAATACTGTATCATTACATCTAGACCCGTGAGTATGTATGTGTGTATTTTTGTGTGTGTGTGTTTGTATGTATTATTTAATTTTTATAAAAATTCCTGAGCTTTACTCCATTGGAGATTCTGACCCTAGGTGTGGGATATAGGAGTGTCTGCTTTTTCAGCCAGAAGCCCCATGTAATTCTGTTGCTGACCATCTTTTGAGAAAATCAGTATAATAACTGAAGGCTCCATTGAGTCTAGATTTAAAATAATCTGTAGTCAAGTTTCAGCACCACCAATTGATAAGCCTTGTTACTTGAGGGAACTGCTTTTCCCTGAGCTTCATTTTCTTTTGTACTCATGGGAAGTACCTGTCCTGCCTATTTCATGAGGTTGAGTTGAAGGTAGTATATGTGAAAACATTTTGAAAACCAATGTACTATGTAGATAAAAGATGTCAGTTGAAGTGCAAATACACTTTCTCATTGATTTCTAAACTCACAGTGGGTTGGGGGAGTACCTTGTAGAAAAATGATGTGCTTTGAACTGAATTCAGTTAGTTTAGTGTAGGCAGATTTTTGCAGAACTGTAGTCAATATGATGGTATTGATCAGTATGGAAAGCTAATTCAGTAATAATAGTAGCATTTCAAACAATTTTAGACTAAAAATATGGAATTATTTGGGAGAATGGCTTTCTAGTGAGATACTTGAGGTTTAAAACCATCCAGCTAAAATACTGAAACACATGCTATTATTTAATAGGTTATTTTTTTCAGTTTCTACATATTTGTGAAGAAACATTTTAAATCTAGCTTCTATTTTCAAAGAAAGGCGAGGTGTTAAGAATTTCTTAAAATTCTGAATCAAATCGGTAGTGACATAGTAATCTTTAAATAGTCATGGTGTATTCTTTGGTATTAGTTGTTGGCTTTCAGAGAAATATCTAATACTAATTAACAAAAAGAATGTAGGAAATGTTATATTTGTACGTACTGTAACGTGGATCTTCTTGAATGATTACTGAAAACCCATAGGGTACTGTAGAAGGAGATTGATGATAGTTTATGTAACTACTCTGAGCGTTTATTTCGCTTTTTATTGCCTTGGTATCCCAGGTCATATTATTTATTTGCTTCTGACTGCTTCACTCATTCTTGCTTCCTGTCATCTGTCTCCCAGCTTTTCTTGTTTATTTCTTTTTTGCCATAAATATGTTACTTAAAAAAAGAAAACAGATTTGTTTGAATCCAATTAAAAATATAAATTATTCCTTTTAAAAAAAAAACTTTTTGTTATGGAGATTCCCATATAGCTACACAAGTAGACAAAATTATATAACAAACTCCTATTCTTTTTTTATTATGTGAAACAGGTCTGAGACGTACAAGTCCTCTATAAATTCATGAACTAGATGTTATCTTGGAAGAAAGACTTTAAAAAATATATAACTCCATACCATTTTCACATCCATAAAAATTAATGGTAATCTAATTATCTAGGCTTCCCTTGTGGCTCAGCTGGTAAAGAATCCGTCTGCAACATGGGAGACCTGGATTTGGTCCCTGGGTTGGGAAGATCCCCTGGAGAAGGGAAGGGTTACCCACTCCAGTATTCTGGCCTGGAGAATTCTACGGACTGTATAGTCCATGGGGTTACAAAGAGTCAGACACTATTGAGTAACTTTCACTTTAGCCAGTGTGCATATTTCCTTTTATTTCATAATTTTTATTTTTTCTCTTCCCTTAAGCGTATGTTTAAATAGAGGTGCAAGTAATGCTCACATGTTAATGAGTGGTTAATATGGGTTTTGAAACTCTGACAAAGTATTGGAGGCTAGATGGGTCAGAGTTGGGCTTGCATAATTCTGGCTGGAACCAGGCAGCTTCCTGGGACCTGTACCACTTGGTCTGTGGGATAGAGCCAGGTTTGTGCCAGGACAGTGGGAACCTCAGGCCAGGTGGTTACTCTGGGGCTGGATACCCTGTAACCACTGGCCCTGCCAGCTCAAGTCCCTGGAAAACATAGCAGTTGAGGTGAATTCTGAGCCTTGCAGTCACACTTGTAGTATACATTCCCCTGGTTCACATTGAGTTGTTGTCTTTCGTGTGAATCTTCCATTGCTCCAGCATCACCTGCTAACCAGACTCCTGAATATTGATGTTGAATTCTTGCTGCAGAGCAGGGATGCTAGTTGGTTGCTAGGCATTCATCTTGGCAACAGAGGATGCCATCTGGATATGGGGTGCTGTATAAGCTGGTAAGAAGGATCTTAAACTCTGGGGCCATAGATTTTTGAGGAATTGGTGATGACGTTGAAGATTTTTGGTTCTATTTTATGAAATTCAAGCCATCCTGTACAGGCAAGATCAGCTTTTGTAGAAGAAGCCAGAGGTCATGCCCAGTAGGAATTTAATGGAGCTTTAGGGTAATATCTTTCATCAGTGTTCTCATGGACCATGGACTTCACCAGTTCCCTAAGGATGATCTCATAATGGCCTGTGATGCTAGGATTTTTCCAAGCACGGGGGTGGCTCTGAGCCGTCATCTTCTGCAGAACCTGACCTGCATTGTGCTGCATAATGCAGCTTTTAAGTCTTACTGAGGGTGAGCTAAGTCTTCTGGCAGTGTGAGTGCAGCAACTGCTCTGTTTGGTGGGGGGCTGCTTGCCTATCTGCTACATTGTCTGTAGAACCCTCTCTCATGGGTGGTCATAGCAAGATCTTGTCCCTGGCAGAGGCTGCTTCAAGCCACAGCACAGTGGCAGTATTTGCCTGTCTTCTGCCCCACACCTCCCAATGTTTTATTATGAGAAATTCATAAAACTTAAAATTATGCAGATACATTGAACACTGCCATATTTGCACTAGCAAATATATCTGTGTCTCCATTTGTCCACCTGTCTTTAACATTTTTCTTGCATTTCACAGTAGGTTGTAAAATTAGTTCATATCACTCCTAAAATCTTTTGTATATTGTTAATTAAAATTCAGTAAGATTTTTTTGAGGTATAATTTACTACAGTGAATGTAAAAGTCTTACATGTAACTTTGAAAGAGTTTTGACTAATGTATACAGTTTGGTGACCCAGAGTCCTCTGAAGATATGAACATGACCATTATCCCCAAAGTTCCCCTGATATCTCTTCCTCTTCAGTCCCTCCCTTTTCCAGAGGCAACCACTGTTTTGATTTTTGTTCATACTCATATAATAAAATTAGAATGTGCTTTTTTTGTTCTACAAGTAACAAATACTGAAAAGGGTATGGAGAAAAGGGAACCCTCCTACACTGTTGGTGGAAATGTAAATTGGTGCAGTCACTTTGGAAAACTGTAGGAGGTCCTCAAAAAACTATAAGTAGAGTTGCCATATGATCCAGCAATTCCTCTCCTAGACACATATTCCGACAAAACTATAATTCAAAAAGATACAGCTCTCCTCTGCTCATAGCAGCACTATTCACAATAGTCAAGACATGGAAACAGCCCAAGTATCAATTGGTAGATGAATGGATGAAGAAGATTTGGTACATATACACAGTGGAATACTACTCCACCATAAAAAAGAAGGAAATAACGCCATTTGTAGCAACATGGATGGACCTAGAGATTATTGTACTAAGTGAAATAAATCGGAAAGGTTTATCATGGGATATCACTTACATGTAGAATCTAAAAAAAAATTGATACGAATGAACTTATTTATTTACAAACCAGAAACAGACTCACAGCCTTGGAAAACAAATTTATGGTTACCAAAGGGGAAAGGTGGTGGGGAGGGATAAATTAAGAATTTGAGATTTACATATATACACTACAATATTTAAAATAGATGATCAACAAAGACCTACTGATGGCCTTTTATTTATTTTTTTTTTGCCTTTTATTTTGAACATGGATCACACTCTTGTTTCTTTTGGGATATGTAGTGGTTTTGGATTATATGTAGACCATTGGAAGTGTTGGTTGTAGAGCCTCTGGATTCTGTTTTGTTTGTCCAGAAAGTATTGGTTTGTTTGTTAGTTTTGTTCACATTTTGCTTTAGCAAACTCTGCCTTCTCCTGGTGGGAGCCAGTTGAAATCTCGGCTCAGTTCTTTCAGTCCTTAATTGAACTGCTTTGAATCATTCCTGAGGTTGCCAAGGTCAAGGGTGAGCCAGAGTTTCGGGCAACGTCATTATGCAAATCTTGTAGCTCTTGTCTTTTTGGACATACCCCCACTTTCTGGATGCTGTGGTTGTGAACTCTGTCTTTAAGCTTTAAGGTTTGGGGATTTCTCCTTGAGTTTTGACAGCTCTGCTGGCAGAGGCCTGCTTTCAATGATGATCCTTAAAAAAGGCAAATACCTTGAGCTGTTTCTTCCAGGTGTTGAGTCCTCTCCAGATTCTGTTTGCTTGTGGTTGTTTTCTAATATCTTTTGATAAATTTTATAATGTTTGCTGAATTGATAGTTGTTAATTTCTGGGAGGTTTTTTTTTTTTATTTGTATGAGCTACTCTGACGTTATTGGAAGTGGAATCTGCTCCGCTTGTCTTTTAAGTCGTCTTCATTCTGTAGGAGTCCCTTTCTGTTTTGCACTCCTGTTCTTCTCTCCCCCGCCTTCTCCTCCCCTGTCAGCTCAATAGTTTGTTCAGTAGTTTCCCACTGTCAGGATTTTGCTGATTCCATCCATGAAGTGTCAGTGTTCCTCTGTCATCTTGGTTACCTGTAAATAGATAGTCAGATCTAGTAGATTCCTAAGATTTACATTTAACTGAGGGAAGGGAGAAGACTCGGTGTCTCATAGGTTGGGTGTTGTGTTCCTTTGTAGAGACACTTTTGTGTTGGTGTGTATGTTGGGGTGGGGTGGCTAATACTCTGTCGATATCCATTTAGTAGGAATGGTAAAATGGTGATAACTTAGTCTAGGATCCTGTGAGAGGGGAATCCTTGAGACCTTTACAGGGTTTCTATAAGGTCAAGATTTTTTAAATAATAATTCTCAGACTTGATTTGTGGTGTTTACTCCCAGTCTCATGAATATACAGTGGAGTTTTCCAGAAGCTGCATAACATAAAAATGCAGCAGCTGATGAGAAATCAACTCTTCTGTTTAACCAGGTACTAATGAAATTTGTAAAAATGTATAGCAGTGCCACTCTTTTTATTTTTTAGAAAATCTAGCTATTTTTACAATTACAAGTTGGTTACATTAGCATACAGTAGTTTTATTGTTGTCAAAAGTATATTAATATTGCGACAGAGGACAAGATGGTTGGATGGCATCACGGACTCAACGGACATGAGTTTGAGCAAGCTCTGGGAGGTGGTGAAGGACTGGAAAGCTTGACATGCTGCTGTCCATAGGGTCACGGAGGCAGACACAACTGAGTGTCTGAAAAACAATATTGCCTAAGACATGGGGTTAGTATAGCACAACTGCTAATGGGTGTGGGGTTTCCTCCGGTGATGTTAATTAAATATTCTAAAATTTGGGTGTGATAGTGTCACAACTCTTGTGAATATACTAAAAACGTTAAATGGTACAAATAGGTGAATTATATGGTATCTCAGTAAAGCTTTTGAGGAGTCAAAATAAATACATTAAAACTATTTCTTATAAATATCAGTAGATACAGTGCACATAAATAAAGCCATTTGTGGTCCTCAGTATTCGCTTACTTGTGCTTAGTCGCTCAGTCATGTCCGACTTTTTGCTATTCCATGGATTGTAGCCCACCAGGCTCCTCTGTCCATTTTGCAGGCAAGAATAGTGGAGTTCATTGCCGTTTCTTACTTCAGGGGATCTTTCTTACCCAGGGATCGAACCCCTGACTCCTATGTCTCCTTCATTGGCAGGCGAATTCTTTACCACTGCGCTACCTGGGAAGCCCTCTCAATATTTAGCTGTTTTCAAAATGAGTTAGTTCTGTAACATCTGTAACAATGAGTAGCTGGTATTTATGTGTGTGTGTGTATCACTGTGAAATTATTTATTTTGGTCAGTAGCAGTTATTCTTGATGTTCAGTTGTCCCCTTTGGACAGTTAGGTAATCTTTTTGGAAACCTATTTATAACTTATACTACTTCTGCAGATCCCATTTTTACTTAGGACTTTGAGTATTCCTTTTCCTCTTTTTATATTAACCTGTGAACCATCTATTTGCAAATATTCCAAGAAAACTAAATATTTCTTCTTCTCATGATTAATTTATGTAGAATATGGTACAAATCAAGCTTACTTCAGAGACTTGTTCTGCATTTGGCCCAGTTCATCTCTCTGTTCCTTTGCCAACAGCTACATTCCCAACCTTAGTCAGCTGCCTGGCAAATGCATGCCTTCAGTCACCAGGACAACCAGACAATAGAGTGTCCATCTAAATCAATTGCTATCATTGAGCCTTAGATGAAGCTGAACAATGGGTGAGTCGTGTTCATGCTGGAGTTAGCCCTCTGGTGCTGGTGCTGTCCCTAAACCATTGATAATCCGAGAACAGTTCTTACTTCGTAGGACAAGTGAATAAAACTTCTTAATCTTCAGTTCTAAATGAAATATCAGACTGTCTTGCCCATTCTACTCCCTTGCTTACCTCCGTGTTCTTATTATATTTTAGGAATGTAAAAAATGTAAAACTTGCTCTGTAGAGAGAGAAACATAAACCTTTGGTAATTTTTCCTTCTTGGCAAACTTGCTTATCAGATTCATACTGTCTTAGGGAATAAGAACGCTTTGCTTTTAAGAGCCTTCACAAATTAAGTTTAGAACAAATGGAACCAAAACGTTGGTGGGAATTTTTTTTTTTTTTTACCTTTTTAAGAAATGATTCTAAAGTTTATTCAAAGATCAAAAAAGTAAAACTAGCAGGAAAGAATTTATGAAGCGAAGAGTAAATAGTATTGGCTCTAGTAGATACTAAATATAGCTCTGTTTATAGGAAGTAATTTGTAATATAAACTTGAAGTCATTAATTACCGCAATCTGAAACTAGTGGAAGGCATGGTAGACTAGACCTGTAAATATAGTAAATATGTATATGAAGTTATTACAAAATTCAGTCTTGTGTGAAAGGAGTTGGTTATTCAGTTAATGTAGAGTCAGTTAAAATGTTAACTGACATGGTATGCCAAAATAAATTTCAGAAAAATTTTAGTTAAGCCATAAAGAAAGCCATAAAAATAAAAATAGTAGTCTCAGAGTATTTCCCGACAAGATATTCATTAAAGGGAAAAATAGCGACTTTACTATGGAAAAATCTAGGCTATATCTTTTTTTTTTTTTTTGGTTTTGCAGTTGTTTTTTGGCCACACCGTGTGGCACGTGGAATCTTAGTTCCCTGAGCAGAGATGGACTCTACACTCCCTGCAGTGGAAGTGCGATCTTAATCACTGGACCACCAGGGAAGACCCATGGCCTGTATCATTTTAACCAAGTGATTAAAGTTAGCATCACCAGGAATGGGACAAATCATGTACTTTTTAATATGACGTGCTGGGAAGGAAACAACATCACTGATGTGGTATTCCTTCCCAAAATGCATAACATAAATTTAATTATGAGGAAACCTAAATTTAGAAACATAAAATAACTGGCTTATACTGTTCAGAGATGTCAAGGTCATTAAAGACAAAAACAGGCTAAGAAACTGTTCCTGATTAAAGGAGACTAACGAAACAAGACAGTTACGGATACTGTACTGGGAGAACTTTTCCCATTTGCTATTAACGAATACTATTATGGTAATTGGTTAGTCTTTGGATTAGATAATATTATGAAGTGTTAGTTTCCTGATTTTGATAATTGTGTTATGGTTATATAAAAGAATGTCCTTTTTTTAGGAGATACACATTTAGAGGTAAAAGGTTTACTTCTATAATTTAACTGGTTCCAAAAATTTTTTCGGAGAGAGGAATGATAAAGCAGATGTTAGACTGTGGGTAAAGAGCATTTATGGGATTTCTTTCCAGCACAATTGCAACTTCTCTGTAAAACAGATTATTTTATAACTAATAAACTAAATGATAGTGTTTAAGGATGTATACACTTGTAGGTAACATCAAAAAACAAAAGCAGTTATTACTGTAAAATTAATAAAAAATAGCTGACTACATATTTTAACATTTAAACCTATGAGGAATTTATAGACTAAAAGCAATGGAAGAAATCACAAAAGTAAAATTGATAAATTTAGCTAGCTAAAACATGGAAACTTTTAAAGACATATAAAAAAAGACAGGTGACTGTTTTGTTACACATACAGGGTAAGTTACATATGTCATCTTAGTTTGATAAAATAGGGCAGTTGATAGTCTTTCTCCAGACTACTTTCCTTGGCTAATATAATGAATCTTATATTTATAAAGCTGTTTATAGTTTACAAATTACATTTATGAATAAACTTGGGTTTAGAAGGTAGGGGCTGCTTACCAAGCTCATACTCCCCTTACTGAAGTAAGAAATGGGGGAAGGCTCCCTCTGCTGGGAAAGCCACAAAACACACAACTGATTGGATGCCTAAACCTAGGGACTAGGGACTAATCAGATCCTCTCTCTTTTATGAAATTGAATTAAGGTTCACAGAGGCTGGACTGGAAAGATAAGTCACTTAACCAAAAAGGCAGTATGTATTCGGGCCATGTGCAATGTTAATAAGGAAACAGAAAAAAAAAAATTGTGCTGAGATTAAACATGAGCAGGGAAGAGACATATGTGTGTAAACTATGTATTTGCAGGGAGTGGGAGCATGGAGAAGGGCTTCAGTTCAGTTTAGTTGTTCAGTCGTGTCCGACTCTTTGCAGCCCCATGGACTGCAGCACGCCAGGCCTCCCGGTCCATCACCAACTCCTAGAGTCCACCCAAACCCATGTCCATTGAGTCAGTGATGCCATCCAATCATCTCATCCTGTGTTGTCCCCTTCCCCACTGCCCTCAATCTTTCCCAGTATCAGGGTCTTTTCAAATGAGTCAGCTCTTCGTATCAGGTGGCCAAAGTATTGGAGTTTCAGCATCAACATCAGTCCTTCCAATGAACACCCAGGACTGATCTCCTTTAGGATGGACTGGTTGGATCTTCTTGCAGTCCAAGGGATTCTCAAGAGTCTTCTCCAACAGCACAGTTCAGAAGCATCAATTCTTCGGTGCTCAGCTTTCTTTACAGTCCAACTCTCACATCCATACATGACTATTGGAAAAACCATAGACTTGACTAGATGGACCTTTGTTGTCTGCTTTTTAATATGCTGTCTAGGTTGGTCATAACTTTCCTTCCCAGGAGTAAGCATCTTTTAATTTCATAGCTGCAGTCACCATCTGCAGTGATTTTTGGAGCCCCCCAAAATAAAATCTGACACTGTTTCCACTCTTTCCCCATCTATTTGCCATGAAGTGATGGGACCAGATGCCATGATCTTAGTTTTCTGAATGTTGAGTTTTAAGTCAACTTTTTCACTCTCCTTAGGAAACAGGTAATCAGACTGCCTAGGCCCCGGATGACTTCCTGTTTGCAGCCCAGGTTCCCATAAAGTTTTTAAGAGCTACTGTTCACTTTGAGTAAACTTGTTTTATCTGATCAAATGTGGATGAGTTGTGATTCTTTGCAGCCTACCTGGAATGTGGTTCTGACATTTGAAACATTAAATGAAACAGGGCATGGAGTGTGCTGTGAGGTTTGTACGCTGACTTACTTACTTAGTCTCCACTGTAGGTGTCTGAAGTAGAGCTCTTGGTCTCCTTCACAACCCACAGACGCTTGGAATTAAGTTTTATTGGTCTTTCTACTTCATTTGATTTCTCTTTGGTGTCCTAGTATTTGTTTCTTTTTTCTATTTCTTTGTGATTATCAGTTATTTTGAGAATAAGTGTGAAATACCCATTAATCTCTCTCTGTTATTCTCAAGTGAGTGGGTGTATATAATAAATTGGCCCTTAGATAGTCCTCACTCTTGGAAAGTTCTTCCTCCAGGGAAAGACTTCTTTCATTTTATTTTCATCCCTGTTATTCCCCATGTACATTAACTCATACCTCAAAAACGGGCTTTTATTTATTGTCTTATTTAAATCTTTGTTATTCTTGGATACTGGGGTAGTATCATAGTAAGTCCAGGGGTCTTGCACGTAGTTCAGGGGTCAGCAGACGTTTTCTTTAAAGAGCCAGATAGTAAATGTTAGGCTTTTGGATCATGCAGTGCCTGTTACAGCTACCCAGGAAACAGCCCTAGACAATAGATAAACGAGCAGACGTGTCTGTGTTCCAGTGAAACTTCAGCTGTAAATGCAGGCTATAGGCCAGATTTAGCCTGAGAGGTATAATTTGTTAACATCTGGCCTAAATTTGATTTGAGAATTTGGTTTGGTATATTTATTACTTATTCATAAGTTGGTACACTTAATGTTCTAGGTCAGCATGTGTATTTCAGATGGAACAAAGGGGAAAAAAAAGTTCTACTGTACTTATATTTCATGGCTGTTAGGAGGTTGCTTTCATTCATGCACCAGATATTTATTTAGAGGCTACTCTGTGTTTGGCAGGCACTGAGAATACAAATAAAGAGTGATGAATTGGAGAGAAGGCACCTGCCATGTGAAATTTACATTTAAAAGTTAGATAAAGGGTATGAAATAAATAATACATTGTGATAATATTATATGCATTTTGGTGTGGGGAATTTGCCCCTTTGGAATTGGTGGTCAGGAAAGACTTTATGGCTGGAGAGAGTGATGATGTAAGATGAGTTTGGAGAGTTAATCAGGGGTTAGATCCTTTGGGACCTAAATAGGTCGTGACCAAGAATTTGATTCCTATGCTGAGGAAGCCATTATAAGGTAGTTTTTGCTTAAATTAAAAAACAACAACAAACTGGGATTAAATAAATTGGATTCGATGCCTTTAATCTGATACTCCCGCACCTACCCATTTAGATATTTGGTTCACAAGTCTCGTGTCCTGATGGTCTGCACATAGGGCTTGTGTGTGCCTGTTTTCAGTGACTCAGGTGTATATGTTCTAATTCTTGCTAAAAGATTTTTTAAAACCAAATTTTAAGATGGAATATACCACTTATATAAATGCCGGACTATCTGTATCTTTACATAAGGCATATGGATAGTGTTATTATTTCTTTAGGCATTATTAGTTTGTATAAATCCTTTATAGATAGGCCGTTACTGAGAAATACCTGTTAGAAATATTAGCATAGTCATGCTCATATAGTCAGGGTGAGTATAGGAAATTTTAATAATGTAGTTTTTTTTCCTAGTATTTAACTTAAGTCATGACACATATTTGAAGTATATTTTTTCTGATTGTGAGTTTTTAGGACAAACTAAGGCCCCCCAAACCCTTATTTTCTGTCCCCTTTAGGGCAAAATGATATGTTGCTGACAGAATTTGTGTAGATCCATGGTAACTCACTAGAGAGTTTCAGTGTTTCCTGTTCATAATTATTTCTGTTAATCTTTTCTTTCTGCTCCTCAAAAGTGGATATTATGCTCATGAATTTTTCAGTTCTTTAAGTCTCCTATTATTTGTTCCTGTATTTTATAGGTAGTATTGTTAATTGCTGTAATTGTATCTTAACAGAAGGAGGCAGTAATCCTCTCTCTACTGAGGAGAGAAGGGGCAAAAAAAAACCCCCAAAAACTGAACTCTAGTTGATATATGTAGATTGGTTTAATGTCAAAAGTTTCTGTAATTCCAGAACATCTTCCTGTATTTTCCTTATTTTGTATATTTGGACCTAGAGGTTATAGGTAGAGTCATGTCACATTGTTTATTCTTTGTATCTATTTTACAAAAATATTGGGGTTGTCTGAATAAAGGTCAGTATCCATTGCAGCAGGTTTCTTTATTTTGTTGTCCTTGAGGGGATTATAAAACTATAACATGTCATATCTCTTTGCCTGATGCAATACTGTTTTCTTAACTCTTTTATATGTGAGTAATTGAGAATTAGTATTTGATTTATTAGTATTGATTAGTATTAGTATTTTTGATTTTAAGAATTGTTAAGTTGCTTGCACTGCATGTATTTATTACGTGATTTACGTGCAGTGCTGCATATCTTTCATCTGCCCTTCTAGCCCTAGTTTTTAACCCTGTTATGTCTTCCAAGCACCTGGTTTGTTGGGGTACACAAGTGGGTTTTCTTGTCTCCTCGAAAGGTTTAACTGATGGAGAACATTGTTAGCAGATCAAAGAAAGGAAGAAGGGAAAGGTTAGGATATTTACTTTCTTAACTTCTTTAGTGTGGGATTTCTGTAGCCTGGCTGCCTCTTCATTGAAGGTCAAAACTCCCATCAAGTTAAGGTTGTGACCACTTCCTCTCCTCCTCCCTTTGCTGCCAGTAGGTGGTGATAGGCAGGCCCTGCTGTTGATAACGGAGAAGGCAATGGCACCCCACTCCAGTACTCTTGCCTGGAAACTCCCATGGGTAGAGGGGCCTGGTGGGCTGCCGTCTATGGGGTCGCACAGAGTCGGACATGACTGAAGCAACTTAGCAGCAGCAGCTGTTGGTAATAACCCTGGGACACTATACTCTCACTGGTGATTTCCTGACAGCCTGCCTCGGCTTTAAACAGTCTCTGTTGCAGTTCTCAGATTACCCAAATTGAGTGTGTCATCTGTTTCCTAAGGCCGACCCTGACTGATAAATATACGTTTTTATATTCTAGATTCTTTCAGTGTTTATCATGATTGCGGTTCTAAAGTGGATTAGCAGTAGAATAAGGGAGAAAATTATTCTGACAGTTTCACGAATTTATTCCGTTGGTTGATTTGTGATTTTATGTTTAATTCTTCCATAAGGTCTGGTTTTAAGTATTATCAACCTGGCTACTGAACCCTTAGTATGGCACAACCCATTGTTTCAGCATTATGGGGAATTCAAAAGTAGATGAGACACATAGTAATCCTAATACAGGGCAGTTTGTGGTAAGTTTCTTGTGAGAGGTACAAAGTGTTCTAGAAGTTCAGAGAGGGTGATTGTTCCATGAAGACCACTTTGATTCTGTCTGCAGCAGGAATGAGAGACCCACAGTTTGCTGCGTTTCTGGTCAGACCTCTGCTTTCCAATCCTTGCTTACTTTGTCACCCCATAACACTCCACTGCAAACCACATAAGAGACTAGACACCAAAATAATAATAGCTAATGCCATTTAAAATCCACTTATATATACCTGTTCTGAGTGGAAAACATATTAACTCATTTAACTCTTCCAGCATCTCAATGAAGCAGGTTCTCTACCCACCCGAGTTGGTATTCACATTAAGGCAGTCTGGTTTCCTCAACTAGGCTCATAACTGCCACACCTACCATATTATTCTGTAATTAAAACTAATTATCCATCTCCCCAAAGAGATCATCAAAACGAATTTCATCATGTATGAAGCCTTTTAAATGATGGCTTTCATGTGTCCTCCTTGTCCTCAGTGATGTTTCAAGGCCCCCAGCCCCATGTTGTTGTCAGTAGAATTTATCACATGCTCTGTCATACCAGTCAGCCCCTCTCATTCAGTATATGTTTTAATATTTCACATGATAAGTATTTTTTTCCTACTAATCATTTCTGGCAGTCCCAGTGTCCACATAAGATACCTCAGCCTCCTGAATTCTTTGGCTATTTATGTCCAGAATCCTTTGTTGTAGTTTAGATATCAGTAACTGTATTCTTAGATTTCAAGTGTAAGTGTCCTATTTTCTGACCACCACTGCTCCTCTCTTCCCAGCTCATGCCCTCTAATTTCTGACTCCAACAGTTCTGGGATAACCATTAAGACCTCCAGTCCACTGATGCTAAATTTCTTTGTTGTGCATCATTCTTACCATGTTTGTTTTTCTTAACCTAGCTTTGATTCCATGGTCTGTAGGTCTATTGTTATAACCACTCCCTTAACACCTGTTGTATTTTACCTGATTAAAGCCAGCCCTCTACCTACTTTGTACCTAAACAGCCAGATGAGCCTGGAGGAAAACATAAAACTGTTTTGACTAATTTCGCTTTAAATACCTGTACCTTAAAACCTTAGTGCTGGGGTACTCTTTCTGCCCCCTTCTGATGCCTATGTCAGAAGCTTTCTCTATCTCCTTTATACTTTAATAAAACTTTATTACACAAAAGCTCTGAGCGATCAAGCCTCGTCTCTGGCCCCGGATTGAATTCTTCTCCTCCGGGGGCCAAGAATCCCGGTGTATTCACGTGATTCAACAACAACCTTTGAAGCCTAAATAAGTGGCCACCTCCGCCCGCTTGTGTCAGGGCAGAAATTAGACACTGAAGAGGCTTGCAAACAGAGGAAGCCAAAATTAACAAAGAAGAGGGAACTGCTCTGGAAGTTACAGGTGCAACGGATTAAAACCCCGGAGTTAGTACTGACTACATTGGAAGGGGCCTAAACACCTAAAGAAGTATAAGTGTGAACAAGGAACTATCTGAAACTGAACTGACCCCACACTGCCCTCAACATCTCCAGAAATCTCCTAGATATATTTTATTATTATCCATTTTTAATTTTTCAATTTTTAAAATTTTTAAAGTTCTTTATTACTCCTTTAATTTTCATTTTTGTAACCTATCACCTTGCAAAAAAACACACCCTATTTCTAAAGCGAATTTCATAAATACATTTTTTATCATTTTTGTGATTTTTTTAATATTGTATTTTTGAGAGTCTAACATCTACTCTAGATTTTTAATCTTTGCCTTTTGATTTTTGTCATCAATTTTGTACCTTTAAGAATCCAATATTCAGTACCCATTTTTACTTAGCAGTGTGATTACTGGCTTGATTGCCTTCTTCCCCTTTTGATTATCCTTTTTCTCCCCCAGGTCACCTCTATCTCCTCCCTACCCCTTCTCTTCTCTACCCAACTCTGTGAATCTTTTTGGGCGTTCTGGGCTGTGGAGAACACTTAGGTAACTGATTATTGGCTAGACTGGTCTCTCTCCTTTTAACTCCCCTCTCTCCTCCTGGCCACCTCTTTCTCCTGCCTCCCTCTTCTCTTCTCTATGTAACTCCATGAACCTCTCTCAGTGTTCCAGACTCTGGAGAGCACATAGGAAATTGATTACTGGCTAGATTGCTCTCTCCTCTTTTGATTCCCCCTCTTCTCTTTCTGGTCACTTCTATCTACCTCCTCCCTCTTCTCTTCTCCATGTAACTCTGTGAACCTCTCTGGGTGTTCCTCACTATGGAGAAAAAAAAAAAAAAAAAAAAAAAAACAACCTTAGTGCTGTCTGATAGTTGTAGTTTATTCACTCTCTCATTTTTCCTTCAACTCAGAAACCCTCTCTTTTCAGTTGATGGTGTTCATTATTTTACTCTTTAAAAAAAAAAAAGCCAAAACAAACATGGACAAAAGAGAACTTTGTGTGCAGCGTTTTGATTCCTGGGTGGCTCAGATGGTAAAGCGTCTGCTTGCAATGTGGGAGACCCGGGTTCGATCCCTGGATTGGGAAGATCCTCTGGAGAAGGAAATGGCAACCTATTCCAGTACTCTTGCCTAGAAAATTCCATGGATGGAGGAGCCTGGTGGGCTACAGTCCATGGGGTCACAAAGAGTTGGACACGACTGAGCAACTTCACGATAGGTTCACGATCAGAAGATCTACAAACCTGAAATAGCAGTTTCCAGGAGAATGATAGGAGCAGAAGCCACTTTTTCAGGGATTAAAATGTGAATGGATCAAAAGGAGGTAGGACTGTGACATTTTCCCAGTTGTATCTCTGGAATACTGTCTTTGTTTCATGAATCTTGCCCAGGAAAAGATTTAATGGCTAAGTAAATTTGAGAAATGCTGAAAACTATATATAGTATTCGTATGGAAGGAAGTTTCCATCTGCTGGCCTAGATTTTACTAAAGGCTTGTTTTTCAAACTTTGGCCTATTTCACAATCACTGGAAGGGCTTGCTAAGACACAGATTGCTGCATACCACCTCTAGAGGTTCTGATTTCACAGGTCTTGGGTGGCTCCTAAAAATTTGCATTTATAAGTTTTTAGGTGATGCTGATGCTGCCAAGTCCAAGAGATTGGAGGATCCCATTTTGAGAGTCACTTCACTTGAATAAGAAATCAACTGCCATGAGTGGCAGGTATAGCTAGAATTTTGAGCAATACAGGAAATAGCCTTTGCAGGGTAGCAGAGTCAGAAATAAGAGCTGACTAACAACATCATCAGTGTCAAGGGATTCCCTGGTGGCTCAGATGGTTAAGAGTCTGCCTGCAATGCGGGAGGCCCAGGTTCATTCCCTGGGTCCAGAAGATCCCCTGGAAAAGGAAATGGTAACCCACTCCTGTTTTCTTACCTGGAAAATCCAGTGGATGGAGGAGCCTGTCTGAACTGCAAGGAGTTGGACACGACTGAGTGACTACACACAACAACATCATGGAGCTTTGATAGTAAGATAGCATGAATTTGTGGTGGACCGAGGCAGTGAGTTTTCATGATTTTGCCTACCAGTTTGACCTGTCAGGGAGAAAGAACAGACCCTCCGGCAGTTAGTATGAAATTTTGAGTGACTTGTGCATGCGTGCGTGCTAAGTCACTTTAGTTGTGTCCTACTCTTTGCGACCCTATGGACTACAGCCCGCCAGGCTCCTCTGTCCATGGTTTTCCCCAGGCAGGAATACTGGAGTGGGTTGCCATACCCTCCTTCAGGGGATCTTCCTGGCCCAGGTATCAACCTCTCATCTCTTATGTCTCCTGCATTGGCAGGCTGATTCTTTACCACTGTTGCCACCTGGGAAGCCCTGAGTGACAGGCTGCTAATTCAGGTATCTATAGAACTTGTCATCAGGCACTCTATCTTTGCTCTGTGTTACCATGTTGAGTGCCAAGACAGTAACTATATGATCTGTCTTTAACCCATCTCCTTTTTGTTTGTATTTGTATTATTTGCTATTCATTAATTGTTTTTAGTTTAAAAAACTGTATGCGTTAGTTAATAGGGGTTTTGGAATACAAAGACTAAATGTCATAAATTATCCTAAGCTAATGCTTTCAATTGCAGTTTAATAAGTCTTTGAGCAAATGTCTTGTTTTCTCACTTGGAAATTTTTTAAATAAAAGAATTAGGAGCTACCAGTTATTTCTTTATAAATGTAATTTTAAAGCCATAGAATTTAAAAGTTTAAAATTACATTTTGGGAGAATCATTATAGGTTTCTTGTTGAGAAGAGTCTCGTGTGGACTTTTTAAAAAGTATTAATTTTTTTGGTGTATACTTGACTTACAACACTGTGTTAGTTTCATGTGTACAGTAAAATGATTCTATACACACACATACGTATTTTTCTTTTCTTGGATTCTTTTCTCACATAGATTGTCACAGAATATTGAGTAGAGTTCCCTGTGCTATACAGTAGATCCTTGTTGGTTATCGTGTATATAGTAGTGTGTGTGTCTTCATCCCAAGCTCCTGATTTTTTCCCCCTTCCCCTACAATTTCCCCTTTGGTAACCATAAATTTGTTTTCAGTATCTGTAAGTCTGTTTCTGTTTTGTGAATAAATTCATTTATATCTTTTTTTTAAAATTAGATTCTACATATGAGTGATATCGTATAATATTTGTCTTTCTCTGACTTACCTCACTTAGTATGATAATTTCTAGGTCCATTGATATTGCTGCAAACGGCATTATTTCATTCTTTGTGTGGCTGAATAGTGTCCCATTTTATACATATGCACCACATCTTCATCCATTCCTCTGCTGATGGACATTGAAGTTGTTTCCATGTCTTCGCTATTGTAAACACTGCTGCAGTGAACATTGGGGTGCAGGTACCCTTTTGGATCTTTTTTTTTTTTTAAGTAGCTAAGTATTTATTAGAGAAGCTGGTCCTCTAATAGAGTTTATATAGTACTTGTGGCGTAAGTTGCGTTACCATTCCTGAGTGTTTGCGCTTCTTGGGCTTTTCCACTGAAATGTTTTTATAATAGACTACCTTTGTGTTTGTTGTACTGCCTTAAGTAATGACTTTATAGTATTTGTATTGAGCCCAGAGTAGTAAGGAACCACAAGAAATGCTGTTCTGAAACATGCTTGGGGTACATGGTAGGAGAGGAGAAGGGTGACTGCTTTTTTCCTGTCTTTGTTTCTCCTGCATCTACTTCAGTGAGCATGCAGGTAAGCTAGAGAAGGATACTGCTTTTCCATCTCTGATTTCTCAAAATTTTGTCAAGCTTTGGAAGTTATATACTGTGTTCTTTTCACAGTGTTGTTCTTTAAAGTAATATAATTTTGGAAACTTGTGGACTTGTTTTTTAGAGCTTTACTGAGGAATAAGTAATTATAATAAATTGTATATATTTAAAATGTACAATTTAATGAGCTTTGACATATGTGAACCATCATTATAGTAACATGATAACATACATTTTCATCATCCCCAAGAATACTGTTGTGCTCCTTCGTAGTGCATCCCCTGATCTGCATTCTGTCACCATAGATAAGTTTACATTTCCTCAAATTTTAAATGAATGGAATTACATAATACGTATACTATGCAGGTATACATACTATGTATACTTTGTTGTAGGGGGTTCTGATGTCTCTCAATCAGCATAATTGAGGGTTTATTCACGTAGTTTCTTGTGTCAATAATTTGTTCATTTTTATTGCCAAATAAAGTATCTATATTGCCAAATATTCAAGTATCTAACTTGAATATTCGAAAATTATTAATTCACTTACCTGTTAATGGATATTGGGGTTGTTTTCTGTTTGGAGTTAATGAAGCTTCTATGAACATTTGTGTACAAATCTGAGCATGGACATGTACCTTTATGATTCTTGAGTTAAGTACTTACTTAAAAATGGGACGGTTGGGTTGCATGGTAGATATATGTTTAACTTTTAAGAAACTGCCAACTATCTTCCAAACTGATTGTACCATTTTTACATTCTTGAGAGTTCTAGTTGTTCCACATTCTCACCAGCATATGATATGGCCAGTCATTTTTTATTTTTTTGGCTAGAACCTTTGTTATTTCAGAAATAAGCATTCTGTGTAGCTTGAGGTGGGTAGAGTAGTTATTTCTGGATTATTGTAATAAATACTTGTCAAAACACCAACTATTTCAATAATAATACACTTATTTATAAGAACGTCCAGAAATAACTCTTCTGTATCAAAAAACTTACTGGCACAAGAGAGTTAAACAATGGTCTTTAGAGGAGAAAAGGAAAATTCTTCTAGGGGAAGCTTCATAAAGCACTTTCTCCATTACTTTTTTTTTTTTTTGGTGTGGGTCCTGGGGATCAAACGCAGGAACTTATGCTCCATTACATTTCTGATTGATATAGTTCATGAAAAAAGCCTCGCTTTGTCTTGGTTTAGTCTTTTTGTTTGGCCATTCTGGTGGTTTGTATGGGTGTCTGTGTAGTGGGGCTCAGTATTATTTTAATTTACATTTTCTACATGGCCTGTGATCTTGGGCTGCTTATTTGCCATCTGTATATCTTCTCTGATGAAGTGTCTGTTCAAATTTTCTATCCACTCTTCAACATATTGTAACTTCCTTTTATCAGTTGGTGGCTTGCCTTATCTGAAGAGCAACAGTTTTAAATTTTGATGAAGCACACCGTATCAACTTTTTCTGTACAATTCTCTTTATACTTTGTATCCTATTTGAGTACTGCATCATTTTGTTTCTTTGATTTTTACTAAAAAGTTAGATAATCTCTCTCATTTTTTAGCCATTAGGGGGAAAAAAGTAGAGGAGGCAGTTATAAAGCTAGTCATAGCTGCCTTGTATTTTTCTTATATTATACTTTAAAAGCAAATTGTGTATGATTATAGTACTTTTTATTTGTTTTTTGGTTGATTTTTAAACCTGTCAAGGATTTAAGAGATTGATTGATTGATTAATTTGATTAATCAATTAATTAAGAGATTAATTTGATCAAATTCCTTTGTTTTATGGGGTGAAGGAACTGAGGTTCATAAAGGTTACATGACTTTGCTAATGGTTTACAGTTTATGATTATTCTAAGATCAAACAGTCTGAGGTCCTCTTAGATCCCGTTTCACTATTTATTTCCCTTTGAGGAGCTGGTCTTTGTGATGCTGTTGATAAGACTTTATTGCATGCTATAACATTAAAATAAATTTAGTTCCTTCATTTGTTGCTTCTTCATTGCTCATTGTGATTAATATCCTATTGAAAGCAATATTATTAAAATTAAAGTAGGTTAGCTTTCTGAATGAATCTTAATTATCTCTTAAAATTTCATTAAGATGTTGAATTTAACACTTTTGTTTTTGTAATTCTTTCCAAAGGTCTGTAAACAGATTTGGCTAGGATTATTTGATGATAGATCTTCAGCAATTCCAGACTTCAGGGATCCACAAAAAGTGAAAGAGTTCCTACAAGAAAAATATGAAAAGAAAAGATGGTGAGTGAATAGTTTCTATTTAGAGCAAAGGCTCCCCAGATTGCATTAATTATGGGTAAGATTAGTATAACAGGAAGGAAGGAAATAAGTAGGTAGACAGGAAATAAGGAAGTAGGTAGATACTCATTATACTTTGGCTTTTATTGGATTTGATTTCCAATAAAATGGAAATCATTCTGCTTTGTCCTAACTCATCTGTGCCTGGCAGTAGCCACCAGGCCTCTTACCTTTTTTTGGGAAGTCGGGGATTCTTCCTTCTAGACCTTTACTACCCCTGTTAGCTTCTCTAGACATTATAGTCATGTAAAACCTCCTTTCTTAAAAATCTTCCTTCGTTTAGCATGTGTTTCTTTAGTTTCTTTAATATAGTAAGCACTGTGCTAAAGCACTCATGAAGCAGTCTATTCACTTAATTGCAGGTTACAATAATTCTTTGCTCAAAATATCCCTCTTTGCTCAAACTACCCACCCAAGAAGTCGTTTTTCTACCTTGTTAAGAAGGAAGTGTTTATACTTTTTAAACTAAATCTGTCAGATGTTAATTTTTGAAAAGGAGTTAAAACAGATGTACGTGTGGCTAGTGAAGCGTTTTAAAGCAGAGCAAGGGTATATTCATAGAACTAATGTTCAGCTACTTTGAGCTCTTCATTTTAGCTGTATGAGAACAATTTAAGTCAGCTTACTAAGACTCATTAGTGATGAATTCTTGGTTATTTCTTTAGTGTGTGTATTTTAGTTTCAGTAGTGTGTATTTTCCGTCTTGAGAGGTTAAAAAGATGAGAGAGAATCATAAATAGAGGGATAATGAAGAAGTAATGGCCTCTTGTTTGCCAGAGGAACTGTATTTTAACCCAGAGAATATCTTCAAAAAACTGTTCTAGTTGAGGGAATACTTGCTGTGGTTATGAGTGCGATATCTCCACCTCCACTGGATGAGCATAGTAGAAAGAAGTGGCTCTAATTTGTATTTTCTGTGAACTTTGTATTCTTACTGTTCTCTGGAGGAAACTAATTTTTGTCAGGGCCATATTCAGCATTACTAGAAACATTAGGTATGAATATAGAAGAAAAAATAACAGCAAGATTTTAGTTCAGGAAAGAAAAAGAAAAAAACTTGGAAGATGAGGTGATAGTAAAAACATAGTGCCATAAATAATTCTCTTAAAATGAGGTATAAAATTATCTTTTTATCATTTTAGTTCTAAATTTCCCAGACCTTTTATCCTGTAGTTAAGACCTTTCTCCTTGATAGCCTTGTCCTAATTTTTCGTTTTCCCAAGTTTCACTTTTACCAGCTCAGAGTTAGTTTGAATAGAACTTAGCTGGGTTTTCAAATGCTTTAGCTTCAGCTGATAAGAGGAAAGCGTGTGTGAATAAGAGTTGATAGAATTAAAACCTGAAGTCCCCTATCCCTGCATTAGTGATAATAGCCACAAAATAAAATAATAAAAATTATTTATTCGGACCATAACCAAATAATTGTAAACCTCAAATAATTATTATAATTTGTGTTATCTTTTCTGTCCTGAGAAACAGAATAGTAATAAGAGTAAGACAAATACAAACTTCAGTTGGTGGGTAGGGGAGAGGGAGTGACAGTATTCAGGTAGGCTGGGACTTTTGCATTTTAAACTCATGTTCCTGCACACCTGTGACATGTACATAGTGGGTGGTGCAGTGGGTTTGTAATGCGACATAAGTGAAAGCGAAGTCACTCAGTCGTGTCCAACTCTCTGTGACCCCATGGACGGAGGAGCCTACTAGGCTCCATGGTATTTTCCAGGCAAGAGTACTGGAATGGGTTGCCATTTCCTTCTCTGCGACATAAGCATTATCCAAATGCAGTCTCCCTAAAAACCCTCACTGTGGGCAGCTACACTTAAGACATTGAGGCTGGTGCTGTCATCTAAAGGGTTTTTGAAATTATTCTGTTAACAAGTTTTTGAGCTCATTTCCTATGCTGTACATGTTTAGTTAGCTTTTGTACTTGTAACTACATAAGCCTTTGAGCCAAAGATTCTTACCTGATTTTATGCTTTAAAAAGGCTTGGCTATTCTCAGAAATTGGCATCACTACTGATAAGCCAAACTATTGGAAAATGTAACTTCCTGTTTTCATCTCTTCCATATACTGAAAAAACTGAAGTTTTATTGTTTGTGATTGTTTTATAATTTGATAATAGCCAAAACTTGTGTACCAGAACACTGTATAAGTACTTTGTAAATGTTAATTTGTTTATACCTCGTAGTAACCATATTTTAGTGTTTTAGAAGAAAATTCGGAGGCACAGAGTGCTGAAGTTATTTGCCCTGGGTTTCACATCTGTTGAGTGATGGAGCTAGGATTTGAACTCTGATTCTGGAGCATAGACAGAGGACCCTGGCGGGCTACAGTCCATGGGGTCGCAAAGAGTCAGACACAACTGAGCACACACTCACACACATGTGGAACACAGTAGAAAAACTCTGCTTTTCTGCTTCTCCCATCTGTGTGATATGGGGAAGGGGGGGTAGTTAGAACCAAACCCAGAAATTCTGTGAGCAAGAGCTTTCAAAGAATGCCAGCCCTGGAGACAGCACTGCCAATATATGGGCATTGTATTCTCACTTCCCCTCTCTCTTTCCTTTATTCCTTTCACCCCATGAATACTTACATGATTGGAGTCAAACCTAAAAGACCTGTAAAGTCTTATGAACATCTTTCCATGTCAAGACAGAGCAGCTGTGTATTATATAGATACTAGCATAACCCTTTCAAGCATTTTTCTCCTGATGAATTTTGGTTTATTGCTGTTTTTTTGAAATTTTAAAGAGTGCTGTGGTAACATACATTTATTTACACTTAACCCAATTATTGCCTAAGGATAGGTTACTGGAAATGGTACTTCTGGGGCACAGAGTATTTTAATATAGAGTAACAAAATTTGTAAAGTTTATACTCAGACCAAATGCGTGTCATTTTAATTTACATTTTTTATTAGGTTAAAAATATTTTCATTTCTGTGTCTCTCTTGGTGAATTGCTTCTGTCCATTTAAAAATTGAGTAGTTAATCTTATTCTTATAGATTTGTAATAGACCTTTATATTTCGGGCTATTAACTGTAACATAATAAATATTTTTCCTTCCTTTTGCTCAGTTTTCAAATGTTATTTATGATTTTACAGTACTTGATGAACTACAAGTCTTTTTTAAAAAAGCAGTTAATATTGTTATCTTAGAAAAACTGTAAGTAAATAATTGAAGCAAGTTTTGTGGTTGCTGTTTTATTACCTTTTCTCTGAATATTTTAATTAAGTGTACTCTTATGGTATCAATTCTTAGAGGGTTTTCAAATAAGATTAATATCGAAGCAGTCTTGTACAGAATTATAGAGTTAAGCTTTTTGAGCTTAGTATTCCCTACCTCTTCCTTAGTTAACTGCCTCTTCAACTTTTCATATGTTTTAGGTATGTCCCACCAGAACAAGCCAAAGTGGTGGCGTCAGTCCATGCATCTATTTCAGGGTCCTCTGCCAGTAGCACGAGCAGCACACCTGAGGTCAAACCACTGAAATCTCTTTTAGGAGATTCAGCACCAGCACTGCACTTAAATAAGGGCACACCTAGTCAGGTGAGTCATTTTTAAGTCTTTGTAGAAGCTTCTACGTGAGGAGGATTGAGTACAATGAATTTGGGAATTAAGACAGTTGCATAATGCTACTGGTATACCAGTAGCATTATGTCCTAATGGTTTATAATACCTTAAAAGATACTTGGTTAAGTGGTTGCAGTGTGTCTATTTTTGTGGGTTTTGCTATTGCGAATATGAGTTTGTAAAGGTATTCAGGAGCATTGTCATAGATGTAACATATAGTGGTAAAACATGAATCTGTGGTGACCATCAGAGTTATTTAGAACAGTATAGCCTTTGTGATATACTTTTACAGGAAAGGATTTTTCAAGCACAGAATTTTTTCCCCATCCTGATGGTGAAACATGTTTATCATTGAAATGTAGGTAGCTTTGCATTACAAAACTTATTCTAAAAAACTGAGTAGACTGAAGTCTTTTCAGCAGTTGGTGTCTAGAGTTTATGCTTCTATACTTCATGACAGTCAGATGAGTTATGACAAATCTGTTACTGTGTGGCATTACGTCTGTCTTACATAAGAATGATTCTGAAGCATGTTATTATTTGAATTAAATTCCGCCCTTTTAAAAAATGCATATACTAGGGCAGCTAGATAAATTGCTCCATTTTCACCAAAGCTTTGAGTAAAAAATGAAGAGAAGGGTAAAGTCAGTATATTATAACTCTTCCCTTGGATAAAAGATTTGTTCTGTGGAAGCCTTATCATCATACTCTGTTAGCAACAAGTCTGTTTTGTGTCTTGAGGTGTAACAACTTCTGTAATTATACTTCATTGCTTTTGACTCTGTACTTAAAAGATAATTATGGGCATAGATGTTGAAAATTTGTGCTTTTCAGAAAACATGGCTCAGACGGTGAAAGTGTCTGCCTGCAATGCGGCAGACGCGGCTTCGATCCCTGGGTTGGGAAGACCCCCTGGAGAAGGAAATGGCAACCCACTCCAGTACTCTTGCCTGGAAAATCCCATGGACAAAGGAGCCTGGTAGGCTACAGTCCATGGGATCGCAAAGAGGCGGACACGACTGAGCTACTTCACTTTACCTTTTTTTATTCAAAACTCTACAGGTAGATTATATAATCTTTGAACTGTTTTAAGCTTGGTGAATTGGAAGTAGTTTTATAAACGTTTAGCAAATCTAACTGGAAGCTCTTTGTAGTTAATATGTGGTTTATAGTCCCCTGTTGTAGGTCGCTCCCAAGGGCAGCAGCAGGAAAAGAAGCAGTTTGACCTTTTAAGTGATCTTGGCTCAGACATCTTTGCTGCTCCAGCACCTCAGTCAACAGCTACAGCCAATTTTGCTAACTTTGCACATTTCAACAGTCACGCAGGTAAGTGTTTTTTCCTAGCAGTTTTTTCCAGTGTTTGAATAATCATCAAATTAAATGTGGAGCACTAAATTAAGAATTCATTTGGTCATTTTGAAGCAGTTTTATTTGATAATTTGAGACATATTTTTGCATGTATGTATTTCACTGTTTTATAAATATGACAAAAGCCAGTACTTACTGAATTGGTTTCCTATTTGTATTTTGGGACTTACTTTACCTTCTTTTTACTCACCTGTGAAATTGTGATGCTCTCTGCCCTTTTTTTCCTTTCAGTTTCATGTCCTGGCTTATAGTTGGATAATAATGGTACAAATTATTTTATATATATGTATCAAAAAATACGCTGTTTGAGATAATTTGGAAAATTATAGAAAACCTTCAGCCACATTTCTATCAAGCATTAAAGGAATTTTTGTTTTAAATATCAATAAAAACATTTTCTAAGACTATGCTACAGAAGGAAGTTGTGGTGTGATTTATGTATGTTTGTGTCTGTATGTGTTGACTTTAAAAAGAGATCCTAGGATGAAGATTTCTCTCAAGAGAGATTATACTGAGAAGGGTAAGAAATCAGGAAGCTTAAGTTGTTGGGACTGTGGTACATTTTCCATTTCTTATATTAGCCAAGTAGCAGAAGTCCAGGAGACTGAAAATAATCTTTCCTCTTCATCCTCCAGGCGGGAAGCCAGTTGTTCTTCTCTGAGCAGACAGGAGCTCCAGCTCTCTGTTCTCACCTCTTGCTTTTTGAATGATGGTTGAAAGGGTTGGTGGAAGAATCAATGAATAGAGAGTGAAGCTTCTGTAATTTATAAATATTTTACTTATCTCAATTTTAGGCTTATTGAGATATAATTTGAAATGATAGATAAGTAGCTGCCAAACTCTTAGAAATTTTCAACTTATTTCATGTTTTGTGTGTGTGTGTGTGTGTTTGGTCTCTGAATGCAATTTGTGAATATTTGCAGGTCAGGGGATTAATGTTACACTTCTCTATGTAGCCATATTAGCAAAAAAATAGACAAGTCAATGTACTCCACAGACTGCTTTATACCATGATTACCCTTATATTTTCAATAACTCCCTTAAAATGCTTTTTGAAAATAATTGTCATTATTTAATTGTAATATATAAATGTTAAAAAAAATAGCAATGTATGATTTTATCAGATTGATTGAAGATATTAAATATTGTTTGTCTCTTTTCCACATATGACAGAAATATAGTAGAGGACAGATATGTCTGTGAGGAAGTAGTTTAATAGGTCAGGTTGCCTGAGAGTAATAATTTTTTAGCCTAAAGTTCTTTTGTTTTTACAAAGGACCACTCAGATTACTCTTTCCCTACTTCATTTGATTCCAGGAGTGTAAAAAATATATATGGATATTGTAAGAAAAAGCTAATAAAATTAGTTATTTATTTTCCCTTCTAGTATAGTTGATGCCATCTTTTACTTTTTACCTTACGTAGTTTTTAAGTGTAAGCCAATGTCTTGGTTCAATCTGAAATATCTTTTCCCAGAACCTTTGTAAGCACTCTGAATTTTTACTTTTTCATATATGGTTTGCAGATTTAAATTCATTGATAGCTGAATTCTTGCCCTGAAATTCTCATGTCAAAAAAAAATAATTGGGTGAAAACTTTCTCCTGAACAAATTGATGTGATCTCCTGAACAAATTGATGTGACAAATGGAACCTTTAATGGCAAACAGTAATTATTCAGATAAGCCAATCTGGCTAGCATTATTTTATAGGAAATCCTGTTCTTTTACAGACAGTTTAGTCGCTTAAAAACCAGAAGTCTTTACCCTTCTTCGTTTGAACATTCTGGCTGAGTTAGCGTGTGTGGATGTGTGTCGATGATGGGGTCGGTATTATGTTCAGAAAAAGTCATCTTCTACAGAAATATACATGGCAGTTAGAAACATAATTTACTATGGAATGTAATAGTTATCTTACCTGGTAATAAACATATCACAAAAACTGTAAACTGTCATTGATTATTGTCACATCTTATACGAGGGATGTCAAACTCAATCGCCTTGCCACCCAGTTAACACAGATGAGTGGTGTAGTGCACTGTGGAAGGGACCACAGTGCCCCTTTCAGAGGCAGATGTTCTGTAATCTCCTGTTGCCACATGGAAATGCGGGCTCAGGGTTCCTAATATATTGATTCTTTTAAGAGAAGCAAGAAATCTTGTTGAAATGCTCTCTTTAAATGTTAGGAATTGATGAAAATAATCTAAAATATTGTATAGATGAAATGAAGTCTGTTATCTGGATTTGATGAGAGTTGCTGGCTGCTATCCTGTGGTCTCTACATTTTTATTTTTTTTTTCCTTTTACATGAGTATGTATTGCTCACTGAAGTGTAAAGACAGCTCTGGGCAAGATTCAGGCTCGTTGACTTAGTACCTTAAATTCTAAACTAAGTTGACCCTTTCGTACTTTTTGAATAAGAGTATATAAAAAGCATTCTTTAGTATTTTGTCACATTCTTTTTAGTCTGGATTTCTTTGTGTAGAAGTTGTTTGAGGTTCTAGATAGTAGTTTTTGTTTATTGTATTATCAGTGTTTAATTCCAAAGTTGTGTTTATCAGAGTTTCATTCCATAACGCTTATAATTTTTAAAATGTACTGTAAAAAGTTGTTGAAAACAGTGAGTAGATTCAGTATCTACAAATAAGAACTGATAGAAGTATTACAAAATCCTGTTTTGTTGTAATGAATAGGTATTTGATTAGTTCGTTTGATGCTCTGGTTGGAAAATTATAGATATGATAAAATAGACTTGATTAGCAAAATGGATAGCATTGAACTAATTTTTTTTCCTTATGTTTAAAACATGTGAAATGTAAGTTTTTCCCATATGATGTTCTAAATATGTTAAATGTTCAGTATATATTATTATAGACTACATAGTCATATATATTTGAGGTTATAAGCCACAAAACTAGCTTAGGGACCCGTTCCTGTTTCTTCAAGGGACAGATGTATTTCATTTGTTGTTCTCAACCGGATAGCTAAGGGTTCCAAAAACTTGGAAACTTGCCTTTTGGAATATAATCTACTCTGAATTTGAGAACTTCGTATATCATGCTCTCTTTTCATTTGGTTTACAGTTGTATTATCTGTTTTCGCCTTAATAAACTTATTTGTCTTTTAGAATTTTCTTTGGATTAGCATTTTAAAGCTGATAAATTATTCATATTTTTTTATAAGTTGTAGAATCATAGTGTTGGTTTTATTAGTAGAGGCCATCTAATGAGTCTTCTCATATTGTTAGTAAGAATACTGGTAGCACCAGAACAATGAGGGACTAATCCAAGGGTTTACAATTTCTTATGTTAAGATGGAGTTGTTTGACTCTTATCTTAGATTCCCTTTTCACTAAACTGCACTTGCTATGGTGTTGTCAGCAATGTGTCAGTAAACTGTGTTTAACCTTATATATAATTTAAACTGGTGTAGATACTTCTTTCAAAATATTTTTCGAGAAATTAATTAAAACATTTTTTAATCTATTAGTATTTTTTTATTATATGTATTTTGGGGAAAGTAAAATTTCAGCCTGTAAAGTTGAATTTTATCTTATTAAGTAAAAACAGACAAAGTAATGTAGGGAGTCCAGAAAATACAGAATTTATGTTGTTAAGCAGTCTTTTAATTTAGGTACTTCTGTGTGGTATTTGAGGGCCAAGACAATTGGTTTTAAAAAGGTTTTCAAGAGCAAAGTGGGATAGCACCCCACATGTCAGAAGTGGTAGGTTGGCACAGATGTGTAAGAAAAGGGGGTCTGATCTTCTTTATGTACATCTCCCCTTGCTCATTATCATACCCATTTAGATTAAAAAAAGAAAAACAGCAATTACAGGAGATGCTGTAAGTTTTGCTGATTTTCTTCCTAGAATAATGTTTTACTTTGTTAATGGACAGTTTTTTTGCTTAGTGACTTCTTTTGGCTTGGTACCTCTGAGCCACCAGGAAAGCCCAAGTGGAGTACAGCCTCACTGAAAAAGCCTGGCAAGTTCAGGACACGATACCTACCTGAAATCTCATTACTTCCATTGAACTAAAACACAGATTTTGTATGCACATGATATCATGTTTAACGAAATTACCACATGAAGATATATCTGGAATTTATTAACCTATTTATCTTGTTGACTTTGCTGTAAGTATTTTGTCTAAGGCTAAATATTCTTTACATGATTTTTTTTAATAGCTACATTATATTCCATCGTGTGATTTTCCTTAAGTAATCCCTAATTACTGGCCATTTGAGTTTCTAATTTTTCATTATTATAAAAAATACATTGTTTAGCTATTAGCATTAGCTGTATGCTCATTTGTAGTAGTTTTACAAAAACTGCCTAGAAATAGAATTGCCTGCCAAGGAATTTAAAGTGGCTCACTCACTTTGTTGGACATCCTTTTCATTTTCATTCATCCATTTAGCATTCACTTTCCTGCATATCAACCACTTCTTATTCTTATCTTATCCTCTGTAAAAATCTTATCCAGCATCTGTTTTGGCCTTTAAAAAAGTCTTTTGTTTTACCTTACATATTAACTTTATAGAAGCCTAGGACTGTGCTGTTAGATTGGTTACCAGTTGGGAAATGCCAGTTGGTCTTTTTCAGTAGGTTTGATGTGTATTTATGGTATAATTTTTACCAGTTTTTATTGTTTCTTAAGTTAATATGTGTTTTAAAATGACAGGCTCCTAATAAAATACGAGTTTCTTCAGTTTATTTGATGATCATGTCCATCTTTTTGTATACTTGCTTTTTTTAAAGTATGCTATGATGTAACATAGTTGCAAGCTTAAAAACAAAAATTTTTAATGTAATCAAGCCATTTTCATATGATTCATGTAACTGGTGAATCACCATTTTAAATCTCAATTTTCCAAATGTATCCTGTATCCCACATCTCTCTGCTTTACTGAAACTTGTGTTATTTAGTGCTGTTAATTCAGAGACTCCTTTAATAGAGTCACTTTATAGTACTATTTGTGATGCCATTCGAAGGCTATTTGTGTACAAATTTATCATTGTACTGGATGCCCTTTGATGAATTGCTTGCGATTGGGTGAAATAAACATTTGTAGAACTTAAAATCTGATTTCTAAATGAATTTTCTTTAAGTTATGAAACATGGAAACTTTCATAAAATTCTTAAACTCATTTATCATATTTTTCATTTATAGTTTTCATATTCATTAACATGTATTATTCCTTACCATTTACAGCTCAGAATTCTGCAAATGCAGATTTTGCAAACTTTGATGCATTTGGACAGTCTAGTGGTTCGAGTAATTTTGGAGGTTTCCCCACAGCAAGTCACTCTTCTTTTCAGCCCCAAACTACAGGTAGAGCCTCTCCAGCATTATGATTAAATGTTTACTTTAAAAAATAGAATACAACTCTGTAGATATAGTTTTGGAAAATTATTCTAAACTTAAATTCTGTGATTATCTGGTTTTAAAATAGTTCTGTTTTACAAAGCTCTGGGGAAACCTGAAATCTTTATATTTTTCTTTATTTGTTTTTCTGGACACTAGTGTTTTGTCTAATTCACATCTGTTCTCCTTTTCCTGCACATGAATCTTTCTTAAATTTCTTACGCACGGAGACATAAAAGTATTAATAGTTTTTTAGGTTCACAAAATACGTTTTGATTTAATTTAGGCTCTAAATAAAGGAAGCTAGTTAATTTACTTCCATAGAACTAAAAATGTAAGTAATTTTCAGGGCAACAAGCTTCAGAAAATAATTGGTTGAGTAGATTATTTAATAATCACTTTGGTAAACTTCAAATAGTTTTCTGTGCAGGAATTGGTCTTTAAACATTGAATACTTACCCATAAACTGTATTATTTTCAGAAACTCATTGAACCTTTGTTTAGATCTTTGGCTGATTGCTTTTCTTTCAACTTTTAACTCTGTATTGTCTTAAAGCCTTTTCTTTCAACTTTCTTTTTCTTTCTTTAAATTTCATCATTTACATAATTTCTGGCTGTCCAGCATTTAGAATGCTTTCATCTAGCTGCAGTTTTGGTGAATTTACTTCAGCTTTTCCTCTCCAGGCTTCCAACAGTAAGTTCTGTTGTCAAGTAGGCATCTTTTACTAATTTGTATGTTTAATGGTATATTTTATAGGTTTTTCAGTTATAGCATTTTAACCATCTTTTCATGATAATTCTCCATAAATTCGCACTTTTACTCTCCTCACTATTGCTAAACTCGGAGAACACACTAGTGTACAGTAACAGTTGCTTTAATAATTGTTTTTATTAATTTGAAGTAACTTTCTTCATACAGATTTTAAAAACTTAGTATGTGCTTTGTTCACCAGTTCCTTTTAACAGATCACAGTCTTTTAAATACAGACATTATTTAGTTTTAATCAAAAACAAATAGAATTTAATTTCTGTAAGACATGTATTTGTTTTAGAATGTATAAACAACTGATTGATGGAAAGTGTTGTTGCTTTTTTTTTTAATAAGGTGTACTCTTTCTGTTTCTGAAATACCTTTAAGTGCGTGTTGCTCTCAGTTTAATCTATAACTGCAATACATGTATCTATATCTAATATCTTGATTGCTGAAACTAATGTGTAGGTATAAAGAACAAACATCAAAAGTATAGCATCAGAAGCATAGAATGAATATATACTGTTTTTTTAATATTTTGGTAGTATGTTAGGGAAGATTCTAGAATATAGAACAGTCTTTAAAATCTTAGTATGATAAAATTGATGTAATATTTATATTATTTATAATTATGTGCTCTTATTTTTTCCTTGAAATATATGTTAGCATAATTTTACTTGTAATTTAATTTGTAGTGTTGTGTGTACATTAAATTATTATGTGGAATTGAGGAGTAGCTCTTCAAGTACAATAAAACTGAGTAGCATGGAGACTCTCCTGTGAATTATTGTGTTCTTTCCAGGATAGGTAATTACACAATTACACATAGGAACTTGTTGCCCTGTATGTTGTCAGGACCTTTGCAAATCTAGTTTTGCCGATTGTGAATAGTCATGTGTAGATGATTCAAGTTGAATGCCATTTGCCAGTTTTTACTTTTAAGATTTTAGGATTGCTTATAGGAAACTTAGTTTAGGAAGAAATGATCATATAATCTATCAAAGGATATTGGGAAAGTCTAGCAGTTTCAAGTTTTCTGTCTATTCTATTACAGGTGGAAGTGCTGGATCAGTAAATGCTAATTTTGCTCATTTTGATAACTTCCCCAAATCCTCCAGTGCTGATTTTGGAACCTTCAATACTTCCCAGAGTCATCAAACAGCTTCAGCTGTTAGTAAAGTTTCAGCGAACAAAGCTGGTCTACAGACTACAGACAAATATGCGGCACTTGCTAATTTAGACAATATCTTCAGTGCTGGGCAAGGTATCAAGCTTTAAAGAAAAGAATACAAATTTGTGTATTAAGCAGTCTTCTACATTTGGTTGTATTTATTAAATTATGAGGATGCTTTTCTTCGTTGTGTATAGGTTTTATCTACGTTAAATGTTCGTGACTATTTAGCACATTTTGGATCTGAAATAACCTCATGGTAGAAAGCCTAAAAACTAGCTTGTAAACTTCTAGATTTGAAAGAAAATAATTGACAAAAATTTAATTTTGTCTTAGCATGCTTTATTGTTCTAAAGGCCAAAAGGGCCAAGAGATGACTAGAGGATTATTTGGTGGTTTCTATGATGTTTAATTTTGAACTATTTTCTATGACTATTTTAGTATTTATTTAAAAAGAAATAAAGCGTATTTGCAGTGTATTTTTATACCCAGTTATGGTCGTAAGGCTAGTATTTTTGCCTCTCAAAGTGCATAGTGTAGTAAGAAGAACAGCTGGGTCTGCTTTCAGACTGGATTCTGCATCCTGATCTCTGAGCATGATTTCTTATCTCCCCTCCAAGAGTAATAGAAATAGCTTTCGACTTAAAAAGTTGTGTCGTATGTGTTACTGCATGAGAGGTATTTAGAACAGCGTCTGGCGCATAGTAAGTGTTACTTATTACTTATTACTCTTACTTATCTTATTACTATCTCTTAATTTTTTTGTAAACAACCCTGGGAAGATGATACTGTTAATAGATTGAGTTCACATAGGTCCAGCATTAGACGAGTGTATATGTGTGCTTGATTGAGTTGTCCCCATCTTGCAGATTTAATGTAGCACTTTGAGAATTTCCTTAATATAACCTAGACATGTCATTGGTACTGGGTCTTAGTTTTTATTTCAGACAGAGTATTTTATTTTTTACAGAGTGGAATGTATAGCACTAAACTTATCCAGTATTTTTTGGAGTATTTATTTATTAGGTAAGACTCTAGAATCATGTCCATTTATTTGCTAAGCTCCAAATCAGTTTTAAATTCACACATGGCAAATGCTGTTGGTAAGTTGAAAGGATAAGCGTAAGTTAAAGTCTTTGATTTAATTTGTTTTTGTTTGTTCATAGGTGGTGATCAGGGTAGTGGGTTTGGGACCACAGGTAAAGCTCCTGTTGGTTCTGTGGTTTCAGTTCCCAGTCAGTCAAGTGCATCTTCAGACAAGTATGCAGCCCTGGCAGAACTGGACAGTGTTTTCAGCTCTGCTGCCACCTCCAGTAACGCATATACTTCCACAAGTAATGCTAGCAGGTAGCTTGTCATTGTCTTGTGTTTTGTATTTGAAACTTTTTTTCAACTTTGAATAATAGTGTTGTTAAGTAATCACTATTTGGGGCTTAATCTAAAAGATTCTTGAATATTTTCCTAAGTTTGAAGAAAGTTACAAGTTTACATTTTTTAATTAAAATATACTTATTGAGTAATTACCATAGGGGATTTACCATCGTTTTATATTTTTTATTTAATCAAAAGTACCTTTTCTCCTTGAATGCTGAAATGTAATTTAGAGTATATACACATCTTGAAATGGATGTGTTAAATTGTTAAATACAAATTTAATTATACTCAGAGAATCCATTTATAGAATTACTTACTTTTAAGGTACAGTTCTTAGTCATGAAGATTAAACACTGAAAGTAACATGTTGTAGCCTGAGTTGTAAGTCAAGTTTTAGAAAGATTTGCACCAGAACCCAAAATTAGTCCTATATCTTTTCTTTCCTACTGGTATTTATAAATAGATATATCTGTTACAGTGTTTGTATATGTCTGGTGTAAGGAATTCTTGGCAGAAGAGAGTCTACCACATTTTAAAAACATTTGATCTTTAAAAACTCTAGTTTTTTGACTTCTTTTTGGGTCAAGGAAGCAGACCCAGAAGTATAGGTAACTTATCTGTACAATGTCTTACCCTTGATTTTCCATTCCTATAGATTGTCTCTTTTATCCGAGTAACTTTTTTTTTCCTTTTAGCACCTTTTCCAGAAAAAAATGATAGGATTGCAACACTAGTTAGTTGAGCTTATTCTCCAGGAACAAATTTTCTGTGTGGCAGATGGGAAAAATTGAATCCAAAGAATAAAATTCAGAGTATTTCTGCTTTACTAATATTGACTACATTAGACATATAAAATAGTGAACTATAGCAAGGTGGCCATAAAGTCTGGAAACACAGGTATATGTAATGAAATGGTTTATTGGTATTACATTATAATCATCAGTGGTCCCCAGAGTATAACACATGGAATATTTGAAGTAGCTAAGACCCATTCCAAAGGTCTGTGAGGTTAAAACTAAATTCAGAATAATTCTGAGTGGTTGTTTGTGTTTTCATTAATTGACATTTGTATTGATGGTATAGAAACTCTTAATAGGTAAGACTTGATGGTGACTTAGCATTGAATTATGGCTCCAGTGCCAAGCTGTACAAGCAGTCATCTAATAGTCATTCCTTGCTACCACACATTCAGTTTTAATTAGGAATATTTTTGATTCAGTTTTTATTATGAATAAGCTTGATGAAGCAGTGTAAAGGAATTTGATTTATTAAGTCTAGACCCTTAAACATGTCTTAATTTTCTGTGTATTGAAGTAGGGTGTGCATTGAGTAGTTCTGCCGTATACTGAAGTATAAAGCTGTCTTGAGGAAAATCAACTTGTGTGGTTTTTTGAGTTGTGGAATGAACCAGCTACTTGTTTTATGGAACACCATTTTTTTCTTGAAAGTATGATTGCTAAACAAACCGTGGTTATTCAGATTTGGATATTTGTTAGACATTTTTTCAAAAATAAAATTTTAAGTCTGTCAATTTAGGGAAAACAATGGCTAAAATACACACTCTCAAGCAACTAAGTAGAATTTTGGAAAATTTATTAGCCACCATGAGCTTAATATTAATCTTCCTATTGCTTTTCTAATGAGATGGATGGTGATATTAATGGTTGTTGTTTTTTTATTTTGCATAAGGAAATATATTGACATTTTGAAGATTGGCATCAAGTATTTTCCAAATGATACAAAAGTAGTAAAAGATTCATTTAAAGTGTAAGATAGACTACTGGATGTTACTTTAAGAGAGTACATCAAGGTTCATTGATAGGGTTTCAGATTCCATATCACAGCTGTTGTCAAGTCGCGAAATTATGTCCAACTTTGAAACTGCGTGAACTGCAGCATGCCAGGCTTCCGTGTCCTTCACCTGTCTCCAGGAGTTTGCTCAGACTCATGTCCATTGTGTTGATGATGCTATCCAACCATCTCATCCTCTGTCCTTCCCTTCTCCTCTGTGCAGATATGAGAGTTGGACCATATTGCAGCTAACCTTTAGGAAACTGTAACTGTTGTTTTGGAATGATATCAAGCAAAATATACATAGTTATCTGGAAAAGGTGTTAAAATTCTCCTGTTTTGTTCAACTGTGATGCCATGTGAGGCCAGTTTTTTCTTCATATGCACCAAGCTAAACAACATATCACAACAGATTGATCATGTATTAAGCCAGCCATTAAAGAGATGTGTAAAAGTATCAGATATGAATGGCTTTATTGTTATTTTCAAATGAATTAAAAATTCTTAAATTTCTGTTTTAATTGGTGTACTATATATTGGTAGTTATAGCATCTTGAAGCTCTTTGGGGTTCTCTTTTTTTAGAATGTAAATGAATTCTAAGACTTAGAAGTTTGAGAGCTGAATAAACAAAACAAAACAAAACAAAAAGGGTGAGAGCTGATGTGATACATGATATGTTCAATATTATTTTTTCCATATTTTATGGCAACCCTGTTGTTAGATTACCTTTGCTCTTTTCCCCTCTCAAAATATGAATTCTTTCAATACTTGTTTTCAGTAATGTTTTTGGAACAGTGCCAGTGGGTGCTTCTGCACAGACACAGCCTGCGTCTTCAAGTGTGCCTGCTCCATTTGGAGGTATGTGTTTCTGGTGTACGTATTGGTTTTTATATGGAGTCCAAATATATGTATATATTGTATTGCATTTTGTTAGGGATACCAGAAGATGATCAAAGCACCAGTTTATTATCAGAAAGCTCTAATTTTCTATCTTCATAAATATATGAACAAATACTTTAAGTAATTGAATACAAATGCATTAGGATTTTATAGTGTATCTTATAATTTTTTAAAGCTACACCTTCCACAAATCCATTTGTTGCTGCTGCTGGTCCTTCTGTGGCATCTTCTACAAATCCATTTCAGACCAATGCCAGAGGAGCAACAGGTAAGAAATGTAAATTACAGAACAGTAAACTTTGGGAAAGGTATATACCACAAAGACACTATGTGAACTTTGGGAAAGGTATATACCACAAAGACACTATGTGAAGAACATTAGAAAATAAGGTTCCTTTCTTACTGAAGTGACTGTGAAGTGGATTAGTTTCGTCTATGAAAACATATGCTAGCTGAAAGTTTATAGAATCCTAGAACCTAATAGTTGAAAATGGACCATGGAAGTTACCTAGCACCCACCACTGAAAGATTTCACTTTTTAGGTGTGGAATCAAGCATAGAGATGAGAGTTAAAGCCTTGACTCCACACTGCCGGTTCATGACAGAGGTGGTACTTGAACATTATAATTCTGACTTATTTGTTGACCAGGTTTCACAATTATTGATTATAACTCAATTGAAAAAATGTGTCAGTTTTTTTTCCTTTGCTTGGGATTGCAAGGAATGGATGGATTTTATTATTGATACATGAGATCTTGATAATGAGGTATTTTTCCACTGTGTATCTCTTTTAGGGTTGTTAACATTTTTGGGGGGGTTGTTGAAACTGGTTTAATTTGGGATATAATAATTTGAATATTTTCTCTTTTTATAATTTTTTAAAAAAATCCTGTTTATCCTTCCCCCTCTTTTTTCTATTTGATTCATATTGTAAGCTAGCCACGTATTTCTTATATTTTGCCTCTGTGAGTTTTGTCTTATTACCCTGAACACCAGAGATATTTGCCAGTACCTTGGAATGTTGGCAGGTGCATGTGGTATGACCTAGTACCCATTAAGCTGAATTTGTCAGTTTTTAGATTTAGATAACTTTAGAACTAAAGCCTTAAAGTTGACTTATAGCATATGTTGACGTGATATTTTGAGAGAGTAAGGTGCTTTACATCACAATAAATTTGCACCATTAAGAATTACTAATTACTAGCACATCTTTTTGTCATTGGCAAGGTTGAGAACTGTAATATTGGAAGTTTGAACCATAACTTCCATTTTCATATAATGTCTTCATTCATAATCTGTTGCTATCTCACAGAATATATGTTATATAAGTATTTGAATTTTGCATATAATTTTTAATGACTTATTTTCATTCAAATACATATAAATACACTATGCTTAAACATAATCAGTGATTATTTCAGATTTCTGTTGTGTTTTGGACAAAATATACTATTCGTCACTGATGTATATAATATTTCTGTTTCTGAGCATATTATTTTGACTTTATGGAATGAATTTTTAAAATGTCTCATGACATGGTATTTTGTACATTGTCTCATTTAGTCCTCTTAACTCTCATCAGATGTTTTAATCTCTCTTACAGCTGAGATGACTGAGGCTCAGGGAAGTTAAGTGCATATGTTTTGGATAGAGCCAGATTTGTGTTCAAATCCTGGTTTAGTATTTACTTACTAGGTAATCCTAAAAATGCTTTCTGTATATTATTTTTTTAATGAATGGAGAAAAAGTGATAGGAAAATACATTATTTGCAGTAATAATAATAACTGTTGAGATGTTTATAGCTATTATAACCCCATTTGACAACTGAAGGATGGAAACATATTATACCTTGATCATGCTGATCTAACTCCTCTGAACTTCATTGTCTTTTTCTGTAGAATGTGAACAGTATTCTCTGTCAATGATATTGTGAGAATTAGATGATGGCAGATCACCTTGCATCGTCTTTGCGTTATTGTATATAGTTGGGGGGTGTGTGTGTGTTTAGTCACTCAATTGTGTCTGACTCTGTTTGACCCTATGGACTGTAGCCTGCCAGGCTCCTCTGTCAATGGAATTCTCCAGGCGAGAATACTATAGTTGTCATGGCCTCTTCCAAGGGATCTTCCCAACCCAGGAATTGAAGCTGCGTTTCTTACATCTCTTGCATTGGCAGGCAGGTTCTTTACCACTAGTGCCACTTGGGAAGCCCATATACTTGGTAAATCATTCCTGTTATTTTTCTTTTGTGATTGTACCTCCAGACTGGTTCTGTTTATTAGAGTTAAGGATTATCACCCCCACCCCCACTGTTATTTAGAGTACAAAAGTCCTTAAAGTTAAGGTTCTATATAAGATGTGAAATAATGTAAAGTGTACAAATTATATCTCAAAAAGCTTGTTCAGATAATATAAAGTAGTTTTAATATTAGTCTAAGCAAAATTTATTGAAAGGTGAATCTAGTATGTCCACAAATTTTTATTTCAAGGTAAAATATCTTTTCTGTTGTAAACCATTTTATCACATTGGTCATCTTATTGAATTGACTGAGTCAAAGTAAGTGTTAACTATGTAATATGTTTCTGTTGAAGCTGAAATATAAGCAACACTTTGACAAATACACTATGCTTAAGTACTTTCAGTGTTTTATATCATCAAACTTAATATTAGTTCTTTAGGAAATATGTTTTGTTGTTCTCATATATTAATATTGTTAAATTCCATTTGAGGTAGCTTTTGAAAGAGGTATTAAATAATAGTTCTATGCAAACTATTTAGAAAGTTTTGCTGATACATTTCATTCTTAAAATGCACATCTTAATAATAATTTTTTTTCCTGCATTTAATAGCTTTTGGGCCTTCTTTTACCACAGTATATAGAAACCTTCAGAAGACTGGCCAATGTGGCCTAAGACTTTTTTCTTTTTAGGATTCTATAATATTTAGCATTCTATTTTTCTAGAGCCTTTGAACCCTTTAATTAATAAAGTTAATATAATTTTATAGTTTTCAGTTATTAGGACATTCTCTTAAAACTCTTAAATCTCTCCTTTGCCCCTGAATGAGTACCCTTTATTTTCTGATATTCATTGAATGAATGAATGATTTTAAAAGTGTCCCATTTACCACCCCCCGCCCCAAGAAATAAACTTGTAGAAATGTAGAACCAAAAGAACCATGGTAGCATCTAGCCAAGCATCACCATTTTATTAATTAGGTGGAGGCCAATTAGATGGATTTGCCTGATTAACCAATGACTAGTGTTGATTAGTCAATGGCACCCCACTCCAGTACTCTTGCCTGGAAAATCCCATGGATGGAGGAGCCTGGTGGGCTGCAGTCTATGCGGTTGCTAAGAGTCGGACACGACTGAGCGACTTCACTTTCACTTTTCACTTTCATGCATTGGAGAAGGAAATGGCAACCCACTCCAGTGTTCTTGCCTGGAGAATCCCAGGGACATGGGAGCCTGGTGGGCTGCTGTCTATGGGGTCACATAGAGTCGGACACGACTGAAGTGACTTAGCAGCAGTATTAGTCCCAGAGTGCTTCTAAATCAGCACTATTTCCACTGGTTCTACTCATTTCACTTATAGGAAAGTAAATAAAATATATGTCCACACAAGAACTTGTATACAAGTATTTACAGCAGCATTATTCCTAGTAGTCAAAGGTGGAAATGGTCTTGGCTCAACTGAGGTGGCTCAGTGGTAATCCACCTGCAGTGCAGGAGACGAGGATTTGATCCCTGGGTCAGGAAGATCCCCTGGAGTTGGAAGTGGCAACCCTCTCCAGTATTCTTGTCTGAGAAGTCCCATGGACAGAGAAGCCTAGCAGGCTCCAGTTCATGGGGTCTCAAAAGAGTTGGACACACCTGAACACGGAAACATCCCAGGTGAACATCCACTGATGAATGGATAAAGCAAATGTGTATAGCTGTACAGTGGAGTTTTTTTGATAATAAGTGAAAAGTAATGATATGTACTGATACATGGTACAGCATTGATGAATCTAGAAAACAGCAGGGAAAATAAAGGATGCTAGTCACAAAATGTCATATAATGTGTGATTCTGTTTATAACCTGTCCAGAATAATGGACAAACCTATAGAGACAGAAAGGAGATGGGGTGGAGAGCTGATAGGTGTGGAATTTCTTTTAGTGAGGGGTGTGTGAAAATGTTCTAATATTAAATTGTGATGATGGTTGTACACCTGGTGAATGTGTTTTTTAAAAACAAAACACTGAATTTTACCCTTTAAGTTGACAAATTGTATGATATATGAATTATATCTCAAAAAGCTTATTAGAAACAAGTCTAAAATATTTTGATAGCATCCCAGGACTAGGCATCAGTGTTACAGATTGAGTATTGCAATTAATACTAGTTAACAATCACTGTTGACTAAAAGTCAGGTTTTGCCAAAGTGTATTATGTAGAACATGTCTCCTGAGGTGATGTTATCACAGTGCTTCGTGGAAAGGGGTTCTGTGCCCAAAAGCGTATGGGAAGTGCTGAGTTAATAACACAAAGTTGAACCAGTATTATTAATGCACGATTTCTCAGAGCATTGTAACATGCTCTAAGAAAGGAGATAAACATAAAGTGACCAAGCTTGTTTATCACAGAACCCTTCTACCTCAGTCAACCTTTTGTTGAATTTATAAGAAGCTATAAACAGCATCTTTTAAGTTAGCAAGAAAAAAGAACAGATTCATTGAATATTTACTCTGTAGTACTTTTAATCACAGCAGCTTTGTAAGTTAGGTATTACTGTATCTGCCTCTCCATCCCTTGTTTTCAAATGAGGAAACTGAGGCTTAAAGAAGTTGTGGTGTCCTGTAATTAGAAAACAACAAAACCAAGACTCAGAACCACTTTCATGTCTCAGTTGTTGTTTTCCCCCAAATTTAGTTAGTTAAGTGTGCTTCTTTAAAATGTGTGGACATGTATTTTTAGAAACAGTCCCACTGGGTGTAGTTCAAACAGTGGTTCTAGTACTTAACCTAAATTTGATTTCTGTTGAGTACTTTCTTTACGTATAACCTGTCTGACCTCAGTCATGCAGGTTAAGATCTGCACGGGATGAATTTCTCTTTTCTCTCTCTTTTTAGCCACCATATTTTAAACTGAAAGTGCTGCTCACCTTTCTAATGGAGTCCACTGACTGATTTTCCCTGAATAATTTGTTCCCTTGAGTTGTCTTTACTAGTTTCTAGTTAATGTATGGAGTTGAAAATAAAACAAACATTATTCAGGTGTTTTCTCTGAGATTTGACTTTTTAAATGCTAAAAGGTAGATACTAGATCATTTTAGGTGATTCTATGAATAGCATTTTTGGGAGTAACTGCTGAGGCCTAGAAAATCATTTTATGTATATTGTTGCATCTTCACGTGAAAAAAAAGTATTTATTTAAAAGTTGTATTTCATAAATGTTTCTTTGTTTGATATTTGTTTTTCTGGTATTATTCTAATCTCTTTGTTTCAAATACTGTAAATACTAGTATCATGAATATAGTTGAAGTAAAGACTCTGGGTGCGTTTTTATGTATTCTTATGCTATCTCCTTTGTAAGTGTATTCTAATTTTAGAATTTTTTAATGGAACAAATTTATTTTGACAATAGTTACTCATAAGTTAATTGACATTGGTCTCTTTATGGCTTTCCATAAGGCCTGTCTGGAGCAATGCATTCTCAAGTGTTTCCTCACGCTCATTTTGGTAGGTGGCCACAGCTAATATCTAGGTTTGTGTGGCAATTTGTCTACCTGCTTGTGGAAGCTTCTGCTAGTGTTCTGGATCCCTGCATGTGAAGTTTAGTTTTTTCCATGTTTTAAAATGGAGTGGGCATGGATGTGTGGCATTGGGAATAACTTATATTTAAAGTTACATGAAAATCTTCTGTGGTAATTTATGTTTTAATATTGAAAAGCATATTGCTTACCTCCATGGTCACATTAGAATGTTAATAGCTTTTTTGATTATTTTTCTTAAGTTTGAATTCATAGTACTTTGAGTGACACACCTTTTCTGTGTACCAAACCATTTTACCACATTATTCCATGGAGTTTGGCTTTGCTTAACTGTAGCCAACTTTTGCTTTATACTGCTTTCTTAAAAAGTGAGCTGTCAAAGTTATGTCAGTGTATTGTTGTCTGTTCTAAAACCCTTCTGTTACCCTTGCAGTGTGCTTATTATTCTTTAATTCACTTGCTTCCCAGTGGCTTAGTTTCCTTTTTCTTATGAATAATAAAAAGTAATATTTAAAATTTTACAATCTAGTTAGGTTCACTGAGGAGAATTGCACTGTTACAAATATTAGGATTATGAGAATTACTTTGAGCAACATCCATAAGAGATTTTTAATTTTTTAATAAAAGATAATTCTATATAGCACGTGTACTATTAATTTCAGTGCCTTAAGTCAGCATTCAAGTTGGTAATTTTTTTTTCTTAGAATCAGAAAATGCAATGAATTATGTTGTTTGATAACATAGTGCTGAAAATGCTTTACTATGTAATTGCTAGTGTTCTGTATTAAAAGCAACATTGTTGGCTCTTCTTTCCTAGAACATATAGTTGAAAGGTTCTGTTTTGAATCATTAGGAAAAAGTAATATATTGTTCTGTTACTATGTGTGTTTTTATATGAGTAATATAATAATGTGAATTCATAACTCATTGTAAGTGGGGGGTGATGGCAGCATACCGTGTGTGTGTGTGTGTGTGTGTGTGTGTGTGTGTGTATAGCTGTAGTTCACACACAGATTTCCCCAACCTGTGAATGAGTGCTTCATTCCATGACGTTATAGTGACTAGATATGACAGGCTATGGTAGTTATTGGGTACAGTGTCATTAATCCCTACATTCTTTGCCTCTTTTAAGATTGCCTATTTCACTTTCTGTTCAGTTTTTGTGTACTTTGCCCCAGTTTCTATAACTCATTGGTCCTAATATTATCTTCCTTATACCCCTTATGCAAAGAAATCTTCGTTTATTTAAACTTTTCAAAAAAGGAATGGGAGTCTATATAGTTTAATTGTGTTAATGTTTTTATTAGGATTATCCCCCATCCATTTTTTGACTATGGTTACAAAGCTGCATAGGTTTTGAGTGGCCTGCTGCAGACCCTATTTCTCCTGTAAGTTTTATTTTTAAGTGAACTATTTTGCAGAGGTTTTTCCAGGAATACATATACTACATTATAGCAGACAGTTCACTAGATATAAATGTTTGACTATTTTACTATGTATAAGAAAGCAAAATTTAAAAATGTATATACTAGTATACATGTGAATTGCATGATGATGGACTTTAAAAGTAGACTGCTATTTAGACTCAAATTTATATAATTACTTTGAGAGGTTTACTTATGATTTCAAATGATAGCTTTATAGCTTACATTCAACTGTATGGCACTAAAACTTGCTATTACGTTTGTTGGAGTTTGGGGATTTAAAACACATCTTTCTATTTTTAAGGTAAATGATGTCTGTTTTACATTGCTGAGTATGAATATAGACAACCTCCCTTTTTGTTTGTAAGTGATCAGCCTTTCCTTCTCCCACCAGCGGCGACCTTTGGCACTGCATCCATGAGCATGCCTGCGGGCTTCGGGACTCCCGCTCCCTATAGTCTTCCCACCAGCTTTAGCGGCAGCTTCCAGCAGCCAGCCTTCCCAGCCCAAGCAGCTTTTCCTCAACAGACAGCTTTTTCTCAACAGCCCAATGGTAAGAGCTAACATTTGGCTGGTGCCAAGTTCATCACATGTATCCTTTATCATAATTTGAATGTTTGGACAAAAAGATTTATCTAAAGAATGCTCTAGTGTTATCTACTGATTGTTTATTACACAGATATAGAAACCTTTGGTGAGTTAGGCCTCAGAAAATTGAGTGATTTAGTAAGTTTTTGTTACCAGATTACAGATTTGGGAGTAATCTGAAACTAAAGAGTACCTCTTCTTTCTCAGGATCTCCAGTATCTTTCTTGTATGTTCTGTGTTATAATATGCTTCTTGATTTTAAAAGGAAACTTTATAGACCTAGAGTGTTTGCTTTGCATTGGAGCATTGTTGATTTTGTTGCATTTATTGTATATATTTTGTTGTTTGTTGGTGGTGGTGATGACATAGACCAAAGGTAACTGTATTGTAGTTCGAGTTTGTTACTTTTTTTTAGGAAGATTTCACTAGAGAAAGTTTTCGGTTTTTGTTTCTGTTTTTGTTGTTGTAGTCTTTTTTGTTTGTTTTGGGTGGATTTTGTTTATTTTTTGGCCGTTCATTTGCTGAAGTTTGAAATCCTTGGATCACATCCCCTCTTAAATAGTCAACAAACTCATCTTTTGATTAAATCCTTTGTCAGCAACTTACATAGCTGGGACAGACTGGAATTAACCATTTCTGGGGAGTCGATGTAAGCTCTTAAGACATGCCACTGAAATTTTTAACTTACTTTGAAGAACATGAGACTCAACAAGTTAACATTGATTTTTTTAATTATTGTTGCTCTGGTGGGGATTTTTCTGAAACTCCTTGATTGTCGCTCAGAGGTATAGGTTATAATTGTTGGTTTTTTTTTTTTTTTTTTTTTTTTTTAAACAAGGTGCAGGTTTTGCAGCATTTGGACAAACAAAGCCAGTGGTAACCCCTTTTGGTCAAGTTGGAGCTGCTGGAGTGTCTAGTAATCCTTTTATGGTAAGTGAGATGCAGTTTTAAGCACTTTGTAAGTAAGTCGTTGCATTGTTTTCAGAGTGGGAAAAGCAGGATGTGATTCCTCCCAGATGCAAGATTGTACGAATCGAGGCAGCCATTGTGCACAATCTTTTGTTGACTTAAGAAAACACATTGATCAGCTGGAAAGCAAAACGTTGACAGTAAACTATTGTAGACATGAAACTTGTATGCTTTCTTATCAAAATTCTGCTTTATGAGAGGCTGCCGATTTAGTGACCAATGTGAAAAAGGAATCCTGCAGTCATTTGGTTTGTGTTGTAAATGTATTTTTTAGGACCAATCCCTTCTTGGAATCTGTTAACAGGATTATGTGAAGTAATGGATATAAAAGACACAACACAGTGCCTGGTAACCTATAGTTGTGTTACAGTATGTTGCTAAGAACAGTAATTGTTGTTCAGTCACTAAGTCGTGTTCTGACTCTTTGTGACCCCACTGACTGCAGCGTGTCAGGCTTCCTGACCTTCATGGTCTCTCGGAGTTTGCTCAGACTCCTGTCCATTGAGTCGGTGATGCCATCCAACCATCCCATCCTTTGTTGCCTCCTTCTCCTGCCTTAATAATAGGAATGAAATAATATGGTTGCCAGTAATTATAAAACCCTAATCTAAATTGGAGAAGGAAACGGCACCCACTCCACTACTCTTGCCTGGAAAATCCCATGGATGGAGGAGCCTGGTAGGCTACAGTCCATGGGGTTGCAAAGAGTCAGACATGACTGAGCGATTTCACTTAATAATACTTAATCTAAATACTATTAATTAAAAAATATTATTATTTTCTTATTTTCCCACACACTCTTGTCTGTCTATTTATTTTGTCTTATGTTTTCCTTTAGACTGGTGCACCAACAGGACAATTTCCAACAGGAAGCTCATCAACCAATCCTTTCTTATAGCCTTATATAGACACTTTACTGGAACGAACTTTTACATGGTCACATTACATCTCTCCGCCTCTTGCACTGTTGTCTTGTTTCACTGATCTTAGCTTTAAACACAAGAGAAGTCTTTAAAAAGCCTGCATTGTGTATTAAACACCAGGTAATATGTGCGAAACAGAGGGCTCCAGTAACAACTTTTAACCTGTGAATTGGCAAAAAAAAAAAAGTAGCGGTATCATGTATATTAAAAATTGGCTAATATTAAGTTATTGCAGATACCACATTCATTATGCTGCAGTACTGTACATATTTTTCTTAGAAATTAGCTATTTGTGCATATCAGTATTTGTAACTTTAACACATTGTTATGTGAGAAATGTTACTGGGGAAATAGATCAGCCACTTTTAAGGTGCTGTCTTAAATTGGGAAATGAATGACCTAAAATCACTTTAACCATTGCTACTGGAAAGTTACAAAGTCAAAATTGGAAGGTTTTAGTCATTCTTGAATTTTTCCTTTCTGAAGAGCTCTTCTGTTTATACATGCCTAAATTCTTTAAAAATGTAGAGGGATACCTGTCTGCATAATAAAGCTGATCATGTTTTGCAACAGTTTGCAGGTGAAAAAAATAAATACTAGAAAATATGCTATTGTTTTGTGTTCTTGCTGCAATGCCTTTACCAAAGTGGCCTTAAATATCAGTAGTGAATTGAGAACATCTTGAATTCTTAAATTAGAGTTTCAGAAGACTTCTAGTGACTAACTTTTATGTCTAAAAGCAAATTTTATAAAAAGGCCATGTAGAAAATTTATTAAAACTACTATGACTGCTATGTTTAGGAATATGTCAGTGGTAAAGCATTTAATGTAGCTTGTTAGATTCACTGTAACCCTTCTAATTTCTTTGCAACTTCTTAATTTTGTGAAAATTTGTATATATGAAGAATTTGCATGTATGTGTATTTACAAATTTTTTTAAGTATCTTGAATTCTCAGACTGCAAAAGGCTTATTTTAACTATTGATTTTTTAAAAAAAAATATTGTCTTTGAATGTATTGGAAGCAGACATGCATTAACTGTGACATGATTGCACCTCAGTTTTTTTTCTTTGGACAAACTGATATTAATAGGACATTTGTTTATGTTCATTTCTAGGGGAAAGAAACTGGAACCCAGTGTTACCTTAAAATTATAGAATACTTTGTTTAAAAAGGCAACGATACTAATGTTTAGTTATATCTTTATGTTAATATTCAAGTGAACTTGATTAAATATTTATATAATGCCTGATTCATCCAGTGATAATCTGGCAATCTCATCAAAACAACACAACTGAAAAACTTGTAATAGTTTTTTTTTTTTTTTTTAATACCTTTGAGCAGCCCACAGAAGTCACAAAGTCCATACATTAGAGCTTATGTTTTTATGTGAAATTTTGATAATTAGATTTCCCAGACCGTGGCATATTAACAGTTCAGAAGTTATGGCTTGAAACGAAGGAGATAGAATGTATGACAAGCATACACTGTCCAAGACTAGTTAGTGTAGGGACAGCCAGCCGTTTAGAGGGCATCACTATATACACCATCTTCTGAAAATTGCCTATTACTGTGACTCTGTGTCATCAAGAAAAGGTGAAATTACATATGTAAATATGTAATACATATTTGAAAAGTTTTCTTACAATACTTAAAATTGTTTTTAAAGCTTTGGTATTAAAAGAGGTGAACATCAGTTTCCTCAGACATTATTCGTGCTGAATACCTTTTCAAATGGTGACTACAGGAGTTGTTTTCATAGTATATTAAAATCTGTGTTGAGTTTTAAACTTCTTGAAGCATTGCTGTCCAGTGCATATCTAGCTGAATGTATAGTTGCCTGAACTACTTTGATCAGACTGGGAAGTCTCTGCCCGCTTTCTGAACAGTATGCCTCTTCTCTTAGAATTAAATGAATGCTGCAAAGGTCTGGGTGTGTGTCGGTGTATACTTGAAATCTCTCCAAATTTTTGGAGTCACCTTCCAGCCCCCTCATGGAGGGAATACTTAAGAGATGTCTTTGAATTCCTATGTTTTAGATTGTATTGGGTCCCAATAACTCTTGTACCAAGTTATGCTATACCATTGAAGGCCATTACCCAGTTAACCTACCAGGCTTTCCATCTAAGAAATAAGTAAATTAAACAGTTGTTATTAAAATAATTTTAAAGACTATTTTTTTCTGGGTAAACCTTGAGGTTTGTAATTAAGTGGATACTCTTGTTGACTTTGAATGCTATAAAATCAAAATGCTTAGTGTAAGAAGTGATCCAACTTTAATGTGGATTTGAATCCTCAGACTTTCATATTCAGATTTGCTTCTGGTTTTACATGGACTATCAGAACTGTGTTGAACAGTGAAGAGGAGAAAATACTCAGTGGTAGCAACATGAAGATGCAGTTTCCTAACTTACTGGTTGAGTCATCTTCTCTCCTTTTGTGTTTGCTCAGGAAAGAAAATTTTCTTTTAGGGTGACAAGCTTTATTGATTACTTTAAAGGTATATTTTACTCTTATTTTTGTGAAGATAGAGATCAAGTAGTCATTTGCTTCCGCAGAATAATTCTTTCTGTAAATTTGAAGAAGCACATCAGTGCTTGCTTTACTTCTGAGTTGCCCCAGCTCCCAACATATATCCTCGTTGGTACAGTTCCTGTAAATTGGTAAAATGAAGAGAATAACTTAACTGGCTGCTTTCCAAACATTTTGGCCTCAGGACTATTAACTCTTTTTAGTTATTGAAGATCTCCAAAAAGCTTTTGTTTATGTAGCTTGTATTGCTCAGTATTTGGTGTATTAGAAATTAGTACTGAGATAGTTTTAAAACATATTTATTCATTTAAATGTAACAATAATAAACTCATTACACATTGACATAAATACCATTTTTGATGGCAAATAACTGTTTTCCACAAACAGAAGACCATTGTTTTACATTTTGTACATCTCTTTAAAAATCTGGCCCAACAGAAGCAGTGGGATTCTCACACTGCTTTCACATTGCAGCTCTTTTAGGTGACACAGTGTGTAGGCACTGGGAAACTCCACCATGCACTTGGGAAGCCACGAGTGAAGGAGACAGCATTTTAGTATGCTGAAAATAGTTTTGACTTTGGGTTTTTGGGGGGACCCTTGGGGTTTCTCAGACTACAGTGGTTTGAGAACCACTGCACAACACTTTAAATTTGTATTTTCTGTGACAACGATGTTTAGTTGTAGTGTAAATATACTTCTCCCTGAACTTCTGAGTGTTTTTGTTGGCTTGATGAGAAAAATTTAAATTTCAGTTGAAATGGCAAACTTTTAAAATGTTGTTTTCTGGAATTTCTTCCTTTGATTTTTATTTGAATGTATTTCAGTAATAATGAAATTGGTGAATATCTCATTTTTAAAAGGAATATTCCAAGTTCTGGCTCTTGGATATTAGTACTTACTTTAGAATTATTTATTCTTTTGACCACTTTGAAATTGTGGTATTCTTTTGGTAGAGTGTCAGATAGCTATTTTAAAATTACACCTTGCTAAAGAAAGTTAAAAAATGAAGAATAATTTCTTACCTCTACTGTGTTTATAGTTAACAAAGAATTTTAACTTTGTGTGTGTATGTGTGTGTGTGTGTGTGTGTGTGTGTGTGTGTATATATATATATATATATATAGGGGGAATGAAAATAGGATTTCTCTAACAAAAATCATTACCTTCCAAGACGTCGGCTACAGTTAAAGGAATGATGTGTTTACTTCTGAAGAAAGAAGTTTGCTCTGGGTTTTTCCCCCAGTGGTTTTTTTATACTTGTCCATTTTTAGAAAGAACACTTGTTGTTTCTCATTTAAACAGAATGTTTTAAAATTCTTTTGAAGACATTGTGACTTTGTAAAAGGTAGTTTATGATACATAGTCAGTCACCTCTTGCTGCTGCGGTTGGCATACAGTAAAACATGCTGCTGTCCTCAGGCCGGCCTGTGCCTTGCTTCTTGGGCCTCTTTGTTCATGTTTGTGCTCCTGCTCCAATTCAGAGTGACTCACCTCATCTTTGGCCTCCACTTGCAGTCTCAGATTTATATCAGAAAGTTAATCTCTACGGGACCTTATAAAGATATATTTAAAGATATGACTTGAAGTAATAATGGTGACGGTATTACAGAGTGTGGTTTATTAAGCTCTTTTAGTGTATCAGAAACTTGCTAAATGCTTTTCATGTATTATCTCATATGGTCTGTAAAGTGGGCTCATACTAAGGATAAAAGAAGCAAGGCATTTGGCTAATGACAGGGCTTTTGCTCTGGGGAGCAGGTATTTTATTGTTGGATTAAGATGCTCTCACATTTATGTGTAAGCAGATTTTTAAAAAATCATATGAAATTCTAAGAGAATCTCTTTCTATATCCTATATACCTAATAAAAATCATTTTTAATTTTGATTCCATTCATAATTTGCTGAAATCAGTAGTTTATTCTCTAGGGTTTTATTTAAACTTTACAAGTAAATTCATGGGGGTAAATAGTGGGTCAGGTTTTAAAATTAAGAGACATTTGAAGTATCACAATAACTCCTGTTTTGAGAAACATTCCAACTATTAAGTCTGTGCCCTAAACAGTAGTAAAATTACTTTTGAAAGGGTGCTGTTACTAAAATGTGTTATTGTATTGAGTTTATATTCATTAGTTAACTTTTGCCTTGTATATTTTAAAACATGTCATTCATTAAAAATTTTATGTGGTATATTTGAACAATTGAATATATGACCAAGATGTGCTGGTCATATGTTGTGCTGGTGAATGCTTTTCTCTCATGAAAAAGTGTCCTGTTCTGTAGTGCTTACTGATATATGTGATATTAATACTCTCACCATGGCTGATTTCAGCTACCAGTCTGATGTTAATTAAATTAAACTTGGAGTTAGACACATCGGCCTCACTTTGCAGGCCAGCTCCAGCAGGGCACAGATGGGTAATTCCATAACCCAGTTCATTAAATGTATTGGTTATTAGATGATTGTATGTAGTATTTGAAGAGCCTTTTGTGTTGTTAATTCAGTAAGCATTTGAACACTAGTTTACTTAGGGCTTTCCTGGTGGCTCAGACAGTAAAGAATCTGCCCGCAACGTGGGAGAAGGGCATGGCAACCCACTCCAGCATTCTTGCCTAGAGAATCCCGTGGATAGAGGAGTCTGGCCATCCACAGTCCATGGGGTCACAAAGAGTTGGACACAACTGAACGACTAAACATAGTAATTAATTCTAGAAGTGTAGTGGGCACTGAAGTATTTAATCTGGAAAGACCCCCAAGTGTTGTGAAAACCCTGGTTTAAAAAGTCCAATTATTGTTCTAATGTAGAGGTTGCACATTTATGGCATTTACTCTGAATTCTCTCTGAAGTTGTGTTTTGTTTGACCATCACCGTGTTTTAAAAACTTGAATTTTGTGTAGTTTGAAGGGTGTTCGTACTCTCAAGGTGGCCACTAGCCTACTACTATAAATTTTCTGAGCCTCAAACGTTCAAAAATGTTTTAAGGCCTTTGAATTGGCAAATTCTGAGTAGACATAAAAGGGATCCTCTTATGCCAGCTCTTAACTGTTCTGATTTTGGAGTCAGTTCTGTAGGATTTGAATTTATGATGCTATTTTCTGGTGAAGACTCTTGCCAAAAATGTATTTCCTTTCAAACTCGATAGCCTCTATGTATTTTGCTTATTTTATGCTAATGGAGGAAGATTCAACATACTTAACTGTATTTTTGAAATCTAGGGTCGTTGAACTCACAGGGCTGTGGAGTTTAAAGATTCAGGCTTTTGTAACCAGGAAAAGTGATCCTAGATAAAATATTTTAATTGGTGATTCAGATGTTCATTGGTTAGTTTCTTAATTGGTTCTCTGGAATCTTAAATAGATATTATCCAAATTGCAGTTTAACCAGTGAGACTTAAAACTTGAATTCTCACCTTTTTTCCTCAATCTTGAGGGACAGAGAAAGCAAACAACCCAGAAGCCTTCTAATTTTGACTAAATAATCATTAAGTAAAAGGCAGGAAAGGATTGTGAATTAATGTTACCCAGTGTTTCTTAGAATGCTGTGGGTACAATCAGGTTTTTTAAAGACTTTAAAGGTTTTTTATATGTTACCAAAATAGAAGACATGTTTATGATGATTAAAAATTATGCAATATACAAAGGGGTATAAAGTGGAAAAGTGTGTCTCCTTCCTGTGACTCTCTTCCCACATCCCAGGGAAATACAGTTACTTGTGTTTTTGTATAGTCTTTCAGAAATGTTATCATTTATTATATACTTCTTTCTCTCTCTCTATATGCCACTTGCTGTCCTCTGTTGTTCTAAATGTATGGTTTTATAACTTGATTCTCTGTTTAACTTGGTTATTTTTCCATATTATTATGTCCAGCTCTAATTCATTATCTCTTTGGAGCTCCAAGATTTCATTGTATGGATGCCCCTTTTGAAGAATATTTGTTTATAGAGTTTTTCTACTTAAAAAACATTGTTAAAATGAGAATATCCTTATGCATATATGAAGGTTAGTCATGAATCTGCCTGACTCTAAACTCAATAAAATAGACATCATTCAATTTTGAATCTCACCCGCAGATTCAGTATGACTGTCTTAAAATAAGATGTTTGAAAAATCTCATACTTTTTAATTGAACTGTGAAGGCCTTCAGTTAGTTCATTGAAAATTGTGCAAGTTCACATCTATTTAGCACCTTAATTTTAATTTTTCCATGACCCTTGACGTTTCTAAACGTTCAAGGTTTGGGACTATTTTCTATTACTACTTGTTGGTATTATGCCTTTCCTTATCTACATTAGCTTAGAATATAACTTATTTTTGAGATGAGAACATAGAATTTAATTTGGCAAAATCTTTTGGCACAACCACATGTTTTATTTATTACTTCTCCAAAATTAACTCCCTTTGCCTTAGAAAAGACTTGGGTAATAACTGAAAGTTCCAGTTCTCATTCCTCACAAGATTATAGAGTCAAGAATTTCTTTATTTGTGTTTATCATTAGTCAAGGACAAGTCTTGGTTTCTGGAATCGTTTATGAGAAATAATATCAGCACTTAAGGCTAAGAATAGGGAATGAGATAACTGAGAAATCTGAAAGAAAGAGCGAGGCCGTTTTAGTCAGCAGGGCATATCTTGGAAGATGTTTTGATATGACAAGATTTATGAAGACCAGTCTTAATTGCAAGAGGTGGTCTTAGGTATTAGGCAAAAACAGGTTGATTTCAATTTTCATTTCAAATATATGGTAGATATATTTGATTTATTGTTCATTGTGAAACATTGTTGGAATAATTTTTTCAAAATAAAGACTCCTGAATTTATGTACCATTTGAAAGTAGTAGCCTTTTTCCTTTGATGGTCACAGAACATAACAAGACATCTGGAACACTGAAGAGTAATGTTTTTTTCCTTTTGTCATACACGTTTGTTTCTGCCAAGCACATGATGCATCTACTTCCAGCCTTACTTTCTTTGTTCCATTAGTTGTACATTAATAGCAACTTTTGTCACTTTCTCTTTGATTTTTAAATTACAAAGCATCTGTTTTTTAAAAGCACATATTTATTACTGAATTTCCAGTACTGAATCCCGATCCCCAAAGGATGACATTTTTCTTGAAATTCATATTGTTCTAGCTTGATTTTTAAGACAATGGTTTTGTAATTAGATTTTAATTTCTCTACTACCTATTGAAATTTAGAAGGCACATAGTAAACTATCTTTGGTTCTTCATATGTCTAATCTTATTTCCTGGTAGTAGCCATTATTTTTTGTGTCCCAATTCTGTACATTTTTGTTGTTTAAATTACTTTCATTAATCATCAAAACCCAGAAGAAAATTTATTTTCCTCTGAATCAATAATTTCACTCAACTACCACTATTCTCCCCACCCCTCCCCTCCATCTAGAGGGAGACTAAAGTTTAGTTTAGTCTTATTAGGTGAAGAAAGACTCAAATTATTTTTTTTTTAAGTCGTATGCTAACGTTTTTAAAATTAAAACTGAACTTGAGGGTTGAAAGGTACTGACCCAGAGTCAAGTTTCCTGTGTTTCAGTTTTAAATTCTGCGTTAACTGGCATTCAATGAGCAGGTAATTTAGATGCCAGTTCCCCAGCTTTAAAGAGAAATCTCTTCCAAATGGTAAAACATGATTCCCATCAGCCATTTGGAATATATGTTTAGAGAATAATTTAGCTTTGGAAATTGGAATTAGACATTTCATAATAATAGCTGTTAGGTTGAGCATAAACTATTGTATTTTCTGGTTTGAAAGTACAGGTAACACCACCACCATATAGTTTCATATTATGGCCACTATTTTCAGTTTCTTTTATTCAGAACTATCTTTTTAAATGCAGAAAATTTTGACTTTTTAAGTAATGGTCGAGGATTTCTCAGGTGAAGAAAATTGTGCTAAATGCTATATATCAGTGTCGTAGTATTTTCCATTTAATCTGTATTAATTTGGTGTCAACATTGCTGAATATTTTTTAAACATTTCCTGTTATTCTCATAACCTTATATGTAGGAATGACTTTATTTTACCAGATGAAACAGACTAGGTGGTGGTTTACTTGGCTCAAGGAATTTAAGCAGCAGGACTGACCTTTAAATCCAGCTGTCAAAGCAGACATTCAGACCCACTCCACCCCGGTTCCTTGGAGCAACTGATGGGGGAAGGGTGATCCCTGCAAATCAAGGGCAGAGAAAAGGGCTCTGGAGACTAGGAGAGATCTCAGTCCTGTGTACGACAGACTGATAAAGGAGTTGTCAGCCTTGAAGGAATAAAATGTAAGACTGAGGACTAAGCCTGAACTGAAATGGGAGGGAGAGGAGTTTATGTGTTCTGTGAGTATTCAGAAGCTTAGTGGTGTTGATTCTTTGCGACCCCATGGACCACAGCCCACCAGTCTCCTCTGTCCGTGAAATTTTCAAGGCAAGAATATTGGAATGGGTTGCCATTTCCTTCTCCAGGGGATCTTCCTGACCCAGGGATTAGACCTTGTCTCTTGATTGGCAGACGGATTCTTTACCACTGTGCTGTCTGACCTGCTTTTATGTGTTGTTTAGTTGCTCAGTTTTATCTGACTCTTTGCGACTCTGTGGACTGCAGAACACCAGGCTTTCCTGTCCTTCACTATCTTCTGGAGTTTGCTCAGACTCACATCCATTGAGTCGGTGATGCCACCCAACCATCTCATCCTCTGTCGCCCCCTTCTCCTCTTGCCCTCAGTCTTTCCCAGCATCAGGGTCTTTTCCGGTGAGTAGGCTCTTCACATCAGGTGGCCAAGTTGTAAGTTAAATAAGCAAGGTGTCAGTATGCAGCCTTGACTTTCTCCTTTTCCAGTTTTACACCAGTCCATTGTTCTTTGTCCGGTTTTAACTGTTTCTTCTTGACCTTCATACAGGTTTCTCAAGAGGCAGGTAAAGTGGTCTGGTATGCCCATCTCTAAGAATTTTCCAGTTTTGATTGTGATCCACGCAGTCAAAGGCTTTAGCGTAGTCAATAAAGCAGAAGTAGATGTTTTTCTAAAGTTCTCTTGCTTGTTCTGTGATCCAGTGGATGTTGGTAATTTGATCTCTGGTTCCTCTGCCCTTTCTAAGTCCAGCTTGAAAATCTGAATGTTCTTAATTTACATACTATTGAAGCCTGGCTTGAAGAATTTTGAGCATTACCTTGGTAGCATGTTAAATGGGCACAACTTTATGGTAGTTTGAACATCTTTGGCATTGCTTTCCTTTAGGATTGGTGTGAAAACTGACCTTTTCCAGTCCTGTGGCCACTGCTGAGTGTTCCTAATTTGCTGGCATATTGAGTGCAGCACTTTCACAGCATCATCTTTTAGGACTGAAATAGCTCAACTGGAATTCCATCACGTCCATTTAGCTTTGTTCGTAGTAATGCTTCCTAAGGCCCAGTTGACTGCACACTCCAGATGTCTGGCTCTAGGTGAGTGACCACACCATCGTGGTTATCCGGGCCATTTAGATGTATTTTGTACACTTCTTCTGTGTATTCTTGCCATCTCTTCTTAATTTCTTCTGCTTCTGTTAGGTCCTTTTACTGTTTCTGTCCTTTATTCTGCCCATCTTTGCATGAAATGTTCCCTTGGTATCTCTGATTTTCTTCATGAGATCTCTAGTCTTTCCCATTCTGTTGTTTTCCTCTAATATTTCTTTGCATTGTTCACTTAAGGCTTTCTTATCTCTCTTTGCTATACTCTGGAACTTTACATTCAGTTGGGTCTGTCTTATTGTTTCTTCTTTGCCTTTCACATCTCTCTTTTTCTTAGCCATTTGTAAGGCCTCCTCAGACAACCATTTTGCCTTCTTGCATTTCTTTTTCTTTCTAATGGTTTTGGTCACTGCCTCCTATACAATGGTACAAACCTCTGTCCATAGTTCTTCGTGCACTCTATCAGATCTAATCCTTCGAATCTGTTGGTCACTTCCATTCTGTAATCATAAGGGATCTGATTTAGGTTATATCTGAATGGTCAGTCAGTCATGTCTGACTCTTTGCGACCCCATGCACTGCAGCACGCCAGTCTTCCCTGTCCTTCACTATCTCCTGGAGCTTGCTCAAGCTCATGTCTATCAAGTCGGTGATGCCGTCCAACCACCTCATCCTCTCTCACCCCCTTCTCCTGCCCTCAATCCTACCCAGCATCTGGATCTTTTCCAGTGAGTCAGCTCTTTGCATCAGGTGGCCAAAGTATTGGAGCTTCAGCTTCAGTATCAGTCCTTCCAGTCAATATTCAGGGTTGATTTCCTTTAGGATTGACTGGTTTGATCTCCTTGCAGTCCAAGGGACTCTCAGGAGGCTTCTCCAGCACCACAGTTCTTAAGCATGTGTTGTGGGGACTCCGTATTGGAGAAGCAGCTATTTGCAGTATTTTGTACAGGTTTGTCCTCAACATTTGAATAACGAATATTGTGTGTGTTTGTGTGTAAGAATACTTGTTGCAAATACTTCCAGGTTCTTAGGGCAGAAAGAACACAGAAAGCAGAGTAAGAGTCAATAACAGTAACTGTATTTAAAGTTATACAGTAAAATAGTATTAGTTTGGAATCCTCTAAAGCATATATATTTCAGCTTTTCCATTAAAGATGATTATGGTCACTTGCTACTCAAAGTTTGGTCTGAGGAGCTGCAGCCTGGACATTGCCTGGACTCTTGTTAGCCATGTCAATTCTCATCCCAGGATAGTAATCACAGTCTGCATTTTAATGAGTCTCAGGTGAATTATAAGCATATTCAAGATTGAGAAGCACTGGTGTAGGTACTATGGTCAGTCCAGTTGTTCCGTCGTGTCCAACTCTTTGTGACCCTATGAACCACAGCACGCTATGTTAGATAAGTCATTTTTGTTTTAGCTTTTTAAATCTTTATAAAAGTCCATCTGTGTTGGAAAAATTGCTCTAAAGAATCTTAAAAGGTACACTAAAAGCCCATCAAAAGAAAGTGTGTAGAAGCACTTCTGAATTAAGTTCTTTAAGAATGTTCAGGTTAAATGTTTTTAGGAGTTAGGAGTCAGTGTGGAGGCTATTCATGAAGAAGGATTAGTAAGCATACCAGTATTAGCACATAAGGCATTGGTTGATGCTATAAGATGAAGGATGAATTTGAAGAGCACAGGTTTCACTGTCAGCATGAAACCAATCACTGGAGAAGAGGAGGCAGTTCTGCAGACAGAACAGAACCACCCAGGGACACCAGAGTTATCTCTTGGTGCCAGTAATTGAACTATGCCAGTCCACTTTGGATTGAGTGTGTGACTCAGAAGGATGGTGGCTCAGAGGAGGAAGATGCATGCATGTTACATCGCTTGCTGGCTGAGTTATGGCCCAGGTTGCAGGAAACTGAAGAGGGATAATGTATGGTGATTTTAAAGAACTCGTGTTTAAAATTGTTTTCTTACACCCTTGCCTGACTCAAAGGACATGAACTTGAGCAAACTCTGGGAGATTGGGAAGGACAGGGAAGCCTGGTGTGCTGCAGGCTGAAGTAATGCCCAACACTCCATTGGCATTACTGCAAATAATATTTTTAAAATTCTTATCCATATATCTGTATGTATATTATATAATGTTACTATTTCAAAGTTTAATTTCCAGGAGTAGGTTTTTGGGGATTGGTCTTTTCTAAGTATTTACATTGCCAAATTGCCTTCTGAAGAAATTTTACCAAGTTCATACTCCCATCATCAGGATGTGAATGTTTATTTTGCTTGATCCTTACTGATGTGGGACTTATAAGAAGTCTTAGGCATTATTATAAGCAAAAAGACGGTATCTCATTTTCTGCATTGTAAATAGTTAACTTGCCACAGAAGCAGACTCTTTCCCCAGGAGTTATTTGCTTGGTCTACTTAGTGTTTTGGTGTTGTAGCCAGGAGGGAGGGGTTATGCCCGGAGGAGGTTGCCTAGAGGTGTCCTTAGCCTGTTTCTTAATTGGTTAGTAAATGCAACTTTTTAGCTATTTGGAAACCATTCTCCAAAAGCTGATTCCTGACGTCTCTCTCTCACCTTCAGCAAGGTTTCTCACGTCTCTAGCATGGTATTTATCACTCCTTTATTCACATTCCTGACGTCTCTTTCTTAGCGTCAGCAAGGTTTCTCATGTGTCTAACGTCTGCTTCTGCTCTAGCATGGTATTTATCACTCCTTTATTCACTTGCAGCCCCACTAGGCAGTGAACTGTTCGCTAGCAATAGCTCTGTCTCAGTTACCTCTGAATAACTATAACCACCGCTGGGCTGGGCACATGCTAAGCATTCAATAAATGTTGCCTGGATGAATGAGGGTTTCTTGGATCAACTTCTGAGAAAATAAGAGTTGGCACTGGTAATATAATAATCCCTTAAAAAAAATTCCACTCCATACCTTTTGGGGATTCATCAACACATATAAAGTATGGACTATGAACCAGGAACCAAGTAAAATACTGGAATTAAACAGGAAGGAACAGTGCCTGTTCTGAAGTTTAGAGGGAAACTTAGTGTAATATAAGTTACAGTGCAGTGGGGGATGTAGACACAAGTGCTCAATAAAATAAGTAGGATAGAGTCAGGTGCTGTGGTTATAGGAGAAACACCTAACAAACTAGAGCACTGAGAAAGGTTTTCTATGAAAATAACCCACAGAGACTTGAAGAGGGAGGAAGAATCATCTAGCTTGTTGCCTAGAGAAATGCAGGCACTGAGATAATCTAGTGCAAAAAATCTGGGGAAATGCTGGAGAATCTCAAAGGGAGTACAGAGACGAGTCAAAATGATGAGAGCTCAGATTGCAAAGACAGAAGCCAGGTTTGAAGGGCTGCTTCTGCCATTTTAGATGGGCTTCCCTGGTGATTGAGTAATAAAGAATCTGCCTTCTAATGCAGGAGGCACAGGAGATGGTTGGATCCCTGGGTTGGGAAGATCCCCTGGAGGAGGAAATGCCAATTCCCTCCAGCATTCTTGCCTGGAAAATCCTATGGAGAGAAGAGCCTGGCGGGCTACAGTCCATGGGGTCACAACTGAGCATGCAGACACCTAACATGCCATCTTAAGGGTTTTGACTTTAGAAGTTGTGGACAAGAGTGTTTAGATGTTAGGAGATTTAAGGAAATGATTGATGTATGCGATCAGACTTGCTTAGAAATATGGCTTAACCTGCAGTGTGAAGAATGAATTTACTGAAGAGATGGAAGTAGAAGCAGGGAGACAATTAGGTTTTTAGTAATTTATGTGACAAGTGATGGTGACCTGAGCCAGCATAATGGGGAGATGGTGTAAATTCTAGGGGTAAGAGAACAACCCAAATGATTGTTCTGGCTCAGACAGTTGGATGAATGGGAGTGACATGTGCTGAAGTAGTTGGATGAAAAGTTGTTGAGGTCAGTTTATATATAAACTGAGAGTTCAATATGTAGATAAAACCTATAGGTTGCTTCAGAGACTGAAGTGAAAGGTCTCAGCTGGAGATACAGCCTTGAGTCTGAACATTCATAACATTTAGAAGTAAATGTAGGAAAGAACTTCATCTTTCACTAATTCCTGTGTGGCCAACTCAGAAATAATTATGGATTCTGGAGAAATATTGGATATAGTGATCTGAAGGCATTGGAGAGCAACCAATAGCAGGCAGAAACTGCTATACTGAGAGTAGTTGACAATGAGAAGAAGGGAACACTGAATTTCCTGCTTCTATAGCTTTTTGCCTGTGTGCAGGCTCCAGTTGATTTCATGGTGGTCAACTCAAACTTAGTTTTAAAAATATTTTTATATCTGATTGAATTATGTATGTGCAAGGCTGATGAGGGCAGCCCTTGTATTATGAAAACAGCCATAGATAATATGCAAACTGTACACATAGTTATATTCCTATACAACTTGATTAAACAGACTACCTCCCAGATCTGACCAGTGGCTCATAGCTTGCCGACCCCTGATATACATAAAGAAGTAGGAAAATTTGACCTGTACTTGAGAAATGTCGACAGCATGTCAACCAGAGGAGGACTGGCAGTTCTTTGAGATGTAGATTCATGTTCATTGATGAACTGTTTATTCCCCACTCATTTTGGTGTTTTTGCTTGCACTGATCTCAGCACCTGTGGACTGGGCTCTTGGCCACTCCTCCCCAGGGCCCTCAGCACACACGGGAGAACTCAGTGTTCTTTCAGCCCCTGAACATAAAGCTCCAAACTTGACTTTCATAAGTTTAGCAAATAATAGATTGTTTGCAGTGTGCCTACATGATGGTATGTGTGGAGGTAGATGAAAAGTAAGACCCCTGTGTTCGTGGAGTTTACGCTAGTGAGAATGAAGCTTTCCATCCAATTTCTGTCTTCACCTGACGCTTTTAGTTGGGCACACCGTGCATTCTGTTTTGGCTTTGATCTTGGCTTCCTTCCAGATGTGTTGTCTTTGGTTTAGTGCATCTCCAAGGACTCTTGGAGCAAATTCTTGTCCCATCTGACTGGACTCTGAAAAGAATCGCTGTGTTCACCCAGTGGGTAGCCTCTGCCTTATATTTTGTCTGGACTTACTTGGAAACCAGGACCTGGGTAGTGGATATGATGCATAAAACTCAACCATAATGGGGAATTAGGAATTATCTATAGAATAAAATATTTAAAAATACTATTTGAGGTGCTTGAGAAAGAAGTACCGTCTTAAAACTTTGAAATGATTTCTGCTAAGATTCCAAGATAGGACAATCTCTGAAATATTAAAAGGTTGAAAATTATATGCAAGGAAGATTTTCTATCTTTTTAGGAATTGTCACATTCCTGATGAGACATTTTAATGGTAAGAAATATAATAAATGCACATGACATTTCTCTTTGAGTCTTGACGTAACAAAGTGTTACTAAATTTGACTTTGAACAAGTCTGTGGTTCAAATTACATGAAGACAATAATCAATTATTGATGGACATCTAGCAACCATTGGTAATTTTTCTTGTCATTGGAAAAAATTATGCGGCCAGTCTACAAAAGAAGAGCTTAATATGTGACATTAATATATCAAGTATTGAAATTATTTTCCTATAATAAAATCTAAATTTACTTGGTACTTTTTGTTACTGTCTGTTTAAGAGTTGGTAGAGCATTTGGTATTTCTTACATTTTCCTTTTTTATTATAACAATAGATCTTAATTTTCTAAATATTCATAAAAATTACTTAAATTGCAAGCAAAATATGACTACGTTTGAATTTGTTTAAAGATGTATTTGAAATTTGGTAAAACGTGAGTGTAATACATTCCTTTTTGTAGTTTTAACTATTTGAAGAAATTCTTATCTAAGTAATAAAAAGACAAATGACCCAACCAGAAAGTGTGCAAAAGATCTGAATAGACATTTTTCTATTAAAAAATTTACAAATGGCCAGTAAACAAATGAAAAATGTTCAGCATCATTAGTCATTAAGGATAAACAAATCAAAAAGGCAGTGGATATCACTTTACACCTACTGGGATGGCTACAGAAAAAAGGCAGACAGTAACAAGTGTTAGTGAGGATGTAGTTGGAACCCCATGCGTTGCTGGTGTGAATTTAAAATGATGCAGTTGCTTTGGAAAACACTTTGGCAGTTTCTTAAAAAGTTCAACATAGAGTTACCACATGACTCAGCAATTTTACCGCTCAGTATATACCCAAGAGAAATAAAAACACGTCTACACAAAAACTTGTGCATAAATGTTCGTTTCAGCATTTCCATAATAGATGAAAAGTGGAAACAACCCAAATGTCCATCAGCTGGTAGATGGATGAATCAAATGTGGTATGAGTGTACAAAGGAACAATTTTCAGCCATTAAAAGGCAGGGAAGTACAGATGCATGCTGTAACATGGATGAACCTTGCAAACATGCTAAATGAAATAAGCCAGATACAAAAGACCATATATGTATGATTCCATTTATATGAAGTGTTCAAAACAGGCAAATCCACTGAGACAGAAGAGTGGTTCCCAGGGCTTGGGATGGAGGAAGAGTGAGTGACTGCTAATGGGCATAGGGTTTCTTTGGGGTGTGAAAAAATGTTCTACAATAGAGAATTTTCATTGAGTTACACACAGAAGGAAAAATGTATAGTTTATGTGAAGGACATCACAATTGAAAATGCGAGAATAAAAGGACTGTATGCATGAGTTATTCAAAAATGTACTCTCTCCTAAGTGGACTATGGGGATTTCCTCTGAATCTCTTGCACCAAACCAGCAGTGCTAGCAAGTGGTAGGGTTTTGTGTTTTGTTTTTGTTTTTGTTTTTGAGCAGTTCAACAAGTGAACTAAGTACATATGTCATCCTAAATTGAATTCTTTTGACTCATGTCCCAGGAGTGATGAAATGTGTCTCTGTCTCATTTCCTGCTAATGATGTGGCTGGTGGTTCCACTGCTTCCCTTCCTGGAATGATTTTGCCATCAGCCACTTAGCAAATATTATCCACTTACTCAAGTGATATGATGAGCAGTCTGGTCATAATTGTTTCCACACTTTATTGACGGGTATTTTCAGATTTCGTATAGGATGCTATGATAACATGGATGAAGACATGAGGTGGATTGTGTCTGTGATGAAATATCTGATGACTTTTACCAGGCCTCTTGTGGGTTAAGGCAGCATGGGAGGTGAAAGAGAAACTATGACTGGGTGAGAAAAACAAGGGCTGGACTGGCCAAGGTACAAAGGGAAAATCATCCTGTCCTCAGCTTGGAAAGAACCTGCTCTTAATGTGATAGGGCATTTGGCACAACTCACATCAAGAAAGAATTTAGTTATCCTGATAAATTGTTTGTCCAGAGAGAATGAACATTGCTGGCAGTTACTGCTAAGATAATGAAGGCATCTGGTCATGATTTGCTCTAGTTTGTCTAGCAGCCACCTGTTGAAGCTCTCAAATCTGGATTCAGATTCCAGCTCCACATCTTAGAAAGCCTTGCACCTTGGGCAGCTTTCTGAGAAACATGAACTTTTCCCTTTGAAAAGGTGGTTCAAGGTATTGACCACCAGAATTAAGTTAGACTGATGGCTGTATGCCCTCTGTAAGTGGTGACAATTATTGTATCTTCTTTATTAGCATCATGGGTTTTATTTTCTAGTTTTTATTTGTTCAGAGTCTAAATTTCTTTTAGATGAGGCTTAATTTTTAAGAAAATGTGGGCTTATGTGCTTGTATTAATTTAAATCACAGTTCTAGCATTATCTGTTTAGCCTCTCATTGTGTAAATAAATTTGACTGAAATCTCACAATTAGTTGTATACAAGTTTAAAAAAGGAAACTTTGAATCCAAATCAAATAAAAATCACTTCTGCCCTCTTTAGATAAATCAGTAATTCCCTTTGTGAGCATATAGTTACAGAATACCTTTTAGTTTTAATGGATCATTCTGTATTATTAAACTCATTGATGAATTAAGAGCTGGAAGGACCCTTGGGAGGGTCTGAGCTCAGTGATTACAAGGGGAAAAAAACGATTGTGGAGAAGGCAATGGCAAGCCACTCCAGTACTCTTGCCTAGAAAATCCCATGGGCAGAGGAGCCTGGTAGGCTGCAGTCCATGGGGTTGCTAGGAGTTGGACATGACTGAGCGACTTCACTTTCACTTTTCACTTTTCACACATTGGAGAAGGAAATGGCAACCCACTCCAGTGTTCTTGCCTGGAGAATCCCAGGGACGGGGAAGCCTGGTGGGCTGCCGTCTATGGGGTCGCACAGAGTCGGACACGACTGAAGTGACTTAGCAGTAGCAGTAGTAGAGAGGTTTAGTGACTTATGGACAGGCAAACAGCTGCCTTGTGGTATGGACAAAATGAGATAACACTGCCCATCCTTCCCAGTCAGTGCTTATTCCAAGGTACCAATTCCTGTTTTAAGTAAAAGATGAATAGTGATGCTGGTCACTTGCCCTTCAGGTCTTACCTAGTATTACCCCTTCAGTTACCTGTTTGAGCTCACCAAGTTCAATCAATATACATCTTCCATCTCTCACAGCCTCCCAACCCATCCTAGCCCATCAACCTTACAGCACTCAGGCTGTATTCTGACCTCAAGTTTAAAAGGCATCACAGAGCCATCAGTGGTAATTAACAGCCTCCCACGTTGTATTCCCAGAGTTATGAACAATTACAGAGCTGAGTGAAATTATTTCCTGGGAGAAAATACTCAGTCCTGTATTTCTGTGGCTTTCGTTGAGAAGTGTTTGGTGAAGATATTAGTCCTACCCCCTGCTCCAAGACTTTGGCCACCTGATGTGAAGAGCTTACTCATTGGAAAAGACTGTGATGCTGGGAAAGACTGAGAGCAGGAGGAGAAGCAGGCAACAGAGCATGAGATGGTTGGATGGCGTCACTGACTGAATGGACATGAGTTTGAGCAAACTCCGGGAGATAGTGGACAGGGAAGCCTGATGTGCTGCAGTCCATGTGGTCTCAAAGAGTCAGACATGACTTAGTGACTGAATAACAAAAACAGCTGGCTCCTGGTGGTTAATGATGTGTTCCAGACACCTCTTACGTTTCTAATTCTTTTTTCTGTGTCAGAATAGCTCATAGGGAAAGGAATATCCATGAACACCCTTCTTGATAAATAGTCAAAATAGCCATTTTGAAGATCGTGGGTCCCAGGCAATTAGGCTTATCTCTTTGTTCTTGCCTTGATATATTCCAAGATTGTGAAAATGTTAGTTGCTCAATCATGTCCAACTCTTTGTGACCCCATGGACTGTAGCTCACCAGTCTCCTCTGTCCATGAATTCTCCAGGCAAGAATACTGGGTTAGGTAGCCATTCCTTTATCGAGGGGATCTTCCCAACCCAGGGATCAACCCTGGGTCTCCTGCATTGCAGGCAGATTCTTTACCATCTGAGCCACCTTGAGAGGCTGGTGATTAAACTGAGCAAAGGCCCTACCCCCTGGGGCTAGGGTGAGGGGAGCTGGGTGCAGCATGGTCCTCAAGTGGGAGGCATCCAGGGTAAGTCTTCCCTAGGGAAGCTGTCTCTGGCCTGTTGGAAACACACTGAGACACTTAGATGGTGGATGTTATGGAGTATCCACATAGACTGGACACTTTAGGTACCTCATTCCCAAGGCTTTTTCTTGTCCAGCTATGGGGCCTATGTATTTTTTGTTGGTTGCTCAGTTTTGCTTGTATCTAATTACTACACTTCTTTGTAACAGGCAACAAAAAGGACTTCAGCATGATTTTATATTAGCGTGAATTAAAAAAGGAATACTTGCTTCCAAGTTGACTTTAACCTCTGAGTTTCCATCATCTTCTCTGGTGACCTCCCAGAAGCAAGGTCACCTGGGCATCCCTTATGAAAATCAGTAATTTAATTGTGTTGTATTGTTATTATGGAGCTTTCCTTTCCCTGGTGTTTAGATGATTTGCTTTTTAAAAAAGCGTTCCAATTTAAAATCTTTCTGAAAAAAGTGAAAATCGCTCAGTCGTGTCTGACTCTTTGCAACCCCATGGACTATACATTCCATGGAATTCTCCAGGCCAGAATACTGGAGTGGGTAGCCTATTCCTTCTCCAGCAGATCTTCCCAACACAGGAATCGAACTGGGGTCTCCTGCATTGCAGGTGGATTCTTTACCAACTGAGTTATCCGGGAAGCCCAAAATCTTTCTAGAAAATACATTTGTGCTTTTGGTTTTCAGCTTTGCTCCTTTATTTTGTGAGTTTTCTCTGAAGAATGCCTTTGGCCAGAAGCTTAAGGGCACGGCTGAATTGCATACTTAATGAGAAGGAAAGTGTTGATCTGGGTCTGACCCTCATGCCTCATGTGAGACACTGTTTCATGCCCATCATCACTGGCCTTGTAAATGGCTTTAAATGTATTCTTGGGGATGTGAACACCTGCTGTCATCCTCTGAAAAGAGGGTGAGGTCATTCGTTCATCACATATTAACTGAGGACTTAACACTGTGAAAGAACCTGGGACTTCAAAACCCATGGTTCCTGCCTTCATAGAACTTCAAGGTCTTGTAAACAAGCATGTGCACGATTGTGTCGGTGTTCCAGTGGGATCCTGTAAAAGGCAGCTGCTCGCACAGGTGAGGGAGTAATTGACTCTGTGAATGATGCAGAGAAAGGCATAAAAAGCCTCCAGAGCTTTTTTCTTTAAGTGGGTGTTTACTGAGGTTGTGCCTGGCATTTTTGCAGGCACCAGGCACACAGCACTGTATGAGTAGATAGGCAGGCAGGACTCAGCTGTCACGGGGGGAGAGAGAAAAACAATAAATAAGGGTCAACGGAGAAGCAAAATTCCCTTGTTTATAAACCATACCCTAAGGGTTACTTCAGATTGAGTGATCAGAGAAGGTCACTCTGTGGAGGTGAGATTTAATTTTGGGCCTGAAAGTTAAGCAGGAATCAGTCATGCAAAGATTTGGAAAACTTTTCTCCAGGCATAGAAAACAGGACAAAAGTGTGCAAACTGGCATAAGTTTTATGTGTTTGACAAATGGAAAGAAAGTGAGTGTGGCAAGTGGGTGAGGCTAACGAAAGGGGATCAGGAGTCAATCAGGCAGAGCCTGTGGGCTGGGGTAAGGGATTAAAACAAATTCAGAGCATGAAGGGAGCCATTGATGGATTGTCAGCTCTGGCATAATGTGGTCCGAACCCTAGCTGCAGCGTGCAAAACAGAATTTACTGGTTAGATAAGGGTGAAACGTGGAGAATAATAGGGAGTTTACACCAGTAGTTCAGAAAAGAGACGGTGGCTAGTCCCAAGGTTGATAGTGCTGGAGAAAGAATTGGATGTTGTTGACAGAGGAAAGGAATTCACCAAGTACACAAGGTGAAAACAGGAAATCCAGGCACAGGGGTGAGTATGGAAAGATCATAATCTTCATAGTCTGGCTGAGCAAATGGAGTTGCCAGAAAGAAGCTGGAAAGGAGAGCTTTGGGGGTCTCAAACTGGGTGCCATTTTGATCTAGATATGTCCTTTGCAGCTTATTTTTGCTTTGCCGACAAAGGTCCATATAGTTAAAGCTATGGTTTTTCCAGTAGTCATGTATGGATGTGAGAGTTGGACCATAAAGAAAGCTGAGCACCAAAGAATTGATGTTTTCAAACTATGGTGTTGGAGAAGACTCTTGAGAGTCCCTTGGACTGCAAGGATATCCAACCAGTCGAACCTAAAGGAAATCAGTCCTGAATATTCATTGAAAGGACTGATGCTGAAGCTGAAGCTGTAATACTTTGCCCACCTGATGTGAAGAACTAACTCACTGGAAAAGACCCTGATGCTGGGAAAGATCAAGAGCAGGAGGAGAAGGGGATGACAGAGGATGAGATGGTTGGATGGCATTACCAACTCAATGAACATGAATTTCAGCAAACTCTGGGAGATAGTGAAGGGCAAGGAAGCTTGGTGTGCTGAGCAGTCCACAGGGTTGCAAAGAGTTGGACACAACTGAGTGATATTTATTTTTTAAGCTTTTTATTTGGAGAAAGTTGTAGGTTCACACACACTTGTAAGAAGTAATGTGGAGAGGTCCTAGCAGCTTTCACCCAGTTTTCCCCAACAGGAACATCTTGCATAGATACATAGTACAGAATTGCATCTGAGAAACTAACATGACATTGGCTGTGTTTGGGTTTCACCAGTTTGACGGGCACTTACTTGCACGCACTTATTTCTGTGCTTTGTTATTGCATGAGTAGATGTGTATGACCACAGCAGTGAAGATGACAATCCTGTCACCAGGACCCCTCACGTCACTCTTTTACAGTCACACTCAACTCCCTTCCCACTCTTCCTCTCTGACTTCTGCTGCTGCTAAGTTGCTTCAGTCATGTCCGACTCTGTGTGACCCCATAGACAGCAGCCTACCAGGCTCCCCCGTCCCTGGGATTCTCCAGGCAAGAGTACTGGAGTGGGTTGCCATTGCCTTCTCCGCTCTGACTCCTAGTAACCACTAATCTGTTCTCCATTGCTGTACTTTTCTTATCTCAAGAATGTTATACAGCAGTTTCCTGCTAGCCAGCTTGGTGCTCCATAATGACCTTGTTGGGTGGAATGGGGGTGTAGGGGGGAGGTACAAAAGGGAAGGGATATATGTATATAGCTGAATCACTTTGTTGTACAGCAAAAACTAACACAACATTGTAGAGCAATTATACTCCAATAAAAAGAATTATATAAATGGAATTATACAGTATATATCCTTTTGAGCTAGGCTTTTGCATACAGCATTATTCCATTGAGATCATCCAAGTTTTACATGTATCAGTATCCTTTATGGCTGAATGCTATTCTGGGGATGGATGTATCGTTACCATAGCTTGTTTAACCCTTCACTTGTTGAAAGACTTTTGAGCTTTTTTCAGTTTCGGGTTATTATGAATGAAGCTACCATAAACGTTTATGTATAGGTTTTTTTTTTTTTTTTGGTGAGCCTATCCTGGAATGTGAAGTCAAGTGGGCCTTAGAAAGCATCACTACGAACAAAGCTAGTGGAGGTGATAGAATTCCAGTTGAGCTCTTTCAAATCCTGAAAGATGATGCTGTGAAAGTGCTGCACTCAATATGCCAGCACATTTGGAAAACTCAGCAGTGGCCACAGGACTGGAAAAGGTCAGTTTTCATTCCAATCCCAAAGAAAGGCAATGCCAAAGAATGCTCAAACTACCACACAATTGCACTCATCTCACACTCTAGTAAAGTAATGCTCAAAATTCTCCAAGCCAGACTTCAGCAATATGTGAACCGTGAACTTCCTGATGTTCAAGCTGGTTTTAGAAAAGGCAGAGGAACCAGAGATCAAATTGCCAACATCTGCTGGATCATGGAAAAAGCAAGAGAGTTCCAGAAAAACATCTATTTCTGCTTTATTGACTACGCCAAAGCCTTTGACTGTGTGGATCACAATAAATTGTGGAAAATTCTTAAAGATATGGGAATACCAGACCACCTGACCTGCCTCTTGAGAAACCTATATGCAGGTCAGGAAGCAACAGTTAGAACTGGACATGGAACAACAGACTAGTTCCAAATAGGAAAAGGAGTACGTCAAGGCTGTATATTGTCACCCTGTTTGTTTAACCTATATGCAGTGTACATCATGAGAAACGCTGGACTGGAAGAAACACAAGCTGGAATCAAGATTGCCGAGAGAAAAATCAATAACCTCAGATATGCAGATGACACCACCCTTATGGCAGAAAGTGAAGAAGAACTCAAAAGCCTCTTGATGAAAGTGAAAGTGGAGAGTGAAAAAGTTGGCTTAAAGCTCAACATGCAGAAAACGAAGATCATGGCATCCGGTCCCATCCCTTCATGGGAAATAGATGGGGAAACAGTGGAAACAGTGTCAGACTTTATTTTTTGGGGCTCCAAAATCACTACAGATGGTGACTGCAGCCATGAAATTAAAAGACGCTTACTCCTTGGAAGGAAAATTAATGACCAACCTAGATAGCATATTGAAAAGCAGAGACATTACTTTGCCAACAAAGCTTCGTCTAGTCAAGGCTATGGTTTTTCCAGTGGTCATGTATGGATGTGAGAGTTGGACTGTGAAAAAGGCTGAGCACCGAAGCATTGATGCTTTTGAACTGTGGTGTTGGAGAAGACTCTTGAGAGTCCCTTGGACTGCAAGGAGAACCAACCAGTCCGTTCTAAAGGAGATCAGCCCTGGGATTTCTTTGGAAGGAATGATGCTAAAGCTGAAACTCCAGTACTTTGGCCACCTCATGCAAAGAGTTGACTCATTGGAAAAGACTCTGATGCTGGGAGGGATTGGGGGTAAGAGGAGAAGGAGACGACAGAAGATGAGATGGCTGGATGGCATCACTGACTCAATGGACATGAGTCTGAGTGAACTCCGGGAGTTGGTGATGGACAGGGAGGCCTGGTGTGCTGCGATTCGTGGGGTTGCAAAGAGTCGGACACGACTGAGTGACCGATCTGATCTGATCTGATCTGAAGTTTTCATTTCTCTGTACTACATGTCTGAGAGTACAATTGCTGAATTGTATTGTAAACATATATTTGGTTTTGTAACATATACTTTTCCAGAATACCTATACCATTTTATATGATTGCTAACAATGACTTGGTTTCTCTGCTTGGACTGGTTTCCTTGCCAGCTTCAGGGTTGTCACTATTCTTTATTTTGGTCATACTGGTAAGTATATCTCATTGCAGTTTTGATTTGAACTTATCTAAGAGGGTTCCAGAAAACATCTATTTCTGCTTTATTGACTATGCCAAAGCCTTTGACTGTGTGGATCACAATAAACTGTGGAAAATTCTGAAAAAGATGGGAATACCAGACCACCTGACCTGCCTCTTGAGAAATTTGTATGCAGGTCAGGAAACAACAGTTAGAAGTGGACATGGAACAACAGACTGGTTCCAAATAGGAAAAGGAGTATGTCAAGGCTGTATATTGTCACCCTGCTTATTTAACTTATATGCAGAGTACATCATGAGAAACGCTGGGCTGGAAGAAGCACAAGATGGAATCAAGATTGCTGGGAGAAATATCAATAGCCTCAGATATGCAGATGACGCCATCCTTATGGCAGAAAGTGAAGAGGAGCTAAAAAGCCTCTTGAAGAGAGTGAAAGAGGAGAGTGAAAAATATGGCTTAAAGCTCAACATTCAGAAAACGAAGATCATGACATCCGGTCCCATCACTTCATGGGAAATAGATGGGGAAACAGTGGCAGACTTTATTTTTTTGGGTTCCAAAATCACTGCAGATGGTGATTGCAGCCATGAATTTAAAAGACACTTACTCCTTGGAAGGAAATTCATGACCAACCTAGATAGCATATTAAAAGATATTACTTTGCCAACAAAGGTCTGTCTAGTCAAGGCTATGGTTTTTCCAGTGGTCACGTATGGATGTGAGAGTTGGACTGTGAAGAAAGCTGAGCATCGAAGAATTGATGCTTTTGAACTGTGGTGTTGGAGAAGACTCTTGAGAGTCCCTTGGACTGCAAGGAGATCCAACCAGTCCATTCTGAAGGAGATCAGCTTTGGGATTTCTTTGGAAGGAATGATGCTAAAGCTGAAACTCCAGTAAAATTTGGCCACCTCATGCGAAGAGTTGACTCATTGGAAAAGACCCTGATGCTGGGAGGGATTGGGGGCAGGAGGAGAAGGGGACAACAGAGGATGAGATGGCTGGGTGGCATCACTGACTCGATGCCCATGAGTTTAGGTGAACTCCAGGAGTTGGTGATGGACAGGGAGGCCTGGCGTGCTGTGATTCATGGGGTCGCAAAGAGTCGGACACGACTGAGCGACTGAACTGAACTGAAGTTTTAAAATTTTACTGTTTTTGTTTTTTGTGTGCAGTCTAAGAACTCTTCATCAAGCCTTGGTTTCCAAAGATTTTTTTCTCCATTAAAAAAATATTCACTGGAAAAATGAAATAGTTGACTAGATTCCTATTAATATGAGATGGTTCTCCAAATCTAGGTGGAAAAAAGTGTCTTCCCCTATACCAATACAGTCCAAAGATCTCAAATTCATGCATGCACCAGGATCTCCTGGAGGATTTGTTAGAACACAGATTACTGGCTTCACCCTCTGACTGTTTTGAGAATTTGAACTTCTAACAAGTTCCTATGTGATGCCAATGCTGCTGGCTCAGGAGTTACACCCTGAACTAGACCAGTGTATTCTAACTCTACTGAAGGCTAAGAAAATTGAGGTCATTGGTTATTGCAAAAACAAAACACACAAAAAAAACAAAAGAACCAACTGAAGATTATCCTCCAATCTATTAAGGGTTTTGATGAGCAGAGTCCTGGATGTTACTTTTAGGTCTACAGTGGACAAGGAGAAACACAAAAGCAGAGAAAGCAGTGGAGATTCCAGTTGTACATGTGGGAGACATGAAGAACCAGGGTGATGCTACAGTGGGATAAGCCAACAGTGGAGAGCATGGGTTTTCTATACTGAGAGTCCTTCTAAAGGCCAGAGGCCATTCTTTGCTCTGAATTGAAAGCTTCCTGTTTCAAGGTAGATGATTAAGTTTCTAAAAATGTAGGATATGGCACAAAGTCAGTGTAGATGAATTCTCCCCCATTTCTAAACCTAAATATAGTCATTGACTCCTTTGATTTTATAGACATTTTCTCTCTCTGTTAGACCTGCATTCCCTTAGTTACACACAATGAGAATTTTCCTGGGTCATGCCAGTCAGGTACTCATGTTATGTTCCTGGTGTCGCTTGGCAAAGACTCATGCAGGGAATTTTTATACCTGTATCACACAGATTTCAAAAATCTTCATCCTTTTGCACATTAACGTACATATATAGAGTAGGAGAGTGGGTCCTTGATCAACATCTTGGTTCTGTCTGGCCCACTGACTGTATTTATCCTTCTCATAAGAATGGGGTGAAGAATTGCTTTCAGAAACTCACAAATACAGAATGAAAACATATTCACCATTCCCAAGAATAGTACCAGAATAAAAGCAAAGAGAGTAGGACCTAAATCTTCAGGGGCAGGCCTAACCTGGGGTCAGTGAGCTTTGAAAGCACCTGAAAACACCTGCTCCTAATCCATCTCAACACACCCTGTCATCAGGCCATTGCCTCCTAAGAGCCAGATGCCTGCCTATCTGCCTGAGCTGTTCAATACCTCTTCCAAAAACAACTCTCTGTGATAAGCCTCTTATATCAAAAGCCATAAACATCCAATTGAGATTTGAAAAGAAAAGACTTAAGGCTGATTTGGAAATGACATTTGTCTTAAGAATGTCCTCAGGGATGGGGTCGGCTGATTTAGGTAAAACATCTTTTTCTGGAGTGGCAGCAACTCAAGGTGGGTTCATGTTCGAGGCATTCTTGGCTTTTTTTTTTTTTAATTTTATTTTTAAACTTTACAAAATTGTATTAGTTTTGCCAAATATCAAAATGAATCCGCCACAGTTATACATGTGTTCCCCATCCTGAACCCTCCTCCCTCCTCCCTCCCCATACCATCCCTCTGGGTCGTCCCAGTGCACTAGCCCCAAGCATCCAGTATCGTGCATTGAACCTGGACTGGCAACTCGTTTCATACATGATATTTTACATGTTTCAATGTCGAGGCATTCTTGGAAAGAATAGTAACATCCCCAAGGACTTCACTGGGTTCCCTGGTGGCTCAGATGGTAAAGAATCTGCCTGTAAAGCAGGAGACCCAGGTTCGATCCCTGGGTTGGGAGGATCCCCTGGAGAAGGGAAAGGCTACCCACTCCAGTATCCTTGCCTGGAGAATCCCATGGACAGAGGAGCCTGGCGGGCCACAGTCCATGGGGTCACAAAGAGTCAGACACGACTTAGTGACTGCCACGTTTACTTTCACTGACTTCAGAGAAATGAGGTATCACAGTGGTATCAGGAGACAGAATGTGGACAAGTCAGGCTGCTCTGAGACCTGCTTGTGATTCTGCCATAATGCATCTCAGGGCAGCTGTGATTGTAAAAGAAGTGAATCTGACAACTGGGGAAATTCTTCCAACAAGGCTTTCTTTATTTGGCTTGCCCAAATTTATAGACTAGAGAAGGTACTTTCATAGCAAGACAATTAATAAAAGTTAAAAAAAAAGATTTAAACATCAATATATGATGCCTTATTCTATTTATGGTTTCATTTTCAGCAGTAGAGCACTGGTGGGCAGAAGAATACAGAAGAAATGGCATGTCATGTACGGGCACAAAGAGAACAAGGGCGGACCGTGAAGTTATGTCACAGAATTTCAGGAAAGCAAAAGCATTTGTGACCATGATTCGGTTTTCAAGTTTTTTCAATATGTGGATTTTCTGCAGTGGCTGGGGTGTCTTGTTGGCCCAGTTCTTTCTTTCACCTCGGCCGCAGGGTCTTATGAAATTAAACAGTTTGTGATGTGACAGAAAGGAAAATATCCAGTTACAGCCCTTGAGTGCACACCAGTGAGTTCTAGGTCACAGAAAGACGAGGAGGGGTGTAGGAAAGACTTACCAACAGACAAGCCCAGTTCCAGCAAATGCTACCAGCAGCGCAGCAAACCACATGGACGCGGCAGCAGCAGGGGCCGCAGCTGGTGTCGCAGCCGACCTGGAAGCATCTGCAGCTGTTGCAGCTGCCGCAGCCACGACTGCAGCCACCACAACTTCCACAACCACAGGTGTCAGAGAGGACTCGGGAGAAGAGGGAGGTCTGATGCTTGGCTCGGCTAAGGGGCCGTTAGATAGTCCATCTGGGGGCTTGGCACATGGGATGCAGTCACTTCCTTGTTCTTTTGACCAGTTTTTATGGCAGATGCTTATTTCCTGTTTGTTAATACCTCCGTGGATACCTGGAACTTGATTGTTTTCCAGTTTTAGCAAAATTCACTTCTACTTCACAAATGGAATCAGAACTGAAATATTTAATAAGACCCTGTGTTTTCCCAGTATGACTGCCTGAGCATGCAGTTCTCCTGCTGAGTGTTAGACGGTCTAAGTCAAGGCCAGCCAAGCTTTCCCTCTGCTCGCGCAGATTGGTAAGAGCCTCACAGAGGAAAGAGATCAGTTCTAATCTGATCCATCTTTTAGTCTGCCATACTTAGATACATTTTATATACATTATGTCATCCACTCGCCCTTAACAAACTAAATTAGATATATAGAGTCAGTTAAAATGGAGTTTTTAGTCAAATAAGCCTAGGAAATGCTATATATTATGTCTCCATTTGGGAGATTGACAAAGCATCCCAGAAGTAATAAGAAATCCTGGAGGGAAAAAAGCCCTTAAAAATATTAGTATTTAGCAATAAAGAAATTTCTTACTCATAGAATAGAAAATGTAATTTAAAAATGAACACCTTCTGAAGAGCAACAAAAATTGTAATATAACAGTGAATAAATCTAATGATATGTAAGGATCTTTATGGAGGAATTTATTAAATGTTGACACACACAAAAAATGAAATGAAGAGGAAAATAGATTCATGAATGAAAGTCTCAATAGATAAAAGACATTTTAACCATCTTGCCTGGTCTAAGGGATGCCCATATATCTGGTAGAACATTATTTCTGGATGTATTTGTGAGGGAATTTCTAGAAGAGAATTGTATTTGAATCAGTAGACTGAATAAAGAAGATCCATCCTCATGGTTGGGGCTTCCCGGTGGCTCAGTGGTAAAGAATCCACCTACCAATGCAGGAGGCTTGGATTGGGTCCCTAGGTTGGGAAGATCCCCTGGAGGAAATGGCAGCCCACTCCAGTATTCTTGCCTGGAGAATCCCCTATACAAAGGAGCCTGGCAGCCTATGACTCATGGGGTTGCAAAGAGTGAGACATGACTAAGTGACTGAGCATGCACAGATCCTCATAATGTGTGTGTGTGTGTGTGTGTGTGTGTGTGTGTGTGTGTGTGTGTGTGTATACACATGTGCAGAGAGAGAGATGGATAGACAAATATAGATACAGATATTTTAGGGGAAGTGATAAGTCAACAGATATATAGATAAAATACAAGGAGGCTATAAATTAAGGGGTTACAGAGAACAAAACTTGACATAGGAGAAGCTCATCTCCATTCACTTCAATTCAGTAGTTGCTCAGTCGTGTCTGACTCTTTGCGAAACCATGGAATGCTGCATGCCAAGCCTCGCTGTCCATCACCAACTCCCGGAGTTTACTCAAACTCATGTCCTGCTTTTTAATATGCTGTCTAGATTGGTCATAACTTTCCTTCCAAGGAGCAAGCATTTTTTAATTTCATTGTTGCAGTCACCATCTGCAGTGATTTTGGAGCCCCCCAAAATAGTCTGTCACTATTTCCACCTTTTCCCCTTCTATTTGCCATGAAGTGATTGGACCATATGCCATGATCTTAGCTTTCTGAAAGTTGAGCTTTAAGCCAACTTTTTCACGCTCCTCTTTCATTTTCATCAAGAGGCTCTTTAGTTCTTCTTCACTTTCTGCCATAAGGGTGGTGTCATCTGCATATCTGGCCATACCTGCAAGCTGGCCCCTGTAGCTTTTAAATATCTCCACTAGTTTTTGAGCGCTGACTTAGGGTCCGGCACAAGATGTTCAAGGTCTGTTTCATCCCTTCCCAGCCTCAGATCTGAAATCAGTCATTTCTCCAAAAAGCCTGTCTCTTTTATTGGAGATTGGCATTTAAAATCCAAGATCTAGGTGCTAGGTGTGCTCCCTGCTGAGGTGGTTTTCGGTACTCACAGTTCAGCTGTAACACAACACAGGTGCTCTTACACAACATGGCACTCTACAAGATCATGCGGCACAAACCACAGGGCCGTGGGATGGGAAGAGCACTGAAAAACTCATCAGTGACTTGTTTACAGAGTTGAAACAATAAAAATTGTGCACAATTTAACACATATGTTTAAAAAGTATAAACCCTATAATAAACAGGTCTTTTGTTTGTTCAGTCAATAAGTCATGCCCTACTCTTTTGTGACCCCATGGAGTGTAGCCTACCAGGCTCCTCTTTCCATAGGATTCTCCAGGCAAGAATACTGGAGTGGGTTGCCATTCTCTTCTTCAGGGGATCTTCCCGACTCAGGGATCAAGCCCACATCTCCTGCATTGCAGGCAGATTCTTTACTGCTGAGCCACGAGGAAAGCACAATAAATATGGTACTTTACCTTGAAAAAGACCTACAGTTTGCTTGTGGAAGTGGCCCTGAGAAAGGTTGCAGCTTGTGTTATTGTCAAGTGGTGCAAGAGGGTGTATCCAAAATGGGAGGGAAAGTTGTATTTGCAGGTGTGGATGAGTGATGCTCTTAACCCATAGGACACACAGGTAGCTGGTGGTTGGTTGAAGTGTGTGTGTGCGCACGTGTTAGCTGGGTGCAGCTTTTTGCATTTACCTGGTGTTTTTCAGGCACAGAATCCCACATAAACAAACGCAGAATTTGCATTATACTCAAATCTTTCCCTAACATATCTATCTCCTTGGAACAAATATTTTTTCTGGCTTTATTGAAGTATAATTAAAAAATCAGTTGTTATTTATAGTTAAGGTATATGAGGTGATGATTTATTATATGTATATATTATGGAATGATTACCATAATTAATTAATACATCCATCACCTTGCATAGTTACCTTGTGTGTGTGTGTGTGTGTGTGTGTGTATGTGTTGAGAATGCCATTCTCGGTGGCAGTGGTGCTGATAGTCTTAACTCCTATCTCCTTCATCTCCTACAACAACAGCATTTCCTCCTATTTTCCCGGCTCTCATTCTTCCCTTCCTTTATTAGAATGTAATGGAGCTACAACCAAAACAGGTGGGACAAAAAGGGCATCTTTAAAAATGAGTAGAATTTGGATGGTGGAAGAAGGCATTTTCAGCTAAAAGCACAGCCACAAGGGAGGTACAGGAGTATAAAAGTTCAAGGTGTGACCATGTGGCTGGGGTGTTTCTTTCATGGGAGAAAAAAGGTCTGCGTCACAGGCGTGATCTAGTGTTGCCCTGCCTTCGCCACCTTTGCTCTGTTGACACTGTTCCTTCATGTGTGTGTTACTGCCTGAGTCCTGCCTGTTTCATTGCTTTTGTCTCTGTTTCATTTCTGTCACTGGCTGCAGTTGGAATCACACTCAAGCTTGGCTGCTCTGCTCCAAAGTCAATGTTCAAGAGACAAGGGTTGATGGAAAAAGAGAGATGCTTTATTTAGGAAGTTGGCAACCCTGGAGAGATGTTGCACTAGGTCCCCCAAACCATCTTCAAATTCCCCATTAGGGGGAAAAGGGAAAATCAGGAAGTTTCAGGGGAGTGTGGGTAGGGACTACGTGCAGAACACCATGGTCAGCTCCAGCAGTCATCCTGAAACTCACGGGGTGGTCAGCGTCATCTTGCTTGTTTTAAGTGCAGTTGATCTTTAGCTCCATGGTTGGTCTGTGTCCATTTCCTTGAGAATAGTTCTTGGAAATATGTAAGCCTCAGATTCCGTACTGCTCAATATGGAGCAGCTTATGTCATGGCTACAGTCTGGTCATCATGAAGTTAGCCTTTTCCCTCTGGTGGTAGTTTTAGTGTCTGCAGAACTCAGGTATTTGCATCAGACTCTCTTATCTATGTCCTTCATGTAGGAACTAAAGATTCTGTGACTCTGTGATATGGCTGATCTACTGTTTAAATTGTCACCAGTTCTCCTGACCCAACCACTATCTTTTGTTATTACATGTTCACATCCTTCTAATCATTAACTCTTGAAGGCCTGGGAGACTACAGCTTTTCTATATACAAGAGACAGGTGGAGGACATGGGGTGGGGGTCTGTTCCAGGAAGTCTTAAGAACCTGCTCAGGTACATTTATAAGTGCTTAGTACTGTGTTTAGTACCTAGGGCTTGTACCATGAAGATTAACTATTATTCCAGAGAGTGAGTGAATGAAAGTCACTTAGTCTTGTCTGACTCTTTGCGACCCCATGGACTATACAGTCTATGGAATTATCCAGGCTAGAATACTGGAGTGGCTAGCCTTTCCCTTCTCCAGGGGATCTTCCCAACCCAGGGAGCAAACCCAGGTCTCCCGCATTGTGGCAGATTCTTTACCAGCTGAGCTACAAGGGAAGCCCAAGAATACTGGAGTGGGTAGCCTATCCCCTTTTTAGCCAATCTTCCCGACCTAAGAATCGAACCAGGGTCTCCTGCATTGCAGGCAGATTCTTTACCAACTGAGCTACCAGGGAAGCCTGTTAGTAATGGAATTAATTTCCAGCCTTCCTCTTTTTTGATCATCTTGGGTCCCCCTGGAACTCTGGACAGAGAGGATTAGGCTGTAAGGGTCAATTGAAACCAGATTGTTGAGGGCACTGAATGCTCCTGCTGAGTCTCAGCTTTATTTTAAAGACAGAGACAATCACAGGATTGTTGAGTGGGAAATGCATTAGAAAATACTGTTAGAAAATGGCAGCATGTGGTAACTATTTTAATATAGAAGCATTAAAATTCTATAAAGTAGCATAAAGATGTATCCTTGATGAAGCGAAAATCAATAGTTGGGAACATTTTTACATAGGCTATTTCCACAGGGAGCTAAGTTTCTGAATCTTTGCTCTAGCAGTCCTTGAAGTGTGATTCTAGGATCCTTGGATTATCTTCCTTTTTCAACTGCCTGTCTGTGTGAGGCTGAGTTTTCTTCATTTGCTTCAATAAGAACAACACAGTACGATGGAGTCAACACAGGAGTAGATGTGGCCGCCCAGCCAACTCTAAGCCATCTTCTAAGTCAGACATGAAAGAGATCAGCAAAAATGTAAAGCAAATGCCACTGTGCTCAATAAATACTTTTCTCTGTTTGGAAAGTGCTTTTGTCCCCAAAATGTGTTATTTTATGTGAGCAAGTAATGGGATTGTTATTTTAAAATGAATTCATAATTAAGTATTAACAATGTCTTAGTATTAATTTCTAATATAGTCAGTAGCAATAGATACCAGTCATACAACAAGAGCTCTTTGGGGTCATAAGTGCTTTTTAAGAGCAAAATGGGTCCCAAGACCAAAAAGTTTGAGAACCGCTGTTCTACCCTTTCCATTCCCTTGGTCAACGTTTTTCTAAATTCACCATAAGAATCTGAACTTGGGACTGTCCTGGGAGCTCTCTCACCTGAGGAGTGAAGGAAAGCAGAGCTTTCCAGCTGAGAGTAGGCTCTGTGGTCTAGTAGGTTTGCTCTGTTGAGAGTCACAGGACTCACTGAAGCTCTGAGAAGATCTACAGTCAAAACATCCGGTTAGCTTTATTTAAAAGGATTACTTTTTAAACATAACTGAATCTTTTTTTGTGTTGTTGTAAGTTTTAACATCCTGTGGAACTAGTGTTCTACCAAACACATTTTGGAAAACCCAGTGTTGAGTATGGGATCTTCCCTGGTGTCTCAGACCGTAAAGAATCTGCCTGCAATGCAGGAGACATGGGGTGGATCCCGGGATCCCCTGGAGAAGGAAATGGCAACCCACTCCAGTATTCTTGCCTGGAGAATCCCACGGACAGAGGAGCCTGGCAGGCCACAGTTCATGGGGTTGCAAAGAGTCAGACAGGACTGAGCGACCAACACTTTCACTTTCTTTTTTCAACATTGAGTATAGCCCTTCTCTAGCCAAGGATCTAATGTGAGTCCTGAGCTGACACTGCTGAAGTCAGCCATCAGAGGAGGGGGTCTTTTGGGGGACAGAGTTTCCTAGGGCTTGTGAAGTCTCATCTCGTGGTTGTCTTGTCGCCTGCTCGATGATTAAGACTGGACATACATATGACTCATGCAAGACATATTAATTACAAGACAGAAATGTGAGGGTTAGGAGGTCCTGTAGATGGATCTGGGCTTCCTCACAGAGAGGGTGATTTTTATAATTTGCTGACTGAGTTCACCTTTTGCAATCAGAGCTTCTATCCCAGGTTAGAGAAACAGACATATCCACTAGCTTATATATGTGTGGATCTATGGCTTTCAGACCAATGATGGCAACAGCCATGTTGAAAGTTACCTTCTTAAGGTTCTGTACTCACTTTCTCCTACTGAAAAGACCCCTAGGAGTTTTCTCTGGAGAGGTGAGGGAAATACATGGTTCTCCTGGGAAAATATTAGTGACTAAGGAAAACGCCAGTGGGCAGGAAGGTATCCCCAGTTCGCCTATGCTAACACTGGCTGTATTTGAAAACAGGGGCAGGTCCTTTGCTAAATGCTCCCGTTGGGTGAAACAAAGGTAAATTTAGCTAAACTGAAGAGATGTGACTTAATGAGACAAACAGTGTCTAGAAGGAAAATGAGCAGGAGGAGGAAGAGGTTTTCCTAGAGAAAAGGAAACAAACAATTCCAACAAATTGGTCACGTGTCTTCCCTCTCCTGTCCCCAGGGCTGGTATATAAGGGTCCCCTCTGGCAGAAGGTGACATCTGACCTCCTTGCCCTCCTGAGTCTCCCTCCTCACCTCTTCTGAGTCCTCTCTACTGACACCATGGGCTGCTGTGGTTGTGGAAGTTGTGGCTGCGGTGGTGGCTGCAGCCGTGGCTGCGGTGGTGGCTGCGGTGGTGGCTGTGGCAGCTGCACCAGCTGCAGATGCTACCGCGTGGGCTGCTGCACCAGCTGCTGCCCCTGCTGCTATGGCTGCTGCGGGGGCTGCTGCAGCGTCCCCGTGGTCTGCTGCCACCGCCGCACCTGCAGCTGCAACTTGTGTGGCTGCGGCGGTGGGAAGGGCTGTTGCCAGCAGAAGTGCAGCTGCCAGAAGCAATGCTGCCACTAGGTGACTGCCTGGCTCCACCCAGGAGCTGCGGAGGACACGCCCTCTCCTACTGGTAAGGCTACTTCACCCTCTTCGGTCCATTTCTTTCCCGTAAAGCCTCCATCACCAGCTTTTCTTCTTCTCCTTCCTGTGCTCCGTGCCTTGTCTTTCTGAGATCTTCCTTTGCCCACAAACCACACATCACGGCAGGAAACAAATATACTGCAAAGAACTGATGACAAGATAGCTGGACGAAGCCCAAGTTTGCAGAGAACCCTCATTTACAAATAAACCCTAGGATATTTGATTGTGTTGTTTAATCTTTCAACCCATTCAGGCCCAGATTTGGGTCATTTTGGCGTTTCTTGCCTGTGTGGATTCTTTTCCACTGCTGTATGTGTACACTTGCTGTTTTACACTGTCTAATAAAATGTCTCAATGCCCAAGGAAAACTGTTCACTAGTCACATGTATCATCAGTTCTTTTGTTGGTGTGGCATCTCCCGCTCCTGCTTGCAGAGCCGTTTATCAGCCGATTATGTGTGTTTATCAGCCCAGCCCCCTCTGATGCTGCCCGTAATGACTCTTTTCCTGGGGTCTCTTGGTGCTCAGACTTGCCCGAGGCTTTTCCAGGGTGGGGACTGATGGTGGTGGGTCTTGGTTTCTTTTGTAAAATCTAGGAGATGAAAGATGGCCCCAAAGGAAGGCAGAACTCACACAGCCCCCCTACTCTGCAGAGCCCGGTGGTTTCTGAAGAGCCTGGGAATTCCTGCCAGGGTGGCCAGCTTGAGTGCCGAGGATGGTTCTGCAAGGCTCTTGCTCTAGCTGATGTCCTTGGCCTTGCCTCCCACAGCAGTGTATTCTTTCTCTGCTTCTGTCGATTTTGTGTGGTAAACTCACCGGGCCAGCAAATTTGGGAAACTCAGCAGTGGCCACAGGACTGGAAAAGGTCAGTTTTCATTCCAGTCCCAAAGAAAGGCAATGCCAAAGAATGCTCAAACTACCACACAATTGCACTCATCTCACACAATAGCAAAGTAATGCTCAAAATTCTCCAAGCCAGGCTTCAACAATTCATCAACCGTGAACTTCCAGATGTTCAAGCTGGTTTTAGAAAAGGCAGAGGAACCAGAGATCAAATTGCCAACATCCGCTGGATCCTCAAAAAGGCAAGAGAATTCAAGAAAAACATCTATTTCTGCTTTATTGACTATGCCAAAGCCTTTGACTGTGTGGATTACCAAAAACTGGAAAATTCTGAAAGAGATGGAAATACCAGACCACCTGACCTGCCTCTTGAGGAATTTGTATGCAGGTCAGGAAGCAACAGTTAGAACTGGACATGGAACAACAGACTGGTTCCAAATAGGAAAAGGAGTATGTCAAGGCTGTATATTGTCACCCTGCTTATTTAACTTATATGCAGAGTACATCATGAGAAATGCTGGGCTGGAAGAAGCACAAGCTGGAATCAAGATTGCTAGGAGAAGTATCAATAACCTCAGATATGCAGATGACACCACCCTTATGGCAGAAAGTGAAGAGGAACTCAAAAGCCTCTTGATGAAAGTGAAAAAGGAGAGTGAAAAAGTTGGCTTAAAACTCAATATTCAAAAAACTAACATGATGGCATCTGGTCCCATTACTTCCTGGTAAATAGATAGGGAAACAATGGAAACAGTGAGAGACTTGATTTTTGGGGGCTCCAAAATCACTGCAGATGGTGACTGCAGCCATGAAATTAAATGATGCTTGTTCTTCGGAAGAAAAGCTATGACCAACCAAGACAGCATATTAAAAAGGCAGAGACATTACTTTGCCAACAAAGGTCTGTCTAGTCAAGGCTATGGTTTTTCCAGTAGTCATGTATGGATGTGAGAGCTGGACTATAAAGAAAGCTGAGCACCAAAGAATTGATTGTTGGAGAAGACTCTTGAGAGTCCCTTGGACTACAAGGAGATCCAACCAGTCCAGTCTAAAGGAAATCAGTCCTGAATATTCATTGGAAGGACTGATGCTGAAGCTGAAACTCCAATACTTTAGCCACCTGATGTGAAGAGCTGACTCGTTTGAAAAGACCCAGATGCTGAGAAAGATTGAGGGCAGGAGGAGAAGGGGACGACAGAGGATGAGATGGTTGGATGGCATCACCGACACAATGGACATGAGTTTGAGTAAGCTCCAGGAATTGTTGATGGACAGGGAGGCCTGACTTGCTTCAGTCCATGGGGTCACAAAAAGTTGGATATGACTGAGTGACTGAACTTTACTTCTTGTTAGTTTGGAATTGCTTATTACTAGAAGCACATTTCTATGTATCACCTATGTAGCCTGGCACATAATAGAGGTTCTACAAATATTTGTTGATTTGGTTTGCTTTTGCTCAAGTGTTTATCTTTTTATTTAAAAAAAAAAAAGACTTTAAAGTTTATTATTATTATTGGCCACATTGTGAGGCATGTGGGATCTCAGTTTTCTGAACAGGGATCGAAAGAAACTGTGTCCCCTGCATTGGAAGGGCAGAGACTTAGCCCCTCGACCTCCAGAGAAGTCCCTAAAGTGTTTATTGTAAGCAGGAAGCTAATTGATAGATATGCTACACAATCGCGTATATTTAGGTCAGCAGCACCTGGCTATTTTTAACTGGTATGCTTACACATCGGGAGCCATGCTTTTTGTAGGCATTTGTGCTACTGATTAATGGGTCACAAGTTTGAATGCCCTGTGGTTTTCAATGACCTTTGTCATATAAGCTGGCTGAATTGGGTTTGGGATTGTTATCTGTCCCCACAGAGTGGGGCCAAGCTGATGGCTCTGTATGTAGGTGAATTGAATGTGTTTTGATTATTGCCCAATATTTTTTCTGAGTTTGGTTAAAAAAATTCAAGAAAAGCAAAGAATCCATTATATGGCGTCTGTTTGGAAGTCTAATTTAGTCTTCAGGTAATTATAGGGACTCCTGCATTCTTTTGCAATGCAAGGTGTTGTTAGGATTAAAAATGATGGTCCAGGATCCATGGGTGACCTTGGTGTACTCTGAGTCTTTATTTCTTTAGCCTCTATCTGCCTTTTGTCAATGTATAATCCTTCCATCACCTCTTTGACTCTGTGAAGTGTCCCTGACATACCTTTTTGCCACATCCCTCAGCTTTTGGTCTTTCCTCTAGGACAGTGTACATACCCTCTTTATATGCACAAAATGGAAAGTCTCTTGAATAACCACAGATTTTTATCAGTTCTACTCCCACTATGTCCCTGACACCAGTGACTGTCCAGCTTGAACTTCAGCTTCACTGGTCTGGAGGTGCTGATGTGTCTGGTGAGGTTTAGGGAAATGGTGAAGGGGGATTGCCAGGAGCCCCTTGAGATGAAGACTGAGGGGTGTTTAAACAAAAACAAAAGCAAGTAGAGTTATTTTTTCAATTGGAATATAATTGGTTTATGATGTTGTGTTAGTTCTTCTGTACAACAATGTGAATCACCTATACATATACATATATCCCCTCTCTCTTCAACCTCTCTCCCATCTCCACCCCCATCACACCCTCTAGGCTTCACAGAGCACCGAGCTGGGCTTTCTGTGCTTTACAGCAGCTTCCACTAGCTAGCTATTTTACACAGGGTAGTGTATATATATCAATCCTAATCTTCCAATTCATCCCACCATCCCCTTCCCCACTGTGTCAGAAAAGCAAGTAAAGTTATTTTAAAGGAAAGAAGTCAGACAGTGAAGCTTGAAAGCTATGACCAACAGACAGCGTATTAAAAAGCAGAGACATCACTTTGTTGACAAAGGTCCATCTAGTCAAAGCAATGGTTTTTCCAGTCAATGGTCATGTACGCATGTGAGAGTTGGACCATGAAGAGGCTGAATGCTGAAAAATTAATGTTTTTGAATTGTGGTGCTAGAGAAGATTCTTGCGAGTCCCTTGAACTGCACGGAGATCAAACCAGTCAACTGTAAAGGAAATCAGTCCTGAATATTCATAAAGGATTGATGCTGAAGCTGAAGCTTTAAGACTTTGGCCACCTGATGTGAAGAGCCCATTCATTAGAAAAGACCCTGAGGCTGGGAAAGACTGAAGGCAAAAGGAGAAGTAGGCAGTGGAGGGTGAGATGGTTGGATGGCATCACTGACTCGATGGACATGAACTTCAGAAAACTCTGGGAGATAGTAAAGGACAGAGGAGCCTGGTGTGCTGTAGTCTGTGGGGTTGCAGAGAGTCGGACACCACTTAGTGACTAAACAACAACAATGCAGCTTGATTTGATGACAACACCCTAGTTACTGGAGATCTTTTGGGTAGTCCAAGTCATGGAACTATAATAGTTGTATCCCAGTATGGACTTGAACCTGACAATGCAGAGAAAAGGCAGTGAGAACAATTCCCTGTGAGTCACGGGGAGTCAGCATGTTGGGACCACATAACAAAATGTGGCAAAAAGTGGGGGCAGGACATTCTTTCCACTGTGGCAGAGTGACATCAGTGCAGGGTGACGTGCCGCAGATGTGGCCAGGAGTGTTGCCATGGCAGCACGTACAACACAGCCTGGTAGCTGGTGACACTGGTGGGCTCCAGTTGAGGACCTTCGTCTGGTACCTGCAGGAGGTCACATCCACCACGTACTTTCATGGTGTTTCTTGCTGAAAGGCCTCAGAGTTGTATCACCGCTGGCCTGGGAGACCGTGCAGGGTAGAAAATGAAGCAAAGGAAAGAGCTGGTCCACAGGACAACTGAGTGTGTTGTGCTCCCGAGCACATGAACACCTGGGTTAATGGTTGTTGAAGCAGGAGGACTTTGAAGAGGGTGAGAAGACCCACATGGAGCATAAAGGGGGATTCAGTTAATTCATCAACCAATTGATCACATTCAACAAGTGTTTATCGGCCACTTACTAAGTGACTAATAGCAGGTCTGGTAAAACACTGTTTGCTACTCTTACTGTGACCCTGTTTTCTCTCCCGCGGTGATGCTCCCCTGGGAAACGTTCCATTCCCAATTTACCACTCTTTCCTTCCCTCACTTCCCCAGCTTCTGCCCGCTGGTCGCCACACTCTATCTGGCCAGGACTGTTGCAAACATCTTTTAACTCACTCCCATGTTCAGTTTCATCTTCCCAAGTCCTGGTTTTGCTGTTAGTCACTTTCTTGAAACATGAATCACATTTTCTGTTATTAAATTGGTTGCCTGGGCCTGTGCCGGGGTCCTAACCCAGGCTGGGATGCCTTGTCTTAGTTGGAGAGGTTCCTTTTCTGCTCAGATTTGCATAGCCAACAGTGAAACTGAACCTGAGATGGGAAGCTTTATTCACTGGCCAAAGAACGGAGAAATGGGGACACAGTACACGTATTGGCTTCTCAGTTCCATCCCGGCATAGGCACATTATAAATAGGAAGGCTGAGGTAAAAGGGAGGGAATTGAGTAAAGAGAGGGAGGAATATTCATGATGTATCCAAGAACAGGGGTGTGATTGGGACCCAGAACTCAGGCGACACTGTTCAGTTCTTGTGTGGGTTTTTCCCACTGTTGCCATGGCAACTGCCAGCTGTCAGGGCACTAGTAGGTGTGTCATTTAGTTTGTTAATGAATTACAGTGAGTGTGCGTGTGTGTGTTCAGTCGCTCAGTCGTGTCCGGCTCTTTGTGACCCCATGGACTGTAGCCCACCAGGCTCCTCTGTCCATGGGATTGTCCTGGCAAGAATACTGGCATCGGTTTCCATTTCCTCCTCCGGGGAATCATCCAGACCCAGGGACTGAACCCGCGTCTCCTGTGTCTTCTGCATTAGCAGGCAAATTCTTTACCACTGAACCACTTAGGAAGTCACTGGGAGCATTTAATGATTCCCAAGGTCCACTGGAAGTCCGGTCTTCCACCATCTTGAGCTTAGTTAGTTCAAGCCAGTTGTTTTTTTCTTTTTGAAGCTTCCTGTTTTTATCATTGAGCCTGAAACCCAGATAAGAACAGCTTGTTTCCATTCAGGGGCAGGGCAACAGCCTTGGTAACGTTCTCACCGACTTCCACACTTCCAATGAGTCTTCAATGTGGTACCCAAGGATCTCTCCCTTTTGACTGTACTTTGTCCCCAGATTCTGTTCTCACTGTTCTTAGCCTTCTGGGCCTCTCCCAAGTCCTATCCTGCAAGTCCCACCCATAGACCTATAGCAGCTGCTGCCTGACCACCGCTCACACTTTCCCGTCTCCAGTCTTTACCGAAGCTCTTACGTAGGAGGCCTTTCATGTGACAGTCCTCCTAGTCATCCCAGTTCTCCTTCTCTTACACACACTTAGAATCAACAAACTCCAGACCTCTAAGAACATCTATTTACAAGGTTATTCTAGTTCTGGTCCCATTGCATCAAGATTTCTTTATATGCATTTTTTACAAGACAAAGAGCTTGTGGATTCATCTTGTTATGTTTTCATGGGCTTCCCTGGTGGCTAAGTCAGGAAAAAGTCTGCCTGCAATGCAGGACACTTGAGTTTGAGCCCTAGGTTGGGAAGATCCCCTAAAGAAGAAAATGGCAACCCACTCTAGTGTCCTTGCCTGGAGAATCCCATGGACAGAGGAGCCTGGTGGGCTACAGTCCATAGGGTTGCAAGAGTTGGACATGACTTTCAGACTAAACCACCACCAAAAGTTCTCATAGTGCCATGCAGAGCCACTTCCTCGGATGAGAAGTAACTCAACAACTATTTATTAAGCTGATAACACTGCCTTCCTCTCAGTTTATATGATGGGAAAGTATTAAGATACATTAAAGCAGAAGTTCATGTGCCCTTTTAATAAAAATAGACAAATCCAGAAGATTAGAGAGTTGGAAAGAACTGTATACTAGCTGAAGGCATGAAAGAAATGCTTGTTCATCCTGTGTTTTCTGGTATAGTTCTTTAAGTAATTTTACAGTTCTGTCTTTACTCTGTTACAGGAAAGAAAAACTACCAATATAACTACATTATAAAACGTCAGCCAAAAAATATCAGCAGAAATAAACTGGGTGTTTTACACGGGGGTTATCCTGAAAATGTAATGACTAATGTCAGGTGAGTGTAGTCAGGGTTTAGTGGTTTTGTGTTTAGAGCACTCAACCACTTGATTAACTTTCTGGCTTTCTAAGGAGTATACAGAAGGCATTTTAAAGACTTCTTAAAGTAACTAAAAACTAACTTGAAGAGAGCCTATGCTAAAGACCCAGATCATAACATTATTCCAGGGGAATTACAAATTCCTCCCTTAGGGTCCCAAAGAGGGCTGAAGGGGCACCTGGGCTTTCCTCGGCTGTTTGCTGCTTGGACAGGCTGAAGGTGACCCATCAGTTCAGTTCAATTGCTCAGTCATGTCAGGCTTTGTGACCCCATGGACTTCAGGATGCCAGGCATTTCTGTCCATCACCAACTCCTGGAGCTTACTCAAACTCATGTTCATCGAGTCAACGATGCCATCCAACCACCTCAGCCTCTGTTGTCCCCTTCTTCTGCCTTCAATCTTTCCCAGCATCAGGGTGTTTTCCAATGAGTCAGTTCTTCGCATCAGGTGGCTAAAGTATTGGAATTTCAGATTCAGCATCAGTCCTTCAAATGAATATTCAGGACTGATGTCCTTTAGGATGGACTGGTTTGATCTCCTTGCAGTCCAAAGGACTCTCAAGAGTCTTCTCTAACATCACAATTCAAAAGCATCAATTCTTTGGCTCTCAGCTTTCTTTATACTCCAATTCTCACAACCATACATGACTAGTGGTAAAACCATAGCTTTGACTAGGTGGACCTTTGTTGGCAAAGTAATGTCTTTGCTTTTTAATATGCTGTTTAGATTGGTAATAGCTTTTCTTTGAAGAAGCAAGTGTCTTAATTTCATGGCTGCAGTCAACATCAGCAGTGATTTTGGAGCCCAAAAAATTAAACTCTGTCACTGTTTCCATTGTTTCCCCATCTATTTGCTATAAAGTGATGGGACTAGATGTCATGATCTTAGTTTTCTGAATGTTGAGTTTTAAGCCAACTTTTTCACTCTCCTCTTTCACTTTCATCAAGAGTCTCTTTAGTTCTTCTTCACTTTCTGCCATAAGGGTGGTGTCATCTGCATATCTGAGGTTATTGCTATTTCTCCCGGCAATCTTGATTTCAGCTTGTGCTTCATCCAGCCTGGAATTTCTCATGATGTACTCTGCATAAAAGTTAAATAAGCAGGGTGACAATATACAGCCTTGACATACTCCTTTCCCAATTTGGAACCAGTCTGTTCCATGTCCAGTTCTAACTGTTGTTTCTTGACGTGCATAAAGATTTCTCAGGAGGCAGGTCAGGTGGTCTGGTATTCCCATATCTTCCAGAATTTTCCACAGTTTGTTGTGATCTACACAGTCAAAGGCTTTGGTATAGTCAATAAAGCAGAAGTAGATGTTTTTCTGGAACTCTCTTGCTTTTTCCATGATCCAGCGGATGTTGGCAATTTGATCTCTGGTTCCTCTGCCTTTTCTAAAACCACCTTGAACATCAGGAAGTTCATGGTTCACATATTGCTGAAGCCTGGCTTGGAGAATTTTGAGCGTTACTTTACTAGCGTGTGAGATGAGTGCAATTGTGCAGTAGTTTGAGCATTCTCTGGCATTGCCTTTCTCTGGGATTGGAATGAAAACTGACCTTTTCTAGTCCTGTGGCCACTGCTGAGTTTTCCAAATTTGCTGGCATATTGAGTGCAGCACTTTCACAGCATCATCTTTCAGGATTTGAGATAGCTCAACTGGAATTCCATCACTTCCACTAGCTCTGTTTGTAGTGATGCTTCCTAAGGCCCACCTGACTTCACATTCCAGGATGTCTGGCTCTAGGTGAGTGATCACACCATCTTGGTTATCTGGGTCATGAAGTTCTTTTTTGTACAGTTCTTCTGTGTATTCTTGCCACCTCTTCTTAATATCTTCTGCTTCTGTTATGTCCATACCATTTCTGTCCTTTATTGTGCCCATCTTTGCATGAAATGTTCCCTTGGTATCTCTAATTTCTTGAAGAGATCTCTAGTCTTTCCTGTTCTATTGTTTTCCTCTATTTCTTTGCACTGATCACTGAGGAAGGCTTTCTTATCTCTCCTTGCTATTCTTTGGAACTCTGCATTCAAATGGGTATATCTTTCCTTTTCTCCTTTGCCTTTAGCTTCTTTTCTTTTCTCAGTTATTTGTAAGGCCTCCTCAGAAAACTATTTTGCCTTTTTGCATTTCTTTTTCTTGGGGATGGTCTTGATCACTTCTTCCTGTAGAATATCATGAATGTCTGTCCATAGTTCTTCAGACACTCTATCAGATCTAATCCCTTGAATCTATTTCTCACTTCCACTGTATAATTGTAAGGGATTTGATTTAGGTCATATCTCAGTGGTCTACTGATTTTCCCTACTTTCTTCTATTTCAGTCTGAATTTGGCAATAAGGAGTTCATGATCTGAGCCACAGTCAGCTCTCTGTCTTGTTTTTGCTGACTGTATAGAGCATCTCCATTTTTGCTGCCAAGAATATAATATCTGATTTCGATATTGACCATCTGGTGATGTCCATGTGTTGTCTTCCCTTGTGTTGTTGGAAGAGGATGTTTGCTATGACCAGTGTGTTCTCTTGGCAAAACTCTGTTAGCCTTTGCCCTGCTTCATTTTATACTCCAAGGCCAAATTTGCCTGTTACTCCAGGTATCTCTTAACTTCCTACTTTTGCATTCCAGTCCCCTATAATGAAAAGGACATCTTTTTTGGGTGCTAGTTCTAGGTCTTGTAGATCTTCATAGAACTGTTCAGTTTCAGCTTCTTCAGCATTACTGGTCGGGGTATAGACTTGGGTTACTGTGATAGTGAATGGTTTGCCTTGGAAATGAACAGATATCGTTCTGTCATTTTTGAGACTGCATCCAAGTACTGCACTTAAGATTTTTTGTTGACTCTGATGGCTACTCTTTTTCTTCTAAGTGATTCCTGCCCACAGTAGTAGATATAATGGTCATCTGAGTTAAATTCACCCATTCCAATCCATTTTAGTTCACTGATTCCTAAAATGTTGATATTCACTCTTGCCATCTCCTGTTTGACCACTTCCAATTTACCTGGATTCGTGGACCTAACATTCCAGTTTCCTATACAATATTGCTCTTTACAGCATTGGACTTTACTTCCATCACCAGTTACATCCACAGCTGGGTGTTGTTTTTGCTTTGGCTCTGTCTCTTCATTCTTTCTGGAGTTATTTCTCCACTGATCTCCAGTAGCATATGTATATTGGGCACCTAGTGACCTGGGGAGTTCATCTTCCAGTGTCCTATCTTTTTGCTTTTTCATACTGTCCATGGCAAGAATACTGAAGTGGTTTGCCATTCCCTTCTCCATTGGACCACGTTTTGTCAGAACTCTCCACCATGACCCATCTGTTTTGGGTGGACCTACACTGCATGGGTCATAGTTTCATTGAGTTAGACAAGGCTGTGGTCCCTGTGGTCAGTTTGGTTAGTTTTCTGTTATTGTGGTTTTCATTCTGTCTGCCCTTTGATGGATAAGGATGAGAGGCTTATGGAAGCTTCCTGATGGGAGAGACTGAGGGGGAAACTGGGTCTTGTTCTTGTAGTCTGGGTCTGGGTCTTGTAGTATCAGAGTTTACTACAAGATGGTGGAGTGGAAAGATGTGCACTCACCTCTTCTTGTGAGGACTCCAAAATTACAACTCGCTGCTGAACAACCATTGACAGGAGAATGTTGGATCCCACCAAAAAAAGATACCTCATATCCAAGAGCAAAGGAGAAGCCCCAGCAAGATGGTAGGAGGGGTGAAATCACATTTAGAATCAAACCCCATACCTGGCAGAGATGCTCAGATGGCTCAAACAAACCTTATGTGCACTAGGACCCAGAGACCCACAGAGACTGAGTTGGAACTGTGTTTGAGTGTCTTCTGCAGAGGTATGGGTCAGCAGTGGTAGGGCAGGGCCATGCTCAGTAAATTTTTAATCCAATTTTCTGTTGATGGCTGGGGCTGTCTTCCCTCCCAGTTGTTTGACCTGAGGCCAAACTATGGTGGAGGTAATGAAGATAATGGAGACTTCCTCCAAAAGGTCCCATGCAGACACTGCTACACTCAGTGCCTTCAACCCTGAAGCAGGCCACTGCTGACCCACGCCTCCACCAGAGACTCCTGGACACTCATGGGCATGTCTGGGTCAGTCTCTTGTGGGGTAACTGCTTCTTTCTCCTGGGTCCTGGTGCACACAAGGTTTTGTTTGTGCCCTCCAAGAGTCCGTTTCCCCAGTCCTGTGTAAGTTCTGGCAGCTCTATGGTGGGGTTAATGGTGACCTCCTCCAAGAGAGCTTATGCCATACCCAGGTCTGCTGCACCCAGAGCCTCTGCCCCTGTGGCAGGCAAGTTGTAATTTTGGAGTTCTCACAGGAGGAAATGAGCACACCTCCTTCTATTCTGCCATCTTGTAGTAAACTCTGATACTAATACACAAGTAACTGATTGAAGCCCAACACTACAGAAGTAGCTACATGTTCTTTGGAGTCAAAAAGGTACAGTCACTGGATAAAGAAACTTTTTAGTCCTCTGGGTGTATGTGAAGGCAACTGAAGAGCCCATGGGTTCAAGTTTCATTTGCTGCAAAAAATATTTTCTCCCTTGACTGCAGAGTTCTCTGAGGGTGACCCATAGGAGTATTTTAATCTGAGAATGGCTAATAGAACCTGACCTGCAGACTCCAGTGATTGCCTCTAACATGAAAGAGTGGTCTGTTTAGTGACAGCCATGTGAAAGCAATGATTTCAAGTAAGTATTCCACGTGGATGGTCTCTGACCACCCCAGCAACACAGAGATGTCAGAAACCTGCTTTTTGATTTGTCCTTCTTTTTATTTATCTGTTTATTTTTAATTGAAGGATAATTGTTTCACAATGTTGTATTGGCTTCTGTCATGCATCAACATGTATCAGCCATGTGTGTTACTCAGTCAGTCGTGTCTGACCCTTTGCCATGGACTGTAACCCTCCAGGCTCCTCTGTCCATGGGATTCTCCAGGCAAGAATACTGGAGTGGGTTGCCATGCCCTTCTCCAGGGATCTTCCCAACCCAGGGATCGAACCCAGGTCTCCCACATTGCCAGCAGATTCTTTACCATCTGAGCCACCAGGGAATAGACTGAAACATGTCCCCTCCATTGTGAACCTCCCTCCCCTCCAGCCTGTCACAGAGTACTGGGTTGAGAACCCTGCATCATGCAGCAAATTCCCACTGGATATCTGTTCCAAACACGGTAAAGCATATGTTTCCATGCTACTCTCTCAACTGTCCAACCTCTCCTGCCGTGTCTGCAAGTCTGTTCTGTGTCTGCGTCTCTGTTGCTACTTGTCCTCTTTGAACAGGCTGATGATAGCAGAAGTGTCCTTAAATTTGGCAGGTGACCTGGGAATGTTCTTCTTAGGATGTGCTTCTATCATCTGACACAACTGAAAGCATGCCCTGGAGTAACCCCTGATAACACAGGACCATTCTCTTCTGAACTGGAGTCCTAACCTGCGTTAGAGGGTGAGGGATTATCCCAGGATGAAATAATGTGACCGGGAATACCATTTCCCTTTTGAGTTCAAAATGTTCCCCTAAAACAATGTTTTCCCAACCTGGTAATCGGGAATGAAGGATCTCTGTCCTGGGCTGACAGGCTGAGAGATATAAAAGCAGCCAAGAGAATTCTGGTCTGTTCAGACCTTTACAACTCCCTAAAGAGAAAAGGGGGTTAATAGTTGTTTCCTGTTCTATTTTTAAAGATGGCTTTAAAAAGACAAGCAAAAGCTAAATTTAGCAAGTTTTTTAAGTGAGAAGGATCCACTAAGGAAGTGCACAAGGCCATGTGAGATTCCACTGTGGGTATCTGCATCAACAAGAGGGAAGTGACCTCGAAGCTTAGGTCACTTCTCTCCCCAGAGATGGTATTTAAGGGGCCCCTGGTGGAGGCAGGCATCAGACCTTCCTCACCTCCTGAGTCTCCCTCCTCACCTCTCCTCTCTACTCAGAGTCCCTTCTACCGACACCATGGGCTGCTGTGGTTGTGGAAGTTGTGGTGGCTGCGGTGGTGGCTGCGGCGGTGGCTGTGGCGGTGGCTGCGGCGGTGGCTGCGGTGGTGGCTGCGGTGGTGGCTGTGGCAGCTGCACCAGCTGCAGATGCTACCGGGTGGGCTGCTGCACCAGCTGCTGCCCCTGCTGCTATGGCTGCTGTGGGGGCTGCTGCAGCGTCCCCGTGGTCTGCTGCCACCGCCGCACCTGCAGCTGCAACTTGTGTGGCTGCAGCGGTGGGAAGGGCTGTTGCCAGCAGAAGAGCTGTTGTCAGCAGAAGTGCGGCTGCCAGAAGCAATGCTGCCACTAGGTGACCGGCTCAGTCTCTGTTCTGGATGTCTCTCTACCCTGTTCACCTGCCCTACCTGACATCACCTGGGATTCTAGGACTTAACCTTCCTGGGCTGCAACTTTGCTCCTGGATTTGGATTCCTGTCTCTTCTGCTTTGCGTATTTTTAGTTTCTCTCTCTGAAAAGTTTCCAATCGATTAGCAAACATCCAAAATAAAGGCCCAAGTACAACCTGACTCCTAAAGAAGAGTCGACATCACTGAGCTCCGTCAAATAGGATCACAATTCCCAATATCCTTTAGATGAACATTTAGTTCTCAATTATGTGCTCTTATCACTGTATACCTTTTCTATCACGTATTCCTGTTTATCAACAACTGTTTTCTAAATTTCCTAATAAAATAATTCAATTTATCATTTAGAAGTTTCTCTTTGCCTTTGTTTTGGTTTAATTATATTTCACCTCCTAGAAGATCTCAATCTCTTAGAAGTCTCTTGGTGGAGGGGCAGTGACAGTGGAGCCAGGAAGGACCATGAGAACAGTTTTTCTGTCTCCACTGTCTATGAACTCCAGTTTCAACACAAGCAGAACAAACATACTTGAAAGTGCGGCTTTGTTCACAATTTGAATTCACTTTTTTTTTTTTTTTTTTTTTTTTTTTTTTTTTTTTAAATTTTATTTTATTTTTAAACTTTACATAACTGTATTAGATTTGCCAAATATCAAAATGAATCCGCCACAGGTATACATGTGTTCCCCATCCTGAACCCTCCTCCCTCCTCCCTCCCCATTCCATCCCTCTGGGTCATCCCAGTGCACCAGCCCCAAGCATCCAGTATCATGCATCGAACCTGGACTGGCAACTCACTTTTGAGGTAACAGTTTTATTTACAGATGGATGTTTTCCTAGTTTATTAAAAGTCCTGTATTATTCACAAAGAACCAGTTTAAACAAAGTTTTCATAAATACATCTACTACCAAACTATGGATGACTACATTGCCTTAAGATTTCCATCCACTGGGGCCATTTACTCTTTGCTTGGAGGGCAGAGCTCCACCCCTGCAGTGTGGGCCCTTTCATTTTTTTCCGCATATAAATTCAGGCAGCAGTGTACAGTTAGAATTTTGCTATTATTAGTTTAGCTTCCCCTGGTGGCTCAGTGGTATAAAGAATATGGCTGCCACTGCAGGGCCACAGGTTCGATCCCTGGGTTGGGAATAAATCCCCTGGAGAAGGAAATGGCAGCCCACTCCAGTATTCTTGCCTGGGAAATCCCATGGACAGAGGAGCCTGGCGGGGCTATAGTCCATGGAGTGGCAAGGAGTGGGGTCATGACTTAGTGACTAAAACAAACAAAACAACTACAAAAATCAAAACCATCAGGTTGTGCTAAATAAGTTGGCATTGGTAGATGTGATATTTATGTTATGTTTGTTCTCTTGCACCAGCCTTAGGCCCCACTGGTTCTTTTGAAGTAACTGTTGCTTGCTTTTCTGTTTATGTTATTGGGTTGCCCAAAAAGTAAGATTGTACAAAAAACCTGAACAAACTTTTTGACCAACCAAATAATTTAGCCTCATTTGGGATTTATTGTTAAGACTTAGGGTTTCTTTCTAATTTGTATCAGATCTTAATAGCTTAAGATATAATTTATGCTTTTGTGTATTTATTTCCGTTTCTTAGACTCTTAAGCCTATCAGGACTTTGAGCCGTCATCTAGTCTGTGTCCCTTTGCCAGACTGTTGGAAGTCCTTTCCTGTTGGAAAATCATTATGCGGGTAAGATCTACCTCTCTCATTCCTAGAGGAAACTAGACCTTAGTTAATCCTCGATAATCATCATTCATTTTGAAGACGCAAGTTGAAATACAAGTGATGTTTTATGATTCAAACCATGATAGTATTTAGAAGGATTTGAATATTTCAGAAGAGTTTGTTTTCTGTTGACAAATGTTCATTGAAAGGCTCCTAGGTATAAAGATAGGTCTAAAGAGATGATGCCAGTTCAAAGATGGAGCAGACTCTGCCTTAGAATGTTTGTGGGGGATGACTGTGCACACAAATAATTCTAATTCAAGGCTAAGTGTGATGCCTGGCCTTGTAGATGTTTCCATCAGAGCTAGGAAGACCATTCTTACAAACACCCAGAACAGGTTCATTGCACTGAACCATGTGGCTTCTTGTTCCACGTGACCTTTTCAGTGTATGTTTTCTCCGTCACACGTGGTCCAGTTTGGACAAGAGCCAGAGAGTGGCAGAGGCTGTTATCCCTAGATGGGGTGGTCAGCATCATTGTTTTTGCATAAGTTTCCTCATTCCTTTGCTACAGGCATGAGTTTCTCAGATGGACCAAGTACTGGGAACAAAGTGATGGGTCACAATGTAAGAAAGAAAATATTTTCTGTAGCTCAGTTGAGCTCAGCAAATCTTTTCATTCTTCAATCTGATATTATTTGCACTTAATTTGCAAATTCCTATAGGCCCTGCTTATCTGTTTCCCACAGTAAGGCACACAGACTGTTTATGCCAATTATTCAGATAACCTAGTGAAGATCCAAATTCTCAGTAGGATTACAGAAAGCAAACTAGTCACCAATTGAGTTATGGTGTAGAATGTGTGAACTCAGAGTGCTCCTCCTCCACTCTCCAACCCCCATCACACCCTCTCCCCACCCTGTCCATGCATAGAGTCTGTTCATGGCATGGCATGTTCATGGCATGGTGTTTTATGTGATGGGAATTAGTGTGGATCATGTTCAGAAGGAGGGAGAGAGCAGAGCATGTCAAGGAAAGCCAGGAACCAGGCTGCATACCTGGACCACATCATGGATGCAACAGCAGCATGTTTCTTTCACTTAAACATCAAGAATGAGTCATTACACAGGTTCACCTAAGTCACAGCATCTCTTTAGGCCTACAGCTCAACACTCACAGAAACACAGGTGGTTGATACTCATCACACATTACCGAGAGAGTGGATTTGTTTGCAAGGGCTGCCATAACCAAGGAGGACAAACTGGGTGGCTCAAGCAGGAGTTCATTTTCTCACAGTTATGGAGGCTGCAAGTCCAAGATCAAATTCAAGTTCCTCAGCTGCAAGTCCAAGATCAAATTCAAGTTCCTCGGCTTCAAGTCCAAGATCCAGACGTCAGCAGGTTAAATTTCTTCTGCAGCCTCTCTCCTTGGTTGCAGATGGCTTCCATCTTGCCTGTCCTTCCCTCTGGGCATGTCTGTGTCCTTACTTCCTCTCCTTAGAAGGGCACCCGCCACATTTGTTTAGGACCCACTTTAATGATCTTCTTTTAACTTAATTACCTCCTTAAATATTTTATCTCTACATATAGTCAGGTTCAGAGGTACAAAGGGTTAGGACTTCAACATATTGATTTGAGCATGAGTGGGGGGACACAGTTCAACTCATAACAAAAGAACAACACAACCTAGAGATGTCATATCACATGTCCTTCATTCTTGTGCTTTTGCTTGTGACCTATATTTGCTTTGCTTTTTGTTTCTCTGTAGCCTTTATGGATGTACACATATCTTCTTTTCTATATCAAACTGCCACCTATCTAACTGAAGGAATCATGTCTTCTGGGTATCCCCCCATAAGACTCAGCTCCATGCCTGGCAAATAAACATTCAGTAACTGTCAGTGGTTGACTGGCCACCTGGGTCCCTTTCTCACAAATTAGTGTCAATGATGAATGTGACATCTCTTTCATCCTGACAGCCTCGTGTCTTTTATTCACAGTGACTGAAAGCAAATGCACATGTCTAATGAGAGGGACAAGG